>NC_064627.1:750188084-751533983 GCF_023864275.1 Schistocerca cancellata
GCGGAATTTTGAGAGCAGATGATCTGGACGTATGTCTATCAGAAACAGTACATTTGTAAGAATGGATGTCATGAACTGCTATATATATATTTGACTTTTGAACACTTTTAAGGTAAATACATTGTTTGTTTTCTATCAAAATCTTTCTTTGGCTAACTGTGCCTATCAGTAGTTAGTGCCTTCAGTAGTTTGAATCTTTTATTTAGCTGGCAGTAGTGGCGCTCGCGGTATTGCAGTAGTTCGAGTAACGAAGACTTTTGTGAGGTAAGTGATTTGTGAAACGTATACGTTAATATTATTCAGGGCCATTCTCTTGTAGGGATTATTGAAAGTCAGATTGCGTTGCGCTAAAAAATATTATGTGTCAGTTTAAGCACAGTCATGTATAATTTTTCTAAGGGGACGTTTGAAGGTGACTGATCAGTTTAACTTGATCAGACAGTGTTATGGTGTGGGGGTGCTATTGGGTACAATCACTAATCACTGGTGATGTGTGTCCAGGACATTGTCACCATTGTGACCTACGTGAATGACATCCTGCGACACATAGTCATACCCTTTCCGCACAACATCCGGACGCCATTTTTCACCAATACAATGTGGAACCACATGTTGCTGAACGAACACATATCTTCTTGATGTGACAGGATGTCAGCCTTTTGCCCTGGCCCGCCAGATCACCAGGCCAGTCGCCAATAGAAAACGTGTGGGGTATGGTGAAACGACTGGTGCAGCGCTGTGGTCTAATGTCAACCACGACAAATGAACAACCAGGTAAATGCAAAATGGATGGATATACAACAGGACGCCATTCGCGCCTTATATACGACGATGCCATCAGGCTTGGAAAAAGTTATCAGGGCCCACGGCCGACCCCGTGACCATTAGACCACAGGACACACACTGAACCGAGGTGACTGAAATGTTAATCATTTCTGCATAACGTACTAATGTACCTGTCCTGTGAGTATGAAAGTTCTCTCTCTAGTCGTTCAAGGTCTTCGGTTTTTCTTATGAACATGAGGGTGGTCTCCGTAAATAATGGGTGTAAGGTTCTAGTAATCCTTCAATTCCTTGACGACAGAAATCTTCTCCTTGATCAAAGAGCCATTCGAGAACTGCTGTGTGACCGTCCTTATCCTTCGAAAATCTCTTCCCTCCCTCTGTACTCAAGCCCTCCAGGACCGAGCGAGGTGGCGCAGTGGTTAGACACTGGACTCGCATTCGGGAGGACGACGGTTCAATCCCGCGTCCGGCCATCCTGATTTAGGTTTTCCGTGATTTCCCTAAATCACTCCAGGCAAATGCCGGGATGGTTCCTCTGAAAGGGCACGGCCGACTTCCTTCCCCATCCTTCCCTAATTCGATGAGACCGATGACCACGCTGTCTGGTCTCCTTCCCCAAACAACCAACCAACCAATCAAGCCCTCCCCCTCCCCTCCCCCGCCCAATTCTTTTTCAGCTCGCCGAAAAACTGGGAATCTCATAGTTCAAAATCTGGACTTCCAGATCTGTATCAGGCTAGTGTGTGCGGTTTTAATCAAATTATTGGCATCATTTCACTAAGGCTGGGTGCGATATCGCACTTGTTTATGTACCGCCAGATTTTTACAGCGAATCTGTATGCAATTTAGACATTTCCCCCCCACAATTACCGTAATACGCCGCGTACTTTGGAGACTGTTTCAAATTATCTCGCAATTTCACTCCACATTGAAAGGTATATCTCATCCGTGCAGCAGCAGAGCTGTGTGTGGAGGGAATCTGGAACATGAACTCCCTTGTCGTATGTGACACACTGTAACCTCCCCAGAAAAATATTAATTAAATGATTTTTTTTAAATATTGTAACCTCTGAACAAAATTGGTTCCCATTTATAGTCTCCGTGCAGAAATGCATTCACGCTCAATGTAACCACAAAATTCTTTTCTCATTTAATGTTAAGTTCGAAACAGGAAAATTCCGAAACCACAAAATAATAAAAAAACTCAGTAACCTGGTAGATGTTACGATGACAGCAGCGCTGCGCCTCGGCCCTGTATTCTGAATGAAAAAAAGCAAAAATTCTAACCTCAATAAAAACTGCAAATATATCTACTCTTACCTAAAAAATTTTCGGCACAGCTCCGTGAAATGCTGGCCTATGCTTTCTGACCCATGAAAGGAATTAATTATTCATTGGATAAAATCTTTAAATTGAAATGAAAGCCGTTTTTTAAAATTACTTTATATTTTAAAAATTATTATTGGGGCTTTTTTTAAAAGAAATTGGATGACAGTTAACATACATTACTAGATATGCGCAAGGGTGCTTCTTTACCTTCTACAATAATACTCATCCTCCAGAGTCCCGACCAGAGCAGACTGCACACAAGCGCAGACACGCGCAGACTACTGCCGACTACTGCCGACTCACGCAGACTACTGTCGACTAATGCAGACTGATGCCGACTAGCGACAAGCAACAACTAACTACATACTGCTCTCTGGTCAGAGACTCTCCTAAGTCTTGCCTGTTGAAGGTAGCGCATATAGCGCATACCTCTTACATAACCCTCCACAAGGGGGAAGGGGGGGGGGGCAAAAATTTGGCAGTGATGGTGAGTCAATTGGACTTGCCATGAGCAACAAATTTTTCCTAATTAACTAAGTTTACAATTACAGAATATATGCATATACATATATATATATATATATATATATATATATATATATATATATATATATATATAAGTGCAGAACATGAAATAAAATATAGTGCACATGCAGTGAGTACAGAACATATCAAGCAATGACAAAAATGTATACGCAATAAGTATAAAACATATTAACAAATGGCAAAAGTGCACACCCACTGTAGTTAGAACATATCAGCAAATTACAAAATGTATACGGAATGAGTACAAATCATATTAACAAATGACATAAAGTGCACACGCACTGTAGTTCAGAATATATCAGCAAATCACAAAATGTATACGCAATGAATACAAATCATATTAACTAATGACATACTCGTAAAGTGCACACGCACTGTAGTACAGTACATGTCAGGAAATCACAAAATGTATACGGAATGAATACAAGTCATATTAACAAATGACATAAAATGCACACACACTGGAGTTCAGAACATATCAGGAAATCACAAAATGTATACGCAATGAATACAAATCATATTAACAAATGACATAAAGTGCACACATACTGTAGTACAGAACATATCAGAAAATCACAAAATGTATACGCAATGAGTACAAATCATATTAACAAATGACATAAAATGCACACGCACTGAAGTTCAGAACATATCAGGAAATCACAAAATGTATACGCAATGAATACAAATCATATTAACAAATGACATAAAGTACACACGCACTGTAGTTCCTCTTTTTAAAGTGCACACGCACTGTAGTTTCTTTTTTACCATTTTACAAGAAATAGGATAGAAAATGGAAGTATTGCATCATGGTTGTAGCACATTAGGTTGCACGCAGCTGCACTGAAAGTCCATATCTTTCTACAGAAGCACAACACCAAGTGAGACAATCTGAAGTTCTTTACCCTAAAGTATTAATCATTGTAGCCAAGACACTGAAACGTCGTAGTAATATTCCATGTTATCATTTTGGTAGTACATTAGGTACACCAAACAGTGGGACCATAATAACATCTCCATCGCTCAAGGTGGTGGACAGCATGTCGTGTCAACACCACGTTCTTGTAAGGTACACCAACGTAGAATTAGTGCAAAAACCAAATATAGTGCTCCATGAGCATGAGGATAGACAGGACAAACGGATATTGTAGTAATTTCTGGTAATTAGGTCAGAAGGTGAAGGACATTAAGTCTTATGCCAGTCATAATTGATAATTAAACTAGTAACAACTAATTTGAGTAATTCGTGGCACTCATCGCCCAGTTACTGAACATTTCTGTACCATGTATGAAGTATTACAGAATAATGTTCATAAGTAATCTGTTTACAGAGAACATTGGCACTCATTGACCAGTTACAAACCATCAGAAGTCATCATTCAAAACAGGAGCTAATGAGTGTAACATCAAGCTACTGGTATTCATATATATAGCATGAAAGTGACATAATACTAAAATATAAGAAACAGTGGCATTTATTGGCCAGCAAGTATTGAATATTACAAAACATTTTTCATCATTCAAGTGACATGTGACATATTTACAAATAATTATTGGCACTCATTGGCCAGTTACAAAACATCTGAAGTCATCATTCAAAACAGGAGCTAATGAGTGTAGCATCAAGCTACTGGTATTCATATATATAGCATAAAAGTGACATAATATAAATTTAAAATATAAGAAACAGTGGCATTCATTGGCCAGCAAGTATTGAATATTGCAAAACATTTTTCATCATTCAAGTGACATATGACATATTTAAAAATAATTATTGGCACTCATTGGCCAGTTACAAAACATCAGAAATCATCAGTCAAAACAGGAGTTAATGAGTGTAGAGCATGCATGCATTATTACAAAATATCATTCACTATTACTCAGAACTCATCATTCAAGTGACATATGACATATTTAAAAAATCTAACACTCTGTAACTAGTACTCAAAGTATGTGATTAGAAAACATCGTTCAGTATTACTCATAACTCTTTTAAATTGGTTGTATTATTTGGGACTGGTAATACATTTTTTTTGTGCTAGCAATGCATTGCGTTGGGATCGATAATTAATTGCTGGGGCATAACAATATTTGCTTTTGACTTATTGCTGCAAATGAAGATGGGTAACATCATTCGTCATGAGTCAGCTGTAGCAAGATTATGAAACAAATAGAGTATATGTGATCACATTCATGAATGACACAGGTTTAATGACCAACTGCTTATCATCATCATCATCATTTATTGCCTTATCGGGCCTTTAAGGCCTACAGCAAGAAGAACAAAGGGAAGAGTAAAGACAAAAAGACTTACAAAAGTACTCTATACAGTAGTAAAAGTTACATATGTACATTACAGCTTAAAGAAGAAACGAAAAAATAAACAGGGCATTCAATCAAAGGTTTAAAAGGCAAGAGGGATACATTACAGAAACAAAAAACAAAAAAAAAAACACACACGCAGTGTCTGTCAATTACACGAGAGGAGGGAGCTGTTGCAGATGGCAGTCCATCTCATCCGGTCGTTGGCGTCCTCCTCCACGGCTGCTGGTTCCACTTCTTTCAGGATCGTTGTTATCCTATCCTTCCATCGAGTTCTTGGGCGTCCTCTAGGGCGTTTTCCTGTGGGTTGAGAGTGGAGGACTCTGTTTGGAAGGGATCCGTCTGCCCGTAGGATGTGGCCAAACCATTGGAGTCTCTTCTGCGCCAATATTCGTCCAATGTGTGGCTTTCCATACCGCTGGTATAAATCTTCTTTTTTTCTTCGTTCCCATTTACCTTCCATGGCATTGTAGATGGGTCCATATATCTTCCGAAGTACCTTCCTTTCAAATGCACATATTGCTTCTTCTGCTGTTGCTGATGTTGCCCAAGTTTCACAGCCGTATAAAAGTGCTTATAGCACATTAATTTCATGAATAATTTCTCCTGCAAAAAATACAAAATGGAATATTAAGCTGAAAGAAGAAACGCATATTATGCTGAAAAATAGTGAACTTCGAATTAACAGGTAATGAAATGTGTATTAAATATATATGATCTCTAGCTGTCCTTTCCAAAACCTTCAGTCATCATACCATGCGACATAAGACATACTGTCAAAACGAACTGCAACAAATACCTAAATAACTACATAGCATTTCTTAACTAACAGTAAATATATAAACTTCATCATTATTTTCTTCTGCAAATAAAAACTTCATTATCATTACTATCATCACCTGCAAAGAAAATCTTCATTATCCATATCACCATAATACCATTATTATCATCACCTGTAAAGAAAAACTTCATTATCCATATTAGCATATTCTGCATCATTATTCATCAACATTCATTATCATCTGCAAAAAAGTCACTTCATTATTCATTATACAACTGTTCATAGTATAGAGTTCCTTATTTCTAGCATATTTCATCACTAAAACTAAGATGTGTAGTTCTGTCTGACAGTCTGCATCAATCGCCTCATATTCTGAAAGAAAAAATTAGTTAAGACTGCTATCATACGATGTGTATAGTATATTCTTGTTAATGCTTGTTAATTCTGATCCATTTACTCTTCGTGACGAGGTATTGTATCTTCTTTCGTTCATTGCGAAGGTGAAATTCCCATAATTTCTTTCTTTTACACGTTATTTCTTTCTGAAAATGATAAACAATGATTAATGTCTTGCATTTAAATCATATACCCATTAAATAAAAACTGGTTTCTAGTGATATAATTCAGCATACAGCATAGCATGACAGAAAACGTAATATGTCAAAAACATAGACAGTGTGCAGGTGCAATAATGTACACAGAGTATCATAATGTAGCAGCAAAAAAAAAAAAAAAAATGTAAAATAGTCACGATGTTGAGATATCATAAGGCAAAATGTCAAAGTCAACTGGTGTTTGTTACATCTTAAATATTTCATAGTGCATACAAACAAAACAGGAAAACAATCATACATACATGAAAAATGGAAAATGTGCACGGTCTGATGTGTAACGACAAGAAGAGCGACCTGCTAACCTTACCTTGCCGGGCACTTGCCAAGAAAAAATACGATAATCATTGGTCATAAAATGTGTAAGTTCGTCTGGAAAAATTTGCACGGTCTGATGTGTAATGACAAGAAAAGCCTTTGTTGGATAGATAGTGCGTACGTACTAATATCTTCTGTCCAATGTGAAAGTCACGGCATGTACAAATCTGTTTTTACTGTCTTCTCCGGCGCTCTGCGGCACGTTTGATGTTGTTCAGCGCAATGTCAATTATTTCATGGTGTCGTAGTCGACGAGATGTAGCAAAGGTTACTAATTCTTTAATTTTGTTAGGTGGTTCAACATTTTTCAGTATAACAGTCGGAGATGGCATAGTAGATTAATTTGGTATGGAATTAATTACATCCTGGAATGAAAGTATGTGTGTGTCCCAATCAATATGTTTTTTATGGCAGTATATTCTACACAGTTTACCAATTTCTTTCATTAATCGTTCGCAAGGGTTCGAAGAGGCATGGTACCTGGATATATAGATCGGAGAAATGTTTCTAGCTCGTAACATACGTGTCCATATAGCAGATCGAAACTGTGATCCATTGTCGAAAATTACTTTCAATACATGCCCTACATGAAATAGAAAATGTTTTACAAATGCTTTCGAAACAGTTTTAGCAGTAGCTTTGCGTAACGGAGTGAAGGTAACAAATTTTGAAGTGAGTTCAACAGCGACAAAGATGTAGCAAAAACCTCTATTGGTTCTGCGAATCGGACCAAAAATGTCTACAGCGGCCATGTGTCTCAATTTAACAGGTACAATGGGATGTAATGGAGGAATATGTGAAGTCGTATCTGACTTAGCTTTCTGGCAGTTTTTACATGACGCTAAAACTCGTCGAATACGTTTCTCCATGTTGGTAAAATAACAGTTCTGTCTCAGTATAAGAAAACATTTTCTGGCTCCGTAATGTGCGTAACTTAAATGAGTATACCAGATTAATTTGTTAACAAGTTCGTCAGGAATGCATAATAACAAATTGTTGCTGTCAGGGTGAGAGCGGCGAAACAGAATGTCATTGCGTACAGTGTAATGGTTTCTAATGGTAACATTATTCCTGTCTTGCCAAAGGTGTTTAATTTCTTTCCATACGTTGTCTTTACTCTGCTCTTGTGCTATGTCTTGTAATGACGACGAAATGAAATTCTCAAATGCAACTTGTTGAATGTACATGACGCTAAAATTTGCTTTGCAGAAGTTGGTTGCGACGTCTTGCTGATTGTTGCTGAGAGAACGGGATAGTGCGTCTGCTACAATATTTTGTGTACCGGGAATGTGAACAATTGTAAAATTAAATTCTTGTAAATAAAGTTTCCATCTGCTTAATCTGTCGTGTGTAAATTTAGCGGAAAGTAAAAACTGTATCGCTCTATGGTCTGTGTAAACGGTCGTATGTCTTCCATAAAGGAAATGCCGAAATCTCGTAAATGCCCATACAACACATAGTGTTTCAAGTTCTGTAACAGAATAATTGCGTTCAGCAGGTGACAGAATGCGACTCGCAAAGGCTGTGTTTTTAATTACTGTAGTGCCATCTTCTTCAATTTCCTGAAAAAGGTGTACGCCTAAAGCGGTGTTAGAACTGTCGGTGGCAATGGAAAAATTTCTAGTAAGATCTGGGTGTGATAAAAGAGGTGCATTCAACAAGGCATGTTTCAAATAACATTTTCGTGAACAAGATTCTGTGTATCTGAAGTATTGCTTACGTTGCTGGAAGATGCAACCTGTACTGTATCTAGTCAAATTCTATCTGACGTGCTATTATTTGCGGGAGGATGCTGTGGCATTTCGACTATTTGAACTGTTCTGTTATTTCTTCCCGACGTATTACGTTCATGTCTGGTTCATTCATGATAATATGTTGTTGCGGATGATTCTGCTGCTGATAAGACCGACTGTTATTAAACGTATGCTGAAAACTGTGCTCATTACCTTGACGTCTGTCATGATAGTCATTTGTATACGGTGCATTGCCATAAGATCTGAAACAGTGTGTTTTCTGTACGTAGTTATTTCCTTGTTGCTGTGCGTTACTGTTTGTTGGAGCTGATGCTATACGTGCACGTGGCGAAACATTAAAGCTTGGTTGACCTTGTACATTACATTGTTGGTTAGGTATGCTAACCGGCTGGCTTTGATACTGTTGCGGACAAAAACCTGTATTGTTACCAAAATGTGTTCGCTGTTGCTTATAATTTTGACGATTGCTAAAAATGCTGTACATACTGATGATTACAATTTTATCTGATATTAACATTATACTGGTAGTTCTGGAGTGCCTAATGAAAATCGTCACTTTCGGTAAAACTTGTCATATCGGGTTTTCTTTACACGTTCATAATTATAGATAGATAGATAGTTGAAGAGCTATTCTGATAGATATAAAGGATAGTAGAAGAGAAGGCAACAGTGCAGGAAACTAAAGATGAAACAGCAATACTACGGCTCGGGGCCCTCTGCACGCTACGGCACATATTCATTAAAGCGTAATGAATCCCCTGAGGTTTATTACGCGCTGCAAATAAATTTTAGCTTCTGCGTTACAGGCAATGCCGGTGAAAATACAAAAACAAATTGTTGTATCCAACCCAACGCTAGTTCCTGCATTACAGGCCAAACTGATGAAAATACAAAAGCAAATTGTCGCATCCAGTCCAAAGAGTGAATTTGTGTTCTGTCATTATTAAATACCTTAGATTTTTTTTACGGATAAAAATTGCTTATAATCAACGTTATCGTCTCTGAATGTGTAAACAGGTTTAGGATTGCATGAGAATCTGTTTGTCTGTGTCACTTCGGATTCTAAGTCGCGTGGTCTCTGTAAATTACCTAAATTATACTCGCTATGTGACTGTGACAAATGTTCGGAATGTGGCGTCTGCTGTGACGTGTTAGTGACTGAAACATTTTTCATTTCTGTCACTTTAATACGTTCGTCAATTTGGTTGTTCTGTTGTTCACATTTCTTATCGATTTCCGTATCCAGAGTGTGTGGAACTTCTGGTGACTTTAAATTAAACTCGTCGCGTATCTGTGTTGCGTTTTCTGAACATTGTTCAGTGCCTGCATTAATTTCATCTCTAAGTGATTCTGTTGTGCCTGCATGTCTATTACCTAATTCTTGTGCAACAGATCTAGTTTCTTCACTACTGTTCGTAGCACAAGTCTTAGTATCCTCATGTAATTGTTCTTTAGTATCATGACGTTGCACGGTAACGGCTGTAATCTGTTCACTAAGTTGTTTGTTCTGTTCGTTAAGGTTGTCGTGTTTTTCATTCGACAGTTTGGAATTGTTGTTTGATTTTTCATACCACTGTTTGAGCATTTCACTAAGTTGTTTGAAATGGTTGTCTATTATTTCATTCAACTGTTTGGAATTGTTGTCAAGTTTTTCATTAAGTGGTTTATTCGATTCATTAAGGTTATCTTGTTTTTCATTTACCAATAATGCCACAACTCGATCCGTGCCAAAATTACCTACTCTATTCTCTGTGCTGTTTGATGGCGTATCTGCTTTTGTCGCGTTTTGTTATTCTGTGATTCTCGAAAATGCTTGCTAATCGGATGTGCACTGTTGCTCACTACACCAGAATTAAATAAATCTGACGTATTCTGATTACACTGTTCATTTTCGTTAGAAAAATTTAGCTGTTCGTTACGTAAATTTTGCAAACCGGGTGTGTCAAACTGGGCAGCGTTCATTGTAACAGAACGTGCCGCGTCATCAATTATCGTTAAATTAACAGAGGACACAATTGAATTTGTTTGTTCCTCATTAGCATTAATATCATTACTAGTGGTCGGTACGCACTGATTGTCTGTATTTGAAGGATTGTCATCGCATTTTTCATTGAGTTGTTTGCACGATTCTTTAAGTTGTTTAATATGGTTGTCGTGTTTTTCATTCAACTGTTTCATTGCACTGTCCGAGATTTTCATTACGTTGTTTGTACGATTCACGAATTCGTTTGAGTTTTTCATCAAGTTGTTTGTACTCATTGTCTATTTTTTTTATTGAGTTGTTGTAATAATGCCATAACTTTATCCCAGCCAAAATCATCGGCTCTATTCTCTGTACTGTGTAACGGTGTATCTGCATTTGTCACGTTTTCTGTAACCATTTGGTTATTCTGTGATTCTTTAAAGGGTTTGCCAAACGGATGTGCACTGTTAGTCACTACCTCGGAATCAAAGAAATCTGTCGTACTTTGAGTACACTGTTCATTTTCGTTAGAAAAATTTATCTGTTCACAATTCAAATTTTGCAAATCGGGTGTGTTAAACTGGGTAACATTCATTGTAACAGAACGTCCCGCGTCATCAATTGTCGTTAAATTGACAGACGACACAATTGAATTTGTTTGCACATCACTATGATCGAAATCAATATTAGTGGTCGGTACGTACTGATTGTCTACAATTAGGGGATTACCATCATTACACTGAGTGTCGCAAGTACTATCGGACAAATTATTCGACTCGGCTATTTCACTCATTGCACATCGCGAAGTACTGTTAACAGTTTTTCGCGGCATTTTTCACAAATCAGAATTAAGCACAAATGAAACAAAGACAATGCAAAAATGTAACAAACACAATTACAACAAAGAGCAACAAATTGCCGATGATCTGTGAAAGAAAGAGTGACAAATTAGTAAATGCGTTGCGCCAGATGCAAACTACATTTAAATGAATAAGAGCAGCATTACGACTACTTTTCAGAAGATTCACAAAGAAATCGATCCTGGCCGGATGTCGCCAAGTGTAACCTCCCCACACGAAAATAATAATTAATTAAAATGAACCAAGTGTAACCTCCCCAGAAAAATATTAATTAAATGATTTTTTAAAAATATTGTAACCTCTGAACAAAATTGGTTCCCATTTATAGTCTCCGTGCAGAAATGCATTCACACTCAATGTAACCACAAAATTATTTTCTCATTTAATGTTAAGTTCGAAACAGGAAAATTCCGAAACCACAAAATAAAAAAAAATTCAATAACCTGGTAGATTTTATGACGACAGCAACGCTGCGCCTCGGCCCTGTATTCTGAATGAAAAAAAGCAAAAATTCTTACCCAATAAAAACTGCGAATATATCTATTCTTACCAAAAAAATTTTTGGCACAGCTCCGTGCAATGCTGGCCTATGCTTTGTGACTCGTGAAAGGAATTAATTATTCATTGGATAAAATCTTTAAATTGAAATGAATGCTTTTTATTTTAAAAAAATTACTTTATATTATAAAAATTATTATTGGGGCATTTTTTAAAAGAAATTGGATGACAGTTAACATACATTGCTAGATATGCGCAAGGGTGCTTCTTTACCTTCTACAATAATACTCATCCTCCAGAGTCCCGACCAGAGCAGACTGCACACAAGCGCAGACTACCGCCGACTGCTGCCGACTCACGCAGACTACTGTAATGCAGACCGATGCCGACTAGCGACAAGCAACAACTAACGACATACTGCTCTCTGGTCAGAGACTCTCCTAAGTCTTGCCTGTTGAAAGTAGCGCATACCTCTTACAACACTTGTTGCCCAGTATCGTCGGCAATGGACGACATGTGTAACTTACTTTCTGAAGTCCTTATATACGAAATGATGAGTCTTTCAGCAATCATTCTTCTGATGTTGGCGGTGTGTTGTCACCGTGTTAGACGCTTGTCCAGCGTGACGTCAACGTAGCGTGCTGTACCAGCCTTGGGACAGCGCTGCCGACGATGCTCGTCTTCCGAAAGTCCGCCGGAATTCGTCCGTGGATGAGTGGCGGACCTGTACGTACGGGTCAGATAAACCAGCAGACGTTATACCTGTTCGACTTCTGGCTATGCTATTGATGGTGAGAAAAACGAGGGGATATGGAATGTGTATGGTGTTACTGCGTGAGTCGTCTATAAAAGTGGGTCAGCCCCTGAAGTATCGTGTTAAGTTCATCTTTGATCGTTTACGAAAGAAATTTGTGGGTTTTAGGCCTAATAAAAATGATGAGATTGTGGGAGTGATGAAGTTGTTTTCCTACAGAATTTGACGTTTAATCTCTTTGATTACATATATGAATGGTAGCCTAATGTGTGTGTTGAGAGTGTAGCGGGCAGCGTCCGTTATAGATCGGAGTCCAGACGCTGCAAAATTGACTGATTTTGTCCGTATGTCTCCGGACGTGCCAAAAAAATGAACCTGAAAATCTAGTAACTCTCACACAGCACAGTGTCATCAGAAAATACGGCGATTTCATGTGCTTGGTTATGTCGTTGGTGTAAACAGAATTCAGTACGGGTCCAAGAACCGAACAGTGTGGTACCATAGCCAGTATCCGTTTTCCGCTGCCGCAACAGTTGCCATTCCTAATGAACAGTTTCCCTTCCATAGGAAGGACTCGCCTTCTAGGGCACATGACCTGGACAACCTATGGCATCTAATTTTATATTAAGCCATCATGCCGTCGAAAACCTTTTCTATCCCAAGGAATGCACCCCCAGAAAGCCATACCTGGTCTTTCTGCCTTCAGATGAGTTATTCGTCACAGAACTAATGTTTCCTGCTGTTCACTAGCGACATTATCGATTTCGTGAGCTCAGAATTTTAACTCTAGTGATTTGGCAACGATTTCCACTTTGTCTTCGTCAGATTTGTCTAATCCGTTTCCACCGTACAATGGCTTCACTGCTTTCGCGGTCTTCTTCTGCTGTTGCATCACCTGAACTGTCGAACGCTCCAGTCAACTTCTGCGGAGGTAAGCTTCGATACTAGTAGCGGACTCTATCCTTAGGCAGTATTCTCGACACGAACCTCAAGTCACCTCAGCATCATCCGATCAACAGCTGCGCGAAATCTCTGCCACTGCCATAGTGCCATCCTCGTGTAAGGTCTTCAACATAGGCAAGTTCCAGAACAAAATGCTACATAGAAGCTGAAGCCCGTAAAACCATTTTTTTTTACAGAAAAATGGCTCTGAGCACTATGGGACTTAACTTCTGAGATCATCAGTCCCCTAGAACTTAGAACTACTTAAACCTAACTAACCTAAGGACATCGCAAACATCCATGCCCGAGGCAGGATTCGAACCTGCGACCGTAGCGGCCGCGTGGTTCCAGACTGTAGCGCCTAGAACCTCTATGCCATTCTGGCCGGGATCCCTCACTACTGTCACCACACATTCAAATACAACAAAGCCTGAAGGTTCCGGTTTTCTGAAGGGATATGGGGAGGAGGGGTACTTAAAGGTCGCTGTGATATGGAATGTAGTGTGACCAAAAGTGGCTTGGCAAAAGCTGCCTGGGTAAGGGTCAAGTGTCTCTAAACAATAGCGACACAACGCCTTCTCAGAAACGCATGCCACGTCAATGTAGTTGCAGTCAGAGAAGTTCTTCAACTCACGCTTCTTGTTAGAAGTGCCAACGGCTTTACAGTTTACGACATGAAACAAACACTGTCATATCTAAACGATCGTTGAAGACAGCCAAGACAGCTTGAGCCACGATCATGGTTTCTGAAAACTTCGAATCACTACCTGGTCTCGGATTTGTGTCGTTTTGAGGGAGGCGGAGTGGGATGAGGAAGCAGCTTGGGCATAAATCTGTTGAGGAATCATTCCTGCCTCTGCTGCCGACCGTTGTGTTAGGCAGAGAGGAAAACTGTTAGAATATGGGGGTATGCCCAGACTGATGTACCGCAGCCGCGGGAGTGTCCCTACGATGGGCGGCAGAATCGATCTGCCGTCGGTTTTCTCTAATATCAACGCAATACTGTCACCGGGGGTAATCCATCGAGTTCGCTTTTCGACAGTGCATTCCGTTTCATAGGGTGTTGTCTTGGTGCACTCGCGAGTCAGATGGTTTCCAACGCCCTTGACTCGTGCTTGTTTCACATGGTACGGCCGTACAATTGGATGAAATTCCTGATAGCGAGCTTCAAATTTTTTGTATTTAACGACTGTCACCTTAAGGTGCAGTACGTAATTCAGCTGGTTCATCGACCAGCTCTTGTCATAGCTCTGTAAGGTCGTGAGGACCAGAGGCTTCTTAAGCCCGCCCTAGTCAGGACGTTCAGAACTGGAAGGATTCGTAATGTTCATCATGCTATCTACTGTGTAGTCCTTAGCCAGTGGTGTCTCTTGAGCCCTCTTTTTAGGTGTGCCAAGTGGCATGGTCTGGGTAACTAGCTGAAGATTTCTGTCTGGTACGATATGTGTAGAATTCGAAATTCCCGTTTTTCAAATTCCTTCAAGGTATTTGCCTGAAACCTGATGTTTTTAGGCTTGAAACCGTGTTCAGCTCACCAGTGAGATCAGTGATTGGCTTGCTAATGAGATCCACGTAGCTGCAGATCATGTGGACGAGACTTGGCGGTACCATCTCTTTAGTCGCCGGTTGTCGTCTCTCTTCGTCAGTTTCCTCCCAAGCAAGCACTGTGAATTGGTTGATTGGTGGGGTGTTGCCATTGATCTCAGGAGCTTCTTATGTGTCCACTTAGTCGCCTGATTCCGTGGTGTCAAACTCCTGTATTGCCTGGGCGAGCATCAAACGTTTGTTTTCTCTTCTTCAAGTATGTCGCGTGATTTTCCTTTGCGCTTAGAATGTTCACTAGATCTGTCAGGGTCACGGGAACAGATAGTTTTGCAGCGGTCTGTGATTGTGCCAGCAATCAATGCATGGTTAGCAGAATCTTCAACTACAAAAGTGATGGAGTTCGCTGATAGTGACCCTGGTTGCCCCATCGTCAACACCTGCAAGCAGTCCGTCAGGCCACATGCTGTTGAAGACTCTGGAGGCGTCCAGGAAGACGGTTCCAAAGTACTCGCGGTGATTCATGGCGTCGAAGGCTTCCACTGCCAAGCGTAGAACCTGCTGTTCCGTCTAGCGGCCACATCGGAACCCGAAGTGCACGCCTAGTGTAAGGGGCCCTGCATTCACGTTATGTAAAAGACGATAGGGATAGATTTTTCACAGTTTCAAATATTGGAGGTAATGGTCTAAAAGGTCTGCAGAACATTTAAGTTCGAACATACTAGAGTTACACAAACCAGCATGGATTTAGAAAGCATCGCTAGTGTGAAACTCAGCTTTCCCATCCCTCACACGATATCCTTCTAGTCATAAGTGAAGAACAGAGGCAGATACTATATCCAAAGATTTAAGGAACGTCTTTGACATAGTGCTCCACTGGAAGCTACCAACGATCGTCTGAGCGTATGGAATATGTTTTTCAGATAGTATGTGATTCTTAGGACCTTAGAGTAATAGAACGCAGTTCTGGACGGCGAGTGTTCGTCAGGGATCAGAATATCGTCAAGAGCCCAAAGGAAGAGAGATCGGACCGCTCTTGTTCTCCATATACGTAAACGATTTGACGTATAAGATGAGTGGATTTTTTTTTCTTTTTTTGCTGTGACGTTGTAGTGTATGTGAAAGTACCATCGTTGAGTGATGGCAGGAGGATACAGGACGATTTACGCACAATTTCTGTTAATTGTGAAGAATGGCAGTTTGCTCTAAACGTAGAAAATTGTAACTTAATGTAGAAGAGGGTACAAGTTCCGTGATATTCGATTACGGTATTAGTGGTGTGCTGGTTGTCAGTGACACGTCGATTAAATATCTATACGTAGCGTTGCGAAGCTGTATGAAATGGAACGAGGATGTAAGATTGGTAATAGAGAAAGCGAATGTGCTACTTCAGTTTTTTGGGAAAATTCTAGGAAAGTGTAGCTCATGTACAGAGGAAATTGCCTTTAGAACATTACTGTGACCCATTCTTGCGTATTACTGGACACCCACGAGGTCAAATTGAAGAAAGATATCGAAGCAGTTCAGAGATGTGGTGATGGCATATTACCGCCGCATTCGATCAACTTGTGAATATCACGGAAATGCTCGGTGAATTCAAATTGGAGTCATAGGAGAGAAGGAGAAGTTCCTTTCGTGAAATATGACTGAGAAAGTTTGGAGAACAGCGAAGACGGTATAAGAGAAAGTAAGAGGGATCGTGTGAGGACGTAAAAACGGTCGTTTTTCACTCGCTCCATTCGCGCGTGGAGCAGGACTGGGAATGACCAGTAGTGGTATAAGGTACCCTGCGCCATGCCACAAATATGGAATATATGTGTACCAGATGGTTATGATTAAACTGACGGTGTCTGAGTGGTGCAGTTCGGGATGTGTATATCCCAGGCCACTGAAACTTCGTAGGTAGATTCAATAATCAGCGCGCTCGAGGAGTATGCAAAAAAAAAAAAAATTCCATCATCAGGTGAGAATATGGCACTGTAAGCAGTCAGAAAGTTGTGTGGGTGGAGGAAAGGGGACAAACGATCGAACAATCATAAAGTTAGTTCTGGTACGGTTATTAGGGTATGGGCACAAGTTACAAATGTGTTCAATACGTTCTCCCAATCCAGCAACGTGCTGCATCAGTAAGACGGCATGGTCAACAGTTGCCCGCAGCATAGCTAGTACATCACAACGAAACGTCGTTGTATGCTATCCTTCAGATCGGGAAGAGTCCGTAAATATCCCTGATTGATACGATCTTTCGGATATCCTCTCAACCGGAAGTCACATGGATTTTGGTCGCGGGATCTGGAAGGTCACACATGTTGAAATTTCCCACAGATGATGCTGTCGTTACCGAACGTTTCTTGAAGCAAATCTTTCACATGGGAAGCGATATGTAGTGTTGCCCAATCTTGCATGAAAATAGTGGAGCGTACACAGTTGTCTTCTTGCAAAGATGAAAGCATGTTGCCCAAGGAGGTCCTTATAATGTGCAGATGTTACTGCACACATATCGTATCTGCAAGGTAGGACACCTCGAAGAAAAACGTACCGAGAAAGAAGGAGCTTGTGAAATCACACGACACAGTCACATAAGCTGAGTGCCGTGAATGTTCCTGCAAACATGTGGCAGAGTAGAGCCCCATATGAGACGTTCATTCGCGGCACCGTGGAGAATATAATGTGCCTCGTCCATCCAAGGAATATTCCCTGGCCATGTGCCATACATCTCCTTGCGGGCCAAAAAAACAAGGGCAAAGTCACCAGATAGTAGCCTGTTTTGGGTCTCATTTGGTGCACATTATGAATCTTGTAGGGATACCACTGTAAAATGCGTCGCAAAATCTTTTGAAGTGTTGACCAGGGCAGAGACAATTCCCGTGACGCAGCTCGAAGACAGTGAGCTATAGCTACAGCAACTTCATCAACGACTGCCGAGGGAATAGGCCGCTTCAATCTCCCTACTGCAACACCATTCACGTGATTCTTCACACTTCAACCTTCTTAACCCTATACACCAACAGTCACTTCTCAAGAGAAATTAGTATACATCGCCAAGCGACAAACAGCATAATAACGTCAAAATAAGAAACATTTCATATTCTGACTGCATACAGTGCTGTATTTTCACCTGGTGGCAGAAAGTGGAACTGTCATTTATTTCAGCATACTTCGTGAGTGTACAGATTAATGAACGTACCTACGGCGTTTCAGCGTCCAGCGGTATATACAGTCTGTTTAAATGTTTTTCAGTGATCAACTGCAACACAACACACTAGTCTGTCAGATTCCGACGGTACAAAGGTTGTCATAACCGTCCACACTGCAACAGACTGCGGATGAAACAGCTAACTACTGAGAGTAGTCAGCGCATGCGCGGTGCAGTGAGTGCTGCCCCCACTACCAAAGCTGCTGGTAGTACCTTGAGAAACCAAGTACCGGTGCCGTAACGAATCGTCAAAAACATCTTCCGGGTTAGAACGTTGTGGTTTAATGTTTATCAGTGCAGGATTCCACGACATGCTCAGGAGATTAGCTTGCGCCGTTTAATAAGGCCAAAGCTAGCCTAATTTCAATGGCTTCAGAACAGAATCCCAGCAACCAAAACCGGCAGCAGCCACCTGAGTCTCATCATACTCGTATTTCACTGTGTGCCTCTCTACCAAGCAATGCTCCGAGACCGTAGATGTCTCGGGTTGTCGTAATCTTGTGTGGCGGCTGTGCTCCAGACATTTGGCTTCAATATTACTAATAGTTCGTCCAGCATATGCTTTACCAGAGCGACATGCAATTTCGTGAGCACCAGGTATCCTCAGTCCCAGAACATCTCTAATAGAAGATTAATTAGGTAAGAGCATTAATCTTGGTTGGTAGAAAAAAACACAGAATTTAACATTTCTTAAAATTTGCCCTTGTTTAGCAGGTGCGCTGCCAGAATACAGTAACAAGGGAACTGTTGTTGATTCATCTTACTGTGATTCCGGTGATGGTCCGAGCTAGGACTGTGGATATTTTTAAAAATATCAGAAATCCCATATATCGATAATTAATAAAATGTCATTATCGCCTCTCGATATATCAAAAAAATATGTCAGTAGTCAGTACACCGACGGAAAAAAATATCGGCGTTTCGGCCCATAAAAATATCGGGTGCACATTGTAAATATACGCCGTTTTTAGAGCTATATATTTAAATATTGATTTAGTATTAGATATTCTGAGGTTCGTGAAAGGAACCTCCACGAAGATCGCAATGATTTCCGACCAAGATATGACTTTAATCAGAAACAGCCATAAAGCGTGGACATTATCGAGACGCCTCAATGACCCAACCAGATTCACCACACACTAAGGCATCACTGCAGATCAGATAGCACACCAACTACTCTTGAAAGGGAAAGGAAGCAGTAGAATCAAAATGCCAAAAATACACCAAGAGGCCCAAGAACAAACGAAGGATCTGACTCTCCCATTAGAGGTATCTGAATTAAACAAGGCTATTAAGGAGAACAAAACTGGTAAAGCATCGGGTTGGATGACATCCGTATGGAGCAAATTAAGAATTTCGGCCAGCAACAAGAAAATGGATCCTGCAGCTTTTCAACAATCGCATGAACCAGTGCCAAATACCCAAGATCTGGCGAATGAGCAGGGTGATAGCTCTTCTGAAATCTGGAAAGGAAGCAAATCATCCCAAGAATTTCTGGCCAGTTAACCTTTTGAGTCACATTCATAAACTGTTCGGACGTATGATTCTGAATAGAATCCTACCAGTAATAGACCCTCTTCTCATACCCGAATATGCATGATTTAGATCAAACAAAAGCTGAACGGGGCAACTTTTGAATCTCACTCAGTTTATAGAGGATGGCTTTGAAACCCGACAAGTAACCGGCGTGGTCTGCTTGGATCCCACAGCAGCGTATAATACTGTCCATCATAGGTTACTTCATGCAAAATTATACAATATGGTCAAGAACGCCAACCTAGTTAGGCTAATCAGGACCCTCCTCAAAAACCGCAGTTTTTTTGTTGAATCTCAAGGACAACGCAGCCGCTGGAGAGCGTAGAAAAATTGTCTACCTCAGGGAAGCGTCTTGGCTCCACTTCTCTTCAACATTTATACGAACGACTAGCCATTGACCCCGGGCAGGAGGAGATTCTTATATGCAGATGACCTAGCCCTTGCTACGCAAAAATATGTTGAGATGTGTGTGAATTCCCAAGGGACCAAACTGCTGAGATCGTCGGTCCCTAGACTTACACACTACTTAAACTGACTTAAACTAACCTATGTTAGGAACAACACACACCCATGCCCGATGGAGGACTCGAACCTCCGGCGGGAGGGGCCGCGCAATCCGTTACATGGCGCCTCAAACCCTTGCTACGCAGAGCTCATGCTTTGAAACAGTGGAAAGAAACCTGACAACTGCACTTAGAACACTGTCAAGCTACTACAATCAGCACCAACTCAGAACAAACCCTTCGAAGACACAAGTGTGTGCCTTTCACGCAAGGAACAGGGAAGCTAATCGTGAGCTACATGTTGAATAGCGAGACATCCAATTGCAGCATCATCACGCCACTACGTTCCTAAATACTTTAAAGTCACTCTCGACAGAACTCCGACATTCAAAACTCACTGTAAGAACACCAAAATGAAAACCTCCATTTTAAACAACCTAATTCACAAACTAGCAGGGACAGAGTGGGGCTCACATCTGCAAACTATTCGCTCTTCTGCAATGGCACTGTGTTTTTCTTCCGAGTATGCTTCCCCAGTCTGGTACAGGTCATCTCATGCCAGACAAGTAGACATTGCTCTCAACGAAACCCGCAGGCTGATCACAAGACCTACTCCAACTGATAAGCTCTACTACCTGGCTGGAATAGCGCCACCATGGGTATGCGGAGCAGTGGCTGCCAACAAGGAGAGACTGAAAATGGAACAGAACAGTGCCTATCCACTGCACGGAATAATCAACCCCAGCAACGGCTGAGTTTACGAAAGAGCTTCCTGAGGACATCCGGGAAGCTCACCCTTTCACCAGAGAAGGAAAGCCTGGAGTTATTGAAGAAGTCGACGCATCACCTGCGCGGATGAATGCCAGAAGCTGAATAACTACCACCTGTACGCTATGAAAGCTGTGTGTTGTGGAAAGTTTAAACAGATTACGATCAGGAGTTGGACGATCCAGGGACAACCTGAAGAGGCTTCATAACAGAAGAGACGACCTGTGATTGTCGACAGAGGTAAACTACAAGCCACATGCTTCAGTGCTCTTTGTACCCTACATCCTGCACGAAGAATGAACTCCTACAAGCCGCTCCAAGCGCCTTGGAGATTGCAAAGTACTGGGCACATGTAATATAAACATAATTTGTATCCATTACATTTACTGATGTGTATGTTTGTTGTAAATTTGTATGTTTCTGACTCGAGAATAAAAAAAATTTAGACAATCTGTACATGAACAAGCTAGCAACCTGCTAATCCTCCTTAGAGCAAGAACTGAAAGGAAAGCAAGGCACGTTCACGCATGGCGATAACCACTTTGCTAACAATGCTAACTCCATGTCAGTGGCTCAATGAAAGGTGTCCAATGGGTCCGTCATTCTGTTGCGTTACGTATCGGATCTGTCAGCAACACTTCATTCGACTTCCCCGTTTTCCAGCGTCTGCAAACGTCAGCGAACTAGCAGTTGTACTAACAAAATTACGTGATCAGGTTAAACTTTACAGTTTCTATCGGTAGTCCAGAGCGTCGATTACGTCAGTATTTCCCCCCACACGCAAAGACCAATCTTGTCATATAGATTTTTATTCATTTTCAGCAAATGTTTTTCAGGATTTCCGATTGAAGAAACAAAACAGCAGTTGCCTTAAAAACTGTTTCTTAATGTAACTGGTGTGCTGTTTCTTCACATCGGAAATCTTGCTATTCCACTCCCCCCCTCTCCACTCCTCCCAGTGCAATCAACTTCTTATTTGTGCTACCTATGCTTGCTCCACACAGACAAAGAGAAAGACTGGACGCGATGAAAGCTCAAAAAGTAGTAAGACTCTATCAGACAAAGAAAGTAAAATTATGTTCTACTAAAATTTCAAAAGAGCGATTTCGAATATGTATCGGAAACTATAAAAAAAAATTTTAAGTAAAAATATCGGCACTCGACAAAGCCATTTTGATATCGATGTATCGATATTTTGGTGAAGTACAACAGCTTACAAATATCGATATTTTCTGTAAAAAGTATGGATACATTGATATTTTGACGATAGGCTTAGCCCGAATTCCAAGGCACGACGGATCTCTTTCTCCGAGAATCTGTTACGTTTAAATACAGACTTCAAGTCTTCAGTCTCCCGTGTAAGTTTCCCGCAAGAGATACGTCTCTGTTGTATAAGCGAGAGGTTTCCAGACATTTCCTCTTGGCGGCACCCTTCTAATACATATAGTTTCAGGTGACACCGTTTCACTAATATCAGTAAAAGAGATTCTACTGTAACAAATGAAATCTTAAGGAAATATTAATTTTTATCTTTCAGTTATAAGTACAGTGTAACTATATATTATGCATCTTTTCATGGATCGTACATTTATCAATACTGTTGTGAATCCATGGACTTGTGTGGGCTTCACGAGCATTACATACCTGAATTTACTACTCCCGCGACACCGCTGATGCTGCTACACAATAACCGAGGTGTCGGGACAACCCATTTGGAAAACTCTGGTATACCTTCTACTTCCTGGCGTCCAAAGGACCGTAGCACGTTGGTATGGTGGGTATGAGCTAGTCGCATCACACAGCGCTCAGTGTGTGTTGGTTTGTACTAAATGCCTTGCTTCAGAGTGCCATAATTCCGAATGCAGAAGAGAACATTTAAGAGTGAGAGCTATCCATAAATTTACCCTTCCATTGTAAACTTAATGCTTACTGCTGGGGTGAAGGGAATCAATGTTCTAAGAAAATAATTAGGGCACCCGCTCCACGTAGGATAAAAGATGTCATTAATATATCTCCAGAAACATGTTGATTTTTATGTTGCTGTCCTCAGTGCTCAATCCTTAAAGTTCTCCATAAATAAGGTAGCATCTATATGAATAAGGGATTACCCATTGACATTCTGTCCCTTTCTTGATAAACTTATCATCAAACTGATTATTTTGCGGTGTACTATCAGTTAACACGTTTTTACGCCAGATGTCCTGCTCAGTCTGTTAGTATGACAGAAGTTTCTGAATAATAGGTCTCGATAACTATTCTTGTTCGCGTACAAATTTTCACTGCAGGCCTTTCTTGACGGATCCAACTCTTTTCTATAAATATACTTCCTTATGATGCATCACAGCATTTAATTCGCATAGTGGTATAATTTCATTAGCAAAAGCGTTGCGACGTTCCGCATGAAGGGTTCCATATTCGATGCGGAACTCTGTCGCTACTCTCCCAGACTTCAACTGCTGTCTGATTGGTGCCCGCTCATGCAGGTAACAAAGATCAGTTCTGACGACACTGCCTCGATGGAGTTAGAAGTACTAGCGCCTGGGTGATACGTTCAAACACTGCCTAAAATGGAATCCCATCCGATGGCCAGTATTTCTCATTTATGGAGCAAATGGTCCACTTGCAGTTTATCAGGTTATCGGTAGCTTATCAAAATATATTTAAAAAGTTGACAAAAATTTTTGAGTCGTCCACTGTAGGTATGTTTATGAGGCGGCCATATAACTTCAGTTTAATTTTGAGAACCGGAAATGATATGTATTTGTCACCAGTAAAATAGTAACTTCAGTAGTTCTAGTCCGTAATGTGACCACACATGCCTGACTGCGAAAAACTGCAATATAAAGCGCAAGCGGTAATCACGACACAACTTGCAGCGGACAATACATTGAGCTACACGCTGCCTTTCTGCGATTCTTCTTCGTTCGACAGAGGATTATCAGCTTCTCCGCGACTTTAATGAAAGAAACTTCTTCATAAGTCTCCGGGAACGTGCGTGGCCTTGAAAGCGCCAAGAAGTCCACATCCTGCCGGAAACGGACTAGTGTTTGGAGCTATCTTTCACACCGTCAATTGCCATGCTGCAGTCTTGATCAATACTTTGCAGGAGGGATTTATACAGTGGGTTCTAAGCAAACGTCATGATCTACACAGATGTACAAAAGGTCAACAAATAACAAAATTATAGGTTTACCGTATAATTTTTTTATTTTCACACATTTCTTTGCAACAATTTCACCTTAGCTTCCCCGCATTTCCTATTCTTTTCATTCCTAAGTGACTTATGTGCTACAAATGTACTACCTGCTTGTCTTCATCCACTTTCTCATTTCCTGGATCAACTGAAATATTACTTTCGTTAATCAAGAATTTTTTGCAGTGACGTTCCCAGCACCCACACTGGTCTGCGGAAACGTTATGAACACCGACCTACTATCGATATAAACCCGTCCAGGAGATAGAAGCTTCAGCTTACCATGAATATCCGCTAGTGAGACACACGCACGGTGCACGTAGTATTATCAGTCAGCGGTCTATACGTGTGTAGAATGGGGAAGGCGTGCGATCTATCTAAATCTGACCGAGGGCAGATTGTGACGGCCCAGAGCTCAGCACGAGCATTTCTGAAACTGCACGATATGTCGGGTGTTCGAGAGGTATTGTGGTGAGTGTCTTCAACACGTGGCGACACCAAGGTGAAACCACATCCAGACGTCATGGGGTTGGGCAGCCGCCCTACATTACAGATGTCAGACGTAGAACACTGGGTTAGACTGTAAAATACGACAGGCGGCGAACTGTGGCGGAACTAATATCAGACTTCAATGATGGGCAGAGAACAAGTATGTCCGAACACACGGTGCACCTAACACTGCGCCACGGCAACTGACGACCTTTGCGTCCTTTGCATATGGCTGTATTAACACCATGAAATCAGCAACTACGACTGAAATGGGCACGTGAACATCGGCTTTGGACTTTGACGCAATGGCAGAGAGTTGTATGGTCTGTTGAATCCCGATACCTTCTTCATAATGTCAATGGAGTGGCGCGAATCCGTCATCTTCCGAGAGAACAGTTCCTTGACACCTGTACTGCGGGGTGACGACAAGCTGGCAGCAGCTGCATTATGCTCTGTGGAACATTCACGTGGGCAACCATGGGTCCAGTGGGGCTAATACAAGACACCATGATAGCCAAGGAATCTTGTACACTGTCCGCAGGTCACGTACAGTCATACACCAATTCATAGCGCTCGTGTTACCTGATGGCAGTGGCATTTTTCAACAAGATAATGGCACCATGTGACAAGGCCGGGAAATGGTGGAGTGTTTCCAGGAACACAGTGGCGACTCCCAATTGATGTGATGTCCCCCTACGCCCCCCTATCCAAATCTGAACCCAATCGAACACATCTGGGATGCGATTGAATGTGGCCTCAGAGCTCATCGGCCCCCTTCCCGGAATTTGCGGGGATTAGGTGACTTGTGTGTGCAATGTGATGCCAGCTCCCTCCAGTGAGCTGCCAAGGCCGAATTGTTTACATGCCACGACGCATCGCCGCTGTTATCCGTGTCAAAGGTGGACGTACCGGCTAGTAGGTAGGTGGTCATAATGTTCTGACTGATTAGTGTCGGTCCAACTTCCGTGAGTTCAGTTTTTAGGGGTGGAACTGCCAACTGTATAGTGAATTATAGCAGTATCTACTGACTCTGAGAACTTCAAACGCAACTCATCATTCCTCATTATTTCAGCGGTCCATTTCTCTGAACATTGATTCTTCCGGAGGCGTTTCCTAATCTGAAGCCTACGATTCAGCACTACTAAGTTGTTATACATATCTATAAGGGACAGTCGAATTAAAAGGAGAAGCATGGAAAGATGTAAGTTAACAGCTTGTTGTTGTTGTTGTGGTCTTCAGTCCTGAGACTGGTTTGATGCAGCTCTCCATGCTATTCTATTCTGTGCAAGCTTCTTCATCTCCCAGTACCTACTGCAACCTACATCCTTCCGAATCTGCTTAGTGTATTCATCCCTTGGTCTCCCCCTATGATTTTTACCCTCCACGCTGCCCTCCAATACTAAATTGGTGATCCCTTGATGCCTCAGAACATGTCCTACCAACCGATCCCTTCTTCTGGTCAAGTTGTGCCACAAACTTCTCTTCTCCCCAATCCTGTTCAATACTTCCTCATTAGTTATGTGATCTACCCATCAAATCTTCAGCATTCTTCTGTAGCACCACATTTCAAAAGCTTCTATTCTCTTCTTGTCCAAACTATTTACCGTCCATGTTTCACTTCCATACATGGCTACACTCCATACAAATACTTTCAGAAATGACTTCCTGACACTTAAATCTATACTCGATGTTAACAAATTTCTCTTCTTCAGAAACGCTTTCCTTGCCATTGCCAGTCTACATTTTATATCCTCTCTACTTCGTCCATCATCAGTTATTTTGCTCCCCAAATAGCAAAACTCCTTTACTACTTTAAGTGTCTCATTTCCTAATCTAATACCCTCAGCATCACCCGACGTAATTCGACTACATTCCATTATCCTCGTTTTGCTTTTGTTGATGTTCATCTTATATCCTCCCTTCAAGACACCATCCATTCCGTTCAACTGCTCTTCCAAGTCCTTTGCTGTCTCTGACAGAATTACAATGTCATCGGCGAATCTCAAAGTTTTCATTTCTTCTCCATGGATTTTAATACCTACTCCAAATTTTTCTTTTGTTTCCTTTACTGCTTGCTCAATATAGAGATTGAATAACATCGGGGAGAGGCTACAACCCTGTTTTACTCCCTTCCAAACCAATGCTTCCCTTTCATGTCCCTCAACTCTTATGACTGCCACCTGGTTTCTGTACAAAGTTGTAAATAGCCTTTCGCTCCCTGTATTTTACCCCTGCCGCCTTTAGAATTTGAAAGAGAGTATTCCAGTCAACATTATCAAAAGCTTTCTCTAAGTCTACACATGCTAGAAACGTAGGTTTGCCTTTCCTTAATCTTTCTTCTAAGATAAGTCGTAAGGTCAGTATTGCCTCACGTGTTCCAACATTTCTACGGAAGCCAAACTGATCTTCCCCGAGGTCGGCTTCTACTAGTTTTTCCATTCGTCTGTAAAGAATTCGTGTTAGTACTTTGCAGCTGTGGCTTATTAAACTGATTGTTCGGTAATTTTCATATCTGTCAACACCTGCTTTCTTTGGGATTGGAATTATTATATTCTTCTTGAAGTCTGAGGGTATTTCGCCTGTTTCATACATCTTGCTCACCAGGTGGTAGAGTTTTGTCAGGACTGGCTCTCCCAAGGCTGTCAGTAGTTCCAATGCAATGTTGTCTACTCCGGGGGCCTTGTTTCGACTCAGGTCTTTCAGTGCTCTGTCAAACTTTTCACGCAGTATCGTATCTACCATTTCATCTTCATCTACATCCTCTTCCATTTCCATAATATTGTCCTCAAGTGCATCGCTCTTGTATGGACCCTCTATATACTCCTTCCATCTTTCTGCTTTCCCTTCTTTGGTTAGAACTGGGTTTCCATCTAGGCTCTTGATATTCATACAAGTGGTTCTCTTTTCTCCAAAGTTCTCTTTAATTTTCCTGTAGGCAGTATCTATCTTACCCCTAGTGAGATAAGCCTCTACATCCTTACATTTGTCCTCTAGCCATCCCTGCTTAGCCATTTTGCACTTCCTGTCGATCTCATTTTTGAGACGTTTGTATTCCTTTTTGCCTGCTTCATTTACTGCTTATTATTTAACAGCTTATTATTTCAAAAATAAACACCAAAACTGTCAATATGATTATCCCACTATGAAACAAAACGGTCAGTGCCTGTGGGTGGGTCTACGTATTGCCAAGTTTGTTTCGACTACGATGCAGAAGTTACGCTGGGAAGCAGTTACTCGTCGTCCGTACATTCCCGAACTCTCCCGATGCAATTTACATATGTCTGGAGCCCTGGACAAAGACATTCGTGGCCACCGATCTGTTTCGGACCACGCCTGACAAGTACAATCGTGATTAGGAAGACTACCGCAAACATTTTTCCATGACGGCATTGACCGTCTTGCCTTACAGTGGGATAAACATATTAACAGTCATGGTTTTAATTTTGAATTAATAAGCAGGTTACTTACTTTTTTCCATGCGTTTCGTCTTCTTTTGACTATCCCTTTTATATCTGGTCCTGGGTACTCCTTACAATATCTGGTTCTTGATGTTGTAATCCAACTGTTATCTTCCCGTGTCCCCTCACTCCTTGTAACCGTACCTCTTATTGTTATTCCAGATATTTACCGTATCTATTGTAGACATGGTTCAAAATGGCTCTGAGCACTATGGGACTTAACATCTATGGTCATCAGTCCCCTAGAACTTAGAACTACTTAAACCTAACTAACCTAAGGACAGCACACAACACCCAGCCATCACGAGGCAGAGAAAATCCCTGACCCCGCCGGGAATCGAACCCGGAAACCCGGGCGTGGGAAGCGAGAACGCTACCGCACGACCACGAGATGCGGGCTTGTAGACATGAAGGAGCGTTTTACACTCTTACTCCTACTACTGAATCCTTATTCTTATGTTCTTTTCCCGTGCTGCAGTTTTCCAATAATCCACGATTGTTACATTTTCATCTTTCTTTACACACTATCTTACTACTTCAGGAGCCTCATCATATACAGTCTTTACCTGTTCATCTCCTACATGCGATGTCGGCTTGTATGCTTCAACTATTGCCTTTGCCGATTGTTTTCAGCAAATTTTTGATGAGAATACTTTATTTTAGTTTGGATAGTTACTCACTCTTTGCCGTATCTTCCCATTCATAATGAATCCTATGGCTGTTATACCATTTTTTCTTTTGTTGATTACTCTCCATATTTGACTGACCAGATATCCTTGTCATCTTTCCATTTCTCTACATTGAGCGCTACTGTATGTGGATAAAGCCTTTACATTTCACTTTTCAGATTTCCTGGCTTTCCTAACTGAGAATTATCACATTCCTTGCTCCGATTCATGAATATTCCTCTTCCGCAGGTTTTTAAATGATTTTCTGATGGTCACGCCTATTATAACAGTCTC
Organism: Schistocerca cancellata; assembly: GCF_023864275.1. Classification (NCBI taxonomy): domain Eukaryota; kingdom Metazoa; phylum Arthropoda; class Insecta; order Orthoptera; family Acrididae; genus Schistocerca; species Schistocerca cancellata. The sequence goes on from NC_064627.1 coordinate 750,217,199, forward strand.
ACCCCGCATATCTGTAATCTTTTTATCAGTGGAGGGATCACAACAGCTTTATTTTAGTTGCACGCAACATCTTCTGTTGATTCACATTATGTGTCTGTGCTTCAGTAGTTTCCATTGCCACGTGCATCCTTATGCAGATAATCATTATTGACTCTCAACCCCCTCTCCCCGCCTCCCTCACCCCATTTAGGGGCAGCACCCCACGCCAAGAATAAGAAGATGTTCTAAACATTAATTCGCTTCCACTACCTCTCTGACAAGGCTTTGGCGTAATGAGTGTGCCTCCTTACACGGGGAGTCCACGGCCGCCATTGCTGATAAATTTCTTTCAAAACTTGAGCAGTTGCTAAGCTCAAACCCTGAACTTCAGACCTTTTGACTGTTAGTGAAAAACGCAAACCCTACACCAGGGTAAGAAATTACTTCTACTTTAATGTTGCTTCTGATACTCTTCGTCGGGGACCAGCAGCCGCGACAGCGTTATTCTCCCTGTGGGGACCTTGCGGCCGCACTCCGTAACAGTTCGTCCCCATCGGTGTTTAATCAAAGGACGAGGGACACTGAATTAGACTTTCCAATAAAGATTCCTCTAACTGTACCATGACATGATTACTCGGGCGAATATGCAACGAAAGTATTAGGAAGTGAATACCGCATTAATTCTATATGCAGGGACTACAATCATTCGATTATTGTCTTCTGCACCTTTGGACGCAGCAGGCTGTGACTGGCAATTGAAGTTTCTCGCATTTTTACCATTTCTCGACGATAGTATAACATCTCTCATAATTTTTCAGCTTTCGCCCTTACGTATAGAAAGCACAATGCGTAGCTTCCATCACTTCCCACGCGTCATCATCTTCATGACGTACAGAAAACGTGGACGGCAACAAAGCTCTGCAGGAGGCCTTACATGTCACACGGGCGATCCATCTGAATGCAGCAGAGGCTTTCCAGTTTTCTTGGCGCCATCTCCTTGAATAACGATAGATTCTTTGAGAAGGCAGTAGCACGATGCGATTTAACTGCCGGCAAGAGACACCTAGCGGCTACGCCTCGTGCTTTTTTCTCACGCCAAAAGCGTGGCGAGGAATGCAGGCACCATCTATGACTTTGTCGCGGTACACAGTCGTACGATGGATTGTTTTATAGTGAATACTATGTCGCTGACTAATATCGAATTTACCACTCCCAGTTGCGGGCTGCATGAAAGCAGGGATACAACCGTGATTTCCCATGAACTGGAGCAATAAGTTGCATATGAAACTTCGTCGCTGTACAAATTACACCACGATTCACCATGCAGAATATTAAAAATTTTGCGTTTCATTTTCATCCTTAAATATTTTACTCCAGTTCACCTTATGTATAAGTTCCTGGTAATTTATATTCATCCTCTTTCACGAGACTATGACGAGGGCGTTCAATAAGTAATGCAATTCTTTTTTTTTCTGAAATCAGGTTGGTTTTATTCAGTATTCCAATAAATGACATGGTTCCCAGCTCTTTTGGCTACCAAACCGTATATTTCAATGTTCTCTCCTTTCCGTGCGACGGAGTTATGTCACCTTACTGGAATGGCCAGTATGCCCGCATGGTGTCACTTACTGGTCAACATCAGAGCCAATAACCTCCCCGTCACACATTGATATTCCCCGTGGAGTGCATCCTTCGTTGGGCCAAACAAATGGAAGTCGGACGATGCAAGATCTGGGCACACACTACTGAATAACCCCACTGGTGTGTGTGTGTGTGTGTGTGTGTCAGCACGACCAACAAAGGCGTCCAGTTGTGCAGCGACGTGTTTGACTGTGATCCGTCGGTGACCTTGAATGCCAGTGTCTGAAAATTCCAACAATGCAAGAGTCAGACTTTTTTACTGTCGGCCATCACGCGGGAGATCGGATAGGTTTGCGCGACCTTGTTGCGATAATGACAGACCACTCGCCCAACGATTCACCGTGCTTTTGTTCACTGACAGGTCTCCATAGATATTCTACAAGCGCGTATAGGTACCTGCAATGCTCTGGTTTTCCACCAAAAGAAGTTCAATGACATCTTTCTGCTTGGAATACACTTCTGTTAAAGATGCCATTTTGCGCCATTTTGAATGCTACGTATAGCACCGCCACCTATCAGAATTTCACGAAACTATAGGGGTTGAAGCGGGAATATTTCACGATATCTCACAACAACTTCCGCATTTTTCTACAGAAATTGGCTGAGGAAAAGATGTGTTGCATTACTTATTGAATTCCCCTTATATATTTCTAAACTGCTATCCCGGGACCCAATCCCAGTTGCGTGCTGCCTATCTGTGGTTTCCAGGAGCAACAAAAATATGATCTTCGGTGCTTCGCGTAGTTAGTGACCGAATTTAAAAATTTAAAGTGCTGTCATATTCTACTCGTTAAGAGGTATAATCCTATGCTAAGAATTGAACGCAGTAGTACAAGTATTACAGTTAGAAAATGTGTTTGTCTCGAGGCAGCATACCAGACGGCGCGCAAATACCCTGACTATATTTATCCAGTATCTGAGAATGAGAGCAGTTAGCGACTTCCAAAAGACTTCAAACACAGTTTTAAACTTTTCTATACTTTTTGTCGTTTACATCCTTAAAGTCAAATATTTAACACATTAACTCATTTAACTGGGAGGTTATAACTAATTTTCGCTACTTGGGACATTCCCTAGGAGAAATGAATGATCATAGGCCAGTGAAACTATGTGGAAACAGTTGTAAGGACATGCAGAAGTGAAATATCGAATAAACTATTAGAATAAACACATTTCAGTTTTAATATGACAGAATAACATTTGTTAGTTGCGTACCACGTTTACGTTACAGGCTACAAACATTGCTCAGTGTGACGACTGTCTGCATCCAAAACAGCCTGTAAACTCACTAGAGATACCTTTTCACAGTTGTTTGCAGCAGTTTGCGAACGGTGGACGGCGGAATGTTCAGTTGTCGTGACGTAGCTTATGCACTGCTTGAAGACACCACACTGCGTCCAAAATTCACAGCCATGTCACCAGTAACTTCTACAACAATTTGTGGTGCAATTTGTCATAGGCCTCTCCCCGAAGCAGTTCCCAAACCGTCAATTAATTAGAACTTCCGAAACATGTTCTTCAACCCCGGTGCGGAAAGAGGAATTCTCCGTGTTCCTTCAATGCGTCGATATTTACGAAGAGCAGGGCTTACTGTTGCTTTGTAAAAACAGCTGTCCGAGTAAAGCTCCACTCATCTTGTCCAGACCTACGCTGAGTGTCTGCAACTGTAATCCACATAATACTTGTGTTTCCAACCTACGTCGCGATACCAGTACTGGCACCTAACGACAAGCCACGCAAATCCTGCAGCGCACAGTCTGAAAATCATTTCTATAAAACTGGGCATTAACATTAATTCCTTCGTATATATATAGTTCCTGATGACAAACTGTCTAAACTAGGGCACAAAGTAACGTCGGTTTGACCGTCAGAACAGTGGTATTCCTCATATTTAAATACTGTAAATGATAGAATTCACAGTCTGCGTTATAAATTGTTTCATATGAACGCATAACGGGTTTCGGCTTTACGTCCATCATAATAAGAGAAAAACAAAACTAAAGGTGTTCCAGAATTTGTGAATCAAGAAAGTGAACCTGTTATGTATAAACGGAAAAGCAAGTAAGTTTACAGCCTTGTATGGTGGCAACACAGAAGACGCGTAGTCATTTAAATCTGCATCTACATCTGTACTCGGCAAGCCATCTTACGGTGCGTGGTGGGGAGTACTTCCATTGCCACTGTCTGACGTCCCCCCCCCCCCCCACCCCACACAATTCCTGTTCCATTCGTGAATGGAGCGTGGGTGGAATGATTGTCGGTGAATCTCCGTATTAGCTCCAGACTCTCGAATTTTCTCGTTGTGTCATATCTCGCAAGACGTGTTCGACTCCTTCCGGAACGTACTCTCTCGGAGTTTCAACATCAAACCTCTCTGTGATGCACAACGCCTCCCTTGTAACGTGTCCCTTGTAGTGTCTCCCTCTGGAGTTTGTTGAGCATATTCGTAACTCTGTCGCGTCAACTAAACGATTCCGTTGGATCTTCTCTATCTCTTCTGTTAATAGAACCTGGTAAGAGTCCCATAATAGTCAGCAGTACACAAGAAATGGTCGACGAAGTTTTGTGAGAGCCACTTTCGTCCTGGATGAATTACATTTCCTTAAGATTTTTTCTATGAATCTGTTTGGTATCTGCTACCTTTGTTGTTCGTTTGGTCCACTTTAGGTTACTCTGTTCGCAGTTAAATTTTACGGCAATTTGTCACAAACAGTGTAATAGTGCCGCAATGGATTTTTCCTTCTGTGCATGCGCAAGATGTTACGTTTATTTACATTCAACGTCAGCAGTACCTACACCATTCTTCTATCTTCTGCAGATCTTCTTGAAGTTCGCTGCGTTCTTATACACAATCGCATCATCTGCAAAAAGCCTCACGGAATGTCTGATGTTCCACACTACGTCATTTACATATAATGTAAACAGTATTGGTCTTATCAGACTTCCTTGGGGTGCTCCTGACAGTACCTTTATATCTGTCGATGTCGTTCCGTTAACAGCGTCGTGTTGAGTTCTTTCTGCAGTCACAAATCTGGTTCGATACTTGGTAAGCTCGTAAGTTTTCACGAAACTACATCGCGGAGCTGCGTCAACTTTCTGTAGTCAAGTAACACGGCATCAACCAGAGGGCCGTTTCTACAGCGCTACGAATCTCATTGAGGAACAGAGCGAGCCGAGTTTTCCAAGATCTCTGTTTGCGCAGTCCATGTTGATTTTATAAATGAGATTTTTCTTCTTCAAAACCGTCAGAACGTATGAGCACAAACCAAACTGACGTAAGAAATATGGCCCTGTAATTATGTGCATCTGTCTTACGACCCTTCTTGGAAACGGGAATGACATCCGCTTTTTTCGAATCGATATGTCATCTTCGTTGCTCCAGTTACCTACGATGAGCTGCTGCTGGAATGCTGGAAGGGGAGAAAGTTCTTTCGCACAGTCTCTGCAGAATCATACTGGTATCGTAACCGGTCCTGATGCCTTTTCTATTCCGCAATCCCTTATCTCAATAACAGCCATTTTGAGATTAGTACACGAATGGAACGATGGATCGTACTGAACCGTGTCGGCCTAAAGATATTTGATGGTTCTGTCTGACGCCACTAGCTCAAGGGTAGTATCGACTATCTCTCTTGCCAATATCTATAGGAGGATGAGTTGGTATCTGTGGGCTCTGTCCTCGGAACCTCTTTTCTTTTCCTTTATTGTAATTTCATGCCTCGTACGAGCCTGGTCGGCAGCGGCCTACATACGCCGTTCTTAGGCCAATAGATACAACAGACAGACAGAGAAGACACAGAACATAAAAAGCATGGTAATAGATGATGATGAACATTACGTGATAGATTAGAAGCTGTTAGATGGAAGCCACTGTGTACACAAAGGTGGTCATCATCAGAACAGGCAAAGACGTCCAGTTGGAGACACGAATGTGGGAGGACACTGATGAAAACACTGTAGCATAAAACGAAGAAACACTGACGCACGGTGACGCACTGGTGACGATCATCAATGAAGCACTCATAAACACACTGGTGAAGGGGGAGGGGGACTGCCTCTGGTTGGAAGGGAAAGGTAGGAACGTGGGATGGAGGGGGGTGATGGAGCCAGTGGGAGAAAGAATGGACAGTGGGGGGGGAGGGTAGAGGTTGGAAGTCTGGGGAGGAGGGGACGTGGGAAACGTGGGAGAGAGGATGAAGGGAGAAAGGAAGGTGAGGAGGGAGAGACAGGGAATGAAAAGGGAGAGTCAGATCTGGTAGTACAGGTAGATGGAGGGAACAAGGACATCATCAGGGAGGGGGAGTTGGCAGAAGCCACCTTGGGCAGGGGTATGGATAGTGTGAAGATTGAGAGCAGGCGGGATGTAAGAATACAGGCGTGGCAGCAGGCTGGGATGGGCGAGGATGGGAGAGACAAGCAGGTGTGGGGATCGACTTTGAGGGAGGTGTAAAGTATCCATATCCTTTCGAGGGTGTGCGGGAAGGGAATCAATTTGTAAAGGACCCACATGGGGGATGGGAGGCACATGCGATAGACAAGGTGAAGATCATGGCGTTCAAGGATTTGGATGGACTTATAGTAAGTGGGAGGGGTGGAAATCCAGGCAGGATGGGCATACCAGAGGATGGGGCAGTTGAGAGATTTATAAGTGTGGACGATAGTTGAGGGGTCCAAACTCCATGTTCGGCTGGATAGGAGTTTAAGGAGACAGAGTCAGATATGTGCCTTTGCTTGGACTGTCCAGAGATGGGGGATCCAGGGAAGGCGGCCATCGATGGTGACACCAAGGTACTTGATGGTGGGGGTTGAGTTAATGGGGTGGCCATATATGGTAAGGTAAAAATCCAGGAGACCGAAGGAAGGGGTGGTGTAGAGGAAGTAGAGAAAGGGAGAGGATGGAGCCCTGGGGCACCTCGGTAGAAGGTACAGGAGTCAGTATTGTGGATGACAACATAGAAAGGGTGACAGGAGAGGAAGCAGGCGATCAGATGGACGTAATTGATGGGAAGAGCGAAGGTTTGGTGCATGAAGAGGAGACCAGAATGCCAGACACGGTAGTATGCACGTTCACATCAAGGGATACAAAGATGACAGAGCAATGGGAATTTAGTTGGCCAGAGAGGAAGTGGGTGAGATGGAGGAGGAGGTCGTCAGCAGAGAAGGAGAGTCGGAAGCCACATTGGGTAGGGGGAGGTGGCGGTGCAGGTGCAAGTGCTGATGTAGTCATTGGGTGAGGATGGACTCCACGATCTTGCAGGAACCGATGCCACCATCGTAGCTGGGCAGCGGTACAACTGTGGATGTTTAGGTCGGCAACAATCACGTAAGAGTTGAAGGTGCGGTCAATGTGGGAAAGGAAGTCAAATGGGATGGGGGCAGTGGGAAGGACATAGATGGTGATGAATGTTATGGCAAGGCTGGGCAAAAAGAGGCTGAGGATAAGGTGTTCAGTAGGGTCAGGAAAGAGGGGTTGCAGCCAAACAGCGAGCTGGCAAAGGTGGCCAATGGCAACTCTGCCACACACTAGCAGTTGGGGAGCACCTGGGCCCGGCACAAATCCGTCCAGCGGACTTGTGTCGAGGACCGGTGAGCAGGGCAGTCTGTGGATGGTTTTTAGGCGGTTTTTCATCTGCCTCGGAGAATGTGGGCTGGTTCCCATTATTCTGCCTCAGTTACACAATGTTGGCGATTGCTGGGCAAACAAGTTCTCCATGTACATGTACACCACAATTACTCTACCACCCAAATATGTGGGTTGCGCTCATCTGATGTGAGATGTTCCCTGTGGGGGGTGTCTACTGGGGACCAAACTGCAAATAACCCTGGGTTCAGTGTGGGGTGGCAGAGGGGTAAAGTGGACTGCAGTAGTCATCGTGGGGTTGTGGACCACTGCGGCTCTGGTGGGGACAGAGCTCTCCATTGTTTCTTCGTTTTCGGTTAACAAAGCATAACATAACATAACAGAACATGGTGGAGTTTAAATGAGGGTGTTGAGACAGGAGAAGGTAAAGTGCGCTACATTATGGGAGTAGGTCGCGAAGGTGGTGGGGTGAAAGACGAAATGGGCAGCTAGGGAGATGTGTTGGAGGTTATGGGGGTGTTGAAAGAGGTGGGTATTTTGAAGGACGATGCTTACGAATGTGATGATGTCCTCAGCTGTGGGGAAGGGGTGGAGGGCATTTCCAGGAGGGGTGGGATCATCAATGGGGCAGACAGACACAGTGCAGATGTCAAGGTGGAAATGGGTCTTAAGCTCCACCAACACCTCCTCCTATGGGAGAATGAGGAGAATGGAGTAGGGTGATGGAGGCATTGAGGCCAAAGTGGATGTGAGGGATTTTGGTCAGGATATCAATATGTAGGGTGGGGCTGGGAGGGGAGATAAGGACAGAGTCCCTATGAGGGGTTAGGAGGGAGATAGGGCAACAGGGTACTACTTCCAGATAAGCATGGTGAGGTTACGGGCTCCCAGGAGGGACGGGTCAGGATTGGAGAGGACATAGTGGTAGGTAGAGGTAGGGGAGGAGGCTGAGGGGAGGATAGGGTTTGAGGTGGCGGGAGACGTGACGTCCATGGCGTCAGGGAAGGGGGGAGGAGGAAGAGGCTGGGATTTTTTTTGGAGTGGAGGAGGCAAGGGTGGCACTGGGGCGCTTGACTGCAGCGAAAGAGTGTGAGAAGGTTTGGGAGATGGGAGCAACAAGGAGATTGCCCGATGAGGCAGGTCCCAGTGGCAGTGCTACATAGCCATGGGCCATGGCCCTTCAGGCGACCACCCTTGTGGGGGCCGCAGTAGCTAACATAGTGATGGTGGAGGGGTGGGAGAGTGGAGGGAAGGAATCAGGACTGGATGAAGGGGTTTGCAGAGTTTGAGCAGTAGACAGGGTGAGGAAGGGCGTAGGGGTTGTAAGGGTGAGAAGTGGGGGGATGTGTTGGGGAGGGGGTGACTGTGTGCACCAAGTAATGGTCGTGGCAGCGGCAGATGTGGAGGTGTACACCATTGCAGCGGTGGTGGTGGTGGTGGTGGTGGGGGTGGTTATGTTGAAGAGGAAGGAGGAGAAGCAGAACAAGAACAAAAACGGACGACGACAGTCCGCACACAACGATGGAAGATGCTGCTGCTGGCAGAGGCCTGAGCCCTGCTCCGCTGCTGCTGATGTGAGGGTGGCTACTGCTGGGAGATCCGCTGCTGGAGGTGGTGGTGGACTGGACCGCTTCTGCTGCTTCTGCTGCTGCCACTGGGCTGGGTTAGGTTGGGCTGGGCTGGGCTGGATCGTGTGAAGTTAGCGCCCATTTTCGAGAAATACGCATTTTTTCACAGTTCTTGTTAGATGTGCCATACTTCTAGAGCTCTTTGCACAAAATTTCAATAGTTCTGCAGAATGTAACGAAGAAAACAACAATTCTCGAAAAAAATTTCGTATAGAAAACATTCTTTGTCAATTTCTGCTTAATCTAAATAAGTACAAGAGTTCTGAGCACAGTCCTGAACAGAGCTCCAAGAGTTCTATCGAAAATACACGTAAGATCTTTTTGTGCAGCTAATAGTTTACGAGATAATTGCAGTTTAAGGAGAAAATCTTTTCACTTACTGTGAAGATGGCACCCTTCTTTTTCAGAAATGTATATTTTTTTCAGAGTTTTTGATAGATGTGCCATAGTTCTAGAGTTCTTTGTACAAAATTTGAATAGTTCTGCAGAATATAGCGAAGAAAACAACAATGTATAACATAGCTGATTCAGGAACCCTTTCCTTCTGATACAATTCTTAGTGTTGTCACAATAAATCACTTGTGCAAAGCTTCCAACAGTACTGATCATTACAAAAATATAACCATTGACCAACAGTGCACATTTCTTGCAGCGTTGTACAAAGCATTCAGCTTATCCGCTATGAAAATACCACACTTAACGCTATTGTAAAATTTACGATGGATGGCTTCCGTTTATCTACAGCGTCAGCATCTATCGAATTATCTTCATGCAAACGTGATACCAGGATCACACATTTCCCCTTTTTAGGTACGGAGGAAACTAGTTCAGTCTTGTGGAAGCGAAAAAAGGAACTGTAGGCAGCCCTTCTTTTATTGATAGCAAACTCTAGAGAAATCTCACGCTTGTTTTTCTTCATCGTGCCAACAAAAGAAAAATTCTCCCTTCATAACTCTATCATCATTCCAATACTAGTAAACGAAATGTCCGCTTTCACATTTACATTTCGACCTGACTCATATATAGGTTTACACAGTCATAGAACAACATCAAAATGTTTATTGCTCAGTTGGTAAATCCTTCTGGTTGCAACACAGCGTATATGCCCTAATTGTACAGATAAAATACTTAAGAATCCACAAAAGCATAGATTTTAAATCCATACTTGTTTGCTTTGATAGGTACATATTGGCGAAAACTGCACCTTCCACAGAATCCTTCCAGCTTCTTGTGTACTGTAACATTTTGTCCGAGGGTATAAGATTTCTGGTAATTGCGTACAAACACAGTAAATATTTCCTGAATTGCTGTTTGCTTGTCTAATTGTCTCCTTTCATCACGAATAGCGCGACTGTAAAATCTAAGGTACTCCGCAATAAATTTGAAACGTTTTATGTTCATTTGTGAGGTGAAATTTTTCAGTGCCATCCCCATCAGTTCCACACAGATCTTCTAGGCTTTATGTGTTACTTTTGTTAACAACAGTTAAAAACAAGAGACTGATGAAGGCTTTCAATTCAATAACATCTATTGATTTTACCCCTCTCTCACGCTGAAATGAAGCTTTGACGCTCTCAAAATGCTGATTGGAATACAAAACTACATTAGACAAATATCGTCATCTATGTGGCAATTACAGCATCACAAAGGCTGCTTTGGCTGCGCCTATTGGTCCAGGTAAATTTCGAATAATATTATCCTCTTCAAACAATATGCTTTGCATTTCTTGAACATGAGCTAGTACATCCCACTTAAAATAATAAAATTCCTATAAAATAACGCAACCAGGCGCAGTGTATTAATTTGAAATTTGACGTTCAGACAGTGGACACTGACGATTAAACAGTTCAAACAGAATTTAAGTGCATTTTACATTCAGGATTAGCTTTGCACTACTTACTACGTTGATAAACAAGTAAATTAATTGCTCAAATGAAATACGAAAGGGCACAGTGGATAAAAACGAGCAATCAGCTCATATCTCATCAAGAGAGCATTAGCGTCGATACTAAATCATACAACAATGAAAGGCATACACAGAAAGTAAGCTATAACGAGAAGGCGCCAATGCTGCCAATTGTTGACAAGTAATTTATAGAATCACATAACAATGAGAAGCATACAGAGAAGGGAAGCTATTAACGAGAAGGCGCCAATACTGCAAATTGTTGAAAAGTAATTTACAGAAAATTTCGACACGTATCAACCTGAAAAGCTGCGCCCGATGGAAGGATAATAAAAACTATGATACGTCCCTGAGACCATCATTCTTGTCACTTTTCTTTATGGAAATAGTCAGACCTGGACCTCCCACACCGCCCGCATCTCGTGGTCGTGCGGTAGCGTTCTCGCTTCCCACGCCCGAGTTCCCGGGTTCGATTCCCGGCGGGGTCAGGGATTTTCTCTGCCTCGTGATGGCTGGGTGTTGTGTGCTGTCCTTAGGTTAGTTAGGTTTAAGTAGTTCTAAGATCTAGGGGACTTATGACCACAGCAGTTGAGTCCCATAGTGCTCAGAGCCATTTGAACCATTTGAACCTCCCACACCAAAAATCATGGTAACTGATTTTGGTAAGGCTTTGTTGGTTGCTATTTCTAGAGCAATAACCAATTACTCGGAATTCTTTGAATAGGTGTTATAGTAATATTGTTTTGTATGAAAGAGTAATTCTACCGTCGTGTTGTTTGAGAATAGATTTAAATCATTTTATGGTCATGATTTCGAGGTGGAAACGCTTCTCAAGAGGTAAATCACAACTCAAACAACTTTATCTTCGAGTTTTGGCCCATATTTACATGATGACAGATTTTCGTGATATTGAAAGTGCTTTGCGCTCACTTTTGGTTGTTGCGTTGAGTGAACATCTCGGTATTGATGAGTGCGGTCAAGAATATTCATCAGTGGAACATCAGCGCCACATTGATAACATTATCAGAGGTGGTCCAAGTAATTCATATATTGACGAAAAGAAAGATGATGACAAGAAAACTGATGATGTCGATAACAATGATGACTGTCTTTTCGAATCAGTTTTGAACTCTAAGGAATCTACTGCAAACGCGTGGATTGATAGGGCAAAACGTATCTACAATGAAGCTGAAGTCATCGCGAATCAGACTAAGAATGACAATCTCTTTGATGTGAATCCGTACAACATTCCTAATGCTGCAGAGATGCTGAAAGAGTTGATGTACTATATACCACTGTAGACAGCTGTGATGTATCCTTCTTTCCATATTCCTTTATCTATTCGTTCATCAGCAGCGACTGAAGGACAATTTAAAAATTAAAGTCAGTGGGCTTTGACAAGCTGCCTTTACGAGTAGACCAATTCATTTTTCAATATTTGATGTGGCTGCGTGAGGAAACAAAACTGTTATCGCCAATTATGATGGAAAAACAAGATTCAAAGCAAGCTGTGAAGCACAAACCAAATGAAGCATAATTGCCTTACCATGAAGAAGAAAATTGGAGAGGAAAAAATATGAAAGCTGAAGACAACAAATCCCAAAAGCAATCATATACTCGATAATTCTGAGAGCACACTGAACAATACCTTACGAAGTGAGGCCCAACATGAAGATGGCAATGAGACAGAGTTAAACAAAATTTTTAATACACTCCTGGAAACTGAAATAAGAACACCGTGAATTCATTGTCCCAGGAAGGGGAAACTTTATTGACACATTCCTGGGGTCAGATACATCACATGATCACACTGACAGAACCACAGGCACATAGACACAGGCAACAGAGCATGCACAATGTCGGCACTAGTACAGTGTATATCCACCTCTCGCAGCAATGCAGGCTGCTATTCTCCCATGGAGACGATCGTAGAGATGCTGGATGTAGTCCTGTGGAACGGCTTGCCATGCCATTTCCACCTGGCGCCTCAGTTGGACCAGCGTTCGTGCTGGACGTGCAGACCGCGTGAGACGACGCTTCATCCAGTCCCAAACATGCTCAATGGGGGACAGATCCGGAGATCTTGCTGGCCAGGGTAGTTGACTTACACCTTCTAGAGCACGTTGGGTGGCACGGGATACATGCGGACGTGCATTGTCCTGTTGGAACAGCAAGTTCCCTTGCCGGTCTAGGAATGGTAGAACGATGGGTTCGATGACGGTTTGGATGTACCGTGCACTATTCAGTGTCCCCTCGACGATCACCAGTGGTGTACGGCCAGTGTAGGAGATCGCTCCCAACACCATGATGCCGGGTGTTGGCCCTGTGTGCCTCGGTCGTATGCAGTCCTGATTGTGGCGCTCACCTGCACGGCGCCAAACACGCATACGACCATCATTGGCACCAAGGCAGAAGCGACTCTCATCGCTGAAGACGACACGTCTCCATTCGTCCCTCCATTCACGCCTGTCGCGACACCACTGGAGGCGGGCTGCACGATGTTGGGGCGTGAGCGGAAGACGGCCTAACGGTGTGCGGGACCGTAGCCCAGCTTCATGGAGACGGTTGCGAATGGTCCTCGCCAATACCCCCGGAGCAACAGTGTCCCTAATTTGCTGGGAAGTGGCGGTGCGGTCCCCTACGGCACTGCGTAGGATCCTACGGTCTTGGCGTGCATCCGTGCGTCGCTGCGGTCCGGTCCCAGGTCGACGGGCACGTGCACCTTCCGCCGACCACTGGCGACAACATCGATGTACTGTGGAGACCTCACGCCCCACGTGTTGAGCAATTCGGCGGTACGTCCACCCGGCCTCCCGCATGCCCACTATACGCCCTCGCTCAAAATCCGTCAACTGCACATACGGTTCACGTCCACGCTGTCGCGGCATGCTTCCAGTGTTAAAGACTGCGATGGAGCTCCGTATGCCACGGCAAACTGGCTGACACTGACGGCGGCGGTTCACAAATGCTGCGCAGCTAGCGCCATTCGACGGCCAACACCGCGGTTCCTGGTGTGTCCGCTGTGCCGTGCGTGTGATCATTGCTTGTACAGCCCTCTCGCAGTGTCCGGAGCAAGTATGGTGGGTCTGACACACCGTTGTCAATGTGTTCTTTTTTCCATTTCCAGGAGTGTAGTTTTAAATACAGATTTTCTCCTACTTCGAGCTCAATTGTTATGAATGCGGAGAACAACAGTCTCTCAGTCAAGAGTGATAGTGTGTGTTTTCAGCGCTCTTCAGATGATAATTTACTGCCGAATTTTGGCAATAAAGAGATATTTCATTCCACAAAAGACTATTGAGAATCATACGTCACCAGGGATGTCAGTGAAATTTCATCCTGTGGTTGGAAAACAGAAGAAAACCGAGAGACCTGTAACAATAAAATAGAGGAGAGTTCAATGCTGAAAAAGCTTCAAAATGAAATCATTGTCTCATCGAGCATGCAAACTGAGAGCAAGAAAAATTACTTAGATGATTGCCCAAAATGGAATTCATAGACATTAATTGGCCACTTTTCCCAAATGGGTCCTCAAGCAAATTGAAATCTGCTACCTACAACTTGATGGGAACGTGCGATTTCGATTCTTTGATGACCCTATTCATGCAAGCAATATCACTCAGAGATGATCTCAAAAGTACCATTCAAATGGTGATCCATCCATTTTTGGATCTAGCTTTGGATGTTTTCGACAAAAAAAATTACAAACTCCCAGCATTTTAAGCAGAGATTTGATATTTTATACGTGATACCGTTCCTAAAAAAAGGAGTAATCTCTCGAAAAATATTGTCTTTGAATGCAGAGTCGAATATTGGGGAATTATACGAGACAATATTAAAGGATATCCCGATTTGCAACGAAAAGATATCGTGTCTGACGTGCCTAAATTCACGCTATGTGAAACTACATTATATTTCCGTTGATACGTATGTGCTTTTCAGACTTGGTTATAATTTCATGCAAGACGCTGTAGATGCAACAAATGGAGGTCTAAAGACTGTTATAAAATGGAAGAAATGTAAAGGAGAAGCAGTCGAAGAAAAGAAATTCGGATGCTACTTGATGATGGATACTAGTATAACAACTTGTCCACTAACTGAAGATCAGTTTCCTCCGAATCAAAGGAAGAAATGTGTGTTGCAAACGATCACGAAAGAAATCGTAGTCAACAATCAAGAGTACACTCTCGATGGTGCCATTCATTATAATAGCTCCATCAAACACTACACGGCATATGTCTTCGATGGAACCTACTGGAAGCAATACGATGACCTGTACGTAGATGTACAGAGAGTTTCAAAAGAAATAATAATTTCTCCACACCTGTTCATGTATGTCAAGACAGGAAAATTTTCGCCGGCCGTGGTGGCCGAGCGGTTCTAGGCGCTTCAATCTGGAACCGTGGGACCGGTACGGTCGTAGGTTCGAATCCTGCCTCTGGCATGGATGTGTGTGATGTCCTTAGGTTAGTTAGGTTTAAGTAGTTCTAAGTTCTAGGGGACAGATGACCTCAGATGTTAAGTCCCATAGTCCTCAGAGCCATTTGAACGAGGAAAATTTTCAGATGGCAGCTGCAAGACCGACGAGACGAAACAAGTAGTTCCTACATAGGAACTTTGCTTTATAAGGTAAGCAATTTGAACCATTTTTACTCCACCTTTAAAACATATTGCAACTGTTGAAACGCATTCTGATTTTGTTTTATGCCATGTAAACATTTTTCCTGCACATACTACAGTCGATAAGTTCTTCAAAGATATTACATAAACGAGGTTCTAGGAAACTGTGGCGCCCAAATGAAACAAAATGACATTTAAGCACGAGAAAGACGAGGTACTGTACAAGAAGTATATATTTTTAGAATCAGGAAGAACGAGAAGAATTTTATTATGTAAAACAGTAATTGTTTTGAGCTCTCATGACATCCAGGACCCACTAACAGCTAAAAATATGCCCAGGTGGCAACATCACCAGACGCTGGGATACATAAAAACATGAGCTGTGTGTAACGAATAAATTTGAAAATGCTATCGTCAATATGGTTGCAAACATTTGTTATAGCTAGAAAGGAAGTGTGGAAGTTTGATGAGTTACACTACAGCGAGAGTCAAAAGTCTTTACAATGTGTATAAATGTAAGTATATTTAAATTAATATATTGTGCAAACGAACTAAGTAGTGTCTTTAAATCCTAATTCAGTACATGACTGATAGAGGTGTTATTATGTTGAGGGGATACAGTATTAACGTTTATACAGAATTCGAAATTTATAAACACGAACCTCGTTTATTTGGTCCTCACTAATCCGGATTTCCGGTTTATCCGGATTCATATTTTGTGTTCCTCGGTGTTTTTTTCTTTTTTTCTTATAACACAAAGATATATAGTCGGTGAGGTACATAAGCTGCTTATCACTAGGCCGGTAATTTAGTCTAGTACTGAGTGATTAAGGAGCTCAGAGTGTGTGAATGACATTGTTTCTCAAGTATTGTACATTAATATAACAGTGTGTTGGTGCCCATCAAGTAAGTTGCATAGTAACCACGCCAACAGCACTCCATCACATCTCATTGTACCTCTGGTGCACTTCTCGACAGGTGTGACACCATCTCGTTAGTAACGGGTGGGAATGTATCTGCTCTCTCAGCCATCTGCTTGTTTTGCACTGACGAGCCTTCTCTCTTTGAATCATCTAAGCGTGCACATCCCACGCTTCCACCTACAGTTACTATAGTCAGTCTTAAGAAGGTGTACCGGCGTTTGTACAGTGCTGAACATTTAGACTTTTTGTATTTAACAGAATATGTATCCGGATTTTCGGTTATCCGGATTACTTCCGGTCCCACCTAGCCCGGATAAAAGGGCATCTTGCGTACTGCACTGCACACTGTAACATTGTTTATGTCTCACATAATTCCAAAATAAAAGCGAGAATTTACGATCCGTACTCATAGCTATACTTCCAGCAGTACCTCATCTCCTGCGTTCCCAATTTCGCAGAAGTTGTCCTACGAAAATTGCAGAAGTAGCACTCCTGGAAGAAAGGATATTGTGACGATATTCCCGGTCCGGCACACAGTTTTTATCTGCCAGTAAGTTTCACATCGGCGCACAACCACTGCAGAGTGAACACACAATCTATTTCATATTCTATTGGCACCATAAAAATGTTATAAGTGTTTTTAAAAGAACTCTTTCGGTGCTATCCAGAACTGTCAGCAAAAGGGTTGTGCCAATTGATTATAATGTAGACGAAGTGGGTCTCTCGTAAATATTAACTCATTAACTGTTATCCCCACAAAAAATGTTATTACAGTTTTCGGTAGAACTCTTAGGGTCCTATTAAGAAATGCCATCAGACCTTTCGTACGAATTTATTACTTTTACATGACAAAAGTGAGTCCCACATTAATTATCTCATATAATGTCATCGTCACAAAAAAATTTATTATACTTTTTGGTAGAACTCTGTGGGTGCTATTTAGAACTGTCATCAGAACTATTCCACGGATTTTGTTTTCGTAGAGAAAGTGAGTATCAAATTAAAACAATTATCATATAAACTATTATCGCCACAAAAATGTTCTTATTACTTTCAATACAACTCTCTGGGTGCTACCCAGAACAGCCAACAGAACTATCATACAAATTTATTTTTTCCAAACTGACAAATAATTTTTTACTATACCAAAATTTTGCCGAGTTATTGTTTTCTTCCAGAAATTCTGCAGAACTATTCGTGTTTTGAGCAGGGAAATCTAGAAATATTGCATACATATCAAGAACTATGAAAAAATGTATATTTCTCATAAAAGTGGTGCAAACTTCACGGGAAATGCTCATAAGCATTTCTTATTAAATGCAGTTACTACGTAAACAATTACCTGCACAGAATATGTTACTAGTATTTTAGATAGAACTCCTACAATGCTATCCAGAGCTGTCATCAGAACGCAGGAATAGACATAATTCTTTGGAGAGTAAGTGAGCCCCGCAATTGATCAATTATATTATATAATAGCCGCAAAAAATGTAGTTGTGATTATCGATAAAAGTCTTGGGGTGTTATCCAGAACTGCTCATCAAAGCTGGTGTACGAATTCATTTTTTTCTGTGGAGACAGTGAGTCTAACATCAAAGCAGTTACCGTATAAACTATCATCGCCAAAGAAAGATATCATTAGGATTTTCGATAGAACTCTTGGTGTTCTGTTCAGAACTGTTGTACGAATTTACTTTTTGCGAAAATTGACAAAGAATGTTTTCGACACGAAAATTTTTTCGAGTATTGTTGTTTTCTTCGCTAAATTCTGCAGAACTATTCAAATTTTGTACAAAGAACTCTAGAACTATGGCATATCTATCAAGAACCCTGAAAAAAATATACATTTCTCAAAAAAAAAAAGGTGCCAACTTCACAGTAAGTGAAAAGATTTTCTCCTTAAATCGCAATTATCTCGTAAACTATTAGTTGCACACCAAAATGTTACTGGTATTTTCGATAGAACTCTTGGAGTTCTGTTGAGAACTGTGCTCAGAAGTCTTGTACTTATTTATATTTTGCTGAAAATGACAAATAATGTTTTCGATATGAAAATTTTTTCGAGTATTGTAGTTTTCTTCATTAAAATCTGCAGCACTATTCAAATTTTGCACAAAGAACTCTAGAACTATGGCACGTCTAACAAGAACTGTGAAAAAAAATGTATATTTCTCGTAAAAGGGGTGCTAGCTTCACACGACTGCTGGGCTGGGCTGGGCTGGATTGCCACCGCTGCTGCCGCTGCCGCCGCTGCTGGGCAGAACCAGGCTGGGCTGGATCACTGCTGCTACTGCTGCCGAAGCCGAAACCGCTGCCGCTGTCACTGCTGCTACTACTGGACTGCTGCTACAGCTGCTTCTTCAACTCCGGATGATGAAAACGCCGCCACTGCTGCTACTGCTGCTACCTATCACTTCGACAGAGAACAAGTATCTCTCGAAGCCAGCGACCTCTTTCGAGTGCCGCCGAAAGATGCTCAGAAGCTCTTTGCTTGTTGATATACACTCCTGGAAATTGAAATAAGAACACCGTGAATTCATTGTCCCAGGAAGGGGAAACTTTATTGACACATTCCTGGGGTCAGATACATCACATGATCACACTGACAGAACCACAGGCACATAGACACAGGCAACAGAGCATGCACAATGTCGGCACTAGTACAGTGTATATCCACCTTTCGCAGCAATGCAGGCTGCTATTCTCCCATGGAGACGATCATAGAGATGCTGGATGTAGTCCTGTGGAACGGCTTGCCATGCCATTTCCACCTGGCGCCTCAGTTGGACCAGCGTTCGTGCTGGACGTGCAGACCGCGTGAGACGAC
Source organism: Schistocerca cancellata (assembly GCF_023864275.1). Classification (NCBI taxonomy): domain Eukaryota; kingdom Metazoa; phylum Arthropoda; class Insecta; order Orthoptera; family Acrididae; genus Schistocerca; species Schistocerca cancellata. Next base: position 750,236,304 of record NC_064627.1, read on the forward strand.
GCTTCATCCAGTCCCAAACATGCTCAATGGGGGACAGATCCGGAGATCTTGCTGGCCAGGGTAGTTGACTTACACCTTCTAGAGCACGTTGGGTGGCACGGGATACATGCGGACGTGCATTGTCCTGTTGGAACAGCAAGTTCCCTTGCCGGTCTAGGAATGGTAGAACGATGGGTTCGATGACGGTTTGGATGTACCGTGCACTATTCAGTGTCCCCTCGACGATCACCAGTGGTGTACGGCCAGTGTAGGACATCGCTCCCCACACCATGATGCCGGGTGTTGGCCCTGTGTGCCTCGGTCGTATGCAGTCCTGATTGTGGCGCTCACCTGCACGGCGCCAAACACGCATACGACCATCATTGGCACCAAGGCAGAAGCGACTCTCATCGCTGAAGACGACACGTCTCCATTCGCCCCTCCATTCACGCCTGTCGCGACACCACTGGAGGCGGGCTGCACGATGTTGGGGCGTGAGCGGAAGACGGCCTAACGGTGTGCGGGACCGTAGCCCAGCTTCATGGAGACGGTTGCGAATGGTCCTCGCCGATACCCCAGGAGCAACAGTGTCCCTCATTTGCTGGGAAGTGGCGGTGCGGTCCCCTACAGCACTGCCTAGGATGCTACGGTCTTGGCGTGCATCCGTGCGTCGCTGCGGTCCGGTCCCAGGTCGACGGGCACGTGCACCTTCCGCCGACCACTGGCGACAACATCGATGTACTGTGGAGACCTCACGCCCCACGTGTTGAGCAATTCGGCGGTACGTCCACCCGGCCTCCCGCGTGCCCACTATACGCCCTCGCTCAAAGTCCGTCAACTGCACATACGGTTCACGTCCACGCTGTCGCGGCATGCTACCAGTGTTAAAGACTGCGATGGAGCTCCGTATGCCACGGCAAACTGGCTGACACTGACGGCGGCGGTGCACAAATGCTGCGCAGCTAGCGCCATTCGACGGCCAACACCGCGGTTTCTGGTGTGTCCGCTGTGCCGTGCGTGTGATCATTGCTTGTACAGCCCTCTCGCAGTGTCCGGAGCAAGTATGGTGGGTCTGACACACCGGTGTCAATGTGTTCTTTTTTCCATTTCCAGGAGTGTATATATACGGGTTCGCTGGCCCGAGTGAGAGGCACCAAGTTTAGGGATAGGAGGTAGCGTCGCGACAAGAAGCGGTCACGAGGTCCGAGCGGCCGAAGCCACGAGCTGTGGAAGGAGAGCCTGCGCAGACCGAAAATACCGGAGGACTTCACCGGGGTCAGCGTCTACTACAAGTAGCAGGCCGACATCCCCACAGTTGGTTGGCAACATTCGTGTTGGACGACCGCACGCGGCCTGGCTGCCCTCTTCTACCTGGCTTTCATCGGCACCACTCAGTAACAGCTGCGACGCACTCTGGATGCTGGAACTGCTTGCTGATGAAGGGGAGTAACATTCTGTAATCCTCGCGGTGATTGGTGTCATTGTCAAACCTACGTCCTAATTATTTTCTGGTTTGTACCCGACCCTCAGAGTTATATTTGGTCGGCTCTTTGGTCGTAAATATAGACCATAGTATTGTACTAGAACTTGTTTGAAAATTTGTTCTGATATTATATTACCCTTCCTTTCTAGTTTATACCCGATCGTTACTGTTTTTATGAATCGGCTCCTGGCAGGAAATACATTCGGAACAATTGTACCAAGGCAGAGGTTGCCGTTAAAGAAACAGGGATCTTGTGGTTGGATTTAGATGTTAACCGGTTCAACTCCTTGATTTTAATTGTATTTGAGATAATCTGAAATAGCTGTTGTACTAAGCTATGCGTTCCTGCCTTTGAATGACATGGTCATTATTGGTGTATTTTTCACTGGAATTTGTGGTTCCGTCGAGTTAGTTCTCTTTCAATAAGTGTTCATACGTAATGTTTTAAAACGTTCCTTCAGAGCGACCTTCATAACTGAGATGCAATTTAACTTTCGACATATTAACAGCCAACTGTCACCAGGGCTTCAGTCAGACTAAGATTGTTCAAAGGGACGGGTTGGGATCCAGCCGCACCTTGGTTTGTGATTGAAATGAAAGGGTTGCTCGCTTTGAAGCAAGCCTTATCATTGTCGTAATTATTTACTAATTTGTTTAACCTTTAAGCACAGGTGCGCATCTTACCCCGAATCTGGCGACATACAGTATTCAAATTAAAAAAATAATAATACGTCATCTGTTTGAGTAGTTGAAACATTCTTGTTATCAATACTACTTATATGTTTTCATATGTTGCAGAACAGTATTTAATAAGAGCAACTGTGTCCAGCACGGTAGTAAACACCGCTGTTTCACCCGATAACGGGCTGGCTGCAGGTCCGGGTCCTTGTAATTATTGTCAGGTTGTTCTTGTTTTGATTTCTCTTTAAAAGCTTATTCACTTCACAAATTTATTAATTTGTAAAGAAAACAAATTTATTATTATATATTGTTAAATAAACAGGTTGTGTGAAAAGAAAGTTACATTGGTGGGTCGCCCCTTCCATTTTTCCTTAATACCAGTAAATACCATGTATCACGTATTACTGTATTTCGTGATGAAACAGTTTCAGAAGAGCGAATTCTTTCAGCCTTCTTCTTCTCATCTCCCGTTTCGATTTTTGTTGCCTTGTTTTGTTTTACGGTGCGAAAACAACTAGGATCATACGCGCCCTTGTGAAAACTGTAGAACACGAAGACAAGAGAGGAGTTAAAAACGACTACACGTCAGTCCCAATCAACGGAAGAGAAGACAGTTAAAAACAGAGACGTGGAGAAAAGGCATAAAATACTCAATAGAGGTCCGGAACTAAAAAGTAAATGACCCTCGCCATATTCCTGCAACGGATAAAAAGTAAAACGTGGTCGATAGGCCGCGGGTCGTTCGCTAAAACGGCCGATAACTCAGACGGCAAACACAAACGAGAACGTAAGCTGTTAAAAAAAGGGCATTCCGTCAGGACTGTCAAAAGTTGAGCGCAATGCTCAAAAAGTGGTGGGTGTGCACCACTTAACAAATGGCTATGGCTAAAAAGGCAGTGCTCAATGTGCCACCTAGTTAAGAGGATCTTCTCGCGTGTAGAGGGCCGAAAGGTGGTCGTCCAAGCCGCTAGGAGAGACTTAATTCCCTAGAGCTTGTTCCCATGAAGGGAGGACCAGTGGTGTTGCCCAAGTGACACCACCTGCTGACAGACGGTGTCAGTGTTTTCACTGAGAGGCTGAATGTATCAGCTTACTGATTTTACGTAAGAGCAACACAGCTTAGAGTTTCTAATTAGCGTGACTGGCATAATTTTACCTTCAAATTCGTTGAACGCTTCCCTCGTCGCACTCCTTACGCTCATCTCCGCTTCTTTCAGCTTTTACTTGTCAGCTATGTTTTGACTTCGCTTAAATCTATGATGAAACTTGTGATATTCGCTATTTTTGGCTTAATTAAAACAGCAAATTCAGCCAGAAGGCAAATACTTGTTTATAAAGAATGATTAATATATAATAAGGCGTCGCATGGCGACGGTGGAATTTTCTAAATAATGTAATTCGTCGTCTTTGGGCGGCAATATAAACAGGAAAATACGGATAGATATGCGATCCTTCACTATTTTGTTCACTGGAGAACAAATGAAGCCTTGAGCGCTAAAAAGACTTTTACTGTTTTTCTCGAGTAAGACGGACGCAGATTTGTGGCAGTCTGATCTAATTATTTTTACTAAATAAATAAAAACGTGTTCCGTCTAAGTTTGATTGAAGTGTAAGAAGAACTGTTAAAACTTATCGTGACGACGCACGGGTGACTCAAAAGGACAATGGCTATATAAAAGAGCGCTCAATGCACATGATACGGACATAAAAATCTACCGTCATTGTAGTATTAAACTTAAGGTACGATATATGTTTTAGTTATAATAAATATTTGTTCTGGGAATACTGAATCATTTAGCAGTGCTCATTTCTATTATCTCCTCAGTATTATTTTCATTTTAATTATGCATTTTGCTAATGTTACAGACTCCAAGATCAGCAGTCCAATGTGCGTGTTACATTGATAAAAAGAAAACTGTTTTATCGTCTTCTTGCATCAGCTTTAATATTGAATTTCCCTTTTGTGTGATGTTACAGTTGTTTTTGCGCCCTTAAGAACTTTCTGGTCCCTTAGGAAATTGTTTTGTCATAACAATAACTTCAAAAACGGGTATGATCGTATCTACGATCATGAAGTAATTAGAAAGACGATAATGCAACTTCTTAATCAATAGCCCGCTAGTTGTGACTGCCTCAAGCCACGCGAAACTGCAAGTAAAAACTATTCGCATCTCATAATGCAATATTTTATGGCAATGGTCAATCCATGATTCTTACGCCAATTGTGATTGATAAAACAGTTAGTTAAATCTCAATTTCCAACTTTCCATTGAATAACATCATCACTTTTATTGTGTAACATCACACTTGGCGCCCGAACAGGGACTTGACCAAAAATTAGTTCAAATTCTTGGAAAATTTTCTATGTGCTTGTGTTAATAAATGTTCTGTCGTTTCATGTACACATCATCTCTCTGTGAGAGGAAGACGGAAAATATGCTGGTTGATAAGGCAGTTTAATTACCGAGAGAAAAGAAAAGAAAAGAGACGCGAATTTGCTGAGACAACATAGCGGTAATCAAGCCATCAAAAAGTAAGTCAGAATTTTGCATACGCAGTGTAGTGCTTCAGTAGCAACGTTGCTTTTCCAAGTCGATCCACATCCTTTCTATCTCCTTCCCGCTATAGAAAATCTGCTTTATTTTATCTTTCAAAGTAAAATTCTTCGTAGTCTGATAATAGAAATTATTTCTCCCCATTGTTAGTATAGCTGTATTGCATTTTCAACATGGTGGATAGTGTGCGCAATTTGCAGTGAAGAGCATCGTCATTCATTTGTCTGAAACGGTTAGGTTCCATCTTGTCTTCTCGCCAGATAGAATTTCATTTGTCGCTCACGCGAGAGCGGTGCTCTTAGCGGACTCACCACGTCACTGACAAACGACGAAAGCCTTGCGTAGCATGTGATTTACTGACGAAAATGGCAGATAGTAAACAGAGACAGGTGACAACAGGAGACGGAAGTGAAGACGTTAATAGTATTCCATACCCTTTACGATCGCGAACGGTAGGTTCCCGTGTGGAAACTGAACTACCCATGTCTGTAACAGGGGAAAGTGACCCTAAAGTCCAAACTCTTCCCGCTGCAGCTACAAATGACCTCGGTGCGTTAATGGAAATGCTGAAACAACAGTTTGACGCGGTAAATGAGACTATAAAAACACAAAATGAGATTGTTAACTCCCGATTAGATGCTGTAAGTGGGTCAGTAAAAACACAAATTGAGGCTGTTAACGTCCGATTAGATGCTGTAAGCGAATCATTAAAAACACAACTAGGGACAATCAAAACAGATCTGCATAAAGAAATTACGGCTGAATTAAATACCCATTTGGGTGAGGTGCAAACTAAGATCAGTGATCAAATTCAGAAAATGCAGAAACAGGTGAAAAGTGAAATAGCTGAAGTATCTGGAACATTAAACACAAAAATTCAGGCAGCTACCAAAGAAATAAACTCAGTTAGAAATGCAGTATCTGACATTGAAGGTGTAGTGGAGGATCTGTCGAGGCAGATAGACTCAATCAATATCGAAGAACAGGTTAAGAGCACCGTGAAAGCACACGCAGAGGCATTGTCGGAACACTACGATGAATGGATAAAGGGTAAAGATATTTTTATCGAAAAGAAGGTCAGGGAGGAGCTTAGGGAGACTGTCAAGGATGTAACTTATGAAATCTTAGCTGCTCCTGGTAAGTCGGGAGACACAGTGGTTTCTGAATTGGGACAGATTCGGAGGACACTTACACGGGATCTTCCCGAGTGGAAGCAGCAAGTAGTGGACGAAGTCAGAATGCTGAGAAACTGGGTAGAAAATCTGCACACACATACGCAAACTATAGGGAACAACTCTTTAGACGGTGACGAATGTCAGTCAACTCCTTATCGTTCACCGCCTGATTACATGCAAAACAACAGTCCTGTTGAGTCCCGAGTAGGGAAACTAAATGATCCGCCCACAATTGTGAGTTTAATGCAAGAGGAAAGTGTGATTAAGCATCGCACATTTCCTGTTTTTCATCCGCAGAAACGAGAAATACACCCCATCGTGTTCCTAAAGAATTTTTCCGGCATATTTCCCAGGAGCTGGACAGACAGACAGCGTATTCAGTTCGTCACTGGCTTTATTTCTGGTGATGCAGCATTATGGGGAACGGAAATGGTAGACACGTGTAGGAATTATGAAGAGTTTGAGAAAATGTTCTTGGCAAAATTTTGGAGTAATGGGGTACAGCAAAGATTAAGGAAGGAGGTGTATGGTGCGGAAATTTTCAATGAGAAGCATGGAAGTCTCCGGCGATACTTCGAGAAGTATCTAGCAAAAATTAAATTCTGGGATTCTCCGATTTCTTCCAAGGACGTAATTATGATTCTCAAAAGCAAACTCCCTGTGTCTATTAGAGAGAAACTAGTAAATGTGTCCGAAGAAGACACGGATGTATTCCTTTCTGTGCTAGATTCCTTAGATTTAATTAGCGAGGATGTGCGCTCCAAGGTTGGCAGCGGCAAATTCTTCCCTGGCAGCCAACAGAATGCATCGCACGCGGACAACAATGCGCCGAAGGAGAGAGCGAGCTACTGCGACCGCTGTTACCAACCTGCCAGCGGTTATCAAAACGCAAACGGCAATAACTTTAAACGGAAGCAGAAAACCAATTACAGTAATCAGCAGAGATACCACCCAATTTACAACCACCAGGTACAACATCAGTACGGAAACCCACCCTTCAATTCTGCGCCTGAGCAGTATGGAAATTCTCCACAAACTAGTGGTAATTTTTCAAATGGGCCAGTGTACAATCAAAGTTATAGGTCGAAAAATAGCAAGTGGCATGGGCAAGGCGGAGGCCACTCAGCACAACATCAGAACAACTTTTCACAGGATAGAGGACCGCGGAACAATTTTCAAATGGCACCAAATGCGAACTTTCCTTCACAAGGAAATGGTTTTGCCGGCAACCAAAAGATCGGGCGACATCAGCCGTCTCAAGTATTCTATTCACAAGTGAATGCACCCAGTGGATTTTACCCCTTTACACCGGCATTTGTACCACATAACCAGCACCAATATGAAACGGAACAAACACTTAAGGCCATGAATGACAAACAGGTTAAACATCCTGCGGAAAATTAGAGACAGCGCCTTTCAGCCTCCTAGAGGTCGCTGCCGGTCCCATTGGGGGTACTAGCGAATACTCTGATTCTGAGTATGTTAATGCGATACGGTACGACCATGAGACCGACTTACGAGATGACCTTGCACCTGACCTAGAAGCTCAAGACATTAATGACATTTATGATGAACAGGTCCAGGCTTCGATTAAGATTTCTATTGCCAACATTCCTGTCACAGCCGTTGTTGATACAGGAGCAAACATCAATGTGATGTCATCATGTCTTTTCAGACAGGTGTCTTCTGTTTCAAAAGTTTTATCATTGCCGATTCAGGGTTGCTCCATATCGGGAGCAATTGGTCCATTGAAACAGAGAGTTAGTTTACAGAAGAATTTAATTTTAAGTTAGTATTAAGAAAAAAAAAGTGCTTGCGAGGTGATTGCCCGGAGCTATATGAATATGTAAAGGTGAGAAATGGAGGAGGATGCGTAAATAAGCACTTCTCTCAAGGTACAAGAAGATTTATAGATTTATTTTTAGTAATGTAAGTACTTGAAGTTCTGTTGTAAAAGCCCAAATTACCTGCTTAAAAAAAAGGTACATGTTCAAACAGTGCAGACAGTGGACAGGAGTAGAAGAAATAGCTTAAAGTTCAGTTAAAGCGTGCTGTTAAATGGAAAAACAAGTGGCAACCCACATGTGTTCACGCAAGGAGACAATAAGCTGTAGTAAACTAAGTTAGGTGAAATACAGTACAAATAGAGGCAAACCATGAAGCATCAATAATGTAGCGTAAGTACTCCACGAGGCCACTAATTGCTATGAAAGTAAACTATTTCCCTGTGATCTGAGCCCAATGTAAAGAGTATATGAGGAATGTTAGCTGACGAATTGATTTCGGTAGAATCGAGGTACTAAATAACCACACAGCAAGCCCCCTGTATCATAAATAAGTCCAAGTAAAGATCTTCAGAAGATTTGTAGTGTAATCTAGCGACCATTCAATACCCTAATTGAAGGCTAATCTAAAGAACAAGCAATGCAGTGATATTTAAACTTAGTACTGACTATAACCAGAGTAAGACGTAGAAGTAGCAAAGCATGCTGTAATGAAAGAGGTTGAAATTTATATATGTGCCTATGTTTATTATGATAATTTTATTTACATGCAGATTTTATTGCAAAAATGTCTCCTAAGACACTCCTCTTATGAAAGCCATTTTCCTTGTGCCCGTTCCTTTTGATCCTTGTTCATTAACCCAGACCAAGGGTCGACTTGTAAAAAGCACGTGTGCTTCGAAGCAAAGCAGTGCTTATGAGAAATGAGACACGTAGCGTGATGAACTTCGCTAGCTTTGGTAATGTTTGTTATGAACCGGTTGCGTAAACCCAGTGAACTGTCGGTAATTCCATTCATGCGAAAAATAGTAGACACGCGTTACCCTATTTTTTTAACAGAGAACGATTGCTGAGTACATGAAGCGAAGAGGGAGACCTATTGTTATCCAGTCTGCCCTCAAATATAAAAAAAATTTGGCAAGTACAAAGGAAAGCATAAAAAAAAAGATTCAGCGTTAAATGTGTACTCGTTAAGTAGTAGATATGCTGCGTGGCAGTAGAAAATGATCTTGGGTGCACTAAAGAATAAATACAACGAGTGTTGCGAAACCTGTAGTTTTCATAATGAGGAGATGAGCCCTTAAAAGAAAGTTTGAAAGAATTTTTTTAGGTTCACTAGTGAAACTAAGCCTTGAGATATAAGGAGTCCATTCATAAAGCAGTTGTTCACTGGACATAACAAAAGGAGTGACCATTAATTGTAAATATTAGCTCGTAAGTGATCTTTTGTAAATAGTAGAATAAAAGTCTTTCTGTACCAATGGAGGAAACCTGCAAAATTGATTGTTTTGTAAATGAACTCTATCGGCGAAGGAACTAAGCACGAATGCTGTGTGAAGATGCACACTAAAGTGCGACGTGCATAATAAAAATAACTGTTCACTGTATACTAGTGGTAGTGTTGTACTGCAAGTGTAAAAAGAAGTCAAGGCTACGACAACAGGTGCAACGCAAAGTTCAGTGTTGTTCTAAGTGCAGCGACAGCTAAAACATTCGTCGTCACTTACCCGTGAGCCTCATGGGAGGCAGTTGACAGAGAAGTATGGAGGCAGCTTCAGTGTCCGGCTCCTCCGATGGAAAACGCGCGCGAGGTGTTTGTATCGATGCGCTCGTGTGATACGAAGTTCACAAAAAAAAAGGGAGCAATCGACGACCAGCAGCTCTGTTACAGCCTGAGCGCGAACGGATACTAAGTATTGGAGCTCACGCAACACTGTGCAGGCGCTGTGAGTGGCTGACGTGTGGGTGACGAAACAATCCAAACTTTAAACTGCTAACCGCCATGACCTCAATCGTACATACTGGAGGAAAGACATTTGCACACTTGTGTGACTACATTTTCATACGTAAATTAAGCAATTTTCTTGAGTTGAAGTTAAGATGAGTGAGAAGTCGATTGTTAGATTACTCAGGCCTTAAAGCCATTAATACCGGCACTCCTGAACACTGCTAAAATGAATTATAATCCTGTCTCTTGATGGACAAAGAAAATGAATGTGCATTATAGGAAGACCCTAAACTCCAGACCAGTCCTGATCCTTAACAAATGTATCCAATAGGTTGAAAGTTATACTAATAATTTTCCATTTCTTCTGTTTCATATTGTAAATAAAAACCCGGGAAGCCACTTGAATTCCTGGCACCACAGTGGAAAGGACAGATGTACTGCACGATGAACGCCGTAGACAGCTAACACAGAAAGTGAAAGCATCACGAAGTGTAGTGCTACGTTATTAAACTGTAATTGAACCACAAGGAGTCAAAAGATGCTCGAACATTGTCCACTCTAGTTTAGTGAAAATAAGCACTCACTGTACTCATGTATTAGTTGTTAAGCTCAAGAGAAAGTAATTTTTGAATTCTATCCCCTGAAGTGCGAAATGAACGTTCACTTATTGTTATAAGCAAATATGGACCAAACTTAAATATGCACATAAACGTTAATCTTAGTATTATGGAATGAAGTGACTGATGAACAAAGAATGAAAAACTTTATTTTGAAAAATGATAAATATCTGATATATGTTTATAAATGTAATTTCAGTTTATGTACGTAGTACGCCAGTAACATTATGTAAATGTCACACCAAAAATCACGAATATCTCATGAGGACATGAGGATCGAGGTAATCCTTCGGCATTCCCTCTCTCCTCATGGGAGGCAATGTGATATTCGCTATTTTTGGCTTAATTAAAACAGCAAATTCAGCCAGAAGGCAAATACTTGTTTATAAAAAATGATTAATATATAATAAGGCGTCGCATGGCGACGGTGGAATTTTCTAAATAATGTAATTCGTCGTCTTTGGGCGGCAATATAAACAGGAAAATACGGATAGATATGCGATCCTTCACTATTTTGTTCACTGGAGAACAAATGAAGCCTTGAGCGCTAAAAAGACTTTTACTGTTTTTCTCGAGTAAGACGGACGCAGATTTGTGGCAGTCTGATCTAATTATTTTTACTAAATAAATAAAAACGTGTTCCGTCTAAGTTTGATTGAAGTGTAAGAAGAACTGTTAAAACTTATCGTGACGACGCATGGGTGACTCAAAAGGACAATGGCTATATAAAAGAGCGCTCAATGCACATGATACGGACATAAAAATCTACCGTCATTGTAGTATTAAACTTAAGGTACGATATATGTTTTAGTTATAATAAATATTTGTTCTGGGAATACTGAATCATTTAGCAGTGCTCATTTCTATTATCTCCTCAGTATTATTTTCATTTTAATTATGCATTTTGCTAATGTTACAGACTCCAAGATCAGCAGTCCAATGTGCGTGTTACATTGATAAAAAGAAAACTGTTTTATCGTCTTCTTGCATCAGCTTTAATATTGAATTTCCCTTTTGTGTGATGTTACAGTTGTTTTTGCGCCCTTAAGAACTTTCTGGTCCCTTAGGAAATTGTTTTGTCATAACAACAACTTCACAACCGGGTATGATCGTATCTACGATCATGAAGTAATTAGAAAGACGATAACGCAACTTCTTAATCAATAGCACGCTAGTTGTGACTGCCTCAAGCCACGCGAAACTGCAAGTAAAAACTATTCACATCTCATAATGCAATATTTTATGGCAATGGTCAATCCATGATTCTTACGCCAATTGTGATTGATAAAACAGTTAGTTAAATCTCAATTTCCAACTTTCCATTGAATAACATCATCACTTTTATTGTGTAACATCACAAACTGTCTTTGCTTCCGGATGAGCTTCTTAATACAGCTGATAAATCATGGTGGGCCTTTCCCATGCATTAAAACTTTATAAAATTTTGAATACATAATAGGGGCCCGAGCGATTCTGTATCGTAATGTAGCAAAAATCAGTCGACCCAAATAGCAAATGCTGCTTGTAACGGAACATATTAAAGGCTTTACTGTACCGAAGTATGCTATAGCCTCCAAATTCAACCAGTTTAACAAGTATTTATGATTATAGCAAAGGTATTGTGTATGTTAACAATGATTGCATAACATGTCTCCATAAACAGTCAACCCATTAAATTATACTGAGTAACTGACCCACACAAAAGTTTATATCACTTGATCACTGATACAGCAAATGTCATCATGTAAAAACACTGAGTTCATCTTAAATAATTAATATGAAGTACGAAAAATAGTGACCAACTTTGGTATTTTAGATCTCCTTAAATAAAACTCGCCCAGTGAAACCTATTTGTTCACTAAGAGCGGTTTCACTCAGTATTCACGAAATCAATCCTATTTTAGACGAAAACCAATGTAATTCTTAATAATTCATGTTATTTACTTATTTATGCAAATTAGAGAAGTCAATTGTCAAACTTCTAAAAAACGGCCTTTTTGTAACAAAGAATTATTCTGTCAAGTCAACAAATCTGTCTGTCATTTTAATAACATGTTAAATTATGTCACTCGATGCAAATTAATAACTTTTCTGCACAAATTATGATAACAGATGTACATGTGACTTATAAACTATATCTCTTTTTAGTAGTTCTTTGACAATGTTATAAATACAAGCAGCAAGAACGGTCGGGAGGCAGTCGGAATGTCACTTTGGTAAAGTGTGTTTGTGTGTTATTGTTTGAGGTGGATAAACAATGCAAAGAACATGTAAAGGAAGTACTACTTGGTGTTGTGTCATGATCTTTGGTGGGCAGTGGAATTAAGATGGCCACCAGAGTAATAAATATTTGAAGTTTACATATTTGTTGGTTTCGCTCGTTCTTTATCATCAAAAGCACATAAAAAACACGGGACCTCATGTTTTTAACCCTAGACAACCAGATTTAGAGCCAGCATCAGCATCAAGAGACAGCAGCGATCCAGCAAGTAGCAGCGATTACCACAACACAATGCATTTTAATGGCACCAACCTAACATCAAGTGCTAACAAGCTCCGTAAATGGGAGTGAAATAGTGCGATTATAGCAATTAGCAATATCTACGACCAGGCGACCATTACAAAAGTGGGGGCTCAGCCGGGATCCTTAAGTGCATCGATGATAATAGTGCAGCGATAAATTTCGTAAGTGATTAGCATTCCAAAAAAGTTTATTTGTGCAGTGTGGCAACAGTGAAAATATGTCAAAATTAAATAAATAAATAAAGTGTGTTTGTGCGACTACGTCGCTCGGAAGATTAACGTCTGGATTATGTCAATGGAATTCATCAATCAAGACTTCAGCTTCGATAAAACCGAATAGAAGTGAAGAAAGCCAACAGGAACACCGATCACGACATCATAGCTACATATAGCAAGGTATTTTGTTGTTGTTGTCATTTAAAATAATTAATAGTTAACATGTCTCTACTTGAGAGTGATGAGATCATAGGAAATGTAAAAATTGAACCAGGGGATGGTGAACAATTAAACTCTACAGAATGGCTAGCAGGGTTTGCAACTCAAATAAGCTCGCAACTTAAACAATCCAGTGAACAAGTAAGTTTGAAATTTAAAGAAAACACAGATAGACTGGATAAGTTAAGTTTGGATTTTGATCTATTAAGTACTCATCTCAATGAGAAGTGAGAGGAAATTAAAACTACCCTCAGTAAGGACACTAGAGAACAGTTGATACACTTCAGAAAATAATTTCAAGTTGAAGTTGAAAGTTTAAATGAAAACATACAAGCTAACACAGACAGCATTGCTGTCATCTACAACAGAGTAGATACTGAAGTTGAAAGATTAGATCAGAAAATAGACAAAACATCAGAAAACCTTAAACAAGAATACAACCTGTATACCACTAATGTAGATACAAAAGTAGAAAATATACACACTAAATATACACAATTGGAGGACGCATTGATGTCCAAACAAACGATTTACAATCAAAATTTAATGTATGGGCACATCCAAGTGAAATGCTTTCCTGGTGAAAATCTGCACCCTATTGACTTTATTCACCAATGTAAGGATGTTTGTTGTAGGAATGTCAGATGACATAAAAATTAAGTTAGTAAGACGGTTTCTAGAAGGGGAGGCCCTATCCTGGGCAAATGAGAATAATGATTCTTGGAATACTTTTGAAGAGTTTGAAGCTAAATTTATTTGCAAATTTTGGTCACAATCCATACAAGCCAGATTAAAGTCAGAATTTCTAAATGGACCAGTGTATAGAGGGAAAGTAGGGGGAATGCAAAAATTTTGCAGAGATCAATTGAAAAAACTTGCTCACTTGAATAACTCTTTTGATATTATGACACAAATTGATGTTTTAAAAAGAAGGTTACCAGAGAGACTGCAGTGGGAATTGGTCCATGGACCAGACGATTCAATGGAAGAGTTCCTGAAATTTGTAGATAGATTAGATAGGGCCTTGGAAAGAGAAAATAACCAAAGTTTTGGCTCTGGCAACAACCAGTATGGGGGGTGGAACAGGAATGTAAATAGAGATTATTATGGGAGGAGAGACTTTGAAAATTCTGGAAATAATGCTCCAAATAGGGGAGATAGGAGATATGAAAATGATTTCAGAAACAATACACTGGAGGGAGGATGGAGGAGAGATAACAGGAATGATAGAAATAGGTATTGGGAAAGAGAACAAGATAGAAGGGGGTTTGCTGAAACTAGTGAACAAAATGACAACTACAAACGGACAGACCGAGGGAACCAGCCGGGAAACGGTGGACAGTCCCACTAGATGTCTGTAGTTTTGGGGCTAGACAATATTATGACAGGACAACACATAACCGAAACTGGAAAAGGAGAGGATACAATGTAAAGAGTAAGTACCTTGAAAATACTGATGTTGTTAGAATGAATAAATTAGAATTTAATAAAAGGTGTTGGGATACTGTGAGTAAAAGTGATACAGTTAATAAAAACAGTGTTCAAGCACAGGTAGTTAGTGAAAGTGCAGAAGTTGAAGGTATTGCAGAGTTCCATAGCTGGGCTGAAAAAGATACTGGTGTTAATAACAAGTCAGACACACCACAAATAGAATCCATTTTGGGGGGTTTATTTGATAAGAAGGGGGATGACAAAGTGTTTAATGGAGCCAAAGACTCAATTGCTGAGATTCAGATACATAGGGGGGAAACTGAAGATGGGGTTGTTGTGGTGGAGGAGGAAGAAGTAATAGAGGGAAATTTAAATAATGATCCTAAGTCAAGTGATGTTGTTGATGAGAGTGTGGAGGAAGAAATAAAAGTATTTGTAGAATTGAAAAGTGATTATGTGGGAAAGGTAAGTGATGTGACAAACATGAGTAATAATGAGGTTAATTTAAGTGAAATGCAGACTAGGGAATGTGTATCTGAGGACAAGCTATTGCCGATTGGGAACTATGAAACACTAATCTATGAGAATGGTAATAATAATAATATTAAAGAAAATATAAAGGGGTGGAATGTAAATGTGTGTTTTCAAGAAAAAGGGGAAAAGTTTTTAGAAGTTTTGTGGAACAACTATGGAAACTGTATAAACAAAGATGCCTTTTGGAAAGAATTAGCAAAGGTAAGTGCAACCTTGTATCCTACATGGTGGACAAAAATCCGTAGTGGACTTTATAAAAAATGGGGTGAAAACAGTAGGTTGTTAAGTGACAACACAGTGTTAAAAGGAACAGATGAAAACAAAGGTTTATGTTTAAATATCAATGCAATGCAAACAGAGAGGGATGTGTCTAAGTGTAGGAAAGAGACATTAGACTTAGGAACTAAAGAAATAGAAAATGATTTATTGTTTGAAAATACTGAAATAGACAAAGATGTTGAGCTAGGTTGTCCATATGTTAAAGTAAACATTGACATTTGTCCATTTGAAATAAAAGAAAGCCCACATCCTAATGCGTATAGACTTATCTTTCCCAGATCAAGAAGGTTATTTGGATTGAGAAACATCACTGAATTGAAACCATATAAACATGATTAAGCACATTTCCCTGTTTGAATACAGTTACTTACCCATTCTCCATAAAGCATGTTATCAGCAAAGATTTTTACTGGGTGTGTCAAATAGCAACTACCACTCATCCTACAGACCATGGACAAGTTCCAGATCTCTGAGAGAATGTTTTTATATTTTTATTGTCACTATTGAATATTAAATTTTGAAACATCTTTACTTGCAACAGGCAAGAAGGTGACAAACATTTATTACTTTCCTTTTGTATTGTTGAATATGGGACATACTTGCACCAAATAAAAGACAATAAAAAAATTGTTGTGCAAGACCCATCATTTTGTTACTATTGTGTTCTTAGGCATAAGATTTGTGTACAATTTTCTACAGCTAATCAGATGTTCACCAAGTTTGATGTTTGTGTTATGTTGTGACCAATTTAAGTGTCCAATTCTAGTATTAATATGTTCTTGTACTGTCTTGACTATGCGTCTCAATGGGAGACAAGTTTTTAAATAATTCCTTTTTTTTAAATGCATATTATATTCATACATGTGACTTCTCAAGTGTTTGTGTTTATATATCATGTCCATACTTATAATTATGTTCTTTGTTTTCATTTCTTTTATGTGGCTCAAAAAGAGCAGACAGTTGCAATATTTTCCTATGGACATATGACCTGTCCATCTATGTAATATATTTATGTTCCTTCTATTATCTTGATTAATCTGTGACTCAATGAAAACTGACTTTGAAATAATTTACATATATTTTTTATATATCTTAAAATCGCATGTGATATATTTGTGTCTGTTTTTGATCATTTTCCATGTGGCTCACTGGGAGCAAAGATTAACATTTCTTTTTACTTTCATATATTACTAAATATTTTTATGATGCTGTCATACTGAATGACATAACACAAAGTGCATTTGAAACAACACAACTAAAATATTTGCAGGAAAAAGTCATTTTGAAACATTGTAATGGTCAATGCATACATACACATTATGCATAGTAAAACAAAAAAAATATTAAAGTAGTACTTTTCCAAATTTTAACCATTTGACACATTTGTCCTAGTCGGCTAATATCATTAACATTCTGTAAATCATATTACCCGAGGGGGGTATTGTAACAGAACATATTAAAGGCTTTACTGTAACGAAGTATGCAATACCCTCCAAATTCAACCAGTTTAACAAGTATTTATGATTATAGCAAAGGTATTGTGTATGTTAACAATGATTGCATAACATGTCTCCATAAACAGTCAACCCATTAAATTATACTGAGTAACTGGCCCACACAAAAGTTTATATCGCTTGATCACTGATACAGCAAATGTCATCATGTAAAAACACTGAGTTCATCTTAAATAATTAATATGAAGTACGAAAAATAGTGGCCAACTTTGGTATTTTAGATCTCCTTAAATAAAACTCGCCCAGTGAAACCTATTTGTTCACTAAGAGCGGTTTCACTCAGTATTCACGAAATCAATCCTATTTTAGACGAAAACCAATGTAATTCTTAATAATTCATGTTATTTACTTATTTATGCAAATTAGAGAAGTCAGTTGACAAACTTCTAAAAAACGGCCTTTTTGTAACAAAGAATTATTCTGTCAAGTCAACAAATCTGTCTGTCATTTTAATAACATGTTAAATTATGTCACTCGATGCAAATTAATAACTTTTCTGCACAAATTATGATAACAGATGTACATGTGACTTATAAACTATATCTCTTTTTAGTAGTTCTTTGACAATGTTATAAATACAAGCAGCAAGAACGGTCGGGAGGCAGTCGGAATGTCACTTTGGTAAAGTGTGTTTGTGTGTTATTGCTTGAGGTGGATAAACAATGCAAAGAACATATAAAGGTAGTACTACTTGGTGTTGTGTCATGATCTTTGGTGGTGTAGGGAAGCAGCCTACTCACGCTGTAGTAAATTCACATCAGTTTCCATTGTGTGCCAGCCAGTCTGCTGTAACTAGCTCTGACGTCATAAATGTTGCGCAATACCTTAAAAATCAAGCAAATGACCTAAAACTTTTCTAGCATGTCAGGAATAATACTAAATTAATGTGTGTTAAATATCAGTTCGATAACTTCAGCCATTTTCGAAATTTGGACATTTTTCTGAAAAAATCATTGGCGCAACAGAAAAGAGCTAGAGACTTCAAAATTTATATTTAGATTCATCTTTCATAATGATTTAATAAAAACAGTACTTTGGATTTCACAAATTAAGACTTTAGTGGAAATTCATGATTTTCTGGTTTTCATCTCAAAACTGAAGGAAGCAAGATAAATTAAGTAGACTAATAAATAAGGCTAGGACGTTTAGATTTAAATAGGTTGGAGGTCCGCTATGACTGTGAAGATGTGAAAAGTTTCTTTTGAATACCTATAAAATTATAGCGATAGCGGATCTCAAAAGGGCCAGTTCAGAGCTCATCTACTGCGTGCAGTGTAATTTAATTAATTCTCTCGCCCAAAATATTTAACTTAGCCACGTCAAAATTTTATTATCAATACTTACCTGCGTGCTGAATGCACGTTTAAATTAAGAGCTTCATCGGCCATCAGCAAAAGAAGCTACAAATTATTATGTAACTTGAAGTGGTGCGTTACTAGCCCAGCGGCTAGTCGGGAGAGCCGATTTGATCAGGCGTTCCCTTAGCCGTCCGCACTGCGGCTATATATATAAGAACTCTGCGCGAGGAAGGAAGGCCCCAGTTCTCTCCAGACGCTGAATAACACGCCATCTGTGTCGGGAGTCGCGTCGCCTCGGTATCACTGCTACAAACAGCCTCGGGTGCCGTATTAAGTTACTAGAGATACGCGGAACCGTGAAATCATTTCAAGTGAAGGGTTAATTCTGGGATGATTTTCATTATCTAGCTTCAGTTTGCGTATTGTCGTATTTTCACGTGCCGTCTCGGGACAGACATTCTACCAATTATTTAGCGTGGCGTTTGATGAAATATTCTCATCAAATCTTGGCGAGCATTCTTTTTAACATTTAATTCGGACATTTATAGTTGCATCAGTGCATTAGACTCTGAACTGCTCTGTTAGTTATGTTGTAGGGATACTTGTGTTTGTTATCAGTGAATTTCAGAATATACTCAACTATTTTGGAAAATCGTTTTTGATTAGAAATCCCGGACAATCTCCTAATTCCTCAGACCTATAAGCTGCAGCTATAATGGTGTTCTCAGATGAAGTGGGCACTAGGAACTCTAATTACAGGCTTCACGTTTTGTTAAATCACTTTCTGGGGGCTAAAAAAGTAAATAGAGAGCCAGTGTTGAGAACGGCGAAAGACAGCATGAACAACATTCTAAAGGCCTGAAACTGATTCAACATTCAAACATTTATACAGCAATTATTTTAATTATCCCAAGTTACTCGGCGCCCCACATATGGTGCATCGGCCGGGAAATCAACTAAGTGAATGTGATTTTTTTTTAACTATTCGGATTCGCGAGTGAAATGCGACACGCATCTGAGTATAGAACAGTGAATGTGTTACGGGTGCATGTGGACGACGCAATTGGATTAACAACACATCTGGATTGACGGAGCTGGCACTGAGTCTAGCGGTGCTGTCGGCATCGCGAGAAGCCAGTCTCGCCGCACGGCAGTCGTCCGCTGGAGCAGCCGGCGCAGCGCCTGCAATTGCGGGCCACGCAAACACACAACAGCCGTCGGGGAGCCGTCTGCAGTTCAACGTGCCACGTCGCATCAGGAATCCTGGTACGCCGCGCCGGCAACGCCATACGTCGTGCAGAAGCAACTAAGTTAAGTGAAAAGCTGTTAAAAATTTTACTAACCTGCACTAAAAGACTGTCGGCGATGGAACCGCCAAAAGAAACTGAGTTTAAACTTAAATTAGAACCTATGTCTGTTGAGGGAACTGTAAATTCAGACAACGGTTCAAGTGTAAATATGCATGAAAATAGTAATGTTAAAGTGAAATATGAAGTATTGTCTCCTGACAGTAGTGTGCGAAGGGGCAATGATTCAATAATAGAGACCCCTGTAGTAAAGCAGAAAGTAGAAATTGTAAATTTATTGGATGATAGTTACTCTGATGAATTAAAAATGAAACAGTCATCAGAGATGGTAGAGTTTAAGAAGGAGCAGTTAGATATGACTAATCAATCAGAAGTTTCATTTAGTTTTGATGATTCTGGTGTTTTTCGTCACCTGAGTGTGATAAAAAGCCAGCTAGTGAGCAACCCAAAGATGCTGGGGCTGTTGATCTAAATGTTATATTACAAGCAATAGCTGCCAGTCAAACAAATTTTAATATGCGGTTTGAGGCAATGGACAGTAAATTAGAATCCAATAATGCTAATCTAATATAATTGAGGTAAATAACAGGATTGTGGCCAGTCAAACTAATTTTAATAAACGATTGGAGGTAATGGACGATACCTTCAAGGCTGGTTGCAATAAGTTGAAAGAGGATCTAGACAGTTTGAATTGTAAAATTGATTACAATCATGAGGATATTAAGAAAAAGGTTGCTCAACAGTTTTCTGAAATGTATAAAACAGTTAAATCCGAAGTTGCTGAGGTTCGCAAAGACTTCCAAATGGAAGATGCGAAGCTGGAGCACAAGTTAACAGAAAAGATCGAGGCGGAATCTGAACTGTGCTCAGATAGATTTAAAGATGTTAATATAAAAGTAAACATATGTCAAGCAGATGTAGATGCAATCAAAACTGATACTACTCATATTGTGCAAAGAGTAGAAAATATTGAAATGAAAGTAGAAAATATTAGTACTAACATTGCTAACATTGAGAGTAAAGTAGCTTCAGTAACTTCTGGTAATGGTAGTATACATCAAGTTGTAGCTGCAAATGCCGCTTTTATCGGGTGTCGGCAGTTCTTGCGGTTCGATCCAGATAAAAATATCCACCCGCTAGATTTCTGGAACGATTTTGAAGATGTGATTTCACCAACTTGGTCTGAACGAGAGAAAATCTCATTTATTAGAAGCCATTTAGCAAGTGACGCCATGCATTGGTCAGCTGATGTTATGTTAAAGTGTAAAACATTAGCGGAATTTAAAACAGCTTTTATTAATGAGTATTGGTCTAGCAATAAGCAAAATGAAGTGTTGAGAGAATTTTGGAGTGGAAAACGCTTCAATGCAGGCAAGGAATCTATTAAAGAATTTGCTAGATCATGGATTTCACGGTTGTCACATTTGGACGAAAAGCTGAAACCTGAAATGATAATACTGGGTCTTGAAGCCAAACTGCCATGGTATTGGCAAACTAGAATTATATCTGCCCCTAGAGACAATCTGGATCGTTTCATTGAGTATCTGGAACGTGTAGAACGTGTTGCGGCCAAGGAGGAGCAATCACGTAATAACAGAAATTCTAACAATAATAGTAGTAATTTTAGGAACGAGCAAAATGGCAATGTAAACATCAGAACAGTAGGTGTTCGCCATCCTAAGAGAGGTAGGAATTGGGGAAATAATTATCAGAACCAACAATGGCGTCCAAGGGATAATAATTTTGTTCCAAACAGAAATATGCATGTAAGCAACAGTACGGAAAGTAATGCGGTGCCAGTTAACTATAATGAAACTAAAGGAAACAGTAGTAGGCCGAGGCAGGAAAACTAGTTCCCGTCTATGAGGACACTGGCGCTCACCAGGCGGTTACTTTTCTTAAGCCAGTAGTTAAGGGAATTGGTAAGACAGATCAGAATATTCAGACTGAACATGTGGATGAAGAGTCGGTAGCATCTAAGGATACAACAGAAATATTAGATCACTCACAGTATTTGATAGATACCGTGTTAGAAACGCTTTCTAAGTGGGAAGAGAAAGAGAAGGCGCAGCAGTGTAACGATAGGGAGGAGCTACAAAATACTGAATTGACAGGTGAAGAAGCAGAAGAAATTCATGTTTATATTTACGATGAGGATGATATGCTCTTATCTAAAGTGCCTGTGCAGGATGTTGATACTGTACTAATAAATTTAGGACAGGAGATAAGTGAGAATGTAGAGGGTAGGCTGTTGAGGATCGATGAACCCAGTAGCTGTGACCAGTTGTCACTTGAGAAGGAAACCGACGATAATGGTAAAAGTGGTTTAGCTGTAACTAGTGTTATGCCCGGTCTGGAGACGCAGAATCGCTCAGACTACAGTAATTTGGGTTACGTTCAGCAAACTAAATGTAATGAAGTCGTGCGTTGTTTCGATTTAAAATTAATAGACCGACTGGAAAAGGCAGCTGAAAATGTAATTCAGGAAACCCCTACACACTGTGACCTAAATGTAATGAAGACAGATGTCAATCACTTTAGTTGGAGACAAATCCAAAAGGAACTACTAGATGAATTTGAGGAACCACCTGTACAACCTAGAATAAGCCACCCTATAATAATAGTGAATATGTTGGGTATCAATGTACGTTGTCTCTCAGACAGTGGAAGTGAGGTGAGTGCAATATCTCAGTCCTTCTTTGATGCATTACCTGGTAAAGACAAGCTTACAGTAATGAGGGTATCAGGACTAAGAATAATTGGTGCTACTGGCAAGGTGTCAAAAACGGTAAAGCAAGAAACTTTACTACCCTTTAACATTAATGGTAATTTAATTGATCATCCATGTTTAATTGTAAACAATCTCAGTATTGAGGTTTTAATTGGCATAGATTTCTTGTCAAAATATCAGAGTGTTATTGACTTTGAAAGAAGCCAGTTAAAAATGATCTTGCCAATAACCGGAGTAATTATAGTACCTTTTAGTGATAAACATGTAGTAACTGATGATGAAACTTGGGAGCTGCCTATACGAGTTCTGAAAAATAGGAGGTATTGGGACGAAGGTGTTAATCTTAGTAACAGTAAGCTGAACACAGAAAAAGAAGAAGAAGCAATTATTGTGGACAAAATAGAAGCTAAATTGCAGGAAATCGATAAGATTTCAGACAATCAAAAGGAAGAACTGAGACAGGTTCTAAAGAGGCATCATAAGGTATTTTCAGATCGACCTGGCATAGTCAAAGGTTATGAATGTCAGTTAAAGGTGAAACCCAGCCAAGTGTTTTTCAGGAAGCCATACCAAATACATGTAGCTAGGAAGGAGGCGGTTCGAAAGGAGATACAGAGAATGCTGGAGTGGGGTGTGATTGAGAAAGCGGTCAGTGAGTACAATAATCCTCTTGTTGTTGTACCAAAAAGAGACGGGAGTGTCAGATTGGTCTTGGACGCTCGTTGGTTGAATGAAATAGTGGTTAGGGAAAGTGATAGACCGCAGAACATGGACGAGTTATTGCAAAAATTCCGGGGAGTAAAATTCTTAACTTCTATGGACATCACGTGTGGATATTGGAATTTGCCACTGGCGGAAAGTTCGAGGAAGTACACAGCTTTCTTGTACGAAGGAGTTTGTTACCAATACCGTGTGGTACCTTTCGGACTTAATATCTCCGTTTGTGCCTTCGTACGTGTGATGTGCCATGTTTTAGGACCAGCTTTAAGTAATAAAATAACAGTCTACGTAGATGATCTGTTAATAGCAACTCCTACCTGGGAAGAACACATAGCTTTATTAGAGGAAGTGTTAGAGGCTATTGAGAGAGGTGGCATGAAACTAAAGATTGAAAAGACAGAGTGCGTTAAAGAGGAAATAGGTTTCTTGGGATATAGGATAAGTGGAAAAGGTATTCTGCCTGACCCAGGCAAGCTAGCAGTCATTGAAAAATTTGAGGCTCCCAGAAACAAGAAGCAGTTGAGATCAATGTTCGGTCTGTTCGGCCTCTATAGGCGTTTTGTTAGTGATCAGGCTTTTAATGCTCCCTGTCTTCACCTCCTGCTGAAAAAGAATACCCCTTGGGTTTGGACAGCAGAATGTCAACAGGCGTTTGAAGTGCTTAAACAATCTTTAATTAATAGTCCAATTTTACATCATCCTGATTTTGAAAAAACCATTCTGTATGTCTGTTGATGCTAGTGGCTATGGTATAGCTGTGGAAATATTCCAGGTAGAAATAGAGAGCGAACAAGAAGTGCACAAGACTATAGCTTTCGCAAGTCGATCTTTACAGGCAGCAGAGAGAAATTATGGCATCTCAGAACTGGAAGCATTAGCAATTGTATTTGGGGTACAGAAGTTTGAGCAGTATTTATTAGGTCACAAAATAATTGTTTACAGTGACCATAAGGCGTTGACCTTTTTAAAGACCTGTAAGTTGAGGAATTCTCGTTTGGTAAGATGGTCATTGTATCTCCAGCAGTTTGACCTTGAGGTTAGATATATTCAAGGGAAAGACAATCTGGTAGCTGATGGGTTATCTAGAAGTGCGGAGCTCTATGATGACGCGGGAATTACAGCAACAGACCTAAATGAAGTTCGAATGTTCGCATTGCACGAAGTAAAGGAAGAAAGTGCATTAAAGGGAGTGCTTAAGAACTTGAGACGTGAGCAGAATGAAGATGACCAACTGAAATTAGTGAAGAGCTATTTAGGAAATGCGAACTATCCTAAGGTTTCGCAATACTATTGTTTGCATAAAGGTATTCTGTTTAGGAGAAAAAAGATAGGTGTTTCTGAGTGGAAGCTGTGCTTTCCCTCACAACATGTAGACTTACTAATCGACTATGTACACCTGAGGTATGGGCACTACGGTGCAAAGAAGTGCATTGCAAAATTAAAAGAGAAGGTTGTGTTTGACAACATGTACCGCCGTGTGGCCAAGCGTCTAGCATCTTGTGTAGTGTGTCAGAAAGTCCGTGCTGCTAACACCAGAATTCAAGGGGATATGCATTCAGTAGAGCCAACTGAAACCCTAGAATTACGGGCTTGTGATTTGTTTGGCCCTCTTCCTGTTTCGAGAGGTGGTTGTACCCATGTTTTTGTTGTTGTGGATGGATTCAGTAAATATGTTAAGCTATACCCAATTAAAAGAGCAAATGCAAAATCATTGGTTGAAAAGTTGGAAAAAGATTTCTTCGTGAACGTTGGCGTTCCGAAGAATTTGCTGTCAGACAATGGGCCTCAATTTACTTCTGATAGATTTAAGGAATGTCTAGATAAGGCCGGCGTGAAACATCTGAAAATATCTGCGTATTTCCCCCAAGGAAATATGAGTGAACGTATTATGAGGGAATTGAATAGGCTTTGCAGAACTTATTGTGCTCGGAAACACTCAAGTTGGGCAGAGCACATTAAGTATTTTGAGAATGTAATTAACAACTTAAGACATGATGCAACTGGTTTTGCACCTTGCGAATTGATGTTTGGCCAAGAACCGCACAATGTGATTGCAGATATAGTAGAATTCCCTATTCTAACGCAAATATCCACAGACGAGAAGAAACTAAAGGCTAGGGCTAATATGAGAAAAAGAGCGTTAGAAAGGAAGAAGCGTCATGACGCAAAAGCTGTACCTACTAGTTTTGAAATAGGTCAATTAGTCCTTGTTAAAACGAAAGAAAAATCAAAGAAAGTAAATGCAGAAACAAAGAAATTCATGTTCATATACCAAGGACCTTTCAGGATCATAGGAAAACCACATGCCAATGCATATAGGCTAGAGTACCCTAAAAGTAAGAAGCTATTAGGTCTCAGGAACGTGATCGACCTAAAGAGATTCATAGGTAGCCGATGAATGCTGTAGGGAGGAGGTTGTTCTGTAACCTCTACACAGTGTGGCAGCTGTGCAGTCCCAGCTGTGTGAGATCTTCTTTCCATTTCAGGTCTCACTCATTCTTCATCTTTCCTATCCACAAAAATTTCGACCTCTTCTTTCCAGACATGAAAATTTTCTGTCATGGCTATCAAGCCATGAGTTCTGTAACCATTCTATCCACCGATTAGTGAAGAAAAATACCTAATGTGACAAACCTAATAGTGACAAACAATAGAGAAATATGATGTAATTAAGATACAATGTATTTGAGTAACAAGTATGTATAGAACCCTGGTACTATGGTAAGTACAAAGTGTTGTTTTATTGGAAATGGTCCACCAACAGTAATTTAAAAAGATATATGAATTCATATACAAGCAGGATCTGAAGTGGTAGTGAAACCTAGTGTATGCATTAGAGCTAACTAAGAAATAGTAAAAGAGATTGCTTAGTGTTAGGAAAAATATGCAGATAAGTTGTAAGATTAAACTCACCTGGTGTAGCAAGGAAAGGCAGTGTAATAGAATTGAGCAGTGTTTGTGGTTGAGACGTGAAGGACACGTCCCTGAAGTATTTATAAGGTTGGAGCTGGCCATTATTTTAGTGTAGTGTGTGACAGGATACACCTACACGTATTGAGGTTATGAGTTGGAGGCGTGAATGCGACCATAGGTACCCTTATATTAGATGAGACAGAGCAGCTCATGGTGTCCTATAGGTTTAAGGAATTTAGCATTACGCTCGTCCATAACTACTTGATGCACTTTAGTGGTAGGTCGAGAGAGACTACCTGACGTTTCAGCGTCCGATCAAGTGGAAATGGATTGCCACGTGAGCAAACTATTCAGCTGCAATACAATATGAATATGAAATAAATGTGCTATCCTATGCTTTAAATATTAATAGAGTGAGTGTTAAATAAGTACATACACTAGCAAAATAAATAAGTAACATAATGGCAGACGTGAAACATTAATTTTAGCTCAGCATAAATACACTTCAAAGTAAGTAAGTACCTAATTGCAGATGTGGAACTAACACAACAGCAGAGGACCAATAAGTGGATTTTGTAGTCAACTAAACGTAGTGTGTTTTGAATACTCAGAACTGTACTATTACCAAAAGTTACTCACATGTACAAAGAAGCTGAGAAAACAACCACTAATCAAATATACTCGTACTATCTCTAAGCATAAAGTAATCAAAGATGAGTCAGTTAAGTAAATAAAATGCAGATTTGTCAGGAATGTACCGAGCATTGGTTCAGTGTTCCGGCCCAGAAATAATAAATTGAAATTAAATAGGATTCATGATTGTATGCCTTGAGCATAAATTTTCTCTAGTAAGTGACTAACGGCGTTCTGAGCCATTTGTTTACCGATTTTATGACATTTAAGTAACCGCGAGAGTAATATTGAAAAAGTTCTGTTAACTTTGTTACAGCAAAATATTGAAGGATAAAATGTATATATATACCCATTTCATTGTGACCCACCCATAGATATTAAGTGAACAGAGTCTGAGGCACTCTTTTTGTTTGTTCTACAGGACAAACCAGATAATGGCAGCCTGGTAGCTGCGTGAAAGCGTGGAGTGACTTGGACACAACTCACAGTGGCCCCTCCCGTTTCCCCCATGTAATTTAGAGAGAACGTGAAGGACGCACACCATAGCAACTTCCCCTCCTCTACCCTTGTGAATGGAAGTGTAGGACGCCAGCCAAAGCGGCTACAACCACGTGTGTAAAATTTTTTTATGAACTTTTCTTTCAGGCTTAGAAAAGACTGCTAAGAGATAATCATCTGTTTATGTATCATGTTATTTTCTTTGAATTTGTGTATGTTAAAATGTATTTAATGTATTTAATGGATCTAAGATTTTCATAATTTTTCAATTCGTATGTGTTTGTTTGTCTAAGGCAATATGTATGCCAAAATATTTCATTGACTTTGCTTAAAACTTTGAGTAGTGACATTGTTTAAAAGGCAGTGAACATGCCCACAATTTAAAGAATTAATGTAGGTAATCAGTTTTCTTTAATGTTTCTACATGTTTATATTTCAATTTTGATTTTTTATAGGGAGTTAAACTGCACTCTTGCTTCCCTTTTTGTAATTAATTTTTTTTTCATTCATTAACATTCATAAACAAAAAATTTAAGTAGAGGGTGATGTAGGGAAGCAGCCTACTCACGCTGTAGTAAATTCACATCATACTTGAAAAAAGAGACAGCATTGGTCGTATATTTTTTTCTATTGCAAAATCGATTTTCTGTCACTGAGTGACCATCTTCAGTGCTATATTGTATAACAAATTGGGATGCACTGTTGTCACTAAGCTTACGGCAATCACATAGACTTTTTTCAAGTATACCTGTTACCTGGTCGTAGTGCACAAGACAACATGGAGTCGCCAATCAATAAAATTCACATCAGTTTCCATTGTGTGCCAGCCAGTCTGCTGTAACTAGCTCTGACGTCATAAATGTTGCGCAATACCTTAAAAATCAAGCAAATGACCTAAAACTTTTCTAGCATGTCAGGAATAATACTAAATTAATGTGTGTTAAATATCAGTTCGATAACTTCAGCCATTTTCGAAATTTGGACATTTTTCTGAAAAAATCATTGGCGCAACAGAAAAGAGCTAGAGACTTCAAAATTTATATTTAGATTCATCTTTCATAATGATTTAATAAAAACAGTACTTTGGATTTTACAAATTAAGACTTTAGTGGAAATTCATGATTTTCTGGTTTTCATCTCAAAACTGAAGGAAGCAAGATAAATTAAGTAGACTAATAAATAAGGCTAGGACGTTTAGATTTAAATAGGTTGGAGGTCCGCTATGACTGTGAAGATGTGAAAAGTTTCTTTTGAATACCTATAAAATTATAGCGATAGCGGATCTCAAAAGGGCCAGTTCAGAGCTCATCTACTGCGTGCAGTGTAATTTAATTAATTCTCTCGCCCAAAACATTTAACTTAGCCACGTCAAAATTTTACTATCAATACTTACCTGCGTGCTGAATGCACGTTTAAATTAAGAGCTTCATCGGCCATCAGCAAAAGAAGCTATAAATTATTATGTAACTTGAAGTGGTGCGTTACTAGCCCAGCGGCTAGTCGGGAGAGCCGATTTGATCAGGCGTTCCCTTAGCCGTCCGCACCGCGGCTATATATATAAGAATGCTGCGCGAGGAAGGAAGGCCCCAGTTCTCTCCAGACGCTGAATAACACGCCATCTGTGTTGGGAGTCGCGTCGCCTCGGTATCACTGCTACAAACAGCCTCGGGTGCCGTATTAAGTTACTAGAGATACGCGGAACCATGAAATCATTTCAAGTGAAGGGTTAATTCTGGGATGATTTTCATTATCTAGCTTCAGTTTGCGTATTGTCGTATTTTCACGTGCCGTCTCGGGACAGACATTCTACCAATTATTTAGCGTGGCGTTTGATGAAATATTCTCATCAAATCTTGGCGAGCATTCTTTTTAACATTTAATTCGGACATTTATAGTTGCATCAGCGCATTAGACTCTGAACTGCTCTGTTAGTTATGTTGTAGGGATACTTGTGTTTGTTATCAGTGAATTTCAGAATATACTCAACTATTTTGAAAAATCGTTTTTGATTAGAAATCCCGGACAATCTCCTAATTCCTCAGACCTATAAGCTGCAGCTATAATGGTGTTCTCAGATGAAGTGGGCACTAGGAACTCTAATTACAGGCTTCACGTTTTGTTAAATCACTTTCTGGGGGCTAAAAAAGTAAATAGAGAGCCAGTGTTGAGAACGGCGAAAGACAGCATGAACAACATTCTAAAGGCCTGAAACTGATTCAACATTCAAACATTTATACAGCAATTATTTTAATTATCCCAAGTTACTCGCCGCCCCACTGTGGACAGTGGAATTAAGATGGCCACCAGAGTAATAAATATTTGAAGTTTACATATTTGTTGGTTTCGCTCGTTCTTTATCATCAAAAGCACATAAAAAACACGGGACCTCATGTTTTTAACCCTAGACAACCAGATTTAGAGCCAGCATCAGCATCGAGAGACAGCAGCGATCCAGCAAGTAGCAGCGATTACCACAACACAATGCATTTTAATGGCGCCAACCTAACATCAAGTGCTAACAAGCTCCGTAAATGGGAGTGAAATAGTGCGATTATAGCAATTAGCAATATCTACGACCAGGCGACCATTACATGCTGCTTCTTGCACTTACGTCTCCGCACATCGGCTCACGTGTCAACAGTAGAGACATTACTGGGTTGAAGATGGTCTACGTGCGACTGAAACCGGTTACCGTACCATTAAAATGAACAACATTAGCGATCTGGGCGGACTATTTCTTTGTATTACCTTAAAACCTTCTTCGGAACATTTTCGTCTAAGGCGTATTTAACGATGGTTTTGAATTGAATCCATTCACGCTTCACTACGTCATCAGAACTGAATATTTGATCTTGACAACTCAGATACTTTGCAATTTGTTTCTTACCACTCTCTCTAAGCAAAATTATTTTCCTACATTTCATGACGTTGTTCACAAGTTCCACAGTCAGCTTTCCGATCACTGACTCGCTCCTCTACGTTAAGTTATCCTAAAAGTACAGGTCTGTTTGTTGTTGAGAAGTCCGAGACGTTACTCTCATGAGTTCGTTCTCTATCTGCTCGAAGTAATTCTCGAAAAAGACATTCAGAAAATCCCACGAAACCGTCTGTGGCACCAGTTTTTACGTTATGATTCTCCTGTTCTGTAGCTGGTAGATTTGAGTCTCCCTTTTTTTGCAATGGAATGAACAGGAAACTTATTCTCAATATTAACAGAGTCGATTATCTATATAAGAGACACTTTAGTAATGGGTAATTGCTACTTAGATTTGTAGCCGCCCTTGGCACTAGCGTCGAGGTTTGGAATTTCTATCCTTTCATTAATTTAGTTAAACCGTTTTAGTTAAGGACTAAGCGTTTTCTGTGTCGCTGCCTTATAATAAATAAGCTTACGTGTTTTTCTGTTTGTATGTTACAGGTTCGTGCTTAGAAAATTCTGAAATAGCTTTATTTTTATTTTCCTCTTATAGATATGATGGCGGACCTAAAGGCAAATTCAGATGTCTCTTTAGATAAAATGAAATATAACAAAGGCTGTGAATCCTACGACCTACATACGCTAGCTTTCGCAGCATTTTTCACCCGCAATGCTACTTGATGAAATTTCCAAAGTTTGGAGACCCATCTAACGGTAATTCTGTAGGAATGATGGGAAGTGAACGAACAAATACAGGTTCTTTTGTGCACAGATTTAGCACGTGGCGAAGATAAAGAGCCCACCGTGACACAGAACCTCTCCGTTCCATGTAGCGTCTATTCCTATGATGCAAAGATACAAGGTGTTTGGGGAGGAAAAGTCAATATTTTAAAACTGATAGTAAAAGCAATTCTGAACAAAAAATGTTATATGAACATTTGTCCGCAAATGCTTCGTTAGGGAGGTATGGGTATTGAAAGGGACTTTAATACTGCAAACTTGACGTGCACAGCGTCAACGTATACACATTACAATTGGACTGTAACGTGATTTTCTTGCAAACAATGCACGGGTATATGCCATGTTTACGCTATGCAACCTACTACGTATTATCATGTGACGTACGTAGTACTTCACCGATTGTTTGTGCCGTTGTGCCGTGTGAGCCGCACTGCGTAGTTTACCGGCAACGGATCGGTTAGTTATTTAGTGTGTGGTGTTAACTGACTTCCTACAGCGGTTAAAGGCGCTACAGTCTGGAACCGCACGACCGCTACGGTCGCAGGTTCGAATCCTGCCTCGGGCATGGATGTTTGTGATGTCCTTAGGTTAGTTAGGTTTAACTAGTTCTAATTCCATCATTCACTTCCCTTCCACAAAATAAATTTCTTAGTCCCATACCCTCATTATCAAATTACTCTACACATTTTACAGCCTTGCTTACCAACTCTACAATCCTGCAGTATGCACTATTAAACCTGGGTTCCACTCAATGCAGTCCTTGAGACTGTGGCATTTTCTTTTTGGCTGTCTACAAACATACGCGTATCACACATACTATCTCATTTTTACGTACATACTAACCAATTCAATACTGACCCTATGGCCGTTCTCAGAAGATAGTTCAAGGATAAAGCAAATCTACATTCATAGCAACCGCAGATGTAGAGAAAGCTTTTAACAATGTTTATTGGAATAATTCCTTTGAAATTCTGGAGGCAGCATGGGTAAAGACATGGAGAGAAGCTACGGTCGCAGGTTCGAATCCTGCCTCGGGCATGGATGTGTGTGATGTCCTTAGGTTAGTTAGGTTTAAGTAGTTCTAAGTTCTAGGGGACTGATGACCACAGCAGTTGAGTCCCATTGTGCTCAGAGCCATTTGAACCATTTGACTTCCTACAAGCGCTGCTAACACAGCGACACTTCTACAGCAATGAGGAATACGTAGATATGGTGTCTGTTTATGGCTTCTGCGACGAGAGTGCTACCACTGCCAGAGAATAATACCACAGGCGCTTTCCGACTAGGCGATTACCTGATCGCAGGGTGTTTACCAAAGTGTTTATTACTTTGCGTGCAACAGGCTCTCTTCCAAGTAGAAATTTTTCATGCGAGCTTGCACGTCAACAAACTTTGCAAGAACAGGAGGAAATTATAGTAAGAGTTGAGCGAACTCCCGGTACGGGCATACGAAGAATGTTCCACAGACACAGACACGTGTAAGGGAAACATTACATGCGGAAAACCTGTATATATTTCACATACAGCGGTCCAAAATCTCCACATTGGCGACAATGCCCATCGACTTCAATTCTATCACTGGGTAATTGAGAATAGTCATTTGTTTCCATACATACTATTCACTGACGAATCCCAGTTTTCACGGCGTGGAATAAACAATACACAATACACAATAAACAATCGATGGTCACGGAAAAATACAGACACTTCAGTGGATAGCAATTTCCAAGTTCATTTAGCCATAAATGTCTGATGCGCCATGATCGGTAACCTTTTGATAGGACCATTTATTATCAATCAGTGATTGACAGGAGAGAGGTACCTGAATTTCTTTGGACAATTCATTTGTGGAACTACTGGAAGACGCTCCTTTAGCTAAGCGAACTGGATGTACTTTCAACATGACGGAGCCACTCCACATGTTATCTTACGTGTGAGGGACCATCTCAACCGCTCCTACACTAATCTGTGGACTGGCCGTGGCGGTGCTATTAACTGGCCTCCAAGATCACCTGACCTTAGACCTTTAGATTTCTGTTCATGAGGTTGGATGAAATCAGAAGTGCACAAAGAGAAGATATATACACGAGATGAACTGCTTCGTCGCATCATGGACGCTGCTGATTTGATTATGAACCAACCACAGGTAACTGAACAAGCAACGAAACATGTTATCACTAGAGCGCAAAAGTTCATTGACGTTCATGGTGAGATATTCGAACCTGTTCTGTGAACTGTACGACATCTGTACGATAAGTGTTAAAGCTGTTTGTAAAAGACCTGGTACGTCTGTTTGAACTGAATACATGTAACATTCATGTTGTAATGCATTATGTACTAAATGCAAAGTAGAAAAATATTATGTGAAAATGTGTAACATAGCTGCACTTCTCTGTAACATTGTTTTCAAGAAAATCACGTTATGGTCCAGTTGTATTGCGAATGCGTTCACGTTGTGCACATCAATTTTGCAGAATTACTGCTCCTTTCAATGCCCGTACCTCCCCAAAGAAGCAATTGCGTATCTATGTGCATATAACATTTTTTGTTCAGAATTACTTATACTACCGCTGTGTAAAATATTGATCTTTCCTCCTCAAACACCCTGTATATGTGCATTAAGTTGATCCAAGTACGGTTCTAAGACTATCAGAGAAGCAAACCTATCTAACGTCTTCTCAGCTAGATGTCATAATTCAACAGTTATCATTGTTGTTCACTCGCTTTCAGTTCGATAACTCCGACTTGAGGTTTAGTTTAATAATTTCCCGGTGTTATACACTCATTATAATTTTTAATGCACATCAATGAGTTTACATATTTCCGAGTCAGAATATCTTAACCTGCGAAGTGGTACTTACTAACCACTTCATGTGCAGCACTGCGTAGCGTCTCGCCATGAGAATGTTGTTCCTCTTTAATTCACGTGTCAACTAAACGAGACTCGTGAATACCGAACTCGGCAGCACATTTAACACCACTACCAGGTTCTGAGGAAACCTGTGATCCGTGTGGTGATCTACAAGTCAGTGTTATTTTACATACAATTAAACTGTGGGCAGTTCAAATGTCAGTCCCACCCAGGATTCTACTTATTAAAACTTCTCAATATATGGACTGCCTAAACTACGATAACCTGTCACGTGCTACTGCTCTGAGTGACGATGTCTCCGAAATGCTTCCTATTTTTCAAGACTCTCGTAGACTGGGTTTGTAATACGAATTTTGAATTCACCGCCAACAGATCCAGTAAAAGGAGCTCGTTTCCATCAATATAAAGTTTGTCAATGCCGCGATGCCCCATTACCTCATTATCTGTCCTAACACGATAGTTAAGGACAACAAGTAAAATCACTTTACCCCTGACCGTGATATGAATCGAAACTACATGTACACCGCTATAAAATTGTTGATTACTTCTACGTGGCGTGTTTTTTAAGTAAGTAACGTTTTGAAATTAAATAAGATGTGCTAATATATTTCAATAATTTTATTTTTACATGAAAGCCTGTACCTTAACCTACTTTTCTACAAAATTTCCGTCAATATTGAGGCACTTGTCATAGCGTTGTACCAGTTCTTGAGTACCCTCCTCATAGAAGTCTGCCGCCTGACTTGTTAATCACTGCATCACCACTGTTTTGACTTCGTCATCGTCTTGAAGACGCTGACCGCCCAGGTATTTCTTCAAGTACAGATGGTAGTCACTGGGCTCAAGATAGGGGCTGTACGGAGGATGATCTAGAGTTTCCCATCGAAAAGATGTGATGAGATCTTTGGTCTGATTCGCCACATGCAGACGGGCATTGGCTTGCAGCAAAACGATGCCTTTGCTCAACTTCCATGGACTGTTGTTTTGATTCTGGTGTGACGTTGGCCACCCATGTTTCATCACCAATAACAATTTGGCTTAAGAAATCATCACTGTCGTTGTGGTACCGCTCAAGGAAAGTCAATGCACTGTCTCAACGTTTGGTTTTGTGCACATCCGTCAACATTTTCGGTACCCAACGTGCGCACAATTTTCGGTAATTCAAGTGCTCGGTCACAAAGCCACAGAAAACACTACGAGAAACATTAGGAAAGTCATCCCGCAAGGAGGATATCGTAAAGCGTCTGTTTTCTCTCATCTTATTGTCCACTTCCTGCACCAAACTTTCATTAACGACCGAAGGACGCCCACTCCGTTGTTCATCATGCACATTTGTGCGGCAATTTTTAAATGCTCTCACACACTTTTTTACCATTACATCACTCATAATGTTTTCTCCGTAAACTGCACAGATCTCACGATGAATATCGATCGCTTTTAGGCCTTTGGCACTAAGAAATAACAGCCCGTACTTCATAGTACACGATTATCGGAGGCATCTTAAACACTCAGTCCACCACGTAAACAAGGAAGAATCAGAATGTAATGGCGTCAATGCGTAGATTAAGGTACAGGCTTTCAAGTAAAAATAAAATTATTGAGATATCTTACAGCGTCCTTTTTTAATTTCAAAACGGTATTTACTTTAAAAAAAAACCGCCTCGTATCTGATGCCGTGATAGTAGGAGCATAGGCACTGATGGGATGAAGATATTTTGTGTGGCAGTTTGGTGGCAAAATGTCAGGAGCATGTTATTCTTTGTCTTGGTAGACTCTAACAGTGAATTTAGATTTAATTTTTAAGTGAAAATCCTACATTGCTAGGTGATTCCTCAGATAAGTGGCAACTAAGCCCACACGGTTTACCGCACAGTTCTCCTTCAGCAGCAGCGCTCACATATTGGAGTAGTTCTTTAGCAATGGAAGCTGTGTCTTCCCCTTTTTTGTGTGAGCACTGAAGCTCTTGTCCCTATATACGTAATAAGATTCTGTCTTTGCTGGTCGTTATTTGCAATGTTTAGAAGATGTCCATCCTTTCCGGTTTGTTTATTGTTTTGTTTCATCATCTGCCAAAGAGAAAGAAAGCAATACTATCAAAAGAATAGTTAAAAATAATGAACATAAGATACAAATAATTGACGGTGTTTATCATAAAATTACCTTCAGCAGATTCACAACCACCAGTAGAAGAATTATTTTCCTGCATTCCTTTCCTAGCAGATCTCTTCCGACAGGAGTTCATATAAGTCTAACATCAATAACATTGTGCAGCACAACGTAATACACATCGCCAAAACCTTCGGTCCAGGCCCTGAAATATCAGTAAGTTACAACAATGTATGTGACAACTGCCCTGCCCTTTATCTCGACCAGACTGGCAGAAGCTTTAACATCAGATACCGTGAAACCATGGAAGCCTCTACACTAAAAGATACGATTAAATCCGCAGTGATACTTCCGTGGATCAACAAGGACACTTGCTTCTATCATTCAAAACAAATTTCAGATATTGCACATAACCAACAAAGGTAAGGAAATGGATCTATTAGAATAACTACAGTTATACATCTACACAATCAGCTTACCCCAATATATTCTAAATGAGCAACTGTAACTAGGTAATAAGCAATTTCTACATCATTTCCTAGAGCTGTTCACACACACTAAACTTAGCATGGAACATTCACAACAATATCCTCACGGCATTAAAAACACTTGCACTACAGCGAATAAAAACAAACAGCTACTATGTATAAAAGAAAACGAACAGAAACCAAAATTAATACAAAAAGTAGGCACCAAAACAACACCCCTTTAACAAATTTTAAAATTTTTTAACACTTTATAAAACATATTCTTAGTACAGCTTAAATATATTTATATTTCAAACTAGCAGTTTATAGTGTCGTTATGAAGGTAATAAAATCCAAACTCTAATATTAGGCAAAAGTGCTGACCTCCTACAACCCTCCCCTTTATTAACGATTCGATCATCAAAAGTTCTTTACGTACATATTGCTATGTGTGTGTACATACACTGAAGCGCCAAAGAAATTTGTGTTGGCATGCGTATTCAAATACAGAGAGATGTAAACAGCAGAATAAGGCGCTGCGGTGAGCAACGCCTGTATAAGACAAGTGTCTAGCGCAGTTGTTATGTCGATTACTGCCGCTATAATGGCAGGTTACCAAGATCTGAGTGAGTTTGAACGTGGTGCTACAGTCGACGCAAGAGTTAGCGATAAGGTTGGGATTTTACGGTACGACCATTTCAGGAGTGTGCCGTGAATGTCAGGGATCCGGTAAAACACCAAATCTCCGACATCGCTGCGGCCGGAAAGAGATCCTACAAGAACGGGACCAAAGACGACTGAAGAGAATCGTACAACGTGACAGAAGTACAACCCTTCCGCAAATATCTGCAGATTTCAGTGCTGGCCAGTAAACAAGCGTCAGAGTGCAAACCATTCAACGAAACATCATCGACATGGGCTTTCAGAGAGGAAGGCCCACTTGTGTACGCTTGATGACTGCAGACACAAAGCTTTACGCCTCGCCTTGGCCCGTCGATACCGACATTGGACTGTTGATGGCTGGTCGGACGAGTCCCGTTTCAAATTATATCGAGCGAATGGAGTATAGGGGCATAGAGACAACCTCACGAATCCATGAATCCTGCATGGCAGCAGGGGACTGGTCAGTCTGGTGGAGGCACTGTAATGGTGTGAGGCTTGTGCAGTTGGAGTGATATATGACCCCTGATACGTATAGATACGACACTGACATGTGACATGTACGTAAGCCTTCTGTGTCTGATCACCTGCATCCATTTATGTCCAGTGTGCATTTCGACGGACTTGGGCCATTCTAGCGTGACAATGCGACACCCCAAACGTCCACAATTGATAGAGAGTGGCTCCAGGAACACTCTTCTGAGTTTAAAGACTTCCGATGGACACCAAACTCCCCAGACATGAACGTTATTGAACATTTCTGGGATGCCTTGCAACATGCTGTTCAGAAGAGATCCCCACCCCCTCGTACTCGTACGGATTTATGGACAGACCTGGTATCAGTTCCCTCCAGCACTACTTCAGACATTAGTCGAATCCATGCCACATCATTTTCTAGCACTTCTGCGTTGTCGTGGGGGCTCCACACGATATTAAGCAAATGTACCAGTTGATTTTGCTCTTCAGTGTGTGTAGATACGTGTGTGCATGTTATGTATAATTCGTACCATGCAGTCTGACGGATTTATAATTTTTAGATAGAATTTCCACTGTCGGTTGTAATTAAAAGGATCCTGAAACAACTTGTGCTATAGCACATTAATAATAAGTTCATTGTTCGAATAAAAGCTGTTACTGTTATTAACACGTTGCACCTTGTACTTTTCTGTGGTATTCAACGTCTTCGCCTGCGTCCACGGCCACCCTCATTACAGAGATGGCCGACATGTTACTTGCGCACCTGCTCCACAGGGGCATTGGCAAAAAAAAAAAAAATGGTTCAAATGGCTCTGAGCACTATGGGACTTAACATCTGTGGTCATCAGTCCCCTAGAAATTAGAACTACTTAAACCTAACTAACCTAAGGACATCACACACAACCATGCCCGAGGCAGGATTCGAACCTGCGTCCGTAGCAGTCGCGCGGTTCCGGACTGAGCGCCTAGAACCGCTAGACCACCGCGTCATGCTGCGCATTGGTAGACCTCGATATCAACAGTACCACAAGCGCGGTTATCCATCAGAATAAGCCAGATTGTGTCCAAAACATACGGTCTATTTTGAAGTAGGACTCCAGGTGGCGGCAAGGATAATTCGGTGCTAGTTTCGCCACATGGGCTGCCGGCCTCGAGACCAGTGGCGCGCGTTCGAGACAATAGCGCCAAAATATGGAGAATTACTTTGCATCCGCCAGCCACGTGTTCTCCAGGCAATGACATGATGTCACTTCACCAGACGTTTATTTACTACAGCGGCCGGCCGCTCTTAGCCAGTTCAGTTCTCCAAGCCACTGCCGGCAGTTCTGAGACAGCGACTTCCAGGATCTACACAAAACGATTCCACCAGCAGCCCGACAATGAGGATATCACACCATTGCAGCTACGAGTAGCCAGACGCCGGCCAAGGAATTTCAAATGCTCTGGCTTGGCGTCCAGTGTCATCGGTGCTCCGAGGCTGGTATTCCTGTGTAGAATTTACACTGTTAAGTGTGTTCTGTCGTCAGTCATTACACGATGAAAATACCTTCACTTTTCGTCATTAAGCGCCAGTGTAATCGGACTTAGGAATTACTATCCCGATCGTAACTAGTGACTGTGATCTTCCTGATTCCTTCCCTGGAACGTATCAGCTTACCTGTGTTTGAACGCAGACAGAAACTAACTAATCTATTGGTTTATCAGTCATTAGTCTGTGGTGAATTTCATCTGTACTGAATTTAGACCAGCAATCAAGAAGGACCTTCGCTTTGTTTTTCTTATTTGCGTTGAACTGACAAGTAAACCGAATGAGATTTTCACTCTGCAGCTGAGTGTGCGCTGATACGAAAATTCCTGGCAAACTAAAACTGTGAGCAGGAACGAGACTCGAACTCAGGACCTGCGCAGAAGAGCTTCTGTGAAGTTTGGAAGGTAGGAGACGAGGTACTGGCAGAATTAAAGCTGTGAGTACGGGTCGTGAGTCGTGCTTCGGTAACCCAGTCTCTAGAGCACTTCCCCGAGGAAGGCAAAGGTCCCGAGTTCGAGTCTCGGTGCTGCACACAGTTTTAATCTGCCAATAAGTTTCTGACAAGTACACGTTAACTGCATACGACCTTGGAAATCCTTTATTGATGTGTGATACCTATGCTTAGTTTACATATTTATTCGGTAAGGAATAAATGAAGGAATAAGAATTAAATGTATGCTATTCTCTTTGTAAACGTAAATATTGAATGTTAAGCGCCTGTCAGAAGCTCAAACTGACGTGAAGAATACTATGAAGAGTGGTTTACGTGTCAGAGCGATTTATTTATATTACATGTCCTGTTTACAATGCAACTCGATCCAGCGATCCAGCGGCTTGAACGCAAACCACTTTTTAAAAAAAAGTTCTATATTGTTAGCTGAATTTGTTCAGAGCGGACGTCCGATGACACCCGTCCAGTTTGTTCGATGATCCGTTCGCTAGATTTTTTATTGGAAAGGATAGCTAATGCTCTGACCGAACACGCTGAGTTACCGTGCCGCCACCACTCGGCTGCAGCCGCTTCATGGTTAAAATGGCCACGCACAGGTATATATATATATTTGACGACTGAAATCTGAAATTATCTTGCCATTTTCACAATAACGATTGAGAAGCACGCGCTACTGCTTCCACGTTTTGTTGTCCTCATGGAGTACTACGAGCGTACGAAGTTTACAGTAAATCCGCGTTCCAAACCTCGTGGCCTCCCCTTGTAAGCTCAGCAGGCGAGCGCATGTAGTACAGCTACCACAGCACAGAGACTGTTGCGAACCAGTTATTAACAGCGGGACTATGGGCACGCACACCTCTGGCTCGTCTTCCACTCACGCCTCAGCATCGACTTGCACGGCCCGAGTGGCGCCGCCAGAGGATCACTTGGTAGGTGGAATGGCGCGCCGTTGTTTCCAGTGATGAAAACAGATCCTGACTGGACGCAGGTCATGGTAGTTTGTGACCATCCCACGCCATATGGTCTGCAGTGCGGAAAGCTACAACTGTAGTTCACATTTTGTGTTTCTGGAGGGGCGCTAACCAGCACTCGGTAAGTGCAGAATGTTGTTAGACCTGTCGTTTTTCCGTTCTTGCAACAGAAAGATGATGTGTTGTTCCAACAGGATGATGTTCACCCACGTACTGTCCGTGAAACTGAATATGTTCTGGAAGGTGTGCGCCGGTCGTTGTGGCCGAGAGGTTCTAGGCCCTGCATTCCGGAACCGCGCTGCTGCTACGGTCGCAGGTTGGAATCCTGCCTCGAGCATGGATGTGTGTGATGTCCTTAGGTTAGTTAGGTTTAAGTAGTTCTAAGTTTGGGGGACTGATAATCTCAGATGTTAAGTCTCATAGTGCTTAGAGCCATTTGAACCATTTTGCACGATGTGCATTAACGTCTCTGTCTAACATGATCCCCAAACTTGTCTCCAATCGAAAACATATCGGATATGACTGGAGGAGATGTGGCTCACGCCTCTCGTCAACCAACAGATCATACAGAAGTACATAAACAGGTAGAGCAGGCATAGCGCATCCCAAGACTGTAGCCGCCATGTGTACGATTGGCTGGATGCCAGAGTGAGCGTCTGTGATACCTGGTACATCAGAAGCGCTTGTGCTATTGATATATAACGTAATCATTTCATGTACTGCATATGCACTATGGCAACAATAAAATTCGAGCGATTTGGAAACCTTTAAAGGGGTGTACTATTTATTCTGGTAATGTACATAGATATGTACATTTAGTTATATAGTATGTATGGATCTAAAACATGAATTTTAGTGTGTACACAATAAAAATAGTAATGAAGTATACCGGCAAATGTATGTTACCCAATGTAATGGAATATGTTAATAACAACAACAATAATACACTCCTGGAAATTGAAATAACAACACCGTGAATTCATTGTCCCAGGAAGGGGAAACTTTATTGACACATTCCTGGGGTCAGATACATCACATGATCACACTGACAGAACCACAGGCACATAGACACAGGCAACAGAGCATGCACAATGTCGGCACTAGTACAGTGCATATCCACCTTTCGCAGCAATGCAGGCTGCTATTCTCCCATGGAGACGATCGTAGAGATGCTGGATGTAGTCCTGTGGAACGGCTTGCCATGCCATTTCCACCTGGCGCCTCAGTTGGACCAGCGTTCGTGCTGGACGTGCAGACCGCGTGAGACGACGCTTCATCCAGTCCCAAACATGCTCAATGGGGGACAGATCCGGAGATCTTGCTGGCCAGGGTAGTTGACTTACACCTTCTAGAGCACGTTGGGTAGCACGGGATACATGCCGACGTGCATTGTCCTGTTGGAACAGCAAGTTCCCTTGCCGGTCTAGGAATGGTAGAACGATGGGTTCGATGACGGTTTGGATGTACCGTGCACTATTCAGTGTCCCCTCGACGATCACCAGTGGTGTACGGCCAGTGTAGGAGATCGCTCCCCACACCATGATGCCGGGTGTTGGCCCTGTGTGCCTCGGTCGTATGCAGTCCTGATTGTGGCGCTCACCTGCACGGCGCCAAACACGCATACGACCATCATTGGCACCAAGGCAGAAGCGACTCTCATCGCTGAAGACGACACGTCTCCATTCGTCCCTCCATTCACGCCTGTCGCGACACCACTGGAGGCGGGCTGCACGATGTTGGGGCGTGAGCGGAAGACGGCCTAACGGTGTGCGAGACCGTAGCCCAGCTTCATGGAGACGGTTGCGAATGGTCCTCG
This sequence comes from Schistocerca cancellata, assembly GCF_023864275.1. NCBI lineage: Eukaryota > Metazoa > Arthropoda > Insecta > Orthoptera > Acrididae > Schistocerca > Schistocerca cancellata. Next base: position 750,278,348 of record NC_064627.1, read on the forward strand.
CCGATACCCCAGGAGCAACAGTGTCCCTAATTTGCTGGGAAGTGGCGGTGCGGTCCAAGACGGCACTGCATAGAATCCTACGGTCTTGGCGTGCATCCGTGCGTCGCTGCGGTCCGGTCCCAGGTGCACCTTCCGCCGACCACTGGCGACAACATCGATGTACTGTGGAGACCTCACGCCCCACGTGTTGAGCAATTCGGCGGTACGTCCACCCGGCCTCCCGCATGCCCACTATACGCCCTCGCTCAAAGTCCGTCAACTGCACATACGGTTCGCGTCCACGCTGTCGCGGCATGCTACCAGTGTTAAAGACTGCGATGGAACTCCGTATGCCACGGCAAACTGGCTGACACTGACGGCGGCGGTGCACAAATGCTGCGCAGCTAGCGCCATTCGACGGCCAACACCGCGGTTTCTGGTGTGTCCGCTGTGCCGTGCGTGTGATCATTGCTTGTACAGCCCTCTCGCAGTGTCCGGAGCAAGTATGGTGGGTCTGACACACCGGTGTCAATATGTTCTTTTTTCCATTTCCAGGAGTGTAATAGCGAAAAAATTTGATGTTGCAGTTCCCACCACCTTCTGACATTATCAATACTAGTTCAATCGTCCTGTGTCCCTTCACGTCAGCCTTTATGCTGTTTACCCATATTTCCAAATAAAAATGGTTCAAATGGCTCTGAGCACTATGGGACTCAACTGCTGTGGTCATAAGTCCCCTAGAACTTAGAACTACTTAAACCTAACTAACCTAAGGACATCACACACATCCATGCCCGAGGCAGGATTTGAACCTGCGACCGTAGCGGTCGTGCGGTTCCAGACTGTAGCGCCTTTAACCGCTCGGCCACTCCTACCGACCCCCATATTTCCAATTGTCCTTTAAAATAACTCCATAACTGCGACATCTCGCAGGTCAGAATCTTGCGCATTCTTACTTCTGACTCCACAGTTTCAACTTTGCTGCAACTATTCGATAGTGATCAGTTTATCGCTACCTTACTTGTGCGCACAAACATTGTTTACGGCATTTTGTTTTAATAATATGTTATTCTGCTCCTCAAGCAAATTACAATAATTCTTCCGCGATTTCAAATATTTAATTAATTTCGCATAGAGTGACAGTTATAGGATAAAGAAAAAAATCTGAAAAGAATTTCTTCCTTATCACGTATTTAGCAGCATTGTTTAAAGGTTACAGCAATTACCAGACGTTACATTAAGCCCCATGAAACGGCAAAACATATATCCACTAGCACTAGTTCTATAGTAATTTACACAAAAAACAAGGAACAAGAAAAAGTAATAAAATAGTACTAACTGGCATTTTCTGTGACCTGTCTAAGCCATCTGATTGTGTGAATCACAATATTTAGCTACTTAAATTGAGGTTTTGTGGAACTGAGGGTATAGCCAATGAAAGGATATTATCATGTCTAACAAAAGGAATGGAACCTGTTGTATTTAATAGTCTGACGAGTACAAGTGGGAGAGATTATTACGACTAAGAAGAAATTGCTGATGGTGCTATATGACGCTCAGTTTTAGGTGTACTTCTTTATATACATAAACGATATTCCGTGTAATTCACAACATGCAGTGTCAGTTGTTCTTTTTTCAGATGACTCTAGTGTTGTAATCGGTCTATGCACACACCTACAGAAGCGATGGTAAATAACGGTCGTAAGACTGTTAGTCTGTGGTTTTCTACAAATGGTCTAATTCTCAGTTTCAAAACGACGCATTTTTCAGTTCTTCATACCTAGAAATACGACAACAATGATAAATGTGACGGAATAATAACTAAATAGGACTGAAACTTAAAACATGTGATGTATACATATTAATTAGGATTTAAACCGGGAAAATCAAATCTGTAAACGTCTAAAAAACCTGCGTTCGGCAAATTTGCACTTCTAAATCTTGAAGAGAGACAAAAAAGTAAATTACCTTCTCTTTCGTATTTTGATTCACAAATGCTGTGTGAAAAAATGTTCTGGTGTTACTCATCTTTAACAAATAAAATTTCGGTTTTAAAACGTGGCTGGGCAACAGCAACTGTGTGTACAAAAGTTTTAATAGCATGAAAATAACAGGCAGCCACTTGTAAAATATAGTTCTTCTTCAGGAGGTATTATACGTAGAATTCACATGTTATAGATATCCGATATGGGAGTCCTTGACTCTGTCTAGTACATGTACCTGACGTCGACTTAATCACCACGTAAAATACATGTTAAAAGTAGTAGCACTCTATTGTAGGTGTTTGCATTTTAAAAAGTCTTAAGACAAAGCCCTATATTATAGAGCCACTACTTTTAAACAATGTATTTTAAATGTTGATTAAGTGGATGACTCGCATATGTACTAGACAGAGTTAACGACTCTCACATCAGATATAGACAAGATGTGATTCTAGGTATAGTACCTTCTGAAGAAGACTGTTTTAAAATTGTCGAAACCAAAGTCGAGATTTAATAAATCTGTATTTTGCAACCGGTTGGCTGTTATTTCCAATCCACTGATTTTTTTCGTTTCTCAAACACGTGCTGTAAGAACAACGTGTCGTGCCCACACACAGTCATCTTGTAAACATATGTTTGAGGAGGCATTTTGACTGTTGTTTCTTTATGGTGAGCTCATGAAATTTTGTTGTAAATAATCCAGTGCAGTTCGAAAGGAACAATGATGAATATTATGACACTCCCATAAGAAACAATGATATTGTGGGTAGCACGAACAGGGGTGTACAATGCTGCCGTCAGAATTATCGATCACTTACCAAATAATTTAAAATGTCTGACAGCAAAGTTAAGATTGTAAGAAAACCGACACTGTTTCGCTTGAGAAATCCTTTAATTCCGGAGCAGAATTTCTGTTTATGTAATGTGTGAATGTTGCTGAGTAAAAATTATTTATGAATATTTGTATTAGAAAAAAATTTGTAAATCGTAGAATGTCGCTATATTTATATGACTGTGAAATACGAATATAAAATGAGTCATTTCACATCACTACAACTAATCGTACAGATGAACTCTAGACCATGAAACTCACTGACTGACGAGATAGAGGAAAAAGATATCTACTAGTACAAATGGAAAGCAATATGTTACAAACCTTTGCTCAGGCGCATATTATCTATCTTGTCCCGTACTTCCAGAGGCCAGTGGAACGGAGACCGGTAATGGCAGGAGATGAATGGGATGCAAGATGTCACAAAGGCCCAGTCGATGGCTCTTAAGGGACGGTACAATGCTTTGCTGGGTCGGCATGATTGCTAAGAAGGTTCGCCCCATATACAGTATCCACTTCCTAAGCAGAACATGGCGATCTCCCTTAGAGATGTACTCTTCAAAGTAAGTGTTGTGCCCGGATATGCGAAGTCCACGCTCAGTGAAATTTGTGCCAAGCACTTCTGGAATCTACCTAACCGCGTCACGACCTACCTGTGCCTAGAGATCCTTCATCCACCAGAAACGTGTCACGCACCTGCAGTGAGTTTCCGTGCCAACCATGTGCCAACCTGTCCGTGTCGCCTCAACACCGCCAAGCGAATGACCAGCACCACGTAGATCCTGCTTCCAGAAGAAGGCTTACACTAATGATCGTCATAACGCTTTACGATGTGCTTCTTACACACACATGTTGCAACTGTTTAAGGTATTCTAAAGTTTAAATTCTGCTTTTCCTCCTTTTACGGTGCAAACTCTATCCTACCTTGAAAGATCGTCAAGCATTGCCACCTTATACACTCCTGGAAATTGAAATAAGAACACCGTGAATTCATTGTCCCAGGAAGGGGAAACTTTATTGACACATTCCTGGGGTCAGATACATCACATGATCACACTGACAGAACCACAGGCACATAGACACAGGCAACAGAGCATGCACAATGTCGGCACTAGTACAGTGTATATCCACCTCTCGCAGCAATGCAGGCTGCTATTCTCCCATGGAGACGATCGTAGAGATGCTGGATGTAGTCCTGTGGAACGGCTTGCCATGCCATTTCCACCTGGCGCCTCAGTTGGACCAGCGTTCATGCTGGACGTGCAGACCGCGTGAGACGACGCTTCATCCAGTCCCAAACATGCTCAATGGGGGACAGATCCGGAGATCTTGCTGGCCAGGGTAGTTGACTTACACCTTCTAGAGCACGTTGGGTGGCACGGGATGCATGCGGACGTGCATTGTCCTGTTGGAACAGCAAGTTCCCTTGCCGGTCTAGGAAGGGTAGAACGATGGGTTCGATGACGGTTTGGATGTACCGTGCACTATTCAGTGTCCCCTTGACGATCACCAGTGGTGTACGGCCAGTGTAGGAGATCGCTCCCCACACCATGATGCCGGGTGTTGGCCCTGTGTGCCTCGGTCGTATGCAGTCCTGATTGTGGCGCTCACCTGCACGGCGCCAAACACGCATACGACCATCATTGGCACCAAGGCAGAAGCGACTCTCATCGCTGAAGACGACACGTCTCCATTCGTCCCTCCATTCACGCCTGTCGCGACACCACTGGAGGCGGGCTGCACGATGTTGGGGCGTGAGCGGAAGACGGCCTAACGGTGTGCGAGACCGTAGCCCAGCTTCATGGAGACGGTTGCGAATGGTCCTCGCCGATACCCCAGGAGCAACAGTGTCCCTAATTTGCTGCGAAGTGGCGGTGCGGTCCCCTACGGCACTGCGTAGGATCCTACGGTCTTGGCGTGCATCCGTGCGTCGCTGCGGTCCGGTCCCAGGTCGACGGGCACGTGCACCTTCCGCCGACCACTGGCGACAACATCAATGTACTGTGGAGACCTCACGCCCCACGTGTTGAGCAATTCGGCGGTACGTCCACCCGGCCTCCCGCATGCCCACTATACGCCCTCGCTCAAAGTCCGTCAACTGCACATACGGTTCACGTCCACGCTGTCGCGGCATGCTACCAGTGTTAAAGACTGCGATGGAGCTCCGTATGCCACGGCAAACTGACTGACACTGACGGCGGCGGTGCACAAATGCTGCGCAGCTAGCGCCATTCGACGGCCAACACCGCGTTTCCTGGTGTGTCCGCTGTGCCGTGCGTGTGATCATTGCTTGTACAGCCCTCTCGCAGTGTCCGGAGCAAGTATGGTGGGTCTGACACACCGGTGTTACTGTGTTCTTTTTTCCATTTCCAGGAGTGTATTTCTTTCGGTTTGTTTTTACCGAGCCGGCCGTTGTGGCCGACCGGTTCTAGGCGCTTCAGTCTGAAACCGCGCCACCGCTACGGTCGCAGGTTCGAATCCTGCCTCCGGCACGGATGTGTGTGATGTCCTTAGGTTAGTTAGGTTTAAGTAGTTCTAAGTTCTAGGGGACTGATGACCTCGGATGTTATCGTCCTTATGACGTCTATCAGCCGTACTTATTAAACAAGTTTATAATGCTCATTTATCTTACATTTGCAAACAATGACAACGACATGCTGCACTGCAATTAAAAGAAAACTGTTTTCTGTTTTTCAATCACACGTGGAGGACGCACCCATGCAGCACTAAAACTGAAAAGAGAACCGATGTACAAGTTATGTCACTTATATACGTGTGTAACCATGGCCTTCTAATTAGTAAGAAAATTCATGTGCATTACATACCGGTAATATACATCCTGATCCACGAGAATGGACCATATCCCTATTATTTAGTGTAAAGTGCCGGTACGCTTTGTCAAGTAGAAGAGATGGTATTTTTAAATTCTACGGACTTAATTTGTTTTTATGTTTTTCGCAGTAGTTTATAAAGGTCCGACCATAACTAAAATTTTTGAGATTTCGTCCTACAGATAATAAAATGTATTGTTTTATGATCTCCAAACCTCTTCATCAGTACACCACAGCCCCCAAGTTTTTCTACCTGCCTGGTAAGTTGTGGAGAACGGACAGGAGCATTAGAAGAACTCCTTGGCGCAAATTTCAATGGGCGTGGTTCACAGAACACCATTCTCCCGTCCATCGGGTTTAACCCGTTGGTCGGCGCACACCACTGAGGTGTGTCTGCTTCTTTGAGGAACGCTGCTTCGAGCCTCTGATGGAGAGGTTGCAACTTTACTGCTCTACTTTTAATGTTAATAAAGCTTGGTTCGTAAAAGTCCTTGGGACGTGCCTACACCATCCACTACGCGCCCCGCTTTTGCAAATAATGTGCTAAAAGATGATCCTGCAGTCGAATAAGCGAGGGCAGGTAAGTTATGTGAATTGCAGCTTAATGAACATAAAAACATTTATAATAAACATAGACAACACTGCAGATTCCACTTCCGAGAACATATAGTTTATCCAGTAAGGTTCAAAACTCCTACTGAATGTTGGCCCTACAAGTATTTTTATAAGTAAATAAAGATAAACGGAAATACACTCCTGGAAATGGAAAAAAGAACACATTGACACCGGTGTGTCAGACCCACCATACTTGCTCCGGACACTGCGAAAGGGCTGTACAAGCAATGATCATACGCACGGCACAGCGGACACACCAGGAACCGCGGTGTTGGCCGTCGAATGGCGCTAGCTGCGCAGCATTTGTGCACCGCCGCCGTCAGTGTGAGCCAGTTTGCCGTGGCATACGGAGCTCTATCGCAGTCTTTAACACTGGTAGCATGCCGCGACAGCGTGGACGTGAACCGTATGTGCAGTTGACGGACTTTGAGCGAGGGCGTATAGTGGGCATGCGGGAGGCCGGGTGGACGTACCGCCGAATTGCTCAACACGTGGAGCGTGAGGTCTCCACAGTACATCGATGTTGTCGCCAGGGGTCGGCGGAAGGTGCACGTGCCCGTCGACCTGGGACCGGACCGCAGCGACGCACGGATGCACGCCAAGACCGTAGGATCCTACGCAGTGCCGTAGGGGACCGCACTGCCACTTCCCAGCAAATTAGGGACACTGTTGCTCCTGGGGTATCGGCGAGGACCATTCGCAACCGTCTCCATGAAGCTGGGCTACGGTCCCGCACACCGTTAGGCCGTCTTCCGCTCACGCCCCAACATCGTGCAGCCCGCCTCCAGTGGTGTCGCGACAGGCGTGAATGGAGGGACGAATGGAGACGTGTCGTCTTCAGCGATGAGAGTCGCTTCTGCCTTGGTGCCAATGATGGTCGTATGCGTGTTTGGCGCCGTGCAGGTGAGCGCCACAATCAGGACTGCATACGACCGAGGCACACAGGGCCAACACCCGGCATCATGGTGTGGGGAGCGATCTCCTACACTGGCCGTACACCACTGGTGATCGTCGAGGGGACACTGAATAGTGCACGGTACATCCAAACCGTCATCGAACCCATCGTTCTACCATTCCTAGACCGGCAAGGGAACTTGCTGTTCCAACAGGACAATGCACGTCTGCATGTATCCCGTGCCACCCAACGTGCTCTAGAAGGTGTACGTCAACTACCCTGGCCAGCAAGATCTCCGGATCTGTCCCCCATTGAGCATGTTTGGGACTGGATGAAGCGTCGTCTCACGCGGTCTGCACGTCCAGCACGAATGCTGGTCCAACTGAGGCGCCAGGTGGAAATGGCATGGCAAGCCGTTCCACAGGACTACATCCAGCATCTCTACGATCGTCTCCATGGGAGAATAGCAGCCTGCATTGCTGCGAAAGGTGGATATATACTGTACTAGTGCCGACATTGTGCATGCTCTGTTGCCTGTGTCTATGTGCCTGTGGTTCTGTCAGTGTGATCATGTGATGTATCTGACCCCAGGAATGTGTCAATAAAGTTTCCCCTTCCTGGGACAATGAATTCACGGTGTTCTTATATCAATTTCCAGGAGTGTATATCAACAGCCCTTGAAGTATCTAGTCAGTCACAAAAGATAACGGAGTCCCCACAAAGATCAAGCAGCGACGTATACTCAATTCGTAGGTTCCACGACCACGTACTTAGAAGCCTGTAACCAAGATTCGATAAGCGATCCAGAGTGTCTCTACACAGGTAAAGTCACACCCTCCTGTTGTACTCTTTCCATGGCAGAAACTAGAACTCTTTCTCGATCAATGTCCCGAACCGTTCCTCCTATTTTCCTGTCCCTCCTACTCCCAAGAGCAACTTTCCCACCACCAACATCCGCCAACTTCATGATACTTTAGCCAATGAGCGCTCAAAGAGCTCTGCACCAAGTTACACACTTCAACATAGTTGCAAATGTACCACGAGTCCTACATTAATGATTCAGTAACAAATACACATATTCTAATTGAGAGTCTATGTCACGATAAGTCTACTGGCATCAATTCTTATCATTTTAATTATATATCTCATTAACATCTACACACAATGAAGCGCCAAAGAAAGTGGTATAGGCATGCGTATTCACATATAGTGATACGTAAGCAGGTAGAATACGGCGCTGCGGTTGGCACATCATCTCCGAGCTAGCGACGAAGTAGGGATTTTTCCGTACGACCATTTCACGACTGTACCGTTAATACCAGGAATCCGGCAAAACATCAAATCTCTGACATCGCTGCAGCTGGAAAATGATCCTGCAAGAGCTGAACCAACGATGACTGTAGAGTATCGTTCAACGTGACAGAAATGCAACATTTCACCAAATTACTGCAGATTTCAATGCTGGGCCATGAGAAAGTGTCAGCGTTCGAACCAGTCAACGAAACATCATCAATATGGACTTTCAGAGGCGAAGGCCCACTTGTGTTCCCTCGATGACTGCACGACACAAAGCCTTACGCATCACCTGGGGCCGTCGATACTGACACAGGACTGTTGATGACTGGAAACACGTTGCCTTGTCAGACGAGTCTCGTTTCAAATGGCATCGAGTGGATGGATGTGTACGAGTATGGAGAAAACCTCATGAATCCATGGACCCTGCATGTCAGCAGGGGACTGTCCGACTGGTGGAGGCTCTGTAATGGTGTTGGGTGTGTGTAGTTGGAGTGATATGGAACCCCTGATACGTCTAGATACGACTCTGACAGATGAGACGTACGTAAACATGCTGTCTGATTACCTATATCCATTCATGTCCATTGTGCGTTCCAAGGACCTCGGGTTATTCCAGCAGGACAATGCGACACCACACACTTCCAGAATTGATACAGAGTGGCTCCAGGAACACTCTTCTGAGTTTAAACACTTCCGCTGGCCATCAAACTTCCCAGACATGAACATTATTGAGCATATCTGGGATGCCTTGCAACGTGCTATTCAAAAGAGAACTCCACACCATCGTACTCTTACGAAGTTATAGACAGATCTCCTGGATTCATGGTGTCAGTTCCCTCCAGCACTACTTCAGACATTAGTCGAGTACATGCCAGGTCGCGTTGTGGCATTTCTGCGTAATTGCGGGGGCCGGCCGCTAGAGGCGTTGCAGTCCGGAACCGCGCACCTACTACGGTCGTAGTTTCGAATCCTGCTTCATGCATGGATGTGTGTGATGTCCTTACTCTAGTTAGGTTTAAGTATTTTCTATGTTCTCGTCGAAACCCAGCTCGCGCTATTCATCCACGAGACTCAGAGGGCCATAGACACGGGTTCCCAGGTAGATGCCTGGTTTCTTGACTTCCGGAAGGCGTTCGATACAGTTCCCCACAGTCGTTTTATGAACAAAGTAAGAGCATATGGACTATTAAACCAATTGTGTGATTGGATTGAAGAGATCCTAGATAACAGAATGCAGCATGTCATTCTCAATGGAGAGAAGTCTTCCGAAGTAAGAGTGATTTCAGGTGTGCCGCAGGGGAGTGTCGTAGGACCGTTGCTATTCACATAAATGACCTTGTGGATAAGACCGGAAGTTCACTGAGGCTTTTTGAGGATGATGCTGTGGTATATCGAGAGGTTGTAACAATGGAAAATTGTACTGAAATGCAGGAGGATCTGCAACGAATTGACGCATGGTGCAGGGAATGGCAACTGAATCTCAATGTAGACAAGTGTAATGTGCTGCGAATACATAGAAAGAAAGATCCTTTATCATTTAATTACAATATAGCAGGTCAGCAACTGGAAGCAGTTAATTCAATAAATTATCTGGGAGTAGGCATTAGGAGTGATTTAAAATGGAATGAGCATATAAAGTTGATCGTCGGTAAAGCAGATGCCAGACTGAGATTCATTGGAAGAATCCTAAGGAAATGCAATCCGAAAACAAAGGAAGTAGGTTCCAGTACACTTGTTCGCCCACTGCTTGAATATTGCTCGCCAGTGTGGGATCCGTACCAGACGGGGTTGATAGAAGAGATAGAGAAGATCCAACGGAGAGCAGCGCGCTTCGTTACAGGATCATTTAGTAATCGCGAAAGCGTTACGGAGGTGATAGATAAACTCCAGTGGAAGATTTTGCAGGAGAGACGCTCCGTAGCTCAGTACGGGCTTTTGTTGAAGTTTCGAGAACATATCTTCACCGATAAGTCAAGCAGTATATTACTCCTTCCTACGTATATCTCGCGAAGAGACCACGAGGATAAAATCAGAGAGATTAGAGCCCACACAGAGGCATACCAACAATCTTTCTTTCCACGAACAATACGAGATTGGAATAGAAGGGAGAACCGATAGAGGTACTCAAAATACCCGCCACCACACACCGTCAGGTGGCGTGCGGAGTATGGATGTAGATGTAGATGTAGATGTAGATGTAGATGTATAGGGGACTGATGGCCTCAGATGTTAAGTCCCTAGTGGTTAGAGCCACTTGAACCATTTTTTGATTGCAGGGGACCTACACGGTATTAGGCAAATGTATCAGTTTCTTTCGCTCTTCAGTGTAATAGCGCTTTTAGTGCACCGTCATTCACACCAGAATAATCAGCATTTATCATTGATTAATACATCACTTCATTAATAACTTCATACTGCTTCATTTTATCACTGAGAGAGTGGAGAACGGACTGGATCTACATTCTTAGACATGTAAACTTAATATTAGGAAATATTTAACAACAACATACTATTTAGCTGCTGATAAACCTTTCGGGATGTAAGGTCATGGTCTAAGAAACTTTTCTGTTCCTGACGTTTCGTCCGGAAATACGCTGGCAATCCTCAGATGCGCTCCTCCGCTGAGTCTTGCCTACTGACGGGTCGGCCGTCCGAGAGCGACATATATACTGTGGGATAGGAGGCGTGGTCGAAATAACACGTGATGAGCAGAGATAATTCTTGTCAAAGATAAGATCTTAGCTGACGATTGTCGTCTTGTTAAAAATAAAATGGTCTAGTGATTCAGCAGAGCTACTGTCCATATGTCGCTAAGCTTCATTGCCTTCTCTTTTCTATTAAAATTATCCCGATGCTTATAAATTCCAATTGCTTCTCTACATAGTCGTGGATAATAGTCTGACGTTGTAGATAAAATTTCTGTTTCTGAAAACTTCACTTCGGTGTTTCCTGACTGAAGAACATGCTCTGCTACATCTGATTTCTCTGTTTTTCCTTGTTTGCAAAGACTTTTGTGCTCTTTCAGCCGCGTATTTACGCTCCTCTTGATAAATCCAATATAAACTTTGCTATACGTATACGGAAATTTGTATCACCTTATGTTAACATAAGAGGGCGTTTACCCTTCACAGATCGGAGTACTTGACTTATTTTCTTTGTTGGTCTAAAGACTGGTCTGATATCATGCTTCTGCAAAGTCATACCGATCTGATCCGTTACTTTTTTAATCAAACGGAGGGAAACTGTATTTTTCCGTAGTTGTGGTTCGTCCTTGTCCGTCGGTCTTCTGTTCCTTGGTCTCAAAATTCTCTTTACCTCTTTCCCTGAGTAGCCATTTTTCTCGAAGGTCTGCTTCAGATGTTTCATTTCAGCGTCCAGGTGTTCGCATCTGCATATCCGTTCGGCTCTATCGAGATGACTTTTTATAACACCTCTCTTTTGTTGTGAATGATTATTGTAGTTTTTATGCAAATACCTAGCCGTATGTGTTACTTTCCGAAAACCTTTATGTTCCAAACTTCCATCGAACCGTCTCGTAAATACATCCAAGAAAGATATTCTATCATTTTCCATTTTCATGGTGAACTGGATTTTTGGATTAAGATGATCAAAGAATTCGTCCAGAGCCTTTCTACCATGGGACCAAACCACAAATGTGTCATCTAGAAATCGATACCATAGAGATGGTTTCTTATTTGCTTTGTCCAAAGCCGATTGTTAGAATTTCTCCATATAGAAATTAGCGACCGGAGGACCTAATGGGCACCCTTTGCTACACCATCGAGTTGATCATAAAATTCATCGTCACACTGGAACTGACCCGAAGTAAGTCAGTGTCTAAAAAGAGCAGTCAAATCTCCTGGAAAAATAACTTCTTTAACGGGAATCATAGTGAATAAGGACGCTATTTGGACCACGTCCTCATCCCTACAGTATAGATGTCGCTCTCAGACGTCCGACCGGTCAGTCGGAAAGACTCAGAGGAGGAGCAGTTCTGAGGATGTCCAGCGCATTTCTAGACGAAACGTCAGGAAAAGAAGAGTTTTTTGGACCACGACTTCACATCCCGAAAAGTTTACCTGCAGCTATGTCATCCGGTCGTTAAAGCCTTCATTCTATGAATATAATATTTATTATTCGTCGCGACAATGTCTACTGTGCAATGCCGTTACCAGACGCATGGTTTATTGTGTATCGTTAAATTAATTATCACTCAGTAAGTGGAAATATTTGTGGTGGAATGAATGGTTTTATTGTCAATATATTATGATCGCAGCTGGTACTTTTTTTTTACAGAATATTGCGTTCCGATATTGACTTAGGGCTATCGCATTTACTGGCCTCATTTCAGGTTACGAAAGTGTATATTATGCCTGTAGTTAGTCATTCATATACGATACTTAGGGTACAACTCCCTGCATCGAGTGCGGCTGACCTGCGGATGTCTGTAAACACCCCAGCCAGTAAAAGCTGGTCGCTCGCTCGCACTAATCCTTCCACTGAAGCCCAACGATTTTCCCAAGACTAGTTAAGTTACAGTCCTCTATTATAAGTACATTCCGGTCGCACTTGCCGAGAGGACACTATGCCTCGACCGCTCAGTAAACCTTAACTATTTGCAATCCTCAGTTCCAACCAAGAGTTTCTCACTAGACTCCTTAGGTTATATACAACATTTAGGAGTGCTTACAGAGCAGACAACAATTACTACCCATCCTCCTGATTTAAGTTGGCAAGTAGTTTAACAGGGAGACTACTGCTAACTGCTAAACAGCAGCCGTCGCGTATTGTAACTGCACCTCTAGTGATAAAGACATATTACGAGAAGACGCATACGCCTGAGAAATTACGTAATTCCTTCGTTGTTGTGTGCCTCGAGGAAGTAAATTTCTCCAGCTATCCGCTGCTCTGACTGATACCCCGTGGTATTTAGCAGTCGATTTAACTTCATCCGCTTGACTCGGGTACCTCATTCGGGGAAGTAGCTTCGCAGTCAATCTTCTTCATCAGGGGACGCAGCGTTTAAAAAAGAACGTCCAGAATACCGTTTCATCTAAGGTGCTAATGTAATTTATATTAAGCGCTGCATTTGCTACAATTTACAGGTAGTTAATATATCCGAGTAAGTCTTTGTTAAGCTTTCTTTTATCTCTCTCTGAACTACGCGCATTTCCTCTGGCTATCAAATTTTTCACAATTTAATTCCACAGTGAGAGAGAACAACTCCCATTACTTATATAGAAACATCTATTCCTTATCTTACATTCTGACAACAAAATAATGAAGAATAAGACACACTATCAGTCGATAATTCGTATAAGCGTGTGTTTACAGCTACGTCGATATTCGACTTTACAAGTGTTCTTTCGTACTCGTCATTTTCTTACTGTTACTATCCGTTACTTGTATTTTCACCACAGGCAAGATTTTTCGGTGATAATTTCACTATGAACCCATCCATAAATTATAAATATAAACGCACACAAACACATATATGCAATCAATGAAATGTAACAAATTCAGTACTAAATGCGTGATTTCTTAATACTACAATAATTAACTTTAGTAAGGATTTGCACTGACATGCCAGTAATTTTACTGTTTTCTTTATCACTGTGGTATGGTTCGTTGTTTTTTCATCTCAATGGGGGTTTCCCAAATTAATACGTTTGAGGAGTAAGTAAATAACTATTACAGCATCGAGAAAAAAACACTGTTTCTTAACTTAGCTCGCTTAAAGTGGCATATTACACGCTGGTTATAACAAAACTTTTGCGATTTGACCAATGTAAACGGAAAATAACTTACTGTGTGGGTACTCAACATCGTAGGAATTACGTTCAGACTTTGCGCTGCTGGAACCGCGTTGTTAATAATGTCAGTGTCATGACTTACCATTAGGCACCGGTACTGGCAGGATGGCGTAGGGTTCAAACATAAGTAGAAGCGTACCTTACATTTGCAGACAGTCAACATGGGTCTGGACAAGGTGACGACGGCTTTACTCGTAAAGCTATTTCACCAAAACAACTGAAATAATGTTACTGCTCTGTCTGGTAGAGTAGCAGAATGTGAAAAGGAGAACATTTTGAATCAAGATTAAATATAGAAGCTGTGTAACATCAACAGCAGTGTAAAGACATGAGGGCTGATTTACATTCTTTATCAGAGAATCAGACTGCTATTGTAATATGTGTTCCACGTATGAACTGAGGAGCGACAAAATATTTTGAAAATGACGGAAAATACGATCCAGTTCATTTTCTTGTTGCGTGTGAAAATGGGTGTTTGAGAGGGATGTCGGAAGAGGCAAAAATTAAATGTGCGGAAAGACATCTTGACGGCAATGTACAATAGTGGGCAAATTTAATGAGTGTTACGTTTAATAGCTATGAAGCCTTGGAGAGTTGTTTCCTGAACAAATTCTGGAGTGAAGAGCAGCAAAGGCGATATCAGGATGAATTCCTAACAGACCAAGTTTCAGACACGATGTGGGATTTTTGTATGCGTGAACTGGCAAATCTGTGGTATTTAAATCGTCCGTTGGGAGTGTAGACGGAGATTACGACGCTCAAGAGACGTACACCGGAACATTTACAATGACATCATGTTCACGACGCGACAAATTCCATCAACGAATTTTTAGATTTCATTGGGAAACTTCCGGCGTTGAAATTCAAGACATGTATTGGAATAGTGGAAAGGGAAATGGGCGCCAGAACAGGAACATAATAATCACCAAAATAGTTATCATCGTAATAATAATTTTCACAGGGGAAATGGAAACAAGTTTTCATAACAAAAGTCAAAATCGGCAGATAAGGTTTGAGGGTCAGGAGCCATATGAACTGCAACGCAAGAATACGAGGTCGCGAAATTAGAGACCGTCGCTTCTCAGGTCCGGAGATGGGGAAATAAACCGGCATTGAAAATAAGTTATTTTAAAAATTCTGTGGTTGTCGAAAATTCGGGAAAGAAGCCTTAAATGTTGAAGGTGAAGGTCACAGCAAGTAAGAAGAAAATGGAAAGTAATTTTAAGCAACGTAATCGAGAAGAGGGGTCAAGCAAGGCTGTAAAATGTGTAGAGTAATTTGATAATTAGGGTATGGGACTAAGAAATTTATTTTGTGGAAGGGAAGTGAATGATGGAATGAATCTATGTTTGTTGATAGATTCTTTGATCAGAAGAGAGGTTGAGGTGAATCTGAATTTGGTGGACGTAGATTGTATAACGTATTCTGATGAGGCACTATGCTGTAGCAACAATTACAATAATGTAGGCAAATGCAGATGATTTGATATCGGAGGCAGGAGGTGAAGATATCTATGAAGGCGGCGAATCGGTAGTCTCGTCTGATGTTCAGATGTGTGTGAATTCCTAAGGGACCAAACTGCTGAGGTCATCGGTCGCTAGACTTATGCACTACTTAAACTAACTTAACGCTAAGGACAACACGCACACCCATGCTCGAGGGAGGACTCGAACCGCCGGCTCGAGTGGCCGCTCAATCCGTGACATGGCGCCTCAAATCAAGCGGCCACTCCGGTGCGGCGTAGTCTCGTCATTTGGGGATGAATTTTGTGGTTTATCGATGGAAGTATCTGGAGGTATCTTGTGAAAGCGACGTAGCAATAGCCTCGTCAGCTGGTGATGAATTTTATTATGTATCAGCGGAAGTAGGTGATTTATTGCCCGCATCTCGTGGTCGTGCGGTAGCGGTCTCGCTTCCCACGCCCGGGTTCCCGGGTTCGATTCCCGGCGGGATCAGGGATTTTCTCTGCCTCGTGATGGCTGGGTGTTGTGTGCTGTCCTTAGGTTTGTTAGGTTTAAGTAGTTCTAAGTTCTAGGGGACTTATGACCACAGCAGTTGAGTCCCATAGTGCTCAGAGCCATTTGAACCATTTTTGATTTATTGTTAAAGTGAAGTAAAGGTGATGTTTTAGAGACTGAAGTTGTTAAAGGGGAAGCCACTGCCGCCATTTTTTCCGAGGGCATCCAGCTTTACTTATGGTTAAATGATAATGGCGTCCGCCTGAGTAAACTATTCCGGAAGTAAAATAGTCACCCATTCGGATCTCAGGCAAGGGACTACTCAGGAGGACGTCGTTATCAGGAGAAACAAAACTGGCAGGCAGGGCAGGTAGGTAAGAAAATTTAAAAAGGGAAAAGGTAGGTTGAAGTTACATATAGTGGAAATTAGTGAAGTTCAATAGCAGGAGGAACAGGACTTCTGGGCAGGTGAATACAGGGTTATACACTGTAGAAAAAAATGGTTCAAATGGCTCTGAGCACTATGGGACTCAACATCTTAGGTCATAAGTCCCCTAGAACTTAGAACTACTTAAACCTAAGTAACCTAAGGACATCACACACACCCATGCCCGAGGCAGGATTCGAACCTGCGACCGTAGCAGTCCCGCGGTTCCGGACTGCAGCGCCAGAACCGCACGGCCACCGCGGCCGGCTATACACTGTAGAGCCAAATAAATAAGTACTCCTGCCGAATATCGTGTAGGACAAATGGGAGCACGCAGAAGTGCCACAACACGACTGGGCATGGACTCGACTAATGTCTGAAGTATTGCTGGATGGAACTGATACCATGAATCCTGCATGGCTGACCATAAATCCGTAAGCCTACGATGGGGTGGAGAGCTCTTCTGAAAAGCACGTTGTAAGGCATCCCAATTATGCTCAGTAATGTTCATGTCTGTGGAGTTTCGTGGTCAGCAGAAGTGTTTATACTCAGAAAAGTGTTCCTGAAGACACACTGTAGTTATTCTGGACGTGTGACGTGTCGCATTGCCCTGCTGGAATTGCCCAAGTTCGTCGGAATGCACAATGAACATGAATTGATGCAGCTGATCAGACCGGATACTTATGTACGTGTCACCTGTAAGAAGTCGTATCTAGACGTATCAGGGGTCGTATATCACTCCAGCTCCACACGCCCCACACCATTACAGAGCCTCCAGCAATTTTAACAGTCGCCTGCTGACATGCAGGGTCCATGGATTCATGAGGTTGTTCCATAACCGTACACGTCCATCCGCTCGATACAATTTGAAACGAGACTCGTCCGACCAGGCAACACGTTTCCAGTAAGAGGCCGTTGATGAACAAGGAAAGAGGCCTCGACTTTGAGCAGTTCCAAAAATGCAAAAAGGTGAAAAATGTGCTCTCACTCTCGAGAAAAATATGTTCAGACTCAACGGTGCCAGAGTTGCACCTTTTGAATGAAGAATGGGATGTGTATAAATATAAGTATGTATATAAGTGTAATTTCGTGTGTAGTATGTAAGAATTTCGGAGGATACTTTTGCTTCTGTAAAGTACCGATGAATTTAAAACGTATGTAAAATGTCTGGGGTGGCAACTTAGAGCAGGATAGAGTCGAAAATGGCGGCACGACCATAAGTGTGCTGAAATTGGCAGATAATAATTAGTTCCGTTATTCGCGAAAGAAAGGAACGAGAATTTTACTCTCATAAGATTTGAGCGGAAATTTCAAGGGGTTATTTATGTGTTACTTATAGTACTTCGGATGGGTTTCTCGTCTGATTTACGCAGTTTATTTGTAAGTATTGTTCGCTCAATATTTGGTGAATAGAGATCATTGGACATCATTAACATATTAGTTCCTAGTGGGAGTAGAAAGTGCATTTTTGTCAAAGCATAAGCTACGTTTTGAGGTACATTAAGTATGTTAATTATATAATGTATGTTATTTTGGAAGGGTTTAAATAGATTAAAGTTTGTGAAACTATGAGGATAAGTTGTTAATACGTTTATGAGAATGCAGTCCCAAATAAATCGTATTTTAGTGCAAATAAGAATGAACATATCCCGAATTTATGATCCGGCTATTCGTCAAGTAACAATATTAAAGTTAAAAGAGCGATTTAAGTTTTCTGGTTAGATGCGCTAAAACTGTAGCGAAGTGATAAAATGTTAGTTGAATTACGGTGTAGAGCAAATTTCCCAGCACAAAAGATGCGTTTTCTAGTTCAAACACGGGCACAGTGGTTGAAATGTCCTGCTAAATCAAGTAGTTTGCCTATGTTAAAAATCAGTTTTGGCTTCCTATCCTTGTTGTGAATGTATGGATTCCACTTGGGAGGGCATTCAGTGCGTGACCTATAAGGATTTGGGAAGTCATATAATTATTACTAACTAAACTACAGCCGTATTTCGGCAGCTATCGTCCTTCAGCATTAACTGTGACTGCGGACTGAAGTTTGTGTCATCGCAGCACTTGGGCAAACCCATCATGAATTACGGCAGAGGCGACTGGGCTGCAAACCATCTCAATTTCTACGACAGAACACCGATCATGCCCTGTAATTGTGTTAGTGAAGTGTGACGATGTGAAAACAAGAAAGTGCTATCAGATGAGCGCAAGATCTCTACAAACTTTTGAAAACATAAACCTGACGGGAGAGTTTGTTTAAATTTATGTTTATTTTGTCATATAATTAATACGCTGTAATTTTATAATTCGTGTAACATTTATAAAATTTTATCTGATAATATGACATATCCTAGGAGGTACATGTTGTTTCATACAACATCATAAAGAAACGTACACTATTGTTCTGATATGCAAGTAGGGTATTCTATTTATTATGTTATGTGTGTAATGTGTTTGGTAAGTATGCCAGATATGGTGCGACTTAATTTTCCAAATTAGTGAGCTAATGTGCCACATTAAATGAAAATAAGTAGCGTTATACACATTTTGGTGAACAAATCGCGCCCTCAGAACTGCTACGAGGTAAGGTGTAATTGACGTACAGCTGAACGCCAAGAGACCCAGGGCTCAGAGCAGACCGACGAAGCCGCTCCGGAAGAGCCAGATGCGTCCGAAAGGACCACACGGGGAATTTTGGCTACGGATGGTCGCATAGGACAGAAAATGTTCCAAAGATGGAGGAGTGTCAGACAATCTTAAAGACGGCTGAGTTGCAGTTCTCTGAACTTCGAAAACAAATCACAGTACGTATTAAGGCAAATATGAATATGTTTCTGATGTCAGAGAAATGCAGCCAATGACACACTAATATTACAATATATTCAAAAAAATGGAAGTCACTGTTTCACAGTGGATAAACATTTACACAATGACCCTCTGAATTAACAGCTTTTAACGCTTCAAACAATTTCGACAAACTATATCTCTGATGATAACATTGTACTATATCCATCATCTCTGGAAGGTACACATCTGTATCTATTTTGTTTATTGATTAATTACGCCTTTTGTATCTATTTTATTACGCAAATGTTTGTCAGAACGTCTCCACACATTTACACATCAAATGAACACAGCATCAATACCTCATATTTTGTCATATTTGTGTATTTGTTTAACGAAAAGATTACTATTTTGCCAGTAACGTTACCCAAATGTTGATTGCAAGTGCTATTACATAACTGCGCAAATTTAAATGTTGTCAATCGCACGTACTCAAAAATGGCTTTGAGCACTATGGGACTTAACATCTGAGGTCATCAGTCCCCTAGAACTTAGAGCTACTTAAACCTAACTTGCCTAAGGACATCACACACATCGATGCCCGAGGCAGGATTTGAACCTGCGACCGTAGCAGTCGCGCGGTTCCGGACTGCAACACCTACAACCTCTCGGCCACCGCGGCCGGCTAATCGCACGTGTTACCGGACCCACAATTGAAAAGAGATCCAAACTATGCTTTTGTCAAGAAGGTATAAAAAATTGTTTAAATAATATTTTACGACAATTCGTTGTCATTTAACGTGAGTGCACTTGTGAAAAAGCAGTATATTATTTATTTATAAACAGTCCTTAATTTGTAATTATTGTGAATGATCTGAGTGTGACCGAATTTTTACGAGGGTCGTTCAATAAGAAACGCCCCACATTTTTTTTAAGCCACTAATATACATAGACAAATTTCCTTATTGGTGCTTAATATTTGATGTTTTTCCTGTGCGCCGGTGATGTTTCGAACAGTTCTGGCCGATGGCAGAGCCGTAGTACAGAGTCAAAATGGCGTCAACACACGACCCACGTTACAAGCAGCGTGCTGTTATTCAATTCTTGTGTGCAGAAAAAGAAACCGTGGTGAATATCTATAAACGTTTGTGTGAAATGTATAGTGATGCTGCAGTTGATAAGAGTACAGTTGGGCGATGGGTAAGGAAAGTTACAGCCTCAGGAAATACAGAAACAGAGCTCCATGGTCAGCCGAGCTCGGGACGTCCTGTCACAGCCATTGCTCTTTGGCATGCTGAATCGTGCGGATTCCATTATTCGTGCCGACCGGGACAACTGGACAATTGGCTCGACAGATATCGGTCAGCATTGGAAGTGCGTCAGATACTCAAAGAGGTGCGCTCCAGGTGTTTCACGAATGCTCACAGCGGACCACAAGTTTCAAAGAAAGGTCATTTCATCTGAATTATTGAAGCGTTTTGAGACCGACAGGAGAGGCCTTTCTGCCACGGATCATTGCGGGGGACGAATTCTAGGTGCACCACTTTGCGCCGGAAATATAAAGGCAGTTCGTGGAGCGGTATAATCCTCGTTCACCACAAAGGAAGAAATCCAAGACAAACCCCTCTGCCGGAAAAGTCGTGGTGACAGTCTTCTGGGATTGTGATGACGTCATTCTCTTGTATGTGATTCCAAGAGAGTCAACCATCAATTCAGAGGCGAACATGAAGTCTCTAAATAAACTCGAGAACGATTTCCGACGTATTCGATCGGTCAAGAATCCAGCAGAAATCTTACTCCAATACGACAATGCACGCCCACACACAAGTCTGAGAATCGGGAACACATCACCAAACAGGGTTGGACGTCACTGCCTCATCCATCCTACAGTCTAGACCCTCGGACTTCCATCTCTTTGGGCCGCTTAAAGATTCTCTACGGGGAGCACACTTTGAAATAACGAGAGTGTCAGTCTTGCAGTGAAAACATGGCTACACCTACAGGACAAGAGCTCTCACCAACAGGGAATACATGCTCTTCTACAACGTTGGCGTACAGCCCTAGAACGTGATGGAGAATACGTAGAAAAATAGGACATGGACAAGATATGTTGATATATATTGTCATCAAATTCTGACTCTTAGCAATAAGTATGTTCTGAGAAAAAAATTTGAGCATTACTTTTTGAATGATCCTCGTATAATATTTCTTTACTTAAATTCTCTTATAATATAGTAGTTTAGTCAGAGAAGTGGTCATGATGAGTCAAATCATGTTTGTAGGATGTGAGAACGACGTATTTTTGGAGAGGACGGCCTTCAGCCAACGGAGAATCAGACAGAAGTGGAGCACTCTGAGAGTCAAGTGGACACTGGGGCTTCTCAAGTGATGAAATCAGGGGAGAGATTCGGGACACTTTGTGTGGAGTACGAGAAGAAGAAGGCAGACCCACCTGTGCTAACGTGCATGGTTCAGTCATATAGGTGACTGAGTCTGGGTTCCTCTACAGCGCTCTAGTTTTTGAGAGGACTTTGTATTTGGAGAGATCTGAATGTGCTCCATAGCAGAATCGTAACGTATTACTATTGTGCTAAGGAACTAAGGACAGACAGATTATGAGCTACTGTTCCTTATATCACATTTGTCAATTTGTGAACGATCATGTAATCTAAACTAGTTTGAGCTGATGAATATTTCGTGTACTGTGATCAGCAAATGGGCTTAGTTCCCATGTATATTTCATCTTTGATGACTGTTTAATTTGGGGATTTTGCTCCCATTCTCGTAACGTTCTCAACGTAACTTTACTACATTTAATAAGGGTATTTTCTGTCTGTATTTTAACTGAATAACATAGGACTATTTCTCACTTATTTGAGATGTCCTTTCTTGAATAAACATTGTTCAACATAATTCTCTGTCTCTGCCTCAATTACAGACGTTAGAATAGAATCCTTATCATTAAATCATTCGTACAATTTTTATTTTGAATTTTTGTATATTTCATTAACTCACAATTCTAGCTAATGCATACTCCATTTAACTGTAAGATCACAGCTACAGGTTGTTATTTGTAGCAAATTGTTGTGGAGAATAATATCAGATATGAGCGGCTCTGCCCTATGACTGCATCAATCTGTTAGTTTTAAACAGAGCCGTCCATAGCAGAAGAACCTAAAGGACGAGTAACCACAGCAAAGACGTAACTAGTTTGTTCGTAAGTGATGCTGTTTACAAGAGGAACTACTCAGCAGTAACCGTTATGTACCGTCGCAGGCAATTTCTTATGGTCAATGACGTTCCTAAAATTGACTGACCTTTGCAGAATGGCGATCAGAACCAAAGGAACACGTTCCGGGTGAGCTGGAACGTCGATTTCGCTTCAGACCCCTCCGTCTATCATCACTAATTTCCCCGATTCGCTACCGCTAGGCCACCCTTCCAGTCGCAAAAATGGTTTTGATCGCTGACGGACAATGGGCGAGAAGTCTCGCAATGTTGCTTTTTATTCAATGAGCGCGACGTATCACCACGATCGCCAGTGTAGAAGATGGAGATAGTTGTTGCGCTGACAGACGAAGTTTCCTATGAATGCGTTTCTCTGTTGATGTCGGTGGATGAAGTTTCCAGGCACGGGTTTTTATCATTAATTTTATCCACTCTCCACAGCTCCTCGAAGCTTGGCGGTATCGTTTTGTAACACCCTGAATACACAAGGTGGTCGGAAGCAGTCTGAAAATCTAGTAATAAGTTGCAGGGGAGCTCTGAGACTTCCAGACAAACTTAGTCATGTTTGTAAATAGGTCATCTATAGGTTCTAATGAATGAGTACGAGTACCAAAGTATATGACATAAATGATCGTATTTTTTAATTGCATTGACTAAGAAGCTCACAATTTTTACACCACTAAGGGCCGTAGACCTTAGTGTGTGACATAAATTTCGACTAGATACACTCACCTGGTCCTGGGAGAAAAGGGTCTTAACGGACGGACCGACAGGCAGACAGACAGAAAGCAAATAAGAAAAAAGTTTTCATTTGACATAATTACAAATTAAAAAATTTCGGTATTTCTTCTTTACTTGTGCTGTGAAACTGTGCATCTGTATTGACTTGGGAGCTTAGACATTTTACACCACCAAGGGACCGTAGACTGTAGACCTTACTATATGACAGAAGTTTTTACTTGATACCTCTAGCCGTTTCTGCGAAACAGGAGTTTCAACAGACGGACAAACAGATAACGAAATGATCCTATTAGAATTCCGTTTTTGCCGATTGAGTTACAGAACCGCAAAAAGGGGGAAATTAGCCGCAGGTCGTTAATAACAAGACTATTTTAAACAATTCCGGGAGGTTAACGCAGGAAGTGATAATTTCCAGCGATAAATATTGAGATTGTCGAGCGCTGGGGATTCTGTTTGTGTTGACTTGCAAATGGTAGGCCAAAAGAACGACATGTTGACTCAGAAAGCGACCGACATCGACGCTTCGCCACGGGGAAAGGAGCGTGTGCTGTGAAAGTAAACAGAGTAGAATCGAAGCTGAACGCACATTTCGTGTTAAGCTGTAAAACAATAACAGGAGACGTGTAATGCGATAATGTCCAGACGACACGGCCATTACTAAATCTCATTTCAGTAAGTGTTCCGCAGGTGGTAGGTAGTTTAGAATTAACATTAAATATCTAACAACGCCTTATTCACTAAGTGACTCTCAAACAGGCCGGAGAAAGCACTGCGTCGCGTATTATCTGCACAATTAGGTTTCTTAGGTGACTCAGGTAACGTGGGACTTCCGACCAAGTGGTTTTGCACCGTGGGCTTCCCTACTAGATTCCCCCGCCCAAGCCACCTACTGCTCATTTAAGCTACTTAATCTCGTACACCTAACCCGAGTTCTATATATTGTGAGTAGTGGAAATAATTAGAACAACGAAAGGGAAGCCGTACCTTCTCAAGGATGGTCATCGGTACCAGCTGCGCAGGAAATGTATACGAACTGGAATTGAGCGAATTCCAAACAAAGTAAATGCAGGGCTGTTTAAAAATCGCAATCGGTAATATCATGGTGGAACTGAAACATTTATATCTGCCTGATGAATCAGATGTGCAGATTAAAAAGACGAATGCATAACGGTAGGAAAATAGTTAACAAAGAATAATACAGGGCCTATTTTCCAAATTTGCCAACAGGAATTTGAACAATTGGAAAATAAAGCTTTAGGTTTTGTCGCAAATATGCCAAAATGTTAGTATTCCAAGACTGCGTTCTGTAAAACGAGAAGGGCAGGTAGTGAGACAACCAAGAACTGTGGCTTTTGTTCGGAGATGCAATTGAGCGAGAACATTTTGAAATTAACCGAAGGTAACGCTGTTTTGAAAATTGGCGACAGGTCTGTTCCTGACAAAAGAATCGTGGTGTCCTATTCTGAAGCAGTGGAGAAAATCCTGTCAGAAAATGGAACATATCTTATGGACAGGAAATCTAACAGTTGTTCTAAACAACCCAAGCAACTACAACATACACATTGACATCGGAAGCACAGAAGAAGGAACGAAGGTATATCCTGCTTCTTTTGGTTTGCTCCCAAACAAAAGTCAATGTACATATGAAAGATTGTTTTCTAGAATAAAAGATAAGATGCCTGGGTGGTCTCTAAACACTACAATGTTAGACTACGAAATGACCATAATGAAAGCTATGAAAACAGCACGTCGGTAAGAACAGACACTACATATTCATATAATTATTTCGCCTCAATGGGCACGGAATCCACCGCCTTGAGTGTGGATGCACAATTACATTCGACCTCCTGTGGGAATCTCAAAGTAGCTAGCATGGTTGAAATGGACGGGGAATTCGGATAGGTGGCGCTGGTGGGAATGTGGATCGGCTGAGAGGCGTGCCCATACAGTCCGCGCTGTGGGGATAGACACTGTATTCGGGTGGCACAATGGTTAATACAGCTACCTAGTAATCAGGAGATCCCGGGTCCGGCACGCATTTTCACTCGTCGCCGCTGACTCCACTTAAAGTGCCGATGCAGCTGTCATCGATAATCCCCTTCCTTTCCTTTCGCCGGCCGCGGTGGCCATGCGGTTCTAGGCGCTCGGTCCGGAACCAAGCGACTGCTACGGTCGCAGGTTCGAATCCTGCCTCGGGCATGGATGTATGTGATGTCCTTAGGTTAGTTAGGTTTAAGTAGTTCTAAGTTCTAGGGGACTGATGACCACAGATGTTAAGTCCCATAGTGCTCAGAGCCATTTGAACCATTTGAACCCTTCCTTTCCTTTCAGTTCCTTTCTCCTTCCTCCATCTTCAGTTTACATGCTGCAGTGCCACATCTTCCATCAAACAGTGTTGATGAAGTCTGGATGAAAAAAATTGAGGAAATGTCCAGTGGAGAAAAGGGAATGAAATTCGCAGACTATATGTTCAATCAATGGATGGAAATTCCTAGTATGCCAACTGAAATCTGAAATGCTTTTACCACTGGCAACAGGACCAAGAATTATGTCGGTGGTTGGGTTAGTAAACTAAATTCGTCAGTAAATGCTATATTTCAAACGAAAAAGGTTCCCTTGGCCTGTCATTCAGAAAAGGTGAAAAAATACATAGAACTTGATAGAAGGTTAAAACACATTATAAGAATATATAACGACTCGGATTTAAGATATTTACAATTTCCTGCTTTCTTACAAAAAATTGGTTCAAAATGGCTCTGAGCACTATGGGACTCAACTGCTGTGGTCATAAGTCCCCTAGAACTTAGAACTACTTAAACCTAACTAACCTAACGACAGCACACAACACCCAGCCATCACGAGGCAGAGAAAATCCCTGACCCCGCCGGGAATCGAACCCGGGAACCCGGGCGTGGGAAGCGAGAACGCTACCGCACGACCACGAGATGCGGGCATACAAAAAATTGAATGAAAAATTAAAATTTATCAAATAAGACAATAAGTTTAATCATTTACTGCAGTAATGTCTTAGAAAGAAAAAAAGCAAAAGTAAACAAATAAAAACTTAACAATAAACAAATAAAAAGGTAAAAATTTAAAAAACTACATTTAATCATTACTACATATTATGTGTGCAGCCAGTCGTAAGGCTGGATAAAATCTAAAGGGATGTCTTAATACAAAAGGTTGCTGAACCTCTCCATTGTTGCGGCTTACTTTGACGGTAGGAAAACCAACGGCTTAAGTGTTTGTGCTTGGATACACCGCGTTGACGTTAAGGGTCGCACAGCCCACGGTCGGAAACCCTTCGACACCCTGAGGAACACAGCTGTTAACTTTGTGCCATAAAGTCTACGAAACAGTACAGAGATGGACGCGATCATATGAGTAGAATATGCAAAGAAGGACTGGACGATGACAGAACAAAAAAAAAGAAAAAAGAAAAATGAACGGACATAAATCCGACTTCAGTCTGTAGGATGAATTGTTCCGAAAGTTTGGCTGGAGGGTCAGTGGTAACCGGTACAGCGACCAGAACATATTGTATAGCTACCAGTTTCGCGTAATTTGGGATCTGGTGTGGGAATTCATCAAAATAGGTGAAAGTAAGGAAATCGTTGGTGTTGAGTGAAAACATTTTATTGCCCTCAGGTGCAGAAATAGGTAGTGTAGCCAAATGTGTGACCTTGCAGAAGTACGGTTTGTCCACGCTTCCTCTTCATGGATGATAACGTCTTTACGCAACTAGCTACTGTGGTGAATCAGTTTCTCACAAGCGAAGAAATTCACTGCATCTGCAAACCTGCTGAGGTCTGATGATGGCGAAAAGTAGCAATGCAGCAGCTGGGTTGACATGTGGGGGCAGTTGTGAAGTAGGTTATTGCTTATAACTGTACATACCATTTTCACGGCCTGTGAATAGCAATGGACCAAGATCAGATTCACATTGCACTTACTGAAGTAACACCTACAATTACCTTCACATAATGTGTGCCACGTGACTCAACAGATGCACCCACTGTATGGCACAAACTATTTGAAACATCGTTAAGAAGGAGCTCCTTACCCGTGATAAAAACTGCAGAAATAAAAGAAATTTGAGTGTCTGAGTGCTGAATTTATTATCTTCTATTCCGCAGAACTCAGTGTTGATAAATTCCGTTACTTACATTTAAACGCTTCTTGCTCCCGGTTGGGAGCCATACAGTGGGTGCATCTGTTGAGTCACGTGGCACACATCATGTGAAGGTAATTGTAGGTGTTACTTCAGTAATATATCATTATTTCGCTATCATAAACTGATAGGCTAAAAATTATTTATTGTGTAGGAAGACAAACACAACAAACAATGCTAACTAGCCTCATAATGTCATACACCGTGTGTAAAATTTCTCTTTCCGATGTAATCAGTGGCCAACTTATGCTGAGTCCGCCAGCTGCCACTCGTGGCGAGGTGTGTCTGAACAGGTGTGCAGCGTCACCACTCCACTAGCTTACACAACGGAAGATTTGTTAGCCAATAAGTCGTGGGCACCTGGCTTATGTCATTCTTGATTTTTAATGTTTGCTAACGTAATGGAGGCTTCAATAAACTGAATTCCAGCTGGCTCTGATTGCCATAGCACATACTGCCAGCTTCCGTCCACACAATTTCCTAGGCTTCCGAGTTTGTTCCTGGACAATACTGTCAATTCAAACGATATTGTTCTCCACACAGTTATAAGAGCAACAAAAGCGTACAAAATTAAGGAGACAAGAGCCTTGTTAGGGGGAAGAACACGGGAAGTTAGTTACATTTGAGAGGATAAATATCAATGCGTAGTCCATTGCTTACACGAAGAGGTAAGCACTCTGTATTTTCGTGATATACTCTTGTCTTCTAACGAGTTTGTTAGTATGACCACGATCTGTAGCAAATATATAAATATGTGTTTCATAAATTGAAAAGCCTTTTTCCGGCTGCAATATACTAGACCCATCACACCTTCTACATTAAGGCATTTTCATTGGATTTAATATTGAAAAATGTCGTTTCATTTTTATGTGAGATACTTACAGATTAAAAATTGTGCAGGACGTAATTTGTTCATTAATAAATTAGTAAATACAGTTAATGGTTTTTACAGCCAAAAACTTCATTTTCTGTCATCTGCTCATGGGTTATAGGTAGCACTGTCACTTCACATATACAATATCCACACACATTCCCGCCACGAACTTCTCGTTTTGTAGTTTTCATTTTAGCAAGCAAACTGCTGTGGAACACCATAAATGGTCTGAAATTAAATGCATATTTTTCTTAGAACTGTGAATTCCTTCTGTCGTAACTTAATGCTTACTTTGAGTCTCTTGTCTTATTTGTTTACTTATGTTTGGCCAAGTAACGAAGTAAATGTTGCCGAACTAAGGTGTCACTCTCCCTCTCTATTTCACTCCGTGTGTGTGTGTGTGTGTGTGTGTGTGTGTGTGTGTGTGTGTGTGTGTAAGAGGGATTTTGTTTTACTTCAGTGATGTTAAAATTATGTTAAGACATTTGGATTTGGGAGAGTGGCGTTCTAGTTTGTCTGGGAGGAGTTTAGAGAAAGCTCAGTGTAAACCTAATAGCTACCAGGCAGTAGGTAAAGAGTCATTGGTGTTCTGGTGGTTGGTTTTTGGATTAGAGGTTATTTAGACAGGTCAGGTGAGAGTGAGGGCAGGGAGGTTGGGTGGCATTGTTCTGATCATTTACTGTTGGATGTTACCATACTGTTTTATCTATTACGTGAATAGAGAGTGGTTTGTCATGTTCTCTTTATCGCTTGAAAGGGTTTCTCGCTGGCACAGGTATTCTCTTATCATAATTTTCTTGCGATGTCACATGTGTTAAATTGTACTTGATGCATACCTGTCTTCTTGCACTGTTCTGTTCCTTGTCAATTTTGAAATATATTTTTGGGTAGAACAGTCTATTGCGTACGGCATGTATTTTTGGTGTGTGCGCGTATAGTTTAAGGAGTCTTTAAATTTGTTGTTTAGATTTGAAATGATGTTATTATTGTGTTAGTTTTTCGTGCCTAGTTTTTTTTATGTGGTGATTTTATTTGAAATCATGCGATTGTATGTCATTGTGAACCATCTTGTATCTTTTAAGTCTTCTCTTGTATTTCCATGGTTATTCTGTATTGTTGAAGTGTGTGTGTGTGTGTGTGTGTGTGTGTGTGTGTGTGTGTGTGTGTGTTTCTTTGTTGTGTAAGTAGGCTGTTTATATTTTCTTATTGGCAACGTTACGTAGCGCTCTGTATGAAAATCACTGGCTGTGCTGTGTGCAGCCCGCGGCTAGTTTGCATTGTTGTCTGCCATTGTAGTGTTCGGAAGCGGCAGCTGGATGTGAACAGCGCGTAGCGTTGCGCAGTTGGAGGTGAGCCGCCAGCAGTGGTGGATGTGGGGAGAGAGATGGCGGAGTTTTGTAATTTGTCATGAACTGCTATATATTTATTATGACTATTAAGGTAAATACATTGTTTGTTCTCTATTAAAATCTTTCATTTGCTAACTATCCCTATCAGTAGTTAGTGCCTTCTGCAGTTTGAATCTTTTATTTAGCTGGCAGTAGTGGCGCTCGCTGTATTGCAGTAGTTCGAGTAACGAAGATTTTTGTGAGGTAAGTGATTTGTGAAAGGTATAGGTTAAAGTTAGTCAGGGCCATTGTTTTGTAGGGATTATTGAAAGTCAGATTGCGTTCCGCTAAAAATATTGTGTGTCAGTTTAAGCACAGTCTTGTATAAATTGTTCTAAGGGGACGTTTCATATGTCGACCCTTAGCCTAGGATACCTCACTGGAATCTTCTGATTTTTTCTTGTAGTTTGTGTATTTAGTGTAGCTTTTGCTAGCGCGTAATTGTAGAGAGAATCTCCTTTGTAGTTGCAGTCTTTCATTGTTGTACTGTAAAACAGTTGTGGCATGCATGTAGATTTGCACCAAGTATTTCGCAGCAGCGCTTGCAATTAACTACATATTATTTTCAGTGCTATGTTAATGTGTTCTCTTATTTTTGCTATTCAAATTGTGCTTTTCTGTGTTATCGTGTGAAATATTGTGACAATAATTGCGTGTGAAAAACGTAACACTAGGCTCCAAAGTAAACTGAGAAATAATAGTGACGACGAGCGTAGCTTATCAGCACCACTGGGTAGTGAATTAACAGATATTCAAAGTAGTAATTTGGTAATTGTGCATAGGGATATGGAGCGGGCGGCAAATAATGGTGTAGACAGTCAAACAGGTAGTGAACAGGGAAGCATTATCGATCGATCGGTCGGCTACAGCTCGCCTCAGGAATCCGAAATGACAGAACACAATATTGCAAATACTGTAGACTTAGGTTTTGGGTCCTCACCGTTTTCTCAAATGAGTCAAGACACATTTTCTGCTTGTCAAAATGTGAATGCTGCCGGTGAAAACGCACTGCCAAAAAGCATAGAGAAACAGATTCCAGACACTAATACATTATTATTGCAATTAATGCAAAAAATGGAACAAAATCAGAAACAAACACAGCAACAGTTACACACAATGGAACAAAATCAGAGAGAAACACAGCAAAAGCCTCAAAAGTTAGACTCATTGGAACAAACTCTCGAACAAACACGTGAAGATTTAACTGCTGAGTTACATAACATTGAATCGAAATGTCAGAAAGTCTGTAATGACGTAAAAACACAAATTTATGAGCATTTCCAACCTATTTTTGCGCGTCATGAAAATGCATTACAGAATCATGAAGCAGCCATAAAAGAACTGCAAACTATTGTTCCTGAAAATCATGAGATCTTGCAAGCTAAAATTGACTCAGTTGCATCTACCGATTTGGTTACGCAACTTTCAAAAACTCAAGAAAACTTAAAGGACACAGTAGATACT
Organism: Schistocerca cancellata; assembly: GCF_023864275.1. Taxonomy (NCBI): domain Eukaryota; kingdom Metazoa; phylum Arthropoda; class Insecta; order Orthoptera; family Acrididae; genus Schistocerca; species Schistocerca cancellata. The sequence goes on from NC_064627.1 coordinate 750,309,623, forward strand.
CTGAAAATTGGTTCAGAAAGACACATGGAGGAAATTAGTTCATTATCAGAGAAAGTAGTTGAACTTTCGGATCAGCTAAATAATTTATCTACGAAGGTAGATGATAATCTGAATGACACAAAACCGGTAGTCTTTAATAACACAGAAGAGTGTGAACAAATTAGGAAACTGAAACAAAATCTGAATCAAATTGATACACAACACCAAAGAGAAATCCAGGAAGTACAAGATCAGCTGACACAGGTAATACAAGAATTTCGTATTTCAGAGGACACTCGCGCTCCAATGCGGGAAGAGGTACATAGAAATACGGAAAAGCCACAAAATAATAACACAGGGCATTTCGGTAATTATGAAAGAAATTGGCAAGGTACACCGAATTTTGAGATGGAACCGCCGACACGAAGTAACAGTGACCGATATGCTACTCGCCGACACGATGATTTTGACTATAAGCTGTTCATTACTACACGTAAATTCAAAACGTTTAAGAATTCTGCCAACGACATTCATCCACAAGCATGGCTCCATCAATTCTCTCATTGTTTTCCTTCCAACTGGTCATTAGAACACAGATTAGAATTTATGTGTGGCTACTTGGAGAATGAACCAGCTGTAAGAATGCGATCGGTCATTCACGATTGTCACAGTGAAGGAGAATTTTACCATGCCTTCCTCTCAATCTATTGGTCTCAAGCTACAAAAGACCGAGTAAAACATAGCATCATTATGATGAAACATTTCGAACAATCTGAATTTTCCAGTCTTGTGAAATATTTTGAAGACATGTTGCACAAGAATCAGTACCTGTCAAACCCATACAGCCCCTCAGAACTCATCCGCATTTGCTTAATCAAACTGCCTGAACATTTACGACATATTATTTTAGCAGGACGTTGCAAAGACGACATTGAAGCCTTTCAGGGACTGTTACAAGAATTAGAAATTGACACAGACAGTCGTGGGATGCGAAAACAGGAAAACAATCACTACAGGTCACATCCGTCACAATTCCGTGACGACAGAAACAATAACTGGACACGACAAGCCTATTCTTACAACGTAAATCGTGACCAAAACAGACACCACCCGTATGACAACCGTTGGCAGAGTAGTAATAATTACAGGGAAAGATCACCTCTCCGTGGTAATGACTATCACAGAGACAATCAGAGAAATAGACAATATGGGAACCAAAACAATTATTATCAAGGGAGACAGAATAACTGTAGACGCAACGGTCCAGCGCGCAGTTACAACTCAGGGAGAAATTCTCCACCACGTGACCGTCAAGAAAGAAACTATGGAATCTACCGACATGACGATTGACGATATGATCGTAACGACAGACCTGAACTGCATCAGAACTGGCGGGATTCTCGTCACAGTGAATTTGTAGAAGTTAGGTCTCCAAATCTCAATAACGACGCGCGCCAACAAAGAGACAATAGGCAATGACTCACACCGCTGGCAGCCACAAGACGTACTTATGAAACTGACGACACAGCTGCTGTAGCTAGTAATTTCGTAAAAATGGAAGACATAAGGGACATCTTACTCCAGGAACACGACGTAAAACATAACAACATTGCATATCCTGTGATTCACATTACTGTAAATGACGTAAAATTTACGGCAGTACTTGACTCTGGCAGTCCCATTTCAGTAATTAGTGAATCAGCTTTTAGCAAATGCAACAAATCGAACGATTGCCCCACACTTCCGTTACGTAAGATTAAATTACAAGGTGCAATCTTTGGAAAAAGTGTAGATGTACGCCAACAAACCAATTTAGAATTCTTTTGCCAAAGCCACAGCTTCTCTATGAACTTTCTTATTGTTCCATTATTGTCGACGGAAATTATACTGGGAGTAGACTTTTTGAATGAATACAAAGCAATCTTAAGCTTTCACGATGCTGAAATAAGTGTAGAGAAAGAAGGTAAGTCAATAGCTTTGAAATCTGAAGACTGGCTCTCAAACCATGATGAGGAAATTAATCGGCTTTACGTTCTGTTAGACAACAGTTCAGAATTTTCTACGGAACTAGACACTAACAATCACTCTGCAAGTACTGACAGGGATGATATCGACATCATATTTGAAATTAATGAGTTAATTCAGAATAAAATACAGACAATTGAGAATTGTAATGACACTGATAGGCAGGACCTTTTTGAGATTTTACAAGCACATTCCACAATTTTTACTCACAAAACAGGAACAATCAAGGGATTTCAATACCAATTTCGTGTTCGTGAACATACTAAATTTTGTGTTATACCATACGTAATTCCAGCACATTATAGGGACCATGTTAGAACAGAAATACAATCTATGCTTGACGAGGGCATTATTGAGCCTGCAGTAAGCTCATACAACAATCCGTTACATGTTGTTGAGAAGGAAAATGGATCGATCAGGCTTGTCTTAGATTCGAGACAAATCAATACTATCATTATTCCTGAAACAGACAGGCCGCAGACGATGGAAGAACTTCTTCAAAATTTTAACGGTGTAAAAGTGTTGTCTTCCATTGATCTCAGATCCAGCTTTTATCAGATCGAACTTCATCCAGAATGTAGAAAATACACAGCTTTCCTTTGTTTCGGCGATTGTTATCAGTTTCGGAACTTCCTTTTGGTTTGAACATTTCTTCGGCAGCATTCATTCGCGGGCTAAATTCCATATTACCTGAGTTCTTAAAACGTCACATCACCTTATACATGGACGATATTCTGATAGCAGAAGCCTCATGGGAACAATATAACCGCATCCTCAACAGTTTGTTACGTATTTTTGTAGAATCTGGAATTACAGTTAACTTGGAAAAGTCTGAATTCGGTGGGTCAAAGGTGAAGTTTTTGGGACATATTATTTCTTCTGAAGGCATTCAGCCGGATCCTGAAAAGTTAGAATCAATCAGAGCCATTCCAGTTCCATCCACAAAAAAAACAAGTCCGCAGTTTTCTAGGTCTCATAAATTTTTACCGTCGTTTTCTAAATATGCAAATTCTAGTTACACCAAAACTTTGTTCTCTCACTGGAAAAAATACTGTTTGGAACTGGGACGAACAAGCACAGTTGGAATTCAATTCTTTGAAAGAAGTGTTACTTCACGCGCCAATACTAGCTCATCCAGATCTGTCACAAGATTTCTGCCTTAGCACGGATTCTTCTAATGTCGGTCTTGGTGCCCACTTATTTCAAGGAGCCATAGAAAATGACACTACTGTTCAGAAAACCATTGCTTTTGCTAGCAGAGTGCTAACAAAATCTGAAAAAAATTATTCCGTTACTGAATTAGAAGCTTTAGCTATCGTTTGGGCATTTAACAAATTCCGTTTCTTTCTTTCTGGTAAGCACGTAAAAGTATACAGTGATCATCATGCATTATAATTTCTTATGTCTTCAAAATTAAATCATGACAGGTTAAAACGTTGGGCATTGTTTCTGCAAGAATTCCGCTTCACAATAGTCTACATTCCCGGCAAGGAGAACATTGTTGGGGACGCGCTGTCACGCGCACCGGCTGGGCTTGAGAAAAGTAACACAGAAGGCAACCTTGAGAAAAATTTCAGTATTCTTTACATTCAGAAAGTCGCCTTTGAAAACTTCATCACCACATCTTTAAAGGACATTGCTCATGAACAAGATAAAGATCCGATTTGGAAAGACATCAAAAGTAAATGGCATGAAAAGACACACACTCAGATTCGGCATTATTACCTGGTTAGAAATAACATACTCTTCAAACGCTGCACTGTTGATGACAAGCTATGGGTACTTTGCATTCCAGACGATTTTGTTAATAAGCTCATTTGGTACATTCATTTCAGCTACGCACATTTTGGCCCACGAAAATGTTATCATATTCTTCGAACGACTTGTTATTTTAACAATATGGAAAAGAGAATTCGAAGAGTCTTGTCTATTTGTAAACTTTGTCAAAATGCGAAACCATCTACTATCTCACATCGTGCTCCGTTGTTTCCTATTACTCCTTCTAAATTAAAAGAATTTGCTACTGTTGATCTCTTGGGACCCCTTGTCAGAACATCGAATGGATTTTCGTACGTTCTAGTCGCTGTTGAACTTACTTCAAAATTTGTTTCTTTCACACCGTTACGTAATGCCACTGGACGGTCTGTATCCAACACCTTTGTTAAAAATTTCTTACGTGAAGTTGGACACGTCAGTAAAGTCATTTCAGATAACGGACCACAATTCAGATCTGCTGTTTGGTCACGCATGCTTCGGAACCATAAAATCAAACCTGTTTTTATTTCATTGTACTCACCACATTGTAACCCATCTGAACGGATTATGAAAGAAATCAATAAGCTTTGCAGACTTTATTGTCACAGAAAGCATCAGCATTGGGACATATATTTACACTTATTTCAAAATGTGCTGAATGAAATGCCTCATGATTCCACTGCTTTACCACCTACTCTTGTACTGAAGAATGAAGAACCACCGAACAGAATCAGAGAGCTTGTACCTTTCCCAAATACACGTAAACTTCGACACAAAGACATAATTGATTTGGCTCTTAAAAATATAAAATCTGCAGCAGACAAAAGGAGAAAACTACACGGTAAAGCAATAGCAAAGAAATTATATATAGGTCAGAAAGTTCTCATTAAAGCTCATTCATTGTCACATAAGAAGAAACACTTGAGTTCCAAATTCTTTCTAGTTTACAATGGACCTTACAGAATCCGACGTATACCACATGATAATTGCGTTGAAGTTGAAACTCTGCGTACTAGGAAGAGTAAAGGTTTACACCACATTTCACATGTAAAACTGTTTATTGAAAGATAATCTGCTTTTTAACTTTGTCTTTGACATAAAACGTTTCACTTCACGTTACTAGTATGCTTTAGAAACTGTTACCATGCAACAATGTTTAAAGTTAAAAATCCAGTCAAGAACCAAGAGAACTTATTGAAACAGAAATTACGAATGCATTGTTATTGCGAACAGACGACACAGTGTTATTGTGTGTGTACATTCTTGCTTGTTAGTTGCACGATTACGTAACGACTATAAGGTTTACATACTTAGAACATATACTGCTAATGAGATTTTAGTGCAACGTTTTGGTTTACTTGAAATGATACTCTTTATTTGTAGTACATTCGGTGAGATTAACGATGACACAGTGGTTAGTTTATGTGACAGCTACACGATTTTATCACGACGTTACTAATGAGTGACAATTTACAATATTGCTCTTGCGGTGTATCTGTTTTATATCTGCACAGTTTTTCTGTATTATTCTGGAAAGTAAAACATGTTTTAGTAGTAACTTTTGTGGTACAGCTACAATGAGACAGCCTTTTCCGTAGCACAACAATACGTTACAGCACAGTACTTTCTTCATCACAACAATAAGCGTAATAACTAAGATATCTATACGCAAAGCATTTCACTTTTGTTTATCATGAGGTAAGTACATTGACTTCTGCAGTACTTAGCTTTCGGAGGACAATAACTAAGACACTTCCACAGAGATTATCTTACAACAAGACGCACATTTAGCGCTACAGGACACGTATTTGAGTGATTAATTTTGTACTTAAATCATTTATTTTTAAAGATATTTGAAGTACAATGATACAAAGGTTTTTCGTAATACATTTCATTCCATTCTTGTAATCTGTAACACCTGAGGGTATAATTACATTAATCCTCAGGGGGGTGCACGCTTACTTTGTGTACCATGTGTTTGTCAAGCACAAGGAGCCCTAGCTAATATGGTATTTGCTTATACAACTTAACACATCGGTACCATATTTCTCTAACACATAAATTACACAGCTATCTGATCATTTAACAGAGAAACAAACATCTTTTTACTACGTCAGTGACACATGTTTACGCAATTACAGAGTTGGGTAACTTCACACTTACGAAATTGTATTTTGTCTGTACTTTGTGAACTGTTCATATTTTTTTTGGACCCATTGTGATATTATGAGAGCTTTGAATGATATATTTGGTATGGGATCACGATTTTTAAAGTACGTTTGAGGCAGATGACACTTTTGACATGAGCAGAGAATTTTTTTTAGGTTTTGATATTATTGGAGGAAGCTACGACGATTTTGAGAGTTGATGTGTATTATGCTGTTGCGGTATGTTTATGATCAATAAGCTGATGCTAAATGAGTTATTTGATTATGCTACATATCTGTTGTGATGATGAGTAGTGGTTAGGGACTCTGGTTTATGAATAAGGTTGTTGGAAACCAAGAATCGTACTGTAAGAGTTATGAAATGTGTGTATATGCGTGAATGTATCACAATGCCGACGAAAATTTTTTGGAGTCTGTTATATTCATAAGATTTTGTTTCTACACATTTGCAACGCAAATTCTTGACCTGTGAAATATTTTTATATGAGACTGTCACTGTAGCGGAAACTGCTGTCGTAAATATTTCCGTAAGAAAGTTGAGTGACCACTTGCACGTAATGCGTTTTGGGCGCCCAGCTGAGAGGTAGTTGTCTGACAAAAGAAAGCCATTAGGTGAAAAAAAAGGGGAGGCCATTATCCTCGCCATTGACATTCCTTTAGAGAAAATATTGCAAATGCGACACCCTCATTACTTGGAAAGATACTTACATCTGCACACCTGATTATGACAAGCGTCTTTCTACGAGAGTTGAGAGAATTTCTACTAACTTATGAAATGTCACATGACTACTGAATGATATTTTTATGCTTTGGTTTGCGTAATTGCTTATTTCATTTGATATCTGTTTTCCAGCTGTGTTGCAGCATTGGTTTTATAAAATAAACTTATATGCATTTGCTAATGTGAACACTTTCTGTCAACAGATCTATTAAATAATTATTTTATGATCCACATTCTTCGAAAAAGGAGCTCTTGGAATGAAAAGACCAATAAGAAGGGACTTATAACAGTAACTGCATATATAATTTTCTTTTTGAGTACTGGGTAATTTTTTTGGTAGAGTAAGTTTTTGTGATGCATCACTCTAGTGTTAAGATGTGACATAGGTATTAGACATGGCCATTTTAGTGTAATATTTTTTCTGCTTGAGCTATGTCATGTTTAGATATAAGTTTTGTTATTTGTGCTGCTGTTTGCCAGGCATAATGTTACAGAATTTGACTTTGTATTACACTGTTAAGCCAGTTTTACTACGGATTTAGTTTTCTTGTTTGCTGCACAGTGCCTTACATTAGTTGTAGTACTGCAATTGCTTTGCCTATTTAAAATTTTTGTCCTTGATGTTTGTGTTAATTGTTTTATGCTGCTGCATTGCCTCGTCCCTTAGTTTAGCATCTGAGCTCAGTAGATTTAAGTTAGCTTAAGAGGGAGTAGCCTCTAAGAGAATGAGTTGCAATGAATTTGAAGAAATGCACTGAGAAGTTATACGAACAAAGTACAGGTATAGGTAGGATTTTCTTGGAAATAAATAATGAGGTAAGACATATGTGAAATAAATACAGAAAGCATGCTTGGATAGGATGTTTTTTTGGCTGGAGCAAATGTTGAAATAAGAGGGACGATATATGGAATGAAGTTTTGGGTTGCACTGGAGTACCAAATGTTACACTGAAAACGAACCCTGTACTTTCCTTTTGTGTTATTCCACTATGTGTTTGTGTACCCTTGTGTATTTGTTTTCTTCCTGTCTCTGTGTAGTTTCATAGAATTTTTCCTTCTTCTAATATTAAGCTACATTCACTATGATGAGGAATACTGTTCTCCTCAAATATAATTGGCATTAATAATATGTTATTTACCTTGTAAAGATGTTTAGACATTATTTATTCTGTTTTGTTTTAATGCTCATGTGTAAAGTTGATGTTTCAAAAGTTATTCTAATCTTTTATGTATGAACTTATAATTCCTGTAACACTGATGTATATGTTATTTCTATTCTTTTGTAAAGTTTGTACTACAAATGTTATCTGTATTGTTATGTTTTTAATGATGTATTTTGTACCTTTGTAATTGTATTCTTATGTTATAAAATTGTAATTGACACCAGTTCATCATATTATTAACTTGTAAGTTCCATTTCACTGCACACTTTTCTGTTGGTCATAGTATATGGACAATATGTGAGAAGTAGGGACTGTTAGTGTTTGCACGTGTGTTAATAATTCAGCAAGGGACTGGATAACAGCATTGCTGGTTCTAAGGACAATTCCAAAAACTTCGTGAGTGTACAAGTGGTGGTTTATGGACTTGCTATCTTCTCTGCAAGACTCTTCGATGGTGATTGTGCACCTGCACAGTCGCAGCAGATGGCTGCTGGCCATCTCCACAAGGACTACAGTGGGTCTGCATCTTTGATGGCCCACCAATACCATTATCTTTACAAGGACTACAGTGGGTCGACATCTTTGATGACCCACCAATACCGTAATCTCTCCCAGGACTACAGTGGGTCTGCTCTGTGATGACCTACCTACCAATCCTCTTCAAAACGTCGAATGACTCTGCTGTGGGTTTGCTCTGTTGTGGCCCATTACGTGTTAGCATGTCAAGAGTCAGCACTGTCTTTCAGTTGGAAGAACAACACTACTTCTTCAAGACTGCATGGAAATCCACTACTTCTGTGTGCATTGTCTTTTACTGCTCAGACTTTGAACAAAAAATAAACCACTGAAATTTTACTGTGATGAACAATCTGGACTGTCTTTATGGACTGTGAGAAAATTTTAGCTTTTGACCAACATTGTATAAATAAGTGTGTGCATTTGATATCTTTGTTATTGTAATTATGAAAAATTTTATCAAATCATTATTGGCCACTGCCCAAAAATATTTTGTAAAATTTTTTTGTGGGGAGCATGGGGGCTATGTAAGTAGGCTGTTTATATTTTCTTATTGGCAACGTTACGTAGCGCTCTGTATGAAAGTCACTGGCTATGCTGTGTGCAGCCTGCGGCTAGTTTGCATTGTTGTCTGCCATTGTAGTGTTGGGAAGCGGCAGCTGGATGTGAACAGTGCGTAGCGTTGCGCAGTTGGAGGTGAGCCGCCAGCAGTGGTGGATGTGGGGAGAGAGATGGCGGAGTTTTGTAATTTGTCATGAACTGCTATATGTATATTATGACTATTAAGGTAAATACATTGTTTGTTCTCTCTTAAAATCTTTCATTTGCTAACTATCCCTATCAGTAGTTAGTGCCTTCTGCAGTTTGAATCTTTTATTTAGCTGGCAGTAGTGGCGCTCGCTGTATTGCAGTAGTTCGAGTAACGAAGATTTTTGTGAGGTAAGTGATTTGTGAAAGGTATAGGTTAAAGTTAGTCAGGGCCATTGTTTTGTAGGGATTATTGAAAGTCAGATTGCGTTGCGCTAAAAATATTGTGTGTCAGTTTAAGCTCAGTCTTGTATAAATTGTTCTAAGGGGACGTTACAGTTGTGTTGTGGTGTTAAGGAGTCATTAAATTTGTTCTTTAGCTTCGGAAGTCTTTTATTATTGTATCAAATGATTTTGGTTATCAGCAAAAAGTTGTCAGCTGATTATGATAGTTTTCTTCATTGAATGCACTGTGTTGAACCTGTGGAACGTGAATCGAAGTGCTCCTCGGCACTGAAAGTAGATTAACATTTTTATATATAACAACCAAGAAACAGTACAACAACCATTAAATGATGCAATCTTATACCAAACCTCGAACTAATTGAACTCACAAAATCAAGCAGCATCTCGCTATTTGTTCAACACAAGCATCACGGTGCCTCTCAAAAATGAAAACTATTTAAACGTACTAGTTACCTTAATGCTGATAGCCACAAACAGCAAGGTGAACAAAATTAAAAGTATGAACATAAAGTTGCAAACAACACCGCAAAATAACACATACGTTCAGTTCACACACACTCAATACCATAGCAACAACAACACAGAATACTTAGGAAAATGGAAGTAATGACACAAGATGGTACACAATAACGTACACCAAATTACTCCGACATAAAAGTCACCAATATTTTCAAAAGCCGTGTAAATCAGAGGGAACTTGGCTACCAGCCCAGTCGTGACGTAGCCTGAAGTGGAAAATCGACTAAAAGCCACATCCAGGCTTGCTCGCATGCCAGCCCTCATCGTCGATCCGACAGGCGGAGTCGATTCAGGGCCAGCGCGCCTCCCTGAGTGCAGGAAGCGGCTTGCTAAGGAGCGCGACTCTCCTAGCAGATCTCCCTCCTGATAACGTCTAACCCAGTAACCTAAAACCGTTTACGAACTACCTGACAGTTATTAGATCCACATTCAACTTTATGAAATCCGTTTCCTGACTAACCACATTCCCACCCTCCCAAATGTCTTAAAATAATGTTAACGTGTCTGAGGGAAAAAATAAAAACCATCATGCATTTACACACGTTCCTAAAAACACGCAAGCTTTCAAATAAAATCATCACATAAAAGAACTAGGCACAAAAAACTGACACAATAATAACATAGTTTCAAATTCAAACAACAAATTTAAAGACTCCTTAAGACTCTACGCAAACGCACCATAATACATGCCGTACATAAAAATACATTCCAAAATTGACAGGAAACAGAACAGTGGAAGAAAATAGGTATGCATCCAGTACAATGTAACACATGTGATGGGAGGTACATGCGGAGAAAAGGTAGAACGGTTGATGTCTGATACGAAGAACATACGACAGCCTGGAAGTGAGGGGAAAATTACGCGACATTTGTAGTGCATCTCAGACAAAATAATCATAAGGCAACTTAGACAGTAGGAGACATGAAAATGATCCGAATAAACAGTAAAAGATACCTTCTGACATCCCAAGAAGAGTATTTCAATAGAATACCAGTGCCACAAAGAAACTCTTCCAATGACAAAGTGTGCACGATAAACTACCCTGCACTCACGTAATAGATAAGACAGAAAAGTTGAACTCCAACAGTAGATGATCAGAATAATGCCACACAGTCTCTCTTCCCTCACTCATCTCTGATCTGTCCAAATAAACTATAACCCAAAAACCAATCACCGGTACAACTGCGACTTTTTACCTACTGCCTGGTAGCTATTAGATCTACATTCAGCTTTCTGTAAACCCCTCCCAGACAAACCAGAACGCCACGCTTCCAAATCCAAATGACTTAACATAACGTCAACAGTACTGATATAAAAAATAAAAAGTCACACACACACACACACACACACACACACACACACACACACACACACACTTGGAGAGAGGTAGAGAGAGAAAGTGACACCTTACTTTGACAACGTTTTCTTCGTTAATTGGCAAAACATAAGTAAACTAATGTGAGAAAAGACACAAAGTAAGCTGAAAATTACGACGGAAGTAATTCAAAGTTCTAAGAACATTTCATTCTGGTTCAGTGATGTCTTCGACGGCAGTTTTGCTCAATAAAAATAATAACTACTAAACAGGAAGTTCGTGGCTGGAAAACGTATCAACATTACATGTATGAAGTGGCAGTGCCACCTCCAGCCCGTGACTAGATGAAAGAAAATGCCGATTTCGGCTATAAAAACCATTAACTTATTTTATAATTTTTAATACAAAAATTACGACCCGAACGGTTTTTAATCTGTATGTATCGGATATAAATATGAAACTATATTTTTCAGATGAAATCCATTGAAAATGCCTTAATGTAAAAGGCGAGACGTGGCTGATACGTAAAAAAATAAATATTGGTGCCAGTTGCCCTAAATTAAGAAATACTTTATGTAGGCTACGCTGCTGAATATTTTCTTATTAACTGGTTCCATTGTACAATCAGACAAAAAAGTGTGCATGTATTCAACCTCTCCGAGGCTGAATTAGAGATGGTATGGTTTCTATAATTAAAAGTGGAGCGTCAGCTAACCAGAATGGAATAGACAGCGATGATAGCTCAGATAATGGTCTGCCAGTAGTCTACCTTATCTGCTAGTAAATCAATGTATACAGAACTGTACGAATTGAATCTAAGTAATTTGGATGAAGGAGTTTGACAATAGGCTTGTGCTTTCGTGACTGTGGAACACTGTTTAGCACGCAACCCGCCTAGATAATGGTAATGAAATGCAGGTACCTTACGGAAGCGGCACAGCGTGTGGTTGGATTGGGAATCAACGCAATGGTAAGTAATTTTGATGAACTTTCTTTGATAGGAATTCTCAATTGTGTAGGCCACACACATAATATTTAATATTTATCATTCATCTTCTATCTGCCATTAACCAGTAAACTACTGTATCATCAGGGGTAGGAAACAACCAACGCCGAGCGCTTAGCAAGTAAGGGTCTTACAAAGGGGTGTATCTGCGATAGCATTGAGGGAAGATATGGAGAAATAGGTTCCGGGGAGATACAGCTGCAAACGATACAACGTATAGCAGTGGTGAAGGGCAAGACGAGACGAACAGCTGTGGGTTATCAGATAGGGAAAATACCTCAAATTGGTCTACAAAAGCCATCTAAGGTGCTGCGCAGGCACTGCGAACGAGATTTTCAGTAGCTTAGCTCCTGTGTACGACTTGTACTCGTACACACTTACGTAATTCCCGTAGAGCGGAAGACATTTCGATTGAAAATTGCAGTGCCTGTGTTGTTAATATAGCCAAAGCGACCGCACGTGTAAAAGCGGGAAATCAGGATTCGAGTTTCGTCGTTCCTTTATACGTTGTTCGTATTCGTAACTGTGGATACATTTCATGTATTTCATTAAGGCTGTAGTCACCGTAGTGGCTGTTCCCTCGGATATGCATGCGTGTACGAAGGAACACTGCTTCTTTCTTCTTAACAACACAGGAACTGGCAGTATCGCATTTATCCGTCGATACCAGGCAGCGACTTTCAATGAAAATGTCATCACCTGTACACGAATTACATAAACTGCATACGAGTAGAGAGAGTGACGCAGGAACGACAACATACCGAAGTTTCGGTCTGGTCGTGAGTCGTGTTCGGATAGCCAAATAGGTTAAGATGACTGCTTGCGTAAAGTGCGAAGTCCGAGTTCGAGTCCCGGTCCGCACAAATTTTCATTGTCATCATTCCCTTATACAGTTCATGGTTGTTTGTATTCGAATTGGGAATACATTTCATGAATTATTATTTACTACAGCCATTTTTGATAAGGCATGCAATGAAATTCGCTCTCTTCCTTTTTCATTCCATCATTGGAGCACATTGCAATTTTTTAAATATTTTGTTTAAATTTATATAAAACATATACACGTAATATGTGGTTCCACTGTGAAATCACTACAGTATTGTTCGGCTTCTTCCAAAGAGTATGTAAAATTTTGAATTTTTAGTATTCAATATTACATTTACGTTACATTTCCTTTCATATTTATTGTTTTCTTCTTTAAATTAACGTACAAAAACAGTTTTATTTATATACAAAAATTCAGATTATAGTGTAAATAACTTTTTCATACTTCTCGTGAAAATCTAGAAAACACCTATTTTCATCAGTGAGGCACAATCCAACATGACATATTTATTTGAACATTTGGTCCTACGTAGCTCCTTTTTTGAACTGTTATTTGCACATCGTTCGATTTTTATATCAACACCACGGCACAGCGCGGCACAGCGCCTCCCCAGGTTGCGGATAGGGGATACGGCTTTCAGATATGAAGGGTAGCTGCGAATACAAAAAAATAAGCAGTCGCGGACAGCCGAAGGGGAGCAGGCGATGGCGTGATGAACCATCCCTATTTCTTCTTCTGTTACTATCAAATCTATCCATCAAGAATCAGCAACATTAATGGTCATGGGTCCCTTTGAAGTAAAATATTCCGGAGGTAAACTAGGTTCCCATTCTGATCTCCGGGCGGAACCTACTTCGAAGAGATTCAAGCAGAAAGGAACTTTCAGGGTGGGAACATGGAACGTTAAAAGTTTGAACAGGCCAGAAACATTCCAGACATTATTAGACGAATTAGATAGATACGATGTAGACATTACAGCTATTCAAGAAACTCGGTGGCAGGGGGAGGGGAGCATAAAGAGGGGTAACTATGCATTTTCCTATGAGGTGCGGATGCTCACAGTTTTGCAGTACAGAGAAAAGTGCTTCACGCAATCAGAGATATAAGGTTCATTAGTGACCGACTATCAGTTATGGTGTTGTCCGGCAGGTGGAATAGACTAGTAGTAATTAATGTACACGCACCAGCTGACGACACTGAAGAGATTGTTAAAGACTGCTTTTATGAAGAACTAGAACAACTGTGGGATGAGTTCTCCTCGTATGATACAAAATTAATCATAGGTGATTTTAATGCGAAGATTGGGAAGGAGGAAGCATTCCGGCCTACAATTGGGAAAGAAAGTTTGCATAACATTTCGAATGGTAATGGCACAAGGGTGGTTAATTTTGCTGTTTCAAAATACATGATTGTTGAGAGCACGTACTTCAAAAGGAAGGACATTCATAAAGCAACTTGGGTCTCTCTGGATGGACACATCCGAAACCAAATTGATCATGTTCTTGTAGATCGAAGATGGCACACTAGTGTAGAAAATGTTAGGACTTTCAGGTGAGCAGACTGCGATTCTGATCATTTTCTTGCAGTTGCCGAAGTTGCTATCTACAGCAACTTCAAGGTGTCACAATGCAGAACTTGTTAGGTTCGACACTGACAAGCTAAATGATGAAAACCTTAGAAGAAGGTCCATGATAGAAATTTCATATAGGTTTGATGCTCTCAGGACACACGAAGATCAAGACAAGGATGTAAATAAACAGTGGATCACTGTGAGGAATAATATCAAAGAGGCAGCGAAGGTCACAATAGGTACAATTAAGAAGAACAGGAGGAAACCGTGGTTTGATGAGGAATGCAAGAAATTGGTAGAGGAAAGGAAAAAAGCGCGATTAGATTGGGATAGAATGGGAGACAGAAAACGAGAGGAGTTCTTGAACTTGAGAAGGGAAGTTAGTCGTAGGCTACGGGCAAAGAAGAGGGGTTATTTGAACAATCAAATTACAAAAATGGAAACAAACAGTAAAACAGAAAACATAAGGGAACTTTACCTAGACATAAATGAGTATAGGAAGGGCTTCAAGGCTAGGACAAATGCACTTCGAGTGGATGCTGGGGAAAACTGACAGACCCCAGTGCTATATTAAGTAAATGGAGGGCGCATTTTGAGCATCTATTAAATGTACACCAGGAAGCAGGAAATGAGCAGGCCTAAGAAATACATACAGCAGAACCCCAGATACCTGAGCCAACGTTAAAGGAAGCAAGAGATGCAATCAACAAATTGAAAAATCATAAAACACCAGGATCAGATTGCACAACTGCAGAATTAGTTCAAAATGGAGGACAGAAATTGGTGGAAGTAGTTCACAAAGTGATACCTGAAGAGTGCCAGGAGTCGATTCTGATCCCAATTTTTAATAAAGGTGACAAAATGGATTGTAGTAATTATAGAGGCATATCGCTATTACCAGTATGTTCCAAAATTTTCTCGAAGATTCTGCTAAACAGGCTTACACCATATGCAGATGAAATTGTGGGGGATTACCAAGCCGGCTTTCGGAGGAACAGATCAACTATAGACCAAATATTCACCCTGCATCAAATTTTGGAAAAGAAATGGGAATACAATAAACCAATTCATAATCTTTTCATAGATTTTACAAAAGCATATGATTCGGTATTGCAATCAAAATTGTACAGAATTCTTTTGGAACTTGGAATACCAAAGAAGTATGTTAGACTTATAGAAGTGAGTTTGAAAAACACAAAAGGTAGAGTACGCGTGGGGAAACTGGAGTCAGAAGAATTTGTAATAAAGAACGGACTTAAGTAGGGAGATGCCCTCTCTCCGCTACTTTTTAATTTAGTCCTAGAATATGTTGTACGAATGGTAGCAGATAATTCAGACGATGTGGAGTTAAATGGAAATATTAAGATATTAGGGTATGCAGATGATCTAAACATCATTGGCGATAGGAAAGAATCTGTAACAGCAAACGCGAAGGCGTTCATCAAGGTTAGTGAAGATGTAGGTCTAAGGATAAGTGCAGACAAAACTAAATACCTGGTTACTACTAGAATGCCAACAGCAGTAGATCAGGAAATGTTAAGAGTTGGAGACATGCAGTTTGAAAAAGTGAACACATTTAAGTATCTAGGCGTGGACATCACTTCGAGAAATGAGATTGAATCCGAACTGAGGAAGAGATTATGGGCGGGAAATGTGTGCTACTTCTCACTGAATAGATTACTTTCATCACCGATATTGTCTAGAAATTTAAAGATTAGAATATACAAAACTATTATTCTACCAGTTATGCTCTATGGGTGTGAGACTTGGTCTCTCACTGTGCAAAATGAAAAGCTGTTTAGAGTATTTGAAAACAAAATTTTGAGGAAAATTTTCGGAGCAAAAAGGGATGACATTAGCGGAGAGTGGCGAAAACTGCATAACGAAGAGGTTCACGAACTCTATTTAGTATTATTAAATCACGTAGGCTGCGATGTTCGGGTCAAGTAGCTCGAATGGATGAGGGCAGGGCAGCGCGCATAGTACTGGTAGGGCACCTAGAGGGAAAACGTCCCGTGGGGAGACCGAGGCGTAGATGGGAGGACAATGTGAAGGCCGATTTGAGGAGCCTAGGTATTGAAGGAGAATGGAAGGAAATAGCCCAAGACAGGGACAGATGGCGAAAATACGTTGCTGCGGTAATGGACTCTCGAGTCCGGTATGACCAGTGAGTAAGTAAGTAAGTAAGTAAGTAAGATAAATAGTATTTATTTGATTGTCCCTGCACAGAGCCTTTCATTGTAAAAATCTTTTTAGATAATGATACCAGGGAAACAGGTTTCCTTTTCGTGCCCGGAAACAAGCTCCCTTGCACAAACAGTGGCAGTGGCAGTGGCAGTGGTCCTACAGTTTTTATTTTACACATAATATGGGCATTTAAGACAATATCATCCAGAAAATGAAAAAATCTCTGTACCACTAATTCTAGTTTTTAAAGACTAATTCATAGGTTGATCTGACCATTCCTGTTTTGTCAACGTAACCTATGGAGGTATTATAGTCACATAAGACTTTCGGACATGTTATTGCATCTTTAGAACCATCTGTTTATCTTCAGTTCACTGTGGCTTCTTTGTTTGAATTATGGAAGTCTGAGAGAACATGAAAATTTTTCGTGCATCCATATTATGCAAGTTACTGCTTCCCGGTTCGTCCAATCTGATTCCCGACGAATATAACATTTATAACATTTAAAATCATTTGGCAAGTATTTCGTGACACTTTTATTCTAGCCCCTGGCATAGATTTTATCCAGCAGAATGTTTTTCTATAGAGGTACTAAAGTAAAATAATTGAATGGGTAGGTTTGATAACCCTCACCTCTCAATGACCTTGTCAAATCGGTAATAACTCTCACATCGAAATCCTTTTGCACCAGAGATACTTTTCTCATAGTGTATATATGAAAGTCGCAGATATAACACATTTTTTCTGCTGCACGACCTCATTGTAATCCCTTTTCTTACGGGCTTCTGTGACATAAATAAAAGATTGCTTTTGAACTTAATCATTTATTCATGAATGGTTGGTCCTTGAATTTCTTGTAACACTTTTTGTATGTTGTGGAGGGACAATTTGGCACTGTCATACTTTATATAATCTGTCATTATTTGATGATCTTCTATCTGGTTGTTTTGCATTATCATTCACATTCACATTAGAAACGAGCCATACAAATCTATTCAATGGCATTTTTCGGCAATTATTCATCCCACAATAGTGGTAATGAAGAACAGTAATTTTTATAGCTAAGTGTGATTTTCACACACACATAAATTAATTAATGAAAAAATGTTTTAATTCCATTCACTTCGGCAGGATGGGAATGGATGTCACCACACTACTGCATAGGATATAAATTTGTTTGACATACTATTTCCCCGATTGCCAGATTTGCAAAAAGTAAAAGGACAACGTCAGCTGGGAAGGAAAGAAACTGGAGGATAGTTTCCTCCATAAAGTTTACAATAAAATTTTCACTGACGTCACATGTCCACTTCGGTTGCATCAAATGTTGAGGGAAGGGTGAAGTTCGCTAACATAAACTGGACCTATGGAAACTTGATTTGAAGAAGATGGCAGCTAGAAGCTTTCTTTTGAAGGGCCAGAAAAATATGCGCCAGATGGCCACCTACGTCTTCTTCAAATTCTGAAAAATCCCTTGAGATATCCTCAAAACGCAGTTTGTGGGCAGTAGCCTCATATAATTCGGCAAAGGTGTATTTGCTGTCTATTTAAATGGGGGTGAAAGTTAAATAACTTACTATGTATAAGAACATAATCATTATGTGGGATAGATGTCATAGCAGCACAGTGGTTTCATGTTCAAACCACCATCACTTGTGGTTATAAGTATTTCTTGTAATGTGTTATATTTAAATTTGGCTAAGTCATATTTATAGCCTAAGACATAAGTCCTAGCATGTGAAAGAATTTACGTACATTGAATCGGGTATAGAATCTGAACAATACGAACCAATTCTCTGAAATACAACACGTCGCACATGCTCTGAAAACACTCGCTGGATGGAAATCCCCATTTACTGACCTTATAAAATTAGAGACGTTAGTACCTGTGAAATCCGCTAGATTGCTCCACAAACAAAAGTGAGACAGTGGTTTCACAGTTAGTCACCTATGCCACAATGGGAGGCAACATAGCAAAGTATGTATCATAAAACCACTGTGACACAAAGGGATATGTACAAAGAATGACAGTTGAAAACCCCGAGGATCGCAGTAAAGCAACTTGTGAGGTGACGGTCCATGTGAGACCTCCTCCTCCCACATAATATGTAATTAAACTGGAATGACGCCTTTTTTGTGGTAATTTTGATATCAAGTTGTTTATTTTGTCCCACAACGAGTATATCAGAGACTGAAGTTGTTCAAGATTAATTAAATTTTCATTTTTTTCCATTTATCTTTCAGAATTTACTGAGGTGCATGAATTCCTGGGAACTGGGCAGAAGTTCTACTTTTCTCCTTATGCTGGAATCAATGTAGAGCTGTTGCGGGCCCCTCCTGTGTGGGCTGTCTGGTGAGGAAGGGCCGGAGGACAAGAAGGTAGTCCTATGTAAAGAGAGAGTTTTCATTATCCCTGTGAGAACCTGATCTGTGGGTTCGAACACCGCACTTAGACGTCTGTTTTTGGAAGATTGTAGAGTACAATAGAGCGCAACACTGGGGCTCTAACTGCAGTATGAACGGTAGCCTGGCGCCAGTGGGTGCCATCTCACAAAAGATTTTATGAACGAATAGTGCAGGTAGACAAGTCAGCAAAGAGAACATCATTCTCAGCCTAGTGGAAACAGAATGCCATTTAAAGCTATATGTTCTGTCTTCGCTCGCATTCTTGTGGGTTGGTAAAATGTGCTTGTGTCTGTGTGTGTAAATGGAGCAGTGCAAAATTTTCGGTGTGCATCTGCCGTTTTGTAAGAATGTGTATTTGGCGCTTCTGTGAGACTCGTAATGCTGGGAGATCCGAAATGTTTTAAGGAGAAACTGATTGAAAGCCGCGTTTGCCGACTACCTAACTATAGGTGATGGCTGCGGGAACGACGTTGTGGTCCGAGACTATGTGAAGAGCCAGAGTTTTTTAGGTGTCTCCACATACGGGTTCTGACTAGTGAACCTCCTCGACTCGGTTTTCTTGAAGTTGTCATTTGGTATGAATGCTTCGTTCTCAGTAAATTCTTTGCATGACACAGTTTTCGGCGAGCCATAGCTCAACAAGTGTAAAGCTATAGTTGGTCGTTTTCGCTGGGAGGAACTGCCAATTTCATCTGGCCATACCGATGCCATGCAACGCCGAACATCAGTAACAGACGGCCTCCACACGTTGCATGCCGACCAGTCGCAGGCACAACTCTCAGCTGTACTATGTCTTCTGCTGCAGGAACCGCAGATACAGCCCTAGTAAGAACGCTGTGCTATGCGTAGCCTTGAATGAAGAGAGAGTTCAACTTCAGTACAGTCAACGTGGGACTCAGTAAGCATTAAGACATCAGTGGCGAAAAACAGAACTGAAATCTGTAATGGGAAGGCTACTTTTGAACTTCTTAAGTTTAGAATCAAATATTCACTCAATGCCAGATCAGTATTAATGTGTTGTTTGCCATAACTTAATGAGGTGAATTATGGCACGTGTTCCCTTTGTTTGATTCAAATGGTTCTAAGCACTATGGGACTTAACATCTGAGGTCATCAGTCCCCTAGACTTAGAACTACTTAAACCTAACTAACCTAAGGACATCACACACATCCATGCCCGTGGCAGGATTAGAACCTGCGACTGTAGCAGTCACGTGGTTCCGGACTGTAGCGCCTAGAACCGCTCGGCCACAGCGGCCAGCCCTTTGTTTGAAATCAACCGTAGCTCTGGTTGGGCAAGATTCTGAAACACAGGTTTCATGGCAAGCATAACAGCTTTTGGTATAGTAATTTTGTGCGTCTACTTTACCCTCCTCTTTCGCCTTCAAGTGTTTACACCATTCAGTGGAACACAGGCTGTGTATTGGTTCAGCATCTGTAGACAGCTTGTGAAAATAAATTGCCCAAACAGCTCTCTTCATACCATCTAAATTATCTCTGTTACTTCTAATAACCATACCATAATATTGGGTAATCTGATCAATTTGTTCATCAGTCAATCGACGTCTTATACTTAGACCATCAGATAACTTGGTACTTCCGAACTGCTGTTCGAGTCTACGTAGTCTCGTGCCTATCCTCTTTTGCACATGATTAATGCGCTCTAGTTTTGTAATTGACAAATCACCACAGGGTTTACTCTCCACCACTGCCTTATACGCTCGTGAGTCTCCAACCCAAAGAAAAACTCATGTAGCGAACAGCACGGTCATGCTGGGAACGTTGGAACATTTTCACTGAAGAAGCAACCTCCATGCCTCCACTAGTTCCTTCATACTTTCTCTGACAATTAATTTCATGCTTAGTTTGCTTTTCAGTACTCTTGCCTGCTTGCCTATAACCCTGACAGTACATGGTCAACACATCAACATCCAACAGTTTCCCATTGTCGATGCTGATAATGGATGCACATGAATTCTTTCACTGGAAACCTCTTTTTTTGCCAGGATGCGTCGAATGATATTGCTATGTCAGAACTACCATTTTGTGCTACAGCCTGCTCTACTGCTGTAATCATTGACGCCATAGCATACGTCTTGACACTACTTCGTACTATGGAGTTGTATTTGATAGATTTTGTAGGGGGACTAGGGAGGTTCAGCAAGCCACAAAGAACCTTAACAGCGTAATGGCCTTTTCCTATGCATCTAAGTCCACGAAAGTATTAGTGTCAAAAAGTCCATTCTTTATACTTACTTCTGAAGTCTTGAAAGTCTTCGCTTTTACAGTTCAAACACATTATTTGTAAAGTGCACACCAGACCATTGCGTTGAGATAGCTTTTCACAGATTTCAATTTCCCCTCCACATATACGACAACACACTGTTTCACACAAAGCTGAAATGAGTATACGGAGATTAATAGTGATATTGCAGTTTGTTTCATTGTATGAAGCTGCGTTGTATTTTACATCATTACCCAGCAGTTTTTTCTTGGAAGCACTCGGAGGAGTAGAAGGACCGTCACTATTTACAACCAAATTATCACGCCGTTCACCGCTAACCACTCTTTTTACTGCTGCTATATTTGTTGTGTAGTATCTGTTTCCTTTGTTTCGTATTTTTTCAAACACTCCTTTTGATTTAGTCATGACGAAAACTATCACAGGAAACCCAGAAACCAAAGCGCGGCTAGTGGAAACTGTTGTTGTCAAACACAAACAAATGTACAGTTCAAAGAGTTTACTGCGAAGTACCAACAGTGTAGGCAACTTATGAAACGGACAGTTCTCTTCAAAATAAAAGAAACCACAGCCTTCTAGACTATATAGTTCCAGAGAAAAATGCCAATATGCGAAACGATGGAAAACAAAATTCTCGGAAATGTCATTGCATGATTATTTTCAAATATTTATTTAAAATAGTAAATAATCAATATTTCAATAAAACCAACACCAAATTAAGCATAAACATCCATATTTTCATAATTTGCCTAAAAGTAAAAATGTCAAATTTTGTCATTTTGGGCGGTACGACTCCCCTTACTTTACGTACAGCTGAAGCAGGCATACCTACAAAGTAGACTGCATTCTGTAGAACTTGCAGGATGTACATTGGTGGTGAATGTGGGCAAGAAGGAGGCGTAATATCATCAAACAATGAAAAACTTTATGAGGAACTGTAAGCAGATGTAAAAATAAGAGTGGATTGCATAGCATTTAGGGATTTGTATTTAGCGATACATCTACATCTATACTCTGCAAGCAACCTTACATCGGGTGGCGGAGGATACTGTTCTATTGTTAACTTCCTCTTCTCCTATTCCATCCGCCTATGGTTCGCGGGAAGAACGATTGTTGGTAAGCCTCCGTGTGGGCTCGAATCTGTCTAATTTTTTTCTTCATAGTCTATTAGAGAGATGTGCATAGGAGGATTCAATTTATTTTTTGATTCGCCCAAGAATGTACGCCTCTGAACTTATACAATAGACCATAAAGTGATGCAGAACGCCTCTCTTGCAGCGTCTAGCACTGTGGTTGGCCGAGCATCAACGTGACGCTTTCGAGCTTACTAAATGAAGCTGGAAGGAAACGCGGCGCTCTTCTTTGGATCTTCTCTATTTCCTCCATCAGCCCTGTCTGGTACAGATCCCATACTCAAAAGCAATATTCAAGTATTGGTCGAACGAGGGTTATGGAAGCTACTTCCTTTGTCAATTGACTAAATTTCCAGGGGTCTCTTGCAATGAATACCAGTCTGGCATCTGTCTTACTCTAGATTAATTTTATGTGGTCGTTCCACTCCATATCGCTCCATACTCATACTCCTACATATATAATGGAAGTAACTGGTTCCACTGATTGTTCTATAATTTTTAATCATTCATTTGCAACAGATTAGATTTGTTTACGCTGATAATCAAATGCCACTCCCTACACCAAGTGTCGATCCTCTGCGCGTCTTCCTGTATTTCGCTACAGTTTTCTAGAGTCTCGACTTCTATGTATACAAAAGCATCAACCACGAAAAGCCGCAGGAACTTACGATAAAATTTAATAGGACCAGGGGGTAATGAAATTCTCATACCTCCATGTTTAAACAATTTTTCCTTTATTACTAGCGGTGGCCGAGAGATTTAAATTCAAAAATAGTTTCTACAAAATAAAAAAAGGAAATAATCACATTTTTAAAATTATTAAAACAGTTGGTTGTGCAATGAAGATTTTCAGTAAAGGATTGTTTTCAAATGAAGGTTGTTGTTGTTGTTGTGGTCTTCAGTCCTGAGACTGGTTTGATGCAGCTCTCCATGCTACTCTATCCTGTGCAAGCTTCTTCATCTCCCAGTACCTACTGCAACCTGCATCCTTCTGAATCTGCTTAGTGTATTCATCTCTTGGTCTCCCTCTACGACTTTTACCCTCCACGCTGCCCTCCAATACTAAATTGAAGATCCCTTGATGCCTCAGAACATGTCCTACCAACCGATCCCTTCTTCTGGTCAAGTTGTGCCACAAACTTCTCTTCTCCCCAATCCTATTCAATAATTCCTCATTAGTTATGAGATCTACCCACCTAATCTTCAGCATTCTTCTGTAGCACCACATTTCGAAAGCTTCTATTCTCTTCTTGTCCAAACTATTTATAGTCCATGTTTCACTTCCATACATGGCTACACTCCATACAAATACTTTCAGAAATGACTTCCTGACACTTAAATCTATACTCGATATTAACAAACTTCTCTTCTTCAGGAACGCTTTCCTTGCCATTGCCAGTCTACATTTTATATCCTCTCTACTTCGACCATCATCAGTTATTTTGCTTCCCAAATAGCAAAACTCCTTTACTACTTTAAGTGTCTCATTTCCTAATCTAATTCCCTCAGCATCACCCGACTTAGTTCGACTACATTCCATTATCCTCGTTTTGCTTTTGTTGATGTTCATCTTATATCCTCCTTTCAAGACACTGTCCATTCCATTCAACTGCTCTTCCAAGTCCTTTGCTGCCTCTGACAGAATTACAATGTCATCGGCGAACCTCAAAGTTTTTATTTCTTCTCCATGGATTTTAATACCTACTCCGAATTTTTCTTTTGTTTCCTTTACTGCTTGCTCAATATAGAGATTGAATAACATTGGGGAGAGGCTACAACCCTGTCTCACTCCCTTCCCAACCACTGCTTCCTTTTCATGCCCCTCGACTCTTATAACTGCCATCTAGTTTCTGTACAAATTGTAAATAGCCTTTCGCTCCCTGTATTTTACCCCTGCCACCTTTAGAATTTGAATGAGAGTATTCCAGTCAACATTGTCAAAAGCTTTCTCTAAGTCTACAAATGCCAGAAACGTAGGTTTGACTTTCCTTAATCTTTCTTCTAAGATAAGTCGTAAGGTCAGTATTGCCTCACGTGTTCCAGTATTTCTACGGAATCCAAACTGATCTTCCCCGAGGTCAGCTTCTACTAGTTTTTCCATTCGTCTGTAAAGAATTCGTGTTAGTATTTTGCAGCTGTGGCTTATTAAACTGATTGTTCGGTAATTTTCACATCTGTCAACACCTGCTTTCTTTGGGATTGGAATTATTGGTTCAAATGGCTCTGAGCACTATGGGACTCAACTGCTGTGGTCATAAGTCCCCTAGAACTTAGAACTACTTAAACCTAACTAACCTAAGGACAGCACACAACACCCAGCCATCACGAGGCAGAGAAAATCCCTGACCCCGCCGGGAATCGAACCCGGGGACCCGGGCGTGGGAAGCGAGAACGCTACCGCACGACCACAAGATGCGGGCGATTGGAATTATTATATTCTTCTTGAAGTCTGAGGGTATTTCGCCTGTTTCGTACATTTTGCTCACCAGATGGTAGAGTTTTATCAGGACTGGCTCTCCCAAGGCTGTCAGTAGTTCCAATGGAATGTTGTCTACTCCGGGGGCCTTGTTTCGACTCAGGTTGTAGTTGAAGGCAGTCTTTATAAAAATGAAACATGTCACTTTACTGGAGTTACAGGAAGCGAGAAATTGTTGAGGAGGTTTATTGGAGGAAGAATGTTTTGGAAAGAATGTGGTACGGAAGAGCTTGGTCCGTTAGCAGTTTCAGTTTATCATGGATTTTTAACTTTGTTATAAAGCAGAACATGTCTGAAAAGCGGGATGTTGAAGGAAAGCTGTGACGTCATACAGGTCCCCAGCATCACACGCCCTCACAGTATGGGAGGTGCAAAGCAGCACCAGCAGCAGCAGCAGCAGAGCTGGCACAGGAAAGCCCGTGTTCGGTTGTACCGGTTTTTTCAACGCCAATTTAAATGGACTGTTAAAACCGCTCACAATAACTGGTTTCTGAAATAAGGGATTATTATCGGATTTTTACTTCTATTATTTCCTGTAGTAAATGCAGACATCGAACAAAGATGGAAAATATTTGACTGCTGCACTGTCGAGATATATAGAATCAAAATATTAAAGCGTTTCGCTTACATCAGAATGTCTACCCTGACCTAAGGCAAGCACAATATTTTAGAAATATTTACTGCCTGAAATTACCGATATCCTGCAAACTCAAGTACCGATCAACAGAACACACACACTATGAAGTTAAAGTATTTCTGGAGACCAACAACAAAAAGCCACATCCTCAGGCAACACGACACACTAAGTTTCCGTGTTGTGACATCCGAAACGCAATTGTGAAATAATATTTCTATGATCAACAAATTTTAAATCAATTAACCATTGCCTCATAAAATATATTTCTCTCTTTCAAAACTACCAAAATTCCAAAGAAAGTACTGCACAATTATACGGCGCTTCTGAAGCACATTAATACTGATATTTCCACTGCTCGCCAGTTTAATGCTGCAGTTAGAGAGTGCCAACATATAACATAAAATTACACACATATGGGCAGCAACTAATATGTAACTTGCCCTTAATGGCTGCTCTATACAGAATGAACTGAAACAGTTGCCAAAACCTTCCCAGAATTAGATATACGCTTTCAGCTTATTTAAATCCTGCATAACGAATGGCTGCTTAGGAGTATGCTATTTAAGGGTCTAGTGTAGCAGGGGCTTTGAACAATGACGTCACAAGTCGCCAGAGAGCATGTATTACAAAGATGAAAGAGCTGAGGAGAATGTTGAGAAACAAAGGAATGCGAGAGAGATAAACTTTATTTCACATATGTAAGGGCCAGTAGTATTTTCATGTTAACGATATCGCGTGTTTGTATCTTAGTATTTCTCCGCAAAATACAATGGAAAGAAATGAATGAAATCACTAGCAAAGAATACATCACGTTACATGTACGTCAGTTGTATCTCGAAAGTCTTTCGAACTGTATTGCTTAAGTGCAGTACGGGATACAAGTTCAGCGTAGTCGATTTCTTAGTTTCAACTAGCATTGCTGTCCTGTTGTTCATTTGAACTATGTATCCCCTGCTTCACTAAACCATAAATGAAACCCGATACAAATTAAAAGCTCATTCGAAGTGTGTTGCTTAAGTACAGTCCGGAATACGAGTTTGTCGCAAGACGATTTCTTCGTTTTCACTAGCATTACTGTCCTGTTCTTCACCTGAACGATGTATCCTCCGCTTCAGTAAACCCTAAGTGGAACACGGGATACAAATTGTAGATGTGCTGTTTATTTCGTCTCCGCTATTATTAACATAAAGTAGGATCAGTTTATTCTATCTCGTGAGATTTTTTTTTTTAAGCCAAAAAACACTTATCAGCTACTGAAGCATCTGTATCTTAGGATCAGTTCATTCTATCTCGTGAGATTTTTTTTAAAGCCAAAAAACACTTATCAGCTACTGAAGCATCTGTATCTTCTAATGGGTGCGGGAGTTCCGACTCCTGGGGAGGTGGGTGGGTGTGAGTAGCTGATAAGTGTTTTTTGGCTTTAAAAGAAATCTCACGAGATAGAATAAACTGATCCTAAGATACAGATGCTTCAGTAGCTGATAAGTGTTTTTTGGCTTTTTTTAAAAAAATCTCTGATCCTAAGATACAGATGCTTCAGTAGCTGATAAGTGTTTTTTGGCTTTTTAAAAAAAATCTCACGAGATAGAATAAACTGATTCTACTTACGAATAGGTGAAAATACACGTACGTTACATTTGCAACCTCTGAATAAGAAACAAACAATTAACTTAATTAAATCACACGTTTAATGATTTAGAGAATATCAAGCGATCGCTTTTAGATTCACATTCAATTATTTTAATGATAGCGCTTATTAGAACACAGAACTACTTTATTATCTATGCCTCGAAGTGAAGACATTACTATCTATGACTATGGAATGACGTCATTGTTCAAAGCCGACGGGTTGTATCCCCTGCTTCACTAGACCCCTATTTAAATAAGCCTCATTATCTTTTGTATTGTATTTAATTGAGAAAAGTAAATGATCTAAAAGATCTTAATCCGTTCGATTTCAAATCACATGCTATAATAATGATCGACAATCCGAAAGAAGACACGCTAGTTTGAACAGCTAAATTATCAGAGAAAATTTTGTTTATTTATAAAGAAAAAATATTATTAGAAATTCGATAATGTGGTAATTTCCAAGAATGATTGCCTGTCTAAGTCGAGAGGTCCAAACGGTACATATCGAACGTGCGATCGTAATTCGATCGTGCGACTCCGGTGGCGAGTGCTGTGACCAATTACTTGTGATCGTCATTTTTATCTGTTTTCCGTCGTTCCATTAGACGCTCTTAATTACCTCCGCGAATTGTTTGTGAGTTGCTAGGGAAATCCAGACTGTTTATGTCGTTAGTGAGTGGGATGTCTGGTGTTCTTGACGTTTCTTCGGCGGATTCTCTCACATGGAAAAATCTAATTCCATGTTTATCCAGCATAGACATTTGTTCGGTTTTTTGTCGCAGATATGGAGAACTACCGGACGAGGAAAGAAGGGACTGTGTAGACTATGGTGGTGCGAAGTGTGTAAAACTTCGTAAGAATACTTTCGATGCTGAAATACCGTTACAATTTCATTGCGGACAGTGCGGAAAACGAACGAGTATCAGGAAGAAAACATGGTTCGACTCTTCCAAATTATCCATCCAGACCACCGTAATGGACTTTCACATGACGACAACACCGACGACGAGTAAGGTAAGACGTCTCCTTTGCAATTACAAGTATTTTTGTAACGGTCTTCTTTTGTCGTTGCTGAAGTGACCACTGTAAACATACTCAACACCCGCCACCAGAGTCACATGGTCGATTTACGATCGCACGTTAGATATGTATCGTTTGGACCCCGCGACTTCGATAGGCAATCATTCTTGGAAATTACTTGATGAATCCGCAAACTCTTTAAAACTTCAATATTTAGGCACTATAATCATATGCTTTTAAAACTATTGACATTTCAAGTAAGTCCCGATTTTTATGCAAAAAATTAATTAATAGAAATTAATAGCTGTAAGATTTATATTGGATATTGTTACCTCATATTGACGTGTATGTTTTACGCGTATTGGTACTGAACGCGCCAACCTCCTGTCGAGTCGTACGCCTATTCGATTTCACCCTCTTGTGACAGCAGCACGCAGGCATTAGCGAATGTTGGAAGATCCTTTAGAGTGACGGAATAGCAATATGGTCTTGGAGCGGCTACTACACGCCTCTGCGTCGTCTTACGAAATAACTCGACGTTATTTACGTTTCTATGGTAACGTTTGGCCTGCTGCATTGTTAGATAGCTGTGGCTTTGAGATAGCCTTGCAACAGCCGTTTTTACTTCGCGGTTAAAATATGAAACAGCGCTGTTGCTAGAGGTCGGGGACAAACTTCTGCGTAAATAGTATAGTAGCAGTTTCTGGTATAATTCTGTTGAATTCTCCGATATTTTCAGAAAGCAAAGGTCACTTGCGACCAGTCCATCTATTTCTAGCCGATTGCTTCGGAAGGAAGATGCTTTGTTAATCATAAACTAAATTTTTATACAATAAGAGTTAGTTCTGATCTAACACAGCAGATATTTTATCTTCTACATAAAAATGTTTGAAATCATACCTCTTCGTGCTAGAATCCGGCCTTGGGGAAAGTCACTTTAGGTTCGAAAGAAATGGAGGTTGAAGAAAGCCAAACTTACATTCATACCGTTTCTCGATTTAGAGAAAGTTGTAGGAAATGTTGGATGGACTATATTCATAGAAAATATGTAGAGATCCTGGATAAAATACTGAAAGCCAAAGGTTATTTATAGCCTTTATAGAAACCACACTGCACTTACAAAAATCCAAGGGTGTGAAAGGGAAGCAGTAGTTTAGAAAGGAGTATAATAGGGTTATAGTCTATTCCCAATGGAATCCGGTCTGTATACTGAGCCAGCGGAAAAGGAAATCGTGGAGAAATTTGGAAAAGGAATTAAATTTCAGAGAGAAGAAATAACGACTTTAAGATTTGCTGATGCCATTGCAGTTCTGTCAGAGATGGCATAGGACCTGGAAGGTCACATAAACGAAATGGATAGTGTCTTGAAGAGAGGTTCTAATATGAACATCAACAAAAGTATAACAAGTGTAATGGAAAGTAGTGTAACTAAATCAGTCGACGTTGAGGAAATTAGATTAGAAAATGAGTCACTTAAAGCAGCAGAGGACTTACCTACTTGGACAGCAGGACATGTGAAGATAGCCGAAACGGGGAGGATATAAAATGCAGACTAGCAATAGCAAGAAAAGT
This sequence comes from Schistocerca cancellata, assembly GCF_023864275.1. NCBI lineage: Eukaryota > Metazoa > Arthropoda > Insecta > Orthoptera > Acrididae > Schistocerca > Schistocerca cancellata. Next base: position 750,339,485 of record NC_064627.1, read on the forward strand.
ATTTTTGAACAACAGAAGCTTGTTAACACGGAATATGGTATAAATTTAAGTATTAGGAGCTCTTTTTCCTAATGTATTCATCCTAAGTGTAGCTCTGTACGGAATTGAAACGTGTACAATAAGCTGTTTAGACAAGAAGAGATCAGAAGCTTCTGAAATGTGGTGCTGTACAAGAATCATGAAGACTATACTCGGGCATCAAGAAATAGTCAATAGATGGAGAGTTAGGCACGAAGATAGCAAAGGGGTTAAAATGAATGTAGACTCATTTAGTTATTTAGAGATGAAGAAGTTTGCATACGATGGACTCACGCGGCTAGTTGCATAACCAGTCTTAGGACTGAAGACTGCAATAAGAATAACAACAAAAACAAAAGGGGCTGTTAAGACTCACTGTACTTTTTATGTACCATTGTTCGGAGGCATACAAGTCTTTAGCATTATCCTTATCCACCAAGACGTTAATATTGATATTTCTCGCAACATAACAAACACAGCAACGCAGTACAACAACATATCAAAAGAAAGAAAAAAAAGTTTGTACTCATCCTGGTATATACAATCAAGTATCACATTTTAACGGCGAATATTGAGTAATATGCTTTGCAAATCACAATAATGAATGCAGCTGAAAACTTCAGACACTAAGTATAATACATAAGTTAATTTTTTGATGTATTATCGGTTCACTTATTTTACCAGGCGCATTAGCTTGAAAACGGAACAGTGTTTCTAGGGAAATGAAGCATCACAGATTCGATTAAGATCAACCATCGTGAGTTGGCGCTGTTATTCCCTACAACGACTACACAGAGCGGTACTTCGCTCAAGACTATCGGTGAACGAATCTTGCTACACCGTCACAACTATGAGATCCACCAATCCTTCAGTGAGCTTTAATGTTAGTCTGGATTACTCTGCGGCGTCTGAGGCTTCGCCTTCCTCGTCAGCTCGGTAGGGCAGCTAGGAGCGGGCTTTCTCGAGCTTAGCTTAATCACCGTGTCCTGGTAGCTCCCCTAACAAAGATGCTTACCTTAAGTGAACTCCTTAATCTCACAATTAGGTAATCTTATCATAGTTACGGAACAAAACTGTTATTTTATGTAATATCTCTGAACAAGTGCCAGCGACCATATAACCGAGTGTACAAGAATTTTGAAATAACAATCATTACAGATTTGATGTATTGTCCTTACAAGAACCATTTTAATTATAAAGGAAATCATTTTCATCGCAAAGTAGAAAAAGAAAAGGTCTTAAATTTTGTGTTTGTGTGAGTATGAGTGTGTGTGTGTGTGTGTGTGTGTGTGTGTGTTGAGTTACTTGTCTTTTCTCAAATTTTTCGGTCTACCATCGAAAGCAACGTAATGTTTTCAGATACGTCTCCAGTTTTGAGGACAAAGGAAAATATTGCTCGATTATACATTTCAATAAGTATCCTTTTTAGCTCTGTACTATATCTGTATGTATCTCTTTACATCTTTATTGTATCTATGTGTCTGTTGCAAGCTGTGTGGGTTTACATACTAAGGATGATGTGAAAAAACCCTATTCGCCTTATACTCTATGAATCTGCGCAAGTCTTTTACTTCTAACCCGAGTTTATTTATCTGTAGTATCAATTACTTTACTATGTCAAGTATTTCATTTAGATTCCACATTGAAGCGAACAGAAAAGTTGGTTTAGAGACCGACAAAAGATAGGATGTACAACTTCCTACAACCCTATGCCTGAAGTGCGTGATGGTTTCCAGTCTAATCTATGAGTTCATGATCGCGTTACTTAGTCTTCTTTTCTTTTTTTTTTTTTTTCAAGAAAAAGGTAACACAAGATAATTTTCCCAGCGTTATTGCAAGTATGTGGAAATAGAGACTAATGATGCGAAGCTAAACACAAGCTTTGTGTATCATTAAGAACAGGAAGTAGCAAGTGATGATTCCTAGTTCCAAAATATCAAGGAAAACCACGAAAATGACGGTAATTTAAGACAATGTCTGTTAAGTGTAAAGTGTGGAACATATGAAACGTAAACAAAGTAACTGTCAAAAAACTTGGATTTTAAAACGCCTTTGAAAAGTAATGAATTGACGTGTGTATTAGGTAGAACCAATGCAATGTCAATATCTAATGTAATTATACTGAGTGGAAATGTAGCAGAGAAAGTCCTATGTAATGCTGCTAATACTACTGCAGATTAACTGGTAACATTGATATTATGAAGCGGTATTAAATTTTTAGTTTCTTAATACTGTGCAACGTCCCTTAAGACGTACAAAGGTGTTCGTATTCGACTCTTACTCACAACATGCAAGTATAGACTTCACTCACATCCAAGAAGAAACGTAGCATTCGTGATGTCATTAGTAAAGAAATTTAGAAATACAGCCTTTCGATTTCTGCTAAACGATTCGATTATTACTGAATACAAATGGTAAGACTACAATCAAGTAAAAAAAAATTGTAAGAATACGAACGTGGTAGGAATTTATTTGTTAAAGAGAAAGAGTAGCGTATAAAGCAACCGACAGGGACGCTTCTAAGAGGGGCGGAATGGTTTTAAGTAACGCCGCAGCAACTGTCTTTGTTAGTACGTCAATGGTGAGAGTTGAAGGGGCATGAGGGAGCACAGCAGCAGTGCGTATAGCCTTGTACGTCACGTAGATTGATGGAGCCGCTAATGCTCTCAGCTGTACCTAGCTATAAGCTCCAAGACTTAAGCTACGAATTAGGAGTTCTTAATGATCATGTCGCTTGCGGACCATTCAGCTGTTAGTGTCGAGGGTAATGACGATTGCTGTTTGAATAACACAGCGGAAGGAAACTGTCACCACCTTAGAAGTACCCTAGTTTATCAACGACATTAATTTCGGAAGGGACGCTTTAAATGCTCATACGATTACGGACTGTCTGGAAATTGAAGAGCGAGTAGGCGAGTTCCCATTCGCTCTATCCCACTACGTCACGAGAAGCACCTAGACGCTGTTTTATTGGTACGTACGCCACAGCGTGCGCAATCTAATATGTTCCAAAACAGGATTCTTCCGGGGCTCACACGCCGGTTTCTGTTTGTGACAGAATGTTAGGGTCAAGTTTTTTGGATAGCCCTTGATCTAGGGACCATTTGCTTACCCGAAAGAAAGATCGTCGTACTGTAACTATATTAAAGTACAGTGCAAAAGCTTGAATATTACACAACTCCTCCAGCTTTGGCAAACGAAGCAAATCGGTTGGTTCTTTTTGCATTTTATGTGCCGCAAGGAGTTTTTTTATGGAATTACCATTTAGTTCTTGGGCGTTTCCTGAGAAAACCCGAAAAATACGTTTTTCGACACAAAGTTGGAACTGTGGATTCCAAGAATTACATGCACAGCAAATGGGTGAAATTTTTATAATATATTCGTAAGATCACATTCTCGAACAGACTTGACCATTTTTCTTGATACCCTTAACCGTTTACTAGACGCAGAGGTGCAAAGTTACCACATTGTACACGTAAAATACAAATGCAGTGTCCAGTGTGAGAGGAAAATCTAGTTGAAAATTGCTGTAACGCGGAGTAATATGGTGTAAAGTATCTCCGTTATCAACAGAAGGGTTCTGTAATAGGGTACTGAAGCACTTGCTAAATTTATGTACACATAAAATCTGGTGTGAAGTGTAAAATAAGATTTCTTATTCCAAGTAAACGATCAAAATTTTACTGACGCATTAAGCTCGTTTCATATGAAGGAAACCAGAGGAAAAATGCTACTATCGGAGCGGATAAAGACTAATACGCTCCTTTTTTAAGAGACTTTGACTGGTAAGTTGGATAGCAGCTGCTTTATTCTACCTTCCAGAACATCTTCAAAAAAAATTTGGGATGTGAGCACATTCGCACATTTTTATGCCAAGAGAGAAGTTGGCGGTGGTACTGGGGAAGAGGTGGAAAAGTAATAAATACTGGAATAAATAGACTATGGTTGTCGTATAGAAAGAGCGAAGTAGACGGCAGTAGTGTGAGAGGGACACAGTGGCGGTGGAACGTAATTGACAGCGACAGAACAGTGCTAGGTGAAGAGTGAAGGAGATAGCGCCAGTGGGACAGGAATAAAGTGAAGGATAAAGAGAAAGTGGGTGACAGGCAGCAATAAGGAGAGACGGAGCTTATTGCAATGACAACGAGGCAGAGTGAGATAGCGAAAAGAGACAGCTGCAGTGGGAAGGAATGAATGAGACAGAAACCGTATGAGAGAGCAAGAGAGAGACAGTGACATTTGGAGGAGACTATACTAGTAGGACAAAAAGAAGGGCACTGTGGCTCTGTGACAGGAGATTGTGACACAGAGGCACAAAGAGATAATGATAATGAGTTGGACTGAATGAGTGAGTGAGAATGGGCAACTGGGAGTGTATGGTTATGAGTGACTTACAGCGATGGACTAGTGGGTTTGAAAGACATAGAAGAGCTTGTTAGAGTTAGATGTTATTTGCATGTTAAAAAGAGTGCGAATCCGTTCGCAAGCGAAAATTTCGGGGAAATTTTTTAAAGGTAGAAGGAGGCATCTGGCAACATACTATTTAGTCTCTTAAAATAAGAATATAATAATCTTTCTTTTTGCTCTGACAGTACCGTTTTCCGCTGGTTCTGTTATTCCGATACTTACGTCGAGCGTCTTTTATGTCAGTGGCGAAGCAATGCGCAGATACGATTAGCGAGTATTTATTCCCCACGAAATTTAACACCGTACGGAACACAGAAATTAGCAATTAATACACCGGATGCGGCATAAGTCAGTTAACCGCTGCGTATTTCTGTCCGTAGTCAAATTTTAGATATGTAATTAAGAAATATCCATCACGTTGAAAAATCGCCAAACCTGTGCGCATTGAAAATTGTTTAAAGTGTGTTGGCATAACTGGCTTGTTATTAACAAGTGGTAATCTCAGCCTTGGCGTCATTTATGTATTCATTGTAAGCGTGAAACATGTCCATTATGAACAGAAAATTGGCTGCAGAATAGCGCCTATTTACTTCACAATTGTGGTGGAAATTTCATCGAAATTATGAAGATTTAGGATGATCTTTCGTTGAAAAGTTCCCGTGAACACAGCCATCATGCGCGCACGCTATCTACGGGTGCAAAGTGAATCGGAGTTTTGAGGTGACAGACTGTGTAGCTCACTTACCACGCACCTGCCGCTCAGAATTAGTAACTACTGAAGAGTATCCGCAGCACGTTGCAAAGATATTAGTTCAAAACCAAATAAATCTTTAAGAAGAACTTGTACGGAACTATAGTTTTCTAACAGAAGTTACAGGGGAAGTTTAGAGACATTATATCTGAAGCCTTATAAGCATACATTACTGCATCCCCCAAACCAGGATGACTCTGATCAAAGACGTGAATTCTTTGAGCGGTGTACCATCCGCAGTGAAAGCGGTTATAACTTTTACGGAACCACCCTATGGTTTGACGGAGCATGTTTTAAGTTAAGTGGAAGAGTTTACAAACACAAGTGTGTGTATTAGTAGTCTGAAAATTCGTAATTTGTTGTTCAGGAGAAGATAAACTTCCTTTGGTAATAATTAGCAGTTACATGACAAAATATGTAAATCATTCTTTAAACGACATGTTAAATGACTAGATAATGCTAGAGGAAACTGTGAACAATTTCAGCAGGACAAGTTACTTTGTATAAACCATTAAAGCTAAAAAAAACTGTACTGCATTTTCGGTTAATTGTCTTTTGGCGAACCGTGTATCTCATGACAATATGAAATAACGTATGTGATACGACCGCGAAACAAAGTATAGTCCCGCACTTAAAAGGAAGTGATTTTTGTTCATTGCACTAACGAATTATCGATGTTAGATGAACACATAATGAGCCTACAAATAACTATCAACAATTTTAGGAGTGAAATTGTAAATCTTGTGCGACATGGGCACAGACACCGAAATCTATAAAGCATCTACCTCCTTTGTTTGAATCTTCAGCCACTCAGTGACATACCTGTCTTCACCTCATTCTTATGTGCTCTGTCATCATTATAACACTGTGTAATCATACACTGATCAGTCAGAATATCATGACCACCGACCTGACATCGACATAAACCCGTCCAGGCGATAGCAGCGTCACCGGCGAGAAATCACTATGGCGAAAGTAGCACAGACTTTAAGGCTGGGCAGAGTACAAGTGTGTCTGAACACACAGTGCTAAAATTCTCCTGTTTTAAAAGACGTTGACTGCAAAGCTGCATACCAGCTACCTCATTCTGCCTTTCCGAGCATCTTTACGACGACTTTCCACGGTTGACGACCCATTCACGTACCATGTTAACACCACGACATCGCAAATACCATTGAAATGACCACTTGACCATCGGTACTGGACGTTGTCGTAGAGGCAGAGCGTTGCATCGTCTGATGATATCCGATACCTCCTTCATCATACCCATGGGAGGGCGCGAATACGTCGTCTACCAGGGCAACAGCCCTTTGATACCTCTACTGCGAGGCGTAGACATACTCGTGGTGGGTCCACTCTGCCCTGGGTAGCACTCACTTGGGCATCCATCGGTCCAGTGGAGCTCGTGCAAGGCACCATGACGGCCAAGGAGTATCGCACACTGGTCTCAAACCACGTACATCCCATCATGACGATTATGTTTCCCGACGGCAGTGGTATTTTTCAACAAGATAAATCGCCCTGTCACAAGCCAGGAATGTGATGGAGTGGTTCGAGGAACACAGTGCCGCGTTGCAGTTGATGCATTGACCCCTCCCCCCTCTCCCCCAACTCGCCGTATCTGAACTCAATCAAACACATCCGAGATGTGACTGAACGTAGCATCAGAGTCCATCGCCCCAATCCCCGGAATTTACGGGAATTAGGGGCTTGTGTGAGCAGATGTGGTGCCAACTCCCTCCGGCGACCTACCAGTGCCAAACTGATTCCATGTAGCGACGCGCCGCCGCTGTTATCAATGCCAAAGGCGGACATACCCGCTATTTGGTGGGTGATCATAATGTTCTGCCTGAACAGTGTATTTTGTGGAAAATAGTGCCTGTCGTCTGAGTGTCGAAAGTTCATAGCCCTACCATTTTTTGGATGAGGCGTAACAATTACTGCATGCAAATGTCTTTTACTGCTACAAGAATGGATGGTGTATGGGAATCCTTTGTAAAGTTGATCCAAAATACGATACTTTTGAAAGTTATTAAAGAGAACTTATCTCAGAAATTATGATCCCACATTTCGAGACACAGCATCAGGTTTGTACCACGAAATGCGTTGTTTTAACCAAATAGATTTGTAATAAAATATGAGGACAAGACAATTCCACTGTGTTATGAGCTTTTTAGTTCAAGCAGTTAACGATTACTTATGAAAAAGTCATTTATTGGTGTAATAGTTTACATCAATCTATGACAGGCCTACAATTCAGTCACTTTGGGCGTAATCACATAATTAATTTTAACAGTGGACTCCCCTGCTCCAGTTTTACAGCAGTGAAAGTGGTTTGGGTATATTGTAACAACAGTGTTTTTACTGTAACTACAAAGAAGTCACAAAATAATTTGTTGCCAGTTTTACGCAATAAAGCATACTTTTTATTGACAATTAATAGTTTGTTAGAGGAACTAAAAAGATAAAAAAGTAGCCCCCAGTTATTTAATTTTTAAAGTTAATGCTACTTTTATGAGCGACAGGCATGGCTCCAGTTAAACTACACACTTTCAATATTTGTATTTTTTAATATAGCATTTGCAGTGTCTGTAAATTACTAACATTTATTTCAGATTTTGCTTGAACCTATTTTTAACCATGAAATATAAAAATGTTTTATCTTCATGATGGATAGTAGAATTAAGTGACGCAGAATGTGTACAAATACGAAGGTAAACAGTAACAGAAGAAAATGGTTCATTTATTAAAAATATCAAACATTCAGTTGAAATTTCTTAATTTTAATGCTATTTCTCGTTTCTGGAAAGTATATTAACTATAGTTCTTGTTAGTCACAATTATCCACCGTCTAGTAAACGAAATGAAGTTGTTTTATTGAGAACAAATTTTCAAATCTATTTGTCTTTATTTCATTTGCCTTTTTTTGCTTTATTTTGCGGCACTCACGAATATATTTAGAACAACTGTGTCAAAAGTCATCAGTCCTTGCTTTTCTACAGATAAATGATCTTAATGAACGCTTGTGTATTTATCTGTCGGAATAGTGCATAACAATGATGTGTCCCAGCCTCTATGACTGCTCAGATGGAAGCAAGCTATGCGTCATTTGCGTTGTGCTGCGACACAGTTGTCTGCCCTTCCGGGGAGCACAGCTGCTGTTGGCGGAGCTGTTCCCGGACGTAGTAACATATTGAGCACAGTCTTAAAAGCTAGGGCAGCCGAGGGTAACACAGCTGCTCCCTCATTAGTGGCAACGCATTATGTGCTGCGCTTAGTTAATTGAGACACAGCATGCGACATTCCAGCTGGCCGATATCGCTTGAATATGCACATAGTTGTCGAATATCTGCTGCTTGTTTTCGACTATGTTCCCCACTATTGTAACATATTTTCGCAAGAGCATGTTTTCTTCCACGCAGAAAATAGGTACATTCAGTATGTCAATACATTTTGTGAAAGTAAAGACTTCAAAATACTTATCTTTGGAAATAATATAACACATTTCACAGCATCCCCCTGTAGTTAGAATATTTCATTATTGTATCTTAAACGATTCCCGTATTAATTTTCTCTACATTTCTAATTGTCACTGAAATCCAGCCTAATAGTATAGAAATGAACAGATAATACTTAGAGCATGCCTGTAGCATATGTTGACCAAAAGAAAATTTTCTGCGTTTTCACGTGGAATATGGGGTTCAAATCTTGTAGAGAACCGAGATAGAGATCAAAACCAGATAAGTAATCTGTTGTGTCCACGAAAACCAAATACACGGTCTTAGGTAGAAAATAAATGCAGATGCTCGTTAAGAAGGCTGTAGAATAAATCTACACTTTGTCACTATTCTTGAGTGACTTACACGTCCAAGAAGCAATGAAGCGAAATAAACGCACTACTTTGGAAGTATATTTATGAATTTCGCTGAAGAAAGATATCTACAGTGTAGGAGCTACAAAGGTGTCGTTAACTGACTTGGAAATTATGGAAGATGTTTCTGAACGAATACGGACATATGTGAATCGTGGACTATAATGTAAACTGAAAGTGGAAAACAATGGAAATATTAGAATGTGTTGGAAAAAATATCCAAGGGAACTGTAATGAAAAGAAGCAGGTTGCAGAGACATCTGGTAAGGTATGTACCAGTAGATGAAAGACCATAGGAATAAATTGCAGGGTATAAATCTAGTAGAGGGAAAGACCACCGTAAACATAAATTTAGGAATAATTAATTTGGTGTTGGGGGACCAGCAGCTGCAAAATTAAACAGATACGTACATAAAACTCAATACCGTTCTAGAATTAGAAAATTACTATAAAACCGGAATATGCCGAAAAATGATGACTCATAAAGGCACAGTATATTGAAGAGCAGAGGACTTGCCTGTTTAGTAACACACATGAGCTGGAAAAGAGCTCTGCAATATTTTCATGAATAGATAACATAATCTTTGTCGCATTACCTGATGTCATGGCAAATTGGTTGGCCGTCCAGTAACTAGATTCTGTCCATGTATCTGCATCGCGTTCTGAGTGACGTTCGGGGGAGCCGTGCGGTCTGAGGCGTCCTGTCACGGTCCGCGCGGCTTCCCCCGTCGGAGGTTCGCATGGGTGTGTGTTGTCCTTAGCATAAGTTAGTTTAAGTTAGATTAAGTAGTGTGTAAGCATAGGGACCAATGACCTTAGCAGTTTGGTCCCATAAGATCTTACCACAAATTTCCACGTTCTGAGTGATCCGACTAAGACCCGATAGCTCAGTTTCTCAATTTGGGCTCTTAAATTAGCACCGTAAAAAGACAATATGTCGTAAAGTGTTGGTAACCTAGCAATCAACATAATACGTACGTTCCCATTCTACGATCTGAAATAATTTCGGCCTAAGCTAATAAACAGAGGTTACCTCAGGATGCGAGTTTTTCAGCTAAAAAACATGGAGCTTAAATGTGTCCCCACAATATGAACTCATAACTTAAAAAATAAACTTAAAGTGATGAGATATTTATGGTGTTCAACAAGCGCTTCTAATTGGTCTAAAGAGATCACTCAGTGCTAGTTCCGTACTTTAGGGGTGGCACAGTTGCGGTGTCTCGTGTCGTTCATGAGCCGTCTTATTCTTTGTACTCATTCAAATTTTATCACCCCTCTCTCTCTTGTTTGGTGTATAGTCGTCCAACAGTCTTTCTGCGCGTCTTTCAAAGTATTCGTAAGCCCTCTGCTTCTGTCAGAATTTAATAAGTCTGACAAATCCAAATGAATTCCTGGTCATAATAAAACGCAGTCCTTTTTCATGAAATATTTGCCGGTGGGGCGTGAATTTATCTTTGCATCACTGAGAATGAGGAAGCGAAGGCTTCGGTCTCGAGGCGCCACAGAGCAAACAGCGATTAAAGGAGGCCGAAGCAATCGTGCGGAGAGCAAACACCATCCCGCACCAAATCCGTAGCCCTCTTTAGCTCCCCTCGCGTTCGGTCATAGCTGCAGAGCGAGAAGGAGCTGAGGCGAGGTGGTAACTAACGTCCCAGCCTCTCTGCAGGCTTCTGAGCACGAGGAGATGGAGTTAAGGAAAACTGGGTCAAAAGCTATGTACACTGTGGACACTCTTCTGTGTCCCACCAAATTCTGCCATTTCATATATTTCCGAAAAGAAACAAAATGCGAAAAACGCAATTGGCACCCATGCCAGGAGCTCTCACATTGAGAAGGAACGCGCAATCTATAAACGTAAACAAACGTTACTTTCAACACAAAAGTTACGGTTTTTTAAATGGCACATGTATGCTTTTTCTGCGGCAACGAAAACCAGACGTACAATCAGTGATGGCAGAACTTTGTACTAGCTGTTTACGTTAGTTTATCGAATACAATCTTAAACCTCAGACAGAAATTAATCGCGAACAACATATTCTCTCACTTTATCTGAAAAAGTCTGACAGTATTCAGGTAGCTTACCGATTGAAAGCCTGTAGATTTCTACTGGTTCTGTCATAAAAACGTCGTCAAGCCAGTTGTATAGAGAATTTTCGTCCGTAAAGGAAATTTCTTAACGTTTGTTCGATAAGGAGTGGGAGAAAAAGACATTTGAGGGCATAAGATCACAATATTAAGTGCTTGAGGGGTGACATCCCAAATATCTGGATAGTTCTGTTTGTGACATCACCAGAGTGCGTTATCGGACGGTATCAACGTGTCATGCAATTTCATCGTTTCTTTTTGTTACATGGTGACTCAATGGTGTCTACTTGTTGGTAACAAATACCAAATGCGATGAGCACTGCCTGGGTAGTTCATAGTACACAACACCCTTTTTCAGCCACCAGAAGCAAACTGTTATCTTCAAACTGCTCTTTGCTCGAGTGGGTTTCTTTTGTGACGATTCAGCCACTAATTTCTTCAAAGGTAACATAAAGGCATCATGCCTCATCACCAGTAAGAATATTACGTAGAAAGCGCAATGAGCGAACTGATGACATTGAAACAAAGATGCAGAAATAGTCAAGCCCTCGGTTTATACTGTCTTGAATTACAGCATGCATTACTCCAACACCCGAGTTCTCAACCTTCCCTGTAAAATCAAAATGTCGCACGTTGGTTCAACATTCGAAGTTCTTCTCCCACGTCTAGATTTCCTGAACGTGGAAGATCGTTCTTGAAACCTGTGATCCTTTTCTGACATATTTTACCGAAAAGCTCTCGCCCCACAACAATACAAAGGTTTCGAGCTATGTTCACTGACTTCACCGCTCTGTTACACGCAAAGCGAGCAATATGTCGCAAACGTTAGACCTTTTTCCATTTCCATTTTACTACCCCTAAACAACGTTCATAAGTCTGAAGTAAAAAGAATCCAATACGTAACTGCAAGGAAAATATATGAACTTTAAGTAAGAAAATGGCTGTTGACATACTGCCGTAGCTTCACGCCGCGTTTATCTGTTTGGACGGCTCCTGTCGTCAGATGGCTGGTAGTGTGCGGTCGGTAGTTGTCAGCCAATGGCCGGAGCCGGACGAGGAACCTCCAAACTGTTCCGATCTTGAGCAACCGACGAAATGTTTCGTTGAATTTTTTCTGGAAGTTTTTGCTATTGCTAGTGATTTAGAAGGTGAAGCGAAATACGTTTTACGTTCCAGCTAACAGGTAACTTTACCAGACAACCGAAATGAGGTTTAAAAATAAGGAACGAGTGAACTGGAACTCGCGCCATTGTATTTACGTTGCATGACGGACGACACTTCCTCTATATACTTTTGCATCCCACAGTGTTGCCAGATGGCGCATATGGCCTGACTTCTGAGGTGCGACTGGATTTTTTGGCAACCTTAAATGAACGATTCGGACTTCGGTTCTGATGTGACCAACCGTTCATACCTAAGACTGTAAAGAAGGAAAAGTACAGTGACGTGGTTACTGTCACTGTGGGAACAGCTTTGCATAGCGTCATTCAGCCCCTTATTCTTTGCATTCAGTGAACTCATACAAGATAGGCATATTGGACCATTCTCCAATAATAAACCTACCCACACTGCTGTCAGTCACTGTTAATGTTCAAGGAACACTGCAGATGACAATAAACCAAACGAAATTCAATCTCTCTGTAAGGAGTCGCCCCAGACCATAGGTCCCTTAATGCTATTATACTTAGAAGGTATCCCTCAACAAAATCAGAATCTTTTCGGTGGAGTAATGCTTCACGCTGTATATACGTTTCTTGTACTTGCATTTTAATATGATAACATGCCTCTGTTGTCGCTGTTACGTTAAATATCTTCATACTTTTTCTTTTTGTTACAGCTTGATTTCCTGAACATGAAGTACAGGAAATGTTAACTCTTTTATCATTTTTGTCTGTTTTACGTGAGTACTGTCTTTTGTAGCTCTTCGATTCTAAGTAATATTTTCCCTCTTACCAAGCATTAACAGTGTAATTTCCAGATGTATATATTAACAGTGTCCCTGTAAGCTGTCTAGATAATTTTCTCTAACATTTTGTTAGTTATGTAATAGATTTACAGACCTTTGTTTAAGTATTTACTGCGCTGCTTATGTTACTTTGTGTGAGTTAGTTTGTATTTGCGAGTGTAAGCATAATTTAACAAAATGTTTTTTTATCTGTGCTCTACATTTCATCATTTTTTTCTCTTATAGGGCTGTGTCTAAGTACGTTCTCACTCGTTCTATTCTTCAAGGGCCTCAATATTACATGCTTCTCATCATTACAGAATTTAAGGTTAGATGCACCATTACATATATTGCCATGTTATTGACGTTTTCGTTGAAAATGTATTTTGTGAAATCGTTTACACTGATGTTTAGTAAGATGATATTCTTCTATATATATATATATATATATATATATATATATATATATATATATATATATATATTTTAATTTTGGTAGTGAAAATCACCTACAGTGTGGAGGCTCGTTAATGTTAAGAATAATGAAATATTCCCGTATGAATAACAAAGGAAACAAAGTAGTGAGCTGCTGGTAACGCTACACGGAAAATGTTTCTATGTAACCCAGAAGTTACAATGAAAACTTCGTAAATCCTACACAGAAATAAATTCAGTACACCAGATCATAAACTTCACATTAGAAGAATATATATATATATATATATATATATATATATATATATATATATATATATATTCTTCTAATGTGAAGTTTATGATCTGGTGTACTGAATTTATTTCTGTGTAGGATTTACGAAGTTTTCATTGTAACTTCTGGGTTACATAGAAACATTTTCCGTGTAGCGTTACCAGCAGCTCACTACTTTGTTTCCTTTGTTATTCATACGGGAATATTTCATTATTCTTAACATTAACGAGCCTCCACACTGTAGGTGATTTTCACTACCAAAATTAAAATATATATATATATATATATATATATATATATATATATATATATATACTTTCTAAAAGACGATGACTCCAAAGGATGGGAGCGGTGCCACACTTTCTCTCGTACTGTCCAGAGCAAGGGTTGCCTAGAGCCGGCTTCAGCACAGTGCGGGCAACCCGCATAATGACATTATAGTATTATGACAGGAACTGTGTCACCGGTTCCATTATTTAAAGAGTTCAGAGCATTGAATTCAAGTTTGTAATCACTAATGGTACTTATAGTTTTCATTTTGGTAGAAAAGACATAGTGCGCCATTTATAAAAACTTAACTTTGTGTTTAAAGTGTTATTTGTTTACTTGTAGGGATTGTGCATTCCTGCGCAATTTCTGGGCCCCAGACATACGTACACTCTTTGACATAAAACTCGACCGGCGGCCGGCCGCTTCAGAGGCTAAGTCCGCGCCGATCGCAACATGGGACAAAAAAACTGGCCAACTCGCTAATTCTCTAAGTCCGGTTATCTGCACAATCTGGCAACACTGTAGACTGCGGCACTTCCTGGAGGAAAACTTGTCCCAAGATAGAGGGACTCTAGGCTGATTACGCCTGTGGTCTAGCGGTAGCGTGCGTTGTTTCTGTTCATAATGTCAGTGGATCGAGAGCAGCTGGCATAAAATATTTTTATAGCCTCTTCTGTCTGAATGTTGAAGACGTGAATGTAATGGTAGCGCAGATTCAATCTATTTCGCTTTGTGACACACCGATATCAAAATTTTATCTAGTAACGATTTAACGGCAGATTTCCTGCAGACTGTCCTCCTCTGGGCGCTGTATGCGGCAAAGCTCTGGGATCCATTTGCTGGCTACTGGCAGCGGCCGTGGCTACAGCAGCGGCACTGCACTCCCCCGTTCTTTATCGAAAGTGCCTGCTACCGCTCATCGCTTTTGATGATTTAAAACGCTTTATTATTAAATGTTGCTCCACAGAAAATTTCTACAATTTCCATTCACGCTCAAAAGCAACGGAGACAGACGCCCTGATTAGTAGGCGGGTAATCGGCAAGAGCTGAGTATGGCCCGAAATTAATTTTATAGACTGGGACGAAATTAAACCACCTCACTACATTCGATGAATTTATACATGCTTCATACCTCGTTTCTTTTCCTTTCAAACTTAATTATTTGTGCAACTTTTAGTCAATGTTTGGATGTTTTCGTCAAGCCAGAGTGAGCGTCTGTGGTGTAAAGTGTATTACAGTTCTTGTTTCATTCCTTATGGTACGTCTATGCGATAAACTGTGTGAATACCTTGCAATGCATGCTCTGTAGCAGTGCAGGCACACTGCACATTTGGAGTTCCATGTATGGGTTCATGAAGTATTTATTGTTGATCGGAAGTGATAGTTAAGGTCATCAGATTTAAACCAGAAAAATTTGTCGTTTTGAAAGTTTCAGAGAACGGAAAGGAATTGCTAACGCCGGTGTTAGAAAACGTTTACAGTTAAATGCTATTGCAAAAATTTAGAAGATGGGAACTATATTAATGAACATGTGCACTTCATAAACAACGTTCCGACATGTTAGACCTATATGACGAACAAAGCTCAAATTTATATCGTTGACAGTCGGTTTGAATCTTTTCAGGACCTATTTTACAGTGAAGCACCTTGGAATTTGCAAAGCAGAAATCCATGATATTAACTTAATTTACTAAGTCGAAATCGGACGAAGATTGATGTTTAAAGGCATTCTTCAGATTTCGCATAAGAAATTTTTACTAGCAGTTTGCAACTCCATTAATTAAAATGGAAAATAAAAGGTTGTAGTCAGCGGCTTCTACCGTGATTCGAACTTATAGTACAAGCACTGCAACGCACAAGGGAACCTCTGAGCTAACGACACACTGGCGGCCAGAGGCGGACTATAGTCACTGCGATGTTGCCTGAGCCTCAAAACGCAACCTTAAACACACAAACAGAGGAGGTGGAGATTACTGTTTTAACGTCCCGTCGACAACGAAGTCATTAGAGACTGATCACAAGCTCGTATTAGGGAAGGATAGGGAAGGAAATCGGCCGTGCCCTTCCTAAGGAACCATCCCGGCATTTGCCTGAAGCGATTTAGGGAAATCATTGAAAACTTAAATCAGAATGGCCGGGCGCGGGATTGCACCGGCGTCCTCACGAATGCACACACAAACAGGTGTTACTTATGTGAAGAACGCCGTTCTTGGAGTCCAGAAATTAAATATACTTTCTAATTGTGTCATCTTGCAGTGGATTATATCGTACGAGTCTTCGATGTGGAAAACGAATGTCAAGTGAATTTAGCGAGGTAACGCCGACCTACACCCGGAAGTAAAAGCACTATCAGAGTGTTGACAAATACTTGCTACGACGCTGCCATTTCTCGGATCTCTGACGAGGCAGCTCTTCAGCGAAATGCTTGCCGTGATTCTCCGATACGGTTCTTCAGAGTGGAGACGCGCGCGCACGTTTGGTTTTTATGCGGCGTTCTCCCCTGATGGTTTCTGACGTCGCCTTGTGGGCTATGTATACATATGAGACATTCAATTATCATTAATCCAGAATGATACAAGTTTCAGCTTCCGGCGTGGAAGAAGGCTGTTGACGCCGACATTATATCATTTCAACGTAGGGAAAGCAAAACGGATCATTCAATGTTTCTCATTCTACATAAAGCATGTGAGATAAATTTCCGTAACGTTCATAATCATCTAAAAATACAAACGAAGTAAAAATACACCGGAAGCTTATTCGAATTGAATATAATGTAAGATACCAAACGCTTTGTACCTCGATGTCGAATTTGTCCACTTGCAATCGTTTGCAGCATGCACATAGAATGTCATGATTACCACGAGAATGAAGAAATATGTTGGTAAGAATGGAAGCAAGAAGAGACGCAGTCAATAAATATTCTATTCCTCATGGCATTCATTTCATTTGACACGTAAGAAGAGGTAAAGCGGGAATTTACTTTCGTTAACACGAAAGATATGCCGCACATATTGATAACGAGGAAGTCTGCGTCTTCATACGTTTCCTCCTTGAAATCTGTATGCTCTATTATATACTAAGTAGCCCGATCATTGTTTCAGTAATGTTACCCTCTTGTTTGACCCCGTAACGATGAACAGATTCCAGATGCATGTCTCTGCGTGAAAGTAGCTGTTCGAACCCTTCCTGGGTTGTTTTTTGTGTTTTATTGCTTGGAATTCCTGAAGCAGACCACTGTGCCTTCCCCCCTCGTGGGTTAGGTCTCAAAACTAAACCGCTTTGTATCCAATGGTATAATTTATTCATACAGCATCAGCCTAAGACTCTTGCGAGTGAGAGAATGACAATAACAATCGTAACAAGAACAAGCAAATAATGAATGATGTTTATTCCAACGCCGAACGAGAATGGCTTTAAATATAAAAATCTATATCTATATCCATATCTATTGATCTTTGAGTTGGCACAATGCAAATATATTCTTAGCATTTAGTTACTGAATTTAGTTCTGGATGTTTGCAGAGAAAAGGAAAAGTCGGTACTTCTCGCTAGTGTAATATAATGTGAACCAGCAACTACCCTTTCCTTAGAACACGACTCAAGCAGGTCCTCTAGTAGGCACTGCTGCATTCTGTTCCCTGACATTGCTCTGATGACGGTTAATGCAGATAGTTCCGATTATGAAATACAAAACGTATTGCAGGTTAGTTCCTAGGATAGTAACATTAAATTTGCGTTGTAGACGGCACATGAACGTGACGACTATCCATATTACTCATCAATATAAAAAGACAATATTTTGGGAATTTAGCAGGATTACCCAAAATGAATTCTGAAATTGGGTGACTGACCGCACAGGTGCTAAACGTCGTCAAGAGTATACGATGTCCTTATCGCATTAGGAATATGAAGATCGTCTTCGACAGCTCGCAACTTTCACATTGCTATCACCACCCTACTCCAGACAGCTCTCGGTGGAGTTGCACTACGTTGCCGATGTTATGGAAGGCCTTCAAACCGACAACAGACGACATATTGAAAAATACAAGCGAATTCTCTTGCAGCGTAAGCTTATTGTAACTAATTTAAAAATTATTGGAGAGGAACATTGTCCTATTCGAAAACAGTAAAATGTTACACACTGTTAACGTCAAACGGACATTATCTGTGTGTCCTACTCATCTATAATATCAAGTGTACTATGAAAATGATTATATATAATTTATTATAAGGTAATGCATTGATACCAGATGGTGGGGGCCGGTCGATGTGGCCGTGCGGTTCTAGGCGCTTCAGTCTGGAACCGCGTGACCGCTACGGTCGCAGGTTCGAATCCTGCCTCGGGCATGGATGTGTGTGATGTCCTTAGGTTGGTTAGGTTTAAGTAGTTCTAAGTTCTAGTGGACTGATGACCTTAGAAGTTAAGTCCCATAGTGCTCAGAGCCATTTGAACCATTTGAACTATTTAACACAAAATGACATTAAAAATTTTAAGTTATTCACGAGCAGCTAGTTGAGAATATGTATGAACATTAAATGACACGACGAACCGTCTTGTTCTGCATATGGATTCAAACCCAGCTCATGCAGACTAAGCAAAGATTTCGTGACTGACGGAAACTAACAGTCATTCCTGATTAGGCATACAGTGAGTGATATACCTCGATTTTAGACAGTATCAGTTAGCAAATATCAACTTTAAATTGCATAACGCAAACATTTTTAACAGACGCGAATTCCTACCCAGCATCTATTGTCCCTGTTAACGAACTACGAGAGATGTTAAATATTGCTTCTTCACAAGTAACTTACTTGAAATGCCGTGAGGTAAAGCTGTGTGTTGGACACGGATTCGAACCCGGAACCTAATCGGATTGCTATCGAAGCACAGTCAAATGTGACATATCGGAATTTCGCGGCAGTAACTAGATGTTTTAACTGAAATGACGAGACGAAATATTATTTTTTTCCTTCCCAGGACACAAACCCGGCAACTATCGCTGTTATATTCTAGAGAAAACTAACGTTAAATATGGGTTTGTTGCACCAGCAGTGACATGTGAGCATGTTTGAACTGAAATAATATGACGAAGAGTTCAGCGCTCACTGGGAATAGAGCCCCACACATAACGTTGTTGACTACACACAAAGAGACGTCAGCTACCGAATTTTTCTCCACCAGCTGCTCAGAATAGCATCTTGAACTTACAGTCATCTCGCAAATAGTTCTGTGTCTCACTGGGAGTTAAAAACGTCGGACATCGTTAGTGTTGACAGCGAATGAAAATACATTAAAAATCAAAATTATTATCCACCAGCAGATGCTAGAGCTTGATAATACATTATTAAATCTTTAGTGCCGGGCCAGGATTCGATGCCATTCACGCATAATACACTCCTGGAAACGGAAAAAAGAACACATTGAAACCGGTGTGTCAGACCCACCAACTTGCTCCGGACACTGCGAGAGGGCTGTACAAGCAATGATCACACGCACGGCACAGCGGACACACCAGGAACCGCGGTGTTGGCCGTCGAATGGCGCTAGCTGCGCAGCATTTGTCCACCGCCGCCGTCAGTGTCAGCCAGTTTGCCGTGGCATACGGAGCTCCATCGCAGTCTTTAACACTGGTAGCATGCCGCGACAGCGTGGACGTGAACCGTATGTGCAGTTGACGGACTTTGAGCGAGGGCGTATAGTGGGCATGCGGGAGGCCGGGTGGACGTACCGCCGAATTGCTCAACACGTGGGGCGTGAGGTCTCCACAGTACATCGATGTTGTCGCCAGTGGTCGGCGGAAGGTGCACGTGCCCGTCGACCTGGGACCGGACCGCAGCGACGCACGGATGCACGCCAAGACCGTAGGATCCTACGCAGTGCCGTAGGGGACCGCACCGCCACTTCCCAGCAAATTAGGGACACTGTTGCTCCTGGGGTATCGGCGAGGACCATTCGCAACCGTCTCCATGAAGCTGGGCTACGGTCCCGCACACCGTTAGGCCGTCTTCCGCTCACGCCCCAACATCGTGCAGCCCGCCTCCAGTGGTGTCGCGACAGGCGTGAATGGAGGGACGAATGGAGACGTGTCGTCTTCAGCGATGAGAGTCGCTTCTGCCTTGGTGCCAATGATGGTCGTATGCGTGTTTAGCGCCGTGCAGGTGAGCGCCACAATCAAGACTGCATACGACCGAGGCACACAGGGCCAACACCCGGCAATGCACGTCCGCATGTATCCCGTGCCACCCAACGTGCTCTAGAAGGTGTAAGTCAACTACCCTGGCCAGCAAGATCTCCGGATCTGTCCCCCATTGAGCATGTTTGGGACTGGATGAAGCGTCGTCTCACGCGGTCTGCACGTCCAGCACGAACGCTGGTCCAACTGAGGCGCCAGGTGGAAATGGCATGGCAAGCCGTTCCACAGGACTACATCCAGCATCTCTACGACCGTCTCCGTGGGAGAATAGCAGCCTGCATTGCTGCGAAAGGTGGATATAGACTGTACTAGTGCCGACATTGTGCATGCTCTGTTGCCTGTGTCTATGTGCCTGTGGTTCTGTCAGTGTGATCATGTGATTTATCTGACCCCAGGAATGTGTCAATAAAGTTTCCCCTTCCTGGGACAATGAATTCACGGTGTTCTTATTTCAATTTCCAGGAGTGTATGTGATGGTGTTGAGGAATCTGCAGTTTTGAACAAACAACAAATTGTAGCCGAGCTGTATTGCCACGAAGGGATCAAATTCCGCGTTAAGGGCGGTCTGAGTTGCATTCCCAGTTCAGAACCAATTTTATCGACATACAGAAGCTGAAATAAAAGATGGAATAAGCGTCCTGTGACCATACATAGCGTTTGTGTTGTCACTTGAAATAAATAACTAGTATAAGAAAGGTTCCTGGTGATAGAGTTTCTACATGTCGCCACTCCAGACTTTATTGTGGTTCAACCTACTGTCTACTTGGTAAAGAAGGAAAATCATCTTTAATGTGCATTTTCAGACCACGCAGCCATTATATCTCCTACACTTGGTGTAGCCAGGAGAGAATGGAATCTGTCTCTCCCTATCTAAAATCATTGACATAAGTGGGAATCGAACCCAGACCATAGGTATAACAACCTACCATCCGTCCAACAGAGCACGAAATCCTCTTCTCTGCGAGTCATTTTTCTATCGTAACGCAGTTGCGCCACACTGGATGAGAATTCTGACACACAGGCTCCCTGTAGTAATTTGCAGCATGTTCAGTAAATTCATTTACTTGGTTGACCGAATCACCATGAACTAGCTGCCTCGGCTACCCAGTGCATACATTCGACTATTTTGTAATCACAGAAATAAAATCACGTTACTGCCACCTACACACAACTGCCAACATTGTAGGATGCAGAAGTTTAAATAGGAAGTGTTCCTTTCCACTTGAGCTATTCTATTGCGCTATCTGTTACTAGAAAACGTCGTTCAGTCCAAAAGAAAAGCTGTAACTGTTTGTCTCTCAGAAGTCAAGACCTGGCCATATGCATAATCTCACAGTGCTGTGGAATTCAAAAGTTCTGGAGGAATAGTTGCCGAGCTCTGGAGCTGTTGTAGCTACGTGTCAGCTTGTAGCATAGATAAGATGTCGCGAGTTCGAATACATTCAGTGCTACATTTTTTAAAACGCAATTCTGCTCTCTGCTGAAGTTATCAATCTAATGGAACTTTGAACATAATTCCCTTCACTTCTCAACCCAAAGTAGTCGCATGTGGGAAAAGGACTAACTACTGTGACATTTTGATCTATTCAGGTTTAATAGACAGCAGGCAGCAGATGCATCTCGAAGATGTGCAGGGAGAGCGCATCGTGCCATAATATGTCAGAAAAGTATTTTCTACATTAGCCGTCGTGTGTTAGTGATAGTTTATTCATCTTCAAACTTTGATTGACAGCTTTAACTCAGAACAAATTTTCTACATGCATGTAATCAATAAACTGCATGTGCATTGTCAGACTGTCACAGCTGGCGAGGAGGTATGGGTCTCAGCTTCCTATTACGACGGCAATAGTAACTAGAACTCGTAAACCGCTATTTAAAGGTCGAACGGAACTGAAATGATGGTGGGCTGACAGTAATTTGGAGCCCGCGCGTCGGAAACGGGCGCGCTTGTGTGAGACTGCCAGGGAGTGCACCCTGATGCCATCTATTGGCGAAACTGGGAATTAGCGCTGCCTGTCAGACAATGCACTAAGCTCTCGGAGTCAAATGTATTCTTTTTCTTGGTAATTATAAGTTATTACTGTATAATTTAATGTTGTAAAGCGCTAGTAGTAAATTATCATGACTAGTATGGACTCCAGGGTAGTAAATATAAATATTCTTAAATACTAAATGATTTCGGTAAAAAGGTGGTAGGGGAACGCCCCCACTCTTAGTGATACGAGCGTAGCTAGGGGTAGCTGGAGACACAGGGACTGAACAATGGAATGGCCTGGGGAGGGTTGACGTGATCGGACGTGCGTAACTGTGCTCACGCAAAAGTGATTGTGCAACAGAGAAGAGGCGAATATCGTCGCAGTTTTTGGAGTGAAATGCGACGAAGGGTTGTTGAAGCCGTCTTTATGCCACTGGGGCTGATTGTAAGAGTTCCTGTGCCCAGATTTTATGGCGGACGTGCAGTAGCTTATACGAGTGCTACAGCTCATAGTTCCAGCCGCCATTAAGGGCATGAGGCGTGAGGAGCTGCGTTAGCCACATGCATCTCACCACCAGCACCGACACGTCTACCCAAGGCAAGACTGCTTGCAATTGTTAAGTCGAACTTTGTATACATGTAAAAGGAGAATACCAGTTTTCTTTTATGCAAGTGCAGAGGACAGAATATAGTAATGAGTAAAATTACGACGCATGTTGTTCATTGTAAAGTGTAGTAACCTCAAACATAGTATAGTGAAATCAGACTGAGGCCACCATCGCCTCTTTCATTTACAATTCTTTTGGTTGTAGAATACTTTAGCGTATAAGAATGTTGAAAAGAGCAATGGTCACACCAGAATGAGTCGCCTATTTATAGTTACTTAAATTTTTCTGAGCAACCTTTCAAGTAAAATCACTTACCTAATTCTGTATCAATGGTCCAAAGAGTAGTATCCAAAATCATTAAATAAGTTGAAGGATAGAATTTTGTTAACCGAAGTTGCATAACCTGTCTTGGTAGTAATTACCAAGCCAACTCACAGAAATTGAGAGAGTATTTGCTCTGTAGAATCATCTAGAATGATCAGAAATAGTAATATTCAGAATTAAGTCTAAATTCAACTCAAGCCATTTCACTTTTAAACGAGCCCAAAAATTTATTTATTCTTTTGCTCCTTCAGAGCTGGCGACCGTAGTTATAAGTATTTTCAGGAGGATTCGACGGTAAGTCTGCTGCTCTCGTCGTGCTGATAGGATTATCCACTGCTGCTAGCAGTGGTGATTGGATACATAAGCTCACTACCAAGTTAAGTGGGTCAGGTAGGCAGTGTTACCGTGTGAACTGCAGTGCACTGTAGGCCGTGGATCGAACCCGTTCAATCATCACAGCTCTTAGGGAAATAGTCCGGTTAGGAGTGTACTAATCATTAGGTAAATACTGGCGAGTAACGGTCAAAAATGTATACGCAAGTGAATTTAGCAAGGTCCACGTAGCACCTAGTTAATGTGGTGCAATGGCGAGGGTAGGAGTGGAGTAAAAGTGAGCTGAGCTTGTGACAGCTGTGCTGGATTCAAATATTAACTACGTGAATTCACTACTGCCTCTTACCATTGGGACTGAGCTATTTACAGCTAAAATACGTAGCAGTAAGCGCAAAGGCGTGACAGCTACAAGTCCGTATTGGTTTTATACATACGGAATTGGGAAGTGGGTCATTCCGTCAGTGGAGGGGGTTAAAACAACCGAGTCAGTGGAGAACATACCCCATTTACTGATGGAAAGATTCAGCGGTTCGGTCGCAAGTGTTATCACACGAAAAGATCAACCTGACACAAACTGTGGGAAGTTAGTTTTACAACCTTCGTACCTGGATATTCAGCTTTTTCCTATTTGAGATATCTGTGAACGTTGCTGCTTAAGACGATTTAAGCAGAAACTAAATTCCCTCAGCTTCGACAATGTTTAAAGAAATCGTCTTATCGGCACTAAATCGTGGTTTGTGAATTGTTTACCGGCCGTACTCTTCCGTATTTTGCCGGTTGGAAGGCGAAAGCTTACTGACAAATTTCACACAGAAATTACTGTTACAGTGTACTTATGGAGCCAAATTAGTCAATTGCGTATTTTCCGGTGAGAAAGAGCACTGGCAAACAGTCTTCGCTACATTAGGTTATTTAAACTGGTGTCACTCTGAGCTAGAATTTATGGTCAGCGACTAAGTGTAAGGTCAACGTTTCGGATGCGAGTTTTGCGACTGTGAAATACTTTTATACATTATAGAAGCGAATATTAAATTTGCACTAATATTGCGAAAATTTTGTACTTGGACAGCTTAGAATGAAAATACTTCTGTTTATTGCAAAAGGGAAATAATAGATTTTCTAAAACACTGTCTGTCATACACTACTTGAAGCAGGTCATGTCGACCAAATCATGTGGAAGAACTAACAGCAACGTATATCGGAAGGCAGTAAGATCTCTTGCCTTTTGGTTTGTCAGTACTCGATAGCCTTTTCTAGGCGAAAGTAAATGAAGAAAGGCAGTGCGTTTTTGTTACCAAGTAACGTCTTCGTCAATTACTTTAGTTTTAATGTAATCTACGAGTAATTGCTGGTGTTTGATATTAACATGAAAAGGATTCCGTAGACAGGGAAAGAACCTGTTCTTGGGAAACTACTTCTATAGTGACCAAAAGGCACTAAATGATGTTCAAGCACTTGTGTTACAACAGCAGTATGAATAAAATGATATTAATAATAACAGTAATAATCGAATTATCCGGCAACTTCACACTTCACAGTGGATTTTCTCGAACTAACAAATTTGCTGAAATTGTGAAAAATCAAAATGGCTTCACATCCAGCCTATGATGCCTAGAAGAGTCTTTACATCCTGCTGACATGAGAATAGCATAATCTCTGCGTCAGAAGCTTGCTTCTACTTGACCATTTAATAGACTCACATTTTTTCCACCGTGACTAATTTTGTAAGCTAAGCACATCATCCGTTACAGCACACTCCTGGGGCTGGGTAATGTGGCCACAATGGTCTGGTGGAACGAGCTATCACAGGTGCAATGCGTGGGTTCAGGCATTTACTTTTAAGAGGCACAAACAGATTTATTTTACCTCTGGTAACCTCAAGAGAAAGACGTTATAATCCAGAATCCGCATTAAACATCACGTTCCTTCATTACCAACTGGGCAGAGCCGGTTTACGTTGGGAAATGACACAGCGGAAGTCATGGTAAAAAGAAATACAGTCGCCAGTAAGCTTACTTACATTAGAAAATTTTATTTTATTTGATGAACCGATAGCCATTTAAAGGGACAGGGCTCTTATTTTACTTGTACTTGATTGAACTAGAGACGTTTAAAAATTTGGTGCTGGACTGTGATTCGAATTCGTATCTCCTCTTTCGAGGATCTGAATCTCTCGGAACAGTATAGTTCAGTCATTTCGTTCCTTTTCCCAAGACTGCAATCTTCTCTAGGTCTCCTCCAAAGGTAAGTATGTGGGTCTGAAACCTGATCCAGTACAAAAATATTCATAATTTCATTTCTAGCTTTATCAAGTGCACACCCACCTGCTAGTGAAAATTAACGCGCAATTTCAATGTCTGTTCATGTGTTGCCAACAATCGCAACAGGTGTCGTTATTTCTGGTCAAACACGCACACATCTTACTGTTCATGAGTAAGCAACTGATACTTAAGCTATATTCGTGGATGCACGGTAGGTGTGCAGTTCGATTGTCGCTTAGGCACAAAAGTTTGTATCCTTATTTTAGATTCAGACACCTAGCGGCTCGTAAGAAAAACCGATACGTAACATTTGATTTTTCTTAGTTAACAATCGGATTACGTGTTGGGTTCGTATCTCCGTCACAGAACTTCACATCATGCACTTCATCTTTAAATGCATGCACACTTTGTTACTTCAGAATGGAGGTATATCAGACATCTTTCGTGGTTAGATAACAGGGATGAAAGGGTCTTGATAGGAGTCACGGTTTATTACAAAAATTGTCGTCTTTTATTTTCAAGTTTAGATTTGGTTACTGGTATTGGCAAAACTTTCGGTAATTCATGACTCTTCATGGCTTATCATCAATATGATGTGATTAGATTAGATTAGATTACATTAGATTAACTCTTGCTCCATAGATCATGAATACGACATTTCGTAATGATGTGGAACGTGTCATTTTAATGAAAGATTTCTTTAAATACCATGATTCAATTTCTTTACAACAATTTTTTACACTCTCTCTCATTGCATTTTATTTCTCTCTCTCTCTCTCTCTCTCTCTCTCTCTCTCACACACACACACACACACACACACACACACACACACACATTCTTTTTTATTTTTATTTGTATGTTGTGCTCGACTATCGGCGAGGCACGAAAACGCCTGTGAATGACTTTCTTAGTTTTGAGTGCACTTACGAAAGAAATATAAAAACAACAATGAGAGTTACTGATTTATGATGCTCAGTTTGCAGTCAGTTCTGAGTATTATTAGTAACTACGCTCCAGTCCCTAAACCTAGTTACAGAAAGCGAATCAGACGCATTACGTATTCCAGGCCGTAGCAGCCGCGACTTGGAGACACCAGCTATGCTCACTTCCCAGACCGCTGTAGGATCATATCGGTTCGTCTTCTTCCTGCTGGTACTGTAACTGACATTTGGCAACAAGGCAACGTATGTTTGGCAACTCTGTGATCGACGAGTTACTTTCTGCTGTGTACGGAATTAAGCCTCAAAGTTCACTTGATTTTACCTGTCATTTCCATTGAATAATCTGAGTTATTATAGCTTGAAGGGTAAGAAAAGATTGAAAATTTACGGTTTTCAGCCCAGGAAAGTCGTTGCAGGTGGAAATCGCAACTAATCTCGACCTTTAAACAGCGGTTTACGAGTTCTAGTTACTATTGCCGTCGTAATAGGAAGCTGAGACCCATACCTCCTCGCCAGCTCTGTGGTAACGTGCTGACCTATGAAGCAGCGTCTGTTACGGTTCGCAGTTCCAGTCTCACTAACTGAAACGTTTTTATCCCTTCTGTGAAAGAGCTACAAGCAGTCAGATCAAACATCAATAAGGAAATCGCAAGAAAATGCTTTCAGCTCATAGTGCAATGTTGAAAAACTTACAATGCTGCACAACAGGTAACGCCTCTTTCCGCTGCTGACAAGCGAATTTTCGATTTCTAGGAATACGTAACTATATTTATGAAATGCCACATTTGCATACTTCTTGAGTATGACACAGCATACCAATTAAACACAGACCCAATCAAAATCTAAGTGAGTAGTATTTTACTAATTCGTGTCGATAGAGGCATGCTTGTGTACTGACACTTTCGGCGTAAGGTTATCATGGTTAGTTTTATTTCATTTCTTATAATACAGTGCACAATTTTCGTAAGGTTTCCTTTAGTGTTGTTAAAACAATAGTAAACATGAGAGAGAAATTAATCATCAACGATATATGCGAATTCTCTGATGTTACCTATGACAGTCTGACAATGCACATGCAGTTTATTGATTACATGCATGTAGAAAATTTGTTCTGAGTTAAAGCTGTCAATCAAAGTTTGAAGATGAATAAACTATCACTAACACACGACGGCTAATGTAGAAAATACTTTTCTGACATATTATGGCACGATGCGCTCTCCCTGCACATCTTCGAGATGCATCTGCTGCCTGCTGTCTATTAAACCTGAATAGATCAAAATGTCACAGTAGTTAGTCCTTTTTCCACATGCGACTACTTTGGGTTGAGAAGTGAAGGGAATTATGTTCAAAGTTCCATTAGATTGATAACTTCAGCAGAGAGCAGAATTGCGTTTTAAAAAATGTAGCACTGAATGTATTCGAACTCGCGACATCTTATCTATGCTACAAGCTGACACGTAGCTACAACAGCTCCAGAGCTCGGCAACTATTCCTCCAGAACTTTTGGATTCCACAGCACTGTGAGATTATGCATATGGCCAGGTCTTGACTTCTGAGAGACAAACAGTTACAGCTTTTCTTTTGGACTGAACGACGTTCTCTAGTAACAGATAGCGCAATAGAATAGCTCAAGTGGAAAGGAACACTTCCTATTTAAACTTCTGCATCCTACAATGTTGGCAGTTGTGTGTAGGTGGCAGTAACGTGATTTTATTTCTGTGATTACAAAATAGTCGAATGTATGCACTGGGTAGCCGAGGCAGCTAGTTCATGGTGATTCGGTCAACCAAGTAAATGAATTTACTGAACATGCTGCAAATTACTACAGGGAGCCTGTGTGTCAGAATTCTCATCCAGTGTGGCGCAACTGCGTTACGATAGAAAAATGACTCGCAGAGAAGAGGATTTCGTGCTCTGTTGGACGGATGGTAGGTTGTTATACCTATGGTCTGGGTTCGATTCCCACTTATGTCAATGATTTTAGATAGGGAGAAACAGATTACATTCTCTCCTGGCTACACCAAGTGAAGGAGATATAATGGCTGCGTGGTCTGAAAATTCACATTAAAGATGATATTCCTTCTTTACCAAGTAGACGGTAGGTTGAACCACAATAAAGTCTGGAGTTGCGACATGTAGAAACTCTATCACCAGGAACCTTTCTTATACTAGTTATTTATTTCAAGTGACAACACAAACGCTATGTATGGTCACAGGACGCTTATTCCATCTTTTATTTGAGCTTCTGTATGTCGATAAAATTGGTTCTGAATTGGGAATGCAACTCAGACCGCCCTTAACGCGGTATTTGATCCCTTCGTGGCAATACAGCTCGGCTACAATTTGTTGTTTGTTCAAAACTGCAGATTCCTCAACACCTTCACATATTATGCGTGAATGGGATCGAATCCTGGCCCGGCACTAAAGATTTAATTATGTGTTATCAAGCTCTAGCATGAGAACACCTATCTGCTGGTGGATAATATTTTTGATTTTTAATGTATTTTCATTCGCTGTCAACACTAACGATGTCCGACGTTTTTAACTCCCAGTGAGACACAGAACTATTTGCGAGATGACTGTAAGTTCAAGATGCTATTCGGAGCAGCTGGTGGAGAAAAATTCGGTAGCTGATGTCTCTTTGTGTGTAGTCAACAACGATATGCGTGGGGCTCTATTCCCAGTGAGCGCTGAACTCTTCGTCATATTATTTCAGTTCAAACATGCTTACATGTCACTGCTGGTGCAACAAACCCATATTTAACGTTAGTTTTCTCTAGAATATACCAGCGATAGGTGCCGGGTTGGAGTCCTGGGAAGGAAAAAAATTAATGTTTCGTCTCGTCATTTCAGTTAAAACATCTAGTTACTGCCGCGAAATTCCGATATGTCACATTTGACTGTGCTTCGATAGCAATCCGATTAGGTTCCGGGTTCGAATCCGTGTCCAACACACAGCTTTACCTCACGGCATTTCAAGTAAGTTACTTGTGAAGAAGCAATATTTAACATCTCTCGTAGTTCGTTAACAGGGACAATAGATGCTGGGTAGGAATTCGCGTCTGTTAAAAATGTTTGCGTTATGCAATTTAAAGTTGATATTTGCTAACTGATACTGTCTAAAATCGAGGTATA
Source organism: Schistocerca cancellata (assembly GCF_023864275.1). Lineage (NCBI taxonomy): Eukaryota > Metazoa > Arthropoda > Insecta > Orthoptera > Acrididae > Schistocerca > Schistocerca cancellata. Next base: position 750,369,313 of record NC_064627.1, read on the forward strand.
TCACTCACTGTATGCCTAATCAGGAATGACTGTTAGTTTCCGTCAGTCACGAAATCTTTGCTTAGTCTGCATGAGCTGGGTTTGAATCCATATGCAGAACAAGACGGTTCGTCGTGTCATTTAATGTTCATACATATTCTCAACTAGCTGCTCGTGAATGACTTAAATTTTTAATGTCATTTTGTGTTAAATATTTCAAATGGTTCAAATGGCTCTGAGCACTATGGGACTTAACTTCTAAGGTCATCAGTCCCCTAGAACTTAGAACTACTTAAACCTAACTAACCTAAGGACATCACACACATCCATGCCCGAGGCAGGATTCGAACCTGCGACCGTAGCGGTCACGCGGTTCCAGACTGAAGCGCCTAGAATCGCACGGCCACATCGACCGGCCCCCACCATCTGGTATCAATGCATTACCTTATAATCCATTATATATAATCATTTTCATAGTACACTTGATATTATAGATGAGTAGGACACATAGATAATGTCCGTTTGACGTCAACAGTGTGTAACATTTTACTTTTTTTGAATAGGACAATGTTCCTCTCCAATAATTTTTAAATTAGTTACAATAAGCTTACGCTGTAAGAGAATTCGCTTGTATTTTTCAATATGTCGTCTGTTGTCGGTTTGAAGGCCTTCCATAACATCGGCAACGTAGTGCAACTCCACCGAGAGCTGTCTGGAGTAGGGTGGTGATAGCAATGTGAAAGTTGCGAGCTGTCGAAGACGATCTTCATATTCCTAATGCGATAAGGACATCGTATACTCTTGACGACGTTTAGCACCTGTGCGGTCAGTCACCCAATTTCAGAATTCATTTTGAGTAATCCTGCTAAATTCTCAAAATGTTGTCTTTTTATATTGATGAGTAATATGGATAGTCGTCACGTTCATGTGCCGTCTACAACGCAAATTTAATGTTACTATCCTAGGAACTAACCTGCAATACGTTTTGTATTTCATGATCGGAACTATCTGCATTAACCGTCATCAGAGCAATGTCAGGGAACAGAATGCAGCAGTGCCTACTTGAGGACCTGCTTGAGTCGTGTTCTAAGGAAAGGGTAGTTGCTGGTTCACATTATATTACACTAGCGAGAAGTACCGACTTTTCCTTTTCTCTGCAAACATCCAGAACTAAATTCAGTAACTAAATGCTAAGAATATATTTGCATTGTGCCAACTCAAAGATCAATAGATATGGATATAGATATAGATTTTTATATTTAAAGCCATTCTCGTTCTGCGTTGGAATAAACATCATTCATTATTTGCTTGTTCTTGTTACGATTGTTATTGTCATTCTCTCACTCGCAAGAGTCTTATGCTGATGCTGTATGAATAAATTATGCCATTGGATACAAAGCGGTTTAGTTTTGAGACCTAACCCACGAGGGGGGAAGGCACAGTGGTCTGCTTCAGGAATTCCAAGCAATAAAACACAAAAAACAACCCAGGAAGGGTTCGAACAGCTACTTTCACGCAGAGACATGCATCTGGAATCTGTTCATCGTTACGGGGTCAAACAAGAGGGTAACATTACTGAAACAATGATCGGGCTACTTAGTATATAATAGAGCATACAGATTTCAAGGAGGAAACGTATGAAGACGCAGACTTCCTCGTTATCAATATGTGCGGCATATCTTTCGTGTTAACGAAAGTAAATTCCCGCTTTACCTCTTCTTACGTGTCAAATGAAATGAATGCCATGAGGAATAGAATATTTGTTGACTGCGTCTCTTCTTGCTTCCATTCTTACCAACATATTTCTTCATTCTCGTGGTAATCATGACATACTATGTGCATGCTGCAAACGATTGCAAGTGGACAAATTCGACATCGAGGTACAAAGCGTTTGGTATCTTACATTATATTCAATTCGAATAAGCTTCCGGTGTATTTTTACTTCGTTTGTATTTTTAGATGATTATGAACGTTACGGAAATTTATCTCACATGCTTTATGTTGAATGAGAAACATTGAATGATTCGTTTTGCTTTCCCTACGTTGAAATGATATAATGTCGGCGTCAACAGCCTTCTTCCACGCCGGAAGCTGAAACTTGTATCATTCTGGATTAATGATAATTGAATGTCTCATATGTATACATAGCCCACAAGGCGACGTCAGAAACCATCAGGGGAGAACGCCGCATAAAAACCAAACGTGCGCGCGCGTCTCCACTCTGAAGAACCGTATCGGAGAATCATGGCAAGCATTTCGCTGAAGAGCTGCCTCGTCAGAGATCCGAGAAATGGCAGCGTCGTAGCAAGTATTTGTCATCACTCTGATAGTGCTTTTACTTCCCGGTGTAGGTCGGCGTTACCTCGCTAAATTCACTTGACATTCGTTTTCCACATCGAAGACTCGTACGATATAATCCACTGCAAGATGACACAATTAGAAAGTATATTTAATTTCTGGACTCCAAGAACGGCGTTCTTCACATAAGTAACACCTGTTTGTGTGTGCATTCGGGAGGACGCCGGTACAATCCCGCGCCCGGCCATCCTGATTTAAGTTTTCAATGATTTCCCTAAATCGCTTCAGGCAAATGCCGGGATGGTTCCTTAGGAAGGGCACGGCCGATTTCCTTCCCCATCCTTCCCTAATCCGAGCTTGTGCTCCGTCTCTAATGACATCGTTGTCGACGGGACGTTAAAACAGTGATCTCCACCTCCTCTGTTTGTGTGTTTAAGGTTGCGTTTTGAGGCTCAGGCAACATCGCAGTGACTATAGTCCGCCTCTGGCCGCCAGTGTGTCGTTAGCTCAGAGGTTCCCTTGTGCGTTGCAGTGCTTGTACTATAAGTTCGAATCACGGTAGAAGCCGCTGACTACAACCTTTTATTTTCCATTTTAATTAATGGAGTTGCAAACTGCTAGTAAAAATTTCTTATGCGAAATCTGAAGAATGCCTTTAAACATCAATCTTCGTCCGATTTCGACTTAGTAAATTAAGTTAATATCATGGATTTCTGCTTTGCAAATTCCAAGGTGCTTCACTGTAAAATAGGTCCTGAAAAGATTCAAACCAACTGTCAACGATATAAATTTGAGCTTTGTTCGTCATATAGGTCTAACATGACGGAACGTTGTTTATGAAGTGCGCATGTTCATTAATATAGTTCCCATCTTCTAAATTTTTGCAATAGCATTTAACTGTAAACGTTTTCTAACACCGGCGTTAGCAATTCCTTTCCGTTCTCTGAAACCTTCAAAACGACAAATTTTTCTGGTTTAAATCTGATGACCTTAACTATCACTTCCGATCAACAATAAATACTTCATGAACCCATACATGGAACTCCAAATGTGCAGTGTGCCTGCACTGCTACAGAGCATGCATTGCAAGGTATTCACACAGTTTATCGCATAGACGTACCATAAGGAATGAAACAAGAACTGTAATACACTTTACACCACAGACGCTCACTCTGGCTTGACGAAAACATCCAAACATTGACCAAAAGTTGCACAAATAAGTAAGTTTGAAAGGAAAAGAAACGAGGTATGAAGCATTTATGAATTCATCGAATGTAGTGAGGTGGTTTAATTTCGTCCCAGTCTATAAAATTAATTTCGGGCCATACTCAGCTCTTGCCGATTACCCGCCTACTAATCAGGGCGTCTGTCTCCGTTGCTTTTGAGCGTGAATGGAAATTGTAGAAATTTTCTGTGGAGCAACATTTAATAATAAAGCGTTTTAAATCATCAAAAGCGATGAGCGGTAGCAGGCGCTTTCGATTAAGAACGGGGGAGTGCAGTGCCGCTGCTGTCGCCCTGGCCGCTGCCAGTAGCCAGCAAATGGATCCCGGAGCTTTGCCGCATACGGCGTCCAGAGGAGGACAGTCTGCAGGAAATCTGCCGTTAAATCGTTACTAGATAAAATTTTGATATCGGTGTGTCACAAAGCGAAATAGATTGAATCTGCGCTACCATTACATTCACGTCTTCAGCATTCAGACAGAAGAGGCTATAAAAATATTTTATGCCAGCTGCTCTCGATCCACTGACATTACGAATAGAAACAACGCACGCTACCGCTAGACCACAGGCGTAATCAGCCTAGAGTCTCTCTACCTTGGGACAAGTTTTCCTCCAGGAAGTGCCGCAGTCTACAGTGTTGCCAGATTGTGCAGATAACCGGACTTAGAGAATTAGCGAGTTGGCCAGTTTTTTTGTCCCATGTTGCGATCGGCGCGGACTTAGCCTCTGAAGCGGCCGGCCGCCGGTCGAGTTTTATGTCAAAGAGTGTTCATTCCCGGCCTGTTGCATTTTTCATATTTTGTATCATTTCGGAAACGTATGAGGTGGAAAAGATCGGTCTGACACCCTGTATAGTTTTCAGTATGCTTAAGAGAGAAAAACACAAATAATAGTTACAGTTGTTGAATTATGATGTTTCGTTTGCAGTCAGCGCATCTGAGTATTATCAGTAACTACCCTTAAGTCCCTAAACATAGTCACAGAAATAGAAATAAGACCCGCTGACTTATAGTTTGGGTATCCCAGCCCTCGGCAGCCATGTCTTTGAGGCGAAAGCTGTAGCCATTCACAGCCCACTCAGTGAAAACATCGGCTGACATTTCTACTTCTGGTGGTATAAATAAGTCTTCGCAAGAAAGAAGAATATGTTTGCTAACTCTGTGACCGACGAGGTATCTCTTACAAGGCACAAAATTACGCTTATAAATTCACTAGATACACATTTATGTTATTTCCATTGAATAATCTGAATGTTTTTCACTTAAAGTGTGACATAACGTTATCATTTCATGTTTTTCAGTCCAGGAAAGTCATTCCACCCAAAACTGCAAATAATCTAGTCCTTTACGTTGCGACTTATCTGTGCTAGCCACTACTGGGGAAATAAGGACGAGAGGAACGCCGCAGCTCTTGCTAGCTCTGAGCCAACGTGGTCGTCCGTGAAATAAAAGCTGCTTTGCCCCGCTGTTACAGTTTCGCTCATGCCCAGATTTTTAGCCATTACGTGACAGGACTATAAGCAGCAAGATCGAAAATCAGTTAGGAAATCTTACGAACATTTCAACACAAGTCGTCTCGCTACTTCCAGTGCACCATAAAGTAAGGACGAAAAGCTTATGATACTGCACAATTGCTATATATATATATATATATATTCCTCTAATGTGAAGTTTATGATCCGGTGTACTGAATTTATTTCTGTGTAGGATTTACGAAGTTTTCATTGTAACTTCTGGGTTACACAGAATCATTTTCCGTGTATTGTTACCAGCAGCTCACTACTTTGTTTCCTTTGTTATTCATACGGGAATATTTCATTATTCGTAACATTAACAAGCCTCCACACTGTAGGTGATATTCACTACCAAAATTAAAATAACAATGCCATTATTATTTACACTATGCTTAAACTGTCGCATTATCTGTGTGATAAGGGTAATTTCAGTTTAAAACGATCAGTAGTGTCAGTATTGATGAATTCCTGTAGTAATGTCGTATTTTTCATATTTAAGCTATCAACAATGATATTATAACACTGAATGTCGGGTATTATTTAGCCACCACCCTGAATTACCACAATTTGTTCCATTAGAACGTCACCAGTATTGCTGACATGGGAATGGTAATCTTTCTTTTTTGTAATTGCTCATATCTTTGTCGATAATTATACGTTCAATATTTTAAATTCTATTTTCTGGTTTGTCAAGTATTGAGTGGAGTCTGGTTTGGAATTATTTTAGCTTAGTGGAATGGAAACACCCACATATATAAGGAATCGTCCTTGAATCGTCTCCCTTTTCCACCTAGTTCCTCCGATACACTGTAATACAGAAGTTAACTGGAAGAAGTACGCAATGTGACGAACAGAAATCACACTTATATTCAAGGCCAATAAGTGCACTGAAGTCACCGTGACTCATGATACTCCCCAGGCCATTACAAAAGGCGGGACATGGTCCTTAATGAGGTGTGTGATCACCACGAAGGGGACGTGCTCCCACGCTGGCCACACGTTTGGTAAAGGAGTTCCCGTGGTAGCGCATTTCATTACTCCAATAACTGCTGGATGGTGGGATATTCGTTGGTGCATGTGTACGTGCTGCACAATACGTCTCCCCAACGCATCCCACTCTTGCTCGATGGCATTTAAAGCTGGGGAACGAGCAGGCCAGTCCATTCGCCGACTATCCTGTCGTTCCAGGAGCTTCTCCAACCTCCACAGCCGATGTGGATGCGCATTCTCATCCAAAAAAACGAAGTCAGTGCCGAATGAACCCTGAAAAGACGCACAGGAGGAAGGAGTACAGTGTCAAAATAACGTTGTCATATGAGTGTATTATGTTCAAAGATTTCGATGTCTGTATGCTCCCGCAACATCATTCCTCCACAGGGCATAACATCTTGATCATTACAGACAGACCATCTTCGACAATGTTCGTCAATGAATTATTTGTTCCCACCTCTCACCACATGAAGGTACGTCCAATTCTTTGTATCTATGGTACAAGTTTCGTGTAACTTGGCAGTGACACCATGCGAAAGTTACTTTCATCGTTAAGTTTTGCAGACCATTGTAAGACTGCGTAACATATCTAGCTCCACTGGCAGGCACGCAAAATGGTAAAGAACGGCAGTTCCCTGTGACAAGTAGAACGGCCACAAGAAACGATTAGTGTTGTTCGTTTTAGTGTTGTTATCACGCTGTGTAAGGTATGTAAGGGGCGTGAACAGCGTCAGATGAATAACTTAGAAGTAAATATCCTCGGAGTAGTGAAGTAACTTAAATCACTTAATAAAAGCAAGTCTTCTGGTTCAGACTGTATACCAATTAGGTTCCTTTCAGAGTATGCTGATGCATTAGCTCCATACTTAACAATAATATACAACTGTTCGCTCGATGAAAGATCCGTAACCAAAAACTGGAAAGTTGCACAGATCACACCAATATTCAAGAAAGGTAGTATGGGTAATCCACTAAATTACAGGCCCACATCGTTAACGTCGATATGTAGCAGGATTTTGGAACATATATTGTATTCAACCATTATGAGTTACCTCGAAGAAAACGGTCAATTGACACATAGTTAGTATGGGTTTAGAAAACATCGTTCTTGCGAAACACAACTAGCTCTTTATTCGCATGAAGTGTTGAGTGCTATTGACAAGGAATTTCAGCTCGATTCCGTATTTCTGGATTTCCGGAAGGCTTTTGACACTGTACCCCACAAGCGGCTCGTATTGAAGTAGCGTGCTTATGGAATATCGTGTCAGTTATGTGTCTGGATTTGTGATTTCCTGTCAGAGAGGTCACAGTTCGTAGTAACTGACGCAAAGTCATCGAGTAAAACATAAGTGATTTCTGGCGTTCCCCAAGGTAGTGTTATAGGCCCTTTGCTGTTCCTTATCTATATAAACGATTTGGGAGACAATCTGAGCAGCCGTCTTCGGTTGTTTTCAGATGACGCTGTCGTTTATCGACTAATAAAGTCATCAAAAGATCAAAACAAAATGCAAAACGATTTAGAAAAAATATCTGAATGGTGTGAAAAGTGGCAGTTGACCCCGAATAGCGAGGTCATCCACATGAGTGCTCAAAGGAACTCGTTAAACTTCGGTTACACGATAAATCAGTGTAATCTAAAAGCCTTAAATTCAACTATATACCTAGGTACTACAATTACGAACAACTTAGACTGGAAGGAACACATAGAAAACGTGGGGAGAGAGATGGCAGAGTTTTGAGAGCGGACGATCTGGACGTGTGTCCGTCAGAAATAGGAAATTTGTAAGACTGGATGTCATGAACATACACTCCTGGAAATGGAAAAAAGAACACATTGACACCGGTGTGTCAGACCCACCATACTTGCTCCGGACACTGCGAGAGGGCTGTACAAGCAATGATCACACGCACGGCACAGCGGACACACCAGGAACCGCGGTGTTGGCCGTCGAATGGCGCTAGCTGCGCAGCATTTGTGCACCGCCGCCGTCAGTGTCAGCCAGTTTGCCGTGGCATACGGAGCTCCATCGCAGTCTTTAACACTGGTAGCATGCCGCGACAGTGTGGACGTCAACCGTATGTGCAGTTGACGGACTTTGAGCGAGGGCGTATAGTGGGCATGCGGGAGGCCGGGTGGACGTACCGCCGAATTGCTCAACACGTGGGGCGTGAGGTCTCCACAGTACATCGATGTTGTCGCCAGTGGTCGGCGGAAGGTGCACGTGCCCGTCGACCTGGGACCGGACCGCAGCGACGCACGGATGCACGCCGAGACCGTAGGATCCTACGCAGTGCCGTAGGGGACCGCACCGCCACTTCCCAGCAAATTAGGGACACTGTTGCTCCTGGGGTATCGGCGAGGACCATTCGCAACCGTCTCCATGAAGCTGGACTACGGTCCCGCACACCGTTAGGCCGTCTTCCGCTCACGCCCCAACATCGTGCAGCCCACCTCCAGTGGTGTCGCGACAGGCGTGAATGGAGGGACGAATGGAGACGTGTCGTCTTCAGCGATGAGAGTCGCTTCTGCCTTGGTGCCAATGATGGTCGTATGCTTGTTTAGCGCCGTGCAGGTGAGCGCCACAATCAGGACTGCATACGACCGAGGCACACAGGGCCAACACCCGGCATCATGGTGTGGGGAGCGATCTCCTACACTGGCCGTACACCACTGGTGATCGTCGAGGGGACACTGAATAGTGCACGGTACATCCAAACCGTCATCGAACCCATCGTTCTACCATTCCTAGACCGGCAAGGGAACTTGCTGTTCCAACAGGACAATGCACGTCCTCATGTATCCCATGCCACCCAACGTGCTCTAGAAGGTGTAAGTCAACTACCCTGGCCAGCAAGATCTCCGGATCTGTCCCCCATTGAGCATGTTTGGGACTGGATGAAGCGTCGTCTCACGCGGTCTGCACGTCCAGCACGAACGCTGGTCCAACTGAGGCGCCAGGTGGAAATGGCATGGCAAGCCGTTCCACAGGACTACATCCAGCATCTCTACGATCGTCTCCATGGGAGAATAGCAGCCTGCATTGCTGCGAAAGGTGGATATACACTGTACTAGTGCCGACATTGTGCATGCTCTGTTGCCTGTGTCTATGTGCCTGTGGTTCTGTCAGTGTGATCATGTGATGTATCTGACCCCAGGAATGTGTCAATAAAGTTTCCCCTTCCTGGGACAATGAATTCACGGTGTTCTTATTTCAATTTCCAGGAGTGTATATATATACATATATTATGACTTTTGAACACTATACTAAAGTAAATACATTGTTTGTTCTCCATCAAAATCTTTCATTTTCTAACTATGCCTATCCGTAGTTAGTGCTTTCAGTAGTTAGAATCTTTTATTTAGATGGCAGTATTGGCGCTCACTGTTCTGCAGTAGTTCGAGTAACTACGATTTTTGTGTGGTAAGTGATTCATGAAAGGCATAGGTTATTGTTAGTCAGGGCCATTCTTTTGTAGGGATTATTGAAAGTCAGATTGCTTTGCGCTAAAAATATTGTGTGTCAGTTTAGTGTTGATCAGAATAAGTAAAGAGGGAAATGTGTGAGTACGTTCAGTTTTGCTCAGCTGTTTGAAAATCAAATAACGTAGAGGTCTTCCAGCAGTGTCATTTGTAATTTTTTTCTAAGGGGACGTTACACTAAGACAAAATCTCTGATGACAGGCAGGAATGTGATTCTGTCGAAGCAATTCCGCTAGCTCTGAAACCATTTTATAGCAAGACATTCCCAGAAACAGACATTATTCCAGAGAAAATTTATGTTACATTTGAAATACCATTACTGGATACACTCTCTCGAAGACTTCTCAGTGAGTACAAGATGAGTTGTTTCGCAGGTTTGGTGAATTCTCTGTCGCATTGGTCGTGAATCTGCAAAGCTGGTAATGTTGTCTGTAAGGGCGTCAAGATATGCAACCAACAGCCACTTATCCTGATCGTTTCTTATGATTTTCCGTCATACACTCCAATCAGGAAACTGGAATTGCACTGTTCTATTACTATAAAATTGTTTTTATAAAATGTTATATATTCATCAACTGTTTAAACTTTTAAAATGTGTGTGTGAGAATTTGTTGGGTAAAATCTCACTGAGGTATAACTCTGTATTTGGAGCAGATATCAAGCATTTTGTAGTCTAATCAAACGTGTGATGTTTTGAAGTAACTCGCTTAATAGTAAAGGGAAGCTAATCCTCCATGAACCATGGATATTGCCGTTGACGGGGTGGCTTGCGTGCCTCACCGATACACATAGCCCTACCGTAGTTGCAACAACCACGGAGGCGTATCTGTTGACAGGCCAGACAAACGTGTGGTTCCTGAAGAGGGACAGCAGCCTTTTCAGTAGTTGCAGGGGCAACACTCTGGATGATTGACTGGTATGGCCTTGTAACGTTAACCAAAAGGGACTTGCTGTGATTGAAGTGCGAACGGCTGAAAGCAAGGAGAAACTGCAGCCGTAATTTTTCCCGAGGGCATGCAGCTTTACTGTATGCTTAAATGATGATGGCGTCCTCTCGGGTAAAATATTCCGGAGGTAAGATATTCCTCCATTCGGATGTCCAGGCGTGGGCTATTCAGTAGAACGTCGTTATCAGGAGAAACAAAACTAGCGTTCTACGGATCGGAGCGTGGAATATCTGATGCATTAATCGGGTAGGTAGGTTATAAAATTTGATATGGGAAATGGATAGGTTAAAATTGGATCTAGTGATAATTAGTGAAGTATGGTGACAGGAGTAACAAGACTTCTGGTCAGGTGAATACAGGGCTGCAAATACAAAATCAAATACGGGTAATGCAGGAGAAGGTTTAATAATCAATAAAGGAAACAGCAGTGCAGGTAAGCTACTACGAACAGCACAGTAAACGCATTATTGTAGTTGAGATAGACACGAAGCCCACGCCTACCACAATAGTAAAAGTTTGTATGCCAACTACCTCCGCAGAAGGCAAAGAGACTGAAGAAATGTATGATGAGATACAAGAAATTATTCAGATAGTGAAGGTAAACGAAAATTAAAGAGTCATTGGGGACTGAAATTCGATATCAGGAAAAGGAAGAGAAGGGAAAGTAGTAGGTGAACATGGAATGGGGGTAAGGAATGAAAGAGGAAGACGCCTGGTAGAAATTTGCACAGAGAGTAACTTAATCATAGCTAACACTTGGTTAAAGAATCATGGAAGGAGGTCGTATACGTGGAAGAGGCCTGGAGACACTGGAAGGTTTCAGAAAGATTATATAATGGTAAGGCAGAGATTTAGGAACCAGATTTTAAATTGTAAGATATTTCAAGTGGCAGGGGTGGACTCTGGCAACAATCTATTGGTTATGAACTGTAGATTAAAACTGGAGAAACTACAAAAAGATGGGAATTTAAGAAGACGGAACCTGGATAATCTAGAAGAACCACAGTTTGTAGAGTGTTTCAGAGAGAGAATTAGAGAACAATTGACAAGAACGGGTCAAAGAAATGCAATAGAAGAAGAATGCGTAGCTTTGGGAGATGAAATACATAAGGCAGCAGAGGTTCAAGTAGGTAAAAAGACGAGGGCTAGTAGAAATCCTTGGGCAATTCATGAGAGGAGAAAATATAAAAATGCAGTAAAAGAAGCATGCAGAAAGGAACATAAACGTCTCAAAAATGAGATCGACAGGGAGTGCAAAGTGGCTAAGCAGGAATGGTTGGAGGACAAAAGTAAGGATGTAGATCACTAGGGATAAGATAGATGCTGCCTACAGGAAAATTAAAGAGCACTTTGGAAAGAAGAGAACCACTTATATGAATATCAGGAGCACAGATGGCAAACCAGTTCTAAGCAAAGAAGGGAAAACAGAAAGGTGGAAGGTGTATATAGAGAGTCTATACAAGGGCCATGTACTTGAGGGCAGTATTTTGGAAATGGGAAAGGACGTAGATGAAGATGAAATGGGAGATATGATACTGCGTGAAGAATTTGACAGAGCACTGAAAGACCTAAGTCGAAACAAGGCCCGGGAGTAGACAACATTCCATTAGAACTACTGATAGCCTTGGGAGAGCCAGCCCTGACAAAACTCCACCATCTCGTAAGCAAGATATATGAGTCAGGTGAAAAGCCCTCAGACTTCAAGAAGGATATAATAATTCCAATCCCAAAGAAAGAAGGTCGTTGATGGGTGTGTAAATTTCCAAACTATCAGTTTAATTAGTGAAGGCCGCAAAATACCAACACGAATTCTTTACAGACGAATGGAAAAACTGGCAGAAGCCGACCTCGGGGAAGATCAGTTTGGATTGCTTAGAAATGTTGGAACGCCTGAGACAATAGACCCTACGACTTGTCTTAAGAGATAGATTAAGGAAAGGCAAAGCTAAGTTTTTAGCATTTGTAGACTTAGAGAAAGCTTTAGACAATGGAATACACTGTTAAAAATTCTAAAGGTGAAAGGTGGCAGGGGTCAAATACAGGGAGCGAAAGGCTATTTACAATTTGTACAGAGACCAGATGGCAGTTATAAGAGTCGAGGGGCATAAAAAGGCAAGCAGTGGTTGGGAAGACAGTGAGACAGGGTTGTAGCCTATCCCCTATGTTATTTAATCTGTATATCGAGGAAGCAGTAACAGAAAAAAAAATGGAGTAAGAATTAAAATCCATGGAGAAGAAATGAAATCTTTGAAGTTTGCCAATGACAATTCTGTCGGAGACAGAAAATGAGCTGGAAGAGCAGCTGAACGGAATGGACAGTGTCTTGATAGGAGGATTTGAAATGAACATCAACAAAAGCAAAATGAGAATAATGGAATGTAGTCAAATTAAATCAGGTGATGCTGAGAGAATTAGATTAAAAATTGAGGCACTTAAAGTAGTGGATGAGTTTTGCTATTTGGGAGGCAAAATAACTGACGATGGTCGAAGTAGAGAGGATATAAAATGTAGAGTGGCAATGGGAAGGAAATCGTTTCTGAAGAAGATAGATTTGTTAACATCGAGTATAGATTTAAGTGTCAGGAAGTCTTTCCTGAAAGTATTTGCGTGGAGTGTAGCCATGTATGGAAGAGAAATATGGGCGATAAATAGTTTAGAGGAGAAGAGAATAGAAGCTTTCGAAATGTGGTGCTACAGAAGAATGCTGAAGATGAGATGGGTAGATCACGTACCTAATGAGGGTGTATCGAACAAAATTGGGGAGAAGAGGAATTTGTGGCACAACTTGAATATAAGAAGAGATTGGTTGGTAGGACATGTTCTGAGGCATCAAGTGATCACCAATTTATTATTGGAGGGCATCGTGGAGGGTAAAAATCGTTGAGGGAGACCAATAGGTGGGGACAGTAAGCCGAATCAGAAGGATGTGGGTTGCAGTACTTACTTTGAGATGAAGAAGCTTGCGCAGGATCGAGTAACATGGAGAGCTGCATCAAACCAGTCTCTATACTGAAGATTACAACAACAATCAACCATTAATCTGAACATCTGTTTGAAGATTATAGTGCTTTAGCTGGTATTGTTCCAACCATGATGTTGTGTCCTTGCCTTCGTCTGATCTACGAACACGCTCATGCAGACGGTTATTGGTTATTGGAGTTTATAGTACAGAAGAGATACAGCCAGAGATGAAAACTGTGTTAACTGAGGCAAGAATGTCTTATGACTATATAGGAATGTAACATCAACTCTTTACTTTCGGAATGCGACAGTTAAACACTGCCGGCCGGTGTGGCCGAGCGGTTCTAGGCGCTAGCGTCTGGAACCGCGCAACCGCTACGGTCGCAGTTTCGAATCCTGCTTCGGGCATGGATGTGAATGATGTCCTTAGGTTGGTTAGGTTTAAGCAGTTATAAGTTCTAGGGGACTGATGACCTCAGATGTCCCATAGTGATCTTGAAATGTTAAACTGCAACGAAATTTTTTATAGAGTACTAGTAATATAGTGGAAAGTAAAATACGTTTATTCTCGCTCAGATTTATGCTGTGCTCATCGCCTTCTTTGGCAATGGCGCCTCTTGATTAATGGGTGACTAAAGATGTACCGTAAAGTTAATGAGCAATTAATTATCACGCCTTACTGAATTCTTTCGCTACAGTTTTAGACCATTAGCTGTCGTTGTCATGATTCAGCAGCTGGTAGTCCCACACAGAATCTATCTTGCCCAGAAAACTATAAACGCTGTTTACGAAGATATGTTTTCTTGTCATATCTAAACACGAAATTACGTTTTTCATCTACATTATAGAGCAGTTCCTCCTCACTTTTAGCACTTGTTACACACAACTGGAAATATATTAAAACACATGTAGGCTAACACATTACAGCACTTAATGCAAACCTCAAGGCTATCATGTTTGAACAGGCACTGCTTAATCCCTTATTTGACTCATCTTTAAACTTTTGAGGAAGAATTTATTTACTAATTTTTTCAAGTAAATATCTCTGCTTATGAGTGATGAATGTTTTATCAGTCCGTTTTTATTTATTTAAAATAGACGATGTTGCACGAAAAGCAATTAAATACTTGCAGTGCCTAAAATACTTTATTGTTATGTAAATCAAAGTAAACATACATGCAAAAGTTTTATAATAGTGAACCGACAAAACTTGCGAGAAAGCTGAAATTATTTGAAGCTGAAGTCTCTCGTGCTACTATTAGTGATTCTAGGAGACCCTTGTGAATATATGCTGCTGCGTGACAATATTGTTTATACTGTACAACGGAAAAACAGCCGATGTTGTAAATTTAACTTTTATGTACTTGATGACTAGAGTCAGATCGGGACCTATTTTCGAATCATGTACATACAACACAGCTGCTGCCAAATTATTAAGTGCACGTCAAAAATACAGAACTTACCAAGATACACGTAGCGGATACCCTAAATTATATTTCCCAAAATACAAGGAGCATTTCAAGACTACAGACATACACGTACAAGAAAGTGCAAATGCACAGTTGCAGAGCATACAGGAAATCAGCAGTCTGCTCCTCCCACTGCCGTAAGGAAATCTCGGGAAGGGAGTGCCTAATCAGGATACAGGAAATATCGTTTTTATTTAGTACATTATTCTCCAATCATCAAAATACAACAATTAATGGAATAACACTACGAGTCAGCAATAAAAGTAATACTCTTAAAATTTTTAGCAAAAGTGCTAATATACTTTCATCGAACAGCGATGATCAGCAGCGCATACGGCGTGACGAATCCATAAGCCATGATGATACAGGGTATGTGAAAAGCATTAAATGTGAACCGCAACATTAGTATTAAAAGAAATCAAATAATAGCACATTAAAGATCTCCATCATTTTCAACTCTTTACATGCGTAAAAACTTTACCATAACAAACCTTAGAAAATTGTATAATGATAAAACGATTGTTGACATTTCCCACTAAAAACAAACTAACCACCAAAAATTGGGGTACCTAACGGCACTAAAATCGCACTTATCCGTTAAATCAAACAACAAAAAAGGATACAACTGTATTGTATATGACTATAATTTAGGTAGTTTGTCCTAGAGGATGATTTAAAAATCGAGCTCGACCCGAAACTAATCATCAAATTAATGAAAGTGAAATTTGCAACTTTGGCTGTTCTCCTTAGTACTTATTAAAAGAAGTTGCTGCACTGCAATTACTCCACCTTACTGGAAGTTCATTGTCTGTATTGTTTTCATATTCATTGACCTGTATTAAAATGTCATTTGTTATACGAGCCGTACAAATGTGCGAAGCGTTCTACAGATACTAGCCCAACGGCCTCCTACGGCTTGTGTGGAACCAAAAGTTGTTCTATCCCATTTCTGATGAAAGCTTCGAAACATTAAACTTCAACTTGCAGTGGAATCGAGTTTCTGAAGAGGTTAACCGCAGGTACGTACAAGGTGTGAGGATATTGGAAATAGTCTCGGACGGTTCCAGAGTTTGAGAACGGGCGCACGTGCTCCCAGCACCAGCTGCGAATACCAGAAGCACTCAAGCGTAGCGCATGTTCGCCGGTCCGTGGGATATCGGCAAGCCTGCGGGCCCCGCCTGAGAGCTACAGTACATGACAGCCACTGGTCGATATGTGCGGAAGCGATTCTGGACTCCACAGCAAATGTCTGTTTCAAAAAAAGTATAATGAAAGAATCTAAAGTAGATACCTACGAAAAAGATGGAGACAATGCGTACGCGTAATTAAACTTCTGGTCTAGAATGTTTTAATGTGAGAAGTCGAAAATTTTCTTGTTCTTTGGTGATACCAAGCTGTTTAAAAGCTAAGAATTCCTATAAATTCCTGTTATCATCCGTCAGGGTTACTGTTGTACTCTGTGACGGTACAGTCCCCACGAAGGCATCCAACAAACTTTGGAAGCGGACGTATTTGACGCACGAACTCACGTTTGACAGATAAGAGGGGGGGGGGGGCTAGCACGCTAAATGGCGGCTCAGCTTGGCTGCCCACAGCTACAACAGGTTTGTAGTTCGTCCGCTAGATGCCGGCGCTCTTTCAGCTATGCTATTGGAGCGGACACATAACTCTATAAAAGCAAGTGGCCGGTATTTCCGTGCTCGAAAGCGGATGGGGAGAAAAAAAAGGGGTAACAGCCGCCATGGGAGACCAAAAGATGTAGTTCAAGACTGAAAAATCAGGTATGTTCTAATAAAATATGAACGCCATAAGATATTGGAAATCCAGTACCACAGAAACAAAGGAAACATCATAGTGAATACTGGTATATAAGTGCGTCCTTGGCGCAATGAATAGTTTCTACGTTATTCTGTGTCAAGCAGCTTACAAACTGTATGAAATTTAAAAAAAATTAACTTGGTTACAGCTACATCGATTTTCGTAAACCAAGTGCCAATGGGGAATTAAACCAAAATTGGGATAAACATTGACATTTTTGTATCTGATGCAGAAAAAAATGCAAATTTAGCTACAAAATTAATTTATATCGTAAATATAGCTGCAGCATTATAGAATAACAATAGAAAGGAAATTATATATATATTCATAATTAATAGATTTTTTTGTTAGCAAGAATATCGAGAAGGCAACGCTTTTCATATTAAAAGTGTAATTAATGCAAAGAGCAGTGTGTGTTCTAAAAATCTAGTTGCAGCTCCGAAAAGCAGATAAAATTTGGAACGATTTAACATATAATACTTCTGTCCATCACAACATTTATATTTTTACATGATCAGGGAGCAAATGTACTTTATTTGACTCACGTGATCTATGTGAGAATATAAATAACCTGCCACCATCTTGGCTCAGGCAGGCTGGTTTGGGCAGTATTCGCGAGTAATCTCTGTGTGAGTTGGATGAGCAGATAGATGACCAAGTGAAAGTACTGAGAGTTTTCTAGGAGTTGAGTTGCGGAATTCCACGTGCAATTTTCGAGTATATCCCTGTGAACATTTAGTAATATTCTCGAGCTATGGACTTTGAATATTTTTTCTTCAGGGGACGATTCCAAGACCTGATATCTTACCGCCGATATACAGTGTGGATTCGGACTTGTGATTTTTGCCATTTACCAACTGAGAAATTTAACTTGAATCAGACTCAAATTAGACTTAGAATTTTTCGAGGGTTTGGTGTAAGTGGAGACTTAGTTGAGATACAGTCTGGTTATTTATGTTCTGGCACAGGAAAACATTCGTCCTCGAAAGTTTATTAAACTTGTTTCTGCGGTTCATACGGAAAATAAAATCTAATAATTTAGTGGAACTCAGACCATTGTGAGTTGTGAACTTTATTACGATGCTGCTTGCCTGCATTCTGTTGAATGTTTTGGCAAGTACGACGAGTGAATGGTTTGTCCCTAGAAGTTAACGCAGCCAGACTTTAGAAAAATCCAAACTTTCACTGTAGCGCGTGATGGTCTGCTACTAACTAAAATTTTAATAAACGGATATTTTACACAGTAGTGCGTGTCTGTGTGTCTGAGGGGGATGTGTGTGTGGGGGGGGGGGGGGGGGGTCGGACCTGTTTCAATGATCCATTGGACATTGCTCAGTTCAATTTCACAGTTACATTTTCAGGTTAGCCAGTGCGCATAGTAATTAGTGGATAGAGATGCACAGTAGCAACTTTTAATATTTTTGAGATAAGTATTTGGCCTCTCATTATCTACAGCTGAAACTATGTGACCATTACGCTCCAAATCCGCTCACACTGTATAACATGCATTTGTGTGATTAGATTGGCTAAAGTTGTGGTTCATTAGTGTTATAATACGAAGGTAGACACATTTTACTTTTGATGAAGAGTAAATCTGTTTTCCTCTTATGCCTCGCGTGCATTTCATTAAAGCCTGTAAAAGGTCGACATACTCATCTTTGAGGGTTGTCAGTGTTTATAGCACTGTGATTAAGCACACCAGACAAAATATTTCTCGCACTCTTACACGAGCACACAAGTCGCTTTGAAGACCTGCAGATGGTTTACTACTGATTCCAGGCTGTCGTATGGGCATTCAGCACTGCTGTCTATACACACCAATCGGTTGTCTGGAATCAATGCTGTAAGATGGGTTGAGGTGGAGATGTGACAGAATGGCAGAGAGGAACTGTCGAGATTAGACGTGGCAGTGACCACACTTTGAATGATGTGCCACTCGCGCCCATGTAACGAGGTGTAATAACAGTGGTCGTAAAAAGATCCTAGCCGACAGGGATCATAGACGAGTTTCATTCCCTGTCAGTGACAATCGGCTTTAAACCTGACAAGAATTTGCTGTATCTCACTTAATGCAAGTCTATCGTAACAGATTTCAAGAAGAACATTGCTAAGGGAAACGCATGCAGTGGGCATTTGGAACTGAGAACCTCGCAAATGACCGATGTTCACAGTTGGATAGAAAGCATCACTGGTCTAAACAACACAGAAATTGGACATTAGCTGGCTGGAGGGAGATTTTTTTTTTTTTAATTATGCCGGCATCGAGTGAATCGAAGGCCCAATGTGGCATTCAACTTGCAGTGTGTGAAGGTTCTACTTAGGAAGTGAGTGGTCATTTGATGTTTTGTGGATGTTTCTCGTACCATGACTTGGTCTCATTCACTCAGGTCACTGTGTACATGAATTATGATGCTAACATTCTTGGTGAGCGAGTGTTGCACTTTCGTCTAAATGTTCAAATGTGTGTGAAATCTTATGGGACTTAACTGGCTAAGGTCATCAGTCCCGAAGCTTACACACTACTTAACCTAAATTATCCTAAGGACAAACACACACAGCCATGCCCGTGGGAGGACTCGAACCTACGCCGGGACCAGCCGCACAGTCCATGACTGCAGCGCCCGAGACCGCTCGGCTAATCCGGCATGGCGCACTTTTGTCTACATCTTCATGATGAGTATTGCAGTGGCGTCAACACTGTCCGAGTGTTACGTAGACCTTGTAGCAGATCACGTCATTTTTGATCACTCAGACCACGGAAGCGGTACAGTGCCAGGCTCAGGCACCCTGTTGCTGCCTGGCCCTCGTATCGGACATCGACAACGTTTCAGCCAAAGCAGAAGGCGGCAGGGTAAGGCTTCACAGCCTGACAATAGGCTTTCGTCACGTCAGCTCAGCACCTCCCCCGCTTTTTACAACTCGCCTGGCCGCAGTTTGTGGACGCCAGTTTGGGAAGACAATGGCGTAAGGTATTGCGGCAGACACTCCCAGCTTCAAAGACGAGAACAGCATGGACACGTTACTGATTTGACGACAACTCAAGCATTCTGTCATACTTTGTCTACCCCGCGAGATCACCCCATCTTAATGCCACAGAAAATTTATTTATAACAGCAAGTGAAATATAGCAATTAATACTTGGAAATTTGTGGTAAGGTCTTATTGGGCCAAACTGCTGAGGTCATCGGTCCCTAAGCTTACACACTACTTAATCTTTCTTAAACTAACTTACGCTACGGACGACACACACACTCATTCTCGAGGGAAGACTCGAACCTCCGACGGGGGGAGTTGCGCGGACCGTGACAAGGCGCCCTAGACCGCGCGGCGCAGTTAATATCCCTGCCGTTTGGCAGCTGTATGGCATTTAATGATATATGGATGGCTTCAGGTAGATGAAACATACCTGAACATACTCGAAAGAAGAGGGAAAAATTTTTGGTTTAGTGTGTGTATTATTACCGATAACATTTCATCATCTCCAAAAAGTCTGATTGTAACTGATTCTCACCACGAAGTCAATAATTAGCATGCCATTCCACCAAGTAAAACCTGAATTCGAAGTTACTGTTCGTTGTGTCGGTTGATAAATGAAATATTGATGAAGTCGGACATCTGAATGCATGCGTGGCGAAGGAAAATTAGAATAAGACGGTATTGTTTGTTGAGGACAGATTTTACGTTACCACGTTACACTTACGGATTTAGCAACATAGCAGTTGCGAAGGAAGACTGAAGTATAGTAGTGTAACCTCTCCTCCTCCTCCTTTGGGTTTAAGTGAAGTGGTAAGAGGGGATATTACGATTCCGTCTTGGACTTCTTCTTACGCGTATTAACTGATAAATTTGGGCATTCCTATTTCCATCAATGTGTGACCATTTGCATGATGTAGGCTACTCGTATCTTTAACGGTTTAGCTTTCTATTCAAGGAGAGTAGTATGTCTACGTAAATACGTGCCGCGCTCAAGTAGGAAAAATAGTCTTCGGCGTTCCGCAAAATAAGTATGAGAAATTCATCCAGAGGCGGAATCCATGACCTTACGGTGAAGGAAAATTAAAAAATGCAAGACAGCATAAATTGTCGCCATGTTCAAAAGCATCTCCACGGCTTGATAAAAATACGTAAAGATATTAAAAATACTGGTGGAGTTATAGTACATATTTCCACATTTGTATTAATTATCGAAAAACTATGTCTCATCTGTAAGTTTACCCTCTCTCTGTTTTATACTTCACTAAAAAGAAATGTTTATGACAAATACTGTACTTAGAATTCTGACTCGTCAATAAATTTCATCCTTCATGTACAAAGAAGCAATGCTTACTTTAAGTTATGAAATTAGAACCGCACACCTATGGTTACTTGTTTGAAGATATGCTATACATTGCCTTAAGTAGAGTCTGGTATTAACATGAACAAGGGCACATAGTTTTGTTCCTTCAACACAAGTATGGAATTGTCACATTGTTATATCTATGGCCTAAAATGTTTATGTTACCTTGATCTAGGCAGTGCAAAATTTGTTTCCTATACAACTGAGACCACATCTGATCCAAATGACTTGGAACGAAATTAAGTATTAGGCCTAACCTGAAAGCTTTCCTAACTTAATTCATATGTAGAAAATAACAAAGCGGTACTTGATTATTATCCTAGCTACCTTGAAGGCAGAAAAAAATAAATGAAATACGCATCCCTACTTTAGCATCGAAATGTAACACACAAAACTCACCTTAACGTAATTTTAAAATGATTAGCTAAATTAGCTTAAGTGTTCATATGTCACACATCAAACCTATCCATTTTGATGACTGACGACTCCACGAAACTTTTCTTTCTGTCAGAAGGAATGGTTCTTTCCATCTCATCAACTTACTGATTCTGAGGTTCAAAAAAATTTTAGTCGCAGATACAACGTTCTTAATGTGTAAGATAAATGTAAACGTTTCCTCATTAGTTATGAATCACTTTTGGGACCTACTAGACCACGCGACGTACAACAAGGAGCATTTTCAGCTTTTCATTGTGCTGATACTCCTCCAATTTTCTCAGAATGGAAAAGATGAGTAGCGACTAACTTTCTATTTCTGCATTAGCTTCTTGAAAAGAGCGTTGCGAAATTACTTGCGTGTATTGCTCTGCAAACAATTATTACCGAATGAGTCTTGTGCAATGAAATGTTTAAACATATTATCTTACTGTTTTTTGCATTGGCTTCTTGAAACGACAGTTATAAAATTTCTTATGTAAATCAGTTAACATTCATTACTTTCAGTGCTATAAGATAGGGAAACTTTAAGTATCAACATTATTACAAGCATTGTAAATCATGTGATTAATGGTCAACCGGCTGTTAAACTGAACTGTAGAAAGGTGCTTTCAGATGGAATAAATAAAATTAATCTATTAATTTTAACTCAGTTACAAACAACACGAGGATTTTTTCAAAAAATAAATGAATTGCATATCACAGTTAATTTTTTTCCCTTTTCACACATACAGCAATGTTTTTTACATTTTAACACAAAATAAAATCAGTCATCTTTCAGATAGTTTAACTCAGCTAGGGTACTTACTTACTCTGACAGTGTAAACCGTATATGAGCAGCTGCTGATAAATCCAGCTTCTGTTGTTTAAGCATAGAAACTACGCATCATTTTGATTGTTTAACATACTATAAACCTGTTACAAAATTCAACACACATGGTCAACAATCACCAATGGTTTGCTCCTTAAGTGATGCTTATTGCTCTGCTTTTCCTATGCACGTTACACATCCTGGTTCAGTCTCGAGTGCATGGAATTTAGCTTGCAGACAGTAATAGGTCAGAATTTAGCTCATGTTAAATAAATTGGGCTCCTATGTTATATACTTGTATGTTATTCACAGATAAACCTGAAGTATCAAACGATGTATGTATGTCACTCCTGATATCCTCGTAAATATTTAAAATTTTTATTTTATAGATAAATTTAGCTTTGCTGGAAAGTCACATTCATAATGAAAATCTAAGAGATAAATCTTTGAAGTGTCTAAAAACAGCCATACTTACTGCTACATTAAATCGGTATAATGCAACACCAAAATTAATTTTCTGTAAGAATAACGCTAATCTGAAAATTAAGTTCTGTAATTAGTGTAGTTGTCCCGTAGCTACCTTCACAGGATGTCAGTAATTTTATGTCTCTCATCTTTCCCGCAGTTTGCATAGATTTACCAAACACATCGTTATTCATACACTCCTGGAAATGGAAAAAAGAACACATTGACACCGGTGTGTCAGACCCACCATACTTGCTCCGGACGCTGCGAGAGGGCTGTACAAGCAATGATCACACGCACGGCACAGCGGACACGCCAGGAACCGCGGTGTTGGCCGTCGAATGGCGCTAGCTGCGCAGCATTTGTGCACCGCCGCCGTCAGTGTCAGCCAGTTTGCCGTGGCATACGGAGCTCCATCGCAGTCTTTAACACTGGTAGCATGCCGCGACAGCGTGGACGTGAACCGTATGTGCAGTTGACGGACTTTGAGCGAGGGCGTATAGTGGGCATGCGGGAGGCCGGGTGGACGTACCGCCGAATTGCTCAACACGTGGGGCGTGAGGTCTCCACAGTACATCGATGTTGTCGCCAGTGGTCGGCGGAAGGTGCACGTGCCCGTCGACCTGGGACCGGACCGCAGCGACGCACGGATGCACGCCAAGACCGTAGGATCCTACGCAGTGCCGTAGGGGACCGCACCGCCACTTCCCAGCAAATTAGGGACACTGTTGCTCCTGGGGTATCGGCGAGGACCATTCGCAACCGTCTCCATGAAGCTGGGCTACGGTCCCGCACACCGTTAGGCCGTCTTCCGCTCACGCCCCAACATCGTGCAGCCCGCCTCCAGTGGTGTCGCGACAGGCGTGAATGGAGGGACGAATGGAGACGTGTCGTCTTCAGCGATGAGAGTCGCTTCTGCCTTGGTGCCAATGATGGTCGTATGCGTGTTTAGCGCCGTGCAGGTGAGCGCCACAATCAAGACTGCATACGACCGAGGCACACAGGGCCAACACCCGGCATCATGGTGTGGGGAGCGATCTCCTACACTGGCCGTACACCACTGGTGATCGTCGAGGGGACACTGAATAGTGCACGGTACATCCAAACCGTCATCGAACCCATCGTTCTACCATTCCTAGACCGGCAAGGGAACTTGCTGTTCCAACAGGACAATGCACGTCCGCATGTATCCCGTGCCACCCAACGTGCTCTAGAAGGTGTAAGTCAACTACCCTGGCCAGCAAGATCTCCGGATCTGTCCCCCATTGAGCATGTTTGGGACTGGATGAAGCGTCGTCTCACGCGGTCTGCACGTCCAGCACGAACGCTGGTCCAACTGAGGCGCCAGGTGGAAATGGCATGGCAAGCCGTTCCACAGGACTACATCCAGCATCTCTACGATCGTCTCCATGGGAGAATAGCAGCCTGCATTGCTGCGAAAGGTGGATATACACTGTACTAGTGCCGACATTGTGCATGCTCTGTTGCCTGTGTCTATGTGCCTGTGGTTCTGTCAGTGTGATCATGTGATGTATCTGACCCCAGGAATGTGTCAATAAAGTTTCCCCTTCCTGGGACAATGAATTCACGGTGTTCTTATTTCAATTTCCAGGAGTGTAGTTTTAAAAATTCTTCTCAAAATCCTTGCTTGTATAAATACGTTTCTGTGCGCTAATCTCAGTGTACGGTTTCAGCCCGGGAGCTTGTGAAAAAGAGAAATTGTATGTATCTTTCTAATACCAGTTTATGATGCAACATTCTTTTGCATTTCTGTAGTGAATAAAACAGTTTTTCGTATCATACAAGGTAAAATTAATTTCTGTTTATTACTATCAGATTCCAGAGCAATTTTTTCACAACATAAGAAAAAAATCAGGATAAAAATCATGAATACTCTCAGGATATTGAAGAGATACTTCTAAAATCACTCCTATGTCAAAAATCGTCTGATACCTGCTTCACATAAAAAGTTTCAACACCTGCTGGAGAAAGCTATATAAAATTGAGTAATGCAAGGTATTGCATCATTGCCCAGCTTAAGAAGTGGCAGTGGTATGTCATCTCATTGCACACACTCATTTCAGAGTCAGTAAGTTTTCGGGTTACAATAACAACTGAGATAAGGGAGCACTTAGAAACCTACGTGGATGGGAGCAGGGAGACGGTGGACACAAAAAAATGCGAGTCACCAAGATCGGAGTGCCAACTGCGGCTAGGATAGTTTGAAGAGCTTTTGTGAGAATACTAGTAGGTGCAAAAATAAAAATATGCCGTCGTTTGCAGAGGCAGACTCTCCCTCAGATATGACAAAATGAAACAACACAAGACAGTGCACCACAGGAAGACGTATAGCACATCAGAAAAATAAATTTGTCTGAATTAGGACATCGGGAAATTATTTCACGTTTTATTTGGAAACTGTCTGTACAAAAGCTTACGAGTGAGGTCCTTATACAGTGTGGTCCATTGATAGTGACCGGGATAAACAGCTCACGAAATAAGTATCAAACGAAAAAACCACAAAGAACGAAACTCGTCTAGCTTGAAGGGGCACTATGGTTGACCAACTAGATGGCACTGCCATAGGTCAAACGGATAGCAGCTGCGTTTTTTAAAAAATAGGAATCCCCATTTTTTATTATATATTCGTGTAGTACTTAAAGAAATATGAATGTTTTAGTTGGACCACTTTTTTCGCTTTGTGATAGATTGGGCTGTAATGGACACAAACGTATAACTACGTGGTACCAGGTAACATTCCGCCAGTGCGGACGGTATTTGCTTCGTGATACATCACCCGTGCTAAAATGGACCGTTTACCAATTGCGGGAAAGGTCGATATCGTGTTGATGTATGGATATTGTGATCAAAATGCCCAACGGGCATGTGCTATGTATGCTGCTCGGTATCCTGGACGACATCATCCAAGTGTCCGAACCGTTCGCCGGATAGTTACGTTATTTAAGGAAACAGGAAGTGTTCAGCCACATGTGAAACGTCAACCACGAGCTGCAACAAATGATGATGCCCAAGTAGGTGTTTTAGCTGCTGTCGCGGCTAATCCGCACATCAGTAGCAGACAAACTGCGCGAGAATCGGGAATCTCAAAAACGTCGGTGTTGAGAATGCTACATCAACATCGATTATACCCGTACCATACTTCTATGCACCAGAAATTGCATTTGAACCTCGTGTACAGTTCTGCCACTGGGCACAAGAGAAATTACGGGACGAGGACAGATTTTTTGCACGCGTTCTATTTAGCGACGATGCGTCATTCACCAACAGCGGTAACGTAAACCGGCATAATATGCACAATTGGGCAACGGAAAATCCACGATGGCTGCGACAAGTGGAACATCAGTGACCTTGGCGGGTTAAAGTATACTGCGGCATTATGGGAGGAAGGGTAATTGGCCCCCATTTTATCGATGGCAATCTAAATGGTGCAATGTATACTGATTTCCTACGTAATGTTCTACCGATGTTACTACAAGATGTTTCACTGCATGACAGAATAGCGATGTACTTCCAACATGATGGACGTACGGCACATATGTCGCGTGCGGTTGAAGCGGTATTGAATAGCATATTTCATGACAGGTGGACTGGTCGTCGGAGCACCTGGATGTGACGTCCCTGGATTTCTTTCTGTGGGGAAAGTTGAAGGTTATTTGCTATCGTGATCCACCGACAACGCCTGACAACATGCGTCAGCGCATTGTCAATGCATGTGCGAACATTACGGAAGGCGAACCACTCGCTGTTGAGAGGACTGTCGTTACACGTATTGCCAAATTCATTGAGGTCGACCGACATCATTTTGAGCATTTATTGCTTTAATGTGCTATTTACAGGTAATCACGCTGTAACAGCATGCGTTCTCAGAAATGATAGGTTCACAGAGGTACGTGTATCACATTGGAACAACCGAAATAAAATGTTCAAACGTACCTACGTTCTGTATTTTAATTTAAAAAACCTACCTGCTACCAAATGTTCGTCTAAAATTGTGAGCCATATGTTTGTGACTATTACAGCGCCATCTATCACGAAGCGAAAAAAGTGGTCCTACTAAAACATTCATATTTCTTTACGTACTACACGAATATGTAACAAAAAATGGGAGTTCCTATTTAACAAAACGCTGTTGATATCCGTTTGACCTATGGCAGTGTCATCTAGCGCGCCAACCACCATAGCGCCATCTGGTTTCCCCATTCAAGCTAGACAAGTTTCGTTCTTCGTAGTTTTTTAGTTTGACGCTTATTTCGTGAGATATTTGGCCCGTTCACGATCAATTGATCGCCCTGTATAATGAGAAGGTTTAAAATTACTAAAGTAGACTTTGTGACCTCAGTGCAGCCCAGAAAAGTTACCAGACGCGTGGGGGTGGGGGGGGGGGAGAGGGGAGGGTTTAAGGCCCTATTGTTCACAGACTCGCACACACTTAGTGGACATTCGCGCGCCGGAGATCATCAGCATCAGTGTCTCGTGTGTGCCGTCGTGTTTAGTGTTCAGTGTTCACCGTCACACTCCATCGTTCACCAGTGCCATCGTCTTCCTCAGTGTTTGTGCTTCGTGTCAACAGTTTTTAGTGTGGATTGTCATCGAGTGTGAACGGCTTCATGTTTTTTTATGTTCATGTGTCTTCTGTTTTTCCCGCCGTTTTTCCACGTCATGTATCTTCCCTGTTTACTTCATTGTACTATCTTTGGCTGAAGAGCGGCGTATTGTGCTGCTGCCAGCCTACCTGTTCTACAGGTTTCAAAATCACAATAAAGAAAAAAACTATTGTTCACAGGGGACGCACTGTTAGTTGAAAGAGATGTCATTCTCGAATTAACAAAGGCTAATCGAGTCAACTGCGTAGGAAGTGATTTGGATTGGTGTTGATAAATTGTATTTTACCTGCGACAATCTACACAGACTTAGACGTTGAATTATAATAAACAACGCTTATAATATGCAATACGTCGTCACTCCATTGCACATCAGTAAGTGACACGATGTTGACTATCTACCGGTATTTCTTTAGTGCCTCAGTTTTGTCACAATATCGCCCCTGATGACTTCTGAATCACGACGGCGCATGTAGGAAACTGTCTTGGAGAATATCAAGTTTTATTACTAGAAGATCGAAAATTGTGCTGACGGTGTGAACGTAAGTTTGTGTGGCACAGCGCATAAACCATATGTCACATAGTATAGCAGCATGAATGTATTCCGTGGACACAGCACCAATAGGTTGGTCCCCGATGCAACTCAATCACGCACCCCTGTTAGGCTCCTGCTTCCTGGTAGGAGCAGTTAGTTCCATAGAAATTTGATGGTAGGGTTAGGAATTTATTTTCTCTTGAGATAAGGCGATGTATTGTCTTCTGATTAGCACCAAAAGGAACTGAATTCCGTTATTTTCCTACATTAGTGATTTTAACATGTTCCAAACTGTTGCCTCGGCTGGGAAACAGCACGTAATATTACGGTGTAGTTAAGAATAGGATATTTATCTTACGAGGTATTCTTCAAGAATAAGTTTTTAGTTTTTAAACGCAACACTGTGAAGTAGCAACAGGAGGCTGCGACTCGTCAGGCTTACGGTAGAAAGAGAAAGTGTTACAGCGAAGCGAGCACTTTTACAGACACTGATAACATCGCCAGGTTGTTCGTAAAAAGTGGCGACAGGAATCTATAGCCAGACAGCAACAGATGAACTGGCGCCTGGAGCGAGGATTTCCAAGTGGCAGCGTGGCACCAGAAGCAGCTGCGGCCAACAGGATACAGCCTCCTTCGAAAGGTTTCACCTCAACCTGTTTATCAATTGCAGGGCATGCTTCTAACACTTTAGGACAGGATGGCCGATACGGATGAAGACCCAGTAGGTCCCACTTCACCAGGGAAAGCCGAGGGTGTAGTGATTGTCGATACAATTAAGAGGAAACTGAGCAATACTGAAGTTTGTGCCACGTACTCGACAAGACTACCGTATGAAACTGGTTCGGCGCTAGAACATCTAAGTGTAGTGGAACAAGTTAAAGTTTAATAACTGATAATACCCCGGAGGTATTCAATAGATGTGGGTACTGATGATACTCGAACAAGCAGAAACGAGTAATGTAAATTTAAATGTGGAACAAGTAAATTAAAATGTAAAAACAGAGACTGGCAAGATCAACTCTCACATGTGAACAGATACGACTAAGTTCAAATCTAAAGTAAAGCGTGAGACTGAAAAACAGTTTTTGGCACTTTCATTTGCACAAGTTCGTCGTGATCACACAGCTTTCTTTACATTTTATTATCGGTTTCGGCTTACCGCCTTCTTCAGATCTGTTGTATTTATATTAACAACATATCTGAAGATGGCGGTAAGGCGAAACCGGTTATAAAGTGTAAAGAAATCTGTGTGATCAAGATGCACTTGTGAAAAGAAAAGTGCCAAAAATGAAATGGTTGCGGACTCATTTACAGACTTCATGTCTTCAATTGAGAAGAACATTTTGCCGAATACCGAGTAGAAATGGAGCAGCAGATTGAGGTACTGTTGAAGAACATTGCTTTAAAGGTAGTGTAACGTTCCCTGGCAACACTCACACTATTAATAAACTAAAATTTAATTGTACTATATATGCCGCTATGAAGCAATTTGTATATACTGTAATTATTTAACAAAAAATATTATTTAATTTTGTGTAAAGGACATTCGTTATTATTGTAATATTTTCTGTAGTAATATTCTCGATGTATTTATGGTTGTAATATTTGTATACTCATAATGTAATTGCAAAATGTGTCAATATCTGCGATAACAAAAATGTAAAATTCAGCCACAGAGGAAAAATAATGTTGTAAGAGAAATGTAAAGAGAAATTAACAAGCAGCAATGGTATAAATAGGAATACATAATGTGCATTCTTTGTCGTCTTCCTCGAGAGTTGAGAGAGAGAGGAACCTGTGACGTAGCATTTTATGAGTGGGTAGACTTCACTTGTCTGTATCTAGATTTAGCCGCCTTTAGAGGAGAAATTACAAACTAATGTAAGTTGAATTATTGTTGTGGTCTAAATACATTATAATTTATCAAAAGTCTGTATTACTAATGTAAATTAGCTTGCCCATGTCATCTATAATATTTATTTAAAGAATTTTCAGCCTTTTTAGCAATTATCGCTGGTGTTGCTGGGCTGTGCCGCGACCGAACGATTTGCAGCGGCGGCACATTTAAAAAATTGTTCTGCTAAGAAAAATTAACTAAACCCGTAAATCGCGAGCAGATAAAAAATTTGCAGTGAATTAAGAAAATGTTTTTCTTTTACAGCGATCCTGAGACTGACGGAATTTATTACTAGTTTCACATTTGTGCATTCATAGGCGGATAGTTAACGTTAAAATTTAACAATTTGTTGATTCTTTCAAATAACTTAAATGTATAGTGAAGTGTGTTTTATCAATGATAATTAAACGTCGGCTTGGCAATATTTAACCATTTTCTGCTAATAGAGACAGTCTTGTGTTCCATAGCTAACGCCGGGAAAGTATTCAGTAAATATTTAAAAAAAACCACTGCATTTAGAAAATGTGTGCCAAGGCCGTATTATGTAAAAGATTTAATTCTCAACTAAATATTCATAATCAGTTAATATGAATTTATCAGCATGAGAGGGTTGACTATGTTCACTTAATTTTAACTGTGCTTAATTCTGTCTAAATGAATTTTTATTACCACACGTAAATAAGGGGTTCTACAACAAAGTTCGTACTGAAACAAAGCAAGATAAAATACCAAAAAACAATTTAAAAAGTAACATTTCCAATTCCCCTCGCACATTTTTCAAATGAAAATCATTTCATTTTATGTATTTATATTATTTTATTTATTTTTTAATTTAATTTCATTAAATTGGCGCCCTATAACGCGGGGCTCTAATATGCAGTGGCCACAAAATACCCATGAGATAACTAGGGAATTATTGTAGTCGAACTTTGTTCGAGAACAATTAATAATTTTTTCATGTATTGAATGTATTGCCTAACCAATATTGTGTGGTAATACCTGTATTTGATTTTTTTGCATGAGAACACTATATACCCAGTGGCAAGCTGAAGAAGAGAGCTCATTATATCAAAAAATTAATTACCTACCACAATACCAGGGTGCAGCTGCACTTATGATAGATCACCAACAGGTAAAGCTACAGTGTAGTTGTCCTGTGGGTAGTAAAGTAGCCTCAGTGCAGTGTTCTCGGATCATTAGTGGTGTGCTTGTTGTTAGTGTTCTTTTTTTAAAAATAACAGGACATTTGAGTAGTTAGTCATCGTAGTTTATAATAAGTGTGTTTCAACAAATGACCATTTCTTGTGTGGTTATGTCAGTGAAACCTGAGTGTTAGGATATTTAGTTCAGATTTTGTTTCTTTTGCTGACTATGGTTAGATTGCGTAGTCAGAAAGATATAAACATGGATAATGAACAACAGTTAGCAAGCAGTGATACCGAGTTAGAAAGTGGGTCACGAAGTAATGTTAGTGGCGTAGTTCAGGAAGTACAATGTGAGAATCTGGGGGCAGAAGGGAAAGAAATGTTGCCACTGCCAGCCAGTGATTCAGTTGAAAGTAGAAATACTGCACCACCCACAAGCACTAGACACGGACCAGAGAGTGGTGAGGTGCCAGAAGTGCAATCATTAAGAGTTATGTTCGAGCGCATGCTCAATTTCCAAGCTACGTTTATGCATGAGCAAGCAGAGCGTGATCGACGCCAGCATGAGAGAGATTTGCAGTTAATGCGATCTTTGGAAGCTATGCAAAGTGAGATTGTTAGTTTGAAACAAAACTATGAAACCATACCCAAAGCGGTGCAAGAACTGAGCGAAAGAGTAGATAATATCCAAGTGGCTAACGCCAGTATCGTAGATGAAATTAGTGTACTGGCTAACAGGATGGAAAAATTAGAAATTGACGCAAGGCAAGCAATAGAGCAATTTACGAAAATATTTTGAGAAATAAATTAATAAGACCCGTTACTGGGACATGCAGATATCATCCCGGGATTTGATCAGACTTTTGAAGTCACACTTGCCCGATACACGTAAAGGAAAAACTTACACACGTACCGGAGAACGACATGGAACATTTCTTGTCTGTTCTGGACTCAATTGACCTGATTCAGGAGGATGTTAAGGCAGCCTCTGAACAGGCTAGAAGTAACGGAAACGGTTACAGAAATGGTCGAAATAACACGCCTCCACCAAATAATGGAAACGGCGGGGGTAACAATAGGCGACAAGATTATGTACAAAAAGGGAATAGAGGTAGAGACCGGAACGGGAGTAGTCCGCCGGTGAATAATGACCGGAAAAGGAGGTCCGAGGACCGATATGAAACAGGCCCACCAAGCAATAGTAGATGGAAAAATGGCAGGGGGCCGTGGAACGCTAACACCTATAACGATGCAAACCGAACTTGGCCACAGAACCAGAGGCCCAGTCAGGACCGGCAAAACAGTGAAAGATATGACAATAACCGACCGCCACCACAAAATGCGCCAATTGCGCAACCGTGGCGGCCGACGCAACACAACTTACACATAGTGGAGGTCAGCGACACAGAGAAGCCACACCCATCCACCAGTAATAATCCAACAAACTAGATTCAACCGAGATACGCTCTCCATCGTCGGCTGAGGTTTGGAGTGAGAGCAGCCCGACACAGAACAAAACATCGGGAATCTGTATCCTCAGGTATAATGACGGGGTACAGATGGGACATGAATTAATAACTGAACTACCCACGTGCATAAAGGAGCACAAAGACGAAGTACAAGCGATAATAGAGATCAAAGTTAACAATATTAATGTGCAACCAATCGTAGATACAGGTGCTACTGTCAGTGTCATGAGTATGGACTTATTCAGAGTACTGGGAAAAGAAAAGCGTATGCTGACTTTTCCTGTGAACAATTGCAAAGTCACTGGAGCCATTAGTGCACAGCGACAAATAATTAAACTCCAAGTGCGGATAGAGATGTATATAGGGGGAGAAGCCATAGCGTGCTCATTCCTGGTAGTAAAGGGTTTAAAGGTAGCCTGCATTTTGGGGGTAGATTTTTTGAGAGAAAGGGACGCAGTAATCAATCTTTCTCGGGGAAAATTAAGTTTGATGAACGCGGGTAGGAGGATAGAATTGTCCATGCTCAGATCTGAAGAGGTACCTGTGCCTAATTGTAATGCTATTAACATAAAATGTAGGAATCAGTGGATACTACATTTAGACAATCATTCTCTAGGACAAAATCTCTATTATCCAGACGTACAAAGTGATCAATTAAAATAAAATATGGACACACTTGTGAACAAAGTATAACAGTCCGAAAATTTGAACTCAATGCAACAGCAGAATTTGGTACGGTTATTATCTAACTATGCAGATGTATTTCCAGAACGACCAGGAATTGTTAAGGAGTATCAATACAGTATCGAGGTGAAGCCTCAAAAAACCTACTGTCGAGCCTCATACTCCATTCCTTGGTCCAAGAAGGAAATAGTAGCTAAAGAAATTAGAAAACTGATCGAGTGGGGAATAATAGAACCGTCTTTGTCCCCTTATAGTAGTCCTTTGGTGGCGGTAGCAAAAGCAGACGGACAGGTACAGTTAGTTTTAGATGCGAGAGACATAAACAAAATTATTGTACCTGTCAGGACTCATCCGGAAAACTTAGATGAGCAAATTCAAAAATTCCATGGAGTGCAATATTTGACATCTGTTGATATGAAAAGTTCATTCTGGCAAATCCTGCTCACACCCGAGTCGAGGGGATATACTGAATTTATATTTGGGGGAAGGAGCTACCAATTTAGGGTACTACCTTTTGGCCTAAATGTAAGTGCAGGAGTTTTCATAACAACTCTCGACGCGGTTTTAGGTCCGGATTTGCTGCAAAGGGTAACAGTGTATGTAGACGATCTGGTGATTGCTACTGCCACCTGGGAGGAGCACGTAGAACTACAGGGTAGAGTCTTAGAAAGGTTTAAGCAAGCGGGAGTAACAGGGAATCTTGAGAAATCCAAATTTGGACGTAATCGGATCAAATTTCTAGGTCACATAATAACACCACAAGGCATCAAACCTGACAGCAAAAAACTTGACGCAATTCCTGAGTTTCCTAGCCCGAGAATTAAGAGACAACTCAAAGCGTTTATAGGTCTTGCATCCTTTTTTAGACGGTTTGTTCCAAACCAATTAATGAATAACGAGTCGTTATTGAGCCTGTTGTGTAAAAATGCGCACTGGGTGTGGACAGAAGAATGTCAACGCGCATTTGACGCTATCAAAAACGCCTTGGTGAATGCAAACATACTGCGACACCCAGACACGACAAAAGATTTTTGCATAGCGACAGATTCGTGTTCATACGGTCTGGGCGCTTGTTTGTTTTAGTGGGACAGGAGCAACGACCCCACAACAATCAATGTAATCGGATTTGCCAGCCGCACACTAAACAGCTGTGAGAGAGCATATTCCGCTACCGAGTTAGAGGCTCTTGCAGTGGTTTGGACGGTAGAGAAATTCAATTATTACATCCATGGCAAAGAAATCAAAGTATTCAGTGACCACCGGGCTCTGAGCTATTTAATGTCTTGCAAATTATACCATACCCGCTTGCTAAGATGGAGGTTAGCATTGCAGGAATATAAAATTAAGATTATGTACATAAAAGGACAAGATAATGTTGTAGCTGACGCCTTGTCGAGGCTCCCACTAGGGCAATCCTCAGTGTCAAAGATTTTGGAACAATCGGAGGAATATCGAATACTCTTAGTACAAGATAAGGTACATAGGAGGGACTTTTTACATATATGTAAGAATATGTCTACATTGCAGGAAACTGATCCGATTTGGCGAGATGTCATTAGCAAAATTAAAGAAGGAACCAATCTTAAAAGTGTTGAGAACTTCAAAATAGTAGATAATATTCTGTATTATAAAACAGGTGTGTCAAATGACCATGGAGTCGTGTGTATACCGCAACAGGCTATCCCAGCTGTAGTGTGGCACACGCATTTAGCATGGGGTCACGCTGGGATAGGCAAAACAATAAGGATTTTATCCAAATACTGTTACTTTAAGGGAATAAGCCAGCAGACTCGCACCATTATCAGGACTTGTCCTCTGTGCCAAAAAGCTAAGTTTCAAAATAAGTCCACAAGGTTTGAACTGCATCCTATAGTGCCTCAGCGGCCCACTTCAGTTGGTATCTATAGACATAGCAGGACCCTACCCTCGAGCCAGGGGTGGATTAAAGTACATTTTAGCGGTATATGACCTTTTCTCTAAATACTTAAAAATATACTGCCTTAAATCAGCCACCGCTCGTGGAATAGTTAAATGGTTAGGGAAAGAATATTTGACACAGGTGGATAAGCCTGAAGCGATAATATCGGGTAATGCTTCCTATTCTACAGGTCATACCTGGAAGAACTATAAAGCACATACTAATATCCCGTTTCCACCCACAAGAAAGTTTAGTAGAAAGAACATTTGGAGAGTTAAATAAATTTTTCAGGTCATACATTGCATGTAAGCACACAAGATGGCCAGATCTGATACCTAAATTTTTGGAAATTCACAACGCAACCCCCACATGCTTCTACGGGGTATCCACCAAACGAGATTATAATGAATAATAATAGAGTACTGAGTGAGTGGCTGGCACCTTTGCCTAAGGTCCCAGTCATTCCTGAGCCTAAGGAACAGACGATAAGGAAAGCAGGGTGCAACCTTACCAGGTGCGCTCAGAAAAGGAAGGAAAAAGGTATAATCGACATGTGACGAATAATCAAAAACTTAGTGTTGGGGACTTGGTGCTCTTACGCAATCATCCTAAGTCCTCGGCATCCTTGAAACAGAATAGCAAGTGGCAATTGATGTACAATGGACCTTTTAGAATAGTAAGTGTGCCACATGAGTGTAGCTATCTCTTAAAAGTTCCCCACTCAGGAAGAGTACGGGGACTGTATCCGCATAAGGATGTGAAAATATTCCTACAGTAAATGACTAATAGTCCTATGTGTTATGTGTAAAAAAGGTACAGTATTCGTTTGAAAATGAATGAACATTAATGATGTGTGATCTGTAGAGATAATGTACTAGTGTAGAAGTATTTAGTTATAAGAATATGATCGACTTTCTCTTTTGTTTATGAATATTTGTGTTATGTCTTCTTTTTAATTAGTGTTAGCTTAAACATGCTCTAAATGTCTGGACAGATAACCTGATTAGTGCAATTATTTATAGTGTTAAATTGTGACAGAGGTCAGTCAGGAGAAACATTTTAGTAGTGATTAGTTTGTGTACTGCATAATATTCTATATGTGAGTCAAACTTGAAATATTTCTTGATACAATCTTTTCTATTATATGTAGCTGTCAGATTGACAGATTCGAACCCAGAATAATATCAATAATATGAGACCCTGAGAACTTTATTTTCAAACCAGTGTTATCAAAGAGAATAATGCACCCAGTAGTGACCCGAGGGCACCATGGGAGGCAAATTTATTGCAAATTTAAGCAACGCAAAGTTACGCACAAAGAAGCTTCAATTGAAGCATGTGCAGATCCAATCAGTTAAAAGAGCTAGCCTGATACAGTCCAAGTCAATTTTAGCCTACAGAGACTACACTGTAGTTACGAAGGACCTTGCAAGTAAAGTGAGACATAATTTCAAAGGAGTTATTGAACAATATGCCTGAATCCGGCTGGAATGCACAAATAAAATCTACTCGAACATAAATATAGATGATTTTTGGGCAAACTAATAAGAAATTTTAATATTTGTTACCATATACGCAATTATCACACACCTTGGTAAAGAGGGAACAAAGAAGTTACGAATGTGCTGTTACAAAAAATTGCACAACGGACATTGTAACTGAAAAAACTTAAACAAAAGTGCAGTATTGTGTGGCAGAGACAGACAGTAACTGTTAAACCTGCAGCAATACGTCACGAGGTTGTTTTGAACAAGCAATAAGAAACTGTATCATCGCCGTGTGTGCAAGTGGACAAGGAACTAGCACGACACGAACAGTGAGCCGATAACACACGGTGGACCAAGTTAGTGTCAAACTATAACTCTTTGAGTGTCAAGAGACGCCAGAAAAGTGCATTGACTACAGAGATACATTTTGTCCTAAGGTGAAAACTTGCGTGTGACTAATGACAAGTCATGACATGGTGAAAAAATATTGTGTGCCCATAAAACGTGTTACTGTGACAACGAAACATTGTGCAAACCAGACTAGTGAAGGCCTACTGAATAATAACTGCCAATAACTGTGTGCGTTCTTTCCCACAGCAGGAAAAATCCCCATAAGGATAGTACACTGTTTGTGAACTTGTTGCAAGTTTGCTGGAGCACTGCAAGAAGATGTCACACGGGCGAGCTGATATACAACGCGCATCCGGCTACTTCAGCCATGCAGCGGTCGCAGCAGCCCGTAGCAGACCAGACAGCCACACGCCTCTCCGCGCCGTAGCTGTCAACACCGGGGGCGGTGACATACACGGAGCCGACGCGCCGCGCCGAGCGCGGCTCAACAATCATTCCGCACCGCTCACCAACTACAGCATTATTGACATATTCCAAAATATATACACAAACTGCATAACATGTCAATGAATTCGATTTTTTATAAATATTGAACATTTATTATGTATACCCGTAAATTGATAAGAGAAAGTGAACACTAACAAGTGTAGGAAATGGATTTGTAACACGTAGGTAGTGGGAGCATCATGAAAAGTGACGTTGTGCTAAATGATTTCAAAAACTAAGTGATATATCCTAGGACAAGTGACCTTGCAGTATATCGCAAAAATAATAATTACGAGTTGTTAATCACACACAACAAACTTTCGTTGAAATGTATGTGACTGTCATACTATGTAACCGTTGATGACAAACTGCTAAATCAATTCAAAAGAATGACTGTTAAAGAGACAAGATTAATCATGAACCAACTGGAATGGCTGGGCTCCGGCACAGTTTTGCCCAGGTTTCCTGTCTGCCTTCGCCCAAATGGGGGAGCCATGCACATATATAACCCTGGGACTAAATAAAAGAGCCATTCCATATAAAAAAATACAGAATTGTAAAGAACGTTACTGGCACCATCGTGTCAAAGTATAGAAACTCTTTGCCAAATGCTGCCAGGGGGCAATGTAACGTTCCCTGGCAACACTCACACTATTAATAAACTAAAATTTAATTGTACTATATATGCCGCTATGAAGCAATTTGTATATACTGTAATTATTTAACAAAAAATATTATTTAATTTTGTGTAAAGGACATTCGTTATTATTGTAATATTTTCTGTAGTAATATTCTCGATGTATTTACGATTGTAATATTTCTATACTCATAATGTAATTGCGAAATATGTCAATATCTGCGATAACAAAAATGTAAAATTCAGCCACAGAGGAAAAATAATGTTGTAAAAGAAATGTAAAGAGCAGCAATGGTATAAATAGGAATACATAATGTGCATTCTTTGTAGTCTTCCTCGAGAGCTGAGAGAGAGAGGAACCTGTGACGTAGCATTTTATGAGTGGGTAGACTTCACTTGTCTGTATCTAGATTTAGCCGCCATTAGAGGAGAAATTACAAACTAATGTAAGTTGAATTATTGTTGTGGTCTAAATACATTATAATTTATCAAAAGTCTGTATTACTAATGTAAATTAGCTTGCCCATGTCATCTATAATATTTATTTAAAGAATTTTCAGCCTTTTTAGCAATTATCGCTGGTGTTGCTGGGCTGTGCCGCGACCGAACGATTTGCAGCGGCGGCACATTTAAAAAATTGTTCTGCTAAGAAAAATTAACCAAACCCGTAAATCGGGAGCAGATAAAAAATTTGCAGTGAATTAAGAAAATGTTTTTCTTTTACAGCGATCCTGAGACTGACGGAATTTATTACTAGTTTCACATTTGTGCATTCATAGGCGGATAGTTAACGTTGAAATTTAACAATTTGTTGGTTCTTTCAAATAACTTAAATGTATAGTGAAGTGTGTTTTATCAATGATAATTAAACGTCGGCTTGGCAATATTTAACCATTTTCTGCTAATAGAGATAGTCTTGTGTTCCATAGCTAACGCCGGGAAAGAATTCAGTAAATATTTAAAAAAAAAACACTGCATTTAGAAAATGTGTGCCAAGGCCGTATTATGTAAAAGATTTTAGTTCTCAACTAAATATTCATAATCAGTTAATATGAATTTATCAGCATGAGAGGGTTGACTAAGTTCACGTAATTTTAAATGTGCTTAATTCTGTCTAAATGAATTTTTATTACCACACGTAAATAAGGGGTTCTACAACAAAGTTCGTACTGAAACAAAGCAAGATAAAATACCAAAAGGCAATTTAAAAAGTAACATTTGCAATTCACCCCGTACATTTTTCAAATGAAAATCATTTCATTTTATATATTTATTTTATATTTTTTAATTTAATTTCATTAAAGTAGGTTGAAATCTCAGTGAGGCGCAAAAAAGTTCCGACGACGGCACCAAGGAGTTTGAAGTTCAGATCCCGAAACGTTTTTATTTGTTATCACTTTTGGCAATTTTGTCTTTAGTTCTAGATAAAAACTCTTATTTTCATTGACATTAACAAGTAGTTGAGCTGTTTCTTATAACACCCAACTGGAATCTCTATTGAAATGTCTCTTTAATAACCTATCACTAATGTTAGCTCAGTATGACATCACTAATTCCACCTGAGACAGGCAAGAGAATGTTGATAACTAGTGAAAAATTTATTGTAGGACGTTGGTTACTTTGACGCATTCTGATCTCAAAGACGTACAAACAGGAATTCAATGTGTATCTAGGATCCTTAAACTCAACCTCATTAGCAATGACACTTGTACATGTTCGAATTTTGAAAATTTTGAGATAGTTTTCCCATTATTTCCTTTGTGTGACCTTCAAAATGTCGTCAATCGCACGCAATAGGTCGCCACAATCTTTAAAAATAGTGAAATGTCACCACCCTCTAACCAAGTTTGGAGGCAAGCAGCTTCTTTAACCAAATCAAACAGACACCGAAATGTATTATGAGGACAAATTGTATAGAGGACCAAAAGAATTTTGTTGATACTGTTGTCAACTAGATTATTAAACTTTCTTAAAAATAGCTCTGTATAATAAATACACTTTTATTTATCATACACTACAGTGGCAACAAATTTTGTCTTTCTCTGAAGCGCGTTTCCTTAGTTAGCTGCCGGCCGTGGTGTCCGAGCGGTTCTAGGCGCTTCAGTCCGGAACCGCGCGACTGCTACGGTCGTAGGTTCGAATTCTGCCTCGGGAATGGATGTGTGTGATGTCCTTAGGTTAGTTAGGTTTAAGTAGTTCTAAGTTCTAGGGGACTGATGACCTCCGATGTTAAGTCCCATAGTGCTCAGAGCCATTTGAACCTTAGATAGCTACGCTGTTGTATTTAACTCAGAAAATGCAGTATCGTGTCTCCAGCAACAAGTTCAGTTGCACCGTCGTCTTCATCTAGGAAACGTGAGTTCGCTTAATAGTACCATGACGCCATGAATAGGAGGGAGCATTATTAGAGCCATATTGTTTAGCTGTAACATACTAACTAAGAGACTAGAACAAGGGAGTTTAGGCAAGAATTTACAAAACAGTCTTAAAGTCGACGATGCCTATACCGTTCTGCCTATCGCAATGTGAGGACTGTTC
The DNA here is from genome assembly GCF_023864275.1 of Schistocerca cancellata. Classification (NCBI taxonomy): domain Eukaryota; kingdom Metazoa; phylum Arthropoda; class Insecta; order Orthoptera; family Acrididae; genus Schistocerca; species Schistocerca cancellata. Next base: position 750,409,809 of record NC_064627.1, read on the forward strand.
CAGAGCTCGGAAACTCAAGTTGGTCTTTGGTGACAGCTGCAAACCGGGTGGGAGGCATTTTACAGACCCTCAGATAGACGATGGGGCTGGTTCGAATTTTGTTGATGTAGTTTCACAGTCATGATCAGGGCGACAGCTGCTGCACACATTTAGAGTTTCCTTGCTCCCTCAGCTGCTTCATATTCTGCAAAAATGAATAAGGAACGTCGCTGTTCTCCTGAGTTGCAGAAAGTAGTCGGTGGGTGCAACATGTAAGAGTGTTAGTAGTAGTGGTAAGTAATAACATCAGAATCATGTTTTTTTGACAGTTTTGTGTGTGTGTGTGTGTGTGTGTGAAAGCGTTGAACGTCAATGTAGCAGCAGCTACTTCAATAACTTTCTAGTCTTACTTTTACTACTTATCTTCTTGTTTAGCAAGTTTCGACTTGTAACAAGCAAAGCTGTTAGTGAACCAGTTTTCACGGCTTCTCAGTAAGTTAACACTTGTCGACATTTGCTTACGTGCAGTCACGCTATCTCCGTGTGCGTTGTATTCCGTTAAATAGTACCTTTACTGTTGAACATGACAGCAGTAAATGACACTAAGCCCATGAAAAAAAAGCCTCATACCAAACTTGATGTTAATTGCTTTAATGACCTCAATTTAAATTAATGCTAGTAACTCATGAACTATGCTCACAAAAGCTTAAAACATCAACTATAGAAAACCGGGACGGCGGAAGGAGGGAGGTAGTCATATACACCAAAAGGAGATCTGTTATCAAAATAAGTCATCGATACAATTTCAATATTCAGGATACACTATGAGGTCATTATAGGTTTACTTTTTATACGTTTACCGAACACAGATTTACTGTCAAAATAAGTCACCATACAGCGAAATATCAATATCCGGAATACACTAGGTGATCATTACAGCTTTCCTGTTCAACATAATTGAAAACACACGACACCCTCTTACCAAATTTGGTGTTCTTAGCTTTAAAACTAAACTAAACTCCATCCAAACAGGTCTTGGAGGGTCCAACGGTATCGACCGGAAGCCGTGTCATCCTCCTCTGACAGACGTCACTGGATGCGGATATGGAGGGGCATGTGATCGGCACACCGCTCTCCCGGCCGTAAGTCAGTGCACGAGACCAATTCTTAGCTTTAACCATATCTATATATCTCAGTTCCAGTTAAACACCTGTAAAATGCTAATAACTCAAAAACTGTTGCTAACAGGAGCATAAAACTTTAGCACTTGATTGTATTTATACATCTGTAACCAAAGTGATAGGTCACCATAGAACGCAATTTCAATGTTCAGCATAAATTAGGCTTCTGTTAAAGCTTTACCATGGGTGGAGGCCTGTGCAAGTCGTATCTCTCTCTCTCTCTCTGTGTGTCTCTCTCTCCGTATTTCTCTCTCTCTCTCTTCCCCCGCCCCCCGCCCTCTCTCCCGCCAGATCATCACCTGCCGCTCTTCAGTCTCATCAGATACACTCAGGTCAAGTATGCCAGAAGTGTGCGTAATATCCTTGTCAGAACAGGATTTTCAAGTCGACTAAGCAGCTCAGGACGGGAATGTAGCTACAGAGATAGTGTTTCAAGTGTCTTTGTCATAGTTCATGTTCTCTTTCCTGTACACACAATTGCTCTTCAGTTTCTGCAAGGTGGATTCGCTGTTTTGGCCATGTGACGTGCACTTCAGATTCTGCAAGATAGATTCTTTGATGTGAGAACAGAAGGTGAGATAAATAGCAACAAATATGCACGTAATTACTACGTGTTGTCCGAGGACGAAGAGCACAGGCATTGAGCGTGAGTATGTCTTTACTAAATTTAACAAATTTACAGTTTATTGGAATAATTTTCGAAATAAGATCGTGTTTTTAAATACTCTATTTTGCGGTTTTGTTCTTATCTCCGAGAGATGTAACTCTCACAGAGTGTATATGTGAGGAGTAGAGCATGAGCATTCCACCTTAATCCATCTTCATTCTTTATGAGTTCATTGTCTGCTATAACTGCACTCGAATTCAGTTCGTAAATACATTATCTCATGATTCTGGTTTTCTTCAACTGTTACAGATTTCGGTGGTGGTGGTAGTGATGTTATTGAGAAAGTTCTATGAAAGTGTATTGTACACTGGAAGGAATATATAAGGGACTTCACATTGTTCAGAAAGCTTATTTGTACTTGCTATAGCTTGATGTAGCAGTTGCTGAAATTATCGAGTCTGATGAACCCAATTAACTGCTTAAACTGGTGATGTGAGAGCATTGAATATTATTGGTAACTGATTTCAGTTTTTGTGCGTTCGAAAATGTAAACCATTAAATGTGATGCGTAATTGATTTAAAATGAGATAATAAATAAAATTTTAAAAAAAACGGGTGGTTTGTAACTGACTTTTTGTAAGAATACAAAGAAACATGTAATACATTATTTTATTTAATTCATCTGAAAGTTCCATTTACAGTTCCATTTACCATTAATCTCATGCAGTATAATGCTTGTAATAACGTTAATACTGAAAAGGCCTCTATCTTATAGCATTTAAAGTAATGAATGCAAACTGATATAGGTAAGGAATTTTTCAAGACTCATTTCAAGAATCTAATGGAAAAACGCATAAGGTAACATGCTTAACCGTTCCACTGCACAAGTTTTTTCATAATAATTTACAGAATGGCTTTGGTAGAGAATTTTACAACACTATTTGCAAGAAACGAATGCAAAAAAGGTTAATAATTACTCGTCGCTTGCACTCTGAGAAAATGAAATCTGAAACAAAACTCTCAATATGACCCTTTCTGTACATGGTCCATGGTCCAGTAGGTCCCAGATGACATTGATAATAAATGGTGAAACAATTACGTTTATTTTATCCAGTAATGATGTTGAATCTGCAACTACTATAGTTTTTAAACCTCCAAATCAGGAGGTTGTGCGAAATGGAGATAACTACTCATGTTGTTCAAAATACAAGTTTTGTGCAGTTGCCAACCTTTAAGAAGGACATGTTTGATGCATGACGTATGTACGCTTTAGCTAATTTAGCTTACTGTTTTATAATTACTTTATGGTGTATTTTGCGAAAGATTTCGATGCTAAAGCAGGTACTTTAATTGTGTAGTGTGTAATGGAGGGAGGGGTAATTTCGTTCACTTTCTTTGTGCTATCAGGGCAAACTAGGCTAATAGTCACGCTTTATCTACTTTGTTATTTGCAACATATTGATTAAATTAAAAGTTTTTAAGTTTATATTTAATTTTTTTTTTCAGGAGTGCTTGGATAATCACTGAAGAATTCTAGGTGTGTGCCCAAGGTTAACAGTTTTCTAGGAAAGAAATTTTGGCGATCTCCAGATTACGAAAGTAACACACGCATTTTAGACTTGGAATATCATTGTGAACGTTCCATAGTTGTGTACTAGGCTTCAAAATATGTGTCTTTCTATACGTTAATATTAGTTTCTAATTTTAAAAAAATGTGTGGCATTTTTTTATTCACGGAACTGTAAGAGTGCAGGTCTAATTTCGTAAATTAAACTAACTGTTGTTAATTTCATGGGAGATGAAATGTGCTGATAAAGTAGAATTTTGGTGCAATGCTTGACAAAAGTATTTTTAATGAACTAGAAAACATTCAGTTTCGAATTGTGTGTCTGTGTGTTGGGAGGGGGGGGGGGGGAAGGGAGGGAGGCGCGGATGCACGTGTGTAGATGGAATTTACTGATGGGTCAGAACTGCAAGTGCTTACGTCATTTTGATAAATAATAAAAGTGTAGAAATACTATTAAGTTCCACCATTATTGTGAGCATATTTACGTTTTTCTGTTAAAGTCATATGGACACGATTGTACATGGCACCAAAAGTTGTCTGGATACTTTTGAACCTCGTACCAATTTACCGCAATTCATGTGAAGGTTAAAGACTTTTGATAAATTATAGAGACATAGAAGTACTGTACTTTACCCCAGTATTGTCACCAGATATTTGTGAATGTGTTACCATTTTACACTACCCCGCAATGTTTAATTTCTCACCGCCGTGACATGGTGGATTCCGCAACCTCGGATATGTATTCCTCACACTTCTGTGTTGCAGAACGACACTGACAATATCTCATGCTTTGGCGCGGTATCTACATGTTGCGTATGTACCTCCGAAAAGTGTACTGAAGTATCTATAGCCATGACATTGGAGAGGTTTCACATGTATTTCTCAAGTGTGTCTGTAGATAAGCAGTCATTTAAAATACGTCTTTTGTTTTTTAAGTGTGTGAAGCAGACATAGATTTGTTAAAGTACTGCTTCCCTGGGTAAATAGTATGTCAGCAAAATTAATCGTAAACTTGAAGGGATAACGTATGTAGGGAGTCGTTACGCAATTTTATTTGTATACGTCGTTATTGCAAGACATTTGCACTACGAAACAGTCTTCCAAAGCGTAGTGAACGTTTTGAAGTTATTATTGATTTCTTTACTTCCATTTTAAAACTACGTATATGAAAACCATAGAAAAATCTGGATGCACCGGTGTAAAACAAATATAAACAGGGGAATAAATTTTTCTCTTGTATTGCTTCCGTAACATTATAGAAATCGGTGTTGCTGTCTCCTCTGCTAGAGTAACAGAGGCAGATGCTTCCGGAATAATAAACTTCGGCTGCAGGTGGGTCAACAATATCGACTTTCTGTTATATTAGGTGGAACTCGTGTAGAATGGAAGACACTCCTCAGTATTAAATATCTGGAAAGATATTAAGGGACGTGAAATTTTTTTTCAGTATATGTAAAAGGGGAGGACAGTGCGAGTCTGTGCCTGAGACATCAAGTAAGGATTCAGTGTACCGTGTGAGTCGTCGATCAACGATGAATGAGTACTCGATAACTCAGTGACCTCGGAACAGCGTACCTGTCTGGTAAATCGCAAGAAATCCATATATACAAACAGTGGCCAGCGATGAAATCATCCATGATTGGTTGAGAGCTCACGACACCTTATTTCACCTATCTTGAGATTGCTTCGGCTACAATAATACTTGAGGTACTGTAGACGCCTTTCACGCTCTGAATACCGATTCAGTGATGTACTGAAGTATTGTTAGGGGACGTCAAAAAGCAAGCTGCACATTATTATGGCAAGGTACGTAACTGCTATTGAATGCTGCTCTACACTTTAAAGCCACACAAATAGATGACACTACTCTTCAACACATCAACAAGTGTCTGCAAGCAACGGTCGGAAAGTTCAAACAAACTTTCAGTTCTTCGACTACAGAAATCAGTTCCTTAGTCATGGAGCCATTCGAGAACCGCTGTGTGATCGTCCTCATTGTTGGAAAACCTTTTTCCCCGCAGATATTCATCATCTATTGCCTGAAAATTGTCCTCTGCGGAAGATGTCCTTCATCTGCACCAGAAACACCCAATACTGTGCGGCCTTGGTAAAATTCTTGGCAGCATTTCAAAATGGCGGCATGCGACATTGTACACACATCAAAACAAGTTTCTCATCAACCCTGAAGATATACGTTGACTGTGGATATTGCATCACAGACACAGTCCCTTTGACTGTTCAGAGATCCCACTAAACCTGCATAAAGATGTAAACAACCATGCATGAGCAGCGCATATTACACGAAGGGGGTCAGACGGCCGATCAGTTCCAGTCGTTCCACCAAGAAGGAGGAACGCGGCTCGTGTTGTCTATAGTTCAACCATGCTTACACGGTCAATACCGCGGTTAGATCGCATCCGCATTGTTACTTTGTGCCAGGAACGACTCTCAACAAGGGAAGTGTCCAGGCGTCTCGGAGTGAACCAAAGTGAAGTTGTCCGGACATGGAGGAGATACAGAGAGACAGGAACGGTTAATGGCAAGACTCGTTCAGTCCGCCCAAGTGCTATTACTGCAGTGGATGACCGCTACCTACGGATTACGGCTTGGAGGAATCCTGACAGCAACGTCACGATGCTGAATAATGCAACCACAGGACGTCGTGTTACGACTCAAACTGTGTGCAATAGGCTGCATGATGCACAATTTCACTCCCGACGATCGTTAATAACGTTTTTAAAAGAATTATTAAGCGGTTTTCGGAAAATGGATGCTCCATCAATTTTGAGAAAAGACACTACATTCATTCCTATACAACAAATAGTTATACGAGTACTAACAGTTGACGTAGCACATGAACTGGAGTCAGTAAATGGGTTAGCATGCTTCCAGGTTTTGGGTGTAAATACTGATGGACGGCTGAACTGAAAGGAATGTGATATTGAATTTCTCGAACAATTAATTTAAGCTACGTTTGCTGTTCGTATAATTCCTAGTCTTTTAAACAGAGGAGTCAACTTTCTGACGTATTTTGCATGTTTACACTCAATAATGCCTTACGGAATAATCTTCTGTGATAATCTATCATTTAGAAAGAAAATACTGTCTACACGTAACCGAGCAGCAAGAATAATATGGGGTTTACAGCCGCGGCAGCCATCTAGATACTCCTACTAGGAGTTAGGAAATTTTAACTGCACATTCAAAATACATATATCTGATAAATTCGTCATAAATAATCAATCAAATTCGGGAAGAATAGCCGTTCCTACATCTGCAACACTAGACGAAAATTTTTTTGATCATTTGCCCGGTAACATAAAGTGTCTGGCAGGCAACAAAGCAAATTATAAGTCCCAGCTAAAATCTTTTCTGCTGGACCATACCTTCTTTTTGCGGAAAATTTTTTGTATGAAAACTGGTAACCTCTATAAGGAGGAGGAATAAAGATTAGCTTTTAAATGTAATGGCATGAATGGGACTAAAATATAATGTATTCATTAATGTTAACTCCAAACATGCACAAGTACTCTGTAAATTTACTCGTTCAACATCATTTCAACACAAGAATCGTTCAAATGATCTATTGAACACGTAACTAACTGAATAATTAACTACGAATTACGAACGAGAATCGATCACCATTTTAGGTTATTCCGTTTGCTGTGAACGTAGAAGTGAATATGATATTATAATATTTGCGCTTCCAAAAGGAAAAGATGGAAACAATAGACGGTCAACCAGGAAGACTGTAATCGTAAAGCCGCATTGTGGGAGCACAGAAATAATTACTTCCTTTATGGAGTAGATAATGTTCAACCAATAATGCTGAGTTGCAAATAATTACCAAGAATTTATCAGGTTGCGGTGTTCATATAATAATTTCCTAACAGAAAAAACAAGAATTTCCACAATTTTATATCCAGATGTTCGTCATATGATAATCTTATCAGTATGAATATAGTTAAATCGTTCCTTACTTACTGCAGAACACCCCGCACCTCATGGATAACTGGTGCTATGTTGCAGAATAACGTCTTACCAAACAAAATAGTTAAGTGATACCATAGCCGTAAGTACAATGTTTTTTACATTTGTGACATATCTCGAGTGTCGATTTTGAAAATGCATCTACGTAACATAGGAGTGCAAAAAAAGTAAGTACAGAAAAAAGCTTTCTGGATTATCGCAGGACAATAATAAGTTATTAGAGCCACAACGAAAATGACTGTGTGGATACGGGGGACTGATTTTAAAACTAAGGACTACTAATTAACGATAACCACCATAGCAAAAAAAACAATGCAATCCCTTTAGGCGCCATGAAACGAAACAAAAATACCTGGTTTTTCCTGTATAGTTCCTGTTATTCCTATAGTAACGAATTATATGGGTAATTATTTAATTGTGCTGTCATTCGTTGGGGCTTTCCATTGTTTAGTGAAAAGCTTTCATTCAGTCCCGAATTCAAATATATACCTTCATAGAAGTAGTGTTTGGTTTAATCTGTTATCAACTAATGTGCCAGAAATGCAGCTTTGGTGTCACTAAATCCATTTCTTGTTACAGTCACTAGGTTAATGTTGCTACACTGCCAACTGACGAATGGAAATGGAACACTTTCTAAGTCGAAACCTGACATTTGTCAGGGGAATGAAGTTCTCCTTATACTTAATTAATTTTTATCCAAAAATATTATTCTGATAACACAGAATTCTGCTGCTCTTCACATCAACGCAAAAAATAAAACAAACTAGAAAGTAAGTATTTTATTAAGAACATTTTGAAGGCCATATCAGCAATCCGATCGTTTGTAAGTGGCAGTGGCAGAGTTGATTCTTGCAAAGAAGGAAACAGTAACCAACCACTGTCAATAATGCTATTTATTTACACTGATATGCTGTTACCAGTCTGGAGCCAACAACTTCGTCTTAAGACGGCTGTTCATCTTTGTATCAAATATAGTGTCGTTTCCATTAGTTGTTGCTATTTTTTTTCCAGCAACTAATGTAAGCAACAACTAATAAAATATAAACATGAACTGCCGTTCCAAGACGAATTTGTTGATTCGGAACCGGAATCGGTGCTATTTGTGCGAATAAATAGCATTGTTAACAGTGACTGGTCGCTATTTCGTTCTTTGCGCTAATGAACTTGTATTTTGTACACAGCCACGCTCTCGAAAAGGTTAGTTGTCGACAAAATAGCAAGCTTGGCGTAAAGACCGCGCGCCATCTGCTTAAGAACATGCAAAAGAGTACCGAGAACAAAGTAGACTGAAAACACATTTTCTGAAAAGATAGTACTTAGGACGTTTTCAGGTATCCCTCTTTAATCCTACATCCGGCCCGCTGTTTGGAAGAAAATGGGGCGTTCACCGTACGATTGGCCGCACTCTGTCTACGACAGTTGGAACCTTAATAGCGGCAAATATTTATTAGCAACTTTTAGAAACTTGACACTTCAAAGTAATTACGAGCATTGTTTATAACTCGTTGTCAGCGATGCGGAAGTCGTAGGACACCCTTAGCTGCGCCAGCTGTGTTGCTAGTTCGAGTGTAGCGTTCTAATAGCGAACGAATTTCGGTAACAGTTCTGAAGCGAATGCCATGAAATAGTTCCATCAGTTTATGAATCAGGTTGAAGTCACAAGAGCGACTATGGTTTGTGGTACAGCATTTCCCAGTCCCAATGATCGAAGAAGTCGGTGAAATAACTCGCTCCATAGGCGTCCCAGCGTTGTCGTGATGAACAGATGCTTCACAAAGTGCCACCATTACTTTCTATAAGCTGGTAGCAGGCTGTGTTCCAAAAATGAACAGTTTCTTATTCATCTGTGTAATAGCCATCTCTCCTCAAACGCTATCGTAGGTCGGCAAATTGCATGAAATACACAAGTTTAAATTATAACTTATAGAAAACGGATATTATTTCAGTGTAACATCGCCTGCAATTTTCAACCATTACTGACGTTCGCCAAACTGTTTGGCGTCATGCGCATAACGTGCAATATACTCAAGTCCTGACAGAAGAAATGTTGCAGTACTTTTGTAGTTGTCAGTACTGGAGTCACCAATTTGCACCTGCTTTTAAAACATTTTCTACAGTTTTTAGTTTGTCTTTCTAGTATTTTGGAGCTAGTCAGTGGTAGGAAATATGGGATTATTAGTATAACTGCTATAGCTTAACGCTAACTTTGTGACATTAAGAAAGACATCTGTGTTACAGTCCACTGGTTATTAAAAGGAAGATAAGAGTGTCGATACGTTCCTCGAAAAATTTCCTCCATGCGATTCTGTTCACAAACCATCAACAGTGGCTGTTGGAAGATCGTGAAGAACACTTTATCAATCCAGCTATCCTCAGTCACGTCCGCTAATAATGTGTCTATCGAGTTTTTAGTCTATGAAAGCTGTGGTATCATCGTAAAAGACTTGCTCCCCAAATGCAGCGATCCATTGTATAAGGCGTTCCCTATATTATTGCTTTTTATAGAAGAATATAGATTATTAATACTTGCTGTAGTCTGGCTGGTTAGCAAAACTAGGCATCGGACATTAATAATTATCCAGATATAGAGGGTCAACTTACTCCCAAAGCACAAGCGCCAATAAATAAAGTTCTGACCGTCAGTCTAAGACGTTTGCCGTATCTATTCTCCCACATTGTTCTATGATTCTTCCCTTCCAAAATATTTTATTAATAATGAAGTCATTGCGATACGTGAACATTGTTCTAAGACTCAGTTTTTTCATTCCCCTTAAAATTTAATTAAGACGTTCCTACTAGTTCAAATTATAAGGGGCATTCAAATGAAACCCGGTCACTAACGTAAAGTAACGGTAACGATTTTATTAACTCAAAAATGTAGTTACACACAGTACACATAACATGATAACGTTGCAGATGACACAAAGGCAACGCGATTCGATTATTACGCTGTTCGGCGGTCAGTAGGTGAGGAGCTCACCGTGCACAGATCTGGTTTTTTTTTTTTTTTTTTTTTTTTTGGAAGATCAAGTGTTGATGCATTATGGTGTGGGCGGTACCCACGCTGATACCCAGTAACCGATGGATCTCGTCCACGGTGATTCTGCGGCTGTCCATGAATAAAGCATTCACTTTCGTAACCATTTCCGGTGTGAAGTCACGATGATCCTGTCCAGGATGATCATCGTATTCCAGTGACTCGCGACCCTCAAGGGATCGTTTTCGCCATTCCACAACACTTGATCGACTCAGACAGTACTCACTGTACACAGCCTTCATCCGTCGATACATTTCACGGTCTCCAACTCCCTCCGCCGCCAAAAATCGAATCACTCCTCGTCGTTCTTGCTTACTGGCCAGCATGTTCGGTAGTGCCGGCCGCGGTGGCCGTGCGGTTCTGGCGCTGCAGTCCGGAACCGCGGGACTGCTACGGTCGCAGGTTCGAATCCTGCCTCGGGCATGGGTGTGTGTGATGTCCTTAGGTTAGTTAGGTTTAAGTAGTTCTAAGCTCTAGGAGACTTATGACCTAAGATGTTGAGTCCCATAGTGCTCAGAGCCATTTGAACCATTTGTTCGGTAGTGGACGATAACTTATGTGACCACCTTCTCTTCGGCTCACGCGGAGCCATCAAACAACAAACGGTGCTCACGCGGCAGTGTATCTACCAGTAAATGACGCCACCATAGCCGCAGCTACGTGGTGCCACCTTATGTGTTACGCAAAGATAGATGCGCTGACCACGGTTCATTTGAATTAACCTCATACATTCACACTACATGTAACAACTCCTTTGATACGAAATTTAAATCTGAATTCAAAATCATCACTTTGCTCATGTATATATGCATCCTACTCGAATTTTAATTCTGGTGCAACTCCGATATTCTTTCCACAAAATATTAAACTTTTATACACTCTGGATCTACTCTACAAGCATGCTCCGTTACTACTGCCAATATTCCGTAATATCAGAAAACTAATTCACTTTATTTAAGCAGGATGCGTGGAGAACGAGCCCCTGGGATCTGCCCCACAGGCTTCCTCGGGCTCGACCGCCTCACTCTTTCGCGCCAAAAGCTCTCCAGGCACCAATCTCTCCATTGTAGAACGGTGGGGCAGCCCCGTCAGCGATGCAGTTGCGCTGTAGCGAAAGAGCGTAAGGGTGTATTCAATATCTGTACCCTTACAATTGCTACGCTAAAATGTGGCACGGAGAGTTACCTGAAGATATAGCAGTTCAATGGGCTCTGCGGCCGTTACGATGAACCGACTTCTGTTTGAATCACCCTGCTTACGTAGGAGTCAAGATTGCTAATTGTTTCGTGTGGTGCTTTGTGCCAGCTCACGTCCCATTTGTCTGAGATTCCGCTCGACACTCGTGGGTATCTGATTTAAATCAGTTTTGTAGTCTTTAACGTGTGTGAGATTAGCAGCCCATTCAAGTGTGAAAACACAACATTTTTCCACTGACCAATGCGGCGTCAGTATTCACAAGGGCATTGCTCTTTTCAGGATGTTTCTAGGAGTCGTAATAGAGTGTGTGGACGCGAAACAACCCTTCTGGGCTACCTCCACATCACCTCATAAAATGCTTCAAGTTTCGTAATCTCTCGAAACATCGAATATTTTGTTATTTTAGCGTATAACAAGGTGTGGCAGTACATCCAGAAGGCTTTTTAATGATATCGACACCGGCACTGTCTGACTACATATCCGAACTCCCTATTTGTGAAATTAATACGAGGCGTGTCCACCCTTCGCATTTATGACGGCTTAAACTCTTTTGATGACACTTTCACCTAGGTGGCTGGATGTCTACGGACCAATAGCAACCAATTCTTCCTCACGAGACAAAACCAGAGAAGACAGTGATGTTGGATGCTACGGTGTGGAGCGAAGTCGACGTCCTCGTCCCGAGGGCATTTCATTGGTTCCCGTAGGGACTCTGGGTAACCTACTTCAGAACGGTCACTGTCGACAAACTATTGCCTCACAGATGCCGGCTTATGACAGGGTGCATTGTCATGCTGATACAAAAAACTCTTGCCTCGACAGAACTGCTCCTGTATTGTACGCAACGCACAATGCTATAAAATATGTCCTTATCGTTCCGCATTTAAAGTTTCGTGAAACGCAATGAGGGGATCACATGATAGCCACCAAAAACGTCGCCGTACCGTAGCACCATACCCACCGCTGTTAGCACTGCACATAACGGCAGGTCACGATATCCAGGCACTTCATCTGATTGCTACAAGGGTAGACCTATAACTTGATTCACCACTCCAAAGCACTCGTTTCTATTCACAAAATGTCCACTGTCGTCGCTATTTACACCGCCTCAAGCGTCGTTTATCATTGTTTATACACTGAAGCGCCAAAGAAACTGGCACAGGCATGCGTAATCAAATACAAAGATATGTAAAGAGGCAGAATACGGCGCTGCGGTCGGCGATGCCTATATAAGACAACAAGTGTCTGCCGTAGTTGTTAGATCGGTTACTGCTGCTAAAATGGCAGGTTATCAACATTACGTGCGTTTGAACGTGGTGTTATAGGCGGTGCATGAGCGATGCATCTCCGAGGCAGCGATGAAGTGGGTATTTGCCCGTACGACCATTTCACGAGTGCACGGTGAATATCAGGAATCCGGTAAAACATCAAATCTCCGACATCACTGCGGCCGGAAAAAGACCCTGTAGGAACGCGACCAACGACAACTGAAGAAACTGAAGAGAGTCGTTCAACGTTACAGAAGTGCAACCCCTCCGCAGATTGTTGCAGATTTCAGTGCTGGGGCATCCACAAGTGTCAGCGTGCGATCCATCATCGATATGGGATTTCGGAGGCTTAGGGTAACTTGTATACCCTTGACGACTGCACGACACAAAGCTTTACGCCCCGCCTGGGCCCGTCAACACCGACATTGGTGGAAACATGTTGACTTTTCGGACGAGTCTCGTTTCAAATTATATCGAGCGGATGGACGTGTACAGGTATGCGGATAACCTCATGAATCCGTGGACTCTGAATGTTAGCACCAGACTGTTCAAGCTGTTAGAGGCTCTATAATTGTGTGGGGCGTGTGCAGTTGGAGTTATATGGGGCCCCTGATACGTCTAAACACGACTCTGACAGGTGACACGTACGTAAGCATTCTGTCTGATCACCAGCATCCATTCGTTTCCATTGTGCATCCCGACGGACGTGGGAAATTCCAGCAAGGCAATGCGACACCCCACAAATCCAGAATTGCTACAGAGTGCCTCCGGGAACACTCTTCTGATTTTAAACACTTCCGCTGGCCACCAAACTCCCCAGAATTGAACATTATTGAGCATGTCTAGAACACCTTGTAACGTGCTGTTCAGAAGAGATTTATTTCCACCCCTCGTACTCATCCGGTTTTATGGACATCCGTGCAAGATTCATAGTGTCAGTTCCATCCAACACTACTTCACACATTAGTCGACTCCACGCCAAGTCGTGTTGCGGCACTTCTGCGTGGTCACGGGGACCCTACACAATATTAGGCAGGTGTACCAGTTTCTTTGGCTCTTCAGTGTAGATACATGTGGCTTACGAGGAGCTGCTTGACCAATGTACACCATCGTTTTTAACTCTCTACGCACACTCATTGTGCTAGAAGGACTAATGTTTGCATTTTGGAATTCAAGAGTGATGCCTTCCACCGACCCAATGCGATTTTGTACAACCATCCTCGGCAATGCTTGACAGTCACTGTACGCCAGTACATGAGGTCTTTCTTACCTTGGTTTAACTGTGGTAGTTCTTTCGAGTTTCCACTTCAAAAATGGTTCAAATGGCTCTGAGCACTATGAGACTTAACATCTTAGGTCATCAGTTCCCTAGAACTTAGAACTATTTAAACCTCACTAACCTAAGGACATCACACACATCCATGGCCGAGGAAGGTTTAGAACCTGCGACCGTAGCGGTTGCGCAGTTCCAGACTGAAGCGCCTAGAACCGCTCGGCTACAGCGGCCGGCCGTTTCCACTTCACAGTCACATCACGAACAGTCAACTTGGGCAACTTTAAGAAGGGTTGAAATCTTCTTGACTTATTTGTTGCTCTGATGACATCCAATGATTGCTTCACGCTCTAAGTTACTGAGCTCTACTGACCGATCCATTCTACTGCTACTACTGCTTCCCAACGGACAAAACAATACTTCCAATATTTCGCACCCCCTTCTACACTGGTGGATCCGCCTCTCGTGACATCTGCCTGTCAATTCCTCATTACGTGTTGTCCGGACACTATTGATCAGACATTGTGTTTACGAATTTCAACAGTCCGCTGCAGACCGCGCCACATGTGCTCTGAGACTGAAGCTTTATGGATCCAGACATGTACTCAACGTCCAGTGCTCCAGCACTTAGTCAGACTAAAGTGCAATCTGTACGGACAGTATATGCATCATCCTATGCTGTGCCACTTTGCCTTATGCAGTAGCTTCACACAATGACAAAAACTTACCGAAAACCGCTCATTTTTCCCATTTGCACTTTCTCAAGTGTTGATGTTTCTCCTATAGACGTCGACAACGGACTAGGTTTCACGCTTCCACTTCGGTTAACAAGTCTTGAATGAGACTGAAGTAACTGTGATCAATCTAGTTCTATAACAGAAGATGCTGGTTGGTACACGAGTACGCCCTTTATCTGCTGCCTGCGTAACTAATTTCTGGTGCACAGTTCGACAAATACTCCAAGTTTGGATTTATTTGGGTCATTCATGCTTGATGTTCCACTTTTCAAGTAAGTTTCTGTAATTTCTTTTGTCAAAGATGTAATTCCTTTTTTAACGCTGAAGAAACACAAAACTTAAAATGTACTGAATGACAGATGTGAGGAAACTGAAAAATGATTAAGGATCGTGTCTTAATTACCATGGTCGATGCACTGAATTTGATGGAATTAAAATGAGTTAAATGTTGGGCCCAACGTGAAAATACACTCCTGGAAATTGAAATAAGAACACCGTGAATTCATTGTCCCAGGAAGGGGAAACTTTATTGACACATTCCTGGGGTCAGATACATCACATGATCACACTGACAGAACCACAGGCACATAGACACAGGCAACAGAGCATGCACAATGTCGGCACTAGTACAGTGTATATCCACCTTTCGCAGCAATGCAGGCTGCTATTCTCCCACGGAGACGATCGTAGAGATGCTGGATGTAGTCCTGTGGAACGGCTTGCCATGCCATTTCCACCTGGCGCCTCAGTTGGACCAGCGTTCGTGCTGGACGTGCAGACCGCGTGAGACGACGCTTCATCCAGTCCCAAACATGCTCAATGGGGGACAGATCCGGAGATCTTGCTGGCCAGGGTAGTTGACTTACACCTTCTAGAGCACGTTGGGTGGCACGGGATACATGCGGACGTGCATTGTCCTGTTGGAACAGCAAGTTCCCTTGCCGGTCTAGGAATGGTAGAACGATGGGTTCGATGACGGTTTGGATGTACCGTGCACTATTCAGTGTCCCCTCGACGATCACCAGTGGTGTACGGCCAGTGTAGGAGATCGCTCCCCACACCATGATGCCGGGTGTTGGCCCTGTGTGCCTCGGTCGTATGCAGTCCTGATTGTGGCGTTCACCTGCACGGCGCCAAACACGCATACGACCATCATTGGCACCAAGGCAGAAGCGACTCTCATCGCTGAAGGCGACACGTCTCCATTCGTCCCTCCATTCACGCCTGTCGCGACACCACTGGAGGCGGGCTGCACGATGTTGGGGCGTGAGTGGAAGACGGCCTAACGGTGTGCGGGACCGTAGTCCAGCTTCATGGAGACGGTTGCGAATGGTCCTCGCCGATACCCCAGGAGCAACAGTGTCCCTAATTTGCTGGGAAGTGGCGGTGCGGTCCCCTACGGCACTGCGTAGGATCCTACGGTCTTGGCGTGCATCCGTGCGTCGCTGCGGTCCGGTCCCAGGTCGACGGGCACGTGCACCTTCCGCCGACCACTGGCGACAACATCGATGTACTGTGGAGACCTCACGCCCCACGTGTTGAGCAATTCGGCGGTACGTCCACCCGGCCTCCCGCATGCCCACTATACGCCCTCGCTCAAAGTCCGTCAACTGCACATACGGTTCACGTCCATGCTGTCGCGGCATGCTACCAGTGTTAAAGACTGCGATGGAGCTCCGTATGCCACGGCAAACTGGCTGACACTGACGGCGGCGGTGCACAAATGCTGCGCAGCTAGCGTCATTCGACGGCCAACACCGCGGTTCCTTGTGTGTCCGCTGTGCCGTGCGTGTGATCATTGCTTGTACAGCCCTCTCGCAGTGTCCGGAGCAAGTATGGTGGGTCTGACACACCGGTGTCAATGTGTTCTTTTTTCCATTTCCAGGAGTGTAGTTTTCAGTGAGGCTTGATTATACAAATGTAATACAAACTAAACGTATCCAAATGCAGGAAATGGTCTGACAGGAGTAATTATGCGAGACACCAATGGGAAGTCTGTAGGGATTTTAAACGTATTCTGTTATTATTAGGACTGCAATCAGTGATAGAGCCAAGGAAAATTTTGTTCATATCAGTAAATATAAAATTGTGGCTAATGTAGAAATTTGTAAATACCTGAAATTGAAGTCACTCTGCTATCACTTATATGATCCAAAAGTAACGTTCTCTCCGTTTAGAAAAAGTGCGAACAGGTGTGTTTATTAGTCAACAGATCAGAGAAGCTTATGGAGACACTCACATGCAATTAGTGTTAATGTACGGGGAACAAACAACAAGCAGTTCCTTAAGATAGTTCAGAGTGATTTTCTGGGAAAAGTTAGAGTACAGAGTTCGAAAGAATTTATGAATGGACTTATGCGCCTGCACTCATACCAGTAACATCGCAAGTCAGCAAAAATGTATGTTTGCCTATCACACTTTTACTTCTTCCCGCGGCGGTGGAATGTTGTGTGCTGCGGGGAATGGTAATCTTGGCTTGACCGCCTGGGTTGCGAAGAAGGACAACCTCTATAAAAACCCTTCAATCTTCCGGTGTGCTCCGCGCCTATGAAATGCATGGCTGTTGGGGTGGAACAGTCGCAAGCGGGCAACCTCTGGGGCACCTGCCGCACCCCAGTTGTATAAGGCTTACCTAGGCACACGGGGCTCTGTCTAGGTGGACTTCTAGTTCCCTAGCTGCTCGTGGGACCGAGATGGATCCTTCGAAATCCTCTTTCCCTCCTCCCAGCGGAAAGGGTGGGCCGCTGGAAGGTTCTCACACCCAGTCTCTGAAGAGGGCTCGTGCAGTCAGTCCCCCTGACTGCGGCACATCTTTGACAAGTCAAGTATTTAGTAACAGAATGCATTCTGGTAATCAGAATGTGTTTCTCATTGTAAAACGGAAGGAGG
Organism: Schistocerca cancellata; assembly: GCF_023864275.1. Lineage (NCBI taxonomy): Eukaryota > Metazoa > Arthropoda > Insecta > Orthoptera > Acrididae > Schistocerca > Schistocerca cancellata. The sequence continues at coordinate 750,427,534 of NC_064627.1, forward strand.
GTAGCTTTGAGAAGGTTTCGCCCTTCTATATACAAAAGGGTCTGCAGGGCATCTGTGGCTCCTTAAAATCAGTGAAGCGTTTGCGTAATGGGACCTTGCTCGTGGAAACTTCCAATTCCCAGCAAGCCACTAACCTGCAAGCTGCTAAATGCCTTGGGGAGTATGCCATAGACACTGAACTGCACAGCACGTTGAATTATAGCAAAGGTGTTGTGACATGCCGGAATCTAGCCGACATTCCCAAAGACGAACTGCAACGTGAGTGGGCTCCGGAAGGTATCGTTGATTCCAGAATGAGATTTTCACTCTGCAGCGGAGTGTGCGCTGATATGAAACTTCCTGGCAGATTAAAACTGTGTGCCCGACCGAGACTCGAACTCGGGACCTTTGCCTTTCGCGGGCAAGTGCTCTACCAACTGAGCTACCGAAGCACGACTCACGACCGGTACTCACAGCTTTACTTCTGCCAGTACCTCGTCTCCTACCTTCCAAACTTTACAGAAGCTCTCCTGCGAACCTTGCAGAACTAGCACTCCTGAAAGAAAGGATATTGCGGAGACATGGCTTAGCCACAGCCTGGGGGATGTTTCCAGAATGAGATTTTCACTCTGCAGCGGAGTGTGCGCTGATATGAAACTTCCTGGCAGATTAAAACTGTGTGCCCGACCGAGACTCGAACTCGGGACCTTTGCCTTTCGCGGGCAAGTTGGTATCGTTGATGTTCAACATATCATGAATAGGGTTGATGGCAATCTTGTGAAGTCGGACTCTTTTATTCTGACCTTCAGTAGCACGAAACTTCCAGAACATATAAAAGCTGGCTTCCTTCGCCTTAGTGTGAGGCCTTATTTCTCGTCTCCAATGCGCTGTTTCAAATGCCAGCGTTTTGGCCATACCACCTTAGGGTGTAAAGGCGAAGCGACTTGTGGCAACTGTGGTAAGGCTGCTCATGAAGGAGTTGGTTGCTCGTCTCCAGCCAGATGTATCAATTGCTGTGGAAACCACCCTGTTTGGAGTAGGGACTGCCGAATATTTTTAGAGGAACGCAAAGTCCAGGAAATAATAACATCCCAGCGTATCCCATACGGTGAGGCCAAGAAGATCTATAAGTCGATGCAACCTCCCACATTTGCCACATCTTTTGCATCCCTGGTTCAGAAGCCTACTCCAAAAGTCGATGCCTCAACGCAGACTGAGGTGGTGAGTGTTGGCACTAAAACCTGCAGCTGTTAGTGCACTTGCAGTGCACAGAGTGCACATTGTGTCAGAGCCAGTAGCCCCTACTCGAACGGCAGACAAAGGTACAGTGGCGAACTTGGGCCAGCCCCTGGGACCTCCAACAGCTGAGGCTGTTCCCAAGCCCAGTGCGCCAATTATCACTCCTACATCGGCTCCCCCAAAGCCCACCAAACCACAGAAAGCTCCTGTACAGCAGCAACAGCGGGTCAAATCCCGTGGTAAACCATCTGACCATGCGGATGTTGTTTTACGTGAGGCTTCATCTGACTCTTCCCCAGAGTTGATGGAATACGATGTATGTGTGGGGCAATCATCTCGCCCCACGCCTGCCCCTCCACCTGCTGCGGTCTCCCCGCCCCGTCGGAGAGACAGGTTGAAGGTGCTACCCCCATCATAGATGGCTCATATACTTCAGTGGAACTTGCAAGGGTTCAGGACGCATGTGGAGGAACTTCGTCTACTCTCTCAGGGTAGACCACTGTGTCTCTGTCTCCAGGAGACTTATTTCCATCCATCATACTCCCCTGAGATACGAGGCTATACACTCCACAAAAAGGACGACCTGTGTGGAGAGAGAGCTAGAGGAGGCATAGGTATTTTCGTCAGGACAGACTACCACTCCTCGTCCCTCTCACTTACGACGACTTTACAGGCCGTCGCTGTGTCCGTGCACGTGCGTCATCCATTGACTGTATGCTCGCTTTACTTGCCCCCACATGATGCACTGGATGAAGCGGCCCTCACCGACCTTCTTCCACAGCTTCCCCAGCCATTCGTTATTTGTGGTGATTTTAATGCCCACAATGTGCTTTGGGGCTCTGCAGTTACCTGCCCCAGGGGTAGAGCAATTGAGAGGCTTCTCCTGTCATTCTGTGCCTACTTGCTCAATGGAGGACAGAGTACTCATTTCTGCACAGCGACTGGGTCGTTCTCTGCCATTGATCTCTCGCTTTGCTCTCCAGCTCTTGCCCCCAGTGCTCACTGAGAAGTGGTCGCTGACTTGCACGGCAGTGATCATTTCCCAATCTGGATTCACCTGCCAGATGGCCTGGGCCCCGAAACGAGACCACCACGATGGGTGCTCAGTGGCGCTGACTGGACACTTTATAGCCAGTTGACCCAATTCGAACACTGTGCGACTGTTGAGGTGTGGGTGGATCATATTACCAAAACGGTCCACCACGCCGCTGCAGCCTCCATTCCACAGTCCACAGACCACCGGAAGAGGCCACCTGTGCCTTGGTGGAGTGCCGAATGCCGCTCTGCAATCAGGACGAGGTGTGCAGCTCTGCGTCGGTTCAAGTGTAGGCCAACTGAGAATCTTGCAGCCTTTCGGGTGGCGAGGGCAAGATGTCGCCGCATTATTCGTGAGAGCAAGAAGAGGTCATGGCAACAGTTCCTGAACACCATTAATCGTTACACCAACAGTTCCATTGTGTGGGAGACCATCAGGAGAATTTCCGGCAGAGGAGGGAGTTGCCCCATAGCTGCTGTAATGAATAACGGCACTCTCCACACGGATCCGCGAGACATTGCCCAGACTATGGCAGCGAATTTCGCCACAGTTACTGCAACAACGAGTCAGGATCCAGGTTTCCAGCGCCATAGAGCCGTTGCTGAGGGATGTAGTCTGGACTTCCAGTCCACTTGTCATGAAATTTACAACTGCCCATTTTCTATGTGGGAGCTGGATTCTGCATTGTCTGGAGCTCGTGACACATCCCCTGGTCACGACAGGATACATTACAGTATGCTATGGCACCTCACAATGCGCAACAGAGAAGTCCTTCTCGCACTTTTTAATGCCATTTTGGCGTCGGGTCACTTTCCTGACGCGTGGCGTGAGGCAGTTTTAATCCCTTTTTTAAAACCTGGGAAAGACCGCACGAGCCCAAGTAGCTACCGTAGTGTTGCCCTCACTAGTTGCATAGGGAAGACCTTGGAGCGGATGGTCAACCGCCGCCTTGTCTGGATGTTAGAATCCCGGCAACTCCTTAGTCGCTTTCAGTGTGGGTTCAGGAGGTTTCGTTCCACCTTCGATAACCTTGCCCTCCTGGAGGCGGCAATACAACAAGCTTTCCTACGCCGTCATCACCTTCTGGGTGTATTTTTCGACATCGAGAAGGCCTACGATACCACTTGGAGGCGTCTCATCCTGGAGCAGCTTCACGAATGGGGTTTTCGTGGTTGTCTTCCTCTTTTTATTCAATCTTTCCTCTCGCCACGATATTTTAGATACCGAATTGGTGATGTCCTGTCTGATCGCTTTGAGCAGGAGAACGGTGTGCCTCAGGGTAGCGTTTTAAGTGTGACTCTCTTTGCCTTCGCTATTAATAGCATTACGTCCATAGTGAAAAGTCCTGCCCAGTGTTCTTTGTTTGTGGATGATTTCTCTTTGTTTTGCTCTTCTTCAAGCCTTGCAACGACAACTCGTCAGTGGCAACTTACGATTAGGCGTTTGGATGACTGGGCGCAGAAGAGTGGCTTTAAGTTTTCCACCGAGCAGTCAGTATGTGTTCTTTTTAACCGTTCTCGTTCGATTTTAACCTTTCCTGAGTTGAGGATGAGGGAGACTGTTCTTCCTTTTAAGGACACGGTGAGATTTCTGGGGCTCATTTTTGATTCGAAGCTCACGTGGTTACCTCATCTTAAAGACCTGAAACGGCGGTCACTTAAGGCTTTAAGTATTTTAAAATGTCTTAGCCACAGTACATGGGGAGCTGACAGGACTTGTCTGCTCCAGTTTTACAGGGCGTTTGTGCGATCTCGGCTCGATTATGGGTGCACGGTGTATGGGTCTGCGCGGCCTCCTTACTTAAAGTTGTTGGACGTTGTGCACCATGAAGGGCTTCGGTTGGCCACTGGGGCATTCCGAACTAGCCCCATACCAAGCCTCTGTGCAGAGGCTGGTGAACCGCCACTTCCTATGCGGCGACGGCTACTTACAGTGCGCCAGGCGTATAAAACTTTGTCCACACCATACACCCCTGCATACCATACCGTTGCTCAGCCTCCTCTGGCACGATTGTTTCATAACCAGCAACGTGCCACGCAGCCCTATGGGATTCGCGCACAGGATTGCCTCGGTGCGATGTCTATGGCTGGTCTTCGTGTTTTACGTCGCGGTTGGAGCAGATCTCCACCTTGGCTCCTCCGGAGACCCAAACTTATTTTAGATTTGACTAATTTAAAAAAAGATAGCACACCAGATTTTACGTTTCAATCTCTGTTTTTTCACATTTTAGATGTGCATCACGGTTTCACTGTCGTTTATACTGATGGCTCCAAACAGGAGACTTTCCTTGGCTGTTCTGTGGTGTTCCCTGATCATGTTACCCGGATTCGCCTCCCTGCTGAATATACCGTTTTCGCAGCGGAGCTCCACGCGATGCTGAAGGCACTGGAGCAGATGCATCGTGTTCGGGGCGATCGATTTCTTCTCTGCTCCGATTCTCTTAGTGCCTTACAATCACAGCAGAACCTATACCCGACTGAGGAGATGGTCCAGCTGATACATGACCAACTTGCTCCAACGGCGGGGCGAAGGGGTATCCTTCTGCTGGGTGCCTGGTCATGTCGGCATATGGGGCAATGAACAGGCTGATCGGGCTGCCAAGGAGGCCTGCAGAGAGCAGTATGTGGTCCAGTGTCCTATCCCCTTGCAGTCAGTCATCGCTGCACTCCACAGGAAGTGCATGGAGTTGTGGGAGGACGAATGGCTGGCGGTGACGGCCAATAAACTGCGGTCGGTAAAGTCAACCACTCGGCCGTGGCGTTCCTCCTGCCGGCAGCTCAGGCGGGAAGAGGTGGCCCTCACGCGTCTTCGGATCGGGCACTGTCCTCTGACGCATAGCTATTTATTACGGCGGGAGGATCCTCCGTTTTGTGATGCTTGTGGTGTGCACATCTCTGTCCGGCACATTTTAACAGACTGCATTTTATACCGTGATGCAAGGGCAGAAGCACAAGTTGATGGGGATCTGCCCTATGTTTTAGCTAACGATGAGACGTGTGTGTCTAGGGTTTTTAAGTTTTGTGATGTGTCTGGACTCTGGCCTAAACTTTTAGGCTGGAGGTTTTAGTGTATTGCAGAGTGGCTGACTCCTCCCTTTTTTTCCTTGCGGTGAGCCAGCCACTTCCATCTGCTACATTGTTTTAGCACCCTCTCCCTTTTTCTTCCTGTGTTGTCCATGATTTACTGCTGACGCCCTACTTCACCCCACGCTTCGGTGTGGGTGAGCACATATTTTTCAATGATTGTTCCCCGTGTTTTCTGTTCCGTTATATGTAAATGTTCTGAGTTTTTTCCTTGACACCCGTCTCACTATGATACTGAACGGGCGCTGAAGACCTTTCTGTCGTGCGCCCACAAAACCCTTCTATAATAATAATAATAATAATAAAATACTTCTTCCCAGCAGAGTGTGAGATGTGAGTCATGAATATAGATGGCTTTCCCACCAGATAATTACGAGCAAAAATACATACAAACATGTCATTATCTAAAATAGAAAGTCCGTCAAAAGATGTAATAAATTTAAGCTTCATTGTCGGGCTCTGTAATCATAAAACCGTAAGGAAGTATTACTCCGTTCATCATAGCATGAAAATTCTGAACATTTGTACCAAAACGTTAACCAGCGTAAAACTGACCATTCCTTTAAATGGATGTGTATTATATCAGAAGAGTGGAAGAGTTCAGTTAGCTACATAAGTGTAATATGAGAGTACTGGATCGTCTTCCATGGCTGAGCGTTAAGTATGGCCTCTCAACATTCCGAAAACTTGGGAATGATGCTTGGTGTAACGAAGGATATCTTTCTGGTAATACTTATATTTGTGATAGAAACTAAGGGCTTACGTATACAAGTATTATCTCCAATTTCGGGAACTGACATAAGCCGTTGTGAGAGCAAATCGATAATTATATGGCACTCCATTAACACCGCCTAATGACATCCATAAGACAACAGAGGCATAGAGCCTACGGAAGCGTTATGAACTCCCATAAACTGGAAAGAAAAGTTCAAAAATTATTTCCAAACATCGTCGAGAGGTTCTTTGGAGGTGGTCTACACCGTTTAGCACCTTGCAGAACATCGCGATACTTTGTGTTATTAACGTGTGTAATCTATGCACGTTCTTCTGAATAACTGAATTAGAGATTTAATTATGGCCCATGTAACACCCTTCACTGTTTCCACGCGAGTAACATCAGTTTAAACAGCGCACCAAACAAAAGTAATCTATAGTAGGATCTTTTGAGATGGAAAAGCATTCTCCAGTTTTCAGATCGGTCATGAATTTTTCATGTATCAATATGTATTAAGGTAACTGTTTAATATTTTTATGTAGTATGCGAGGACAGCCTTGATTTTTACTACCAATACTTTGTAGATGTCAGCAACATCAGATGTTGACAAAAGTTAAATCCTGACAATATCTGGTGAGGTACTCAACAATGTAGATATGTATAATTTGAATGATGATACATGACATCTAATCTATTTCCAGTGTTGACAAACTGCAGCAGGATAGTAAAAAAAAGTACAATGAAGGAAATTAAAATGGAACAGCGAATGTTTCACAGAAACAGTCAGCATAAAAACCAAATCGGTTGAATTCCGTAAGAAATCCGGTTGAAATATAGAAAGATTGCAAGCCTGAAACTTTTGACTAGTCTGCAAAATACTGTACTTTGAGATGGACCTTATAAATTTCATTTGATTAATTTTAGTGTTTTGGAGGAACATGAAGTACAGTAAGTAAAACAAGCAGTTAATTGCCAAGAATCAGTTACTGTATTGGTATAACCGAAAAGTCCCTGTATCTTTTGGGAAAGAACGAGAGTAACGGCAGTAAAAATATGAAATATGTTATTTGCAACATTTAGTTACATCTTCCCTATTCTTCTCTACATAGTTGTCGCTCCGGCTTAGATATCTGTCATCGAGTCTTACCAACTTTCCAATCTCCTCGTCACAGAAGACATCCGCCTGTGCTTCCCACCGATTCTCTATACTGGTCTGCATAGAAAAAAATGCTGTGCCTATAGCCATCAGTTTATGTGGACAAACAGCTGAAAATCAGAGGGTACCATGACCGGGCTGTACGGTGGATGATAAAATACTTTCAATCGGAAACTTTGCTGGAGGGTCTTTATTGCAGCTGCGGTGTGCAGCCGAGCATTGTCATTAAGAACAACAATGCCTGTTGACAACTTTCCTCTTCGCTTTTACTGAACTGCCTTTCGTAGATGATTTTTGCAGATCACCTGGTCCACTCATTGAATAAAATCATCAGTTGACACTTGCTTCGTTCCCTGACCGTCTGCATCATGAACGTCTTTGTGTCCTGCTCCAAAGTTCCTGCACCACTGCCGCTCTTTGCTTTCACGCACGACAGTTGCGGTATGCGGGCTGCATGAAATCAGGCAGGAACCATCAGCATGAAGAAACTGAATGACAGCACGCTCTTCACACTCGGCAGGCGACTCTATTCTTCTAAGCATCTTTATGTGTTCAGAGTGCACTCGAAACTGGAAAGTGCGACGTGACGCGATCGAAGGGCACAGTAGCGACACTGCTCAACACATCTGTGAAAAGCTTCATTGGACTTCCTCTCTGGCTTTAATTTCACAAGTGATTGGACCGTGACAAAAAAAGCCTTGTTATTAATTTTGATTATGAGTCCATGACACATTAACACTATTTTACACGATTTATTGTTCATTAGGATTCTTTCTACAAGTAGAAATCCACAGGTCACCCCTGACTATTCGTTCAAGACATAGAGCACAGTCAACAGTTTTAAGCGTGGTACTTACAAGGGAACCTCCCCATCGCACCCCCCTAAGATTTAGTTATAAGTTGTCACAGTGGATAGGCCTTGAAAAACTGAACACAGATCAATCGAGAAAATAGGAAGAAGTTGTGTGGAACTATGAAAAAATAAGCAAAATATACAAACTGAGTAGTTCATGCGAAGATAGGTAACATCAAGGATAATCTGAGCTCAGGGGCGCCGTGGTCCCGTGGTTAGCGTGAGCAGCTCCGGAAAGAGAGGTCCTTGGTTCAAGTCTCCCCTCAAGTGAAAAGTTTTTCTTTATTTTCGCAAAGTTATGAACTGTCCATTCGTTCATTGACGTCTCTGTTCACAGTAATAAGTTTAGTGTCTGTGTTTTGCGACCGCACCGCAAAGCCGTGCGATTAGTAGACGAAAGGACGTGCCTCTCCAATGGGAACCGAAAACATTTGATCGCAAGGTCATAGGTCAACCGATTCCTCCACAGGAAAACACGTGTGATATATTCTATACGACACTGGTGAGGGTATGTGCGTCATATGACAGGAATATGTTGTCGACCCACCTAACTTGTACTCTTGGCGAATGGGTAAAAAGTTTCCCCTACATTGCCCGATTTAGGTTCTCTTGTGGATGTGAGAATTATTCCCAAAAATTGATGAAACATAAGAGTTAGTCACATAAACTGCAACAAATGAACCCAACAGTTTCACAGTCGCACACTTTTCCCTGTGCTCTGTCAAAACGTATGTTTTTAACGTTTTCAAATTTTTCCGTGTGTAGACCGTCAACTCCTGCATATGTCCAAGCAAATCTGAACATGTCCTGGAATTTTGGAGAGCGAAGTTGATTATGTGTGAGTGCCTGAACTTTGATAATTGTCTGAAAATAAAAAATAAAATTTTACATTCGAAGGAAGAGTTGAACCAAGGCCCTCTCGTTTCACAGCTGCTCACGCTAACCACGGGACCACGGCGCTCCGGAGCTCAAATCATCCTTGATGTTGCCTGTCTTTGCAAGGACTACTCAGTTTGTATATTTTGCTTATTTTTTTTTATAGTTCCACACAACTTCTTCCTGTTTTCTCGATTGATCTGTGTTCAGTTTTTCAAGGCCTATCCACTGTGCCAACTTATAACTAAATCTGAGGGGGGTGCGGTGGGGAGGTTCCCTTGTTAGCAATATGGCAGTCAGTCATCATTTCTGTATATAATTTTTTAACAATGAGCTGCCTCAACCATGAACCAACTGTGAGGGTGTGACAATATAATACATATGTGCTACCTAAAATTTTTCCCAATGCATGTGTATTGTAAATATGACGTACTTCTTTTATTCTCTAAATCTTTAGATATTATTTGTTAATTAGAAAATGTGTGGTATACGCTGTGGTGTTTATAAATTACTTTGTATTACGATGTATTTATTCTGGTGTAAAGCCGTTTGGGAAAGATAGGAAAAGAAATATCGTTGGCAGAGAGTAAAGACTTTTGTAGCAGCGTTGCCTTCAGACGCGGGTGTGACGTCAGAGCAGAACGCGCAGGAGACTTGCTTGGTTGTGGGACGTAGCGGTGAACAGCCGCAAGAGCGGGGCATCGTCGGGGCGCAGTTGTTACTAGCGAGGCGTCAAGAGTACCATGAGTGCAGGCGAATGCAAGAGGCTCTAGAACATCTAGATCCTGCCCCACAATTCGTCATTAAGAACGAAGGTGAGCCTGCATTGTTACATGGAGCAATGGAGCACTGTACACGACAACGAAGACGATGACTTAACATCTGCAAAGAAAAAAGAACTGTAAGGTTGTTTTATTTTCGTCCTTGTTCGAAGCTTTCTGAGGCATTACCCAGCGATATTTTCATTGAATTTTAGTTCAAAAATAACTGTTGTATATAAAAAATGTAGGTACCTGGCATCATTATCCTGAATGCATTTCCCCTACTTAGCGTCCCACTCCTTTCTACACTGAAAAATCAGAGAGACCGGTACATCTGCCTAATACAGTGCAGGGCTCCCGCGAGCATACAGAAGAGCCGCAACACGTCGTGACATGGACTCTCATGAATCCTGTATGGTTGACCATAAATCAGTGAGATTACGAGAGGGTAGAGATCTCTTCTGGACAGCACGTTGCAAGGCATCCCAGATATTCTCAATATTTCTGGAGCCACTCTGTAGCAATTTTGGACGTTTGGGGTGTCGCATTATCCTGCTGCAATTGCCAAACTTCGTCGGAATGCACAATGGAGATGAATGGATGCGCGTGATCAGACAGGATGCTTACGTACATGTCACCTATCACAGTCGTATCTAGACGTATCACAGGTCTCATATTACTACAACTGCACGCGCCCCACACCTTTCAGAGCCTCTACCGGCATGAATAGGCCCACCTGACATGCAGGGTCCATGGATTCGTGAGGTTTTCTCCATACCCGTACACGTCCATTCGCTCGATAAAAATTGAAACAGGACTCGTCCGACCAGGCATCAACAGTCCAATGTCGGTGTTGTCAGGCCCAGGCGAGGTGTAAGGCTTTGCGTTGTGCAGTCATCAAGGGTACACGAGCGGGTCTTCAACTCCGAAACTGATTGTAAGCTCTGAGCTGTAATAATAAATGAACTGTCGCAATGGAACCTGTACTGTTGTAATGTGAAAGCAAAGCTGTGCTGTAATAATAATTAACTGTCGTAATGAAAAGGGAAGTCTTTCATACTCTAAAAGTTGGCAATGTAACTGCAATAATTTTGAACAGTATAAACTGCCTGAATAAAGAAATTAGACATTAAATCTAAAGTAACTCGTTTTGCGAAGCTGATCACATGAAAAATAGCTCTGAGCACTATGGGATTTAACATCTATGGTCATCAGTCCCCTAGAACTTAGAACTACTTAAACCTAACTAACCTAAGGACATCACACAACACCCAGTCATCAGGAGGCAGAGAAAATCCCTGACCCCGCCGGGAATCGAACAGCTGATCACAAAAACTGCCTGTCAATAACATAAGTTGACCCCGATTGAATAAATAAAATAAATCAAAATATTTAGTCCTTATCTCTATTCTTCACATATCTAGATAACGCATTGCAGTACTGCTCTGTCTTGCATGCCGCTTTGCTAAAGTTACAAATTACTGTATCTACACAGAGACATTTGAGAAAAGCAATGAGTGCTCGGTTAGCTGCAAATCGAACTATTTTTTCAAACACACTTGATTCCATGATCAGTTACAAAATTGTAAGAGAAAGGTTTGTAGAAAAATTAAATATGCGTATAGATGACAACAATAAATTTTTTTGTTTGCTGTGAAAAAGTGCTCAAGGCTGTTTTTAAATTTAATGAACGTCTTAATAGCCAAAAATATACTTTCCTATCTCTGAAGTCTAGCAACTCTCAATACAAAAACCAAGTTAGTCCGATGAAATAAAAGTGTGAAATAAAAGTAATATCATTATAATATTTTGAGACTCCTCTCCTTTTCACATTCGTCAGCCATCAGCAAAACACCCTGTGAGTGCGTTAGCGTCACTAGAATAAATAATTGGGGTAGGAGTAGACCCTTATTCTACGTCAGAGCGCACCAGTGTTTAGCTGTACAAAATTGGTTTATTTACTGTATTACTCTCAATAAAGCACACTGGTTTACATAGAGTGTGACATGACCATTTCTGGACAATTGTTAAGCTAATGTATTACACCCAGATTAGCAGAAATAAAAATGAACACAATAATATCAAATTTAAGTAGAAGGTTCTCTACAAGTTCTTTCTTAATCTAAGACAGTGAAACACTGTCACTGGCCAATATTACCTCAAATCATCCAATTCCAGATGCTAAGCTCGGTACTATTTAGGATGACAGTCAAGTCTATGGAAGATGGTTAGTTTCTGTGACAAAGTATTGTAAGGTAACGGGAGAGCTGTGGCGCCCTTAAAATATTCCAAGTTCAGAGTTGGCAGCCACTACTTCGGCTGTTCGGCAAGGCGCGGTTTGTTAGCAACCACGTGTTGCCGCACAACACCCGGACCACATGGTCCATTGGCCACGTGACTGCGAATTCCATGGTGATGCTGTGTCGATTAAGGAGACAAGTATGGAGTGCTAAAGATAGCGGACTTCGTGAAACCTTAATGGTAGACATTTCACAGTTTGTATAAAAATTAAGTTGGCAGATGAACCATGATACCTTAAAAAGAAACGTACTTTAGTATTATTTGCACGACGATTGTGATGGTGTAATCAGATTTTCAATATCTTTATTAGTTTAAAGTTTAGTATCTGACTGTAAATTACACAAGTAATACCCAGAAACGAATATCCAAACGTTTCATCCCATTTTGTTGATGGACGTTGTAACCTCCCAACAAAATAAATTCCGTAACCTTCCAACAGTAAAAAAACAATATAATTATTTATTTTATTCACATTCAGCGTAACCTCCATCAGATAAATTCTGTAATCTTGGAACAATAAAATGTGACTAATCTCCTAATAAAAAAATGAGACTCATAGATAACCTTTCAATAATTGACTGAATTTAAACTGGTAAATATTGGACGTCAGCAGTGCTGCGTCATGGCCCTGAAAGATCATTCTGAAAAAAATTGAAAGTTCTTACCTCAATAAGGTCGCCGGATACCGCACATATATCTGCTCCTATAAGAAATTATTTTGGCACAGCTGAGTGCAATGCTGGCCGATACATTTGTCATGTATAAAACAACAACTGATTTTTCTTTGCAATAATCGGGATGACCAAGGATTGGAGAAATTAGTAAATTCTTTAAACTGAAATGAATTATTGTCAAAAGTTACTTTTTATGAGAAAGATTATTATTAAGAGATTTTTTAAAACATTTACATGGGGCTTGATATAACAATACTACATATGCGCGAGGCTGCTTTTACCTTATACTACAACGCTCAGGCTCCGCCATCGCTCCCCAGGACCGGCCCAGCCAACTCCATACACCAGACTGCTCGCTAACAACTACTTACTCCAATTCACACACAGTTCCTACTGCAGTCAACACTGCTCTTTGGTCTGAGATTCTCTTATAGCTTACATATCGCAGGCAGCGTGTGAGCAATCCATCGAAATTACATCTGCTCGAGTGCACTAGCAACGAATTTCTTAATCATGGACCTCTTACAACGTATTTTTACAAAGATATCAGTGTAAACCTAAATTGTGATACATTACAGGCATCTAACGTGAATAGTACATGAGTTATTGGAGGTCAAATTGTGCCGATTAATGTAAGTACTCCACAGTTACACGAATAAAACAGTAGCAACATACTTATAAATATATTTATACGTCTATGTCTTTGTTTATATCCGATATATACTATTAATGAAGAAATTTATTTACTGTGTTTTAGAAAGCACAGAGACATTAGGCTACTGGCCTACCTTTTGTTCTATTCCTTTGATATGTGTTTATTTAATTTGTTTATGAATTTAATAATGTGGGTTAGAGCGTGTTTGTGGTCCAGCCATAGTAATATTTATTTAATTTCAAGTTCTTTAAATGTAAATCCAGTACTTTGAATGTGTTTTATTATGTTTGTGAGTGTGCATTGGCTTGGAGACAGGGCGGGAGTGCTCTAGCCAATCACAGTGATCGGTACAATATGGACACGCGCTGAACAGTACGAGAGAGGACACGGGAGAGTCCGGGACAGTACGGCGCGACAGACACACAGTGGCGGGAAAGAGTTGGACAGTGGAGCAGTTTGCACGTGGGTGCGGGAGATAGAAATATTACGTAGTGCTGACCTGTACACCTGTGAGACTTCCGTGGCTTCAGCATTAAAGACATAGTATGCGATTAGAAGTGAATATCTTGCGAGCCATGTTGTTGCTCGTAACTGATTACGTGAAGTGGGAATCTATTGTTTCCCTGTTATTCAACTTATATTTTATTTAATTGCTGGACCATCGACACCAATAAGTGTTTTACAGTAATAAAGAACATTCTTAAAAGTACTTCTGCAATCGTACTCATCATTTAAAGTCGTTAAACTAGTACCTGCAGAATTTATTTAATTGTGATCTTTCATTTATAAATTACTATGTTGCATTAAAAATTCGCACTTGCTGAGTGAAAGAAACCTTCGACCATTCGATTCTGTTCATACTGTATACTATAGACTCAGCAGTATTTGGCTTGTAATGCGGCAACTACGTATCTCAGCCCGTAGACAACGAAATCAGACAAAACTTTTAATATTTCAACTCTGAGCCGGAGAGTACGTAGCTGAGGGCCAATATATCACATCATTCTTTATTTGAAAGCCCACAATATGCAAAAGATGACTCAAGGTTGCTTGTGTTCACCGTGGATGGAAGGTGGTGATCCAATATTTTTAAGCCTCTCCCAGCGACATTTAGCTTTAACTGCGACATGTTGTTGTTTGTATGGCTGGCCTCACCCTCTGAAAATCCTATAAAAAGCTAATCAAAATCCTTAATGATTTTATCAGCTGAAATTGTCCTATGTTTCTCGTTAGGCCCGAAAACATGTACTCATCCCTAATCTGGGAAATATGCCGATATACACGCGTATAGCTGTATCAGTGTGTATACTTTAACGCCCCCTCAGTTGTCGCAAGAACAATTCACTGTGTGGCTGTTTCATTTCTCCGCTATTGGAGCTCAACGACTCTTCAGCTAATTTCTAGCTGAATGTCAGCCAAAGTGAATGAAGTGTTCACACAAGATTCCTCTTTTTGTGTCGTTTAGAGCGTGATGCGCCCTCTTCTACACTTGACGCTGGTTCATAGGAGAGTCCCTGAAGTTTCTGATTTTCTGTCATTCGTAGCAAACTGTTCCCCGCCTGCCCACTTTCGTGCTTCCCGTCACAGCTTTGTGTACGAATGGGAACATTCCTTTCATCTCGTGGAAACCACCCCGCCAATCGCAAAGGGCGTACCTTCAAACTGCGCTGCAATCTGAGATTATTTCAGCCAATCAGACAATTTGTATCTGCCCCTGACGCCTAAAAAATTACACACGTACTCCGTGAGAGCACCACGGACCTTTCATGCGATCATAAAACTCGACTCTATTTAAATGCGTCTCAGGCCTGTTTGTATCCATCTGGAAATTCCCCAAAAATTAAAATTCATTCTAGCTGCCACCTTTCAGTATTTGCGTTTGATATTCGATAGGACTTCGTCCTTCACAAATCAGTTTCTCTTACAATCTTGATATAATCATTTTGTATGAACAAATTGATAAACGGCGACTTTAAACTTGAAACATAATATTGTCATTGCTTCCACACTCTAATACAGATTTACATTGTCTGCCTCACTGCATCCTCATGCACCTCAGAGATAGTAACCTAACTTCTGTGATACAGCTTTACAACATCGCTGCTCGCTCACAATCGATTCAGACACCAAAATTATACATGACACCTGTCAGGATGTCACAGATTTGATGTTTTAGTGGAAACCTGATATTCACATTACACTCGTGAAATGGTCATATGGGAAAACCCCAATTTATCGCTATCTCAGAGATACTGTATCCCATAGCTCGTGCGCCGACTAGAACACCACGTTCAAACTCACTTAAATCTTGATAACCTGCTATTGTAGCAGCAGTAACCGATCTAGCAACTGCGCCAGACACTTGTTGTCTTATACAGGCGTTGCCGACCGCGGCGCCTTGTTCTGCCTGTTTACATATCTCTGTATTGGAATATGCGTGCCTATTACTGTTTCTTTGGTGCTTCATTGTAGTTACAGAGCACACGTGTTTGATGTTTAAAGAGCTACAAGAGAAGTAATGAAAGACTGTCATAGCCAGTTTTGTTTGTTTGTTAAAAAAGATGATTGAAAGTAAATAATAACGAAGCCACTGTCAGTGAAGTGTTGTTCAATGATATTCGGAGGCAATATCATCCTTACAAATTGAGAATAGACACAGTAAAAAGATGTAACTTAAATTAAAGTAATTCTGGCAATTGCAAATTAAAGAATAGAATAAACAGATCATAGCGTGTTGGCTTTCACGGCCGGCGTCTTCAGTAATTAAAACTTCCGGGCTAAGAGGCCGTGGTCCAATAGTAGAAATACTTCTCCCTGACGTTTCGTTGCCAGCTGCGGGCAACATCATCTGAGGTGAGTCTACGACTGACTGCTAGGCCGTGGAGGTCCTGTTTATATAGAGCGCGTAGAGGGCGCCACCACTCGTCACGTGTTGTCAACAGTAAAACTATCTCTGGCTGGCGTCATTACTCTCGATGGAACGTAATCGATTGTCACATCTTTGGTACAAAGTCGATCGCCATATCTTATCTAACGTCAAGCCTTCTTCTTTCCTGTTAAAATTATTGTGGTGTTTAAAAATCTGTACAGCCTCTCTATACATACGTGAATAATAATGCGATGTCTTAGCTAGCACGCTCGACTCACTAAATTTTATTTCAAGGTCACCCGTTTCAAAAACATGTCCCGCTACAGCCGATTTGTCCGTTTTTGAAACGGATGACCATGAAATAAAATTTAGTGAGACGAGCGTGCTAGCTAAGACATCGAATTATTATGCACGTATGTATAGAGAGGCTGTAGAGATTTTTAAACACCACAATAATTTTAACAGGAAAGAAGAAGGCTTGAAGTTAGATAAGGTAGGGCGATCGACTTTGAGCCAAGGATGTGACAATCGATTACCTTCGATCGAGAGTAATGACGCCAGCCAGAGATTGTTTTACTGCTGACAACACGTGACGAGTGGTGGCGCCCTCTACACGCTCTATATAAACAGGACCTCCACGGCCTAGCAGCCAGTCGTAGACTCACCACAGATGCTGTTGCCCGAAGCTGGCAACGAAACGTCAGGGAGAAGTATTTCTACTATTGGGCCACGGCCTCTTAGCCCGGAAGTTTTAATTACTGACAGAATAAACAGAGTTCACATATTTCATATCTGTGTCTATTCTAATAATTCTATTGCGTACTGGCTTGGTTTGTACTTCAGTGTTGTCAACTTGTTGAAAGCCAACGGTTCCTTATTTGACCCAATAAATTTTCCTAGTAATTAAAATCTTTTCGAAGTATGTTGCTTTCCATGTTCAGGGTTCTAGAGTACGTAAGTAAGCGTTAATCTGAGATTTCGTAAATTACTGTCGTAACAAAAGTCCTACCTCCAGTAAATCATGTCAATACTAACGATATAAGATAATTGCTTTCTTTATCCATTATTATTTCGTAAGGTGTTGTGTGTCAGAAATTTGTGTCTGTCTTCTGTTGAGAACGTACAGCCAAACAGTTACCTATTCATTACTGTGCGCATTATTGCTCAGATATTGAACATACACTGCCCAATTAGGCTGGCGACTGTGTTAATTAATTTCCATATTATTTCAGTTAGACTTACTGTGGGTGCTTTGGACCACATGGTACCTCTTTTTGTTCCGTATTTTATGTGAGTGATGGCACTGTTTTAAGTGTTGAACCAAATACAAATAAGTAAAGGCGCAGAAGGAAAATAGGTTGTTTTGTAGAACAACTTGTACACTTCTCTCCAGTTAACACAAAAATTTCTTTGGAGACGACAGCCTTGTCCAAAGTCAAATTCTTCAGACCAAAGCGATCACGGTCATGCTATCGCATTAGCCAATTGGTAAGGACGGAGTTTACAAGGTGATTATAGATCACACATTCCACCATTGGCAGGACCTGTTTAAGGCTGTCTCTTGGGACGCCAAGTTGGGAGGGGCACCATAAGCACCGCAGCTGTAGGATTTCTACACAGCGAGTATCACAATTAATAGTGGCCGTTCGGGGCCCCAAGCTGGAAGGGACGCCAAGGGCGCACAAGAACGAGGTTTGTACACGTTGTGTATCTCAATTAGTAGTGAAAATCGACACCGATCACAGCATGAGAGGAAAAGTGGAGAGAGCGCGGCTCCGAATGATAAGTCGCTTATGTGTGAAAATGTTCTTGAACAGGTCCCGAACATTCGTTTTCAGTGTCACCTGAGCTCACTGTAGGTGTTTTCTTTTACGAGTTTGTGAAACTCCCCGTCTACGTGCAAACTTTTTCAACAAGTTTGTGTGAACTGTGGCGCAGCATTGTAACATCAGTAAATGCAGAAACTGCAGATATTATTCAGAAAGCTGAAAGCTAACTGTGCATACGACAGTGAGCTGTCATCACTATCCTATTACAGTTACGGCAGTTGAAAATGTCTGAGGAAGCAGAGCCGTTCTTGTGCTGTCGATACAATTTACGCGGCTAGCCTTTCACCCGGGTCATGCGAGCATATGTGTTCTCTTTCACACCCAGTGCTGGAATGGACACCATACTGCACTTGCCCCCCATTACATCTACGGGTTACAATGGAAGCAGCAGCAAGGCGTACAGGTGAAAAACTGGAAGTAAATGGAAACCCCAGGGGAAACCAGAAACCCAGCATTAAATAAAAAAATAGCGTCGGTTGGTATTTTCTGCTGTAAGTGTAAGGCATTTGACTGTGAATCACAATATTCTCCTATATAAACTGAGATTTTATGGAATTGGTGGTATAGACAACCAATGGATAATGCCACGTGTAACCAAAAGAATGAGAAAATTCGACTTTAATAATTCAAAAAATTGCAGTCTGGGGATATCATTATGACTGGGGAGAAATCACATATAGAGTTCAACAAGGCTCGATCGTACGTCCTCTATTCTTCCTCACATGAGTAAAAGACATTGCGCCTAATATACAACAAACTGAATTGGCTCTTTTTATGGATGACACTAGCATTGTAATTGATCAGAGCATACAGGGAGCAATAGAACAAATAGTAACAACGTTTTTAAAAGTTTCATTGACTGGCTTTCTGTGAGCAGTCTCCACCAAATTTAAAAACATTCAAAGTTTTCACTTCTGCACACGTAGAACTGCTGCACCAATAATAAGTGTATCACAGGTTGACGAAGTAACAAATGGATTGGAAACTTCAATGGTCTTCGGTGTCCATTGTGATGAGAATTAAAACAACACAGTGCAACCACATTTGCACTTAGAATCGCTGCATACCTTGGAAGGAGACAAATCAGTAAGTTGACATATTCTGCATATTTTTATTCAATAATGTCACATTCAGTAATGTTCTGGTCAACTCGTCTTTAAGAAAGAAAGTCTTTATTGCTCAAAAATGTAATATGTGGTGCTCACCCACGCTCATCTTGTATACATATGTTTAAGAATTTGGGTGTTATGACAAATGCTTCACAGTATATTTATTCTCACGAAGTTTGTTGAAAATAATCCACTGCGTTTCGAAAAGAAATAGTGATGTTCATAATTACATTACCAGAAGAAAAAATGACATTCATTAGAGCATATTAAGGTTTGTCTTCAGCACAGAAAGTGGTCCACAATGCAGGAATTAAAATTTCTGACCACTCAATAACTGCTATAAAATGTATGGCAGACAGCAAATTACATTTTGAAAATAAATTGAAAAAGTTTCCTCTTGACAAATTGTATTCCGTAGAATTCCAGTCGTTGCAATATGTAAAAGATAGTGAGTGAGAATAACTAACACATATCTGCATGTCTTTGTCTTCTTTTTTATATAAAAAATAGCACCTGTTAGCTATCTGCATGTAGGCATACTTACACCGTGATTTGTCATGTGAATATACAATGACACGTCCAGCATCCTCACGATTTGTTATGCAAATTATCTATACAACGTGAAGGTAATTGACTAAATAACTAACCAGGTAAGATCTTCGAACAGAGGTTATACGTTACACACAATCACAGGATTTTAGCTTTAGGCCATAATTGTATTGATAAATTCATTATGCAATTAGAGTACAATCCTTCGTCAAGCACTACTCACAGTGCATATACGTAATTTCTTGTTCAAGTCAGATTATGGTCTGATTCTGCATTAATTCTGTTTAAATTCAAGCTATAGCAAGTCACTTTCATTTGTTGAAATATACGATACGTAGCACAATGAGACCTACCTTTTTAAATTCGAACGAGTTTGGTTATTGTCCAGTGTCGTTTGAAGGCATACTAAGCATTTTCTAAGAGCAAATGAACACTTTGGTCTTAAATGTCGTTGTAAAATACACCCTGAAGTTGTAATTACATGCATTTAAAAGGTATGGCCTAGTAAAATCAGTTGGTGCTTTTGAAAGAAGGAGCATTGCAGGCGTACTAAAATTTACTCTAGGATTTTAACTTCATTCACTTAGGGAACATAGTCTCGTGAAATCGGTTGAATCTTCTTGAAACATTCTGTACACTGAGTTTCACCCTCCTGTGTAAAACTGTTTTTTCTAGATTACGGGCTGTGCCTAGCTGATATACTCCCCTGTAGACTTATATGATATGGCGCCATTCTTTTAAACACTTAGTATTCGATGAAATGAGCGATTAAGAATGATTTCGTAATATAAAAAAGTGATCTCATATTGGTAACATAACTCATATTAAGCATCAACATTAACCAATTTAAAAGGTCGGTGATAATATCAAAAACCTGGTCGTGACGCAGAAATATCGTCTCCGCATAGCTCTAAAAGTTAAGAAGCTGAGCAGAAATCCTCAGCCAGCTAAGTCTCCTAAATCAGTGAAGTTCTCTTCCAGGATAAAGGAGAAAAAGTTGAACGTCGCCTTCTTACGCTCTTCGCAACTCCAGCAGATGGGGCCTGAGCGCAGTCTCTTAAGCAGCGTTCCGGCTCAAGTATCAAGATAATGTTGTCAGCCCTGCGTCTCCCCCCAGCCGAGTATTAAGCTGCTCGAGAGGCTGTAATCTACCGGAACTCATTTGGACAGATGCTCGACTTCATCAAGAACCCTTTCTCAGGAGTAAAGGGGGGGGGGGGGGTAAGGTCGCTGTCTCTTCCGATAGCCAACTGGCAGCCACGACTCTCCGTATTCTGCAACACAAGTGATAACAGTAACTTACAACATAGAACAATATACAAAAAGCATAGAGAGCCTGATAGACAGGATGTCTACAGTTTTTCAGAGGATCAAATTCATGACCTTCTCGTGACTTTTTCATTACCTATTTAATTATGTCTTTGATTTCTCGAAAATATGCATGGTACAATGACAAAAACATTTTTTATAAACCTGAACGCTGGTTGAAATGAAAGGTAAGTGTAATAATTCTTATATCACTTACATTGTGTGTCGTCATGAATAATGTAACTATGTGTGACTTGTAGTATATTCATCAAAACCACTAACTACATAGGATGGCGTATGACTATTTTCAGATATATTTATCATCACGTCAATTAAAATACAAATAGTTCTAACATAGTAATGCAGTGAAAACTTATAATTTTACTTAAGACAACATAACAATTTTTAAGCTACAAAATGTATGTCAAACATTAAAGTTCACACTAAAAGAGTCGGTATTAAGTGCGTTAGCTAAAACTCGAAATTTCAACATATAAAACTTTAGCTTCTTCTTTTACCTTTCAGTAATCATTATTTTTTTTTATTTTTGACCTTTTCTTATATCTTGAACTGATCTTTTTTAAGACTGTCCACTCCATTTCTTCTTTTTTAAGGCTTCTATTCTTTTTGATGAAGCTTTCCTCCAAGCTAGTACGATTGATTTTATAGTGTCAACATTCAGTTGCTTCTCACTATTAAATAAATCACCTATCGTTTGAATTGCACTGTAAACACTTATTTCTGCAATCATTGTATCTTCTTCTGAGTTTTCAACTGAAGCTTCTTTGTTAACATAAAAGTTATGTTCAACGACAGTATTTCCATGAAACGTGCATAAAGCTTCAGCACGAACTTGATGGACTCATGGCTCACTATTCTCAGTATATTCATCAGAAAGGGATCAAGTTTGTCCTTCTTATGATTTAATTCTTCAGTTGTTTTTCAGAATATTAACAAAATTTGAAGTATTCTCTCTTCATTATGTCAGATGATGATTGAGTCATTTTCTTTTTTGACACAAATTATTACAACGCAATTGTTACTTGAGAATTTCTCAGAACAGCTTTAGATAATAAACATATGCCACCTTTGACTATCTTTTATTTCAAAGGACTCTTGTCAGCAATTTTTAGGTACAGAATTTTCAAAATACCTGTGCACATTCTGTGTAGTTTTTGTTAGGAGCAGTGGCACCAAATCTAATACTTACACAATGACTTATTTTATGAGTACCTGTTTTGGCAACTTCAACTGCAAGTAATTTGCTAGAATTTTTCACCATTTAAATAATAGTTTTTTTTGCAGAAACTGAGAAGCAGTGCTATACATTAAACTGAATAAATCTTTGTACAGAAACGGGGAGAGAGAGTCATTTGACTGATACTTAAATAAAAACTCCTCAAGGTCAATTGATAATGATATAAGAAATATAAGTCTTGCACAAAGAAGCTAATCTTGTAAGTGATGTTAAATTTTTTCAGAATTTCTACTTTCATTTGCGCCGGTCCGGCACACAGTTTTAATCTGGCAAGAAGTTTCACCTGTCTCCTTGTCGCTTGGTTTTCAATTGCTTGCGCACACTGGCGTCCTGTCATTTTCTTATCTCCAATGAAAGTCGAAAGACATGCTTCCGTTTGTTTCAATTCAAACAGTGGTATTTAAAATCGTCATAGTTCCAACGTTATACGCCAAAAGTAGTACTCAGCAGCCATTTCGCCTCTTGAGTGATGTATTAATTACGGAGTATTTTGTTGTATAGAATCCGAATCTGCCATTCAAAACGATCTAGCACATAAAATTCTTTTTTTAATTTTTAAGGTTCTTTATTGTTTATTTTCCGTACTTTGCTGTTACTGTTTCTTTGTTTACAGGTCTAATATCTTTTTTTTTTTGTACAAGAGTGCTAGAATATCTACAGATCATCAGTAGATGTAAGGTGTGATAAAGATTGCAACCTTTATTCTTCTGATGGCGAGATAATCAATAATGCAAAAGAGGCTTCACGATTTAGTACGTATTTAAACACGCATGACGCAATACTCATGATGTTTACTTCGGTCCAACAGTGTATTGCCAGTTTTTTTAATTGAGCGTGTGTTTCCTGTGAGAGATCGTGGGATGCTGCAGTGTTTAAAAATTACACGGAGTAAAAATGGCAGCTGGCAAACGTCATTCTTGTCTAAACCATCTCTACACGTTCTGCTATGTGTGTGGGAAACTCATTCCAAAATCTCAAAGAAAACTAATCACTGGTTAACGAAATTGCAGTGCCTGTGTTGTTAAGAGGTAAGGTACAATGCTACTTCGGGTATGCGTGCATGCAACCGCGAAAGACTCCAACGATACATTCTTCTAAATTTTTCTTGCATACATTATCAGTAATAAGTGTTCACCTTGGTCTTTCACACTCTCTCTTAGATGTTCCATCGTTTGCTTCTAGGCGTCTTCACACTACAAATTAACTAGTAACTGCGTACACCCTTTTCACAAAGACCTTGTATGTCTTGATTTTCCAATTTTTTAAGTACTAGTTGGTACTCATCTCTTCATCCTGAATATCAAAAGTCCTAGCTCGAGTTGCGGTACTGCATAAAGCTTTCATCTTTCACCTCAACTACTATTCCACTGCACAGTTAAAGTTCCATTTTAAAATTATCGAACTTCAAACAACTCAAAAATTCTGAAATTCTATAAATTAAAAATGTTTAGACGCTTAAGCATAAGTATGTGTTAAACTGGATTTATGGAACACATGACAGTGCAACAAGAAAATATATGTAGCAGTTATAATACGATAGACCACAACTATGCGAAGGGCATGCGATTAAAAGAATACAGGTTAGTTTGTTATGGTGCATTATTTAGTCATAACAACGAGAAATACAGCCACGTAAATACCACGCAAAGGAATGTTTCCTACTGTCTCCTCTGGAATTAATCCCGTTTTCGGTGTTTCTAGGTACAAAAAAGAGAGGAAATGACTATTTTTGATTTATAAAGGCAGCTGGAACGAAAATTAGGGTTATGCATCTCTTCAAAGATGAGGTCATTAGAGATGGTACACAAACTCGATTTAAGGGACAATAGGGAATAATATCGGGTGTAACCTTTTAAAGGAGCTTCCCTATCGTTCGCCTTAAACTGCTTGCAATAATGACGGAAAACCCAAACCTGCATGGCCAGACGAGGACTTGCTCCACCATCCACCACAACGAGAGTCCAGTGGATGGACCCATTTTTTACTTTTTTTTTTAACTTTGCAGTTATTTATGTGTAACGGAAGTCATTCTTGTCTCTATGTCGTCATTGACTCGAAGAAGTAATGAGAAATCGTGAATGACCTGTATATTATGCTTTATCATATGGAAATGAAAATGAAGTCCATGCTTCTTGACAGAGTGTAGGGGAACGACGCAGGAGACACGCACCGCCGTACTAGGCAAGATCCTGTTTCCTTCCTCCGACCGTAATGGGGATAAATGCTGTTGATGAAGACAACGCAACAGTACCCAGTCATCTCGGGGCAGGTGAAAATCCCTGACCCCTCCGGGAATCGAACCCGGGATCCCGTGTTCGGCAAGAGAGAATGCTACCACGAGACGCGGACGCTTTATCAAATAGAAAAGAAATATCCAGGCTTTAGGAAATCATTATTTGAGTGTACCAAATATGTTTCACCTGTTCATGCTAGACATCTTCATTGGTCTAACACCTAAAGTAGATTTTTTAATTAGATTATTTTGATATGAGGACTAGTTATTCTCGGCAGCTCATTAAAGTCCAGCTCTTTCTGTTTACTAAATATATGCTTTCCTTACTATCATTTGAAGTTCCATTCATGCATTTGCTTGCTGTTCTGTATGTTCTAAATGCACATAGTACCGGTTTCTTCCAATTTAACATTTCTGTGTAGATAACCTATCGTAGCACACTTCACATATTCTTGTACACATGCTTTTGGGCTGACTAAGGGAACGTGGATTCTGTTGCACATGAGTGGACTGAGGTATCGGGGCGGGGATGGAGGGTGGTTGGTTGGTTGGGCACTATACCTGTGTGTCAATATTTCCACTTTATTTTTTATGGTAAACTATGAATTAATTTTCGTGTTCTTCTGTTACTGCTGTTTTGCTCACTGAGCATGAGTATACTTTAATTTCTATTTATGGGCTTCTGTATGAAATTTTCTAATTGCATAGTGAGCATTCGCTTTTTCTATTAGTATGACATGAGTGCCACCTCAGTTTCTATCTCAGTGTGATGCTGAGTTTCATTTACTAGATGTTCTACACTTGTGGAGTGGGCACATTCACTATTCAGTCTCTTTACATGTTCTTCGTAAGTAACGTTAAGATTTCTTGCAGTCATCCCAATATATTTAGCGTTGCAGCCATTGCATGTTAATTCATATGTATCTGAATTGTATTTATCTTTCTCTTCTGTCACTCATTGTAGTGTCTTTTACATAGCGGTCTTTGCTTTGAAGGTGTATTAATCGTAGGTTTATCGAATATGTTACTTATCTTGTGTGTGAGTTGGTTTTAGTAAATTATGCTGCGCCATTTTGTGCTGAGCGGTATGTTTTCTGATGCAAATGTGCATTGTATGTTATTGTATTTGTTGGTACATCTGGACTGTTTTTAATGTTGCTGTCTTCCGTTTGTGTTTTCCCTTTAATGGTATCGTAGGGTTTGGGCAGTATATTGCTGATGTATCCATTGCTTTATGGTATGTTGATGATCAAATGTAGTTGCTGATGTTTGGCGTTTCTTGAGAATGTGGATGGTTTGATTCCTTGTGTATTTTCGTATCTGTAGCTGTCTACGTTCTGAAAATTATTGAAGCTATGTCTGTTGTTGGATTTTGTAGTTTTGAGGACAAGGTAGTGTATTGTCTTTTCTGTTCAAAAATGGTTCAAATGGCTCTGGCCACTATGGGACTCAACATCTGAGGTCATCAGTACCCTATAACTTAGAACTACTTAAACCTAAGGACGACACACACATCCATGCCGAGGCAGGATTCGAACCTGCGACCGTAGCGATCGCGCGGTTCTAGACTGAAGCGCCTAGAACTGCTCGGCCACTCTGGCCGGCGTCTTTTCTGTTCCCATAGTGAACTGAATATGGTGTATGTTGCATACACATATATAATGGTCGTGTGATCATTAATTTCTATATTATGCTGGTGCAAAAATTCGAGGCGTTTTCGTTTTTCATGTTGGTATTTCAGTTGATATGGGTTTATTTTGAACAGCCATTTTTTATTTGCTGTTCACTATTGCTATTTGAGTTTACATTTTGTCATATGAAGATAGTGAGCGGAGCAGTGGACATTAGAAAATGGAGTGGCAAGTGGACAAATCGTAACATTTCCGACATATTCTTCCGTTTGAGAGGGGCGACAACAGTGGAGGCAACGAGAACGACTGCGTTGGTTATAAAGATAATGCCACTGGACAGAGCACCGCAAGAAACTGGATTTCTCGTTTTAAAGAAGATCAGTATGACATTAGTGATTCTACACGTTCAGGAAGACCTTAGGGGTCTGATGAAGATCGTTTTAACGCATTAATGCACCGTGACTGAAGTCAGTTTACTCGAGAAACGGCAGATGTGAGGAATTATGATCATTTCATGTAAATCGAGCAACGTTTAGGTAAAATTGGGAAGGTTCAAAAACCGTGTGCGTGGGTCCCGCATGCTCTAAGACAAAATCACAAAAATCAGCCGGTGGCCACGTTTGCAATTCTGCTGACTCGTTGCAAGCGAACAGCATCGACCATTGCTATCTTGTATCGTTACTGGTGACGACAAATGTTGTCTTTATGCTAGCATAAGGAAAATAGTGGAATGGTTGAGCGGAAGCAAAGTAGCAATTCTCTGCACAAAGGCCTGGGCGTACCCACAGAAGATAATGTTATGCATCTGGTAGAACGGCGACAGTATGGTGTACTACGAATTGCTTCCCAGAAGAGATGTAACTATCAGTGCTGACATTTATTATCAGCAACTGAGACCCCTTGCAGACTCAGTACAAGAACAACGACCAGGAGCATAGCATGAAATGATGCTACTTCACTCTAACGCCCGCTTGCATTCTGCTAGACTGAAAAAGAAAAACACTATACAGGGTGTAGGTTGGGAATCTTTCTACACCCACCTTATTCGCACGATCTTACACTCTCAGATTTTCACCTTTTCCGCTCTCTGTCCAAGAACTTTCAAGGAACCTTCTTTCATGATAAAAATATGTTCCGAATACCGCCCGACTAATTCTTCGCCACAAAACTACATTATTTCCACAGTCGCGGGAACTAAAAGTTACAACAGCGCTGGAAGACTGTTGCTGATAACGAGGGTAAGTATATTATTCATCACTAAAGTTCTATTATGTGTATCTGTTGTGTTTATTAAGTAATGAAGAAAAAAACGCTTCGAACTTATGCACCAACCCAAAATGTTCATGGTTTAAGTATTTATTGTGTTGTTTCCTCAAGGAGAGACGTAGAAATGCCTTAAACCTTGTGCAGAGAATTGTGGGAAACTACCTAAACACAACACGCACGCAGGGTGTTGTGTTTAGGTGGAATACCGATCCAATGCTTGTGAATGTGGCTCTGCGACTCAACTCTTGTCCAGCTCATTTCTCTGTCTTGTAAGTTACAACATACACGTTAAGCTGTAAGAGAAAGCTGACGGAGAAAACTGTAAATTTAAATAATCTGGACGCAGTTCCCTTTTCAATATGACACTCAGTGATGCCGTATAGTGTTACAAAAAAGAGGCAGAACACGCAGCTGATTTCATGACCGGAGGCTTCCCCTTACTGTGCGAGATACGATATGAATACAGTATCTTCAGGTCGAGGGCCTCATCTGTTGGTCTGCTCTTCATGATTAATAATTTGCGTGGTGTTTGCACGGCTGAGTCACTGCAGCACGACGTTATTTCAGCGATTTACATATTTTTACTCATATTTGTCATCACGGCTCCTAGCCATATGAAAAGTAACATTCACCAAAGTTCACGTAGAATTCCAGGTACTCGTGCTGTCTTTCTAGGCTGGGGCGAAGTATCTGTGGCCTTAGATGTCTTAATATCCATAAGAAGATTAATCCTGAAACAAATGCAGATATTACAGAGCAAGAATTTTAAAAGTTTCTGGATTGTTCTTAGACCAATTACTGGTACAAAGAGAAAGAGATATTGTCAGTATCTACTGTGTAATGTGCTAAATGATTTGAAAGTAACATTAAATTGCGTCATCGAGTTCTGTAGATAATTTAGTTTGACAACACGTAACATCTTGGAACAAACTACTCACCAGAAAATTTATCTCATTATTTTGACAACGCCTATGAGAGATGCCAAAACCTTCAGCTATCATACGCTCTGCAGGTCCTATTGTACTGCAATAAACCCCACTGAAGCTAAAGAGTACAGAGTTATGAAGAAATGTTGGTTGCGCCGTTTCACAGAGCCGGCAGTTTTAATTAACCAGCTTCACACAGAGGTCTATTATAGCTGTTTCCAACCGCAGACGGAGCTGCCTGTCTGTTGCCGTATGGCCACGCGGAGAGCCAGGAAAGGGGTTTTTGTTTTCCTGTTACGTCAGACGTGTGGCAGTATTCGTCTAGTAGAAACGAAAGGCCTTGTTCTTTTGCTCTGCAGCCAATGAAGAGACTGTATCGTCCTTATTATCTTTTTCTTTGCATCTGCCAGAGGATACTGCTGGGCTTCCACATATCACAAGTCAATCACAATCACATCGCAATATACATTTCCATGTTTGCGACAGAAAGCAACGGATCCAGTTGTCAGGAACTTAAAAAGTGGATATTTTTGAAGACAGAAACTAAACTGTGCTAAGAATTATCATTTCAGACCGTTAAATGATTATCCGTGCAGTCGTCCTCGCCTACGGTATTAAACTACTATACTTGTACTGTGAGACAGTTATGGGGAGGGGGGGGGGGCGTGGGCTCAGATGTAAAATCTTCCAAACAAAACGTCTGTAGCGTAGATGAAATAACCTTGGCAGCATTTGGGCTCGCCCCAAAATCCTAAAGAGGCCATACAAAGCTACAGACAACAAAAAAGGTTTTATACCATTCCGGTTCCCAGACCTCCTGAAGATAGACGTTGACTGTGGATATTGTTATCACAGAATCACAGACACTGCCCCTTTGACTGTTCAGAGATGTCACTAAATCTGCCCAAAGATGTAAATAACCATGCATGAGCAGGCCCTATTAGACGGAGGGGGTCCGACGGCCGATCAGTTCCAGTCATTCCACCAGGAAGGAGGTACACGGCTCGTGTTGTCTATAGTTCAACCGGCCTAGACGGCCAATACCGTCGTTTGATCGCGTCCGCATTGTTACTTTGTGCCAGGAAGGGCTCTCAATAAGGGAAGTGTTTAGGCGTCTCGGAGTGAACCTAAGCAATGTTGTTCGGACATGGAGAAGATACAGAGAGACAAAAACTGTCGATGACAAGCCTCGCTCAAGCTCCCCAAGGGCTACTACTGCAGTGGATGACGCTACCTACGGATCACGGCTCGGAGTAACCCTGACAGCAAAGCCATCATATTGAATAATGCTTTTCGTGCAGCCACAGGACGTCATGTTACGACTCAAACTATGCGCAACAGGCTCAATGATGCGCAGTTTCACTCCTGACGTCTGTGGCGAGTTCAATCTTTGCAACCACGACACCATGCAGCGCGGTAGTGATGGACCCAGCAACATGCCGAATGGACCGCTCAGGATAGGCACCACGTTCTCTTCACCGATGAGTGTTGCATATGTCTTCAGTCAGACAATCGTCGGAGACGTGTTTGGAGGCAACCTTGTCAGGCTGAACGCCTTAGAAACACTGTCCAGCTAGTGCAGCAAGGTGGACGTTCCTTGTTGTTTTCGGATGGCATTATGTGGGGCCGACGTACACCGCAGGTGGTCATTGAAGGCGCCATAACAGCTGTACGATACGGGAATGCCATCCTCCGACTGATAGTGCAACCATATTGGCAGCATATTGGCGAGGTATTCCTCTTCATGGACGACAATTCGCGCCCCCATCGTGCACATCTTATGAATGACTTCTTTCAGGATAACGACATCGCTTGACTAGAGCGGCCAGGATGTTCTCCAGACAAGAACCCTATCGAACATGCCTGGGATAAGTTGAAAAGGGCTGTTTATAGATGCCGTGACCCACCAACCACTCTGAGGGATCTACTCCAAATCGCCGTTGAGGAGCGGGACAATCTGGACCAACAGTGCCTTGATGAACTTCTGGATAGTATGTCACCATGAATACATACATGCATGAATTCAGGAGTACGTGCTACTGGGTATTAGAGGTACTGGTGTGTACAGCAATCTGGACCACCATTTCTGAAGGTCTCACTGTATGGTGGTACAACATGCCATATGAGGTTTTCATGAGGAATAAAAAAGGGCGGAATGCTGTTTTTGTTGATGTCTGTTCCTGTTTACTGTACAGGTTCCGGAACTCTCGGAGCCGAGGTCATGGAAACTTTTTTGGTGTGTGTATAAAAACTGAAATGCTCATTGAACGAACAAACTAAATATAGAACTTTTTAAATACTTGCCAGAAGAAGCTAAGCCTAGGACTTTAGAAATTTTAAATCCGTTATGGTAGCAAAGGAAAATACCACGGGGAGATATTTGGGTTGTTCTGAGGGAGGAGACGAGACAGCAAGGTCATCGGTCTCATCGGATTAGGGAAGGACGGGGAAGGAAGTCGAACGTGCCCTTTCAAAGGAACCATCCCGGCATTTGCCCGGAGCGATTCAGGGATTCACAGAAAACCTAAATCAGGATGGCCGGACGCGGGATTGAACCGTCGTCCTCCCGTATGCGAGTCGAAGTCTAAGAGCTCCATCTGTTGTCATGTTGGTTCTCTCGCAAAACAGCTGCAGTTCTGGTAAAGGCATGGGCATATGAAGAGCGAAGCCCCCCACGGCTGCATGCAAAACGTGCTCTATAGGACACAGACACGTAACTGAGCTTTCTGACCGAGCGCTGAACTGTTTTACTTCTAACGATGTTTGTCGCCGAAAGGGGCAAATTGTGGGCGGGAGTCCATTTTTTGTAGGATATATAATGACTGCTGCACTGGCACAAGGAATTAAATTAACATCAGTTGATTTCCACTCCTGCAGATTGCCACAGTCCTCCTATGTGGAGAGACATTAATGTCTGTACGTTGAAAGACGTGTGTTGTCGTTAAGAGCAATGGCTGATCCTGTAAGAAGTGGGAGCTACACATTGAAACTTACACAAAAAAAAAAAAAAAAAAAAAAAACCATCTTACTCGTAGAGTCTAACAGGGATATTCAAATACACACATATTTTCATAGCTCCACACAACTAAGAAATGCGCTACCAAATCTAATATTAGAGTATTACTCAGTGGGTACTGATTTGCATAGGCTGTGGTCAAAAACAGAACAAGTTTTAGCTTTCTGCTTTCATCTGTGCGGTGAGGACATTTCCTCAGTTTTGTAATCATTTACTTTAACTGTAAAGAATAATTAAGCAATCTCGATGATAATATAAATCCTGAGTATCAATTTTTTAACACCAGAGTTTTGAGAGAGGTGACTTCCACGATATTTAACAAACAGAAGACGGCGAAGGAGCACCCGTCGACCCACTTTAACGGCACATGAAAGGTGATAGCATACAAAGAAAAACTGCTTATTACTATTCTCTTGCGATTCAGTGATTACCGATGCAAAAGAAAATTAATGGGTCGTGAGGCGAAGCCACAATATACGAGCTGAGTTCAGTAACCAATGAAAGACTTTTTTTTCTGAAAGCAGGTTGGGTCTATTCAGGATTCCAATACACCGCGTTATTTCCTTACTATTTTGGCTACAAAACCTCATTTTTAACATAATCTCCGTTCATAGTGACGGCCATACGCAACCTTACTGCGAGGGCCTGTATGCCAACAATCTACTGATCGACGACGGAGTCAACGCCAAGCTGCATCAGTAATCTCCCAATCGTCCACATACTGCTTCCCCTTCATTCTGCCAAAGAAATGGAAGCCGGAAGGTGGACATCCGGGCCACAGGGTCGATGAGGAAGAACAGTCCACTGAAGTATTGTGATCTCCTCTCGGGTGCACAGACTTGTTTGAGGCCTGTGTTCTTCAAATGGTTCAAATGGCTCTGAGGACTATGGGACTTAACTTCTGAGGTCATCAGTCCCCTAGAACTTAGAACTACTTAAACCTAACTAACCTAAGGACATCACACACATCCATGCCCGAAGCATGATTCGAACCTGCGACCGTACCGATCGCGCGGCTCCAGACTGTAGCGCCTAGAACCGCTCGGCCACTCCGGCCGGCCGCCTGTATTCTCATGTGGAAGAAGTTCGTTTACGTTTTTATGCCGTCGAACATGCTGAAGTCGTTTCTCCAATGTCTTGAGTATAGCACTATATACTTATGAATTGATTGTGGAACATGAGAGAGGATATCAAACAAAATAGCTCCTTCAGAGTCCCGGAAGGTCTTGGTGATGACTTTACCGGCTGACGGTGCGGCTTTGAAATTTTCCTTCGGAGGAGAGTGTTACACTACAATCAATATTGTTAATAACTTGTACTGATTTATTCTGCATGATGTCAAGTATATATTCTTTACTATGTGATGTCTTTGATCTACTGTAAAGAAGTGGAATGGTAGTGCGACATGTTTATTCTCTGCAAATGAAGTTCCTTGTAATATTTGGAGGGAAGTGGTATTAATCACGTATATTTGTGTTGACTTAATACAGTTAAATTATGAGATTTTTAAAATATTTTTGCTGGCAACTATGTAATAACTGGTTCATACATAGGGACTTTGTATTGTATAAATCCAAACCCAAAGTAGTTCCCCTTTGCAACGGAAGTGAGTTGGTGCACTAGAAAAAGGTGGATATGGCGCCCAGTCTGGGCGGCAAGTGAGAGAGCACAGTAGTCAGACGATAGCAAGTAACTGCGAGTAAACAGCGCAGGTGCCGAGTGAGACTTACAGTATTTCAATTGAAGTGAAATGGCCTCGGATTTAATAAGCGGCTGTAAAATGGTGCTTTCGATTTGGGAAAAGCTCTAAAAATGATATTAACAACGCCAAGAAGAGGTAAATAGACCTAGTCACTAACAATGGAAAAACCACCTAGTCGTCTCATTCTTGCCACCACGATTGCGCAATCACTTCGTCACACATACGCAAGGTCAGAACTGTATTACAGTATCAACCAGTACTGTTGTGTTTGGTTTTTTTGGAAATATAATCCTAATGTTCAAAATGTGTTTGAACAATGTGTCCATCCTATGAACTTACCCAGTAGGATCCTCTCCTTTAAGTAATAAAATCTGAGAGTGTCCTTTGCATTAAAAAGCATTAACAGTTTTACAGTGCATTTTATTGATGTGCGGCAAAGTTATGCCAGTACTCTTAATGTGCAGGCTAAAATTTTCTTGTTTTTTCATACATATAAAAGAGACTATTTATGTTCGAGTATTTTGAAACTTAACTAGAAAAAGAACTTCAATATTAGTTTAGGAAAGAGTATTACTTAGAAAACAAAAGTGTTCTAATGTTTGTTGCTTTAAAGTTGTTTTCAAAACTTCTCCCTTCACCAGAGGAATCGTAACACAGATTAGGTTCCTTTCAGATTACGCTGATTCAATAGCTCCCTACTCAGCAATCATATACAACCGCTCGCTCACCGATAGATTTGTACCTACAGATTGGAAAACTGCGCAGATCGCACAAGTGTTTAAGAATACTAGTAGGAGTAATCCATCGAACTAAAGACCTATATCATTGGCGTCGGTTTGCAGCAGGGTTTTGGAGCATATACTGTATTCAAACATTATGAATCACCTCGAAGGGAACGATCTGTTGATATGCAATCAGAAAACATCGTTCTTGTGCAACGCAGCTAGCTCTTTATTCGCACGAAGTAATGGTCGCTATCGACAGGGGATCTCAAGTTGATTCCGTGTTCCTAGATTTCCGGAAAGCTTTTGACTCCGTTCCTCACAAGCGACTTCTAATCAAGCTGCGGGCCTATGGGGTATCGTCTCAGTTTTGCGACTGGATTCGTGATTTCCTGTCAGGAAGGCCGCAGTTCGTAGTAATAGACGGCAAATCATCGAGTAAAACTGAAGTGATATCAGGTGTTCCCCAGGGAAGCGTCCTGGGACCCCTGCTGTTCCTGATCTATATAAATGACCTGGGTGACAATCTGAGCAGTTCTCTTAGGTTGTTCGCAGATGATGCCGTAATTTACCGTCTAGTAAGGTCATCCGAAGACCAGTATCAGTTGCAAAGCAATTTAGAAAAGATTGCTGTATGGTGTGGCAGGTGTCAGTTGACCCTAAATAACGAAAAGTGTGAGGTGATCCACATGAGTTCCAAAAGAAATCCGTTGGAATTCGATTACTCGATAAATAGTACAATTCTCAAGGCTGTCAGTTCAACTAAGTACCTGGGTGTTAAAATTACGAACAACTTCAGTTGGAAAGACCACATAGATAATATTGTGGGGAAGACGAGCCAAAGGTTGCATTTCATTGACAGGACACTTAGAAGATGCAACACGTCCACTAAAGAGACAGCTTACACTACACTCGTTCGTCTTCTGTTAGAATATTGCTGCGCGGTGTGGGATCCTTACCAGGTGGGATTGACGGAGGACATCGAAAGGGTGCAAAAAAGGGCAGCTAGTTTTGTATTATCACGTAAGGGGGGAGAGAGTGTGGAAGATATGATACGCGAGTTGGGATGTAAGTCATTAAAGCAAAGACGTTTTTCGTCGCGGCGAGATCTATTTACGAAATTTCAGTCACCAACTTTCTCTTCCGAATGCGAAAATATTTTGTTGAGCCCAGCCTATATAGGTAGGAATGATCATCAAAATAAAATAAGAGAAATCAGAGCTCGAACAGAAAGGTTTAGGTGTTCGTTTTTCCCGCGCGCTGTTTGGGAACCCTCTGCCAAGCACTTAAATGTGAATTGCAGAGTAATCATGTAGATGTAGATGTCTTGAGGTTGTTTGAAGTAAAATTTTACTGGAGATTATCTCTGATTTGTAGAGGTTATTGTCAGGGTAAAGCGTGTTAAATTAGTACAGACTTAATGAGCACAGATGAATGAGTAACCCAATTCTACCTTAATGCTACATATTTCTAGAAGTGTGTATAGTTTTGTTGCTACAATGAAAGGGATAGTTTGTGGGACCATATTTCTGTTCCATCATAACAAAAAGGATAAATTAGATTAGTAGATTTCCAGCTAATGAATCTTGAAGTGATTACTGAGAAGCAAAGGTAGAAAGTTTGTATTCTGTGTCCCCTTATTGCTTTTGTAGAGTAAATGTATGTATTAATTGTACTTGACTATTATCATGTGGTGTCTGGTCTTGCGTGGGTTGGGAGGAGTAAATACAAGTTATAATAGTTAAAGGCAAAAGTAATGTAATAGTTTTTTCATAATGTGGGACCACAGTCATAATATATTCCTTTAAAGTCAGTACCGCCATTAGACTGTTCTTTATTTACAGTGTTATATTTACACTTACACAATCAAGATTTCAGCTTCAAAGTGCCATTATCAAGTGTTTTAAGTGTTATAAATTGCCTAACATGGCATACTGTCGTATTAAAATACACTATTAGTCACATTGGCAGAAATATCTACTCTTAGACAATGTGTCTAATAATGTATTTTAATACGACAGTAGGTCATCTTAGAAAATTTATAACACTTAAAAGACGTGATAATGGCATTTTGAAGCCGAAATCAAGATTGTGTAAGTGTAAATGTAACACTGTAAATAAACAACAGTCTAATGACGGTACTGACTTTAAAGCAAAAGTAAATGTATGTATTAATTGTACTTGACTATTATCATGTGGTGTCTGGTCTTGTAAATCTTGAGACTGCTCAACTACTAAAGTGACAACTGCTGCTAACCACTGTGTAATTTGTCCATTTGGGTGTGTTAATTGCACTTCACAGACCAGTATTTAATGAAAGTTCGTTTTGAATTAGAAAAAATAGGCTCTTTGTAAATAATGCTACTACATTATAATGCCTAATTAGGCCGGCGACCGTATAACTATTTCAATTAACAGTAATCCGTTACTGTTACTTTTTGCAAAATTATTTTCTTTCTGCTAACTACCTACAGCTATTCTTACGAAATTAAGGTTCGATACCAATATTCCGTCTGGAAAACTCCATCAAACTTCTAAACTCCTCTCAGAGGGTAACATCTACTGCAAATCTAGGACATATTTGGAAAATCTGCTACCGCAGTAATGTTATACGAGGCTTTCCCCGTGACATGACTATTTGTTCTGTTGCCGTTTTGTTCCCGTTTCGAAGTAATGAACTCATGTTTCAGCGCCTGTGACGGCGTTCATAAAAAAAAATTGTCGCCATTAGCCTCATAATGCACAAGCAATTCTACAGAGACGGTGGTTCGTTCCTCTTTATGGTCTTCTGTTAGGGGGCGGATACCAGGGCACACCCTTTGAGCACCCCACCTGGTGGACGAGTGTGTGTGCGCTACCTACAAAGACGTTCAGTTGTGCAGCGAGGTGTTTGGTTGCGGTCTCTCGATCGCCTGGAATAATGAAACTGTTCGCACGTTCCACCACAGCAGGAGACATAGCTGTGTGCGCCCGGCCGGCACGCTGGAGATCGTACAAGTTTGCGTGACTTTGTGTGATGATAATAGGCACCTCACCCAACGACTCACCGTGCTCTCGTTCGCTGCCAGGTCTCCGCAGACATTTTGCGAGTGCCTATGCGTATGTGGGATGCTCTGGATTTCCGTCAAAACAAACTCAGTGACAGGTCGCTTCGAATGTACCACCATTAAAGACGCCATTTTGAAGGCTACGTATACGGCCGCCACCTATTGGATCTTCACGAAACTACACAGGCTGAAGCGTAAATATTCCACGATGTCCCGTAACAAATTCCGCATTGTTTCAACCGAAATCCAACGAGGAAGAAAAGTGCTGTATTATTTACTGAACGCCTCTCGTGCAAGACGTCGACCGTGCAACGTGCCACGATGTTATGTATTAATAGCAAGGAATTATGAAGTATACTGATAAAATATTATATTGTTACTAAACACAAATATGTGAGTTACAATCCCACATGTGTACTCAAAAGAACAGGTACAAGATTCAAATTCACGGCAAGTAATCGCAAATTACGCTACCAGTTCACTACTTGAAGAAAACAAAAACTGTTTCATGGTGCAGTAGAGGGTGACATATTTAAATTTAAAGCACGATGAAGAAAAAAATATATTCTGCGCTACAATTAGTTTCCATTTAATCATACATGAGCAAACTACAAGTTTCCATTTTATCACATGCAACTGCACCCCACTATTCCTAATCACGGAGTTATCGCGGCATTGCGATTCCGATGTAAGCCAACCACTTTAACCAGGCTGCGCAATGGCAATTAACTGAAATGGCTGCATCCAATTCCTTATTCATTGCAGAATTTCCACGACAGCATACATTAGCGCCAGACAAAGACAATCTTCTATCCAAACACTGACCCACGAGCTGGCATTTAGGACAGAACAGCGCTGAACTCCGAACAGGACAGAAGAGAACCGAATGGCGACTACTCTTTCAAACGAGACCAGCGTCGTTGCTTGGAATTCGGGTAAGCTTCGTGTTTGTCTAAAAACAAACTGACTCGCCAAATATATGAAAATAGGATGCTCACAATGCCTTTATCGGTTAATCAAAATTGATTACAGCAGATACGCGTGAAAGATTGCAAAGATTACTGTCGCGATATATTATAAGCAAAATATAAAGACAAGAAATGAAAGGTAACTTTCAGCGTCAATGCGTCCAAATGGAGTTAAGTCATCCCACACACAGGCATCGCTGCTTTAACCACTGTCAGTGGATGACAATGGGTTACGTCTTGTCACCAGATCAAAACACATTTGCTGTTACTTTTGAAGAAAAACGGGGCCCATCTGTGATAAAACGGTTTCTTCCATGACCTCAAATCCAGTACACTGCATATACTGAGGCGCCCGCAGCAACGCATATTCCTGCGACGTACGATGTCTGCTAGAATAGCATAGAATAAATTTCTGGTGCATATGGAAGACGACCATCGAGAGCTACGATATAGGCAGAGTGCGGTTCGGGACAG
Organism: Schistocerca cancellata; assembly: GCF_023864275.1. NCBI lineage: Eukaryota > Metazoa > Arthropoda > Insecta > Orthoptera > Acrididae > Schistocerca > Schistocerca cancellata. The sequence continues at coordinate 750,465,769 of NC_064627.1, forward strand.
ACCAGTTCCATTCCTTACGGAACATAGCAGCAAATATTGGACATCAGAAGTCTTTATATCCCAAGATGCGTCATTTACTTTGACATCTCACTATGAATTGCGTCCAGCCACCGCTCTTCGTCAGATAAGTGATGTTCCGACACCATCTGACTAGGTTGGCTGCCTCATCTATCTTCATCTCACAGCCCCCTCACACAGTTATTTGACGCTTGTAGAGCATACGAGCGCGTTGCAGCGCCGCTTACGTGCATGCAGTGGTTTTCATAGCAGTACAGTCAAAACAACCTATCTGCACATCGCATCAATCGCGTCACATTTTACAGTATTTTTTCAGTTTTATCTGAACGTTTCTTAATATGCAGACTCCGTGTAACATGTTGTCAGGACCGAGGGCTCTCCTATGGCCTGCTGGTGAGCGTACACTGAATTAATAGCATTAGAACATTCGTCTTGCTCAATAAAACATAGTACTTCCCGCATTCCTCATTAACTTTTTGAACATTTCTCTTCTTTCTGCTCAAACTCCGCTTTCCCACAGAGTACTTTACTTAGCATGATGGACGCTAATTAATTAGTATAAGTCATTATTATACAGCTTGGTGAAATAGAGGTATGTAGATTTATTCCTGACTCGCAACTTTTTTCCCACGTGAAGTTTCATGGAAAAATCTCCAGGAACTTGAATTTTTGTTGAGACAGGCGAATGGGATTTCCACCTGGCCATCAGAGCTGTCCTTTTGCGTCCTGATGGACAAGTCCTGTAAGAGTTTACGGCCACGTAAACCACGTCAGGCCCATTTTGCTTCCTAACGGACAAATGCGGTGCGAGTTTACGTCCAAATAAACCTCGGCAGACCCTGAAAGCCACTCGGTGTGCCGGAGACAGAGGCCGTGTCACGTTGTGCCCGTCATTATCATGTTGGGCGGCGTGGCGCAGGCGTTAGCCAGCTTATACGATCATCTCAGATGTCGTAGTTGCAGTAAAACGGCTCTCTGACTGAAACAGCATACACTACTTAACTGGATTGCTAAGTTTAGTAAACAGCAGTATGAAACTGCTTTACAAGAATAAACATACCTTCTTCAACATCATTACGCTTCAGCCATGTTGAAATTTTTATTTTATTTTTATTGCATACTCTGCGTGGCATTGGCTACCATTGCTTACAAATTTTCATTATAAGAAAACATCATCTCTCATCAAAATCGGTTTCCGGAAGCCAAGAAAGAGAATAACATCCACACGCAACTGAAAATAACGTATACTTGAGATGGTAACTATTTCGATGCTCAGCTCTTTCTCTTTTGCTGTCACTACAGACGACGTGTAAAGGGGAACCAACGTGCTTTCCTGGCCGGTCATCTTCTTCGCTTCAACCCTACAAACAATCTGATGCTGTGAACAGAAAGTAGCAGGCAACCTTTCACTACATTGAAAACTGTCAGCATTGATGATAGACAAATGTACAGATGTCTAAAACTAGTTACAATTCCTTTCCCTGCCTATTCAATAGTGAAGGGATGATTTCATCGAAGTGGCGATGTTCGATCTGGAGGTAGCAGATTCAAATCCCGGGAGTGAGAGGAGACACGACGTCATATAGTTCGCAATCAGCAGACTGAACATCAGGACCGACGACCTCAGCCGTTTGGCCCCATGGGAACTTACCACTCACACTTAACATTAAGCTCCTGGAATATATTCCAGGTCTCTCTCACCATCTGGATTAATGCAGCAGGAGATTGCTGATGGTGGTCCACTCATATGACGGTGACATCGTCTTAAGCCCGTTGTGCACGAGCGACTTTCTGGTCAAAATCGACTACTCAAAGTGCGCACAACTTTTGTGCCTGCGTATGAATCAGCAGTCAACCACAACGTGAGTGTGCCTATGCCACCAATGATGTAGAGATTGTGCCGAATGTGGAGTTCTGAATTTCCGAGTATGCTGCACACTGCGTATGAGAAAAAGCAAGGGGCTCTCGGTGTGTACGCTAAAATCGAAACTTGACCAACCGATCTCGTTCCTGTTATAGGAATGGATTTTGTGCTTTTGTGCCTCCTTGATCTTTATCGTGTTGTTTGGTTTGTTTTCTTGACACACTGAAAAGCTATACAAGGCCCTGTTATTCTTTGCTACTAGTGTTTTCTTACGAATAGACGAAATATTTGATACCAAAAAGGTATTTACATACCACAGAGAAAAAAACCTATGCTATGCAGAAATAAGAACAAATAGGTAGAGTTTTAATGCAAAGTATTTGAACTGTGAAAATATTAGAGTTATTTGAAGAGAAAAATAATTTTTAATGTTATTTGGCACTTAGTAAGGGAACAATATACAAATGATAAAGCAAAAAGATGCTATTTACTACGTCCTGGATATTTTTGATGTGTTTACTCTTTTCAGGTATATATTTTCTCGAGCAGAGAAATGTATACCGATATGTTCTGCAATGTTTGGATGACACTCTCCCTATTCTCTCAGTTTTCAGGAATGTAAATGAATTACTACACGACCTTTGACAAGAACTTCCACTATGAATTCCACTTTCGTCATAAATAAACTCTGTTATCATTGCTTGTTCCCACATGTAGCTGCTATATTTCGATCTATATCGTGAAAAGGGTAGTCCCTCCCAACCTCATATTCACCGTTAAGATGCCAAACTGCACAACAAACATATCTCACAACACATGTAATTTTGGCGCTGAGTTGTAAACGAAACTAACCACTCGACACAGACGAGACTCAGTACAGGAATAAAACACCAGAGGGGCGGCAGTAGACTCGCTTGTAATGAGTAGTCAATTGAGACAAGAAAATCAATCGTGTAGAAGGGACTTTAAGCAACTTCTTTCTTGCTCTTTGATAGCATTTGCCTATACGCTCTCAGTTGACTTCACGCTCTATTGTGTGTGTGTGTGTGTGTGTGTGTGTGTGTGTGTGTGTGTGTGTGTGTTTCAGTGTTTATTCGTAACCACACATTCAACAGAACGTTGTCCCGTGCACCTCAGCACCCTACGGCAATGGTAAACAGCCTGGACTGGATCGTTGCCAGGTGTAACGTGTCAGCGATCGTTGAAGCTTTGCTGAAGTATATATGATGGCCGTCAATATTATCCCCATAGAGCTTGTAGCCCTCCTAATCGTCTAACACTAATTATTTCTTGTCTCCTAATAACCACGTTTGGCACCACTGCTATTACAAAATTTATACCCATGTTCTTGGTAATCAATATTAATTTAAACTTAAAGATGTGGCTGATAGTTATTAAAGGTTGCTTCCTGAATGGCGAACACAAATTTATCTTTGCCATATCGGTTTAATAAAACGCGATATTTTTTTTTATTTTGTTGACAAAATGCAGGCTGTATGAGAATTCATGTGCCATACTATTACTGAGTAGTTCCCCTAACTTGTACACGATATGAAATCAAATTTTATTAGTTGATCAGCAAACGTTCTTCCAATGCGAGAGGGTGATCCTCACCGTGGGTAAACTAGTCACGAACCTCATTCCCCGATTTTCAATAGTGCTCACCCTATAGAGCCAGCACAGTGATTAAAAAATTGCTATTATTGTTAGCAATAATTATTACTATCGCTGGGGCGTTGCTATTTTGAGATATTATACCCACGCAACACTTGCAAGCGTATGGCTATAATTAAGGAAAAGAAACAAAAAATAAATAAATGGCATCATTACGATACCATGCTCACAAGCTCAAACATCGATCGTTACAACAGTAATAATCCAGGATGTGAACTTCAAAATAGTTCCCACTCACGGAGGCCGGTAGATTTGGTACCATGTGACATTTTTCTGTTTGTTAACGTCATATGGAGAGAATTCTAACGTTTATCATCCGTCGATAAGGAGTTTATTAGAGACGTAGCACAAGACTGCAACCGGAGTAATGGGAAAGAAAACGAGCTGTGTTCTCTTCTGAGGAAAACTCCTGGTTTTCGGCGTAAAAGAGTTAGGGAAACTATGGAAAATTCATGCTGTAGCAAGTCTGAAAGAGTGACCTGACCAAGTCCTTCTAATCAGCGTCAGGAAGATATGCTGGGAAAACACACAGACCTACGAGGCAGTCACCTGCGACTGCTGCCTACACGTAGGTCTGAGGCTGCTGCGCGTTTGCAATGTGAGGACTTTCATCCACGAATAAATGTTATTGGAAGATGTGTTTATATATTTTTCCCTTGTTGTGCTGCGATGAATCTACCCTCAGAACTTGTACGTGTACTTCTAACACATCATTTACTCCAGCTTCTCAGTCTTACACGTAGACTCATTCACATTCAATAAAATTATTATATCTTAATATTTAATGATACAGCATAATTAGGATATGATCTGTATAAGATCTACAGCAGCACATATACTGCAGGCCTGATAATTAAACGACTTGTACGGGCAGGTCATGTTGACCGGATGGACAAATATCGATGTCGTTTGAAAACCAGAGATTTTGCTTCCCGCGGAAGAAGACCTCCAGACAGGCCGAAGGAAACGCGAGGGACGGAATCCGATCGGCGCATTAGGTGACGTGAGGTAGAAAGGAGGACACAGAACCCAGTGGAAAAGGAGTCCTGTACCTGCACGCTATCTACTGGGCAAGACGGCATAAAGTAAAATAAGGAATCGACCTCAAGGAAACAAAACCAGTGGGGCGGGTTAGAATCGGTTGAATACGAGACCCTCCTTGTAGGCTGCAAGAGTAAATGAGTATACTGGTTGGTGGACCGAACACCACGTCTCAGGAACAAGTACGCAGCACGACAAATAGTTTTAACAAGACAAACAATAGGAATTTCATAAAAAACCATTTAAAATAATTTTCTCATTCATTTACTGTTTGACACATTCATGCAGTAATCTCCTACGGCTATCGGTAGATAAACGAAAAAATACACTACTGGCCATTAAAATTGCTACACCACGAAGATGACATGCCACAGACGCGAAATTTAACCGACAGGAAGAAGATGCTGTGATATTCAAATGATAAGCTTTTTAGACCATTCACACAAGGTTGGCGCCGGTGGCGACACCTACAACGTGCTGACATGAGGAAAGTTTACAACCGATTCCTCATACACAAACAGCAGTTGACCGGCGTTGCCTGGTGAAACGTTGTTGTGATGCCTCGTGTAAGGAGGAGAAATGCGTACCATCACGTTTCCGACTTTCATAAAGGTCGGATTGTAGCCTATCGCGATTGCGGTTTGTCGTATCGCGACATAACTGCTCGCGTTGGTCGAGATCCAATGACTGTTAGCAGAATATGGAATCGGTGGGTTCAGGAGGGTAATACGAAACGCTGTGCTGGATCCCAACGGCTTCGTGTCACTAACAGTCGAGATGACTGGCAGCTTATCCACATGGCAGTAACGGATCGTGCAGCCACGTCTCGATCCCTGAGTCAACAGATGGGGACGTTTGCAAGACAACAACCATCTGCACGAACAGTTCGACGCCGTTTGCAGCAGCATGGACTATCAGCTCGGAGACCATGGCTGCGGTTACCCTTGACGCTGCATCACAGACTCAACGACGAATCTGGGTGTACGAATGGCGAAACGTAATTTTTTCGGATGAATCCAGGTTCTGTTTACAGCATCATGATGGTCGCGTCCGTGTTTGGCGACTTCGCGGTGAACGTACATTGGAAGCGTGTATTCGTCATCGCCATACTGCCATTGGTTACACGTCTCGGTCACCTCTTGTTCACATTGACGGCACTTTGAACAGTGGACGCTACATTTCAGATGTGTTACGACCCGTGGCTCTACCCTTCATTCGATCCCTGCGAAACCCTACATTTCGGCAGGATAATGTACTACCGCATGTTGCAGGTCCTGTACGGGCCTTTCTGGATACAGAAAATGGTCGACTGCTGCCCTCGTCAGTACATTCCCCTGATCTCTCACCAATTGAAAACGTCTGGTCAATGGTGGCCGAGCAACTGGCTCGTCACAATATGCCAGTCACTACTCTTGATTAACTGTGGTATCGTGTTGAAACTGGCCAGCTGTACCTGTACACGCCATCCAAGCTCTGTTTGACTCAATGCCCATGCGTATCAAGGCCGTTCTGAAGGCCAGAAGTGGTTGTTCTGGGTACTGATTTCTCAGGGTCTATGCACCCAAATTACGTGCAAATGTAATCACATGTCAGTTCTAGTATAATATATTTGTCCAATGAATACCCGTTTATCATCTGCATTTCTTCTTGGTATATCAATTTTGATGGCCAGTAGTGTAAAATAAAAGAATAATGGGATATCGAATATTGGGCGCCAACCTGTGAAGCCATGGATGCAAGCCGCTGTACCACCGTCCCGGTTGAACTTGTCACGCGCTAAAAGGTACATAAAGTATCTCTGAAACTTTTACTATAGTTTTCTCAGAAATAGTAGATTACTTAAGGATAAGCCGAGATACGTGTTGGCTTATTTTGAACCCTCTTCCTCTGAGCGAAGTTTCGAGAGATAGGGTTATGGCACTTGCCGTGTTCACTTCATAAGGAAAGTAAATGGATCCTCAACTGTTTACACATAATGACTGAAAGAATCACAGCATAAACGAAGGAAAAATACCCTAATTTCCGGTAACTATTGAGTTATCAAAGCTGGCATGTGAGACGTACCGAAAAGAAATTCGAAACTTAACCGGGATTGTGATGCATAAGATGAATCGTGACCGGATGTAGCACAAAGTCAATCCCATCTAAATACAGTTAAACGAGTGAAAAGATTAACATTCGCGAGAATACCATACTACTCCTAACGACTGACTTGAAGAAGGAAAGAAAAAGTATTTAAAATCCCAACACGGAAAAATTTTTCATCGATTCAACGTCAAAAATTTGGTCAACGAGTGCCTTGCGTGTGGGTCAGAAACCAATAGCAAAGCCACACGTTAAGATAGCCCGGACAGATGAGATTCTCACGCACCGACGCTTCAACCCAGCTTCGAAAATTAAACTCAACTGATGTTCCGAGGCCTCCGCCACAGGAAGTCGACCTCAGTTCACCCATGAGCATGCGTTTGCCGTGAAACTAAGTATTACTTATTTTTATCATTTAAGCGCTAACCTACAGAATTTTTCCTGGCGAAGACAACTCAAGCTTAACGTATTCATTTATTACCTACAATGTACAAAAGTGGCTCTGAGCACTATGGGACTTAACATCTGAGGTCATCAGTCCCCTAGAACTTAGAACTACTTAAACCTAACTAACCTAAGGACATCACACACACGCATGCCCGAGGCAGGGTTCAAACCTACGACCGTAGCGGTCGCGCAATACCAGACTGAAACGCCTAGAACCGCTTGGTCACACCGGCTGGCACACAATGTAGAAGCCCAACGCAATGTGACTGCTAAACAGTGATAACATGGCTTCCAATAATTAACACAAAAGAATAGCCCCGAATTGCAAGAAATCCAAGCAATAATAAAAGTCCTAAAATATGAAATTAAAGAAATATGAAACTACCTCTAGCTCTGTTAATTGCCTAAACTCATTTCAATCACGAACCCCATGTTTTTTTATAACTCGCTTACCTCACAGAAAATTTTAACACGAACTACAGCAATAACAGCAAGCAGCAAATACGGCCAGCTAAATAAAAAGATTCTAACTACTGTAGACTCTAACTACTAGCTGGCATATGGTTAGCAAAAGATTTATTTTGTTGAGGAGCAAACAATGTATTTAAAAATTGTACCTTATTTCTATGACAAAATGGTTGAAATGGCTTTGAGCACTATGGGACTAACTTCTGAGGTCATCAGTCCCCTAGAACTTAGAACTATTTAAACCTAACTAACCTAAGGACGCCACACATATCCATGCCCGAGGTAGGATTCGAACCTGCGACCGTAGCAGTCGCGCGGTTCCAGACTGTAGCGCCTAGAACCGCTCGGCCACTACGGCCGACATTTGTGTGACAACCAGTACCAAAAATTATATAGTTGTCAATAATTCTACTGCCCAAACATTACCAATCAAACATACATTTCCTTGCGTCTCACTTTAGAATGCAAGTCCTACCAACATAGAGTCTCCACTAAGAAAAAACATTTCCATCCACTTCTCTATCCATTCGCTAACTGCTAGTCCGTCCAAGCACAGAATCTCTTGCGGAGGACGCACAGTGCTGTCAGCGACATTAACACAGTCTATAGCGCTGCCAACATACAAACAGGCTACTTACAGCAGCTACACCTACATTCATACAATCTAGTAATCATCCATATTTAGGAAAGGTGGTTAAATGTAAGTTGTGTGCTTATTATCAAGCGCAATAAAAATTAAGACAAAACTCTATCACTTAGGTTCCCAGGGTGATCTTTCCTCGTGGCATGGTAAAAACTGTATGAAGATACCGGCAGTAGAAAATCACTGTGCAAAACTTGACTTAAGTAAAAAAACATGGAAGGTGGACTGACTGCCACAAAAATCACATGAAAGTTGGACTGACGTCCACCTTTCAACATCTTTCCGACCTCCGAATGTTGTTATGTGCAAGCCCACTAGATCGTGTACATCTCGTAGAGTAATTCGAATTGTTGTTTTTGTTGTTGTAATCTTCAGTTGCGAGACTGTTTTGCTATGGCTGTCCACACTAGTCTGCTCCGTGGAAGTCTCTGCGCAATTACTCTAACCTACGTCTCTTTGAGCCTGCTTACTATATCCGAGCGTGAGTAACCTCTGCTTTTTACCCCACAACGTTTCTCTTCATGATCAAGTTAACTAATTCTAGGGGTAATTTCACTTTTTCCACGTATGCATGGTCTTGAAAATTACGTTCGTATGCGTTTTATGTACATATAAACAATTTGCTAGATAGTTTAAACCTGGATAGTTTCTCGGATGAGCCGCGCCTTGCAACGGTCGAAGGTACGAGCCCTCCCTCGGGCGTGGGTGTGTGTGTCGTGCTTAGCGTAAGTTAATTTAAGTCAGATTAACTACTGTGTAAGCCAAGGGATCGATGACCTCAGCAGTTTGGTCCCACGGGAACTTACCACCTACCACTCTTTCCCGGATGTATCAATTCAGAAAAGGAAATTAAAGACGCTTCAGTCAGACGTCCTGCTAAGTTCACAGTTATAAGCATCTATTACTGACAGAAATTTCAGTCTCCCGTGTTTTCTGTCGTAAAATTAATACACTTTTAAAATTACATATCTTTTATCACTTTATTAAAAATCATAGTATTTTGTCGTGTTACGAAACGGCCACCTGATACAACTATTATCACATTTTCCCTAGATTGTTATCAAATGAACCGACCAGAACTTCATCTCTGCAACAGCGCAAGTGCTTTTCGTTACGAATATGTCCACATCACACGTGCTAATTTCCGCTCGTACGCACTGGCACGCCTGTAAGCGGCTTTCGAATGTCCAACTTCTCAATTTCAGAATTTATCTCTTTCCTAACCGTAATGAGGTTCTACATTAGCCGTACTACAAACAGTTGTTAGGGGGAGACATTCTTTCAACACGTAAGAGTTATTCTTCATTGAAGTTTGAATCGTTTAACACAGCAGGTGGTTACGTCTCTCTAAAGAGTATTTAGAGCAAGCCTTTTTTGTAGAGAATGAAGCAGTTACAGGCCACTTAGCAATGGACTTAATTTACTAGAGATTATTTCTTTGCTCGCGAGCGAATCTGGCTTAAACGGAGCATAACTCAGGCAGGAAGGAATCTAGCAGTGGACTGGGGGTGGGTAGAGCAATTGTAGGTTGGACAACAAGAAAGAAATGGATGCAAATAAGCCAAGAATAAATGTGCATTCACTACACGAAGGTTGTAAGCCACTAAAAACTCCGTATTAAAATAATTACAACACAAGGAGAAAAAATAAATAATTAAATCAGACTTTTTTTATCCGTTTAAAAGGCGAGATTTTTCCTATAAAGTATAAAGGACACGAAATAATATAACACTCGCAAAAAATGTCTAAGTATTATGCACCAGCACATACCAGTGTGAAAACAGTATAACACATCAGAGTGTGAACCTCCTACTATATACTTCGGATAGAAATCCACACTGTGCACATCCCAATAATTTCACTCAGTGGCTTCCAGCAAGGACAGCCATTAGAATAGAATTACGTATTGAAGTTTTCTCGCCAAGTTGGACTTGTGAAGTGTAACAATTTAAAATGACCAGTAGAAGGAGGCTTTAAACCAGACACCAACATTTCGCGAGAAGAGTCGTAAACAGTTGTATTTCACACATATAGGTCTAACCAATATGTCCTAAACGGCAAACAGCGTAAGACAATTATATCTCAATTCTACGATGTTTCCGCTCAAGAAGTCTGTGGTGGTCACTTATTTGAAGTGACGATTGGACATGCAATTCATTATTCAGTTTCACCCGAAAAGACTGTTATCATGCACCGATGACGAATGTGCAACATTACTTGCGAGATGCACGAGGGCGTGCTGAAAAATAATGCCTCCGAATTTTCTATGTCAAAACGCGTGAATAAGACATATTAACATCAACATCTTTATTCTTCGTGTCTACATATATATTTTCGAACGTAGTCAACCTGGCGACGAACACATTTCTGCTAACTACGGACCAGTTTGTTGACACCGTCATTGTAGAATGTATGACATTGCTGACGGAACCACAGCTTCACCTCTTCTTACACCTCTTCATCATTATTGAAGTAAAGTTCTCGTGGGTGTTTTATAAGCTTTGGAAAGAGATGAAAATTGGATAGCACCAAGTCGGAGCTGTATAGAGGATGATAGATGACAGTGAACCCAAAGCGTTGCAGATGTCGCAGCGCTCGTGTGTGGTCTGGCATTGTCGTGCTAAAGCAGAGGGTGCCCCATGTGTGGACGAAATCTTCGAATTCGGAACTTGATTACAGCACGCTGTTTCTCACTAACCAGCGTACATGCTACAGTCACATCAATGTGAACAGCACTTACGTTAGAAATGAACGCGCAGTAACCACTCACAGAAGGTAGGATGGAAGCACTAGCGCTGGGAGATGTGTAAAGCGTGTAGGGGGCGCAGAGAAATACTGCAGTCGTTGTCACAATGCGGGAACGGAGCGATTTGACTAACTTTCAAAAGAGTGTGTAATGTCACGAGTCAATACGAGATAACTTTATTGCAGTAAGCTACTTTGCAGAACAGTCCGTAGCATTGGAGCCGTTGGCTGTGAAGGAGAGCGCCAGTTGTGTCTTAAGAATGAGTCATTCGCACCTGTCGATATGCTAGCAGAGGTATCCGTGTCACTTTGAGCAACTGTTAAATCAAACCCCTAAGAATCTAAATAAACTATATTAAATATAATTCAATCTAGTTAGAAATCGGTACACTACCTTTTGTTATTCAGGTAAATATTGTATAAAAATTTCAGCTTTCTATCTGCCATAGTTTCGGAGTTAGAGAAACTTACTCAAAAAAATCAAAAACCGACACTTATAAGATCAAATTCAGTTAGGATCTATAATAGTTTATCTTTGGGTATCATTAGAAAACATTTCCAGGACTGTCAATGGATAGCAATATTTAATCAGGATTTTCACATAACTTCAACTAGTTTTCATTTTTGTAAGATGTAGTTCAAGACAAAATTAATAACTATTTGATTTGTTGTTGTGGAATAAATGAGAATGAGTGAGAGTTTGTATGTGGGACATAAGTAAAATTTCAATATCATATTATATACACCATTACGTAACTGTGTCGTGGTAAAGTTGTTTACCCGCACTGCTGATGACGTATGTCTAAGTGAACTTGCTTTTGTAAGGAGGCATCCAGAATAGACGTTTGCAGAGTAATAAGTTTCTAAACTTATTTCAAGTTTAGTTTTCCTTCCGTTTGGTTTTGTTAAACATTATATCAATATTTGCATATTGAAATGACGTAGATGCAATTGGAAATAGTGATTGATGTAGGACAGTTTTTGCACAAGGATAATCTCAAGGGTAGTACTGATTTTTGATGAACCAATCAGAGTCAAGCATTTTGCGTGAACTGCTAGGTAATCATCCTTGGAGGAAGCAGACTGAACAGGAGTGGCTAGTGAGCTATCGGACATGCAGGTCATGTTGAACGCTTCCGTCTTTATTGCATGTAAAATGAAGAAATAATTAGCTTTTCACGTCCAGACTTTGTGGTTGTAATAGCAGTTGCATTTACGGATAGTTTTGTGAAGTTTGGAAGTTTTTGGATTGTTTTACTGGACAGTTTGGCGACATATTCGGCGAGCAGTTTCTTTAATAGAAAACCACTGAAAAGGACTGAATATGGATCTCATATATAGTAGCAGAGTATTGACTGTGAGATTGCTTAATAATTCGGGTCGGACTTAAGTGTATTTCTGGTTGCTTTGCGTGTGAAATAGATTGCATGAACTGAGAACAGTGATCTGGTTAGTTAAGTAAATATTTGGGCTGATTCCAGATGTTTTTTTTTAACTAAAGGAAATAAAAAATACTCGCATCAGAATTTTGACTTTTTACTACAGAAATGAAGCAACCGTCCTCCACCCGAAAATTGTTATATTATAGAATAGCTGGCTACTAGAGTTTACGCGGACATTGCAACGTAAGTATTGAAGACGTTTTTCATCAACGCTGATTTTTACGCCGTATGAAGAGTACCTACGTATGCAGAGAAACGGACTGGTGAACTGACGCTCTACTGACGTAGGTGGAACTTTTGCACTGAACAGCACGAGAGACAGTAATCGAACATTAATGCCACAATTCTAACCCGCCCCGCCGCAAGTACGATAACTGACTTTCGGGTCAAGGGTCGAAGCATTCCCGAAACGGCTAAGTTTGTAAACTGATCACGTGATCACTGATTCTGGTTAAAGTATATCGTGCATGGCAAAATGGTGCTGCCCAAAACCAGTGCTGAGGCAACTGTGGTGCAACACAGGGCATAGATAACACCGGTGAACGGCGGCTGAGCAGATGTGTACGGGCGAATGTTCAAATGTGTGTGAAATCTTATGGGACTTAACTTCTAAGGTCATCAGTCCCTAAGCTTACATACTACTGAACCTCATTATCCTAAGGACAAACACACACACAAATGCCCGAGGGAGGGCTCGAACCTCCGCCGGGACCAGCCGTAAAGTCCATGACTGCAGCGCCCGAGACCACTCGGCTAATCACGCGTGGCATGGGCGAATAAAAGTGCATCTGTTGAGCAACTGACAGCTCAGATGAACCAAGAGACTACTAACAGTGTCTCCTCGTGGAGCGTACAGGAAACATTGCTGTGTGTGGGCGTCTGCAGTAGGCTCCTGGTTCGCGCACCCATGCTGACCGTAGTTCATCGGTAGTGAGGGCTACAATTTGCACGCCATTACGGCAACTGCACGCCAACTGAGTGGCTACAGGTGGCCCTTTTCGGATGAATCACGTTTTATGCTCCATCGGACAGACGGCCTTTGGCGTGTACGGCTTGAAACATCTGGTAGCACACAGCCTGCAACAATCGTCGGGAGTGTACATGCCTTAGGAGGAAGCGTCTGGTCTGGGAAATGCGTTCGTGGCATTCAAAGGGTGATCTAGTTATTCTGGAAGGCACAAGGCATCATCACAACCTTGCACCTGTCCTTGGGAACCTCTACATGTAGTTTGATATTCCTCGGCACAATTTCATCTACAAGCGTGACAGTGCGATGTGTCACACAGCTGGCAGCGTACGTGCGTGGTTCTAAGGGCACCAGGATGTTGCAAGTTGGCTGCTTAGGTTTTTATGTTGGTGACGCCATGTAGCGCTCCATATGAAAATCACTGACAGCGCTGTGTGGAGTCTGTGGCTGGTTTGCATTGTTGGAATTTACAGCGCGTAGCGTTGCGCAGTTGCAGGTGAGCCGCCAGCAGTGGTGGATGTGGGGAGAGAGATGGCGGAGTTTTGAGAGCGGATGATCTGGACTTGTGTCCATCAGAGACAGTAAATTTGTAAGACTGAATGTCATGAACTGATATATATATATATATATATATATATATATATATATATATATATATATATATATGTGTGTGTGTGTGTGTGTGTGTGTGTGTGAAATCTTACGAGACTTAACTGCTAAGGTCATCATTCCCAAAGCTTACACACTACTTAACCTAAATTATCCTAAGGACAAACACACACACCCATGCCCGAGGGAGGACTCGACCCTCGGCCGGGATCAGCCGCACAGTCCATGACTGCAGCGCCCTAGACCGCTCGGCTAATCCCGCGCGGCAATATATATATATATATATATATATATAATGACTTTTGAACACTATTAAGGTGAATACATTGTTTGTTCTCTATCAAAATCTTTCATTTGCTAACTATGCCTGTCAGTAGTTAATGACTTCAGTAGTTAGAATCTTTTATTTAGCTGGCAGTATTTGCGCTCGCTGTATTGCAGTAGTTTAGTAGTTTGAGTAACGAAGATTTTGGTGAGGTAAGTGATTCATGAAAGGTATATGTTATTGTTAGTCATGGCCATTGTTTTGGAGGGATTATTGAAAGTCAGATTGCGTTGCGCTAAAAATATTGTGTGTCAATTTAGTGTTGATGAGAATAAGTAAAGAGCGAAATATCTGAGTACGTTCTGTTCTGCTCAGCTGTTTGAAAATCAAATAACATAAGGGGTTTACCAGCACAGTAATTCATAAATTTTTCTAAGGGGACGTTTCAGTGTTTACCGTACCCTCTTGGCCATTAAACTTCTCGGATTAAAATCCAGCCGGGAATCTGTGGTACCACGTCGATAGGGCTATTCGCACCATGGATCCTCAACCGAGTAACATAGCACAGCTACGCACGGCACTAGAATCGGCGTCGCTTTACATCCCTGTCGTTACCGTCAAGAACCTCATCCGCTCTCTTCCTGCACGTTTCGCAGCGATCCGCGCCAAAGCTGATTAGTCAGGGATTTGACAGGTGGTCACATTAATGTGACCATGCAGTGTATTTACGATACACATTGTCATGCTACACGCTACAATTAGGAATCCTATAGAGGCAGAGGCTCTAAGTATGTAGACATGAAGAATAAATATGTAGAATAACACTAACGTTTGTTTTAATTGAAAAGCTTAAATAACTTTCTCGCATAAATTCGGACGTGTAACTTTTCAGCAAGTCCTCGTAAGATACTGTATGTCACATGTCAGTAATTCAATTGCTATATAGGCAGAAGAAATGAGAAATAGCGCCTACTCGCCATCACCGATTTCCTTCAAATTTATGGTATATGCTAGGCTCGTCTAGAAAAGACAATGACAAAACTGGGAGCTCCAGGCAGCCGGACGTTTAGAAAAAATAGAATCGTGGCATGGATCGGGAGAGGCATGAGCCATCTATGTTAGCGCAATTTCCACGCAACGGCTGGTGTAGCTGAATGAGTACGGAACTGTAACCTGAGGGTTGTGGGGTCGAGTCACTCCGTGGGCAATGTATATCTTATTACTTTTATTTTCAGCTCTAAGTTACTTACTCTGCATATAAACCGAAATGAGCTCAATATATTGTACTTATTAAGATTTATACTAAAGGCATATATGTCAAATGCAAAGAAAAATTTGGGATCGCAAATAACATTTCAAGAAGGAATTACGGCTTCGTTACGCGTAGATTTTCTCCTAAGCTGCGCAATAAGAGAGAACATTTTATGAATGTAAACGACGTTTGTTTCTATACAGAAACTGTAAAACAACCGTGTAACTGTACAAATGCGCCCATTGTAAGGTCTGCAAGATGCCGAGAAAATTATTGCCCCTCCTATTTTTACGAAGAATATCACCCTAGCACGTGTAAACCGTCAATTGTAAATTAACAAGAACAGAAACTAATTTTAGGTTTCCAGTAATTACTGCTACCAATCGATTTTTGTTTTATTCTTCAACCTTTATTTTCCATTGCCGGTTTCTATTCGCCTAGCGATTCATCATCTTACGGTACATATTTGTTGTTTGTGTGGGCCTTGTATAGTTATTAGTATCTGTTGGTTTGTTCTTGGTGCATACTTTGTTTTGGAAAACATAATGTATGTTTCTCAGTGACGTTATTCTACAGCAAGGCTTCTATTTGCAGTGTAAGTAACGTGAAAATTGAAAATAAAAGAAGAGTTGCGGCTTGGCGACTGGACTCCACCACTCACAGATTACCGTTCTGCACTCTTTCCACCGCACCAACCGCTGCCTGGAAACCGCCCTAACTTGTATGACTCATACCTAGCAAGACCCGAGTCAAAAGTGCTGTTTTTTTTTTGTAAACTCTCGATCATCACTTCTGTGAGTGACGAAGAGTAGGTGCAGTCTCCATGTGAGCTTTAGCCTTATAACTGTAGAACATACAAATGCAGTAGAATGGTTATAATGTCTGAAGGCCCCATACTGAAGAGTTAATAAATGAGTGAAATTTGTCTCGTCAAGTTCAGCATCGAAGTCTCTCAGACACTAGGAGGATTTCTCACATAGTGTCAACGGCCACTTTCAATTGCTGAATGTTAACTCACGGACTTGTCTTTCCTGGTACTTCGCAAAAATGTTCTGCAATCAGTATCGATATATGCAATGTAGATCTCTGGGTTGTCTCTCAGATGCTGGGCAGTAGCATTCGTTCTCGCGTTGCCACCCACTTTCCATTCAGCGTGCAGGCGGTTGGTGTATTGTATTTACGACTAGCTTTGAAACAGACTCTTTGTTTCTCGGCACTTGGGATGGCAAGGTGGTCAACTGGAATTAGACGCGGCGACAGCGGTATTGTGAGAAATCCATTGCAATTATTCAAAGTGGTTGCTCATTTGCAAGGTTTTCTATTAAAACATTCATCCTATTCTACGGATCAGTCTTTCACTAATTTTGTGTACTAGACTTGCTACGAGTTTTGGAAGAGATCGTCTATCATTCTGCCTGGAGTTGCAAATGGTTTCATGTGTTTGTCAATCAGTAGTCTTGAATATGATTGGACGATCGTATTCGTCTTATTCAGAACCACTGTGTAGTCAACTCAGTCACTCTCCTCTTCAGTTTAGTTTATTCAGTGGTTTTTTGGAAGTCATTCACAGAAGTGAATATTTATTACTGCCATATCGAACTTGGGTTGTACGCGTCTTTCGGATGCGAAATCGTTTGTGTACCAGTATTATGTTCACTTGATTGCACAAGCTATTTCTCATTTCTATTTTCCCAATTCAGTTACTGAATATTCGATTATGTAGCGGCATACTCACTTCATGATCACTTGTTTGTTACAAGGAGCCACCTTTTTCTCAACTGTTCGACCTGATACAATTTACTAAATATTTGGTACCTCAGACAATTTACCGTAATTTCAAGATCACGTACCCCTTATTCATGCTAATCTTAACAGATATGATAATTCTTAATGGCGGACGCTGAGCGGAGAAATCCTGTGGCTGATTCCATTACAGCAGATTTGTTTATATTGCAGAAACTAAATTACATTACTTAAGCTTATTCATAACTTTACTAGCCAGGGTAGCCGAGAGTGCTAATGCACTGCTTCCTGGACTCGGGTAGGCGCGCCAGCCCCGGATCGAATCCGCCCGGCGGATTAACGACGATGGCCAGAATGTCAGCCAGCCTGGATGTGGCTTTTAGGCGGTTTTCCACATCCTACTAGGTGAATACAGGGCTGGTCTCCACGTTCCGCCACAGTTACACAACTCGCAGACATTTGAAAAACGTTCTCACTATTTCATGGCTCACACTAGATGCAGACAACTGGGGTACACCGATTCCGTCCCGGGGGTTCTGGGTGGCGACAGAAAGGGCATCCGGCCATCCTCTACAACTAACACTGCCAAATCCGTAGTAACAAGGCCGACCCCGCGTTGAAGCGTGATGATAGCACAAAAGGAAATGATGTTGAAGCTTATTCACATCTTTCAGATGGAAACATCGTTCAACCAATTGTATGCTGAATTGCTACTAGCTATTCTCATTTCCTATTTGGGGCTATGATTACATTAACGACATCGGTCCCTGATACACAGCGTTGGAATATGTCAGCTATTACACTTCGGTGGTTTTGACAGTGGGTGTGATTTTCATGTTTATCAAATGTTAGTGGCTCTGAACACTATGGGACTCAACTTCTGAGCTCATCAGTCCCCTAGAACTTATAACTCCTTAAACCTAACTAACCTAAGGACATCACACACTTTCATGCCCGAGGCAGGATTCGAACCTGCGACCGTAGCGGTCGCGCGGTTCCAGAGTGTAGCGCCTAGAACCGGTCGGCCACCCCGGCCGGGTCATGTTTATGGATGTTCTATTATTCATGATAAGCCTGCCATTGATTACATCTGACAATCTGCGTAAGTGTGATACTCTCATTCAACTTAGTTTTAATTATCATAGACAGCATTCATTAATTGCTTAGTGGGTCTTGTATTTGTTTATAACATGGCATAGTTTCACTAACTCAAAGCCTGATGATTCCATTCACACTAGGAGTCGAGTTCCAAAAAAGGGTAGCCACCTCACATGTGTTATACAAGGTTCTCAAAGGGCATGTCCATACGTCTGATATGTGATCATAGGTCCTTCATCTCGCCAACATAATTGTTTTACAACTTTCAGGGCTGTCCGTAACTAACTCTTTTACCCACTGAGGCGGTCCGAAAGTGAAGGACCACTTCGTGAATGGTTTGGTCGTGACGATGTGGCGAGATTCTGGGAATTTGCCGTTGATAACTTATAGAGACAATATCAAAAGTCCAGATGTCTTATTAGCTTTCATTCGACTACACTGGTAGCTTCTCAGTGGACGCGGTGGTCACGCTCCTTGGTCGTACGTGGTTAGGATGGCGAATGGTGGCAGTGTGTTGACGGCTGTTGCCCTTTGACGTTCGGCGCCCTGGAATGCTGACTCCAGAAACTTACGCGGCCGCGAGCGACCCCGTTTGTGGCTCACGGCAGCTCGCAGTCGTAGCTAACGGCGCTGAAGATTGTATACGATGCTAGTCTCCGGCAGTGGAACTCGCCCCAGGAGTGACAGTTCGTGGTGCCTAGATGCCCACACCAGCACGGAAAGGTGGGCGGTAGTACCGCTCGGGTCTCGTTCTGCTGCCTTCCAGGGAAGGAGTCCAGTGGCTGCTGGGGTGAGCAAGGAGGCAGCCTGCCGGTGGCAATAGTAGGTGGCGCAACTGTGGAAGCTCAAATTTTTAGTGGCGGTTTGCTACTCCATGAACTTGGTGTGGCGTGGGCCGCTTGTCTCTGTAAGTTTAAAGACGTGCTTTTAATTCTCATTCTCTATACTCGCCTTTCATATCTTATTCTTTCTGCAATTCTATCATTTTGCAGTAGCAGTGGAATGCCTATATGGCTAGACAATTTTCTATGGCGATTTTACGATGGCCAGTGAGAGAGGATGGGCGCAGGATATTTTTCGTTATTTGTGAACCCGATTTAGCAGTCTCCCTGTAGCGACCATAATGGCTTCCCTTTTCCCTCGTTGATCGTTGCTGTACGGAGCATATGGAACCAGTTTATATGCTATGTAGTGGCCAAAGTTCTGCCCCTTGCTAGTCTCACAAGTTATAGTACCAACCCTGAAGCCTAAATTATCACTCCCTTTTAACGCTGCAGAATAGTCTCCCTGACGGAAGTCTGATTGTCGTCTGACAAATGACAAGCCATTTTCCGGCGTCCGGGCGACAGTCCCGTGGCCTCGGATTGGCCGGGTTAGGAGCGCGCCAATTCTAAAGACCCAACTCTCTCGGTAATCCTTTGGAGACGTGGAACCTCGGTCAGTTCTGTCCTGTTCCCGCTCACTGGTGGAGACTTGACGTCGCATTGCTGATATCCGTAAGCACGCGTGTACTAAGTAAATGCCAGCGTAGCTGGTTATAGTGCACTCAGAGCACTAGGGATTCCTTAGTGACAGAGCACCATTTTCTTTTTGTAAATACCATAATTAGTGAGTAATGTTGGACTTGGCGTCTGATCTTTGCCCGTTACGAGCGCTAGGTCATACCAGGGCAAAGATTCTTGTCGTCAGAGTTGCAGTATCACCTTCAGCATCTCTTCTTAAGTCTTTTTATTGTGACACGCGTGTAGATTTAAGTTTCTAGATTGTAGCTTCGCGAAATAGACTCATATTCCTTTGCGCTAGAATACGTGACGAGCGGATGGACTTGAGTACAGCCAACTTCATAATAAACTTCTTATCTTTGCAGTGGTTTTATTTTCTTGTTGCTATGACGGCTGTTCACGTGAGGTACTTGGTTTTAGTGGAGGAGGCCACTTTGGTGCTTTCTTATTCTCATATTTATCCCTTACCCTGTTTAGCCTCCACGCTGCCCTCCAATACTAAATTGGTGATCCCTCCATGTCTCAGAACATGTCCTACCAACCGATCCCTTCTTCTAGTCAAGTTGTGCCACAAGCTCCTCTTCTCCCCAATTCTGTTCAATACCTCCTCATTAGTTATGTGATCTACCCATCTAATCTTCAGCATTCTTCTGTAGCACCAAATTTCGAAAGCTTCTATTCTCTTTTTGTCTAAACTGTTTATCGTCCACGTTTCACTTCCATACATGGCTACACTCCATACAAATAGCATAATACAGTAGCATGGAGAGCTGCATCAAACCAGTCTCAGGACTGAAGACCACAACAACAACAACTCTGTTTAGCCTACGGTAGGAGCGAGTTCATGATGGTAATTCCACTCTCTTGTAAAAATGGCAGCGTATCTATTTAGTCACACCGATCAGAACCCTTATTCCTCTTCCCGCCGCTGCTCTTGTTCCGCCATTGTGGAGGGGGCAGACTGCTGAATCAATGTTTCCTTCCTCTCGCAAAATTATATTCAATAGAATGCGAATGAGCGGAAATAACCACCTTATTTTTTTGTATTTATGCAAGTTCTCGTTATGCTCTTTTTGTAATAAAGATGTCATACTAATGTCTATTTGCATTCATCAGTTCAATGAAACTCCCCTCCCACATATGACCAGCTTGCAACCCCTTACTATCAGCAAATTAACTGATGAATAAATGCGTTGCTTAGTCGGTCTCCGTAAGATCTTGCGGATCTCGTGTTTTTATTTGTTGTGGCCGAGTTTGTTCTCGCAGACCCATTGCGACCATTGCACTGTCGAAACCGCATATAGATAAATCAAATTCTTCCCTACCGAGCCGGCCGGTGTGGCCGAATGGTTCTAGGCGCTTCAGTCTGGAACCGCGCGACCACTACGGTCGGAGGTTCGAATCCTGCCTCGGGCATGGATGCGTGTGATGTCCTTAGGTTAGTTAGGTTTAAGCAGTTCTAAGTTCTAGGAGACTGATGACCTCAGATGTTAAGTCCCATAGTGCTCAGAGCCATTTGAACCATTTTTTTTCTTCCATTCCGAATAAGGCAAAAGTCATGAGTCACTGCTAGCTATGAACAAAATTCCAGTTGATGTGGTGAAAGTTGGTTGCCTTATCCTGAGTCGGTGATAGTTTGAACTAAATAACTATCACCTATTCACTAAATTTATTTGTTGAGGAATCTTCCAACAATTGCTACAGAAAAGTACTTAAATCAAACAAGGTACCGCTTTTAAGATGCTGCTGGACAGCTCATCCGGCTCAAATTGGTGAGCGTTTTTTGTGCCGACAAGCTGTTTTCAGCCAAGCTCGATACCCAGTCACACAGTACAACAAATCTGTGGCCTGGTGGTTTGGATAGTTCGGAAGCGGCTTGCCTCGTCCTTCAAGAGCTCGGTTTTACCGATGCGGTTGCAGTATTACTGTGCGTGGCCTGTTCCACCTCATGGTGCCCTGATGCTACACCTGGCAGGGAGGCACGTTAGCGTCCACCAGCTCTCTTTACTTGCTGTGGATCGACTGCTAGTTCCTGCAGTATTGCCCTAAAACAGAATTTTCTCATATTGAGAATTTAAAAGGAGCAACGTTTTATTTGAAAAAAATTTATTGTTGACAATCGGATTCGACGGAGATAACTGTCATCTACTGGTTCTCAAAAATATTTGTTAAAAACGTTTGCCGCCGTTAGTTCATACCACATGTACTGTTATCGTTATGGTAGATGAAACCCAGGTAACACGTTCAGGGTAGGAAAGGATCAAACATCAACACGTTGAAGGAGGACTCATCAGATAGCTCGTCCTTTTCACCAAATTACCATTTATTTAAGAAAAACACACTGATCAGTTTAATTCCAGGTTGATAACAACATGAAAACCATCTGAATATGACATATGACATATCTGAATATGACATATAAAGTGACAAACTACTGAAATTTACCAACATAAGCAAAAGGAAACAATATTCAATAAACAGCATCTGAGTTTTAACAGTGGGAATAAAATTTGAATCGTAATTTACGAAAGTTCATGAGTTATTCCCGCCAAACTCCACAGCCTACAACCCTGGCGACAGTCGCTCAACCCAGGTATAGCTCCAAGGAACAACTCAACTTTTGCTGGGTATTCCCAGACGTCGCGGCAAAGCGCTCCCGCGGCAATAAATTAGGCCTCTGGCGTTGGGCAGAATGCCGCCAAGGTAGCGGCCCAGAAGTCACAGCTGCAAATACCAAGGTAGACTCGCGTGTTTGCTATCATCTGAAAACATAAAACACACACGAGGCAGCACCCTCAAACAATAACAATACACACTCACAAATAATGAGGCTCGCTTTAGCAACATAAATACAACTCGTAACCTTAGATAAAACAAATAGTTAAAGCCAAACTTATATATATATATATATATATATATATATATATATATATATATATATGCCTTCACAAGGCTTATAATCAGATCAGCGGAAACTCTCTAAGAGTGACAGAGATAGTTAGAATAGATTTTGTCGTGCACAGTAAATACATACGCCTCTGTCTAGGTTAGGTGATAAGCGAGTACATGTCACTGACAAGGTGCAAAGAGAGCAGTTGCAGTTAAACCCTTAAGCAAGACACAAATTTTCACTCAGTAGTAGCCCTATGTAATTCAATTATGAATCTGGTAGGTAAATCCTGCACAAAACAATCTGTCAGGGCGCCGGGTATTTTGGTACTTACAGGTGCAACCATATGGTGTTGTTTCTTCCAGTATTTTTACACATGTGTAACATCTCTTCTGTAACTATGAGCTAGTTCAATGAGAGGATTGGGTCTGGTTTCTGCATATAATTGAGAGAGTGCAAGTTTTGTGTTGGGTACATTCCCATCAGCTTTTCTGGCTATTACAGCTGTGGCCGTGTTTCCTCAATCTGGTGATCCATGTAATAGCAATTACATATGGAATGTCGGTCCCATTAAGATACAAGCTGTCCCGTTAATTAATAATCCACTACTGCGCCGTTCCACTCTCTTCGGCTCTGGAGCCTACCTTGCTCTTAGCAATTTACCATTTCCACTATTGAACCATTCACGGAATTGATCCAATATTGTGTGGACAATCCCGACCGCTATTGTCTTCCAAAGAAGAGAAGTACTGCAACGCTGCCACCACGTAACGGAAGGAGGAGAGCTGGAGCAGAAGTGCCTGGCGGCCGGGTTTGGTTGGGCAGGTTTGGGATGGACAACGCAAGTACACAGCTGGATCGCCGAAGGTCTTGTCGAATGCTGGGCAGCCGCTAAAGAAGGTGACGAAGGTCTTGATCGGCAGCTCTGGTGACGGGAACCTTCTTCTGCTATTTGAAAAGGAATTAGAAGGATAATTCACAGTTGGGAGAGTCCACCGTAACGTACTGCCTATGGATATTCTGGCCCTGTGCTTCTATCGTTTAAAAGAAAGTTGACGCAATGTTAATGTCTTGTTCAGTGAATAATATGTATTGTTTGTTCTGAAGGGTGCTTCGGCTTGGGAGTGGCCAATGGTTGTTAGCGGTTCTTCTTTGATGCCACATGATCCTGTTAATTGGTAAACCGCTTGTGTTCGCCCGCTTGGGGTGCGACGTTAGTAGGCTTCGTATACACTGTATGTCCTTGAATGTTGTCAGATTCTCTATGTACCAACAGTCTAGGAACTGGATACCTACCTCACTCACAACCTCCAGGATAAAATTGATTTTGGTGTGAATACCATTGAAGAGCTTCTACCCCACGTGACCATGTAACAGTTGTATCATTCACATCCCGGAACCAGCTGAAAGTATTCAAAGGAGCACTACTTAATGTCTGTTGCTCAGAATGATACATAAAAATGTCAGCTGCTATTGGGGGAGAGGGTGACACCATAGCAAGAGCGTCACACTACTGTTCATAGAATTCAGCACTGGATTTCAGTAGCTCGATATAAGGTTAAGACACGGACCTCTGGAACAACATTTTTTCCTTATGATCTCTATTGTATCTGATACTGGGATATTGGTAAATAACCATGTCACATCGAGCTAACAAGAATGTCATTTGCGGATAATTTTAAAGTACGTTTAATTTCTAACACATATCTCGAACCTTGCACAAAAGCATTTGTTTTTCAACCAGATATCTCAGTTTTACTGACTAATAAATAGCCAAAAAGTAAGTTCGCATGTTAATCCCATTCCTTATGAGTCCCAAACGAACCGATCTTTGTGTATCATGGATAGTCCATACACTCTAGGTGAGGCAGGTATTCGAGGCGCTAGATTCTTTAAAATTATGGAGTCTGATGTCAGATATTTCACTTTCAGAACGACCCAGAAGGTTATAACTTCAGTGACAACGGCAACGAAAGCCTGAAGTCTTATGTAAGCTAAAATTTGTTTATGAACATGAGATACACTCTACACGGGGCTGGACACACCTCGCATGGACCTTGGAAGTGCTCCATCTCCATGAGCAGCTGCCGCGGCTCCCGACACCCTGGAGAGATAGCAGCGGGTGGCCAGCAGTGCCTTTCTCGCTGCAACCTTCATAAATATTTATGCCAGCCACTGTGACATGCGGATCCGGTCAGTCTGTGGGAGGTAATATTAAAATCTCACATATTCTGCGAGGGGCCAGGAGTCGACTCGTCTTCCGCCAGCTGGTATACCTCCAGATATCATCGTCCTGCCACCGTGACCTCTCCCAGCCAATCTGCATATCAGTGACAAAGAAGCATACACCTGGAACTGAAATGCTCAAGTAAGCGTACTGCGTTGTAAAATACCTACAACATATTTCTAGACTTTTTGAAACAATGAAATTTGCTAGTTGATTCTGTACTACTTTTTAATTAGTATCTACTCTGATTTGAAAACGCTTCTACTGTCTTGTTCCATAATTCAACCATCAACTGAGTTTACACAGATTATGGTCTCATTTCCACGTGATATTAATTCCCATTTTCAGAATAAATTATCTATTACAATGAAATGAACACCCTTAGCTGCTTACAGGCGTTGACATACGTCAACGGGAACAGATGAAAATGTGTGTCCCGACCGGGACTCGAACCCGGGATCTCCTGCTTACATGGCAGACGCTCTATCCATCTTTTTTTTTTTTTTTTTGCATTTTGTTCATTGTTGATCGTTGTGTTCGGTCGTTGCGGATGTCGCAAGACATCCTGTTAAATTTCGGTGGTTGATCCTTCCACTCAGTTTTTTATGACAGAGGCCAACCGGCTCTCTGGCCGAACACGCTGAGCCACCGTGCCGGCTATCCATCTGAGCCACCGAGACACAGAGGATAGCGCGACTGCAGGGATTTATCTCTGGCACGCCTCTCGCGAATTTATGTTACAACTTCTGTTTTCGACACTGATTAGGGAGCTGGAATTTTTAACTAATCAGATCTTCAAACCTTGTAAGTAAGACAGGACGTCACATACGTAGTACTATTTATTGTCAAGGTGCACTGCAAAATCTATGTACCTTCAAGCTTAAAAGTATCCAAACGACCTGAGTTGCGTTTCGTCTGATCTGCATGAAGTCCGCGTAATAAAATGTAGCCTTCTTGTAGGTCCTCTTATATTCCTTATGATACAGTCGTTTGACTATACAAAATAGCTGCTGTAAGAGACCCCCTACAGAATACTCCTCCAAATGGCTATCAGTCCAGATGGAAATTACGACCACGATATTGAAAATACTAGAAAACACTTTATTAGAGATGAGGCCTCAACATCAACAATGTATCACTAGCAATTTCACTGTACTCATAATGAAAAGTGAATCTGTGCACAATCCCACAGCCTTGAATTGCCCTTATTACTAGCACAATGTGACATTAAGAAACTAAGGGATTCATGAGACCTAGTTGTGCACATCTTTGAGATTTAAATAACATTTTGAACTGTTTTGATCGGGATATTGATTCAAGCCCAACACTTACAGTCTATGCTAACCAAACAAAAGTTTCGTGTCTGATCAAAATTCGAGCACAGTACCGATCGTCATCGCTGACTAAAAGCAAAGAGAAGTAAAATGTCTATTTTCTCGCAAGTGTCGGTCAGTAAGTTTCAGTTTCAAATAACATGAAAAATTTTTGTACTGGGCCAGGGCCCCTATACAGCGACCACTGTTCCTCTTAACTAACCACAGAAGATGTTAAATACGATTTCATTCGTTTTAATTCGTAAGTAACAAAGCGCGTGCATGTTTAAACTTAAAATGACATGACGTAACGTTTTGTGTTCGCTGGGGATCGAACCCAGCACCCAATAGGATTATTAATCAAGCATAGTGAAATGTTCGACATCAAATTTTTTCACGAGTATCGAGATGTTTGTGGCAGAAATAACGAAACTAATTTTTTTTTGTCTTATCGCCATTTATTTTAGCAGCAGCTGCGAGATATGCACACTTCTGGACTAGAACTAACGTCACGGAAAGTCATGTACAGTTTTGAGAACCGAATTTCGCATATATCATCGCTGTTGATTACCCAAGAACAGACGTTAACTTCGTACCGCCTTTCCCAAGTAGCTTGTTTGACCTGAAACATTGTGACGAAAATTTCTGTATGCGACTGTGAGTGGTAACTTACTCCTATCATTAAAGTTGAGAACGAAGTAGAGTCAATAGAAATAAAAATAACTTTTGACTAGTAGTTAGTATGCACATGCTAGAGCTTGAAGTAACATAACAAGACAATTTGTGCCGGACCGAGATTTGAACTCAGACATTCGCCATGCGCCTTTCGTGGGTGCCTCGAGGAATTTGTAATTTGAGTAAACAGCAAAATGATGGAAATCTGTCGTACCGATGGATCAGTTCGCGCGAAAAGGCAGATCAGAGTTCCAACCCCAATCATATTTTCAAAGTGTCAAGTTCGAATAAAATACGAAATAAGTTACCTTTAACCTTCATGACGACGCGTTGATAAAAAAAGTATGTAATGCAAGGAAACTTACAGGTGATGGGCTTATTACATGGTGCGATGTTTCGCCTCTGTCATGGATCGACTTAAGCCGACTCTGTTTGAGGTAGCAGCGAAGGAACATCATTTGTGATGTGGAGTTGGGACCATGGTGGAATCCTGCCTTCTTCACTTGGCGTTACCAGAGGTGAACAGGATTTGTTCATGCCATTTAAAAATAATTGCGTGAAGTGGGAAGCAAACCTAGACCCTTGGCATAACAGGCGACCATCAGTCCTACAGACGACAGATGCCCACATGTGGCTCAGTCATGCACCTGACGTGAAGGAGGTGACCCACGCTGGACGAGAATTCTGGCTGCCTGGAGGGGAGTAATTGCCTGTTAATTACATTTATTTCTTTGTTCGCTCAAATCCCCAAAAGGTAGGCACCGGAAAAATGCTATCGCAGCACAAAAATGCGAACATGCTCCTATTTATTTAAAATATTCTGGCTGAAAAGTGGGATATGAGCTGCCACATTGTACCCTCCTCTGTACCATTAAAAACTTTCGGCATGCGAACATATTTGCACTTTTTTATGCTGAGAGAGAAGAAGAGTGGCAAAGAGACAGAAAAGTAACTGAAGATAATAGACAATGTGTTATAGAAAGAGCAAAGAAGGTGTGGTGTCACCGCCAGACACCACACTTGCTAGGTGGTAGCCTTTAAATCGGCCGCGGTCCGTTAGTATACGTCGGACCCGCGTGTCGCCACTATCAGTGATTGCAGACCGAGCGCCGCCACACGGCAGGTCTAGAGACACTTCCTAGCACTCGCCCCAGTTGTACAGCCGACTTTGCTAGCGATGGTTCACTGACGAATTACGCTCTCATTTGCCGAGACGATAGTTAGCATAGCCTTCAGCTACGTCATTTGCTACGACCTAGCAAGGCGCCATTACCAGTTGCTATTGATGCTGTAAAACATGTACCGTCAAGAGCGATGTTCACCAATTATGGATTATAGTTAAGTATTCCAGAATATACGTACGTATTTTGCTAGTCTCAATTCCTTGTCCTGTTCCAGACCTCACGCCATCCTGCGTGAGTTTAAACGCGTGCCTTTCGGCTTCCTCATAGTGGGTTGGCTGTCTTGCCAATCCACAACAGAAGGTATTGGCATTGAGAGAAGGAGAGGGACACGGTAGCAGTGGGACATAGTTACCAGTGACAGAGCAGTGCTAGGAAAATAGTGAAGGAGGTATTGCCAGTGTGAGAGGAATAAAGAAGTTGGTGAGATCCAGTAATAATGACAGACGGAGTATATAACAATGACAAGGAGGAAGAAAGAGATAGTGAGAAGAAACTGCAGCAGTATGAAGGAAGGAATGAGATAATAGCAGTAAGAGACAGCAAGAGGGAGGCAGTGCCAGTGAGAGGAAACTATAGCAGTAGGACAGAACGTAGAAGACTATTGCTGTGACACGCGAGACAATGATAGAGAGACACACAAAGATGATAAGAACAGTTGTACTGAGTGAGTGAGAAAGGTCAACTGGGACTGGATGGTATGAGCTACTTACAACGATGGACTACAGGGTGTGACTGAGTTACAATTAGGGATGTTTTTGGAAGTTTGAGGCGAGTTACACGTTTAAAAAAAGGGAACATTCTTAAAGGTGGTGAAGAAGGTAGAATCTGGCAGCCGGTACCCCACCATTCAGTCAAAGTCTTTTATACATACAGGAACATATTAGCAGTTTTTGTGCTCCAATAGGTAAATTTTTCCTTTGGTGCTATTGTCAGTGTGTACCCGCCTAGGCTAGTAAATCTGGGTCGGTCTATGGAGCGCCGTGCGTTTAAAGGCGCTTCAGTCTGGAACCGCGTGACCGCTACGGTCGCAGGTTCGAATCCTGCCTCAGGCATGGATGTGTGTGATGTCCTTAGGTTAGTTAGGTTTAATTAGTTCTAAGTTCTAGGCGACTGATGACCTCAGAAGTTAAGTCCCATAGTGCTCAGAGCCATTTGAACCATTTTTCGGTCTATGGAGCCTACACTGATAGCCGAAATGGTTATGGCGACCGATCGCGATATTCGGGAAATCCAGGTACTGGCCCCTTGCGGCGCAATTTCGCGAATGTCACTGTTGAGTAGTAGGTCTGTTCCTAATACAGCTGATGTCAAGTTAATCGCAGTCAGCGAATTAAATTCAAATTATTCTGTGCTGCTGCCGAGTCTCAGGTGTTGCAGCAGCAGGAGAAATTTCTGGGATGGGCTTTAAATATCTGGAACTGATGCTGCTCTGTGGAACCTGCACCACCAGGGTTGCTGGACACTGCCTTGCGGGCAGGCTGCAGCACACCTGGAGAATTACTCGATTCTACCAGATAGTATTTTATCAATGTGTATAATGCTGCAGAAATTTTATGGAAACGTATTAGCAAAATTCGGAGATATTTATGTGTTTGCTATATTACATGCTTGTGTTCATAATTACGTAATGATTATTAAAAGTGAATCAAAAAATCTTAAAGATGAAAACTCTTAAGTAGATATTTCGCAATGAGTCGAACTGAAGAGAAGGGTAGCTTAATCATTGATTCAGCATTGTGTTTTGTATTACCTGAACGAAATACTTTTTGCACGGTTTCATAAAATTTTGTTTTTCTTTGTGCCACTTAGGTTTCGGGTTCTAACACATCTTCTAGTACAAAACTGAATCCAAAGATGTCAACCACGCAAAGATAAAAATATGTCAGCATCTTAAAATGCCACTTCTCAAATGAAGCTAGAAAGGTGACCTCTGATCATCAGTTTGACACTGTTTAATTCGTATTGTATAACCTGTTGGCATCCGTTAGGATAACACAATCGGTGACTCTGACTAATCATATAGTAGAATAGAGCTATGTGCAAAGGAATGGGTATTTATACGATTATCTATTTATGAATGAAGGCCCCTTCGGTCCACTCTTATGTAGAATTCGCAGCATTTTCTAAAAGTAGGGAATAATTAGAGTGAGTGTTTTTCAGTAGTGAATGTTGGGTACCATCACCTGTATTTTACGTTTTACTATTTCCTATTAAGTGAGGTTTTCGCCCTTTCCCTAAGCGAAGTTCTTCTACAACTGTTACATATTTGTGGTCGTGGTTCAAGTAACATTCAGCAGAGGATGGATCAGGTTTCTTTAATCCCCAGCTTGTGTGGTGTTCTCCGAGTCCAGCACAGATCCGGCGGCCTGTCTGTCCTATTCAGCGGTACTGCCGCTCTGAGCTGACATAAGCCCACTTTGCATGACGGCAATTACTTTTGTGGCACTGAGAGTGGACTCTAGGCGGCACTGGCTAGCTAGCTAAGTGCTAAAGTGCTCTTTTGTGAAGCGAAACTGCATTCTCTGTCGATTCGAATCTCGCTACTGATCTAGATAATAGGTAAAGGAAGAGATAGATTAAAGGGTTGCGCTTAAATATAACATTTGTATGGAATTCAAAAAACACTACGTTAATTTTGTCTCTTATCTCATCGAGTTACAAGTTTTCAATTCGAAAAACAGGAGGAAAAAGTTAACTTTTTTCATTTTAAATCTTCTTGCAAACTCAGTTTAGAAGTTCCTAGATCTAAAACTAAAAAAGTTAACATCCTTGTTAAAGCTTGTATTTTTTTATACTGACATGACCTTTAGGCTTACGTGTATGCACAATCAGGCATCTTTATATGTGATATTGTGTTCTTTGCTAACTGGATTTCTTTACGGGTCTACTCTCGATGCCACAGTTTCGTTCTTATTTGGTGGCTCTGCAATTCTGCTTGAATATAAAACGTGAGTGCAAAGAAGTAAAAGTTGTATTAAGTCCTGACAATTCGAACACTCACGTGTTACAGGTACTTCATGTTTGATGAAGATAGTCATTCATCATATCGTTATATTGACAAGCTACAAGTCATTTTAATCAGTGCACCGCACATTTGACAGGATATTTCGTTAGTTTATACAAAAATATAAGTTAAAAATAAGAGAAAAATTGATATTATATTTTATGCATTCACACTAGCTTTCACGTGAGATTATTTTTGTTAGGGCTAATACCATTTTCTTTTTATGAAATCAATATGCGATCCTTCAAATGCCTACCTGACCATCCTGATTTAGGTTTTCTGGTATTTCCTCAACTCGATTAAGGCAAATGCTGGGACTTTTCATTTTAAAGGGCACAGCCGATTTCCCTTTCCATCATTACACTAAATGTGAGTGACACACGAAGTTTAAATGTTCGCAGATCATGACATTTGCTAGTTACTGGGAGCACTGTCGTAGGCAGTAGTGGTAAACTGTAAAAACGGTCTCTTCAAAGCTCTTTGGTCTCCTTCAACGTGGCGAGTAGTTCACGAAAAAACAATCCTACGTGAAATGAGAAAAGTGTTTCTCAAGTGATTTCTTCGATGGAACTCACCACATATACGGCACAATTGTTTCTAGACGTTTCTACTGTTTTCATCCGTCTTTGAAATCCAAAGGAAACAAACTGTCATAAACGTTTAAGAAACACTCCTCATAACCTTCAAATGTGCAGTAGTCAATATGTAACAGCAAGAACAATACTAGAAACTCAAATAAATATGATGATTCGTAAAAGTACTAGTAGCAACCAGCGTGACAACACACCAAACGTAATATTCTGTGTGAATATAGTTTTTTTGGTAAATTTTGCCGACGATAGTAGTTAACAAATTTCGCTATTCCTGACGTGATGTACTACATGAATAATAGAGATAACACTGTTGTCTGTTAACGAAATATTGATTAAAACTGAGAAAAGGAATGCTCCTGAAACTCTGAGAGCGCAGTGCTTCCTGTAGAAACTTCAACGTCCTAAGGTGTTATGCCTATCGTCTCTTCACAGATGTATGTGCACTTATTAGAGGTTGTGTTCTCAATTCTCGAAACAGCCGTGTCTGGGCAGACAAATCCCACATGCCACACTTGTCCAGGGATTCCAACACAGATGTGGTATTACTGTGTGGCCAGGTATTCCGGATGGTCATGTGATTGGACTGTACATGAATGAGATTTTCACTCTGCAGCGGAGTGTGCTCTGATATGAAACTTCTTGGCAGATTAAAACTGTGTGGGGGACCGAGACTCGAACTCGGGACCTTTGCCTTTCGCGGGCAAGTGCTCTACCATCTGAGCTACCCAAGGACGACTCACGCCCAGTCCGCAGATTACTATTACGACCAACTGTTGTGTCAACAATGTGTCTCTTGCTCGAACAGTCCATGGGTGTACTGCCAAACCATAGTGGCCAACGGGCACAATATTTCTGTGATCAAACATGTCGCCATCGTCAGGTGCAAAGACGAACTGAACTCCTACACTACGCATATTCACGGAGCTTCACAGTCCGTGAGTTGTAGGATGGGTGGATCACGCCTTCCCTACTTCTTCCTGGGGATGTTGGATGTCTTCTCGTCTGAATCTTCCTCACGGTTGCGGTGATTCTATTAGTTCTTCTGGCTCATGTTGTGACGTTCCTTTACTCAAGCAACAGGTCTGACCACCTTGTGGTCGGGCGCCAGTGCACTTGGCAGCCCAGGTTGCGTACGAGGTCGTTCTCTGACATCCGGGCGGCCGCATAAAAACGACGCGCCGCTTGACGGAATCGGTGTTCGAGCAGCGGTACTCCTGCTACTCTGTGGAGTTCTCCGATGCTCTCTCGTGGCGGGTGAAGCGCTAACCCAAGCGCCTTGTTGTGTACCGTTTACAGCTTTGCGATGGACGAGTCGGCCACGTTGCCCCACACCACAGCAGCGTACTCTAATACTGGCCTGTTTAGTGTCAGGGACAGAGATATGCCGCAGTGCGGGAGCAGGGTCGTCGCTGGGTTGAGTAAGGGGTATAACAGGCGAAATCAGCCGAGCGCTTTACCCCTTACCTCCCTGATGTGCGCCTTCCACGTCAAGCGCCGATCCAGAGTGACGCCTAGGACCTGAGCTCCTGAGCGCGGGTGGCCATCTTAAATCCCCTCCCGTCGCGAGGCGTTCTCTCCGCGGCCCGCGCCCGCGCGTCAGCGGTCGGTGAGACGCTGGTGCCGGCGTCTGTGGTGGTGTCGACGTAATTCCTTCGTCCACCCTAGTCGCCTGTTTGTTCACTCACTCAGTCACTCACTATATTGACGGTCCTGCCTTGGCCCGAGGTGTAGGAGTTTAAGCTGGTTGAGCTGTTCCTCCTGAAATCCTCTCTGTTGGGAATGTTTTTCTTCTCGTTTTGGATTAGCCTCTGGTTTCTGTAAGTGAAATAATTATCTGCCGGATCCTTCCCACGGCTTTTTGTTCTTCTTTTTCTTGCTATTTCCTGGCTGCCCGAATTGGATCTGCTTCAGGCGGGAGAAGTCCACTGGCGGCGTCTGTTGTTGGATGTACCGGACTGCTTGGTCAGTGATGTACCGCCAGTCCTCGTCGGTGAAGATCGGATGCTTGTTTATAAGCTCCAGATCCGCACGCCTGACGAGTTCCCTCACGTGGATCTACTGGTTTAAGGGTTCGCACCCCCAGTGGAATGGGTACAGTTTATGAGGTAGGGGAGGGATGTTGTTTACCGTAAAAGGGTAGGGACTGCCATGATGGGGGTAGCTGCCGTCGCGCAAGGAATCTGCGATCTTGGTGAGCACCTCCCTTACACAGTTCTTGGGGTGGGGGAGGCACTCGAACGGCTCGTCTTCTTCTTCTCCCTCGGTTTCCATCGGCATTTCCTGTGTCGTCTGCGTTTCCGCAGAGACAGGCGTGACGACTGCTTCCGAGGGGGCCGTCTCCTTGTTGTCGGTGGTTTTCCCCGACTGCATGACCACCTCCCTAGCAACCTGCGTTGCCGCGTCGGCCAGGGAGGCGGTCGTTTGTGTTGCCGCGTCTACCCCCGTACTGGTGGGGGTCGGTGCCACGTCCGGCTTCGTGCGAGACGTGAGGTGCAAGGTGACCCTTAGTTGAGTCACCTCCTGACGCGTCTCTTCTAGTTCTGCTCTCAGGGCCACTCTCTCCTCCGCCATGGCGGATTTGAGTGCGGTGATTGCGTCCTCGTTGGCTTCCCGCAGTGCTTGGCGGAAGGCGTCCACGTCGTCTTTGTGGCGCAGCCCGTTTCCCCTACTAAGGTAGGAGGGCGGGGTGTCCACCTTTTCTTCATTTTGGTCCACCTCTTCGTGTGTGGTGGCCAACTTCCGCTGCTTCCACGTCTTCAGATAGCTGCAGCTGCGCGCGTTTGCGGCGTGTGAGCCACCGCAATTTACGCACGCCGCTGCAGTACCTCTTGGTTTGGTGCAGTTCCGTGTGTCGGGCGGTTTCCCGCACTTACCACACGCAACCGCGCCGTCGCATTACCTGCCTTTGTGTCCCAGCTTCTGACACTTATAGCACTGTAATTGTGCCACAGGCTTCCGCTTCTTCTTCTTGTTGCCGCAACCGTTGCTCCAGACTGCGTGTAGCAGGAGCTCAACAGCAGCAGCAATCTTACCTCTTCCTCCATTCCTACGTCTCTGCATGGCGTTGGGCTAGGGGCGTTGGCGTGCGCGAGCGACGGTAACGAAGTGAGCCGCAGCGAGTCGAGCAGCGGTGCGTGCGTGCGTGCCCGCCTGTTCGTTTCCTTTGCTGAGCGTCTTTGTAATTAGACTCAACGCTGGTTCCCATGCCCTGCTGAGGTTGTAGCCGCAATCTCGGTTGATGAGTTTCCACTGCAACAGGAAGCTCCAGGCCTCCAAAGCAAGAAATTAGACACAAGTAGATATAAAGCTGGTATCCTAAGTCCGTTAGCCACCTCCCCATTAGGAGGTACACAACCACGTTAAATTTTACTTTTACTAACATTGTTAGGGGGCGTGAGAAAAATGACGAGACTTTGGTGGCACAAGACAATATTACTCTACTCCCACAGAGACAAGATACGGCCAAGCTGTCCAAACGCTACCCACGTGTAAGAACAGAACCTACAGTAATACTTTACTGATTGGCCACAAGGCTGTTATACATAAATCAAGTACTTACACTACAGGGCCCCTAAAACACTCTAAAATTATAATGACAATTAAACCCTTATCTTTTAAAGAACTCAATTGACCCAGTGCTCAGTTTTCCCAAAGGCTTTATCACACGCCCTCAAGGACCTTACAATACCAGAAACACTAAGTAAATTATTTCTCGAAACTCCCTAAAGCAAAGTTCTAATTCGGTGACCTCCCGCCGCGGCACTATACCAATGGAATAACAATAAACTACTCAACTTGAGGCTGGAACGGGAGATCGGCAGAAGCGCGTGTGACATGCCAATACTCTTGCGATGACGGGAAAGCCGCCGGAGCGGAAGGAAAAAGCGACCCTGCCCCGGACCGGCAGAACAGCAACACATCAACCGCTGCTAATACAAGGCTGTCAACATATACCAAATAAGAAACGGGCTGATCGGTTGGTTGGCTGGTTGATTTGTTGACTTGGGGGAGGGGACAAGCAGCGAGGCTATCGGTCCCATCGGATTTGGGGCGGATGGGGAAAGAAATCTGCCGTGCCCTTTCAAAGGAAACATCCCATCGTTTGCCTGAGGCGATTTAGGGACATTACGGAAAACCTAAATCAGGATGGCCGGACGCGGGTTTGAACCGTCATCCTTACGAATGCGAGTCCAGTGTGCTAGCCACTGCGCCACCTCGCTCGGTAATAGCGAACAGCAAAGAAGTTTGACAGAAATTAAACAGACAAATTCAAGATTACTTTCAAGGAAACCAACTATTAAAACTTCAGTATAGGATAGATCCGCTCATAAACATTGCAAATTAACCTTCCTAGCAATAACAAGAGACAATGTAAGAAGTCATTCAAAAGAAGAGTCACATAATAAACAAACATGATAAAATAAGACAGGGGATTCCTTCACTGGGGCCTCTTAGGGATTAATAGACAGTGTAATTTGGACAGGCACCAAGTGGCAGATGGCTGGTTAAAATGTAAACCTATAACACGATTGGCTCCCCAACACGCAGTAAGAGAGCGCACACACATGACACACACGTGCGTACCTTTAGGCTGAGTGGACACAACTTTAGTTACTGGCCAAATCCAATAACTCTGCCAAGGAAGGACCATAAGGTCTACAACAAACAGAAATTATAATCAATATTATCAAATACTCAGTGATAACAAACAATGATTTCAAGTACCAGGTTAGCTTTGCAAAATACTAGCTTGGAACTTACAGAAACCTCCAGACTACACACACAGCCCCAAAAGTGTTCACTGAAAGGTAGCTGACACCGGGGACAGCTCACACCGGGACTGAATTAACATTCTTTTAGTACAGGATGGACTGTGCGGCTGGTCCCGGCGGAGGTTCGAGTGCTCTCTCGGGAATGGGTGTGTGTGTTTGTCTTTAGGATAATTTAGGTTCAGTAGTGTGTAAACTTAGGGACTGATGACCT
Organism: Schistocerca cancellata; assembly: GCF_023864275.1. NCBI lineage: Eukaryota > Metazoa > Arthropoda > Insecta > Orthoptera > Acrididae > Schistocerca > Schistocerca cancellata. Next base: position 750,502,501 of record NC_064627.1, read on the forward strand.
TAGCAGTTAAGTCCCATAAGATTTCACACACATTTGAACATTTTTTATTAGTACAGTAATTTCAAATAAATATGAAGGAGACCAATAACTTCAGGACTTCAGGTAGGCACCGGATAATACTGGCCTCCTGCTAGTAGCTGCTAACAAGTTGTTCAATGCATCTCGGTTTACTTAGCACATCAGAATTGACTGATGCACTTCTAAACCATGTTGCACGTGACGAGAGCCGCTCCTTGCTAAATTCACAGGTAGCAACTGTCAACTCTGCAGTGAAACACTGGCCCCCACAGCCCAACGGTCGATGGTTTCAATTCGCTGCAATCGCTAGAACGCCGAGTACTTCGGCACACCCGTCTCCGAACGCCCGTCTCCGAACGCCACGAAGTCCCAGAGCGAACACACAACCAAGCACAGGCGACAGCGCGAGTGACAGAAGCGATGGAACGCGCGCACAAGTAGCGCCTGTCGAACCACCCGCGCGCTCTCACAGAAGTCTCCACGCTTCGTTGTTATTATTATTATTATTATTGGTATAAATATTATTAATGTTGTTATTTGTAACGTTCCTGTTCCAATATGAGCTTAATGTCACCGATCCCTACGAAATGTAATTTCATTTTTCTGCAGCTATTTCACAATTACCTTCTGAGTACACTAGGGCAGTATATCTCACAGGGCAGCCCTGTATTCGCCACAGTGAGTTTCGGTCGGACAGAAGCGTCTCCACAACCTCCTTTGTCGGCAGAAATACAGCCACTGAATCTCATTAGGCCGAGAAAGCCTACTTTTAGGGCGGGGGGAGGGGGGATGAGCACTTTGAGGAACTCTGGCAATTACCCAGACCACCGCTAATGAAAGCCTGCACCCCTGACGTCAGTGTACACCACAGACACCCCACAGAATCACAGAATAACTAAGCACGACGTTCTTTCTTTTCTGCGTGAATTCAAAGGTTCAAACGCCACGGCATTATCTCGCCAGCCCGGAAGAGTCTGTTGCGTTCGCTCTAATAATTTGTTTCAGCCAATAGTATGCGTCGCTCTGGGCACAATTTTTTGTGCGTAAGTTTTACCAATCCTGAAGGCACTTCTTTGATCCAGTGCTAAATTCGTGTTCAATATTGTAAATCCTTTTCGCAAAAAGAGGAGAGTTTTCATAAATTTAGCAATAATTCTCGCCTGTCATGTTGAAGTTTTTTTAGAGAGTTAGGAAGTTGAGGTCCGTGAGCATGGAACCTTGGCATTATATTCCGGGCTGCGATGGGGAGAGCGTTCATCTCTGGGCCCATAGAAAGGGCGTCTTTCGTAGCCGCCGTTTGGTATTGGTCGACGCGCGGTAGCTGTCCAAAGGAATGTAATTAGTGGAACTGTGGTAGCGTGATCCATTTTTTGTGTAGCTCATCGCTTGCTTACTTTGTCATGTAACTTGTACTGCTTGTTTAAGTTATATTTGTGGCCCCTTGGTGAAACGATGGCTTTGAGTATGCGAGCTGTCCAGACAAGCTCATCTTGTTGCACTAACTCCACATAGGTAGTGTTCCACAGTATTTGGTACCTTCCATTGTGTCAGGGTCACTTTGAAATTTACTAGAAATTATGCACAGTTTTGCTCATTGGGATTTATCTCGATCACTAATTCAAACAAATAACGCTAATCTCAATCTTGACTCACAATCCAAGATACTTTTACATGTCCGACCCATTAAAAAACCAGCATAACTTGGTTTACTTGCACTTGGTTCATTTCACTGCGTCACCGTTATTCCTGTGCACAGTGACCTACTAAAAGCATAACTTATTATTTTCTGAAAGCAACGAGCTTTGGAACTGTTCGTCCCGTGTCAGTAAGACTTATTTACTCCTGATATTCATTGTTAAAGCAACGAGTGTTGCAATCGGTCGGCTTGCACCAGTACATCTATTCTTAAGTGTTGTTTTGAAGCAACGAGCGATGCGTGCGCTTGACTTGCAACACTGGACACATAAGCTATACATTGAGGTCACGAAAGCCATGGGACAGCGATATGCACGTATACAGATGGCAGTAGTATCGCCTTCACAAGGCATAATGGGGCAGTGCATTGGCGGAGCTCTCATTTGTTCTCAGGTTATTTATGTGAAAAGGTTTCCGACAAGACTATATCCGAACGATGGGAACTAATAGACTCTGAAAGCAGAACGATAGTTGTCCACCCCTCCCCCTCCGTGGATTCGCTCCTGCGCCGTAAGGTTTTCGGTTACATAAGCACCACCGCGGATGTCATGTGACCTGTTTCGCAGCTGTCGGGCGTTGCTACAGTCCTCTTAAGTGTCTCATAATATCAATAACTTTCTGGTGTCACCAAAATAGTATGAGGCGTGTATTTCAAGTAAGTACCGTTTTGAAACTAAAAAAGGCCTTCTAAGATATCTTAATAATTTTATTTTTACATGAAAGCCTGTACCTTAATCTACTTCTCTACATAATTTCCGTCAATATTGAGGCACTTGTCATAACGTTTTACACGATTTTTAATACCCTCCTCATAGAAGTCTGCCTCTTGACTTGTTAACCACTGCATCACTAATGCTTTGACTTCGTCGTCATCGTCTTGAAGACGTTGACCGCCCAGATGTTTCTTCAAGTGCAGGAACAGATGGTAGTCTCTGGGCGCAAGAATGGGCTGTACGGAGGATGATCTAGAGTTTCCCATCGAAAAGATGTGATGAAATCTTTGGCCTGATTCGCATCGGGCATTGTCTTGCAACAAAACGATATCCTTGCTCAACTTCCATGGACTGTAGCTTTGATTCTGGTGTGACGTAGGCCGCCCATGTTTCATCGCTCTTAACAATTTGGCTTAAGAAATCATCACCGTCGATGTGATACCGCTTAAGGGGAAGTCAATGCACTGTCTAAATGTTTGGTTTTGTGCACATCCGTCAACATTTTCGGTATCCAACGTGCGCTCAATTTTCGGTAATTCAAGCGCTCGGTCACAATGCTATACAAAAGACTACAAGAAACATTAGGAAAGTAATCCGGCCGGCCGCGGTGGCCGGGCGGTTCTAGGCGCTACAGTCCGGACCCCGGGACTGCTACGGCCGCAGATTCGAATCCTGCCTCGGGCATGGATATGTGTGATGTCCTTAGGTTAGTTAGGTTTAAGTAGTTCTAAGTTCTAGGGGACTGATGACCTAAGATGTTAAGTCACATAGTGCTCAGAGCCATTTGAACCATTTTGAAAGTCATCCCGCAAGGAGGAAATCGTAAAGCGTCTGATTTCTCTCACCTTATTGTCCACTTCCTGCACCAAACTTTCATAAACGACCGAAGGACGCCCACTCCATTGTTCATCATGCACATTTGTGCAGCCACTTTAAATGCCCTCACCCCCTTTCTTACCATTCCATCACTCATAATGGTTTCTCCGTAAACTGCACAGATCTCACGATGAATATCGATCGCTTTTAGGCCTTTAGCACTAAGAAATCTTATAACAACCCGTACTTCACAGTCGGCGGGACTCACGATTATCGGAGTCATCTTAAAGATTCAGTACACAACGTAAACAAGGAAGAATCAGACTGTAATAGCGTCAGTGCGTAGATTAAGATACAGGCTTTCATGTAAAAATAAAATTATTGAAATATCTTAGCACGTATTTTTTTTAATTTCAAAACCGTACTTACTTAAAAAATACGCCTCGTACACTTAGGATTTGGAGCAGTCTTTAAAGACAATAGTATCTTAATTGTTCGAAACACTGTACGAATCCATATTTATGTGTATTCCCACAGCTTCCCTAAATAACCTGAGGACAGTTCCATGTCCAATTTCTTCTGGCATTCATGTGCGATCCTTCGGTGTCTCTAATGCCCTCGGCGTCGACGGCGAACTCTGCTTTGAACGTCTGTCTTTCCAACACAACTTACACAGTGGCAGCATTCAATACAGTTACCGTACATAATAAACGTTGATAAACTCTACCTCAATGGATAAAACGCTCGTTACCTCTTTTATTTTTCAGCGGTGTGCAGTAGATCCTCAACTTCGCAACGAAATGGAACAGTCGCTAATGTTGAGCGGTTTGAAGAGTTAAGTGTGAAGAGTAGGTAGTTGCAGGTAATTCGAATTTTAGCGTAGAAGTTGCCACGTTTGTGGTATCGTCGTACAGTGCGCTGTCATGGGCCGTTACCTGCGGCGGCGCAGTTGCAACGGCTGTGGTACCGCGGGATTCCAGGTCGCAGGCGACATCCTGTGCGGGGAAACGCTTCCTTTGGCCACCGCCTGCTGCTCACCCTCTTGAGCGCCACATTTCCGGAAGCCACAGCGAGGTCGCTACTGCCTTGTGCTCCCTCCGTGCCGCACTGCGCAAAACGTCTAACGGTAGTCCTCACCTGAGCTTCCGCTCTCTATTTACGGTTTCGTTGCTACTGTAGCTGCTCTGTGATGATGCAGTCTCCCCATATCGTTCAGGGAAATGTTAGGTTGGTCTGTAAGTTCGTAGCGTTATTGTTTCGCAATTTGGTATTCCCGTTACTAAGCGTATATTTGTTGTCATTTTCTGTTTGTAGTTAACAGCTGCTATTAGAGCATACGTATTGTCATTTTCTCATTTGGAGATAGAGCGGAGCTGTGGACGCTGCAGAAATCGGAACGTTTCCCGACATGTTGTTCTGTTTCACCTTATAATTAAATAGTCCCAGAGACATTTAAGCTTCCTCTTTATCTACAATAATGGTGTAAGCAGAAGAAATGAACAAGAATTTGTTCCACAGCCCGGACTCAAACCCGGGTCTACTTGCTTACTAGGTGGACATGCTAAGCATTACACCCCAAGCAGCACTACAGGCAACAGCGCTACACAGACAACTGAAGTCGAGTGCCCTCCCCAACACAAACTTCAGTTCATATCTTCAGCTTAATTCCCTCCTTACAATGTCACTATTGCCATGGCACTCCGGCATTTGAATAGCACCCCAGCGTTGGACGTAATGGGGAAGTCCTGTGCCGTACGTGATCTTATAGATCTTGTAATTAAATTTTCCTCATCTTTACCTACGGTAATGATGGAACCAGAGAAAATGAATTAAAGTTTGTGCCACGGCCGGGACTCGAAGCCAGGTCTTCTTCATTACTAGGCAGAAATGCTCCCCATTTCAGCACCGCAGCACTACAATCGAAATAGCTGCACGAACGACCCAATTATAGTCGTCAATACTGAAAAAGTAAGGCGGAAAATAAGCTGAAGGTATGAATTGAAGTTTGTGTTGGGGAAGGCACTCGACTTGGGTACTTCGTGTAGCAATGGTGACCGTAGTGCTGTGGTGGTGTAATAGATTTTTCCCTGGCGCTGTCTTTTTCCCTTCACAAAAAACATCGGCAATCCGATGTATTGGAGGACACGCATCACAGTACGTGCTCTCGCGGACCTTGATATCGGGCATGGACTATTGGCATTATCTACTAGAACAACACGAAATCATCCGACGTCACTTTAAATATAAAACGCATTTTGCGAACTTTCTAGGCAGCATGTTTCATAACCCCCGAAGCGGTGGGGAGTCCCAGGTTTACGTTGTTTCGAGGCATAGGAATTACTCCCAGTGAAGTGACGAGGATGTCACTTCGGCCCTATATTTTTTCCCCTTCTTTTTTATATTTGACTTTTCTTTTGGGACATTAAATGAATAAATAAAATATTATTGTTACTAACAAAAAACAAAAAAAATTACAATGTACAATGTTTCCTTCCTGCTGCCTCTCCCTTATCCTGTCAGGAGATGGGGACACCGTGGCCAGGCCTCCAAGTACGACCCCTGCCCACTCTGCCCCCTGACCTACTTAAAAAAAAGCGGGTCTAAAAACAATGGTTAGCACTTCTGCCTAGTAAGCAAGAGGACCCGAGTTCGAGTCCTCGCCGTGGCACAAATATTAATTCATTTCTTCTGCTTCCATCTTTATTGTAGATAAAGATGTTCTGTTTCCGTTCAGTAAATGGGTGACACCAAAGCAGAGCAGCTATAAAAACTTGCGCAGTGTGTGGGGATAATGCCACCGAACAAAGCAAAGCAAAGCAAAAAATATAGTTTTGTTGTTTTAAGAAGGATCGATTTGGCATTAGTGACTCTCCACATTCAGGAAGAACTTCGCGGTTGGATGAAGATGGTTTAAATGCATTAATCCACAATGATCCAAGTCAGTGTACTCGAGAACTGACAAATGTGATGAACTGTGATCATTGCACCGTCACGCAATATTTGCATGCAATGGGGAAGGTTCAGAAATAGAGTGTGTGGATACCGCACACCATAAGCTAAAATCACCAAAATCGGTGGGTGGCCATACGTGCTTCTTCACTTACTCGTCATCAATAGACTCTTGAACAATTCCTACCATTCCTATCCTGTACCGTTACTGACGAAGGGAAATGGTGTCTTTGTGCTATCATAAAGAACAAAACAGGAACGGTTGAGCTACTCCCCGTACAAAGATATGCGAGCGTCCTCAAAAAATAATGTTCTGGTAGAACAGCGACGTTTTGGTGTAGTACAAATAGCTTAACCGAGGTGTAGCCATGCCTGCTGACACATATTGTCAATAACTAAGAAGTCTGCAGACGCAGTCCAAGAAGAACGACGAGAAAAACTGCGTGAAGCGATGTTTCTACACGGTATCACCCGCCCGCATTCTGTTAGACCGACAGAAAACAATATCAAGGAGTTGTGTTGGGAAGTCATTCCGGGCGCACCGTATTCACCTCTTCTTGCGGCCTCAGATTTTCACCTTTTCCGCTCGCTATAGAACAACATTCAATGAACTTCCTTGCGGATGAAAATGCGCTATAAATATGGCTCGACGAGTTCTTCACCTCAGAACAATGTGTTTTTTACAGTTGTGGAATCGAAAGTTACCCCACAGCTGACAAACTTGTAAATAGTGAAGGAGAATATAATACTGACGGTAAAAGTTTCTGCCATGTGTATCTGCTGTGTTTAGTAAACCTATGGAGAAACACTATGAAAATGTGCACCAACCTAATAAAACGCTTCTAGGGAATAAAACATTCGTTGCGTTCGATTTCGCATTTCCACCGCATTAAAACCCCATTTGTTCACATTAACCATGTTGTTGGCGTAGAGTATCAGAGTGCTCACTAAAACTGAATCCGGTGGTTAAGACCCTTATGTCATGCTCAGTAGTCCACATTACTTCTTAGCCGATTATTGCGTCAGTACACAGTGAAAGCCTGCATTTATTCAGCTCTCCTGCTAGAGGTCCTTATGGAGGAGTCCTGGGGAAATGCACACTCCTATTAGGGGAGAGTTGTCTGTATTGCACTGGCTCCTAACTTGTATCACTACTTTAAAATTGTTGCGTCATGTACTATCCGACAATTAGGGAGGTGAGATTCAACTACATGGTTCTTGGAGACATGTTGTCTGCTACGAGTTCTTTGTGTTGAGGAATACACCGTCTGAAGACAGTGTTGATCTTGCTGTAGTTGTCATCTAACTTTTTGTCAGATTAGAACTAGTATTATAGGGTAATTGCCAACATAATGTTTTATTTATGGCTGAACATACGTGAAATAAACTTAATTTTCAGACAGTGACAAATATGTATTCGTTGTGATACGTTTGTAGCACATTGACGAAGAAAATTAAGAGGCGTGTTTAAAATAAAAATAAAAATGAGAATATAAATTTTTTTCACAGAAAAAGTGTTTTCCAGCATAATTAAAAATGAACTGGCAGAGCATATTCTTACGTTTGAAAAGATGATATTCGGTTTATGCCTGTCGGACGTAAGAAAAGTTGCTTTCGACATTGCCAAAGAAACGGATTTCCCCTTAATTTCAAAGCAGAAGCCATGGTAGGAAAACAGCGGGCTTAAGACGTACGTTCAACAGTTATCTCCGAATCCGAGCGAAATGATGAAAATTCCAAGAAAAACTTCAAGGTAGGGCCAAGGACCCTGTGAGCTGACGAATAGCCTATTTAAATAAGTTAACCGAAGTAAAGGCGAAGAAAACTAGAACTACAGAATCACCTGTGAAGAGGAAGTGTTTTGAAACTCTGTGAGGGAGCCACCACAGAAACTCTTTCGTAAAACAGAGGACTCGTACTGCGAGTTGTGCGAGGACGATCGAATAACCAAAAAGATGATGTGCATGAAATGCAAAATGTGGCTCTATGGAAAGTATGGAGGGGTGCGGGTAAAGAGTGAAAAAGTTAACTGTAATCCCTGCAAATATTTGCGTAAGGACTAAAACATGGAACATTTCAGTAACCACAGACTGCTAAATATCTTCAAGTTCCGTGATACTCATACTTTATAAGGATGGAACATTTCTGCATCCTAATTTTTACCACATGTGGATGCTTAGAAAATTAAGTGTGGCGAATTTATTTTTCTCAGAATTTCTATTCTTTAAATCAGGTACCAAGAAAGCCATTCTACAATAGATGATGGAATTTCTTAAATACAGTAATTTAGTAACTTCCTGTTTATGCTACAATAAATAAAATCTCAGATGTGGTACTATTTAGGCAACTCTCTCCTACATACGGACGCAGTAATCGCATAACACTCAACATAGGCTACTGAGACTGACGTAAGTGTCTAAATCGTTTTAGCCAATAAACAATATGAGCGGAAATTGATGTTGTCACACTTTTAACTCCTATCAGCAGTCCAGCAGTCTAATCTTAGTTTCTTTCATATTTCCGTAACACCCTCCATTCAAATCAGATATTTAAAACATGAAATTGAATTGCCTTCTCTTTTTCACGCGCAAGTAATTAAATCCATCACTACTTCCATTCTATTTTTCTCATCTTCATATTTTCTGTACACCTATTAGATTACAATGGGTGCACAATGTCTCTGGTTTAGATCGAAGTATCGATTTAAAAAATATGATTCACATAATCACAGTTTAAAATCTCCATTCACGATTACTAAAATTTATAAAACCTTTCGGCAATTTGAGTCGAAGTTGTCTGTCTTTTTGTAACATTAATTAAAAAAAAAAGACTTTATAATACGACACGTTTTTAAAACTGCTCAAAAGTATAAAATAGTTTCTCCTATTCTCTTTCTGATTTCTGACTCGGTATAGATAGTCTAAAAATTTGTTGGTGTACGTTTTTTAATTTTTGTGACAATGTTTGTAAATTTTAAAATTACAAACGGGGGAAAATGCAGTAGGTAACTCATGCATGAAACGTCACTAACAATTTTCTTGCACTGTAAATGATATGAACTCTCCAGTGATTTTTCTCAACGGCAGCTATTCTCTACATTCTCTACTATTATCGACACCTCCTCCCACCTCACCTTTTCATATTAAATTTTGCAAGTATTGTCATAGCAATTAAAAAATTTGAGTCATACTATCTGTACAGTGCTAGGATTCTGTAAGGGCCTAGGAGAAATTACTTTATACGTTCCAAAAGTGTAACATTAAGATCTTTTATTTAAAAAAAATATTTTCTGGTTTTTAGTCTTATGTATGTGAAATTTTCCAATCGATTTAAAAAAAGATTGATGAGATTACAACGTAGATAAACAGATAGCAAAAGAAAGTACGCTCTGCCACACACCAGGCATTGTTATTCACTTGAGAGCTATATGAAAAGTTTCCGGTCTCTAGCTCATCGGGAAGTCAGTTTGAAATCAATAACAAAATTTGAACCGAACATACAGAGACAAGAAAGCGACCTAACAAAAACGTGTTAAAAACCTTTCAGCAGTATGCTACCACCATTTTATATCAGTCGCAAGTTGCTGTAATCGGTGCTCTCACGAAAACAGCAAAAGTAAAGTTTCGTAGCCTTCCAAAGTCACTCTTAATTTTAATAAAATAATTTTGGGGATTTATGCGGAATCATGATGGAGCACTAAAACAATTAAAACACCGACGTTTGTACTGACTTTTAGCGGTCCTTTTCAGGATGATTAACTAAAGTATTAGTTAATCCTCCTCATGACTATAGTTCCATAGTTGGTAGAAATGTCGACGTTTCTGTTAATTTAGTACTCCATAATGACGTTGCAAATCGATTTAATTAAAAACGGAAAAAGTATCAGAGTTTTCCGTAGTGATCAAGCCCACGTGCGAAAGTATCTCCACATAAAAACAGTCGACAAAGAATTATTTAAGATTGAAATTTATTATTTAGAATTTGGCAATTATGCTTACTTTCATCATGCGGGCAATGGTCATTGACGCTGTAGTCAGTTGCATTGAGGAAGCAGAATCGTTTGTTCCACCGGTCTGCGAATCACACAAGTATTTGGACAGTTTATGTATTGGGTTTTTGAGGAAAGCCCACCCACACAGCTTTGGTCAATACTGTCGCTAAAGTTCAAAGATACTCAAGCTTTTCCTTGTGCCAGACCTGTTGGCATTATCACAGTTAGTGCATGCGATGCGGTTGTGTCTCGCCTGTATTTAACTAGAACGCCTTTATTTTTATCTGCTGCTTTATCGCGACTGTATTCAGAACAGGACCGTAAAAGTTATTATGCATAGTAAAACCTTTTATAGTGTTGGAGTGATTAGAATACATCAACAGTAAATAGTTGGAATCTCAAATCAGGAACGAATGTGCATTTAACGAGCGCATTACTTGCTGGCAATGTTGGTTAAAAATCCATCCCATTAAATTAAATAATTTTGTATCATTTTATAAAAGTAACTCTATAAGGTTCGACTAGCAGAGTACAGCTTATTCTGTCTACTGACAAGTGTGACAGATCCAGGGGCCCGCTCGGTGCGACTTAACCATGTCGCGCTACAATGGTTTTAAAAAATTTCATGACACTGAACTGCATTAATTGATTTCTATTAGTACTACCGGTGTCGGCCGTAAGCCGTCATCTGGTACCTAACAACACAACATTTCAATTTGTAGAACAACATTAAGACAACACAAATTGCCCCCTAGCAATCACATAATAATATACTTACGAAAACCATTCGAAATATTTCATTTGTCATGAATATTAGAACACAAAGCATTGAATATTTTAATCCACGTGAAAAATGTGATAAAAAACTCATTCATAGCACTTACAAGGACAGCAAGAGTCCCATTCATAACAACAAATACAAAGTGACTTGGCATCACAGCCCAAATATCTCTTTGTGCTGAAGATATACCCTCGAAGGTATATCGACATGTACATTATTCCGTTACAAGATGCGACAAATAACCTAAAGAAAGCTAAATGTTATCTCCAGTACCCTCACTAGCATAATATTCTTTTAATACAATCATGCCACCCTAACACATAGAAAAAACATAATGAAAAGGATGCATAAGGTCTTAGTTGACCTGGCCACTATGTAAAGACCGAGAATGTGACATTGTGTAAATTACAGTATTGCACATATTATAATACAGACTAAAACAAAATCCAGATCCATTATAAAAATGATCCAATTACAATCACGTACTTAAAGTTAGTGGTAGGATGAAATGAGAACTTGTAACTGTGTGGCTCAGCCCAGTTATTACATATACCGCCAATAAATTTCCACATCTCTATATAAACTTGCTGATGATATGGAAGAAATACACAAGATTTATTATTCTGTTAACGTACAGTAAAAGTACAAAGAGTGAAAAGTAGGATACCTTAATTGCTGAACCCATAGTAATTAGATCAACAAACCATACTTATATCCAAAGTATGTTGAAATAGTAAAAATCTGTCTTAATGACTAACCATTTGAGTCACATCAACAGCTTATTTATCTAACAATATGCACTCAAATACAGAAATTCCATTAAGGAAACTCTACCTATATTAAAAACTGGCAATACATTCATTCATGTAAAAAGAATATTTTTTCATATCTTATTCATACTCTGAAATTTAATATGAGTGGACTATTGCAACTCACTGTAAAAACCAGAATTTGCAGGGTGGGTTATCTTCAGAGTGTGTTGACATAGTAAAATCTATCTTGATGAGGAACCATTTCAGTTACATCAATAAGTTGTGTATAGAAGAATATGATAGAATTACAGAAATTTAAAGAATAAAAGTCCACATATATTAAAAATTGACAACCGACATACTCATGTAAAAAGCAAATCCAATTTTATGTATAATCTGGATATTTGTACAAGTGGACTATTTCAACTCACTGTAATAATAAAAACCTGTCAAGTGGATTCTCTGAGCATTGGTAAAGTATTAAAATAGGATACAGAACAAAATCCTAACATACCTGTAATGTGGTATGTTAGATGAAAGTAAGGAAGGGAAAAAATCCAACACAATGAAAATGCAACAATATTACCACAACTTCAAGTATCACACAGTTACCAAATCACTAGTGTCTATTAGGGTCATCCTAGAAGGAAATTGATCTCACAATTGCCACAACATGTTATCATACTAAAAATATTGTCCTGTCTCTTCCAATAAATGTATTCCCATGAATTTACTCGTCCTATGCATCAATGAAAATGTGCTAGATGACTAGGCATGTAATGCCCCTCATTGAGTTACTATCATCCTATTTCAAACAGAGAAATTACAAGAAAAAACTGGATATTACTGAGAACAGAATGCTTCAATTCATTATAACAGTAGCGCTATCAAGTTAACCTATCTCACAATTGATACAGTGTAAGAACCTCAGCCTCCATGGTCATCACTATCCTTACACAAATACCCAAACGATAGCACGAATAAAATTGTGTAACCTAACAATATAATTTAATTATTACTATGCGTGCTCTCTGCATGCTCTATTCAGGCACTCTTTGATTCCATGAGTAATATCCACGCATATATTTATTCGTAAAATTTACGACATCTTTGTGTGTGGAATATGAGTGAACATTCTCGTGATATTAATAAAAAAGGACTTACCAAAATAATAATTAATTATTGTCAGTGAAATAATTTAATATTCTGTAAAAACCTGTATCTCAGACATTACCTATGGGAAAAGATAATGAAAATCTCCATCTTTTGTTAATTATGATCCTTGTAGAATAATCCTTCTTCTTGTTCGAACTGTTGTACTGATCGGATGTGACTGATGTGTTCCAACACTGAGGTCTGTTAAAAGACTGTATTACGTTGTTAAGTAATATTTTAAAAATAGAGTTTGTGTCATTGAAATCAATACGCGTGTTTGAATTTTTCTTTTTCATATGATTCTCTTCCTATATAAATGTTAAATTTTCTGTTCAGCTGCAATGGAGCGCAGCCACTAGCGCTATTGTTCTACAGCGCAGTTTATTGGTAAAATGCTGAATAATAACTTGAGAAATACTTTTAAATGTTAATTCATTTAGTGTAGGTACAGAAGAGGTTTAATATATATTATTTGTTATTAGTAAAACAATGCCTGAACCGGATTCGATTAAGTGATTGTCTTATGTTAGCCGCCATCTTAGTGAAACATTGCAGCGGCAGTTTAAAATTGAACTTTTAAACAGACGTAAATCTTGATGGTCATTGTTTGTGATAATAATTGTGTATTGGTGGCCCAGAACCCACTCAGATGTAATAAATTCCATTTATATTGTGAATAAACTTTAAACGTAGTGCAAACAGCATGTTACGTGATAAAAAGTATGAAGCCCGAGTATTTCGTAAAAACTTTTATGAAAAATTTTTGACAGAAAAGACTAAAAAAAATGGCTCTGAGCACTATGGGACTTAACTTCTAAGGTCATCAATCCCCTAGAACTTAGAACTACTTAAACCTAACTAACCTAAGGACATCACAAACATCCATGCCCGAGGCAGGATTCGAACCTGCGACCGTAGCGGTCGCTTGGTTCCAGACTGTAGCGCCTAGAACCGCTCGGCCACACGTGCCGGCCACAGAAAAGAATACATTAGAGTTGTGCGCGTGTCGTATTGTGTGTAATAACTGTTCATTTTCGTTAAAGAAAAGTTTTGCTACCTCGAATAGCAGTAGCGGTAAATTTTATAAGACCACTTTCGTGCATGAACTTAGTGCATTTTACATTGCTTGACAGACAACGTTGCTACACGTTCCCAGGTGGAGATTTCTGTAACAAAATAAGGACCATCAGCCGCAAGAGGCAGTGATTAAATAAAACCTCATCTTACGCTAATAATAAATAATTGGTTTTGTTGTAATCCTGCCCACAATTGTGAAAAACTGCGATACTACGGCACGCCACACATGCCATGTATGGAGGCTCCGACTGCAGTACATGGTGGCGCTACTACGTATTGAATTTCCAGTCACAGTGCTTGTACCGGTCTGTCAAGCTTATCATTTGGGTGTCACGTTGCTAATCAGTGGAATAAATTTCATTGTGTTCACATCTCTCGGTGTTCGTGTTTCACTTTCCTTCAAAACAGTAGTGTAGTACAGAGTGCGTCACATATTTGGTCCATCTTCTTACGTTGTTCCCTTTAATCTCGCTTTTTATTGTCCCTTCTCTGTTTATGTAATACATTTCATTAACAAAATAATCTTAATAAATGACTTATTTTGTTATACTTTTCTTGGAACGTCGTGTTGCAGGGGACGCGAAGCCCTCTGGCAGCTACGTTCCTCCGACTTCTCGTGTATGCTGCATTCTGAGGTCTATGCCAATAAACATGGCTCATTAATTACTTTATTGTTTTCACCCTTTCCACTTCTGTCTCTAGTTAATCTATCAACTTTATTTTATTAGCTGTATATACTTATTCTACCGCATGTTACTATGTTTATCTAAAATAACAAGAAGAGCATCTCAGAATCACATTCTGCCACCTAATCGTTCCTTCTTAACAATTTTAAATTTAACTTTATTCGTGTTTTAGCTATTACAGTTTATCACTTTAATAGCTTAGACATTTGGCAAGCGACTATAGATTTTCGCTATTGTACCCTTTATTTATTGCGTTTTATACAGTTTTATAGCTCACGAATCTGTGTAGACTTAGAGTAGTGACCAGTAACGGGTTTACGCCCTGAACATATGTTATGGCTACTGTATACAGTTTGTTATGAACAGTAGCGCCATTGACAGTATGACTCCGCCGACACTGTGGCCCGCTGTACACTATATGCAATGATTATAAGCTGTTTTAGTGTATATTTTGTGACGATACCACTATCGCTGTATCATATTAGGACATGTTATATACCTCGTCATATTTTAAGCGCTTGTTTCCAAATCAAAAGGTTATAAAAGTAATCACTTTTTATTGTTTTAAGATGCAGTTCGCATAACGTTCCGTTAATTAACAATCCACTCCCATTCAGCTCTGACCTTTTTTCTGTCGTGAGTTTCTCATTTTCGAAACAACTGGCTACTACTATCAGTTTATCGAAGGGGGAGTGGAACCAATGTGTCTCAAAGTGCTGGAAGTGCAACTCAGGCCCTTTTTTCTTGCAATCTTTCTCGGTATACTGACACAGCAGTAACTTCAGGGCACAGGAGTCCTGACCTTCTCTAAGTGCCCTGTTTGAATAAACCGTAACATCACCCTTGTGACACTTCTGTAGCTCCACTTCTTCCATTTTCGTATGCCAGCTCTTGTCGTCTGCGTTCAGTAATAAATAACAACCGCTGTATCGTCACCCTGACAAACTTCCTCAGCATCCTCTACTTATCACGATACGTGTGGACTACGTAACGTTGGTACCGTGTCTGCTTCCATGCCACTGGAAAGGAAACAGATGTACTCCTTTTCTCAACCGGTTCTTGCTTCTACCGTAGCTCGATTAAAATAAAATGGTAAGTTTTTATGAATATGTTCCAAAATCAGCCCTAATTCTGCTGGTAGCACCTTTCGCACTTCCCGTAGCCCTTCCAGGTATTGATCCAGTGACAACAAGCTTACTCCCAGTCGTCCTCACACAGCTTGCTCCATAGCTACCCACGTTCCTGATACTTCTTTGCCGGCTTCCCTCACACTATTTTCTAAGTACTGTAACAACTTCGTTACCACTACTTCCTTGCCCATTACTTCTGCTTTGGTTTGTAAACGTTCTAATGTTGTGGTTCCTCGATTCCTCCACAGTTTTCGCGTAGTTAGTTCCTCAGTCAGGTGACGTAGTAACCGAACATTCTTTAAAACATCTTTCTCCAAACTTGCGATATGCGTAGTGTCCCACTCACTCACTTCCTTGTTACCAGATTCACTACTTCCACCATGTCTTTCATCCACATGATGTCCTCCTCGTCATCCGTCCCAAACAGTTTTCGGAAGTCTTACCTCCTACATCGATCCAACATCTTGCAAGCGGTGTAATCCACAGAACCGAGACTCCTACTTCCTCAACTTCTCTAAGTTCCATGTATCCTCACATGTGCCCTTGTACTTCTTTAAGTACTCCTTGATTCTATGCACACTGCCAGAAACTGTCGAATACCTCCTGTTGACATCTATAGTACTAACTGTTCAACACAGCGATGACAGGTGATAGCCACATCTTAATTCGCGAACAGCATTTCACCTTCTAGGTAACAGTTCTGCAACACTTCTGCTCCAATGACAATCTATAGTATGGCTACGATACGCATCATTTGGCTCCTGAGGAGAGGGACATCCATTATCCTCTCCTCCATAACACATTTTTATGCCCTATTTAACCCCCTTAAGGGCTGAATTTCCAAAGATGCTGAAATGTATATTTTTTTCATTTGTAACCGAGAAGTCAGCTACTAATGTTCATACATGTGGCTTTAAAATACTTCATTTCTTCTTTAATAATGTCTTAATTTTAAAAAAATCATTCATTATTTCACCCCATTAGAGGCTAAATTTTCGAAAATTCTTGCACACGTGTTTCTTTATTTCTGACCGAGAAACCAGACACCTCTTCTCGTAGATTTACCTTCAAAACTGCCTTAATAGCGCGTACTTTCAGAGAACCTTATGTCCTATTTCCCCACATTAGCGGTGGAATTTCGAAAAATCCCTTCTTAAACAACGCCTACAGTATAAGATCAACACCCGGTGTAAATTTCAAGCTTCTATCCTTAGTACTTTGGGCTGGGTGATGATGAGTCAGTGAGTGAGTCAGTCAGTCGAGCACGTTGCCTTTTATGCGCAAAGATTTATTAATTTACTCCCATCATCATATCAGGACGTACAACTTGTCCAGCAACGTCCAGAGTCAGTATAAATCAAACGTATGGATGCGTCGGGCGTGGGTTTTATTGATACTGAGACTGACGTTCACATCACAGATTTTGATCTGACGATGGCAGCAGTAAAAACGACTAAATAAATAAATTAAAAAAGAACGAGAAATGGGAGTAGCACTCGCGCTAAGAGGTTTCCGTACAAATTTAATTATATATATATATATATATATATATATATATATATATATATATATATATATATATATATATAGATAGTCCATCTATAGGTTTTGATGAGTGAGTTTGAGAGTATCAAAATATGTGACATAAATGGCCTTATATTTTGATTGGATCGACTTAAAAGCTCAAATGTTTTACATGGCGACGGGACTGTAGACCGCAGTGTATGACATAAATTTCATCTTGCTACCTCTACCCGTTCCCGGCAGAAAAAGATCTTGACAGACAATACGGACAGTTGGTCAACAAAGTGATCCCATTAAGAGTTCCGTTTTTACTGATTTAGGTAAAGAACAATGAAATACGTTAAGCGCTCCAGACGACTTTATTCACAAAATATCCATGATGACTGCAGAGTGATTCAGGAAATTATTTGCTTTAGTAACAGTTAATTTTCATGAAGTTTATTCGGAATTGGGGAATCTTTGTTGCGTTATTGGCGTTAAGTATGAGAAGTCCCGGTATGGCACAAATTTTCGTGTGTCATCAGTATTAATATCTTAATGCCTAATGCAGCTAATGTCAGAAAGACTCCACATTGCGAATAAATTTCATAAATGTAATACATGTGGTAACCGATGTCTGTTTCTTCAGACGTAGTTGAAAATAAGTGTTATTCACCTCGAAGAATAAAATGGCTATGGTAATATTAAAGTTGGATACGTTTCTCCCGTTGAAACACTGTGGCAGGAATTCAAGTAAAGTTGCGATTGGTTGGGTCCCAGACAAAGCTTTAGGCTGGTCCTGGAAGCGTGCTCGGATAGCCGAAGCGATATAACCTGCCCTCTAAAAATGAAAAAGCAAAAATAAATAAATAATAAAAAGAAACTGGGTGAATGGATCAACGATGAAATTGAACTTGAGTCATGAGACGTCCGGCTCGAGCGAATGAAACGAACAATAACGAATAAAATAAGATAAAATAGTGGTTACGGCAACTGCTCACCACAAGCAGGATATCTGTGTTTGAGTTCCGTCTGGAACAAATTTTGTACGTTCCTTATAGGTAATATCTTCATACCAAATAAATATAATGTCAGAAAGATTCCCCAACGCTGAATAGGTTTCATAAATTTAGAACAGCCCAAAGATCCTCACCAATGTGTTTCTTCGGAAAGAGATCAAAATATGTTTATTTTTACTTTTCAAAATGTCACTAAGTGAGGTTTCTATTCCCCAGTGTTAGTGCGGTCGGTTCCCTCAGGCTTCCGACCTCTAGGCGCCCCATTCCTCGCCTGCGATTTCGTTCTCCTGGTATTGGTCGGGGACCACACGTCCCGCGTGACGTAGCTCTGCAGACCTGCCTTCCGAGGCTGTAACAGTTGGTTGTTATTCCCATCAGTCATATCCTTACCACTGGACCAGTTAACTCGCCAATGTCCAACATGTACGTGTGTGGGACCACCTGTGCTATCAGGGTGCCAGTAAGATTGTCTTTTGGTGAAAGCTAGAGGCGCCGCATTGAGCAAAGGTACAGCGCTAGTGCTCTGTACTTGATGTGAGTGAGATTCCAACACCTCTTTTGTGGAAGGGTAAAGTGAGAGTAAAAAATCGGATCTTAAAACTGCTCTAGCGTTCATCACGTGTCCGAACACTGTGTGTATCCTGGAAACCATCGTGTCTGTCATCGGTGATACGTGGGCCTAATGGTTAAGTTGAGAAGCTACGTACACATTGACGTACCGGACTCGTTGAGTAAGGACCAACTATCTATATTTGCTGAGGCGAGCCTGTGTTTGGAGATGTAAGATCTTACGATACGTAAAGGGCTCTGTGCATTGTATTTGCTGATGGGACGATACCATAAGCACTTGAGCATTGGGATCTTTGTCAGGGGTACATCTGGTTCCGAAGAGATGCCTCGTCCCACTTCCATGTAGCGTGATTTCCGTCAGTTGATCATACTACCCCCCACCGCCCCGTACTGTTAGAGCGAGGAAAGCGCTATACGTATATCTTCACCAGTCCGTGCTAAGAACATCATATTATCGGCGTACACGCCACATCCAAAGGTCCAGGAGCGGAGGTTAAGTCCTTCCAAGATTCACCGCAGACCGTGAGGAGTTGGTTCGAGGGCAATGGTGAATAGAAGAAAGAGGACAGTCCTGTCTGACGGACCTGTTGACACGGAGGGGGAGGGGAAGGGGTGGACCGATAGTCATTTACCGAAATCCTCGTGCACATGGAGCAACCGAAGCACAACAAATGTCGTTACTCGCGGGATACCAATGCGTTTCGTAACTGCACTCAGGAATACATGATCGACACGATCGAAGGCACGGTCAGAATCTAATGCTAGAAGACGGCATGTTTGCATCAGCGCCACTACGTCTCTCAGTATGCTGAAATTCGTGAACACATTAGCGTTGCCTCAGACGCAGGTTTTATCAGTGTGAATGGCCTCCATTACTGTGGATTTGAACATCTCACGGAGGATGAGTGTCAACAGTTTGCAGTCGGTGTTCAGCACTATCAATGGGCGAAAATCAAAGAGGCGACGGCTTCCGCCGGGTTTGGGCAGCGGAACCAACAGGTCGTCACTGAAACAAGATGGTACTTGAAGAGCGGGGTTCTGGAGTTCACTGTCAATCCTGACACACGTTGGGCCAATAAGCCGTTTGTAAAATTCTAGAAGAGGTCCGTCAGGGCCTGGTGTCTTGTTGAGAGCACCGCGCAATACAGCCTCTGGTAGTTCTTCCAAAGTCACTTCCGACAAGAGCGTGGCATCATCTTGCGGATTCCGAGAGACGAGTAGGTCTGAAAGGACTTTTCTGACTCCATCGTCCATGTTATAATCTCGCTCGTAGAAAAGTGTGTATGACTGTGTGAACACTCGGACCATATCCATTTCTGTTTTGGTGCATCGTCCATCCTCCGTCTTGATCTCTGCAATGACGTGCCTCGTCTTCTCCTGTCTTGAACGGTATGGTGAAGGGAAGGTCGTTCACCACTGCATCCGCACAACCGCGAGTCGTGCCGCGGTGATACATAGCAAGTGTGCTTTCAGGTGCTGTTCTGCCGATTGTCGCTCCGGCGACGGTGACTGCATAGCCTGTTCGCAGAGTGCAGTGTAGTAGAAATCAGTGGTTGCGGTATACCAGCGCGCTCTATCACTTCCATAACTGGCTAATGTTCGGTGCAAGGCGGGTTTGATACACCGTAACCATCAATGAAGTGTGGAACTGTAGGCGGGTAAACGCCGTTGACATGTCCTCCACGTCGGTACAACCGCACGTCTGCAATTTAACTCACTAAGAAGGGTCACATTGAGGTGCCACGGACCCCTACTGTGTCGCAAAAGTTGGCGGGGGAGGGTGAGAGTACACATATGAGCTAGGTGGCCCGTGGACACAGACCTTATGTGACATAAATTCTATGTTGCGGAATGGCTAGTAAAGTGGTTGTATTCCAGTCAATCTCCGTATTGTGTAATCCCATGAGCCCAACAAAGCCAAGTCCGTTACAAGCGCCTGAAGTGCTTGGCAGCTGGTATAGTGCGGCATCTGGTCAAATGGTCTAAGCGAGCTCCGCCTACTACCAAGTGGTCGGCATTGCTCTGGAAGAGCATAAAAGGTGCGGCGTTCTCTCCGTCTGTCGCACCCCGTTAAGGACAGGGTAACTTTCGAATGGCCGAGAACTGTGCCGTAGGGTCAAAGAGCATCGGTGACTAAATCCGCTGGGACTTCGAATGGTAACTCAGACATGGGCACATTTTGTATTACCAGTGCAGCACATTCAAGTGCTACCTCAACCCATGTTTCCGTCAGAGCGGCAGAGAAGTTTACCACAGGCGTCATCGTCAGTGAACTTAAGATAAACAATGCTGGAAACGATATACAAATGGATATCTAGCAGCTCCTTCGGATCAATGTGTATCACGTCTCGCAAAAATCTCTCTACTTCGTGGGCCTTGGCTCTGGAGTACGCTTCGTCAAACTGCAGTTGGATTCTGGCTTTCTGATACGCAAGAGCCATGGGTTGTCAGGAACTTAGCTATGACACTCGACACTAAAGTGGTGCCGCGATAAACAGCAACAGAACCGGAAATGCGACACGGAGCGGCCAGGGCGTGCCTGCATCGCTCCACAGCCAACGGCCGACTGACGTCCATTCGGCTATCAGAACACAACTCACAGCCAGGTCCAAACTTCCAAGTGTCGTCAACCATGTGTCTACAACCTGTACTCGTACATTCATTATGAATATTCCCGTACATGCGTGCTTGTCCGAAGGAACATTCCATCGTTAATCGGAATAAGACAGGCACTGCAATATCGTATTTATCCACCGGGAACGGGTAAGCGACTTTCAAAAATGTCTCCCCTGTACAGGAATACACAAAATGGATGTACGAGCACCGAATGTAGACACATGGTTGACGACACTTGGAAGTTTGGACCTGGCTGTGAGTCGTGCTCGGATAGCCAAATGGTAAGACGACAGTTCGGGATAAGCACCGGCCGCGGTGGCCGAAGGTTCTAGGCACTTCAGTCCGGAACCACGCGACTGCTATGGTCGCAGGTTCGAATCCTGCCTCGGGCATGGATGTGTGTGTTGTCTTTAGGTTAGTTAGATTTAAGTAGTTCTAAGTTTTAAGGGACTGATGAACTCAGATGTTAAGTCCCATAGTGCTCAGAGCCATTTGAACCATATAGTTCGGGATAAGCGGGAAATCCGGGTTCGAGTCCCGGTCCAGCACAAATTTCCATTTCCATCATTCCATTTTACAGCTGATCGTAGTTCATATTCACAGTTGCTTGCCGATATTTCGACAGGTGAACACCCTATCATTTTCAAGGAAAAACTACAGTTTGTATGCCGATTTTCGTCGGGTGGCCACCCTGTCACTTTCAAGGCAAAATTGAAGCGTGATTATCGGCGGTTGTCGAGGACGTGTCTCGGTTGCATTTCCGTAAGTTATTTGAACAATGCGTATGTCGGGAGAGACTCGGGTCCCGCAAGGCTAGTGGAATGTAGTAGAAGTAAATCAGACGATTCTAAGTCCGCACCCGGTAGCTGAGTAGTCAGCTCAACGGACTGTCGATCCTAAGGGCGTGGGTTCGATTCCCGGCTGGGTCGGTGATTTTCTCCGATCAGGGACTGGGTGTTGTGTTGTCCTAATCATCACCATTTTATCCCCTTCGACGCGCAAGTCGCCGAAGTCTCGTCAAATCGAAGGACTTGCACCAGGCGAGCGGTCTACCCGACGGGAGGCCCTCGTCACACGACATTATTATTATTATACGCGATTCTAAGCGAATTACATTAGGGAAGGAGATACTTAAGTAATAGACGAGATTTGGTAATTGGGCAGAAAATAATTGATGATGGACGAAGTAGGGACGGTATAAAATGAAAACTGATAATTACTGGAAAATATTTTCGGAAAATGATACCCTCCTGGAAATTTAACTAAGAACACCGTGAATTCATTGTCCCAGGAAGGGGAAACTTTATTGACACATTCCTGGGGTCAGATACATCACATGATCACACTGGCAGAACCACAGGCACATAGACACAGGCAACAGAGCATGCACAATGTCGGCACTAGTACAGTGTATATCCACCTTACGCAGCAATGCAGGCTGCTATTCTCCCATGGAGACGATCGTAGAGATGCTGGATGTAGTCCTGTGGAACGGCTTGCCATGACATTTCCACCTGGCGCCTCAGTTGGACCAGCGTTCGTGCTGGACGTGCAGACCGCGTGAGACGACGCTTCATCCAGTCCCAAACATGCTCAATGGGGGACAGATCCGGAGATCTTGCTGGCCAGGGTAGTTGACTTACACCTTCTAGAGCACGTTGGGTGGCACGGGATACATGCGGACGTGCATTGTCCTGTTGGAACAGCAAGTTCCCTTGCCGGTCTAGGTATGGTAGAACGATGGGTTCGATGACGGTTTGGATGTACCGTGCACTATTCAGTGTCCCCTCGACGATAACCAGTGGTGTACGGCCAGTGTAGGAGATCGCTTCCCACACCATGATGCCGGGTGTTGGCCCTGTGTGCCTCGGTCGTATGCAGTCCTGATTGTGGCGCTCACCTGCACGGCGCCAAACACGCATACGACCATCATTGGCACCAAGGCAGAAGCGACTCTCATCGCTGAAGACGACACGTCTCCATTCGTCCCTCCATTCACGCATGTCGCGACGCCACTGGAGGCGGGCTGCACGATGTTGGGGCGTGAGCGGAAGACGGCCTAACGGTGTGCGGGACCGTAGCCCAGCTTCATGGAGACGGTTGCGAATGGTCCTCGCCGATACCCCAGGAGCAACAGTGTCCCTAATTTGCTGCGAAGTGGCGGTGCGGTCCCCTACGGCACTGCGTAGGATCCTACGGTCTTGGCGTGCATCCGTGCGTCGCTGCGGTCCGGTCCCAGGTCGACGGGCACGTGCACCTTCCGCCGACCACTGGCGACAACATCGATGTACTGTGGAGACCTCACGCCCCACGTGTTGAGCAATTCGGCGGTACGTCCACCCGGCCTCCCGCATGCCCACTATACGCCCTCGCTCAAAGTCCGTCAACTGCACATACGGTTCACGTCCACGCTGTCGCGGCATGCTACCAGTGTTAAAGACTGCGATGGAGCTCCGTATGCCACGGCAAACTGGCTGACACTGACGGCGGCGGTGCACAAATGCTGCGCAGCTAGCGCCATTCGACGGCCAACACCGCGGTTCCTGGTGTGTCCGCTGTGCCGTGCGTGTGATCATTGCTTGTACAGCCCTCTCGCAGTGTCCGGAGCAAGTATGGTGGGTCTGACACACCGGTGTCAATGTGTTCTTTTTTCCATTTCCAGGAGTGTATATTACCTAAGTAGTACATAAATTGGAAGCTCAAGAAGTATGTTACTATATCCCATTGATATTTCCTGGTGTGTCTCCTTGTACGGAAGTGAAATTTGGACGAGAAACAACAGATCAGACAAGAAAATAATAGAAGCTTTTGAAAAATGGTGGTACAAACGAAAGCTAGAGATTAGATGGGGAGATCAAATAACTAATGAAGACGCAGTGAATATTATCCGACAGAAAAATTTGTAGCACAACTTCACCAAAATTTCGGTTGACGGTATACTTCCTGGGACATGGAAGGCTGGTCAGTATGATAATGAAAGGGAGGGGTAGAGGAGGATGGGGGCGACAATGGTAGCAGGTTTATGTATATGCAGGTTTCAGTAGTCATGTTAATATGAAGAGGCTTCTGCACGACACATTAACATGAAAAGCTGCATCAAAGCAGTCTTTGGACTGGGTGCTACACCAACAACATATTATCATCGTGACGTGGGTCAGGTCCTATGGTACGATCTGTTACGTTATGTTAACTCATACATAATGCATTATTCACAGATTTAGATTACAGAAGTCTTTCTTCTGGTGGGCTGAGCAACCTTGAGAAGGATAAAATGCAAACATTCCTGAACCAAGGGCGATTACGGATGTTCAGAGCCTAGTAAATACAAGTAATGAGTCGACACTTTTATTTCGATACCGATAGCCTTTAGAATTGAATCAGTCTTTCGATATATACTTGGTATCGAAAGAAAACTATTAGTATTGAATTGATTATATGCATATATACGAGTAGTGAGTGAGTGTGTGTTTGTGTCCGCTGTGAAGATGGAAACACTCAACCAACTTAAGCTTCACGAATGCTTTATATCACAAGAGAAGCGTCAGGATGAAAGTGTGTTATGTTACCCAGTATTATATCAATGGTTAACCGTTATCAACAAAACCTAAAAATTTCACACCAGTGTCACTAACAGTCAAAGAATGAAAGGAAGTTTTATTGAGAGAACTGAAGAAAAGCATGCAATCACTGTTACTCTATTTGATCATAGGTTTAAAACCTGCATTTTCAAGACCCAGCAGAATGCGGGCGAGCCATACAATAACTCAGCAGTATGGTTAATGAACAACACATTACTCCAAGTAAATCGGAGGAAGATGTTGCTTTGTCTATTGTAACACATATATCTAATTTTGGAAACTTCAATAACAGCTACCCCACGGTCGCGAAAAGGAAAAGGAAACACACAAAAATCAGGCAGTATCTCTTTAGTTGTTAAATTGTGCAAAATCGTTAAAAAGTAACCCATCTGCAGAACGAGGTGGCATGAAAGTCATTTTCCGTGCGGATAAGCCTGGCAATATCTAATTGTCGTTGCAATATATGTGCCTAATCAAAAGCTGGTTCAGCTATGACTCAGAATAGAAATAAGTTGTCTACCAATTATTTAGAGCAATTGCTCTTTTTGGGAGTTCTTCCTAATGTTGATTTTTTTAAGGACTATTGTTAATAAAGAAATGAAAGTATTTAATGTGTTTTATTACACTGCATAAAATAATTAATAAAGTAAAATACCATATATATTCAGCATTATTTTATTTACATAAAAGAACTAAATTTAGTAACATTTGAAGGTATCGATACTTTTGGAGGCTCGTGTGACTACTATCGCAAGACGACTAGAGTACCATTCATTTATGTAGGTATCGATACTTCGATCATCTCAGAATATCCCTGAGGACGATAGACCTTTATTTTAGGTGATCACTACAAAAAAGTAGTTATTACTCAGAGAATGGCAGTGATAAATTATTCTAATTTAATCAGCTACGCAACACAGTGAATTCCAATTTCGATCGATCGAGTAATAGGGAGAATATTGCTTAGCGATGAATCATTAAAATTGCTACACCACGAAGATGACGTGCTACAGACGCGAAATTTAACCGACAGGAAGAAGATGCTGTGATATGCAAGTGATCAGCTTGTCAGAGCATTCACACAAGGTTGGCGCCGGTGACAACACCAACAACGTGCTGATATGAGGAAAGTTTACAACCGATTTCTCATACACAAATAGCAGTTGACTGGGTTGCCTGGTGAAACGTTGTTGTGATGCCTCGTGTAAGGAGGAGAAATGCCTACCATCACGTTTCCGACTTTGATAAAGGTCGGATTGTAGCCTATCGCAATTGCATTTTATCGTATCGTGACATTTCTGCTAGCGTTGGTCGAGATCCAATGATTTTTAGCAGTATATGGAATCGGTGGGTTCAGGAGGGTAATACGGAACGCCGTGCTGGATCCCAACGCCCTCGTATCACTAGCAGTCGAGATGACAGGCATCTTATCCGCACGGCTGTAACGGATCGTGTAGCCACGTCTCGATCCCTGAGTGAACAGATGGGGACTTTTGCAAGACAACAACCATCTGCACGAACAGTCCGACGACGTTTGCAGCAGCATGGACTATCACCTCGGAGACCATGGCTGCGTTTACCCTTGACGCTGCATCACAAACAGGAGCGCCTGCGATGTTGTACTCAACGACGAACCTGAGTGCACGAATGGTAAAAAGTCATTTTTTCGGATGAATCCAGGTTCTGTTTACAGCATCATGATGTTCGCATCCGTGTTTGGCGTCATCGCGGTGAACGCACATTGGAAGCGTGTATTCATCATCGCCATACTGGCGTATCACCCGGCGTGATGGTATGGGGTGCCATTGTTTACACGTCTCTGTCACCTCTTGTTCGCATTAACAACACTTTGAATACTAGCCGTTACATTTCAGATGTGTTACAACCCATGGCTCTACCCGTCATTCGATCCCTGCGAAACCATACATTTCACCAGGATAATGCACGACCGCATGTTGCAGGTGCTGTACGGACCTTTCTGGATACAGAAAATGTTCGACTGCTGCCCTGGCCAGCACATTCTCCAGATCTCTCACCAATTGAAAACGTGTAGCCAATGGTGGCCCAGCAACTGGCTCGTCACAATACGCCAGTCACTGCTGTTGATGAACTGTGGTATCGCGTTGAAGCTGCATGGGCAGCTGTACCTGTACACGCCATCCAAGCTCTGTTTGACTCAATACCCAGACGTATCAAGGCCGTTATTACGGCCGGATGTGGTTGTTCTGGGTACTGATTTCTCAGGATCTACGCACCCAAATTGCGTGAAAATGTAATCACATGTCAGTTCTAGTATAATATATTTGTCCAATGAATATCCGTTTATCATCTGCATTTCTTCTTGGTGTAGCAATTTTAATGGCCAGTAATGTAGTTTCACTTGTGAAACAAAACTGAGCCATGACATTGTCCGCGCTCTCCCATTTGCAATTCGCTCAACTGTGCAAGGGCACCGCCGCACTTGCGGAGCAGGAAGAATGAGTGGGGACGGCCTCACTTCCCCCTCTGCCAGTCCGGCAGCACAGCCCGGCAGGAAGCGCCGGGCAGCGACAGACAGCGGGCGCTCGCCGTTATTTATGGCTCCTCTTGTTCCAATCTGCCAGTGCTGCAACTTCGTCCATTAAAACTTGCGAATTAAATCACGACTTGATGAGATTTCTTTCGACGCGATTTGCCTAATGGAGTCCACGCAGACGAGTGATCCGCCGCAGGTGCTGGATGGGCTCCGCTCTGCGCGTGCGTCGCCTTCATTAGAGCCAGTCAGCGCTTCTGCAACTGTAGAGAGACGCCTCAATTCGGATTACGGAAAAAGAACGACGATAACGCGGACGATGATGTGTTAGTACCATTCTCCTCCTGACCCCTCTTACTCTTCTTTTCCCTTCCGCATCCAAATCACTTCGTAACGGATTTTAGTTAGGCTCTCGTAATTGGACGCACAGTACTAATGTCTGCACATGTCACCAACATCAGGCCATAAATGTCACATCACTTTTGTTGCAACACCATTTCATTCCATTTTGATGAACGAAATTTTAAACTCTTACAAACTTTTTTTTATTTTTACAGCTATGATGACTGTTAGTAGTACGGATGAAAAATCACACCAAAACAGTCACGTGCCTTTTGCAGGCAATGCATGTTGGCGACAAATTTCTGTTCTAAATATCTGAATGATCACTTCACAGACGTTCCTAAGCAAGTTCTCCGAAGTAATAGGTTTGAGAATTGAGTAGCCGGCCGCTGTGGCCAAGCTGTTCTAGGCGCTACATTCTGGAACAGCGCGACCGCTACGGTCGCAGGTTCGAATCCTGCCTCGGGCATGAATGTGTGTGATGTCCTTAGGTTAGCTAGGTTTAAATAGTTCTAAGTCTAGGGGACTGATGACCTCAGACGTTAAGTCCCATAGTGCTTGGAGCCATTTGTCTTTGAAGAATTGAGTAGAATTTTAAAAGTCTTTTCTTAGTATCGCAAGTGGCGAGCAAAGCAGGTCAGTAATCAAAAGCTGCGTGGAATGCTGACAAGGAGGAACTACTGATACTACATGTAATGATGCCACAAGACAGAGTTTTGATACAAACTGTAAGAGATGGGCGTTCAAAGTACTAATACAGCAGGATGAGATCACAGGGAGATGAGGATGCCAGCGTTGTGTGGACCACACAGAGTAAATTAAAAAACCAGAAGTCAGATATAATGACTGCTGTTCAGAGCACTGATCCTGTAGAATACTTCCATCACAGGTGAAAGCCAATGTAGAACACCTTTCAGTTACAGCTTCCAGACAGTCACAAAAAGGAGGCTAAGTGAAGTCATCGTCACTTCACAATTGTTTCTCTATAAATATTACTATCCAGTGGTTTGATATACACACACAAAGGTCCAACCACAAGGTTGGACCTCTGTGTGTGTGGACCTGTGTCGCACACATTTGCTGGCCAAGACATCAACTTGAATTCATTATAATGCCACTCAAACGATGTAGCATGATATGACCTTGCAACACAGACAGTTATCCTGCTGAAAGATGTCATCACCATAGGGGCGATGCAGGTAGTCCGCAATAATATTCACTTAGTTCACAAATCAATTACCACCACAAATCTCATGGAAGCTCAACTCGATGTACCCCATAGCACATCACATTTCTGCCCTCACCAGCGTGCGTCCGTGGCGCGTTGCATGTTTGTGCCGTCATTTACCTGCATGACGGCTTGTAAGAATCCACTCACAGACCTGGTGTAACAAGAAATGCGATTCATTGGACAGGCGTCACATCTCTATTGATCCACGGTGAAAAATCAGTGTTCCTGTGCCCACTGCAATCATAACCGACGATGCCATTGGGTCAATACTGGAACTCGAAGGGGGTCTTGTGATGTGGAGCTCCATATTCAACACTTGTCTTTCAGGGGGTGTGCTCGGAAACATTTGTGTCTGCACCAGCGTTGTGCTCTGTTGTGAGATCTTCCATAGGTGCTCAAGATAGTAGTACGCCAACAGGCGACCAGCTTCGCCGTTTCAGAGATTCCCGTTTCCAGCCGCAGCGCCACATCAGTGTGCCCTTTGTCAAACCCTCTTATATCAGGGAATTCCGCATTTGCGGCCCGTTCACCACAATGGCTTCCCATTCGTCTCTCTTTTGCGTACATTGTTTCCTTACTTAGTCCCGTGCTCGCGGTACCACCAGGACACATCCAACTTCGTTGTTGGCAGTGGTCACAATGTTTTGGCTCATTATACACTATACGGTTGTATATAACTATACGGTTATATATCTTTATGTCGTTGACTGTAACAATATTTAAATTGTTGACCCACTAGAACAAGCGTAAATACTTCCTCTACACACGCCAAGAATTTGACAAAATGTCTTGCAGTTTTTGTTCCTGAGGATGGTGAAGCAAAGTTGTAAATAACCCATTAAATGTAAGCTGCAAATACGTATATACAGTTTATATCCTGCATCATCTTATAGCCTTCCATCTGTTGTCAAAATAAACAAGTTTGAGTACCCAGAGGTGCAAATTATTTTCCTAAAAACTCGAAATATAATGTGCTGTACCGAGAAAGACATTTCAAAATTTGCAGAATGTGTCTCATTGAGACTTAAACGCCGGTAAGCAATGTATCACTTGAGACACCAAATACACGAAAATATATTTTGCTTTAGATTGAGAAATAGGTGTCCTTACACGTATTAATATCAGCACAATGGACTCATAATTTTTGTTGTCGGTCGAGAAATGTCTGAGCAAACGGTGGATCTTTGCTCAAGAGGTAGTTCCATTGTTTAGGACACGTGTCTTTGCGTACTGCACCTTGTTAAAAGTGTGGCTAAAACAGTATCTGATATCTTCTGCATCTCATGCAGCTGCTTTGAAAAGCAGTGAAATGAGTGAGTAAAACATATGAAAATGAAGCAGAATCGTTTCTCAGGTCAGTCTGTCAATATCTAGATCACACTTTAGGTTTGAACTGATACAGGTCACCCTTTCTTAGTACTGTCGAAATCATTTTGTTGTTCACCAGGAATCCGTTGTAAAAGTTATATTGCTGCAGTATCGTAAGAATATTCTTTTCAGAAGTTTGCTGGTTCAGCCATATTCCGAAGGAGCTGTAAAAAATATTCATTTGTAAATTAAATACATTTTAGGTTGTGGTGTTAATATTTAAATTCCTGAGACGCTGCAACTTTCGTGTGAAAGGTATATTCTGACAATTGCTTTTTTCTGGAAAAATAGACAGTTAGGTTTCTGCACATGTTGATTATGATTTTCAAACAGGTAACGTCCGAACTTTTCGATGCGTTACAGCAATTGTCTGTCTCCCAGTCCTAATAATTTCTGCGTTTCTTCTCATGTGCTCATATGTGAACAGACACACGTCGTGCTTTATGCAAAAAAAAAAAAAAAAAAAAAAAAAAAACCAGATATCCGTGTGAAAATAATCGGTTTACTTGCATTTTTCGGCTGGTCCCGGCGGAGGTTCGAGTCCTCCCTCGGGCATGGGTGTGCTTGTTTGTCCTTAGGATAATTTAGGTTAAGTAGTGTGTAAGCTTAGGGACTGATGACCTTAGCAGTGAAGTCCCATAAGATTTCACACACATTTGAACATTTTTGAGCTCGCATTTTTCGCACTATATTTTGTATGTACCGTATGATTCGTGACATTTAATTGCTGATCTAGCAATTACGACTGATAACACAAGGCTGGTGATGAATTTAGTGTTTATT
The DNA here is from genome assembly GCF_023864275.1 of Schistocerca cancellata. Lineage (NCBI taxonomy): Eukaryota > Metazoa > Arthropoda > Insecta > Orthoptera > Acrididae > Schistocerca > Schistocerca cancellata. The sequence goes on from NC_064627.1 coordinate 750,533,786, forward strand.
TGCTTCTGACCTGTTGTCTAGACCGCGTATAGAATTGTTGCTATTATATTGTCTACTGCTGTTTGTTGAAGTACTGTTTCACACTGCGGACAAGTCTGTCGAGTTAGAAGTCTACTACGTCAGTGCGTTAATTGTCAATGAGCATCAAGACAATGTGCGAATCCTGTATAGCTATATAATTCGTCCATCACAATACATATCTGACTGCATGTGGACATAAATACGGAACTGTCCATTAAAGTCACTATGCCATGAAAATAGCATGCAACATCAGTCAAATTAGCGTGAAAGGTACTAAATACTTGATAAAACCAATTATCAGGTCTTTGTGTGTTATGTACCAAGCAGAAGGCACACAACATATACTGCGAGAGGCCACCACCACACAGGTACAACTTCTGGCCCGGCGTATCTCAGCTCCATGCAGCAGCCTCCGTATGGCGCTCACAAACATGGATTTTTTTCTGCTTCTGTTTAACATCCTCTAGCACGTCATGTACCCCCACAAGGAATTTCTGAAGTCACGTTAGTCAGCCTGTCTACTATACGGCGCGAACGCCCGGCACTGTGCAGGGTTCACTGGTAATCAGTAACTGAAGAGGTACCCACTAAATGTCATAACATTGTCGTTTGCTATCGAGAGCTTACATGCATTTAAACACGCAGTCAAGAATTATTAAATTAGTCTGATACAGTTACTCGCCCTCTGCTGGGGACGGCTGCTGGCAGGTGTACACTGCAGCCTGTCTTTACCGTGGGCTTCGCGTCCACCGATAGTGGACATCAGTCAGTAGGGCACGCTGTCAATCGCGGACTGATTCGCTTCTGCCTTGTTCTGATGAACATACGAATCTTTTCATTGACAGGCTCAAAAGACGATGCGTCGCGGACACACACACTAAGTTCTGCACCAGCAATCAGACAATACCATTCAGTTCCTACAGTTAGCTCAGCACAGTACCCTGACGACTACATTCCGAATTATCTGTCGCTGTTTACGGAGTAAATGGACTCTAGAGTGTCTCCTCAATTACAGTCAGTTATTAGGCAGATTGACAAGACAGAGCCAAGTTATTTATATATCACTGTATTACGTTTAGGACATCAAGTGCGATGTATCAAACTGCACCAAAGTTAAGTACCATTTTTAACCATGCTCTTAATATACATTATATGTTAAGGGTTGCCACATCTTTGTTACCGTGCTGTCCTGTCAACCAAGTGTTTATGTTCAATTCTTGAGGGTATTTTCGTTCTTTTGTTACAACTGCAAGAAAATAAAGCGAGACGCGTCTAGTGAAAAGGATCACACATTTTCTTGTAGTTGTAACGACAGAACGAAAATACCGTCAGGAATTGCAAAGCAACTCCTGACAATATGGGCACACAAATGAAGAATTTATTTGCAAATGTGCAAATCAGCCACCATTAAGAAACTACAGAAGAGAAATAGTTTTGTGCTACCATGCATGTTTGGCCCGAATTAATAGTAGCATTTAGTTATTATATTCACAACATTCTTGATAACGAAGGTAAACATTAGAAATTGATAAAATATTTGCCAGTCAACATTTTGGGAAAGTGGAAAAACTTTAAAGCTTGTTGACAATGTTACACCAATGCTCGATATTTGGTGATGAAATAAAGCTGAAATTGTTCATCAGTGCAAACGCTCAGGACTGTCACCGGCATTGTGCGACGAGGAATGAAAACGTTAAGCACGACAAATTTTCATTTTTCCAGCATCACAGAGTGCATGATTCAGTGGTTTGATTTCTGTGGCAACACTGCATAGCTTTATTCTATTTCGGTTAGCTTCTACAATGCTGTCCTTTTCCTTTCCAGGAAACTATTCTGAGCATATTTTTCACACATTTCCCAAATGGAATTCGTTCTATAACCAGTCCTAGACGTATTGAAACAACCATCAGCAACCCAGGAGCTCTAGGTGGTGGGTTTGGCTCGATGTCAAGAACACAAGGACGACAGCCAATGAGAATAAACATTGCAACTGAAAACGTCCCAATCACGTTTTCAGGCACAAGCATATGCAGGCTGCACTGTATTTCAACTTCTTCAGAAACTGTCATCTATTTGTCAGCAGTAACTCATTTTTTTCTGAGTCATCAATCTTCTGACTGATTTAATGCGGCTCACAACGAACTCTTCTCTTGCGCCAACCTCTCATTTCAGAGCACCACTTGCATACTACGTCCTCTGTTTCTTGCTGGACATATCCCATACTCTATCTTTCCCTACAGTTTTTATCCTCGATAGTTTCCACTAGCATTATGCCGTTTGTACCCCGATGCCTTAACACGTGCCCTATCACCCTGTGCCTTCTTCTTGTCAGGGTTTTCCATATACCTTCGTATCAGATTTTGCGGAGAACTTCCTCTTTCCTTACCTTATCAGACCACCTGATTTTCAACATTCTTCTTTAGCGCCAAAAATCAGACGCCTCGATGTTTTCTGTTCCGGTTTCACGATAATCCGTGATTCACTACCATACAATGCTGTGCCCCAAACGTACCATCTCAAAAATTTATTCTTCAATTGAAGATCAATGTTTGATATCAGTCAATCTTTTCGCCAGGAATGCTCCGTTTGCCTATCCCAGACTGCTTTTTTATGTTTTCCTTGCGTCGTCCATCATAGATTATTTTGCTTCGAAAGCATCAGAATTCCATAATGTCTACTTGATTTGATGTTAAATATTTCGCTGTTCTCAATTCTGCTACTTCTCTTTACTTTTGTCTTTTCCCGTTCTACTCTGAATTCATACTCTGTACTCATTAGGCTGTGCGTTCCATTCAACAGATACTGCAGTTATTCTTGTCTTTCATCGAACATAGCATTGTCATCACTGAATCTTATCACTGACATCATGTCACCTTGAATTTCATTCCCACTCTTGACGTGTCCCTTTGTTTTCGTCATTCCTTCTGTGCTATACAGAGTGAATAGAAGGGCCGAAAGACTTGAAACGTGTGTGTATATAATTCTGTAGATGGTTTTCTTGTCTTTGCATGTCTTAAAAGCGCGCATAATATTTCTATTGTCTAGCTAAGTGCGCGCTGCCTCGTCGGAGAGGCTGCGCTTCCCAGATACTACTTAAGTCGTCTTTCCTCTGCGAAGATGCTCGGGTATACAAGTGTTACGTGTTGATCGCGAGCAGAAGAGGTAGGGAGTCGTAGAGGGATGCCGTGGCAGTGAGTTTATAGAGGAAGGACGAAGAACATGGTGTTCTTGGGAATTATTCTATTGATCTGATGGAAGATATTGTTACAAAAAGCACATTACCGTTATGCACTGAATGAGTTGGAGTTACCAAGATACACACTACTTCGAGAAGACTGGGGTGGAAGAAAACGAACGAATGAACATACTTCACTTTATTGCAGCAACTTTTAGTTAGGCGTACTCGGTTTAAAACAGACATCCAATTCAGAAATTTCTTGCTATATGTATAAAGTTTTGTCACAGTCAGTGTTAATGAATTTCGAATAACGTAAATAATCTAAAAATTAGTGTGAGAACATTTGTGTGAGACGAATTTTTATGTTGAGTTACATTTTTGTTTTTCTCTAGTGTTGATCTTAGGTGACTGCAAATTGTATTGAAAAATTTTCTTATTGCTTGCTACGTCTTCAGTGGTGAAATTTTGTAAATGTAATACCGTGAAGAAACTTTTTTAGATTATTTTTATACGCTTCTTGAGATAAATTTTTATCTAGAGAGTAACTCAGATTATCCTACGAGGTGCATTCAAGTTCTAAGGACTCCGATTTTTTTTCTAATTAACTACTCACCCGAAATCGATGAAACTGGCGTTACATCTCGACGTAATCGCCCTGCAGACGTACATATTTTTCACAACGCTAACGCCATGATTCCCTGGCAGCGGCGAAGGCTTCTATAGGAGTCTGTTTTGACCACAGGAAAATCGATGAGGCAATAGCAGCACTGCTGGTGAATGTGCGGCCACGGAGAGTGTCTTTCATTGTTGTAAAAAGCCAAAAGTCACTAGGAGCCAGGTCAGGTGAGTAGGGAGCATGAGGAATCACTTCAAAGTTGTTATCACGAAGAAACTGTTGCGTAACGTTAGCTCGATGTGCGGGTGCGTTGTCTTGGTGAAACAGCACACGCGCAGCCCTTCCCGGACGTTTTTGTTGCAGTGCAGGAAGGAATTTGTTCTTCAAAACATTTTCGTATGATGCACCTGTTACCGTAGTGCCCTTTGAAACGCAATGGGTAAGGATTACGCCCTCGCTGTCCCAGAACACGGACACCATTATTTTTTCAGCACTGGCGGTTACCCGAAACATTTTTGGTGGCGGTGATCTGTGTGCTTCCATTGAGCTGACTGGCGCTTTGTTTCTGGATTGAAAAATGGCTTCCACGTTTCATCCATTGTCACAACCGACGAAAAGAAAGTCCCATTCATGCTGCCATTGCGCGTCAACATTGCTTGGCAACATGCCACACGGGCAGCCATGTGGTCGTCCGTCAGCATTTGTGGCACCCACCTGGATGACACTTTTCGCATTTTCAGGTCGTCATGCAGGATTGTGTGCACAGAACCCACAGAAATGCCAACTCTGGAGGCGATCTGTTCAACAGTCATTCGGCGATCCCCCAAAACAATTCTCTCCACTTTCTCGATCATGTCGTCAGACCGGCTTGTGCGAGCCCGAGGTTGTTTCGGTTTGTTGTCACACGATATTCTGCCTTCATTAAACTGTTGCACCCACAAACACACTTTCGACACATTCATAACTCCATCATCACATGTCTCCTTCAACTGTCGATGAATTTCAATTGGTTTCACACCACGCAAATTCAGAAAACGAATGATTGCACACTGTTCAAGTAAGGAAACCGTCGCCATTTCAAGTATTTAAAACAGTTCTCATTCTCGCCGCTGGCGGTAAAATTCCATCTGCCGTACGGTGCTGCCATCTCTGGGACGTATTGACAATGAACGCGGCCTCATTTTAAAACAATGTGCATGTTTCTATCTCTTTCCAGTCTGGAGAAAAAAAATCGGAGGCCTTAGAACTTGAATGCACCTCGTACTTCATTATAGAGCTCCCATTATCTGATGAACGTTCCTTTTAAAGAGATAAATTTTATGGTTTTTTGGTTAATTTGGGGGAAGGGGACCAAACAGCGAGGTCATAATTTCCATCGGATTAGGTAAGTATCTGGAAGGAAGTCGGCGTGCGCTTTCAGATGAACCTTCCTAGAATCTGTCCGATGCGATTTAGGGAAATCACGGAAAACCTAAATGAGGATGGATGGACGCGGGCTTGAACCGTCGTCCTTTCGAATGCCAGTCCAGTGTGCTAACAACTGCGCCACCTAGCTCGGTAAATTTTATGAGAACCATGTTTGCATTGCATATATTAAATAGATCCCATTGCATTATCGCAATACTCTGTAGATAGCAGCAGGTCAGAAATTGAGACGCCCCATTTGCTTTTTTTCTACGAGAGTAGTTGCACGGTGTTCTCCTTGCGACAAAGGTAAGCAAAATACACGAGATACGAGTTTTACATTTCACAGGGTCGGTTAATAGTACTAAGCTTAATTATTCTCATTGTCGTTCAGTCTCTCTCTCTCATCTCTTTTGTTATATTTTCTTTATACACAGGTGACAGACATGGCTGGTTCAGACAGGGCATGTTTCATTTTCGCAATCAGATTTGCCCCCCCATGAACCATGGACCTTACTGTTGGTGGGGAGGCTTGCGTGACCAACGATACAGATAGCTGTACCGTAGGTGCAACCACAACGGAGGGGTATCTGTTGAGAGGCCAGGCAAACGTGTGGTTCCTGAAGAGGGGCAGCAGCCTTTTCAGTAGTTGCAGGGGCAACAGTCTGGATGATTGACTGATCTGGCCCTGAAACACTAACCAAAACGGCCTTGCTGTTGGGCTACTGCGAACGGCTGAAAGCAAGGGAAAACTACAGCCATAATGTTTCCCAAGGGCATGCAGCTTTACTGTATGATTAAATGATGATGGCGTCCACTTGGGTAAAATATTCCGGAGATAAAATAGTTCCCCATTCGGATCTCCGGGCGGGGACTACTCAAGAGGACGTCGTTATCAAGAGAAAGAAAACTGGCGTTTATGGATCGGAACGTGGAATGTCAGATCCCTTAATCGGGCAAGTAGGTTAGAAAATTTAAAATGAGAAATGGATAGGTTAAATTCAGGTATAGTGAGAATTATTGAAGTTCGGTGGCAGGAGGAACAAGACTTTTGGTCATGGGAATATAGGGTTATAAACACAAAATCAAATAGGGGTAATGCAGGAGTAGTTTTAATAATGAATAAAAAAATAGGAGTGCGGGTAAGCTACTACAAACAGCATAGTGAAAGTATTATTGTGGCCAAGATAGACACGAATCCCACGCCTACTACAATAGTACAAGTTTATATGCCAACTAGCTCTGAAGATGATGAAGAAATTGATGAAATGTATGATGAGATAAAAGAAATTATTCAGGTAGTGAAGGGAGACGAAAATTTAATAGTCATGGGTGACAGGAATCCGAGAGTAGGAAAAGGGAGAGAAGGAAACGTAGTAGGTGAATATGGATTGGGGGAAAGAAATGAAAGAGGAGGCCGTCTGGTAGAATTTTGCACAGAGCATAACTTAATCATAGCTAACACTTGGTTCAAGAATCATAAAAGAAGGTTGTATACATGGAAGAACCCTGGAGATACTAAAAGGTTTCAGGTATATTATATAATGATAAGACAGAGATTTAGGAACCAGATTTTAAATTGTAAGACATTTCCATAGGCAGTTGTGGACTCTGACCACAATCTATTGGTTATGACTGCAGATTAAAACTAAAGAAATTGCAAAAAGGTGGGAATTTAAGGAGATGGGACCTGGATAAACTGACAGTACCAGAGGTTGTAGAGAGTTTCAGAGAGAGCAAAAGGGGACGATTGACAAGAATGGGGGAAAGAAATACAGTAGAGGAAGAATGGGTAGCCTTTAGAGATGAAATAGTTAAGGCAGCAGAGGATCAAGTAGGTAAAAAGACGAGAACTAACAGAAATCCTTGCGTAACTTAAGAAATATTGAATTTAATTGATGAAAGGAGAAGATACAAAAATGCAGTAAGTGAAGCAAGCAAAAAGGTATACAAACGTCTCAAAAATGAGATCGACAGGAAGTGCAAAATGCCTAATCAGGGATGGCTAGAGGACAAATGTACGGATGTAGAGGCGTATAACACTAGCGATAAGATAGATACTGCCTACAGGAAAATTAAAGAGACCTTTGGAGAAAAGAGAATCACTTACATGAATATCAAGAGCTCAGATGGAATCCCAGTTCTAAGCAAAGAAGCGAAAGTAGAAAGGTGGACGGAGTATATAAAGGGTCTATACAAGGGCAATGTACTTGAGGACAATATTATGGAAATGGAAGAGGATGTAGAGGAAGATGAAATGGGAGATATAATACTGCGTGAAGAGTTTGACAGAGCACTGAAAGACCTAAATCGAATCAATGCCCTGGGAGTAGACAACATTCCATTTGTAGACAACACTTCATCTTGTGAGCAAGATGTATGAGACAGGCGAAATGCCCTCAGACTTCGAGAATAATATAATAATGCCAATCCCAAAGAATGCAGGTGTTGACAGATGTGAAAATTACCGAACTAACGGTTTAATAAACCACGGCTGCAAAATACTAACACGAATTCTTTAGAGACGAATGGAAAAACTGGTAGAAGCCGACCTCGGGGAAGATCAGTTTGGATTCCGTAGAAATGTTGGAACACGTGAGGCAATACTGACCCTACGACTTATCTTAGAAAATAGATTAAGGAAAGGCAAACCTACGTTTCTAGCATTTGTGGGCTTAGAGAAAGCTTCTGACATTGTTGACTGGAATACTCTCTTTCAAATTCTGAAGGTGGCAGGGGTAAAATACAGGGAGCGAAAGGATATTTACAATTTGTACAGAAACCAGATGGCAGTTATAAGGGTCGAGGGGCACGAAAGGGAAGCAGTGGTTGGGGAGGGAGTGAGACAGGGTTGTAGCCTATCCCCGATGTTATTTAATATGTATATTGAGCAAGCAGTAAAGGAAACGAGAGAAAAATTCGGAGTAGGAATTAAAATCCATGGAGAAGAAATAAAGCTTTGAGGTTCGCCGATGACATAGTAATTCCGTCAGAGACAGCAATGGACCTGGAATAGCAGCAGAACGGAAGGGACAGTGTCTTGAAAGGAGGGTATAAGATGAACATCAACTAAAGCAAAACGAGGATAATGCAATGTAGTCAGATTCAATCGGGTGATACTGCGGGAATTAGATTAGGAAATTAGACGCTTAGAGTAGTAAATGAGTTTTGCTGTTTGGGGAGCAAAAAAACTGATGATAGTCGAAGTAGAGACGATATAAAATGTAGACTGGCAATGGCAAGGAAAGCATTTCTGAAGAAGATAAATTTGTTCAAAAAAATGTTCAAGTGTGTGTGAAATCTTATAGGACTTAACTGGTAAAGTCATGAGTCCCTAAGCTTACACACTAGTTAACCTAAACTATCCTAAGGACAAACACACACACACACAAACACACACACACACACACACACACACATACACACATGTCCGAGGGAGGACTCGATCGTCCATCGGAACCAGCCACACAGAGAAATTTTTTAACATCGGGTGTAGATTTAAGTGTCAGGAAGTATTTTCTGAAAGTATTTCTATGGAGTGTAGCCATGTATGGAAGTGAAACGTGGATGATAAATAGTTTAGACAAAAAGAGAATAGAAGCTTTCGAAATGTGTGGTGCTACAGAAGGATGCTGAAGATTAGATGGATAGATCACATAACTAATGAGGAGGTATTGAATAGAATTGGGGAGAAGAGAAATTTGTGGCACAACTTGACTAGAAGAAGGGATCGGTTGGTAGGACATATTCTGAGGCATAAAGGGAGCACCAGTTTAGTACTGGAGGGCAGCACGGAGGGTAAAAGTCGTAGAGGGAGACCAAGAGATGAATACACTAAACAGATTCAAAAGGCTGTAGGTTGCAGTAGGTCCTGGGAGATGAAGAAGCTTGCATAGGAGAGAGTAGCATGGAGAGCTGCATCAAACCAGTCTCTGGACTGAAGACCACAACAACAACAACTAGTGTAATAATACGGGTATTACTTCTTACCTTCAAACCGATGCTGGAAACTGCACTGTGCACAAGCTTCGATACTCAAAATGAAACAAAATTTACTTGTGACACAATGTCAATAGCTACGTCACTCAGGCTCTAGCAAACCATGTCTGCGGCATATTCGAGGCGCTGCATCTAATCTCTGAGTAGCTACAAAGGCGAAAAACAGAAAGTGGCCCATACCTGCCACCGAATTGTACTAACTTCCGTTCCCTGTCTCAGGATTCTATATTTGTTTTATATTATCGGTTATATAAATGTTCAGAATGGTAATCAAGGCCACAGACTCCTGAATTGCTTTCCGTGAAGCATTTTACTGGCTGCAAAGTCTGATACTGGTTAATTAACCGACATCCGAGAAGGTCCACCGAGCTTTACTTCTGAGAAACTTTGCTAAGTGATAACCCATTCCTTGCTTGCTATAATTTCCATTATTGTCCACCAAATCAGTGGTGGTGTACTTCTTTACATTACACACACAGGTAGAATTGCACACAGCATAACCGACAGCAATATGTCGCTGAATTACCAAAACAAGATGCCTGGAGTGGCTACTGGATATCGTTGCCTTGAGCATTCCGGTACTTGCCGCACTTTTGGTCAGCCAGTAGGAAAGCTCGTTCAAGATCTAGTCATTGAGCTACGATGGGAAAAGGTCACACTTCGTAGTAACTGAAAGGAAGTTATCTAGTAAAACAGAAGTTATTCAAGGTGCTTCTGCCGCACCTAACGATGTCATTTAATGCAACCCTGGATGACAGAACAATGTTCTTGGCCAGTTCGCTCTGGAAATGTGAAACACATCGTCGCAGAATAAGTGGAAAAGTATACGAAGACATCTTAGACCTGTTGCAGAGATTTTGTTTATGAAACAACATTAGCACGTTAACGAAATGATCTTTTCATTGGTTGGAAAGTTGTTATTTGTATGCTTCCCATTTTGATCTCTCTTTTTAATTTCGCTGTATCCTATAGTGAAACATGGTTTAAGAGACATCGTTTGTGAACCATTTAAGAAAGATTAAGTACTATGAACGGAATAAACTTACAGAGACATCCGAAACCTGTAGGAATACACTGATAATTACATAAAGAAAGACTCGAGACACTTGGATAATTACGAAAAGTAAACTATGTCTTCGTCGAAAAATACCGTCTAATTCATGGCCAATACTCTGTTGTATTTTTGACAGCACTATTCCGTTCTCAAAAGGCGTTCGCCGATGTAAACTTGTGCAAGATATTCGAAATTCTGAAAAAACAGGGATAAGGTATAGGGAAGACTGGTAATATATAATATGTATAAGAATAAGAGTGGAAGACCAAGAACAAGGAACTCGGGTTAGAAAGGGTGTAAGGCAGCGTTGTAGTCTTCCATCCCTGCTGTTCAACGTTGAAGAAGCAATGACGAAAATAAAAGAAATCTTCAAGAGTTGGACTAAAATTCAGGGTGAAAGGATATCAGTTTTAAGATTTACAGATGATATTGCTATTCTCAGTGAAAGTGGAGAAGAATTACGGAATCTGTTGAATGGAATGAGCATTCTAACTAGTACAGAATTTGGATTGAGAGTAAATCGAAGGAAGACGAAAATAATGAGAAGTAGCAGAAATGAGAAAGCGAAAAATTTAACATCAAGATGGATGATCACGAAGTAAATGAACTTAAGTGATTTTGGTAACTGGGAAGTAAAATAACGTATGATGGTCGGAGAAAGGAAGACATCGAAAGCAGAGAAGCACTGCCAAAAACGGTGTTCCTGGCAAAGAGAAATCTGCTAGTATCAAACATAGCCCCCTAATTTGAGGAAGAAATTTCTGAGAATGTACATTTGGAGCATATCATTGTATGCTAGTGAAACGTGGAATGTGGGAGAACTGGAATGGAAGAGGATCGAAGCATTTGAGAGGTGGTGCTAATGATAAATGTTGAAAATCTGGTGCGCTGATAAGGTAAGGAATGAGAAGGTTGTCTGTAGACCCGGTGAGGAAAGCAATACATGGAAAACACTGCCAAGATGAATGGACAAGATGATAGGACATGTATTAAAACATCAGGGAATAACTTTTATGGTACTAGAGGGAGCTAATGAGAGTAAAAACTATAGAGCAAGAGAGAGATTGGAATATATCCAGCAAGTAATTGATCATGTAGGTTTCAATTGCTTCTCTGAGATGAAAAGGTTGGCACAGGAGAGGAAAGAAAAATTCATTTGTTAACAGTCGTCCAAAACTTTCAGAGGGACCTTACATCAATTGCGTGGCTGTTGCCTGCCTAGATACTGTTCGTGATACAGACGTAGTGTGGCTTGGGCAAAGCGACATCGGTAGGGCAGCTTATCACCTTGTATTTTGGGGTTCCCTAAAGAAGCGTTATAGGCTCCTGCTGTTCTTAATCGTATGAAGAATGTAGGAAAGACTTTCAGAAGCCATTTTGGTTTTTTGGTGATCCTTTACTGTCTAACAAAGAAGACTGACTAACTACAAAATGATTGAGACGAGATATTTGCATTGTTCTAAAAGAAGCAACTTATTATGAACCTCAGTAAGCGAGTACTAAATAAATATTGTTAAATTTCGATTAGAAGATGGATCACACAAGTTTAATGGTTGTAGATTCAGCTACCGGTATATACGTAAGGATTAAAATTACAGATTATGTTAATTGGTACTGTCACATAGAGAATGAAGTTGGTAACGTAGACCAAACACTAAAGTTCATCGGCAGAACACTTAGGGGGTGCAACAAATCTACTTAAAACGCTGCCTACGCTATGCTTCTCCGTCCTCTTCTGGAATATCATCATAGGATCAGGGCCCTGCAATTGTCCCAAAATTCTTCTTTGTTCTCTGAACGTTCACTTTTCTCTGTACTCTCCTCGTGGCCAGCAGTTCACTTCGTGAATTCCGCCGTCATCAGCTACATGAAACGCCTGTTTGTTTTTGCGGGCCGGCCGCGGTGGTCTAGGGGTTCTAGGCGCTCAGTCCGGATCCGCGCGACTGCTACGGTCGCAGGTTCGAATCCTGCCTCGGGCATGGATGTGTGTGATGTCCTTAGGTTAGTTAGGTTTAAGTAGTTCTAAGTTCTAGGGGACTGATGACCACAGATGTTAAGTCCCATAGTGCTCAGAGCCATTTGAACCATTTTTTTGTTTGTTTGCGACGTTACCTAGCCGTTACTACTGAGTAACTAAACAGCATCCCATACAAGGAAACCAGTGCTCTGTGTACCTGTGATTACTCGTACTTTAGGTACTTGGGTGATGTATGGCTCTGTTTATTAAGAACAGCTCGATATAGTCATAAAGGTCGAGCCGCGCACGTCTGCTTTCGTGCTAATATCTGTAAGTAATAAACTGTAGCTGTGATTCTGTAGTAGAACTGCGAGTTAATAAATTACACAGAAATACAAAATTAGAGTTAGATGAATAATTTAATTGCAAGTGTTCTACTCTAATGTGTGTAACAGATGTAGACGATAGAAAAGTGTGCTTAACAATGTCTATTCCAGAAATAACATCTCAAATCAAAAGGAAACAGTCTCACTATATGCAGCTAAAGTACAAACAGAAAATACCCTTATCAAATACAGTAAAGTTGCGTTGAGAGCGTTACGCGCGTGTTAGCAAAAACCTCAAACTAAACAGTCATCAAACATTTTTACGCTAACAAAGCCCATTTGGTAATCATAACACAAGAACACTTAGCGGCTCGAAACAGTTCAGAGTTCAACACGATATTTCGCAAACTAACACACGCAATACAAAGAAATGTAACTCATATATGTCTATTCGCAATTCCGTATATCAAGCAGTAAAAGGTAGAGACATACTCTAGAACACATTCAGATCACTCTAAATACAAATGCCCTTCAATGTTAAAGTACTGTAGTGCCCGTTCATCGCCCAGAATCAGTCACCTATATGACTGAATCACATAGGTTGCAGTAGGCAGGTCTGCCTTGTTCCAGCACCCGACATGTGTCCCCTACGATATATAACCGAAAAGCGTCCTCAAAAGTTAAAGTCTCATAGTGCCTGCTCACCGCCCAGAATCTGTCAGGCATGTTACCACAAGCAGGTCTGTCTTCATCCAGCACAAACGTCAAAGTGTTCACAATCGCTCCCTTGGGCTCTTCACTCGAAAAGTCCCAGTCACTACTTGTCTCCCAGCCTAAATTTTCTAAGTCGAAGACAAATTACAGAAATTATAGCACATTAACTAAATTCAAAAAACACACACAAATTTAAATAAACTTCCGAGTCACCTCTTACTTTTCAAATGTTTTAGCGCTTTCGCATTCATTTCATAGCGCCTTTTTCTTTGACCAGTACATTGTGGCACTGCAGTTTCACAGGCACAGCAAACGACTGGTGTTCTGGCGTCGAATTTCAGATGGTTCGCAGTCCAGCCGCCTCTGTCGGAATCGAAATTCATGACGCCCTTGGCCACGTACTGCGCCTAAACTTGCATCTATCCTTAGTCACCACCAGTGCTGAAGAATGGTAGCTGTTGATGTACCACTGTTGTATAGTTATCAGCAATCATATTACCATAGATCAGGAACTGAACGCCTTCCCCGGTGGAGTCGAGCATTCACAAACGGAACTGCAAGCAAAAACTGATTTATCGTATAGGCAAAATAAGTGAGTCCGCACAACATTTCAAAGACTCAGTCCATGTTCCCATTAGAAAACATGTCTTCCGTGCCATGAAATTTATTTGGCATCATAAATCAAGTAATATTTCATCATTTCTCTACAATTTCACCGCGTCTAAGTAGAAACCTTAAAACTAATACCACCATGTACAGAAGCCGCCTATTTAATTCTCCTTTTCTCAGCAATTAAGCTGTACTATAAATTCACCAGTATCTAGTTTTCGTAATGAAACACTTATCCCTAGAATTATCGTCACAATCTTTATACGAAGCTAATTCCAACAAATACTAATACAAGCCTATTAAAAACACATCCAAAATAACATATATTGTAGAACTAACCCTTGAAATATACCGTGAAAACTTGGCATATTTTCTACTTCCAGAAGCAATTAAAATTTTAATGAGGTCTGATGACATCCAAACATCAATTTTTGTTCCAAAAATTGTATGTATTACAAAGGAAAAACATCCATAGTGCTACAAGTAACACATTCAAGTAACTTCTTGCAATGTCCCCCCCTAAATCTTACCTACAGTACCTTTTATTGCTCTCTTTCGCAAATAACTAAGTTTATTATGTTCTGCCGATCTCCGCCCACCGAGAGTGGTACGGCCAATATGGACACTCTCCTTGCATTAAATTCTGCCTCCTCACTTTGTCACTTACATCTTAAAGCTATCAAATTAACTCTTACACAAAACAGAAATACTCCCCCCCCCCCTGCCCAAATTCTTACATACTACTCATGAAAATTACACATATTCACCCGTATATTATGAAACGTCCCCTTAGAAAAATTATACATGGCTGTGCTTAAACTGACACACAGTATTTTTAGCGCAACGCAATCTGACTTTCAATAATCCCTACAAAGGAATGGCCCTCACTAACATTAACCTATACCTTTCATAAATCACTTACCTCACAAAAATCTTCGTTACTCGACCGACTGCAGTACAGCGAGCGCCACTACTGCCAGCTAAATAAAAGATTCAAACTACGGAAGGCACTAACTACTGATAGGCATAGTTAGCAAATGAAAGATTTTAATAAAGAACAAACAATGTATATACCTCAATAGTCATAATATATATAGCAGTTCATGAGATCCATTCTTACAAATGTACTGTTTCTCATGGGCACACCTCCAGATTATCCATTCTCAAAAATCCGCCATCTCACTTCCCCACATCCACCACTGTTGGCGGCTCGCCTCCAACTGCCCAACGCTACGCGCTATTAACATCCAGCTGCCCAACACTACAATGGCCAACAACAATGCAAACCAGCCTCAGACTGCACACAGCACAGCCAGTGATTTTCAGAGCGCTACGTGGCGTTACCAATATAAAAACCTAAACAGCCTACTTACAATTAATACACGCCGCGCGGAATTAGCCGAGAGGTCTGGGGCGCTGTAGTCATGGACTGTGCGGCTGATCCTGGCGTGTGTGTTTGTCCTTAGGATAATTTAGGTTAAGTAGTGTGTACGTTTAGGGAGTCATGACCTTCGCAGTTAAGTCCCATAAGATTGAACACACATTTGAACATTAATACACACCACGTATTCATTCACAAGGTATAACTCGGCCACTGCTACCCATTATAACATTGCTCTCGTCAGTAAGAGTATCTTTAGAATTTCACTTTTTTGCGATTTTTCACATGCTGAAGTTTGAGCTCTCGTTTCTCGTTCGGCAACGGACTTATGCGTTCACATACAAAATTTGTGACTGCCACTGGAATACCACTTTTAGATACGAGAAACACATACTTTCTTTCTTCAACAACATCTTTCATTTCACTTAGAGGCTGTACATCTTTGATTTGACACCTCTTTAAAAATATAATCGCTACCCCAAAAGATTATTTTCAGTCATCCTTCCTTTATATTCGATATTTATGGAACACATTATAACTTCAGAACAACCCTGAAACTCATTATCTATTACTAGATTCTCCTCATATACCTCCAACTCATCTGCGGGGATTAAATCACTCTCAAAACCCGTCGTTACATCACCCTCGTAAGCATCGAACGTACTGTTCCCTTCCTCTTACGCAATGATATCAGTAGCTGCAGCATTCTCCCAATTAACCACACAACTTAAAATTTCGTTTCCTTTACAGTAAATCTCACTTATCTCCGCTCAGTCACTACAAAATTTATCACAATTGACTCCGTTAAATCCGCCGATAACTCATAAGAGTCATTACTTAAAACATCCATTACATCTGCCGATATGTTATAGAAATCACCACCAGTAACTCCACCACCCTGCGCTAATACACCATAAATTGCTGTCATTGCATTGCTCAATATTAGAACTCACAGTACATGTGAATTCTGCCAAACTCGAATCTAACCTTTTCTCCTTCACATGTTCTACCCTATCAGACGTCTCCGCCAGCTTTTGCTTTAACACATCGTCTGACATTCTTTCACATTTATCCTTCAACATCCACTCAAAATTCATGTTTTTGGCAAGAGCCATCGGTTGAATTCCAACAACTGAAAAAAATGCACAAACTCCTTCCTCCGAGATCTATAAATCAGTAGCCTCGACCTTCGCAACATCAGCACCTAAAACATCACCTTTACTTCTCTTTAACAATAAATCACCTACATCCGCCGATGCGTAATAAAATTCATCAGTAGCTGACGGGACTATTCCTATGCCGCCTTCACATACTTCCGTCGATATACAACAAAATTCATCTCCAGTCGATGAGACTACTGCCCCGCCGTCTTCACATGTAGCTTTACCTAATTTCTCCGATACAAAATCATCTTCATTACTTTCACCTACTGACTAATGTCTCAGTAGAATTCGTCATACATATCACCTCCACGAAACTGAGATCGACCTCTACATCTCTTTTGATAACAGAATCTTTCAACAAATATAAATTCATTCCACCATTCCCTTCGTTTTCACCAAATATTTCGACAGCCACATATCATCATTGTCGAGTCTCTCATCAAAGTACAATATTTCCTGCGCCCTCTTTATGAATTCGCTGCTTAAAATTATTGACCACTCAATTTTAATTTGTTATAAACTCCATCTCCAACATTTGCGGCTTATTTGTCGAATTTTCGACGGCCACAGTTATTTTTGAGATAACGTGTCCTATTGAACGCCGGTTTATTTCGCCACCTCCAAAACTGAGATGCGACAATCTGTAACTCTCCGACCTCTTATTCTGGTGTGGCATTTCTTGAAGTTCCAGCCTCTCAAATCTTCGCTCCTGGTTTTGACTTCCGTTACAAAAGCGCCAGTTTCCATTTTCCCTTTGAAAATTATTAGTACGTTGATAATTTTTTCTGTTATTATTATTTTTATAATTATTTTGGATATTGCTCTTGTTCCTGTACTGACAGCCATTTCCCTGTTTACTGTTCGTATTAGGTGGCTTGAATTTCAACGCCAGGTCAAATTTCTCAATGAAACCTAAAAATTCATTGCTGGAATTTGTGGGACTGTGGACAAGATCTCATTGTCAGTGTTCCGTTAAGTGTCTTGTGAGCGTCATTATCCCTATCAGCACTCTCGGCGGGCGAGTTACAAGCATCAATCTAGCCAGTTCTAGGTCACAAAAATCCCGCGTCGACTGACTTCCGTGTTTGAAACTTGGTCCGTTGAGGTATTCATTCTAAAGTCGCGTTTGTTTCACTTTACCTCAGAGTTTGTTCAGGACACAACTCTCAAACACTTCATGGATAGTAAATGAAGCCCTTGCTAAAGTTGCCCATGATTGTGCACTGCCCTCAAGATGTCTTTTACAGAACTTAATTTTTGCCTGTTGCGACAATGATCGCACAAAGTCATCTGTATATGCAGCAACAAAATCAACAGGATGGCTTTTTCTATCATTTGCAAAACACTTCTTCAATCCTGAACTAATCTATGGAACTCTTATCACAGTAGTAGCCTGATTCGCGGCTAAAAAATTTAATTCAGCTCTCATTTCTTTAAACTGCTGTTCATTCTGCATAGGTTCTTTTCTTCAACCTTGATTTAACATGTTCTCTATTTTGAAGCACCTCGTCGTCGCATTCTACTACTTTGCCTGACAGGTTGTTAACAGATTTAGTGGTTACTTTCTCAAGTGAATTTTGCCTCAGCACACAATCCTTAACATCGCCACCCACTCGTCCGGAATATTTTCAAACTTTTCCCCGAAATCTTTTTCTACTGCATCGACTCTGGTCTTTACCAGGCCAGCTCCACAGATCTTGCCCATCTGCCCTTATACCTTCTAATTTTTGATCAATCATCCCTTCTACATCGTGTCTTATTTTATCTCAACTTTTACATTTTGTGCTACACTTGCGTCTACATTTCCAATTTTTGAAGGTAGCTCTTTTTCACAGAACGTAGCTCTGTATCCAAAGTCCTCATACTAGATTGCATTGCTGCCATACTAGACAGCATTTTTAGCAAAACTTTCCATTAGTTTTGACGATGTATAATCTGAAAACTTGCTTTCCTACCCTAATTTTTGACTATCTGCCGCATCAGTAAGTTCCATTTTGGCACTCCCACGTTCAGACTTAGGATTAATTGGTCCATTAGAATTATCTGAACAACTCAGACTGGGTGCCTGCACATTCGTCGTAAGCTCCGTCACACGATGTCCTTCTGCATTCACACATACCAACACTTTCGGCGCAAGTACTTAACTTGTCAGTCATGCTGGCTACTACTGCTGGTGCTGTTGCTGCTGCCCTATGTGCAGATGCTGCCGATACCGATGCCCCTGCCGACGCTGATTGACTCAGAATCGGTGCTGGTAGTTCGCGTTGCTCCGGAAGCCGTTGCTGCTAGCGCTGCCGTCGAAGTCTCGGCTGCTGGTGCCCACTGCTGACACGAGCCCAGCAAGCCTCTACTTAGCCTTTTTCTTCTTTCTTGAAGTTCCACACCGAACTCACCCCACACCTAACTTCTGCTACCAATCCTCACTCATGTAACTGTTGCAAAATCTATGCTCGAAGCCCCTGTGCAAATGGCCTATCACGCAATGCACCTGGGATCTGGGTCACAGAATATAGTAACATGTTACAATTATAGTAGCAGTTCTAATGCCATTAGATTCATATCCCAGATGAGCCGCCAATAGCGACGTTACCTGGCAATAACTAGTGGATAGTAGCTTTTCCAATCAGTATTCCTTACAAGCAAATCAGTTGCCTGTGTACCCGCAGTTACTTATAATTTAGTTACTAGGGCTATGAACGGCTCTAATTAGAATAGCTCAAGGTAGTCATAGGGTCGAGCTGCACCCATCGTCTTTCACGCCCCACAACTAATTCACTACAAATAATGACCTGTAGCTCTGATCCAGCAGTTAAACTATGCATTCGCTAGAATTGTGAGTTAATAAAATACAGAGAAATACAAAAGTTAAATGAACAATTTAATAACAAGAGTCCTATTCTAACGTCTGTAACAGATGCAGACGATGGAGAATTATGTTGAATAATGTTTATTCAAGATAGGACCTCAAATAAATGGTAAGTGGTCGTACTATGCTCAGGTAAAATACAAACAGAAAATACCGTTTTCAAATGCAGTAAAGTTACGTTGAGAGCATTAGCAGAATGGTAGTAAAATCTTCACCAAAGACATGCGAAAACCAACCCCGTTTTGTAATCACAATAGACAAACATACACCAACTGAAAGTAGTTCAGAGATAGACATAATGTTTCACAAATCAACACATCTACATCTACATCTACATCCATACATCTTCGAGCCACCTGACGGTGTGTGGCGGAGGGTACCTTGGGTACCTCTATCGGTTCTCCCTTCTATTCCAGTCTCGCATTGTTCGTGGAAAGAAAGATGTCGGTATGCCTCTGTGTGGGCTCTAATCTCTCTGATTTTATCCTCTTAGTCTCTTCGCGAGATATACGTAGGAGGGGGCAATATACTGCGTGACTCCTCGGTGAAGGTATGTTTTCGAAACTTCAACAAAAGCCCGTACCGAGCTACTGAGCGTCTCTCCTGCAGAGTCTTCCACTGGAGTTTATCTATCATCTCCGTAACGCTTTCGCGATTACTAAATCATCCAGTAGCGAAGCGCGTTGCTCTCCGTTGGATCCTCCCTATCTCTTCTATCAACCTTATCTAGTAGGGATCCCACACTGGTGAACAATATTCAAGCAGTGGGCGAACAAGTATACTGTAACCTACTTCCTTTGTTTTCGGATTGCATTTCCTTAGGATTCTTCCAATGAATCTCAATCTGGCATCTGCTTTACCGACGATCAACTTTATATGATCATTCCATTTCAAATCACTCCTAATGCCTACTCCTAGATAATTTGTGGAATTAACTGCTTCCAGTTGCTGACCTGCTATATTGTAGCTAAATGATAAGGGATCTTTCTTTCTATACATTCGCAGCACGTTACACTTGTCTTCATTGACATTCAATTGCCATGTAATGCAAATGATAGTAACTCATACTCTGCTATTTACAGGTCCATAAATCAAGTGGCAAAATTTAGAGGCCTACTCTGGTACACATTGAGATTACTCGAAAAACAAAGTCCCTTCGAAAGTATGAGTACTGTAGCCGCTATTCACCGCACAGAATCAGCCAGCCTTATGAGTGAATCATGCACGCTACAGCAGGCAGGTCTGGCTTCTTCCAGCACTCAACGTAAGGTGTCCCCTTTGAGATCCAAGCGAAAAGCGTCTTCAAAAGTTAGCGTCTCATAGCAGCTGTTCGCCGCCCAGAATCGCCTGTACTTCCGAGCCGCGCTTGTTACCACAGGGAGGTCTGTCTTCTTTCAGCACAAACGTTAAAGTGTCCACAATCACTCCCTTGAGCTCTTCACTCGAAAAAAGTCGGAGTCTCCACATGACTCATAGTGTTCCACTACTATCTGCTTTTCCGTTGGATGAAGGTCGTACCCACCAAAAATACAGGGTGTTTCAAACGATAGGCGAGCTGTTCTGAAATCTTGATCAGTTTGTCAGGAGTACCTGTTCAATAACACTGTTTCTAAAGTCGGATAGATCAGCTGGTATCGGAGGGACATACACATGATCGCGTCAGGCCATGCATATAATGCTGTGTCAACCGGCCCCCTGCGCCCAATCCACCGGTCGTATACAACGTCGTTTAACCCGTCGTGTACTGAGTTATGCCGGTGAGGCGCCGCACCGCCTTGCTCCCAAACAAAGATGTGTTGTTCAGCTTCTTCCCATTGAGGCACGGGCCATACCTGTAGCACATCAAGATAAGAAACATCAGTTACAGTTGATTCACAGAAAAAGAAAGGCCCATAAACTTTCCGCGGGGATATTTCTTGGGGCTAAGCGTGAAAGACTCGCAGTCGTTCAACACGTTTCTCAGTCGCTCTCTGTTACTCCATACTCTTCCCACTGCACACAGGTATACAAACAAAACTTTGCTCTTTCATTTGGTGTATTATTTACAATTGTGAATTGAACGTAAGAAATGCTACAACGCCTTAAAACCGGTATGTTCATTTTGAAACACTCTGTACCTCGTTCTTACGTTTTACGGATGTGATGTGACCCATCTTTAAATAAAGATATGTTATAAACATTTGGTGACAGTAAGACCATTTACAATAATTACAAAGGTTTGCTCATAACTACACTCCTGGAAATTGAAATAAGAACACCGTGAATTCATTGTCCCAGGAAGGGGAAACTTTATTGACACATTCCTGGGGTCAGATACATCACATGATCACACTGACAGAACCACAGGCACATAGACACAGGCAACAGAGCATGCACAATGTCGGCACTAGTACAGTGTATATCCACCTTTCGCAGCAATGCAGGCTGCTATTCTCCCATGGAGACGATCGTAGAGATGCTGGATGTAGTCCTGTGGAACGGCTTGCCATGCCATTTCCACCTGGCGCCTCAGTTGGACCAGCGTTCGTGCTGGACGTGCAGACCGCGTGAGACGACGCTTCATCCAGTCCCAAACATGCTCAATGGGGGACAGATCCGGAGATCTTGCTGGCCAGGGTAGTTGACTTACACCTTCTAGAGCACGTTGGGTGGCACGGGATACATGCGGACGTGCATTGTCCTGTTGCAACAGCAAGTTCCCTTGCCGGTCTAGGAATGGTAGAACGATGGGTTCGATGACGGTTTGGATGTACCGTGCACTATTCAGTGTCCCCTCGACGATCACCAGTGGTGTACGGCCAGTGTAGGAGATCGCTCCCGACACCATGATGCCGGGTGTTGGCCCTGTGTGCCTCGGTCGTATGCAGTCCTGATTGTGGCGCTCACCTGCACGGCGCCAAACACGCATACGACCATCATTGGCACCAAGGCAGAAGCGACTCTCATCGCTGAAGACGACACGTCTCCATTCGTCCGTCCATTCACGCCTGTCGCGACACCACTGGAGGCGGGCTGCACGATGTTGGGGCGTGAGCGGAAGACGGCCTAACGGTGTGCGGGACCGTAGCCCAGCTTCATGGAGACGGTTGCGAATGGTCCTCGCCGATACCCCAGGAGCAACAGTGCCCCTAATTTGCTGGGAAGTGGCGGTGCGGTCCCCTACGGCACTGCGTAGGATCCTACGGTCTTGGCGTGCATCCGTGCGTCGCTGCGGTCCGGTCCTAGGTCGACGGGCACGTGCACCTTCCGCCGACCACTGGCGACAACATCGATGTACTGTGGAGACCTCACGCCCCACGTGTTGAGCAATTCGGCGGTATGTCCACCCGGCCTCCCGCATGCCCACTATACGCCCTCGCTCAAAGTCCGTCAAGTGCACATACGGTTCACGTCCACGCTGTCGCGGCATGCTACCAGTGTTAAAGACTGCGATGGAGCTCCGTATGCCACGGCAAACTGGCTGACACTGACGGCGGCGGTGCACAAATGCTGCACAGCTAGCGCCATTCGACGGCCAACACCGCGGTTCCTGGTGTGTCCGCTGTGCCGTGCGTGTGATCATTGCTTGTACAGCCCTCTCGCAGTGTCCGGAGCAAGTATGGTGGGTCTGACACACCGGTGTCAATGTGTTCTTTTTTCCATTTCCAGGAGTGTAAATAATCTAGTGTTCTTGGGCAAATGTGCCCATGTAAAATGACAACGAATTGACATTCCAATTTGTATAAGGTGTTATTTAAGCCTGCTTGTCAAGTGCCTTTTGAGACTAGATTACAAAGGTGGTGTTAGCTAACACATGCGATTGACCACTTCTTAAATCAAAGTGACTTTGCGTTATCAATTTTAATTAATATTTAAGTAAAGTTACTGGCAAAATAGAAAATTGTTCATTAATAAAAATTGAAGTACAACAAAATGTGAAATATTCATTCTTATTCATCTGCTGTGCAAATGTGGAGAATACGATGTTTTTACCAACATTTACGTAACAAATTGTTATGAAAGACATCATAAGTCAATATACAAAACAGCTACAGATGAGTAACTTTCACAGATGATAGTTATCGTGCAGTGCTAACATCTGAGATATCCCATGTTGAAGCGTTTAAAAGTTGTTAATCCAAGGTTCATTCTGAAAATGTTGATTTTCTGTGAAATATTAACTTCTCTAATTTCAAAGATAGTGAAATATTGTTGTTTCAATGGAAGTGCCTCATTTTTCAGACATTACAGATGTATTCAGATTCTCATTAACATTTGATTGTACACTATTATAGACACTGAAAGAGCTCTAAGAAGCCATGTTTCAGTTTGTCTCAAAGTTTGTCACTGCTGGTCGTTCCACATTCTGCTAAGTGAGTGACCATTGTCCAGCCCTCCTCTTTTGAGATTTACCCATACCTGGCTACACTCCTGGTCTTCATCGCTGGCCCACCTTGAGCAGGCGCTATGGCTCACCTTGAGCTCCGGGCCGAATAGTGTTCGGCCGTACATCAAATACACCTCACCTCACAGGAGTTCTGGGCAGCCGATTTGATCGCCTAAGTACGCGTAACGTTACATGTTCCTCCGGTCTCCACATCACCACCAATTCGCATTGCCATAGACTGCGTCCTCCATATGCAGAGCATAACAGAAAACGATCCTTAAAAGATAGGTGTGACGGAAGCAGCTCGTTTCATACTATCACGAAACATACCAGAGTGAATCATACACGTTATAAGCGATTTGGGGTGGAAACATTAAAACAAAGACGTTTCTCACAATGGTGAGACGTCTTCACTAAATTTTAGTCACTAACACTTTCTTGTGAACAAATGGCTCTAAGCATTATGGGACTTAACATCTGAGGTCATCAGTCCCCGAGACTTAGAACTACGTAAACCTAACTAACCTAAGGACATCACACACATCCATGCCCGAGGCAGGATTCGAACCTGGGACCGTAGCAGCAGTGCGGTGGCGGACTGAAGCGCCTAGAACCACTTGGCCACAGTGGCCGGCTTTCTTGTGAACATCCAAATGTTTTGTTATCTCCCAAGTACACAAGGGTAAAAACAGATAAAGTAAGAGGAATCACAGCTTCTACGCAATGACTTAGTTGTTAATTTTTCGCACACACTGTTCGAGAGTGGATGGTAGGGACATAGTCTGGCAGCAACTCCACCCACCCTCTGCCTAAAAGTTAAATGTGAGTTGCAGAGTAACACTGTAGATCAGTGTTCGATTTGTGCTTTCACCAGTGGGGGGGGGGGGGGGGGGGGGGGGAAGATGTCTTAGGGGGTTAGTATAATTATATATGTTACTAGCTTGGACCGTGGCGTTACCCATGGTTAAACAGTTATTTATAAATAGATGTTAATGCCGAAACTCACTATTCACGCGTAAGCACTATCAGAAAAGCCATCCCTTGTTATATCTTTAAAAGTACACTATAGGTAAAGCTTATTTACAAAATCATCTACATACAGATATACGAGGGGAATTCAAAAAGTAAAGGCACATTTGTGAAAAGCTGTACTTATTCTGATGATAGAAAACTGAAACGTTCGTTATTTTTCTACATAACCTCCATGGACTTCAATGCAGTTTTCCCGACGTTTTACGAGTTTTTTTACTTCATCAGAAGATACGTTTATCGGTTGCATCTGTAACCAATTTTGCACCGCAGCAATGACGTCTTCATCACTTTCAAATCTTCTTCCCTGTAGTACTTCCGTTAAGGGTCCAAACATGTGAAAATCGCTTGGAGACAGGTGTGGACTGTGGATGTTCCAGCACCTCGAATCTCAACTCCTTTATTGCGTCGGCTGTCCGTTTGGCAGAATGTGGGCGAGCGTTATCTTGCTGCAGGATGACACCTCTTCGCAGTTTTCCACGACGTTTGGATCTGATTGCAGGTTTTAGTTTCGTACGCAACACATCACATCCAACATACAATACGCACCTGGCTCTAAAGCCTCGTTTACGCTGGGGCGACGTCTTGCAACATTGTGGCATGCTACGGAAATGTGGCGTGCGTCGTCTTGTCGTTTAGTTCTAAATGTTTTGAAATGCTTACCTACTACATAACACTTTTTCAAAATTAATAAGCATACATATTAATAGTATTAATAGTAAGACTGTATTAAAAACTTTCAGTGTTCGGCTCCACAAATTTAAATTGTATATGAAGTTTTACTCCAGTGCGTGAGAAATAAACATCCCAGGTTGGGGTGCATAAACTAAAACCAGAGGAGGGGATGGTCTGATGCAGAGGGGGGGGGGAAATCCCCCCCCATCCCCCCCCCTCCAAATCGCACACTGCTGTAGATGTAGGTGGTGCTTCACAGCAAAAGTCCCATTAGCGTCAGATATCGATATTAGCTGTGACATCGAAGCAGTGCATCAGAAAATAATGGCAACGTTATTGGAGGATGGTGCAATTTGTAGATGGTGCTGCACTTCATAGCAAAACGTCCCATTAGAGTGAGATATAGATATTAGCTGATCGAAGTAGTGCATCAGATAATCATTACAACATTATTGTAGGATGGCGCAATTTGCTGACGGTGATGCAAGTTTCATGAGGTGATACTCAGCGAGAGGGTTCACTGTCAGCTGTTCCTGGAACCTTTATGGACCACTGCACACAGTGTGATATGGGAGTGCTGAAAGAGCAGGGCGCAGGGCTGCCGCTAACAGCTCGCCGGCGGACGCGTGGTAATTGAAATCTTGATAAGGCGCCCCGAATAAAGGGCCGTCCGCCGCATGGCTACCGATGCGTGCGCGCCGGACACACACCATCCATAATTGCTGCGATCGTGGGCGCTGCCGCATTAATTGAACGTTCCACATGCCATACTCCAAACATGACGAACGAGAACGCTCCCGGCAGATGTACGAGGCCTGACACTGGAAAGCTTAATGCCATTGCTGTGTTGCGTCTAAGAAACAAAAATTATCTCAATTCACACTTTCTTATAATTTGCATAAACAAGCAGAGGGGTAGCGTGGCCATAATCGCTAACTCCCACATGTCAGCACGCTTTAGCTGGTGACCCGTGGCAAGGTCACACAAGGCAGGAGAGAAGTGGGGAGGGGTGGAAGAGGGGAGGGCGAGATCGTCCAACATCTATCGAGCTCCTTCCCGCCCCCCATTTTACTCTCGTCCAATAGGAATCATTCGAATTCTCCGCTTTGCAGGGGAAAAACACGTTGAACAATTCAGTAACAAACTATTATTTTTTCTAAAAATTGTTCAATCGATCAGAGGTGAGGACTCGTGACTCCAGTGTTGCGTGTGACACGAGCGTTGACGCTGACGTGACATTGACGTCACACGCCTCTGCTAGGCGCCACTGAGGGGCGAGATTCCGAGCGCACCGACGACGTGTGTCCAGTCAGTTTTCCACGTCTCTCTGGCATCTCCGCAAGCAAATGCTGCGAACTTTCTGCAAGCCCAATGTCACGCAGTTTTTGCGATCACACTGAGAGGATGCGCCTTGCGTTTGCAAGCGTGGAGCGGTCGCCAGAGATGTCGCTGATACGTGCGGTCTGACAGCCATAGTGAGTGGTGAGAGAAACATTAACAATTTTATCCCGATAATCGCGATGTATAAATTACACTTGCGTTTATTTTAATTACATTGACTGGCACCCACAAAATGTTGCGTGAAGTCTGTATTAATTCCATGTTGCATCACCGAACATCATCTCTGTCAATTCTGCTACGCATTTTAATTTATTTTATTTTATTGTTCAGCTAATTCAATCTATACAAGATGTAGCCTCTTTAAGTTATTAAATGCATTTTTAAGAGGTGTTTCCATGTGTCTCTGTCCACTGCTGTCTTCTGCCAGTTGAAGCTCGCAACTTTCCTGAGTTCCTTATCCCAGCGATTAGGTGGTCTCCCTGGTGGTCTTCGTTTTTTCTCTGGGACTCCGCTCTAAAACTGATTTTGTCCATCTTCCTTCCTTCGTTCGTGCTATGTGTCCTGCCCTTCGCCATTTTAGAGTCTTGACCCGCTCTACAATATCTTTTACTCCTGTTATTTCTCATATGTCTTCACTTTTCTGTCGATCGTTCTTAGTGACACCTAACATTGACCTTTCCATAGCTCTCTGGGCAATTCTAAGCTTTCTTTTGAAAAATTCATTTAAAGCCCAAGTTTCACACCCGCACGATAAAACCCATAGGACACAGTGATCGAAAACTGTCTCTTTTAAGTCGACTGGCATGTTAGATCTAAAAAACTGTTGCATTCCTTCCGTAAGCCCTCCAATCCAGTTTAATTAGACGAAAAATTTCAGATTTCAAATCCCCTTTTGTGTCCATTGATTGTCCCAGATAAATGTATTCTGTAACATTGTTTAGGATGTTGCCGTTCAGTGTTACTTGTCCTGCAGCTACCCACTTATTATGCATAACCTTAGTTTTAGAGCGATTTATTTTAAGTCCGACTTGCACAACGATCTGTTAAGTCTTTTATAGAGGACTGCATTTCCACCGTACTGCTAACTAGGACCACTATTTCATCAGCAAATCTCAGTTCGGTGAGCCTTTTACCATTAATCCTTATTCCTCTGTTGTTCCAAATAATTTTGGACATAGCCATCTCGAGAACTGCTATAAATAACTTCGAGGATACAGGAGAGCCCTGCTTTACTCCTTTTCCAATGGGAAATCCGCACTTGTTTCTCCTATGATGATAGATGCTGCAGACGTGTCATAAATGTTGCACAATATGATTATATATTTAGTTTCCACTCCTTGATCGGCCCGTGCTTCTATGACTGCAGTGTGGTTGACAGAATCAACGGCTTTTTCGAAGTCAATGAAGGCTATGCATAGTGGCATTTCATACTCATTAGCTCGACTAATTACCTCACGCTGTGTGTTTATATGGTCAATTGTGCTGAAACTACTGCGGAATCCAGCTTGTTCTATGGGATGTGCAGTCTCCACTACCATTTTATTGCAATTTATCAGGACTTTAGTGAACACTTTATATAAAACCGAAAGTAAGCTAATGAGGCGGTAGTTCTTCAGATCGTGAAAACTTCCCTTCTTATGTGGTAAGATTATGTTTGCTTTGTTCCATCTGGTTGGCATGCTGCCATTCAGAATACACGAAGTAAAGACTTTAGCGAAATGTTTCTCTGTTTTCTCCCTTTGTGACGCCTGAAATGAATATCCTTCTATTTCCATCTATTGTACTATAAATTTTTTCCTTATTTTGTTACCTGAAGATATGACATTTCGGTGTCTTTATATATTGTAATTGTTTTACAATTTGTATGTCAATGTGTAATTGGTTTATTTTGTAAATATTATTTGTATTTTTACGCTGAGTCTTGCCTAGGGGTAACTATGCTATCGAAAGATTACATCGATAGGTCGTGTGGAGAACCAAAGTGTTTAGGATCTTTGGTAGTGTAAAATCTGCCTCGTGGAGCGTGGGCAGAGCAGAGTCTGGCCGGAGTAGGGCGGTGAAGCAGGTATGTTGAGTGACGCTCCCGCGAATTGCCGCGCTTTCGGGGTTTGGCAGCATGTAATTACGCTCGACTTGCTATGATAGTTTCTGGCACGGTGTCGTGGACGGGAAACTTACTTCTAAATTGCGTAGATTTACGTTGCTTTTGAGATGATTGTTGAGGTAGCCCAAGACTAGCCTTATTTTATTTAATTTCGTAGTGCTTCAGAAGAAAAGTTCACTATTAATTTCAGTCACTAAATTAACTTTCAATTTTCCGGTTTTATTAATTCTTTTGCTAAATTAAGTCAGAGTGTAGCGAACTTTATTACTTCTGACAAACATTCAGTTTTCACACAAGACGTGTCAACCTTCAGTTGCCACGCTTTTAGTGCTAATTGTATGTGCATTAACCTTTCTTTTTCAGTTATTATAGTAGTTGTCCGTACGACTGGCGACCGTAATTTTCCCCAAATCTCAAATATCTTATTAACGCTAGTTAATTGTTAAAGTAACGACCACATGTTTACTTTCTTTATTAACTTTACCATTTTTCAAAATTAATTCCCACCAATTTCATTTGCATTTTTTCTTTCGTTTAGATGTAACTCTTCCTCCCTCTTTACCGACAGATTAACTTCGGTGACGATTCCTTTTCCCAAAATTCCATTAGGTACACGTGGTTTAATTTTTCACTGTCATTAAGGTCGATAAGTGAGGGGGAGTTTATACCCTATAAGCTTGAGTATGTCAATTGTCAGACCATCATGACACCCCGCTTTTCCATTCTCCATCTCTTTTATGGCATTTCTTATTTCTTCGGGGAGGATTTTGGAGAATTTGTCATTATCTGTTTAAGGTTTTCCTAGCGGTTCCTGTGTTCTTTCAAACAATTTACTATAGAAATTCTGTACATGCTATAGAATTTCTTCCTTTTTCGTTATGCATCCATTGTCACCGTCAATTGAGATGATTTCGTTTTTAACAATGAGAAGCTTTTGTTTAGCTTTCTTGCAGCTCCTTTTACTCTATAATGCTAATTTTATGGTGTTTTCATTATATTTTTGTATGTCGGCTTTCATATTCTTTCTTATGCACTTACACAGTTCTTAATGTTCTGTCTTGTCACAAGAAGTTTTAATTTTCATCTCTCGTCTTTTTACAAGTGAAGCTTTGGTTTCCACCCTTAACTTTCCTGGGTTTTAGTAATTGTTGTCACTCCACCTATTTGTTTTGCAATTTCCATTATCGTTTCTTATGTTGACTCTTCTAATCTCACTCGAAGGGCATACTGAAAATCATTTTTCCTTTCGTTTTTATTTATCCGTATCTATAATTTCTTTTTTCTGTGATGTTAGTTTTCTTCGTTCTTGTTGAGTATTAATGTCTATTTTCGCTCTTACCAGTCTATGGTTGCTACCATATTAAATTGATTTAAAACTGAAACATCTTTGATTATTTTGGTGTAATTTGAGGTGATAATAACTATTTCATTGTGGGTCTCATGATTTGGGCTTCTACATGTCCATTTCCTATCATGGTGTTTCTTAAAAAAGGTGTTCATGATGAATAATTTATTTTCTTCAACTTAGATGAAGTTCACATCCAACAGGATGGACTCTCCATGGGATCATCCAGAAGTGGCCCGCTGCCCAACATCTTTCTTAATAACCTTAGAAACAAAATATTTGAAGAAATAACCAAAAACCAGAACAGTATAAATTAATGTATTGCTGACACTACATTGATAACATAGTTACTTGGTAGATGAAACACATTACCAGGTAGTACAGCTACACAGAGACATTAATACTGCCGATCTGAAAATATTCTTTACCCTTCAAACTGTAAGAGGCGAAAAAAAATTCCTAGACAACAGAAAACAAAGAAAGCGGATTCCGGTTCTCAATATAGAGGAAACATATATCAACTAAGATAATTATTCATTATTGTTCAGACCACACAACAACCCACAAGCAGGTCAGCTTCATATAATCCTAAACGAACTGAACAGAAATCCAATGGACAAAGATAGCTAAGCACAAGAACTAACATAGTCAGATAGATTGCCACAAAAAATGGATACAGAATACTGAAGACAAACTGAATCATAATATAAGAACATAACTGACACCAAACACATACGACAGTATGACAGCAAAACACACCACTAACAACCACACAACATGGAATATACAAAGCACACAAGATGAAGAAACCACAAGAAAGCGCCGGCCGCTGTGGCCGAGCGGTTCGAAGCACTTCAGTCCAGAACCGCGCTGCTGCTACTGTCGCAGGTTCGAATCCTACCTCGGGCATGGATATGTGTGATGTCCTTAGGTTAGTTAGCTTTAAGTAGTTCTAAGTCTAGGGGATTGATGACCTCAGATGTTAAATCCCATAGTGCTTAGAGCCATTTGAACAACAAACAATGAAAACATGGCACACACTGACACTGGACAACATAATAACACACAGAATAGAAAATACGGCGTGAATAAAGGTATAGATGTGGTTCATAAAACAAGCACCACTCCACAGGAAAGGTTAAAAATACCCATCACCATCAGAGATAAATTCAGCCCAGCAAATATGTAACATCTAATCAGCAAAAACTGTGAATCAGGATATTGGACAGATATGTAGAAATTTCAGGATAAGACACTCGGAACATTTAAGAGCACTGAAATGTGATAGACCACATTCCACACTTGCAGATCACCCCCACAAATACAACTACCATAAAATGGGGTAGAAACAGAGCTCAAAATTATCCAACACATTAATCATCGGTACCATAACTAACGATAGAAGAAAACAGAAGAAAATAATTACACAGAACAAAAAAATCATCAATGACCGAACAGTACTCTGTATACACTGTAACGAAACACTAGTCATCACTCTAAACGAACTATAAAATAACACAAATAACAGCCACACACACACACACACACACACACACACACACACACACACACACACTACACTAACGCAATGATAACAAAAGAAACAAATCCATAGTTCACGGCCATCAAAGCAGAACAAAACAGTGAAACAAACGAAAATCAAAAGCGGATCAGAAATCAAATTATGCAATGAAAAGTGTGTCCAGGCCACAGCAATATAACAAGACAGAGGATTCACAACTGATGAGGAGAAAACGTGAGTAAACAGTGTTAAAACACGAAACATAATCTATGAGTAACAAAACCACACCAAATACTTCTCCATATCAAAGCTTCAAAAAAGTTTTACCATTGCCCACAAGTCAGTATAACTTCACAAATGCAACAAAAAGACGCATATAACACAAATACCATTCTGTCAGAACTCAAGACAAGCCAAATACAGCAATAGTAAGGCCAAAAATTAGTTTATACCACGATTTTTATCCAAATAAGTGTTTCGAAATATGAATTATAAACAAAAATTCCAGGCAAATGGTTTCCAAACATCCCCTATGTTTGCAGATGACACGATATACAAATTTAAACCTGTGACTGATTTCAGTTGGCAGCCCAAGGCAGACACAATGTAAAATGAAAGGCAAAGCATATATGCAATTTAAATAAGAACAAAATCCGATGTAATATACGGGGGGGGGGGTGGCTTCAGATAAGTTACTCCTCCAATTTTTAATTCTGTTTTCTATGTTCGTTAAGGTGCTACATGTCATGCATATTATTCGGCCGAAGTTCCCGCTTCGCTGACGCATGCTACAGCCTCCTGACGCTAGAGGGCTCCGAAGTGTAGCGTGTTACATGGCGGTGTGCAACTCAACTACGTCGATGCGTGACCGGATTTTATAACTGCAGTAAACTTTCTCCGCCAATGGAGCGCCCTCTTCTTCAGCATGACAATGCTAGACCACACACTAGCATTGCGACATCAGGAACAAACCGACGCCTTGAGTTCGCTTTCATCGATCATCCTCCATACAATTCCGACTTGGCCCTATCCGCTTTTCCTAAACTTATGTTTCCTAAACCTTAGAGGTCTTACGATGAGGGGTAGTGCTTACGATGAGTAACAAAACCACACCAAATACTTCTCCAGGTGCTTCTTTAGGTACTGTCTTCAACTTGATTCTAATTGTACTTAATACTAGATTGTGGTCTGCCCCTATTGCCGCTCCTCGGAAGGATAGTACATCGCTAATTGCCTTTATATGTCATTTATCTGTGAGAACATGGTCATTCAGAATTTCCGTTTTCCTATCACTTGAATTACAGTTTTCTTTGTATACAGGCTTACGATGAGGGGTAGTGCATCTGATATTAATGTCCGTTACTGTAGCAAAATTTTTCAGCCAAATGGCATTGTCATTACTTGATACTGATGAAGTGGTGCAAGCAGAGGTGAGATTGTGGAACGTTCTACAGTGCCTTATGAACAAAAATGTCTCCCGTTGTCAGAAACGCTTTCATCGTCAGGGTGCCTACGTTGAGAAGAACAAAGATGTAGAATATTAATAAAGTTCGTTTTATTTAAAAGCTTTGAAAGATATCACTTAAGACATTCAGAGGCATTATTTTTAGTACTTTCTCGTATTTCGTAAAGTAAATACATCGATATGTATGTATATTAGAAAAATAAAAAAAAGAAGCCCACTGAGAATACCACAACTGTGGTGAGAGATCTTTGAGTATTAAAGCAAAGCAATAGTGTACAAGCAAAACCCCTGCATGAAACATGGACCTTGCCGTTGGTGGGGTGGCTTGCGGGCCTCAGCGATACAGATAGCCGTACCGTAGGTGCAACCACAACGGAGGGGTATCTGTTGAGAGGCCAGACTAACGTGTGGTTCCTGAAGAGGGGCAGCAGCCTTTTCAGTAGTTGCAAGGGCAACAGTCTGGATGATTGACTGACCTGGCCTTGTAACACTAACCAAAACAGCTTTGCTGTGCTAGTACTGCGAACGACTGAAAGCAAGGGGAAACTACAGCTGTAAATTTTCCCAAGGGCATGCAGCTTTACTCTATGATTAAATGATGATAGTGTCCTCAT
Organism: Schistocerca cancellata; assembly: GCF_023864275.1. Taxonomy (NCBI): domain Eukaryota; kingdom Metazoa; phylum Arthropoda; class Insecta; order Orthoptera; family Acrididae; genus Schistocerca; species Schistocerca cancellata. The sequence continues at coordinate 750,567,535 of NC_064627.1, forward strand.
GGATAGGTTAAAGTTAGATATAGTGGTAATAAGTGAAGTTCCATGGCAGGAGGACCAGGTGAATATAGGGTTATAAATACAAAATCAAATAGGGGTAATGCAGAAGTAGGTTCTATTATGAATAAAAAAATAGGAGTGCGGGTAAGCTACCAAAAACAGCACAGTGAAGGCATTATTGGCCAAGATAGACACGAAGCCCGCGCCTACTACAGTAGTACAAGTTTATGTGCCAACTAACTCTGCAGATGACGAAGAAATTGATGAAATGTTCGATGAGATAAAATAAATTATTCAGATAGTGAAGGGAGACGAAAATTTAATAGTCATGGGTGACTGGAATTCGGTACTAGGGAAAGGAAGAGAAGGAAGCGTAGTAGTTGAATATGGAATGGGGGTTAAAAATGAAAGAGGAAACCTACTGGTAGAATTTTGCACAGAGCATAACCTAATCATAGCTAACAATTGGTTCAAGAATCATGAAAGAAGTTTGTATACATGGAAGAAGCCTGGAGATACTAGAACGTAACAGATAGATCATATAATTGTAAGACAGAGATTTAGGAACCAGGTTTTAAATTGTAAGGAATTTCCAGGGGCAGATGTGGACTCCGACCACAATCTATTCGTTCAGAATTGTAGATTAAAACTGAAAAGACTGCAAAAAAGGGGGAATTTAAGGAGATGGGACCTGGATAAACTGACAGAACCAGCGATTGTAGAGAGTTTTAGGGAGAGCATAAGGGAACAATTGACAGGAATGGGGGAAAGAAATACAGTAGAAGAAGAATGGGTAGCTTTGAGGGATGAAGTAGTGAAGGCAGCAGAGGGTCAAGTAATTAAAAAGACGAGGGCAAGTAGAAATCCTTGGGTAAGAGAATAAATATTGAATTTAATTGATGAAAGAAGAAAGTAAATGAAGCAGAGAAAAAGGAATACAAACGTCTAAAAAATGAGAACGACAGGAAGTGCAAAATGGCTATGCAGGGATGGCTAGAGGATAAATGTAAGGATGTAGAGGCGCATATCACTAGGGGTAAGATAGATACTGGCTACAGGAAAATTAAAAAGACCTTTGGAGAAAAGAGAGCCACTTGCATGAATATCAAGAGCTCAGATGGAAACCCAGTTCTAAGCAAAGAAGGAAAGCAGAAAGGTGGAAGGAGTATATAGAGGGTCTATACAAGGGCGATGTCCTTGAGGACAATATTATAGAAATGAAAGAGAATGTAGATGAAGATGAAATAGGAGATGTGATACTACGTGAAGAGTTTGACAGAGCACTGAAAGACCTAAGTCGATACAAGGCCCCAGGAGAAAACAACATTCCATTAGAACTACTGACAACCTTGGGAGAGCCAGGCCTAACAAAACTCTACCATCTGGTGAGCAAGATGTATGAGACAGGCGAAATACACTCAGACTTCAAGAAGAATATAATAATTCAAATCACAAAGAAAGCAGGTGTTGACAGATGTGAAAATTACCGAACTATCTGTTTAATAACCCACGGCAGCAAAATACTAACGCGAATTCTTTACAGACAAGTGGGAAAAATGGTAGAAGCCGACCTTGGGGATGATCAGTTTGGATCCCGTAGAAATGTTGGACCATCTGAGGCAATACTGACCCTACGACTTATCTTAGAAAATAGAAAAGCAAACCTACGTTTCTAGTATTTGTAGACCTAGAGAAAGCTTTTGACAATGATGACTGGATTACTCTCTTTCAAATTCTGAAGGTGGCAGGCGTAAAATACAGGGAGCGAAAGGCTATTTACAATTTGTACAGAAACCTGGTGGCAGAGTCGAGGGACATGAAAGGGAAGCAGCGGTTGGGAAGGGAGTGAGACAGGGTCGTAGCCTCTCCTCGATGTTATTCAATCTGTATATTGAGCAAGCAGTAAAGGAAACAAAAGGAAAATTCGGAGTAGGTATTAAAATCCATGGAGAAGAAATAAAAACTTTGAGGTTCACCGATTACATTGTAATTCTGTCAGAGACAGCAAAGGACTTGGAAGAGCAGTTGAACGGAATGGATAGTGCCTTGAAAGAAGGGTATAAGATGAACATCAACAAAAACAAAACGAGGATAATGGAATGTAGTCGAATTAAGTCGGGTGATGCTGAGGGAATTAGATTAGGAAATTAAACACTTAATGTGGTAAAGGAGTTTTGCTATTTGGGGAGCAAAATATCTTATGATGGTTGAAGTAGAGAGGATATAAAAGGTAGACTGGCAATGGCAAGGAAAGCGTTTCTGAAGAAGAGAAATTTGTTAACATCGAGTATAGATTTAAGTGTTAGGAAGTCGTTTCTGAAAGTATTTGTATGGAGTATAGCCATGTATGGAAGTGAAACATGGACAATAAAGAGTTTGAACTAGAAGAGAATAGAAGCTTTCGAAATGTGGTGCTACAGAAGACTGCAGAAGATTAGATGGGTAGATCACATAACTAATGAGGAGGTTGTTGAATCGAATAGGGGAGAAGAGGAGTTTGTGGCACAACTTGACTAGAACAAGTGATCGGTTGGTAGGACAAGTTCTGAGGCATCAAGGGATCACCAGTTTAATATTGGAGGGCAGCGTGGAGGTTAAAAATCGTAGAAGGAGACCAAGAGATGAATACACTAAGCAGATTCAGAAGGATGTAGGTTGCAGTAGGTACTGGGAGATGAAGAAGCTTGCACAGGATTGAGTAGCATGGAGAGCTGCATCAAACCAGTCTGAGTACTGAAGACCACAACAGCAACATCTAGAATGAAGATGTAGAATATTAGTAAAGTTCTTTTTATTGAAAAGCTTTGAAAGATTTCACTTAAGACATTCAGATGCATTATTTTTTAGTACACTCTCGTATTTCGTTATGTAAATAGATCGGTATGTATGTATTTTAGAAAAATAAAAAAGAAAGCCCACTGAGGATGCCACAAATGTGGTGAGATATGTTTGAGTATTAAAGCAAAATAATAGTGTACATGCAAAAGTGTTGACTCATCCTTAATCCATTATTATTTTCTGCAACCAAAGGAACTGAGCTCGTAACTCCAATAAGACTGTATTTTGTAGATTTTTGTGAATAGATTCAACCTTTGTTTTAGATATTGTTTCTTTTCCTAATGCTTTTTCTCTGTCTTGTATGTCTGCCGGTAAGTAAGTTCTCTTTCAGGATTCTAGTTTGCTTGTGGCCATTTCTTGCATGATTTCTTATGTTTTCCTTTATCTTTCTCAAATTGTTCATCAAACCATTTCTTTCTGACTTCTTTTACCCTCTGCAGTTTATGACTTGCAGCTGTGAGGATGATTTCTTCTGCTCTGTTCCAACACTCATTACTAGTCCTTCCATGATTTTCTCCCATGCTACTTAGAACACCATGTCGGTATTTTAGTATTATTCCGTTCCTGTTACATTTCCCAGATCATATTTGGTCACATGTCCAGGTCTGATTTTTGTTTTAGGTACTGTCTTCAACTTGATTCTCATTGTACTTAATACTAGATTGTGGTCTGCCCCTATTTCCGCTCCTCGGAAGGATAATACATCTCTAATTGCCTTTCTATGTCATTTATCTGTGAGAACATGGTCATTCAAAATTTCACTTGAATTACAGTTTTCTTTGTGCACAGGCTTACGATGAGGGGTAGTGCTTCTGATATTAATGTCCGTTATTGTAGCAAAATTTTGGTACTATTACATTAAAATTTCCTATTACTATCTTGACATCGTGTTTTTCGTTTTGTTCTATTACTAAAAATTTCGCTGAAATATTATCTCCATTCCTTCCGCCCATGGAAGTCCTCGATTAATAAAAATGTCCTACACATATTCAAGCTAAGTTGTTCCATGAGTAGCCACAAAAGACAACCGTTTGATACAGTCCATTTCTATCCACTTTTTCCATTAGGGTGGTTATTAGTCCCAAACTAGAATAATCAAAGACTTTTGACGTTATGCTCTGCGACCATTGACCAGAATAATTACTAAAGAATCAAGGAAACTAATACCCAGTACCTTGTCCCATTATTTCACAACCCAAAATCGGAAGACAGAAGTGCTTGTAATGATTACAACGTAAGTAGGATATGAGTTCGTTCTTTTGAATTTAAAGTGAATTATTTGAAGAAGAACAAGGTGGAAATGTATAAACTGTAAGAAGAGCGGGAGAGTGTTGTTAGCGTGGTTGTGATCACGTCTTTTATTTAATATTTTTTTCAAGGGACAAACAAACAGATCTGTGCAATACATCACCATCGTAAAGAAACTTAAAGTACCTCTTCAACGAGTTAACACGTAAGACACTGCGGTGCTTTGGTACAATAATGCGAGTCGCAGGCAAGGAGGGACTCCACTGCATAGAGCGAAGAGCTTGGATGGATAATCTTGCTTCGAACCTTCCTCACAAATTCAAAGTTATGGTGGAACGGAATGCCAAACTACGGCCTTTGCGGCTCGCGGGTAAATACCCTGTCGAATGAGCTGCCAAACACGACTCCTGTCCCGCCTCGAGAGCTTTACTTCAGCGAGTGCCTGTTCCCTTACCTTCCAAACTTCACAGAAATCCTCCACATACCTTCCCGGACTATCAATCCTGGAAGGATAAGATGTACAAACGGAAGTGAAACGCAGTGGACTGGTCGTGAATCGTGCTTGGACAGACCAGTTGGTAGAGTCATTTTCTGCGAAATGCAATAGATGCAGAATCTAATTCCGGACCGGCATGCAGTTTCAATCTGCCAGGAACATTCAAGCAAACACACACTCCGCAGCAGAAAGAAAATTCATTCTGGAATCTCGCGTCATTCGCCATACGGCAATGTCATAGCGACATAATGCTTCCTACATCTACATACATACTCCATAAACCACAACACGGTGTGTGGTGGAGGGTTCGTTGTACAACTACTATTCATTTCCCATTCCACTCACAAATAGAGTGCCAAAATTTCTCTTATCTTATCCTCATGGTCCTTACACAAAATGTATTTTGGCGGCTGTTGGATCGTTCTGCAGTCAGCCTCAAATGCCGGTTCTCTAAATTTTCTCAGTAGTTCCTCGAGAAAAAACATTGTCTTTCATCCAGGGATTACCATTCGAGTTCACGAAGCATCTCCATAATACTTAGGTGCTGATCGAACCTACCGATAATAAATCTAGTCGCACATCTTTGAATTGCTTCGATGTCGTCCTTTAATCCGACCTGCTGGTGATCCCATACACCCAAGCAGTACTCAAGAATGGGTCGGAGCAATGTACCACACGCGATCTCCTTTACAGGTGACCCCTACTTTCCTAAAATTCTCCCAGTAAACCCAAGTTGATCATTCGCCATCTCTACTACAGTCTTTACCTGCTCGTTCCATTTGATGTCGCTTTGCAACGTTACGCCTACATATTTAATCGACGTGGCTGTGTCAAGCAGAACGCTACTAATGCTATATTCGAACATTACGGGTTTGTTTTTCTTACTGATCTGCATTAAATTACATTTTTCTCCATTTACAGCTAGCTGCCGCTGATCATGCCAACTAGAATTGTTTTCGAAGTCATCTTGAATCCTCCTCAAGTCACTCAACGATGACACCGTCCTATAAACCTCAGCAATATCAGCAACAGTCACAGACTGCTGCTCACCCTGTTCGCCAGATAAGTTATGTACATAAAAAATAAGAGTGGTCCTGTTACATTTCGCTGAGGCACTCCTGACGATCCCCTTGTCTCTGATGAACACTCGCCGTTGAGAACAACGTACTCGGATCTGTCACTTAAGAAGTCTTCGAGCCAGTCACATACATGGGAACCTGTTCCATATTCCTGTACCTTCGTTAAAAGTCTCTCTAGGACACGGTGTCAAACGCTTTTCGGTGATCTCTGAACGTGGAATCTGCCTGTCGCCCTTCATACGCGATTCGCATGATGTCATGTGAGAAAAGGGCAAACTGAGTTTCGCGTGACAGATGCTTTCCTATTCTGTGTTGATTTGCGGACAGATGCTTTTCTGTCTCAAGGAAATTTATTGTATTCGAACTCATAATATGTTTAAGAATTCTGTCGCAAACCAAATTAAGGATATTGGTCTGTAATCATGTGAATCCGTTCTTTTACCCTTCTCATACGCGGGTCTCACCCGCGCTTCCCTCCGGTCGCCATGACATAGCGCTGGGCGAGAATTCCGCGATGAGTACAAGCTAAATAAGAATCCAATGTCTGGATTCCATCCGGACATGGTGACTTATTTGTTTTCAACCATTTCTGTAGTTTCTCTCTTCCATGGATGCCTATCATTCTGTCCTTCATATGGGAAGCCATGCGTTGGTCAAATGGTGGTCTGTTTGTACGATTCTCCTACGTGAACGTATTCTTCAATGTGAAATTTAACACTTCGCCTTTTTTTCTGTCTTCTACTGGTACACAAGACTGGTCAAGAAGCCATCCACCGTCTTAGATATTTTACGCAGGACCAGAATTCTCCGCAAGATGTTTTGCTAGGGTATGACGGTAGCAGTTGTTGAATGTTTCGAGCATCGATCTTTCTGCAGATGCACGAATCTCTACTAACTTTTGCCTGAAGTCTTTTGCACGTCGTCTTTCGAACAGAGTGTGCTACAGTCTTTGCTCCCTCACCATTTTTTGAATTTCGTTGTTAAACCAAAGTGGTTCCTTTCCATCTTTAATACATTTATTTAGCACATCTTCCTCCAGAGCAAAATTTACTTACGGCTTAAACTTCGCTCATAATTCTTCGGCGTGTATCCTATTGGAGCAAAATCATTTCAGTTCATTCTCTAAGTGGAATTTTTACAACTGATTATCTGTTCTTTCTAGCAGAAATACTCTCGTAGTATTATTGATTGATTTATTAAGTTTAGTATAGTCGCGATGTTGACATCATAGTCATTTATCCCTGTCTGAATACTGACGCCGTCGATGGCGTTGTAGCTACAAGGTCTGTTTCCATTGTGTGTAGGTTGTCAAATTAGCTGCTCAAGACAGTTTTCGGAAAATGTGTTCAGAAGTAGTTCGCAAGACCATCTGATTGTGGCCCTGCAATGAATCCATAGACGTTCCAGTCTGTAGTCGATATGTCAAATTCACCTCCAATTCATACCGCATGATAAATGTGTTTCTGACCGTGGGTTTATTTGGATGGATTCTAAAACTTGTGATCTAGGGTAGGTTTTTGAATAGTAATCAGAACGCCCTCTGTCCTGGGTCCGAACCCAGCCACTATTTACATTTTGAATAAAAATCATCAACAATGGCGGCATCCGCAGATTTCCGGCATAAAATTTCACCCTCGTTCTGGCAACGGCGTTGTCAGAGAGGCCGAAGGAGTGAACAGAGGTTCAGGGCACTCTCTTGCCCTTGTTGAGGGAAGGTCACCCTGAAAGCGGAGGAATTAGCAATGATGAACAGCACAAGAATGCAGAAGGCAATGGAAACCACAACATTAAAGACACATTAGGTTTCACCACAGAACAAGTGGCCTTTAACTGAGAAAACGTCATGATGATCTCTCCATTCACAAAAGATTCCAGGCTCCCCATTGGAATCCCTTGGAGGGGGCTGTCTAGGGGGAGGTGATCATGAGAAAAAGATTGCATAACCAACGGAAGGATAACGTTCTACGAGTCGGCGCTTGGAATGTCAGACGTTTGGCCCTGATAAGGATGCTAGAAAATCCAGAAAGGGAAATGCTAAGGCTCAGTCTAGATACAGTGGGGGTCAGTGAAGTAATATGGAAAGAAGACTAGAATTTCTGATCACATGAGTATAGGACAATATCAACAGCAGCGGAAAATGGAATAACACGAGCAGGATTGGTTATGAATAGGAAGGTACTGCAAAGAGTGAGAAACTGTGAACAGTTAAGCTATAGTGTTCTTCTCATCATAACAGACAGCAAACAAACACGAACAGTAATACACTCCTGGAAATTGAAATAAGAACACCGTGAATTCATTGTCCCAGGAAGGGGAAACTTTATTGACACATTCCTGGGGTCAGATACATCACATGATCACACTGACAGAACCACAGGCACATAGACACAGGCAACAGAGCATGCACAATATCGGCACTAGTACAGTGTATATCCACCTTTCGCAGCAATGCAGGCTGCTATTCTCCCATGGAGACTATCGTAGAGATGCTGGATGTAGTCCTGTGGAACGGCTTGCATGCCATTTCCACCTGGCGCCTCAGTTGGACCAGCGTTCGTGCTGGACGTGCAGACCGCGTGAGACGACGCTTCATCCAGTCCCAAACATGCTCAATGAGGGACAGATCCGGAGATCTTGCTGGCCAGGGTAGTTGACTTACACCTTCTAGAGCACGTTGGGTGGCACGGGATACATGCGGACGTGCATTGTCCTGTTGGAACAGCAAGTTCCCTTGCCGGTCTAGGAATGGTAGAACTATGGGTTCGATGACGGTTTGGATGTACCGTGCACTATTCAGTGTCCCCTCGACGATCACCAGTGGTGTACGGCCAGTGTAGGAGATCGCTCCCCACACCATGATGCCGGGTGTTGGCCCTGTGTGCCTCGGTCGTATGCGGTCCTGATTGTGGCGCTCACCTGCACGGCGCCAAACACGCATACGACCATCATTGGCACCAAGGCAGAAGCGACTCTCATCGCTGAAGACGACACGTCTCCATTCGTCCCTCCATTCACGCCTGTCGCGACACCACTGGAGGCGGGCTGCACGATGTTGGGGCGTGAGCGGAAGACGGCCTAACGGTGTGCGGGACCGTAGCCCAGCTTCATGGAGACGGTTGCGAATGGTCCTCGCCGATACCCCAGGAGCAACAGTGTCCCTAATTTGCTGGGAAGTGGCGGTGCGGTCCCCTACGGAACTGCGTAGGATCCTACGGTCTTGGCGTGCATCCGTGCGTCGCTGCGGTCCGGTCCCAGGTCGACGGGCACGTGCACCTTCCGCCGACCACTGGCGACAACATCGATGTACTGTGGAGACCTCACGCCCCACGTGTTGAGCAATTCGGCGGTACGTCCACCCGGCCTCCCGCATGCCCACTATACGCCCTCGCTCAAAGTCCGTCAAGTGCACATACGGTTCACGTCCACGCTGTCGCGGCATGCTACCAGTGCTAAATACTGCGATGGAGCTCCGTATGCCACGGCAAACTGGCTGACACTGACGGCGGCGGTGCACAAATGCTGCGCAGCTAGCGCCATTCGACGGCCAACACCGCGGTTCCTGGTGTGTCCGCTGTGCCGTGCGTGTGATCATTGCTTGTACAGCCCTCTCGCAGTGTCCGGAGCAAGTATGGTGGGTCTGACACACCGGTGTCAATGTGTTCTTTTTTCCATTTCCAGGAGTGTAGTTCAGGTATACATACCAACGTCGCAAGCAGAGGATGAAGAGACAGAAAAAGTGTATGAAGATATTGAAAGGGTAATTCAGTACCTAAAGAGAGACGGAAATTGGTCAAGGGGAACTGGAATGCAGTTGCAGGGGAAGGAGTAGAAGAAAATGGTGCAGCAGAATATGGGCTAGGTAGTAGGAATAAGAGACAAGAAGGAATAATTGTATTCGGCAATAAATTACAGATAGTAATAGCGAATACTCTATTCAAGAACCACAAGAGTAGGAGCTATACTTGGAAAAGGCCGGGAGATACGGGTTGATTTCAGTTAGATTACGTGATGGTCAGGCAGAGATTCCGAAACCAGATATTGGTAACTAAGGCGTACTCAGGCGCGGATATAGACCCCAATTTAGTAATGATGAATAGTAGGCTTAACGTTATGAGACTACTCAGGAAGAATAAATACGCAAAGAAGAGGAATACGGAAATACTAAGGAATGAAGAGATAGGCTTGAAGTTTTCTGAGGGTACAGTACGCTTGTTCGCCCACTGCTTGAATACTGCTCAGCAGTGTGGGATCCGTACCAGATAGGGTTGATACAAGACATAGAGAAGATCCAACGGAGAGCAGCGCGCTTCGTTACAGGATCATTTAGTAATCGCGAAAGCGTCACGGAGATGATAGATAAACTCCAGTGGAAGACTCTGCAGGAGAGACGCTCAGTAGCTCGGTACGGGCTTTTGTCAAAGTTTCGAGAACATACCTTCACCGAAGAGTCAAGCAATATATTGCTCCCTCCTACGTATATCTCGCGAAGAGACCGTGAGGATAAAATCAGAGAGATTAGAGCCCACACAGAGGCATACCGACAATCCTTTCCACGAACAATACGAGACTGGAATAGAAGGGAGAACCGATAGAGGTACTGAAGGTACCCTCCGCCACACACCGTCAGGTGGCTTGCGGAGTATGGATGTAGATGTAGATGTAGATGTAGATGTAGGTAGTTCATTTGAAGAGGAATGGACATCTCTAAAAATGGTGGTCACAGAAGCTGGAAAGAAATGTATGGGTCCAAGGAATGAAACTCCGAAACAACCACGGGTAAAGAAGAAATACGTCAGTTGATCGACGAAAATTCAAGAATACAGAAGTGCAAATCACTTATGAATGAAATAAATAGGAAGTGCAGGGTAGCTTAGGCGGAACCGCTGCTTGGAAATGTGAAGAAATCGAAAAAGAAATGATTTACCGACTCATCATATAGAAAAGTCAAAGAAAGATTCAGTGAAATTAAAAGCAAGGGTGGTAACATTAAGAGTGCAGTGGGAATATCACTGTCAAAGGCATAGGAGAGAGCGGGTAGGTGGAAAGAGTACATTGAAAGCCTCTCTGAGGCGAAAGACTTGTCTGATGCCTTATAGAAGGAGGTGTAGGAGTCGACAGAGAAGAGACAGAGGATCCAGTATTAGATTCAGAATTTAAAACACATTTGAAATACATAAGATCGAACAAGACAAGATGGATAAATAACATTCTATCGAAATTTCTAAATGCATTAGGAGAAGTGACAACAAAATGACTATTCACATTAGTGTGTAGAGCGTATGAGACTGATATATGACTGACCATATAGCATCAAACTTTCGGAACAACATCATCCGCACAATTACGACTATTGCAATAACCGACAAGTGCGAGAACTGTCACACAATCAGCTTAACACCTCTTGCATCCACGTTGCTGACGAGAATAATAACAGAATAGTGGAAAGAAAATTGAGGATGTGTTGGATAACGATCAGTTTGGCTTTAGGAAAGGTAAAGGCACCAGAGAGGCAGTTCTGACTTTGCAGTTGATAATGGAAGCTGGACTGAAGAAAAATCAAGACAGTCTCATAATATTTGTTGACCTGCAAATAGCACTCGGAAATGTAAAATGGTCGAAAATGCACGAAATTATGAGAAAAATAGGGGTTAGCAATAGGGAAAGGGTACAAGAACATCTACATAAATACTCCGTAAGCCACCGTACGGAGCAATAAGAGTGAAAGACCAAGAACGAGGTGCTCGGACTGAAAAAATTGTTAAGCATGAGTGCATTCTATCGCATGAGCTGTTGAGTCTGCACATCCAAAAGCAAAGACTGAAATAAAAGAAAGGTTCAGTAGTGGGATTAAATCTGAAAGGATATGAATGATAGAATTCGTTGATGGCATTGGCATCCTCAGTGAAAGCGAAGAAGAATTACAGGACGTGTTGAATGGAGTGTACAGTCTAATGGACACAGAATGAGGACCGAGAGTAAATCGAAGAAAGCCGGTAATAACGAGAAGTAGCAGGAATGAGAACGGTGAAAAGGTAACTTCAGAATTGTGGATCATGAAATAGACGAAATTAAAGAAGTATACCACCTAGGTTGCAAAATAACCCCTGACAGTCGCAGCGAGAAGGACATAAAAAGTAGACTAGTGCAGGCTAGGAGGGCACTCTTGGACGAGAGATGTCTACTAGTACCAAACAAAGACCTCAATTTGACGTGGAAAGTTGTGAGAATATACGTTTGCAGCACAGTACTGTACGGCAGTGAAACGACTGCGGAAAAACTGGAAGAGAAGAGACTCGAAGCATTTGAAGTGCGGTACTACAGAAGAAATTTACAAATGACGTGGTCTGGCCAGGTAAGAAAGGAGGAGGTTCTTCGTAGAATCGACGAGGAAGGAAAATACGGGAAACGCCGACAATAAGAAGGGACAGGACGATAGAAAATGTGTTAAGACATCAGGGAAAGTTCCATGGTACCAGAGGAAGCTGTAGAGGGTAAATGCTGTTTGAAGAAGACAGATTGCAATACATCCAGCAAATAACTGAGGACATAGGTTGCAGTTGCTGCTTTCACAAGGAACCCCTTGAATGCGAGATACCGAAAGTCCAACGACGTTAACGACGTTCGACACCTCACTTATTGTCCCCCACGCAACCACAATATTGGTTGCTAATGGCAGTAGTGAAATGGACTGGATGCATCCAATGGTCAGCGCGGCATGACGATAGGGAGCATAGTTGAACTGCTCAGTTGGTGAGTAACCCACAACAGTGCTACAGTGCTAGTAATGTGCATGAAATGTTTTGCAGTTGCGAATATGAACTACCATCAGCTGTATAATGCAATGATGACAATAAAAACTTATACCGGACTGGGGCTCGAACCCAGATTTCCCGCTTGCAGTGAGCGGTCACCTTACCACTTTAAAAAAAAATTTTTTTTAAATCTCCGACCCAGCCGGGAATCGAACCCGGGCCCTTAGGATTGACAGTGTCGCGCTGACCACATTTTTTTTTTTTTTTTTTTTTTTTGCGGAATGGTATAACAATAACGAACATAAACTGCTTCTAGCATTTTTTTTAAATATATAAGACGATGACTTTAAGTCGACTTTTTTTTACATAATAGTGAAAAAAAAATCCTGCTTCTGTCAGTACAAAATAATAACGGTCTACGTCCCTCTTTTAGGCGCGTACCTCGCTAATCCCGTTATACCTCGCGTTGGTGTCGGGTACGTCTTCACGTGTGTTTGTGGATCTTCTCCACTGTCCTGGTCTTTTCTTGTTCTGATACTTATAGACAATAATTACATTCTCCTACCCGGGACACCCCAGCTGGGTGGGGGATCAAGCAAGGCACTCCCTAAAAAAATTCGTAATATGTTCGATATCTCGGATGTCTCATAAGCTGTAAGTGATGTTCCTGTAGTAAGGCCCAGAAGTCGAGCACATTCTTACTGCCGTCTCGGAAAACAAAAGATAACGCACAGTCAAACCTCGAATCCAAGTCACAGTTTGTCTTTGTTCGGGGATAATATGTCCTATCTGGGAGAAGTAGTGTGCGTAGTTCTATTGTCTGCGGCCCCACCCGAGGGAGGAAGGCAATCATTTTTTTGACCAAACACCATACGTCCGCCGAAGGTCCGCATATCAGGCGATGCTCCTCTGTGTCTATAACATTGCACAGCGGGCACAGTGGCTCGTCCGCCATATGAATTGTATTCAACCTGGAACGAGTCACGTATTTCCCATTTACCACCTGATACCACAGTGCGCGCGTTCCCGTATCAAGGTGTGGGTGGTGCACTGTAAGCCATACCACTGACCACGTAACTGTTGGTTGGCGGCGCTCTACGGCATTATTCGGCCGTCGTCGAGTCAAGATATGATATATATCACGTGCCGTTGTTATCCTGGTAGTCGGTAGTTCCATATGTACATAACTGTGTTCCACAAAAAAGGTTCGCATATGGGCAAGCGATGGTGAGATGTGAGCCACCGCTACCGGAGCCGAACGAGAAAGTGGAGCGAGTTCGTCTATCAAGGTGCCCGTCAGACTTGTCTGGTGTCGTGTCCACATCTTTATCATTGTGGTTACATGAATAGCCACTGCTCGGTCGCGTACGTGGACTAGTCCAAGTACCTCCACGACTACGAGGAAGGGTGAGGGTTTCGTATCCTACCTTAAAAAGCAGACCTGTGCTCACAAAATATCCTAGTGCCGCCAGGATTCGGCGGGCCAACACCACCAGCATAGCAAGAACTTGTGCCAGGTGGTGGATGCGAGAACCTAGATAAGTGTTGGCAAAGGTGACCCGTTGTATCATATCCAGTGCCCTTAACCTGTGACTTCGGACACTCGCACGAATTGTTTGCAGAAGATGACTGTAACTCAGTGCCGCCGTGCGTCGAACGTCTGTAGTGAAGATAATTCCTAGGCATTTCAACTTGTTGATCGGCGTAATGGTGCTACACTTCCTGTCGGGAGTCCTCTCCCGATGTTCATCGCTCCCGACTTTGCCATGTTCAGGCGACTTCCCGTAGCCATACAATACAAATTAATCCAATGCAAAGCCGCTCTTGCCTCGTCGCCTGACCGTGCTAAAAACACTAGTTCATCTACGTATGTTCGGCATATAAACTTGTTGTGCCTTATCGTCATTCCTTGGAGTCGACTGCGGAGCCCGCAGAGCAGCGGCTCGACAGCGATGGCAGCAGGCACCCTTGTCTGACCGATCGTGAGATGGTGATGGGCCCCACCAAGCGTCCATTGATGAGCACTTTGGATGCGGCTCCGTGGAGTAGTCTCATGACGACGGTGACCAAACTTTCCGGAAACTTCATTTTCGTCATCACGTCCGTGAGATAAGCATGACTCAGCCTGTCAAATGCGCGATCGAAGTCTATCGATACCAATACACCCCGGAGACGACATGTTGATGCCAGTGCGATAACATCGCGGTAGTCGCTGAGTGCCGTTTGTATATTGCTAGCTCCTCCTAGCTGGGTTTGGTCGAGTGAAATCACTTGGCGTATTACGCGTTTAAAGCGTGCTGCAAGTATCCTGGCGTAGATCTGGTAGTCGCAATTAAGAAGGGTCAGTGGCCGGTAGGCCTGTATCCCTGTGCCGCCAGATGGTTTGTGGATGGGGATGATCATTCCTTCCACGAAGGAGGGTGGAAGCGGCACGTCGGGAGACATCAATTCGCAGTACATGGCAGTCCATCGTGGGGTCATGAGATCTTTAACTGTACGATAGAACTAACGGAAACCCGTCGGGCCCCGGCGATTTGTGCGACGCTCCCTTATCAATCGCTTCCATTACGTCGTCAACTGTGACTTCACCTGTTAACTCCAGGTTGGCCGACTCGTCGAGACACGCGGAGACCGTTCGTCGGACCTCATGAAAGGCTGCCTGATCGTGTTCCGCTTCGTCATAGAGACGACCGTAGTGTTCCCCAAAAGCGTTGGCAATATCTTTTTGCGTTGTCATGCGGCGACCGTCTGGCAGTACGACCGTCTGTATTAAGGTTCTGCGGCTACGTTGTTTTTCTCTGATCACGTGATACATCGACGGTGATTCTCCACGGACTCGTTCAAATGCCCTTGCACGGATTGCGACACCCTCCAGACGGCGGCGCGTTATGGAAATTATTTGGGCCTGTGCTCGTTTTATACAGGCACGACGCTCCTGTGAAGGTGCTTGTACAGAAAGTTCGCGGAGCATCGTGAAATAAAATTCCGTCGTGTGTCGCCTCCACATCATCTGCTCTCTTCCGTATGCAATTAACGCTCGGCGCAGTGCAGGCTTAACGCATTGCAGTCACCACTGCAACGTCGTCGGATATGTCGGGAGGCGTCGTTCACATACATGCCAAATGTCTTCGACTAAGCGTCTGCACTCAGGTTCCCTGAGGTGTGCTGTATTCAGTTTCCAAACACTGCGACTCCTCCACACTTGTTGACGACTCAGAGAGACCGTGCATATATATGCTATGTGATCTGAAAAGGCGACAGGCTACAATTCCGCATTGAGGATCGCAGGTTCGAGACGACGTGTTACATAAATGCGATCGAGACGACTTGCAGAGTGACTCGTGACGTAGATGTATCCACGTCTCTCGCCATGTATCGTCTCCCATGTATCAATGAGATTCATGTCCTGTATGAGTTGCCGCAGCTCCGGGCATGAAGTATAGCGTGGGTGTTGATCTTTTGGTGCGAGCACGCAGTTGAAGTCGCCTCCAAATAAGACATGTTCATACCGACCTAAGAATAGTGTTGCAATCTCCTCTGCGTAAAATCGGGATCGGTCGCGCCGTCTGTCGGACCCCGACGGTGCGTAAATGTTAACGACACACTGTGAGCGCCAGTCCTCGCGCTACGTAGAAGTATCGCTGTTCCGCTGCCGCCGTCGGTAGTAGGTGTAATGTACGTATCATACTCATAGAGGTCGGGGAAGCTCTCAACACATACTTCCTGCAGCAGAACGATGTCGACGTCTGACGTATGCAACATGTCTCATAATAATTGCAATTTGACAGGCGTTCTGATCGTATTGATATTAATAGAGGCTGTTCGATATGCCTGCCACTGTTACTCAGTGCGTAAAGCGCACATGAACGCTTATGTTAATTTGTGTGCTGCTGCCCGGTGACATGCTGTCTGTGCGTCAGTCTGCATCTTCTGCGTGGTTAACATCCGGTGGACGCAGCACTCGCCATTGCGGGTGCGTCGTCGGTGTGTGGGTCAGTATCGGATTCGTCGGCCCAGTTCCTGTGCTGGAGGTCCAGCTCCCGTCGTGTCTCTCCGGCCGGGCTGACCGAAGGCGGTGGCGTTGCTGCGGTGGGTGGAGGGACTCCTTCCGTGGGCTTTCCGTCCGGTGTGTCGGTATGTAACCCCTGTCTAGCCTGATTCGCGTCGTACTGCTGTGTGGGAGGTAGAACCTCCCGTTGCGCATCCGGATGCACTGTATCGACATTACACCCAAGTCCATCTGACGTGGACTGCAGTAAGGAGGCATCCGACGGCGCTAGCCGTCGTTTCTTGTGGCGCTTCGGCGATCGTTGTTTGCGCGTGTGCGCCCTCGTATCCGAGTGCGGAAGTGACTCCCAGTGCTCAGGGACGAAAGCAGCTGTCGGCACAACAGCAGGATCAATTTCCATACCTCCTACCGATCCTTTCCGCTCGGTTAAGGGCGTCGTCGGCGCCGGAGCGGCAGAAGTGTGCGTCGTTTCGTCACTGGAGGCGGTCTCTGCTGCAGTCAGTTGCCGTAAGCTGTCAGGATTCTGTAGCTGGTCATTCTTCGGGATGGGATCTGTTCGAAATGCGTCCGCATACGTTAGTGGCAGTGGCGTCAACGTGGACGGAGGCACGGGTTCACCGTTTGGAACTTTCACTATCCTCCGCTGCATACGTTCGGAACGGACATGGCCCTCTTTCCCGCAGTCTGAGCATGTTTTGGGTTGTCCATCATAGATGACTATAGCTCTGCATCCGCCGATGAACAAGTACGAAGGTACATGTTGTGTCTGTTCTATTCTGATTTGACGCACCCCTTTGAGAACGGGGTAAGTCGTGAAGTTGGGCCATTTTTCCTCAACGTGGCTAAGCGCTCTTCCATATGGGCGTAAGGCGTCAACGACCAAGTCAGACGGAACCTCGAAGGGAAGTTCGAAAATACGTATGTTTCGTAAGCCCAGTCCTGCGTGATCAATAGTTACTTCTCCAACATGTCCATCAGAGTGACGAAAATTGAGTCCATGTTTAGTATCTCGGATGATTCTGTCACATACTGCATCGTTAATCAGCTTGACGTAAACGACACAGCTCACTATGGAGAGGTGGATTCGGATAAGTTCGTTGTAGTCAACTTCGTCTCGTAGGAACCTTTCTATTTCGTAGGCTTTCGGTCTCACATATTCATTCGAAAAACTAATCTTGAGAGTCGACTTTCGGTATGCATGTGCCATTCTATATCGAATCGTCTAAACGCGCGAGTACGCCGAAGGGGTAAACCACTGCGCGGGCGCGAACTTCTCCGGCAGGGACGTAAACAGACGTCCGTGCCGTAGCACCGTCGAAGGCAGACTGTACCATTTGGCTAAGCGAGCACGGCTCAGGGGCACATTCAAACTTCCACATGTCGTGAACCATATGTCTACATCCTGTACTCGCACATCCGTTATGTATATTTCCGTACAGTGGAGAAATTTTACTTGAAAGTCGCTTTCCCAGTGTTGGTGGATAAGTACGATATTGCAGTCCCTGTGTTATTTCTACGGAACTCTACATCATAATTCGAAATAATTAGTATTGATACAATGCAGAGCTATGGCAACGATAGAAAAGGCAAACATTGCATTATATCTACAACAATAATTGTCGAAGTTGACATTTCACCAGAAAGGAACCCAAGGAATTTTGCAGGGTGAGGAAGAAGTGGCAGATGATAAATTAGCGTTTCTCCAAGACGAGTCAGTGGTATATGTGTGTTGTATACGCTCGACTGTGTGGAAAATGTACATGAGCACTACTATGATGACAATAGTGCTTAAAAAGTGAATATGATACTGAAACGGGTTTTGAGCCATGTAGTTCATCATCCTTGCCGGACAGGAACTCAGAAATCCTGTCTCCAGATAAAAGCAGTAAAAGGCAATCACTGTCCACGGAGCGGCTACTATATATATAATGACGTACATGGAGATCATCCGCTGCATGATAAAGAAAAACACTTATAGCAGATTTCGAGTAAGCCCACAGCAACATGGCCGATATTCAAGGGAGGAGAAGGCGCACTTGTTACAAAACTTGTGTTTACTCGATACGCTTTGCAGGATGTGCTTGATAGTGGACTTACTACGTTATGCACACCAGATTAAAGTGATTTCAAGGGAGGCAGTGGATGTTTGCGTAACTTCGAACAGTGTAAAATAACGTAAGATAATGAAATTCCCAACAAAGCGTCAACTTGACGATGCATAGCAAAGTACAGAATGGGCCAGAAAATTTATAGATGAGATAAACAAACTTATCCCACCGTCCAGGAAGGAATTTGTCTTCTACTCTGAGCAATTGGGATGTGAAGAGGAAATGCATATGAAAGGAACTCTGCAAATCAGACGTACCAAGAGAGTAGTATCAATGTCAAGTAATACCGATGCTTTAACGTATTCGTATACAACTATGCCGACTGTTAATCTGGAGCCGGCCGGGATGGCCGAGCGGTTCTAGGCGCTACAGTCTGGAACCGCGTGACCTCTACGGTCGCAGGTTCGAATCCTGCCTCGGGCATGGATGTGTGTGATGTCCTTAGGTTAGTTAGGTTTAAGTAGTTCTAAGTTCTAGGGGTGGCCGAGCGGTTCTAGGCGCTACAGTCTGGAACCGCGCGACCTCTACCGTCGCAGGTTCGAATCCTGCCTCGGGCATGGATGTGTGTGATGTCCTTAGGTTAGTTAGGTTTAAGTAGTTCTAAGTTCTAGGGGACTGATGACCTCAGAAGTTGAGTCACACAGTGCTCAGAGCCATTTGAGCCAAATGCTTGTAAGAGTACAAGCACTATGCTGATCTTGGCCAATAGCAGGTCAAAATAACTTGCTTTTGGTTGATTCCTGGTCTACGCATAAAAATCGTATGCCTGTGTAGCGAACTGTCCCTCCTTAAAAGTGTATGACATTGCAATTCATAGCACCTGGGACCATTGGACAAATTCGGCCTGTGGAAGTTTTTTTTTCCGTGCATGTAAAACATGTTAAAGCACATCTGCAACCACACCTTATAGATAGCCAGTTTCACGATAAAGCTACACGACAGATTGTTTCTCCTTGGGTTGCATGCCATCGCACTCCGCCAGTTCTCATCACCTCGCGATACCAATAATATTCAGTATGCATTCCTTAAGAGTGGATATCTAGCTGAACGCCCGGCACAGTTTGTAACTCCCAAGGAGTTCGCTTTCTATCTTGATGGTGAAACTTTCGTGATCACTGTGGAGGACCATTTTCAATCGGTGTTCATGGTGCAAGTTAATGGTTTGTTTTGAACATCAGTTGAAAGTCGACGATGTCCATTTTGTGAAATGTAATACATACAACTCATAGCAGGTTGATCTCTACACCTCCCGGACACTGACTTTTTGTTGCTCTCCTGATGCGCATCGTGAGTCGTTAGTGGCTTATTTTCCTTGTCACAATTGTTAACATAACATTTCCAAATAGGACTTACTATAAATATTGAACCTGCGACTTCGCAATCAGGTGGTTCCTTGTCAGATGAAAAGGTTGGCACAGGAGGGGAATCCGTGGCGGGTAGCACCAAGCCAGTTGGAAGACTTATGACAGAAAGATAAAAAAAATTGACGCAGTGGAATAGGGCAGCCAGTGAAAACATCCAACAATTAACCTCATTTGCCGTAGGCTTGTTACACGTGTTCTGAAACTTAACTGTCACACTCACTACCAGCTGTTCGGACTATAATATCACACATTACGTGCTTCTGAGCTAACATGTGTGATACTTAACTAAATACAAATGGCTTGTCGCTGCTGTCATTGAGTCGTATCACACATACCTACCTTTATTTCTCATCTTATTAGTAGACTCGTCTGATCTGAAAATTAATGTACATCGGATCTACATTGCAATTAATAGCCCACAACCTATAAACGCTGGCGATACAGTATGAATAGCTTCAGTCAATTAGGTAATTTATTTCTTGTATACACATTTTCAATCAGATGTGGCCAAATAAATGTTACGATTACACATGGCTGCTAGCTCTCAGGTAGCAATTTGTTCTGGGTATCCCATGTTATTATTACACTGATTCTAAAGTATCTAGCGAGCACAGTTCCTGACATAGTGGTAGACGAGAGATTGCTATGTAATATCGCGAGAAAAGTTCAGATTTTTTTCTTTCTGACTGCGTATGTGACATTCCATATCACCCAGTCTGAAAATATATGGACCACGAGACCGGCGACTCACCACCTTAAATAGGGTCGCTTCGTACCTATTAACGTGAATTTTCTTAATTCATCTTACCAATGTATAATATATAAATTGTTCATTTATTTGAATTCATAAAATCTTTACATTAAGACTGTTGTAACAGTTTTTGACCTTCCGATATTGATCATTTTCTAACATTACAGTCTTCTGCATGTATTGGTTCTTCTTTCGATCGCTAAAATAGTAAATCTATCTATTTATCAAATCTTGAAAAGAATAGGTATATGAACATTATTCAACTCATTAATAAGGAATGCCGTTTTGAATCGGCTTTATATGTGATTTTCAACTGGGCTCTTAAACAATACATATATCCCACCACTTCTGGGTTACAATCGAATTTATTGATCGCTATTTCAGTCGAATACGTATTTTACCAAAGAATCAGTGTTATATCTACAATGTTTCTACACACAGAGAAAGCTGAGTGTCACGTCACTTGATCACTGAACGAAACTCATTAGAGAGGCGGAGACTGCAAAATTCCGATTACCGAATACTCAAAACACTGAAAATTATTTTCACACAGCAGGAATATACGTCCTTGCAACAGTTCACGGGTTTTGCGACTACATATCACATCAATTTCATTTTATTTCCTAATAACTACAAAGTAATTTAGGAATGATTATTTTTCGCCGATAGTTGTATAAAGTACGTACCGGTACTTCAGACCATTGAGAAGTTGTAGAATACTTTTTACACCTTTTAATTTCCACATGGACGATGCTTCCACCACGATTTTATTATTCATAAGAAATGTAAACAATTGTGAAGGAGGTAACTGTTGTAGTCGGTGACTCAGACACAGAGACTATTTACTCATTTTCACAACCGGCGGCGCCACATACGCGCAGCTGTCAGGGAGCACAATACAGCGGGCCCCGATGATACTCTACATGGCGTGGTGCCTTGGTCTCCCGAGCAGGCTGAAGCTACTTGCACAACGATAACTAGCCAGTGTCGCATTCCGTGTACCATGTTTCCTACAAACGCGGCGGTTACCCTCTTGTTCATGTTTCACGCTGCTACCAGGTGTTCCACTTCGGCTGAACTTCCCATAGCAGTATGCTGGATTTGGGCGTTATCGACGGACTTATTCACTGATGGGAATATTTCACAGTTTTCATATTTTGTGCAACGCAGCCAACCGGAAGCTAGCATGTCGCGCAGAACTCTTAGTGTGTAACGTAATCCGCGTGCGGTCCAGAGCTTGGCCTGCCTAGGCAGTATTCGGTAAATCTCGGCTTTATTCGGTGCTTTCGGATATTTCATTTATCAGGGCGATGCGACACTTTTTTCAGCATTTGATGCGGCTTATTTTGGTCGACACGACTCTCTGGAGTTCGGCAGAATCATGGCGAAAGCACTGTTTCTTCATCTCTGGAGTACAAAGGACTTTCACACGCGCAGTGCCTGTTTGCGCAAAAAGATACAGTCTAGCGATGTATCGTCGCAGTCTTCTAAAACAGAAATTTTTAAAATGAGTGGGATCCACAGAGGAGAGGAATGAGAACTCTCAGTTTTATTATGTAGCTGTATAACCTACGGGTAACGCAAATTTGCTATGAAACGGCATTACACCACCATGCAGAAGGAATTTAAACATTTAATTGGCGACGAAAGAGCTAAAAATTATAATTACCTATAGACGATTTGTAAGGGATTCGTTGTTCTGTACATCAAGATGCAGTTTGTGCTAAACTTGCAGGCATCGAACACGTGATGGTGGTACGGATAGAAAATTTTCGATAGTTGCCACAATTTCAGAATATAACGAAGGTTATGGGGACGTTAAGAATTACTACAAAGTATGTTGGTTAAGTAAAAAGACATTCTACATCTACATCTACATTTATACTCCACAAGCCACCCAACGGTGTGTGGCGGAGGGCACTTTACGTGCCACTGTCATTACCTCCCTTTCCTGTTCCAGCCGCGTATGGTTCGCGGGAAGAACGACTGCCGGAAACCCTCCGTGCGCGCTCGAATCTCTCTGATTTTACATTCGTGATCTCCTCGGGAGATATAAGTAGGGGGAAGCAATGTAATCGATACCTCATCCAGAAACGCACCCTCTCGAAACCTGGACTGCAAGCTACACCGCGATGCAGAGCGCCTCTCTTGCAGAGTCTGCCACTTGAGTTTGCTAAACATCTCCGTAACGCTATCACGCTTACCAAATAACTCTGTGACGAAACGATCCGCTGTTGCTCAATTTATGAAGGAAAATTAAAAGGTCCGGAATAGTCTGCAGATCTTGCATTTTAAGTAGAGCTGACAGCTGACTACCCACAGGAAGAGACTGCAAGGCGAGAAGCAACTTGTTTCTGATTTCGTGGCGAAAGTGGATGTTTTTAAAAAGAAAATCATATTGTGTAAGCCACAACGTCTGACAAGTGAAGTGCAACGAAGACGGTTTTTAGTAAGATATCAGTGTTACGTTTCCAATGTGCGATCTGTAGCCCTCCTACGTTCGATGTCAGTAGATCTACATGGTAAAATTTTACTTGGGCGCCGTTCTTGATGTTTGCCTCCCTCAATTCCACTTAAACGTATTGCAGCAGTCTCCACAGTCTCCTTATGCTTTGGTGGGTCCCGTGCTGCAGTGGAGCAGAGCATTAAATGTCTATCAAGTTAAATAAATGACGTAAACGTCTGAACTTTAAACCCTTTGTGTTAACACTTTTTCTTGCAGAAACATCGTGCCTCATATACAATCTCGTATACAATGCGAGCTGACATATCTTTTTAAAACAGATGTAGCTTGGATAAGATCAAGACAAGAAGTATTCTCTACGTACGCCAGCTCGACAGTCATGTTTATCTCCATGGCGTTGATTGTGACCATGGCCTCCTCTTATTTTCCTTGTCTTCTAATCACCTTCAAATTACGTCAAAGAACAAACGTCTCCACGCAGCCGGTGGAGACGCTCACTCGCCATCCCGTTTTGCAGATGTCATGGCTTCAAGGTATCCTCCCATCTGCCCATATCGTAACCATATCTCCCACACCGGGATGTCCCGACGCATACTTACTACGGAACAGAATGAGTATATTTCATCGTAACGAAATCCTGAGAGTTGGACGTTTCATAGATATGTCATGTCATTTCTCAACCCTAGGCTGACACGAGAGATGTCGTATAAACAGTCGGAATCAATTAATTACAGCAGCTTGGACCAAGATGGCTTCAGTTACCACAAAGTTATTTAAAATTAATATAAACTTGGACCCCCTCAAACATTTATTACTTAACTGAGAAGTAAGATGAAAATCTAGCTCTTCCCTTTTAGAACCATACTCCATAACTTTCACTCCAGTCTGTACCAATTGAAACTTAATTTACAGAAGACCGTTCTTATATTTATCAGTCACATTGCCTTTGATCGTATAGTATCAAGAACATCCACACTGCCGATCTTGGTGGCCGTGCGGTTCTAGGCGCTTCAGTCTGGAACCGCGCGACCGCTCCGATCGCAGGTTCGAATCCTGCCTCGGGCATGGATGTGTGTGATGTCCTTAGGTTAGTTAGGTTTAAGTAGTTCTAAGTTCTAGGGGACTGATGACCCCAGATGTTCAGTCCCATAGTGCTTAAAGCCATTAGAACCATTTTTTGAACCAACAATTTATTTGCTCTTAAGCCCTCTTCTAAGCGCAGATGCTTATTACTTACCTTTCAATTTAAGATGCTGTTGTCGAGACGGTCTAAGAAGACCCCTGACAGTCTGCAGCGCTGTTGCAGCTTTCAACTGCGAAGCGGTAACGCCTTCAGGCGAAAACAGTTGCCTTCTAGAGAGCTGTGTTAACACTGGCATTACCATAGACACGTTTACAAAATCGCGTTACGTTGTTGGTCGAGGAAGGCTCGCGAAGCTGTTGCGCCCAACTTACGCCGACTCAGTGGTGGTGTCCCTTTACAAATTCATTTTCCTAATACGGTTCTAGGCGCTACAGTCTGGAACCGCGCGACCGCTACGGTCGCAGGTTCGAATCTAGCCTCGGGCATGGATGTGTGTGATGTCGTTAGGTTAGTTAGGTTTAAGCAGTTCTACGTTCTAGGGGACTGGGGACATCAGAAGTTATGTCCCATAGGGCTCAGAGCCATTTGAACCTGATACGGTTCAGGACATTTTTTCCGTGGATTCGCCGGGCATAGGCGTAGCCCGTCCTTTCCATGGGCCCGCCTTCACTTTACCGTCCAACGCATTCATTATGTCAGGTACGCTGCATCTCAAACACTCACCATTATGTGAAGCATCCTACCATTTTTCCACTATTCCTTTAAATAAAGCCGTTACTCCTTATCCTTTCGACTATTACTGATTACTATAGATTTATCTTCAGGCTCTTCGAAATTTATCTTCATATCTATAATTGTTTTCGTTTGACATGTCAGTGCTGGTATTACATATAGTTCACTACTTATATCACCGTATTTAAGACCACTGATCATTTTAGTAGAATGAGGTAATGTCTGTAAAATCTTTACTCCGACGTGCTATCTCAAATTATTGTTGCGCTTATTTGAGATACTTTAAACTCTTCTAGCACGGACATAATATTAATATCTCATTAAAACTCTAAGGAGTATACGAGTGCAATGTTGTTGCTTCTCTTAATCTGACTACCTACAACGCTTATTCATAAACCCACTTTCGTCGGAAATAACACTAGAGTTGACTAATTTCATTGCTTCGACGATAAAGCAACTGCTGCGCTAAGATGTTTCTTCTCTCTTACATATTAGCACATCACAACCACCTTTAGAGAGTGACTCCCCTTCCCCTCGTTCATTTGACGCTTCTTACACGTTTTTAAATAATACAATAAACGATCATATAATTTAAAGCATGTCAAAAAATGTTTGTATGTAATCCATATGCTTCTTTTTCAAAACCCCTTATAATTACTACTGATACCACTTTTCAGCATCAGGTTCATATTATTAAACTACCCATCATAATGTTACATTCACAGTATTACATTATCATCCAGTGATAAAGCAGTGTTCCTAATACAGCGACCGTGTTCGTATTGCTTAATGTAACAGCTGATTTCTTACACTTGGAAATGCAACACAGTCCATTCACAACATAATCTAATCTTTTCTTAACTTCATCTCTCCTGTACCGTACTATAAAATAAGTAAACAACAAGGCTGTACTGCCAAGATGAATAATAAAACGGAACAAATACAAAGAATATACTTATATACCTCTCACAAAATAATTGAAGGTCTGCACAGCAATGAACCAGACTAAACGAAACACCGCATCTCGTGATGATAATAAAGTCCCCTTGATTAAGTCTGTAACCTCTTCCCCGGATTAGAGAGTAAACCCAACTTAGTCCCCCTCCTCCTGTTCCCTGACAACCAGTACCCCCGTTGCTAAAGACTGTAGTGCACCTATTCCGCATAGTATTCGTAATACCATGCATAACCCACTATAGTGAAACTTTTTTCCATTTATGGAGATATGCACACACATTAGTTCATACACTAGATAATCAGGCAATGGCAGTATGCCCTAATAATCACTGTTCACTGTTACGACATTTCTCACCATAACACTTAAAACAATAACACTCATTAACACCATACCTGGCATTCCCTCTTCTTCTCGAGGCACCGTTTAGCAGGCTGAGATCTTACTGATTGTATTCTGCATAAGTTAAATACTTTTCGAAGTTAGGATATCGATTGTCATAGAAATGTTTTTCTGTTTTAACTGTGCCCACAACTTTCAAACTCTTTTTGGTTCTCTTCTATATCGTCTACCGGTATAGGTGTAGCGCTGGCTAACTCTACTTTTTCTTGTAGTTTCTGCCCCACTAATTATTGTTGCCGTTCCTGCAAACCAGTCAGTGAGTTCTGAGCTCTCCACTGTATCGTTAAATTCTCTAAGCTATTCCGATACCTCTACCCGTCCTGGGGTATCTCAGATTTGATCATTCAATATCTTAAATCCATCATGTGTAGGGGAGCCAGGCAAAGCGGACATGGCGTGAAAGTGGCCATTGGGGTCCTAGGGGCTGTGAAGTATTGCAAGGCGCGGGAAATTCTTTAATTTATTCTCCCTGGTGGGCACAGTTACCCCACGAAGTCTTACCTGTTTGTTGTCCCGCTCCTCAGAATTATAATAATTTTTTCGGGTTTTAGTTATTGTGATATAAGGTAAGTTTCGAGCACAGCTTTCAATGGTAGAGAAACGTAGGCTTTGGGATGGTTAGATGGCCTCGGGTAAGTACAGAAAGGGCAACAGCCTCAAAAGGGTGCGGGGCAAAGTCAGGACATGCGGGGACCAAGCAGCAATCGGTATTGTAATTGTAAACTGTCGAAGCTGCGTTGGTGGAGTACCCGAACATTAAGCGCTGATAGAAAGCACAGAAGCTGAAATCGTTATAGGAACGGAACGCTGTCTGTAGCCAGAGATAAATTCTGCCGAAATTTTTACATAGGCACAGACGGTGTTTAGAAAGGAGAGATTGCATGCAACCGGAGGTGGCGTGTTTGACGCTGGTAGTAGTAGTTTATCCTGTAGTGAAGTAGAACTGGATAGTTCCTGTGAATTATTATGGGTGGAGGCTACACTCAGCAACCGAGCTAGGTTAATAATTGGCTCCTTTTACCGACCTCCCAACTCAGCAGCATTAGTGGCAGAACAACTGAGAGGAAATCTGGAATACATTTCGCATAAATTTCCTCAGCATGTTATAGTATTAGGTGGAGATTTCATTTTACCAGATATAGACTGGGACACTCAGATGTTTAGGACGGGTGGTAGGGACAGAGCTTCGAGTGACATTATACTGAGTGCACTATCCGAAAATCACCTCGAGCCATTAAACAGAGAACCGACTCGTGGAGATAACATCTTGGACCTACTGATAACAAACAGACCAGAACATTTCGACTCTGTAAGCGCAGAACAGGGAATCATTGATCATAAGGCCGTTGCAGCACCCCTGAATATGGAAGTTAATAGGAATATAAAAAAAGGGAGGAAGGTTTATCTGCATAGCAAGAGTAATAGAAGGCAGATTTCAGACTACATAACAGATCAAAACGAAAATATCTGTTCCGACACTGACACTGTTGAGTGTGTATGGAAAAAGTTCAAGGCAATCGTAAAATGCGTTTCAGACAGGTACGTGCCGAGTAAAACTGTGAGGGACGGGAAAAACCCACCGTGGTTCAACAACAAAGTTAGGAGACTACAGCGAAAGCAAAGAGAGCTTCACTGCAAGTTTAAACGCAGTCAAAACCTCTCAGACAAAGAGAAGCTAAACGATGTCAAATTTAGCATAAGGAGGGCTATGCGTGAAGCGTTCAATGAATTCGAAAGTAAAATTCTAAGTACCGACTTGACAGAAAATCCTAGGAAGTTCTGGCCTTACCTTAAATCAGTAAGTGGCTCGAAACAGCATATCCAGACACTCCGGGATGATGATGGCATTGAAACAAGAGGATGACACGCGTAAAGCTGAAATATTAAACGCTTTTTCCAAAACTGTTTCACAGAGGAAGACCGCACTGCAGTTCCTTCTCTAAATCCTCGCACAAACGAAAAAATGGCTGACATCGAAATGTGTACAAGGAATAGAAAAGCAACTGAAATCACTCAACAGAGGAAAGTCCACTGGACCTGACGGGATACCAATTCGATTCTTCACAGAGTACGCGAAAGAACTTGCCCCCCCCCCCCCCTTCTAACAGCCGTGTACCGCACGTCTCTAGAGGAATGGAAGGTTCTAAATGATTGGAAAAGAGCACAGATAGTCCCAGTCATCAAGAAGGGTCGTCGAGCAGATGCGCAAAACTATAGACCTATATCTCTGACGTCGATCTGTTGTAGAAATTTAGAACATGTTTTTTGTTCGCGTATCATATCGTTTCTGGAAACCCAGAATCTACTGTGTAGGAATCAACATGGATTCCGGAAACAGCGATCGTGTGAGACCCAATTCGCTTTATATGTTCATGAGACCCAGAAAATATTAGATACAGGCTCCCGGGTAGATGCCATTTTCCTTGACTTCCGGAAGGCGTTCGATACAGTTCCGCACTGTCGCCTGATAAACAAACTAAGAGCCTACGGAATATCAGACCAGCTGTGTGGCTGGATTGAAGAGTTTTTAGCAAGCAGAACACAGCATGTTGTTCTCAATGGAGAGACGTCTACAGACGTTAAAGTAACATCTGGCGTGCCACAGGGGAGTGTTATGGGACCATTGCTTTTCACAATATATATAAATGACCTAGTAGATAGTGTCGGAAGTTCCATGCGGCTTTTCGCGGATGATGCTGTACTATACAGAGAAGTTGCAGCATTAGAAGATTGCAGCGAAATAGAGGAAGATCTGCAGCGAATAGGCACTTGGTGCAGGGAGTGGCAACTGACCCTTAACTTAGACAAATGTAATGTATTGCCAATAAATAGGAAGAAGGATCCTTTATTGTATGATTATATGACAGCGAAACAAACACTCTGGTAGCAGTTGCTTCTGTAAAATATCTGGGAGTATGCGTGCGGAACGATTTGAAGTGGAATGATCATATAAAATTAATTGTTGGTAAGGCGGGTACCAGGTTGAGATTCATTGGGAGAGTCTTTAGAAAATGTAGTCCATCAGCAAAGGAGGTGGCTTACAAAACACTCGTTCGACCTATACTTGAGTATTGCTCATCAGTGTGGGATCTGTACCAGGTCGCCGGCCGAAGTGGCCGAGCGGTTAAAGGCGCTACAGTCTGGAACCGCACGACCACTACGGTCGCAGGTTCGAATCCTGCCTCGGGCATGGATGTGTGTGATGTCCTTAGGTTGGTTAGGTTTAAGTAGTTCTAAGTTCTAGGGGACTTATGACCACAGCAGTTGAGTCCCATAGTGCTCAGAGCCATTTGAACCATTTGTACCAGGTCGGATTGACGGAGGAGTTAGAGAAGATCCAAAGAAGAGCGGCGCGTTTCGTCACAGGGTTATTTGGTAAGCGTCATAGCGTTACGGAGATGTTTAGCAAACTCAAGTGGCAGACTCTGCAAGAGAGGCGCTGTGCATCGCGGTGTAGCTTGCTGTCCAGGTTTCGAGAGGGTGCGTTTCTGGATGAAGTATCGATTATATTGCTTCCCCCTACTTATATCTCCCGAGGAGATCACGAATGTAAAATTAGAGAGATTCGAACACGCACGGAGGATTTCCGGCAGTCGTTCTTCCCGCGAACCATACGCAACTGGAACAGGAAAGGGAGATGATGACAGTAGCACGTAAAGAGCCCTCCGCCACACACCGTTGGGTGGCTTTTGGAGTATAAATGTAGATGTAGATGTAGATGTAGTAGAGAAGCGAATCATTTGACATATGGTGCTTCAGAAAAGTCTCGAAAATTAGGTGGACTGATAAGGTAAGGAGTGAGGAGCTTCTCCGGAGAATCTTGGTAAGGAAGGAAATATATGGAAAATACTGACAAGGCGTAGTGGCTTGATGGTAGGACATCAGGAAATAATTTCCATAGTTCTAAAGGGAGCTGTAGAGGGAAAAATCTGTAGAGGAAGACGGAAATCGGAATACATCCAGCAAATAACTGAGAACGTGGGCTGCAAGTGCTACACTGATAAGAAGAGTTTGGCACAGGAGAGAAGTTGAGGAATTCCTGGAGGGCCGCAGCAAACCTGCCAGAAGCCTGATTACGCAAAACAAAAATCTAAGCGGCCAGTTCGTGTATTTGTTGTGTAGGAGAAACACAATTATGCCTTTTTAATGACTCCGTGATCCTACTTCAGTTACTGAAGTTTCAGTCAAACAGCTTTTGCGTAATGGCGTCAGTGCAGATAAACCGGGCATCTCGGCGGTGGCTTCTGGCCACTTGGGAAGTGGGAAAACGTAAAAGCAACGACCGAAAGAAGGACGATACTTACAGCACGCCCTTATAACTGTGGCTTAGAAGGGATAGTAAAGAAAGAATAGAAAAAGGCAATGAAAAGAGAAGGAAAACGGAAAACAGCAGTAGAGAAAACGGCGTTAGAAAGAAGAATACGATGAACTGGAAACCCAGCCCTAGGAGAGTTCTTTATGATTAAAACAATGAAGACAGAGACTGCATGTGCTGCAAAGAAAAATTTTTGAGTCCACGCGAGAACAGCACTGGATTTAGTGCGAATTGTGCACCTCTGTGTCCACGAACTCTGTGCAGGAGTTGAGGAACTTGTTGTGACTTTTATTTGTGAAACGTATTAACAATTTAATTTTTTACCATAAAATATATTCAGTTTCTTGTTATAATAGCTTTTTATCTCCTACTTTTGAGTTTAAAAGTAAGCGGCCACATTGCCCTACTCTTTGTGAAAATTGAATCGAAGTTCTTAATATTACGCTTAATAATAGGAATTCTTTACAAACGAATGGAGAAACTGGGAGAACCCGACCTCGGGGAAGATCAGCTTGGCTGCCGCAGAGGTAATACTGACCCTACGACTTATCTTAGAAGCTAAGTTAAGGAAAGGCAAACCTACGTTTCTAGTATTCATACACTAAGGAAAAGCTTTTCACAATGTTCAGTGGAATACTCTCTATCAAATTCTGGAGGTGGCAAGTGTAAAATACAGGGAGCGAAACGCTATTTACAATTTGTACAGATACCAGATGGCAGTCATAAGAGTCGAGGGGCATGAAAGGGGAGCAGGGATTGAGAAGGGAGTGAGATACGGTTGTAGCCTATCCCTGATGTTACTCAATCTGTATACGGAGCAAGCAGTAAACAAAACAAAAGAAAAATTTAGAGAAGAAATAAAAGTTTGAAGGTATGCCGACGTCATTGTAATTCTGACAGACAGCGCAAAGGACCTGGAAGAGTAGCTAAACGGAATAGCCAGTGACTTGAAAGGAAGAAATAAGACGTGATCAAAAGCAAAACGAGGATACTGGAATCCAGTCGAATTAAATCAGCTGATGCTGAGAGAATTAGATTAGGAAATAAGACACTTAAGACACGGTCGAATCCTGCCTCAGGCATGGATGTGTGTGATGTCCTGAGGTTAGTTGGGTTTAATTAGTTCTAAGGTCTAGGCGACTGATGACCTCAGAAGTTAAGTCGCATAGTGCTCAGAGCCATTTGAACCATTTGAACACTTAAGACAGTAAATGAGTTTTGCTGTTTGGGGAGCAAAATTACGGATGATGGTCGAAGTAGAGGATATAAAATGTAGACTAGCTATAGTAAGGAAAGCGTTTCTGAGGAAGATAAATTTATTAACATCGAGTAAGTGTCAGAAAGTCTTTTTTGAAAGTATTTGCCATGTATGGAAGTGAAACATAGACGATAACCAGAGTAGACAAGAAGAGAATTGAAGACTCCTGAAAATTAGATGGGTAGATCACGTAACTAATAAGGAGATACCGAAAAGAATTGCGAAGAAGAGGAATTTTGTGGCACAACTTGACTAGAAGAAGGGATCGGTTGGCAGGACACATTCTGAGGCATGAAGGGGTCACCAATTTACTATTGGAGGGCAGCGTGGAGGTAAAAATCATAGAGGGAAAACAAGAGATGAATGCACTATGCAGATTCAGTAGGATGTAGGCTGCAGTAATTATTCGGAGATGAAGAGGCTTTCACAGGATTGAGTAGCATGGAGATCTGCATCAAATCAGTCTCCGGAGAGAAGACCTCAAAAATGGTTCAAATGGCTCTGAGCACTATGGGACTTAACATCTCAGGTCATCAGTCCCCTAGAACTTAGAACTACTTAAACCTAACTAACCTAAGGACATCACACACATCCTTGCCCGAGGCAGGATTCGAACCTACGACAGTAGCGGTCGCGCGGTTCCAGACTGAAGCGCCTAGAACCGCTCGGCCACCAGCGACCGGCAATGAAGGCCTCAACAACAATAATATGCTCAAGTAATTCAACTATTCGATATTATACTTCAGTAGTGGAAGGTTATAATCACTCATTTCTGTGCGTTTCAGACAATTGCCGCCCAGCTAAAAAAAAAAAAAAAAAAAAGAAAGAAAAACATAAGTACCTTAGGCACTTTACCCAGCTGTCCCGTACGTCTTTAGACGTTTGAACACTTCGTTTATTACTAGGTCACACTGTCTTTTTTCCTTCAGTGTGTAACTCCTTAAGCAAATTAGAAATGTTATCACCTTTTCAATCAAGGCCAAAAGTCAATTTTGTCTCAGTGGTTTTAATCTCGGTCCTTTACTCCTCCAATTTTGTATGTAAGACCGTTATATTCTGTTCCATGCTTCTTGTGACCACAGACATACAATATTGATCAACAACAAATATCTAGGTTTAAAAGCTGTAAGCACATAACCAACGTTTGTGCTCAAATAAAGCAATGGAAACATCGTTTCTACTGTGGCAAATACTGCACACTGACCTCGGCGGCGCTGTAGAGCTCGGCAGTCAGCGTTAGCGTGCTATCAGCAGGAGGCGGATTGCAGCCTTGCTGCCTGAAAGGCTGCTCGTTTCAAGGCCCGCCGACCCCCAATCGCGCCGTCGGTGGCCCCGATAAATGATACTGCGGCTAGCTTTATGACACGTCACACGTGGCTGTTGAAAGCGGCCTCGGCTGGGCTGTACGTTGTCATAGCGCAGGTCTCGCTAATACCTACGGCAAAAGGGCGTTATGATTCTAATAACACTTCTATTTTATCGAATTTTCCAGGGCAAAGAGAAAGCAGGCTTAAGCTCACCAATCAACAGCAGCCTCCTAATGTGGTATAGTAACAATTACAATTCTAGATAAAGGAGGTTCTCAATATTATCAAACTATTAGTCACGGTTGCAACATACTAACATGAATTATTTACAGACAGAGGCAGGCCTCGTGGAAAATCAGTTTGACTTCCGGAGAAACGTTGGAATACGCAACACAGTACTGATCATACGATTTCTCGGAGGAAATCCACATTTACAGCAGTTGAAGACTTACACAAAGCTTTTGTCAGTGCTGCTGTCCTGAATACACTCTTTGAAATTATAAGGGTTTAACGAGTAAAATACAGGGAGTGAAAGACTATTTACAATTTGTGTAGAAACCGGACGGTGGTTATAAGAGCAGTGGGCCATGAATTGAAAGTGGATAAGAATGGAATGAGACAGGTGTGTAGCCCATCATCATGTTATTCAAATTGTATATTGTGCAAGACGTAAAACGGAACCAACGGAAATTTTTGGTGAAGAATTCTTGGAGAAGAAATAAAAACTTTGAGGTTTGCCGATGACATCGTAATTCTGTCAGAGACAACAAAAGACTGCGAAGAGTAGTTCAATGAGCTGGACAATGTCTTGAAAAGACGATATGAGATGAACATCAACAAAAGCAAAATAAGGATAATGGAATGTAGTCGAAGAAAATCAGGCAATGCTGAGGGAATTAGATTGGAAAATCAGTCACTAGAAGCTATAGATGAGTGTTGTTATTTGGACATTAATATAAATCCTAATTGCCGAACTGGAGTGGACATAAAATGTAGAACGACAATGGCAAGAAAAGCGTTTCTGAAGAAAGAAAAGAAGTGAACATTTGGAAATACCCTTGTACGAAAGTGAAACGTGGATGATAAGCAGTTATGACAAGAAGAAGATAGAAGCGTTAGAAATGTGATGTTACAGAATAATGCTGAAGATTACATAAGTAGGTTGCGTAACTAATGAGGAAGTACTGAATAGAACTTTGACCAAAACCTAGCTAAAAATTTTGATCGGTTGATAGAGCACATTTACATTATGGAGGGAGTCAAAGAGGTGAATAGAGTAAGCAATTTCAAATAATTGTAGGTTACAGAAGTTATTGGGAGATGAAAAGCTTGCACAGTATCAAGTAGCGTTGAGAGCTGCATCAGGCCACTCTTCGGACTCAAGATCACAGTAGCAGTAACAAAGTTAATACAGGTATGGTATGGTATGGTATGGTAAAGAACAAACAAGAGAAACACTAAAGTTAGCATAAACACCCATTGACGCAAGCCATAGTCGAGGATGACCAAGGATATACACTAAGCAGATTATCTGTAACGTAAGATGTGCTACATATGTGGAAATGAAGAGGAATGCTGACAGACGAGAGAAATTTCTTACTGCTACAAAGCTCCCTCAGTGCTGAACACTTAAGAAGAAGCAGAAGAAATTGTTTTGATATTAATATTCAGCAAGACCTTACAGATTCACGCAGTTACAGACTGCCTTTACCACATTCTTTTACAGTTCAAAAATAAATAAACAAATACAGATCATAATAAAATAACAACAAATATATTAATTTATATTAATATATGGTGAAAGCTGTGTGAAAAATGTTTCTTTACAATGAAGCCTCTTGTTAATGAATAAAAATTAAAATGTCAGAACAGTTAGTCTTTGCTTCTGTTGCTGTGCACCTGATAAAGTTAATCTCTAAACATATTGTGTGGTGATTAGCTCACACAAAGAAATAACGAAGAACAGATTTATTGTGTCTTTGCTTTTATGAGAGCATGTGAGTCATGGGAGACCCAGACATGGACTTACATTCATTACTTGGCAAGTGGAGGTCATGACGTTTGCATCACGGATTTAGTTTAAGTTTTGTGCACCTTTAGTAGGCCATTGGAACAACATAATTTGCAAGTAGTAAGGTGCACTACTCTGCAATTCCGAGAAAATCTCAAGAGAAGTTTTATGCGTCTATTATGTAACGAATGTATCTGTGCATAGGTGGAGCACGTTAGAGTTCATGGTGGTCAAGCGGTTGGCGCTCGAGCTTTGTAAGACGAATGTGTATGAGGCGACAGTTCGACTCACCCTCAAAACCTTCAATTTTGTAGTGCAAGTGTAATTCTGTGAAATTCAAAAAAATTGCATCTACACCATTCATTCTTGCTACATTAGCACCATCTCACGGCTACGCATGTTAACTGCCAAATGGGGGGGGGGGGGTGTTCTGTGTCTGTATCTCGACTTGCCGAGGTACAAAGTAGCTCTGGGTACCTTACTACACTGCATGTACAAGGGATTCCGCAAATCGCGACAGGCATACGCTTTCAGGCAAACTCTATCTCTTTCTTCCTTTACTTGTTGATAGTTGTAAATAAGTTTTTTCTAATAATTAAGATTATTTAAAAACGCTAAGTAGTCAAATAACATGAAATTCAATAAAACTTCATGCAAATAAATCCCTTTTTTAAATTACAGTACCCCTAAAATGTAAAATACACACGTAAAAAAGTTTTGCATCATCTCCGTTCCCAGAGTTCCGGAGCCTGTACAGGAAACTGCAATAGAAATCAACATAAATATCATTTCAACCATTTTTATTGCTCATGGAAACCACACTTTGCATATTGTACCACCATACAGTAGGACCTTCAGAGGTGGTGGTTCAGATTGCTGTACACACGGGTACCTCTAACAGCTAGTAGCACGTTCTCTTGCATTGATGCATGCCTGTATTCGTAACCGCATACTATCCACAAGTTCATGGCACTGTTGGACCAGATTGTCCCACTCCGCAACAGCGATTCGGCGTAGATCCATCATAGTGGTTGGTGTGTCACGTTGTCCATAAATAGCCCTTTTAAATCTATCCCAGGCATGTTCGATAGGGTTCATGTGTGGAGAACATGCTGGTCACTCTAGTCGAGCAATGTCGTTATCGTGAAGGTTCAAAAATGGCTCTGAGCACTATGGGACTTAACTGCTGAGGTCATCAGTCCCCTAGAACTTAGAACTACTTAAACCTAACTAACCTAAGGACACCCAGTCATCACGAGGCAGAGAAAGTCCCTGACCCCGCCGGGAATCGAACCCGGGAACCCTGGGCGCGGGAAGCGAGAACGCTACCGCACGACCACGAGCTGCGGACTATCGTGAAGGAAGTCCTTCAAAAGATGAGCACGTTGGAGGCGCGAATTGTCGTCTGTGAAGACGAATGCCTCGCCAATATGCTACCGATTTGGATGCACTATCGGTCGGAAGATGGCATTCACGTATCGTACAGCCTCTACGGCGCCTTACATGGCCACCAGCGGCGTACGTCGGTCCCACATAATGCCGCCACAAAATAGCGGGGAACTTTCACCTTGCTGCACCTGCTGGACAGTGTGTCTAAGGCGTTCAGCATGACCGGGTTGCCTCCAAACACGTCTCCGACGATTGTAAGGTTGAAGGCATATGCGACACTCATCGGTGAAGAGAATGTGATTCCAATCCTGAGCGGTCTATTCGGCATGTTGCTGGGCCCATCTGTACCGCGCAGCATGGAGTAGTGGTTGGAAAGGTGGACCTCGCCTTGGACGTCTGGAGTGAAGGTGCGCACAGTTTGAGTCGAAACACGGTTCCTGTGGCTGCACGAAAAGCATTATTCAATATGGTGGCGTCGCTGTCAGGGTTCCTCCGAGCCACAATCCTTAATTAGCAGTCATCCACTGCAGTAGTAACTCTTGGGCTGCCTGAGTGAGGCATGTCATCAACAGTTCGTGTCTCTCTGTATCTCCTCCATGACCGAACAACATCGCTTTGGTTCACTCCGAGACGCCTTGACGCTTCTCTTGTTGAGAGCCCTTTCTGGCACAAAGTAACAATATGGACGGGATCGAACTGCGGTGTTGACCGTCTAGGCATGGTTAAACTACAGACGAGTCGTGTACCTCCTTCCCGGTGGAATGACTGGAACTGATCGGGTGTGATGATGATGATGTTTGGTTGGTGGGGCGCTCAACCGCGTGGTTATCAGCGCCCTGATCGGGTGTCAGACACCCTCCGTCTAATAGGCGCTGATCATGCATGGTTGTTTACATGTTTGGGTGGGTTAGTGACATCTCTGAGCAGTTAAAGGGACTGTGTCTGTGAGACAATAGCCACAGTTGACATCTATCTTCAGTGGTTCTGGAAATAGGGGTGATGGAAAAGTTTTTGTGTGTAAATTAAATAACATGACCAGTGATAGAAAAAAATATTGATGAAAAATTACGTGCGAAAGGGAGTCTATCTGTGGCCTCATACATGTTCATCTGACAAACCTCTAACGCTAACCACTTCTATTTCTTTTAATCTCATTCTGTTCGTTATTTTCGTTTCATTTGTTCGGGACGGACATCCCATCACACCCATTCAAGTTCGTCGTTAATCGATTTACTCAGTTTTTTGTCACAGAGGGTGACTAACCCTCTAACCGAACACGCTGGTCTACCCAGCCTGCGCCATGACATCTGACATCTAGCACCTACGCACAGATACATCCGTTACATAATAGATTTTCTCGGAACTGCGTGTATTGCATCTTTGTATTCGAACATTATGTTGTTTTCATGGCCTACTAAAGGTGTGCAAAGTTCGAAGTAAATCTGTGATCCCAACGTCGTCGCCAGCCTTGTTGGTAAGTTTGACATTTAGAGCATTTTCCGCATTATTATTCGGATAATTATGCCAATTTGAATGGCGGCTAGTTACATATGGCGGAGTTGGACAGAAATATATGGAGTTTAATAACTCGATGAAAGAGAACTGAATTTTCTGACACTCTTTCCGTCTCTATAGAGAGGGGGATACAGCCGGCCGGAGTGTTCACGCGGTTCTAGGCGTTACAGTCTGGAACCGCGTGACCGCTACGGTCGCAGGTTCGAATCCTGCCTCGGGAATGGGTGTGTGTGATGTCCTTAGGTTCGTTAGGTTTAATTAGTTCTAAGTTCTAGGCGACTGATGACCTTAGAAGTTGAGTCGCATAGTGCTCAGAGTCATTTGAACCATAGGAGGCATAAAAATGAAACTGAGAAGCCACAGCACCCTTACACTGAACTAGAAATAACGACAGAAAGGGAATATAGGAGCAATCAACGTCTCACTTTACAGTTACCTGGTAGTCAAGTTTACATGAGTCCTTACAGAACGTCTCCCCGCATCTCACTCACCACAGAAATGTCAGAATTCTGTAAAGAAGACGGCTTTTTATTGTGTTAATTGAATTAGGGTAAAACAATAATTCGCCTTACG
The DNA here is from genome assembly GCF_023864275.1 of Schistocerca cancellata. Taxonomy (NCBI): domain Eukaryota; kingdom Metazoa; phylum Arthropoda; class Insecta; order Orthoptera; family Acrididae; genus Schistocerca; species Schistocerca cancellata. The sequence goes on from NC_064627.1 coordinate 750,606,182, forward strand.
ATATCCAGTTTTCAGTGATGAATAACAGGAGCACATATATATAAATTAATTATGTTTTTCGAATTATTTAGCGAGCTCTCCATCTGCCGAAAGCAGCCTAATTAGCAATGCAAAAAACGACTGTATTGGTATATCGATCGCGGCGCGGTCCCGCGGGAGTGAGTGCGGAGTGGCGTGGCGTGGCGTGCTCTATCTCGGCGCGGGCGGCTGGGCCAACACGAGCCGCCACTGCCAGCGCGGCTCTCCAGCACGGCTGGGGGCCCACCGGAGCTGCTAAACCTGGCACGTGTCGTCAGCACCCACCTCAGCCACCACACGTGTCGCGAAAGTTTTCGTTTCGCGGGTGGGCAGCCACGCGATCGAGAGAATACACCAGGACAGAAATGGGAAAGTTACAGATGTTAAAATAGCCCCGCGAAATAGGGACTTCATTTATAGCAGGCCCGTTCACCGACATGCGACCAACTTACCGGCACACGGCGTATAATGGAAGGAAAGAGGAGGGTCCGGGAGGGGGGGAATCGGAACAAGGCAGCTCGGCTCGAGAAACGGTGGTCAAGGAGTGAATATATTCTACAGTCGCTAATACACTCCTGGAAATTGAAATAAGAACACCGTGAATTCATTGTCCCAGGAAGGGAAAACTTTATTGACACATTCCTGGGGTCAGATACATCACATGATCACACTGACAGAACCACAGGCACATAGACACAGGCCACAGAGCATGCACAATGTCGGCACTAGTACAGTGTATATCCACCTTTCGCAGCAATGCAGGCTGCTATTCTCCCATGGAGACGATCGTAGAGATGCTGGATGTAGTCCTGTGGAACGGCTTGCCATGCCATTTCCACCTGGCGCCTCCGTTGGACCAGCGTTCGTGCTGGACGTGCAGACCGCGTGAGACGACGCTTCATCCAGTCCCAAACATGCTCAATGGGGGACAGATCCGGAGATCTTACTGGCCAGGGTAGTTGACTTACACCTTCTAGAGCACGTTGGGTGGCACGGGATACATGCGGACGTGCATTGTCCTGTTGGAACAGCAAGTTCCCTTGCCGGTCTAGGAATGGTAGAACGATGGGTTCGATGACGGTTTGGATGTACCGTGCACCATTCAGTGTCCCCTCGACGATCACCAGTGGTGTACGGCCAGTGTAGGAGATCGCTCCCCACACCATGATGCCGGGTGTTGGCCCTGTGTGCCTCGGTCGTATGCAGTCCTGATTGTGGCGCTCACCTGCACGGCGCCAAACACGCATACGACCATCATTGGCACCAAGGCAGAAGCGACTCTCTTCGCTGAAGACGACACGTCTCCATTCGTCCCTCCATTCACGCCTGTCGCGACACCACTGGAGGCGGGCTGCACGATGTTGGGGCGTGAGCGGAAGACGGCCTAACGGTGTGCGGGACCGTAGCCCAGCTTTATGGAGACGGTTGCGAATGGCCCTCGCCGATACCCCAGGAGCAACAGTGTCCCTAATTTGCTGGGAAGTGGCGGTGCGGTCCCCTACGGCACTGCGTAGGATCCTACGGTCTTGGCGTGCATCCGTGCGTCGCTGCGGTCCGGTCCCAGGTCGACGGGCACGTGCACCTTCCGCCGACCACTGGCGACAACATCGATGTACTGTGGAGACCTCACGCCCCACGTGTTGAGCAATTCGGCGGTACGTCCACCCGGCCTCCCGCATGCCCACTATACGCCCTCGCTCAAAGTCCGTCAACTGCACATACGGTTCACGTCCACGCTGTCGCGGCATGCTACCAGTGTTAAAGACTGCGATGGAGCTCCGTATGCCACGGCAAACTGGCTGACACTGACGGCGGCGGTGCACAAATGCTGCGCAGCTAGCGCCATTCGACGGCCAACACCGCGGTTCCTGGTGTGTCCGCTGTGCCGTGCGTGTGATCATTGCTTGTACAGCCCTCTCGCAGTGTCCGGAGCAAGTATGGTGGGTCTGACACAACGGTGTCAATGTGTTCTTTTTTCCATTTCCAGGAGTGTAGTTCTACCTAGATATATCGTTTCGGGTTTGAAGAAAACGCTTATTAGATATCTGCTTTGCGTAATTTCTACCGTGAATTTCGATTATTCACATTCAAAGGAAACCCGCTTTAGTTCCCAGTATTAACGAAAGAAACCACTTCAGTGTTTGGCAACAAACATCAAAAGAGCATATAACGCGAAAACTCCCGCAAATAAGTACGTTAATAACTAAGGAAACGACCATATTTTGTATACTTATAACTGTAAAAGCTGAATAAACACGCATTTGGTAACGAGAATGCTGTTATATAACGTCTTATTGAATTTAAACACAATGTACGTACTTGACACAGGGTGTAAACGCGGACAGTGAAAAGAATTCCGGGTTTTTTCCCGGATTTTCCTGTTAAAAATACACTTTTTCGGCTGAAAGTACATTTTTTCCGCGCCATGTGGCAGTATACATATATACATATATGTGTGTCTACGTTTCCACCAGACACAACCTGTTAGTTTCCGAAGCATTGAAACCGAGATTGTGATATGCTTTTGTAAGCCAGTCATATTTCATTTCACGTGATCTCAACAGTCGATGACCGCAGATATTCGGAGCACATCACACATGATGCAGTCAGCCAATAGTACACCACTGTTCTGCAGCGCAAAAACACAAATAGAAAAAGTTGATGTTTAAATTAATATACATGGCATAGCTAGAAGAAGAGATGAGTTTTCACATATAATATTGATCTTAAAGGTTAGTAAGCTGAAACACTTCGTTTCAAATAAATTGACTGCCTCTGCGGAAAATATTAATAAAAGCCTAATTTCTTTGGCGAACCGTCAAAGTAAAGCTTCGTCCTTCTGCAAGGCGATTAATGCTTGACTGCCGAAAAAGCGGAAATAAAATAAAACCAGAAAGCTGAAACCAATAGCATATTTTAACCTCCACCGTTATTATGTGGATGTATTTTAACACTTCATAGCTCCTGGCCGTAGAAATTCGTTTTGTTCTCATTTGACGTGAGAGCTGTAAACGAAGAAGATACAGAAAAATCTTTAAACTTAAACACGAGTCACGTGAAGACTACCCGCTCGCTGCTCCAACTAAGAGCGCTCTGCACATGCAAGAATCTTGTTGCTTCGGTGCGCCACAAAAAATTTTCAAGTAGCTAGAAGCGGAAGAAGGTACTGCTCATATGCGACTCAACTGCACCTGCACATGAGCCCGCTAGTAACCGCTCAAACGAACCTATTGTGACTTCACGCACATTGTAAACAGTTCCCTGCAATGAAGTACTGAATATCCTTCATCCTACAGCCTTTGACACATTTAGCCGTTAGCAGACTTATGTGCATTATGCTTTTTTTTGTTGTAGATGGCGCATTTCATTTGAAAATTAAGTTTTGTTTCTTTTTTTCTCGTTTCTGTTTTATTGCTGCGGTATTATTCTGCAGTAGCTGGATACAGTAAAGTTCTTTGTTAAGAGTATCAGTTCTTACCAGTCAAAATTACAAAAAGTAACTGAAAATTAAAACATTGAAAAATTTCAAGGATCCTAAGAAATATCCGGGTTTTTCCCAGTTTTCTTCCGGATGAAAAAATTATCGGGTTTTTCCCTGTTGTCCTGGGACATATGCACCCTGGTCAAAATCCAATTTTCCGCAGCCAATAGCGAGCGGCAGCTTTTCTGTGTTCTGTGATTGGCCGACGCTCAGAATTTAATGGCGGACTTAGGCGGATTGACACATACCACAATTAAAACATTTATGGATACGTGATAAAACATACCTAAAAGCATACCCTCCAAAAGAATACTTAGAAACACATGCTATAATGGCTACAATAAAATAAAGGAGTAGGATAGAGAAAGTAAAATGTACTAACTATCGTCAAGGATGGCTCAACAATGTGAGCACTGATTTACGAATACACTTTACAAAAACTGCCTTTATTTTTAAGAAAAGAAACTACTGAGAAACGTTAGTTACAAAAGAAAAAGAAATTACAAATGAAAAAGTTTGAAATGCATTGAGTCTTTATAGGGGGAGAGGGCTTGGCGTTGCATTTTATTTTTTTGTAGATGATGCATCATGACGCCAACGGAGCTTGTTGCTACTGACGGCATAATTATTATAGCTCCATTAGTTATGAATCTGCCATGGCTACATTCTCTTGATTAGCATACTCCTCACCATGCAATAATACTATCCTCTTTGCCGTTTCAATGGTTACAGGCTGATCAGACTTAACCGTTGTTGCGTTCCATACCCACACTTTTTTGTTTCTAACGCTCCGTACACCGTTTTAAAACAGTGCAGTATTCAGTTCCACCTGCTGATTGTGATATTACAGTCCGTAAAATTTATAAATCACGATCACGAATTTACAGTTCTGACGGAAACAGTGACAAACACACACACACACACACACACACACACACACACACACACACACACACACACGTAAACACACACACAGTTTGTAAATCTCCTCGGCGACAGTTAATGTTTTACAGCGCGACAGTTCATTAAGTTGCAGACGAGACAGTAACACTAAAGTATTATTAGACTGTCCAGTTCAGTTAACCGCAAGTAGTTCAGTTCTCACAATGACAATCACATTCCATTCGCGTAAGCATTGTCAGTGCTGTTTATAGTTCTCCACGAAAGTCACAGTATTTACAATCTAACATTTTGCTCCATAACCCTATTACCGAAAAATTAGAATGCGGCCATGAATTTTTATATCTAGTACGATTACACAACTTAAACACGACACTGCAGGCCTTCTGACTCTCTTCACTGTCTGACTGCACCTAAACGATCGAGCTCGCGTATTACTTGATCCAACTACATCTACATCTACATCTAAATGTCTACTCTGCAATTCACATTTAAGTGCTTGGCAGAGTGTTCGTCGAACCACAATCATACTATCTCTCTACCATTCCACTACCGAACAGCGCGCGGGAAAAACGAACACCTAAACCTTTCTGTTCGAGCACTGATTTCTCTTATTTTATTTTGATGATCATTCTTACCTATGTAGGTTGGGCTCAACAAAATATTTTCGCATTCGGAAGAGAAATTTGGTGACTGAAATTTCGTAAATAGATCTCGCTGCGACGAAAAACGTCTTTGCTGTAATGACTTCCATCCATATTCGCGTATCATATCTGCCACACTCTCTCCCCTACTACGTGATAATACAAAACGAGCTGCCCTTTTTTGCACCCTTTCGATGTCCCCCGTCAATCCCACCTGGTAAGGATCCCACACCGCGCAGCAATATTCTAACATAGGACGAACGAGTGTAGTGTAAGCTGTCTCTTTAGTGGACTTGTTGCATCTTCTAAGTGTCCTGCCAATGAAACGCAACCTTTGGCTCGCCTTCCCCACAATATTATCTATGTGGTCTTTCCAACTGAAGTTGTTCGTAATTTTTACACCCAGGTACTTAGTTGAATTGACAGCCTTGAGAATTGTACTATTTATCGAGTAATCGAATTCCAACGGATTTCTTTTGAAACTCATGTGGATCACCTCACACTTTTGTTATTTAGCGTCAACTGCCACATGCCACACCATACAACAATCTTTCCTAAATCGCTTTGCAACTGATACTGGTCTTCGGATGACCTCACTAGACGGTAAATTACAGCATCATCTGCGAACAACCTAAGAGAACTGCTCAGATTGTCACCCAGGCCATTTATATAGATCTGGAACAGCAGAGGTCCCTGGACGCTTCCCTGGGGAACACCTGATATCACTTCAGTTTTACTCGATGATTTGTCGTCTATTACTACGAACTGCGACCTTCCTGACAGCATATTACAATTAGTCGTACACAGCTTTTTACACAGGAGCATTACAGAGAAGATCAAACATATACATTTACACTTTTGCATATGCAGTTAACAGATTCATTTAGCAATATCAATAAAATAAAAAACTGTTACATTTCACATTATGCAACAAAGCAAGAAATGTTATAAACTATCAAAGATACGTGTACAGAATAAATAAAGCAGGAGAAAAGAAGGAAGATAAAGAAAAAGCAGTATCTCTCATAATCAGCAATATCTTCATACAGGGCGGCTAATTAATGCCTTTCGTGGAGAATTAAGTTCTTAAAATTGCTACGTTGATAAGAAATGACACGGAAATGAAATTAACATTTCTTTTAATCGATGAGACAAGGCACATGGAGCGACTATATACAAAACATGATATTTGTTGCGATTGATGCAGTCTTATGATGAATATCGTATTTGAACAAGGTTTATACTGACATCAACATGCATTCCGTGATTATTTTATTCACACTTTAAACATAGAAACACAGGATGTCAATGATTGCTACTTACTTTGCTTCTTACTAGAGTATTATAGTTGTGGTGCCACTTTCTGAGCCCTGCTAATTCGAAGATAAACGTTTAAACTGAAGCCTATCAGCGAGCTTCTGTGGCTATTAGCTACACTCAGTCGCAAAAGTATTCGGACATTGGAAAGTTTCACAATGAGTACTCGAGAAAAACTAACTATGAAACCCAAACATATTTTTAACAATATATATGCGTAACAACATTAATTACAAAAGAATTATTGTATTATTTCGTTTCCAAAACTTAAATAACGGAAAAATTAACAACGAAAATGAAACATCCTGCACACCCTGCTGCTACAAAAGTACGAGGTGCATTCAAGTTCTAAGGCCCCCGATTTTTTTTCTAATTAACTACTCACCCGAAATAGATGAAACTGGCGTTACTTTTCGACGTAATCTCCCTGCAGACGTACAAATTTTTCACAACGCTGACGCCATGATTCCATGGCACCGGCGAAGGCTTCTTTAGGAGTCTGTTTCGACCACTGGAAAATCGCTGAGGCAATAGCAGCGCGGCTGGTGATTGTGCGGCCACGGAGAGTGTCTTTCATTGTTGTAAAAAAGCAAAAGTCACTAGGAGCCAGGTCGGGTGAGTAGGGAGCATGAGGAATCACTTCAAAGTTGTTATCACGAAGAAACTGTTGCGTAACGTTAGCTCGATGTGCGGGTGCGTTGACTTGGTGAAACAGCACACGCGCAGCCCTTCCCGGACGTTTTTGTTGCAATGCAGGAAGGAATTTGTTCTTCAAAAAATTTTCGTAGGATGCACCTGTTACCGTAGTGCCCTTTGGAACGCAATGGGTAAGGATTACGCCCTCGCTGTCCCAGAACATGGACACCAACATTTTTGCAGCACTGGCGGTGACCCGAAAGTTTTTTGGTGGCAGTGAATCTGTGTGCTTCCATTGAGCTGACTGGCGCTTTGTTTCTGGATTGAAAAATGGCATCCACGTCTCATCCATTGTCACAACCGACGAAAAGAAAGTCCCATTCATGCTGTCTTTGCGCGTCAACATTGCTGGGCCACATGCCACACGGACAGCCATGTGGTCGTCCATCAGCATTTGTGGCACCCACCTGGATGACACTTTCCGCATTTTCAGGTCGTCATGCAGGATTGTGTGCACAGAACCCACAGAAATGCCAACTCTGGAGGGGATCTGTTCAACAGTCATTCGGCGATCCCCCAAAACAATTCTCTCCACTTTCTCGATCATGTCGTCAGACCAGCTTGTGCGAGCCAGAGGTTGTTTCGGTTTGTTGTCACACGATGTTCAGCCTTCATTAAACCGTCGCACCCACGAACGCACTTTCGACACATCCATAACTCCATCACCACATGTCTCCTTCAACTGTCTATGAATTTCAATTGGTTTCACACCACGCAAATTCAGAAAACGAATGATTGCACGCTGTTCAAGTAAGGAAAACGTCGCCATTTTAAGTATTTAAAACAGTTCTCATTCTCGCCGCTGGCGGTAAAATTCCATCTGCCGTACGGTGCTGCCATCTCTGGGACGTATTGACAATGAACGCAGCCTCATTTTAAAACAATGCGCATGTTTCTATCTCTTTTCAGTCCGGAGAAAAAAAATCGGAGGCCTTAGAACTTGAATGCACCTCGTATCCGGACACTTTCCAATAAATGTTCATGAGTTGTACGACGAAAATGTCAATACGTAGTGGGTCCACCTTTCATTTTCAATACCTCCTCCAATCTACTAGGCATACTTTCCACGAGTTTTTTCGTGAAATCTGGGCCTATATTTGCCCATTCGTGGCGCAGTTTCTCTTTCAAGGTCTCCTTCGTATAGATGTTGTCCGCGCGGAGGGTCCGTTTCAATTTATCCCACAAATGTTCGATTGTGTTAAGGTCTGCGATTGGGGAGGGGGGTGCAATACTTTCGGGCAATTGAAGAGCAACTACATTTGTACAATATGCGCGGAATGCTTGAGATCATTATCCTGATAAAAATGAAAGTTGTTCGCAATACCTAGATGTCGTGCACTCTGCTTCAAATGTCCTCGCAATATATTCAAATACGCTTCCTTGTTCATCGTATCATCAATGAACACTAAATCACCCACACCATTGTCGGACAGGCATCCCCACACCATGATGCTCCCACTTCCAAACTTTACCGTTGGTTTGAGGTTCCTGGGATTCAGCTCTTCATTGGTCTTTCGCCACACGTTTGCCTTTCAGTCGCTTTGCCATAATAAAAATTTACATTCGTCGCAAAATATCACCCGATTCCACCAAGCCTGATCGTATTCGGCGTATTCCCTCGCAAACTGCATACGTTTCTTCTGGTTCTTTCGCCGTGCCACTCGACCATTGAACTGCGATCGTCGTAGTACTCTCCGCACGGTTTCGGGATGAACTTTTATACCAAGGTCTCCCTCCACCTCACTTGCAATTCGTGTGGCAGATATTTTCGGATTCTGTTGTACCTTTCGCACAATCACACGTTCATCTCTCTGTGAAAATGTCCGTGGCCGTCCTGTACTGCAACGGAATTCCAATCGGTCTTCTTTCTCGAACCGTTTAATAATGTCGTGAACTGTACTTTTCTTGAAACTTCCTGGCAGATTCAAACTGTGTGCCCGACCGAGACTCGAACTCGGGACCTATGCATTTCGCGGGTAAGTGCTCTACCATCTGAGCTACCGAAGCACGACTCACGCCCGCTCCTCACAGCTTTACATGTGCCAGTACCTCATCTCCTACCTTCCAAACTTTATAGAAGCTCTCCTGCGATCCATGCAGAACTAGCACTCCTGAAAGAAAGGATACTGCGGAGACATGGCTTAGCCACAGCCTAGGGGATGTTTCCAGAATGAGATTTTCACTCTGCCAGGAAGTTTCATATCAGCGCACACTCCGCTGCAGAGTGAAAATCTCATTCTGTACTTTTCTTCATGTTCACTATTGCGGCAATTTCCCTGCAGGTTTTCCCCTTCGCGTGATGATAAATGACAAGTTGCCTTTGCTCGAACATGGAACGCCTCCCTCTGCGTCCCATCGTCGACCTGCACAGGCTCGCGATACGTGTTTACTAATCATCGCTATCGTCTCGCGGAAATGTCGGACACACTGCAGTCGCTTCACCCTCTGTGCGTCTCCGAATGAACTATTCTCTCACGGTGTCCGTCTTCGTCCGAATACTTTTGTTGCACCTTCCCATGCCGTTTTCAGGAAATATTACGTAACAGACACATGTCCAACAACAATGCTTCGTATTTGACGCGTGTTTCACGTTGCGACATCGTACCCAGAGTCCCAAATACATTACAAAGTGCAATTTCTGTATTTGTTCATGCGGCAAACTCCAAATTTTTGCGCCGTTACGTGCTGTCCGAATACTTTTGCGACTGAGTGTATACTTCGTTCTCTCCGTTTCGGGAAAAAGGTGCTCACACAAATATATAAATCCGAACATCAACATAATCATAGCTGCAAACTTGAAAAGTTCTCGAAATTTATGCTGAAGAAACCTTTCACGCTGGTCTACATGACTTATTTTATAACGCATCCTCATCACTCAGGTGTCTGTCGTACTGGAAGTCTGTAAGTTCTAACTGTAGCTAGGCATTCTGCACTGACGGCCATGATGTCTCTTTTCATCGATTTTGAAAGACATGCTCTTCACTTTATGCATTGCACCGTAGCTAGGCATTCTGCACTGACGGCCATGATGTCTCTTTTCATCGATTTTGAAAGACATGCTCTTCACTTTATGCATTGCACCATGAAACATATACGCTTGCGGTTAAAATTACATGAACTTAGCAAGTCATTTCTCTGAGGACATCGCACAGTCTGCACTTCCCCCCCGCTATATAATGCAGCTTGACAGCCACATTTTACCGCAAGCGCTCATTACCCAGACGGCGAGAGGGCGTAAGCGCTCTTGCTTGCGTAGCCGACTCATGTACAGCCCTGATCTAGATAATCCTGCGTCGGATACAGATTTTGTACCGCGTTAACGATTCATAAAATTGGTATTAATTTGATCATTTTAATGAGGGCAATATCATAGAAAAGGAAGAGGAAGTAAATGAAATAGAAATGGGTGAGGATAAGGCATGATGAGTTAGGCGGAGCACTGAATGACTCAGAGGAAAAAAGCGGTATGAAGTAGACGACAGTCTCTCACAATTATTTAGACACTTGGGAGAGCCAGCCATGACAAAACTATTCAACCCAGTTGCAAGACATATGAGATGGATAAATGCCCACAGACTTCGAGGGTAGTGAAAAACTCAGAAGATAGACTGAAGAAAAGTAGATCTGCTTTTTCAGTAGTTGTGGATTTAGAGAAACTGTTTGACGTGAATACACTCACTGAGTCTTTGTAGTTGCCAGAGGTAAAATACAGGGAGCTGAAGATTATTTATAACTAGTACACACAGCATATTGCAGTGTCAAGAGTCGAAGCCCATGAAAGAGAAGCAGTTGTTGAGAAGGGAACGATGGTTGTAGCCTGTGCGCAATGTTATTCGGTCTGTACATTGAGTAGCTGGTAAAAGAAACAAAACAGAAATTTGGAAAGAGAGTTAAAGCTCTGGGATAAGACACAAAACCTCTGAGATTTGCCAATGATGTTGCAGTTCTGTCAGAGGCAGCAAAGGACCTGGAAGAGCAGTTGAACGGAATGTACAGTTTGCTGAAACGATAGTGTAACAAAATAAAAAAAGGAAATGATTATAGTCTCGTAAGTCAGGTAATGCCGAGGGAACAAGATTAGAAAGTGAGACACTAAAATTAGTTGATAACTTTCGGCATTTGCGCGTCAAAAGAACCGACGGCGGAAGGAATAGAGACGATATAAAATGTAGACTGCTAACAGAAAGAAAACTTTTTCCTGAAACGGAGCATTTTAATGTAATACAGGGTGTCTAGGTTAATCACATAATGATATAAAATGTAATCATTTGAGAATATAGTTAAGATATTTTTTGACAGTGTATTTCTACAAGTATGGCAACTCTTAAATGTTTTCTACACACCTAATACACCTCGATATGCGCACCATTAGTGACGCGACAGACATCTAGTTAATATTCCACTTCTCTCCAAGTGTTTTGCAGCATTGCTGGCTTAACATTTGCGAAAGCTGCACGAATGCGATGGCCTAGATCTGGTCTAACTGGTATCTGTTAAACCTGATTGTTGGTAAATCCCAACGGGAAAAAATGGTAGGCTTAATGTTTGGACTTCTAGGGGACCAAGAAGTGGATGGACTAACTTTTCCAGTACAGTGATCTCGGAATTCATGATCCAAGAAATATCTCACGTCCGAAAACGGCATTCTGTGACATCTTGTTGAAAGAACACGTCACGCGGAAGTTGTAGCACAGTATAAAGTTCCTGCATGTCAACGTACGTTGCTCTATCAACTGTAGGCTTGACGAAGGAGAATGGGCTCATAACCCTGTCCTTCAACAATACACACCACATATTCACTTTTGGACAGTCACATTCACCCTCTATCACTACACGGGTGGAAGAGGGAGGGGGGGAGCGGCATTTCCACATATGCGGCATTTGTTCGTGGTTACTGTGCCGGAAGTGTAGAATGTAACCTCGTCCGTGAGACAGACGATATCGAGCAATGCCTTGTTTTCATACATTTTTGCCAGAATTGTCTCCTCGAATGCATTCCTTCTTGGACTGTCCTCAGACTTGATTTTGTGACGAAGGTGGAGTTTGAACACACGTAGAGCATATTTTATGGACGACATCGTGTAGTGTAGAACGAGATAACACAAACTGCTCACTTGCTTGTCGAATTGACTTGCAAGGCCTCCCTGGAGTAATTCAACAGTAGCCTCTGGAACTGCATGCCTGGCGTGGTGGCCCGACATCCAAAGCAGACTCCCCGTTTCCCGAAACCGAATCCTATTACCTGACTGTTAAGAAAGTGGAAACATCGTCAGTTGGTCACAGTTCATTTTACGCCGAAAAAGTCGTTGTACCAGAGTAACAGACTTTAGCTCCGAGAGGGAAAACACACAGAACACCTTCTGCTGTGAAGTAGAGATACCTACTGACGCGCACTTGCTTGAACAAAGCAGTTACGCGCATGCGCACACCGTTATAACTGCCATAAGCCAAACACAGTAAACAGTTTTAGTTAACATACTTGTGTAAGTAAACTGCTAATAAATATCTCAATTACGTCTCAAGTTACTACATTTCATATTACTATTTTTTTTATCCTGGAAGGTAGAAAGTCTTTTCTGAAGGTATTTGTATGTACTATAGCCTTTTACACAATTGTAAGGCGAACGATGAGCAGTTCCAGCAAGAAGAAAATAGAAATTTTATAATAGAATCTAACTACTGAGAAAAGAAATTTATAACACATCTTGACTAAAATAACGAGACCGGTTGATATGATACTTTGCGAGGCGTAAAAGAATAGTGAAATTGGTGATGGAGGGAAATGTGGAAAGTAATAATTGTAAAGGAAAACATAGGCATGAATACGAAAGCAGGTTCAACTGGATGAGGGTTGCGATAATTATTCAGAGATGAAGCGGCTTGCGCAGAATACACTAGTAGGGCCAATTGTATCAAACCAGTCTTCGGACTGAAGGCCACAAGAATAACGGTGGTTGAATTCATTGGCTATGGATTGAATTATTTGAAGAACCGCAAGAAACCAGCCACTTTTTTAATAGCTTTTTTTCCCTCCAAGACCTGTTTCGGCCTTTAATCCATCTTCAATTTGCATGATACTTTTTTATCTTTCTCAGTGTAATGTGTTTATCGACTGCATTTTGAATTCTGTAGGTGCTTTATTCTATAATTTGCGCCTCCTTTCCAGCCATCGTATGTTGTCTTGTTCAGAATGGAATCATTAAAAACGTTATACTGACTAAAATGTAGATGTCCTCTCAAATTAAAGATGGGTTAAGCCCCGTAACGTGTCATGGCGTAAATAAAGCTATATGAAAACGTGATTGGTTTCTGTACTTCCCATGCAGTGAGATTGAATTAGAGTAGGGCATAAGGGCATAGGAATCATTGATACTGAACAGATACGACGCATTGATACTACTTTAAAACATTTCAGCGTAATTTTGAAGCTCGATGTAATAAAATCGGTGAGCAACTGTGCATGACAAGGGAAAGCATTTTACTCACCCACACCAACGAGTATTAAGGGCAGTGCGAAAGTACAGGGTATCAAAGGAAATTTATAAATTATTGAGTTGCTGTTTTTCCTCTTTTTTAGGTTGGACGCTACATGTTTTTCGATGAAGAATCATCGAAAGGTGTAGAAGCAGTTTGAGGTGTGCGTAGTGGAAGTATGTCAGAGGACTTGCTCTTCTTGTGGTAAGCTGTGCTTAATTAAGATCCTTGTCACTGTAATTTATTACCCAATTTATTATCACTATAATTCATAATACAAGTAAGGTTTGCATTAACATCTATATCTACATGGTTACTCTGCAATTCCAATTTTAGTGCCTGTCAGAGGGTTCATCGAACAATTTTCATACTATTTCTCCACCATCTCGCCACAAAGAAAACCGCCTTTCTTTCAGTGACTACCACCCCAACTCGCGTATCATATCAGTGACACTCTCACCCCTATTGCCCGATAACACGAAACGAGCTGCCCTTCTTTGCAATTTTTCGATTTCCTCCGTCAATCCTATCTGGTAAGGATCCCTCCCATACCGAGCATCAATATTCCAGCAGAGGACGGACAAGTGTAATGTAGGCTGTCTCTTCAGTGGGTTTGTCGCATCTTCTAAGCGCTCTGCCAACAAAGCGCAGTCTTTGTTTCTCCTTCCCCACATTATTATCTATGTGGTCTTTCCAATTTCACTTGCTCGTAATTGTAATTCCTAGGTATTTAGTAGAATTGACAGCCATTAGATTTGTGCAATTTATCGTATACCCAAAATTCATCGGATTTCTTTTAGTACCCATACGGATGATCTCGAACTTTTCTTTGTTTAGTACTAATTGCCACTTTTCGCACCATACAGAAATTCTCTCTAGATTATTTTGTAATTGGAATAGAGAGTCTGATGATTTTACTGGACGCTACATTACAGCGTCATCTGCAAACAATCTAAGAGGGCTGCTCGCATTGTCACCTGTATCATTTATAATAATCAGGAACAGCAGAGGGCCTATGACACTACCTTGCGGAACGCCAGATATCAATTCTGTTCTTCTCGATGATTTACCGTCAATCACTACGAACTGTGACCTCTTCGAGAGGAAATCACGAATACAGTCACACAGCTGAGACGATACTCCACATGCACGCAATTTGATTAATAGTCGCTTGTGAGTAACGGTATCAAAAGCCTTCTGGAAATCTAGCAATATGGAATCGATCTGAACTCCCTTGTGAACAGCACTCATTACTTCATGGGAATAAAGAGATAGCTGTGTTGCACAACAACGATATTTTCTGAATCCGTTTTGGTTATGTGACAATAAGTCATTTTCTTCAAGGTGATTCATAATTTTCTTCCTATTGTGTTGGCTGGAGCGCAGAGGGAGGTATTTATTAAGGTACCTTACCTCCATAATTTTACCACCCACGTAGGAGAACGTATTGCCCAGATATAATTTTCACTATAATTTATTACCCAATATAGCAACTAAGATGAGAAAGGCTATGATGTCACAATTAAATACGGCAATCTAAAGTTCCTTCACCCCGCATTTAGGTGTTTAATACATGCATTATTAATTTTTTGCAGGTGCTATTTGAGTGTGGAATGCTTGATGTGGCTGACTTCAATATCGGTTTTCGGCTAGGGTAAGATATACTACTTCCTGTTATTGGAGCAGAGTTCATGCACGAATTTGCTCTCCACATAGTTACTTATATTGCACTGAGTGATTTACAGGCAAAAGGGATAGTGAAATGCAAACGAGACAGATGGAAAAAAGTACACCGATTACTTTAAAAGTAATCACCGTAGTTATTAAAGCATTTATCCCACTGTGCGATTGGATGGTCAATGGCAGCACAGAAAAAATGTTTGTGCTTGCCTAAGCAACCGTGTTGTACCCAAGCACGCTCCTCTTCATCCAAAGCACGTCGATGGCTTTCTTCACGGCCCCAAATATATGGAAACCGCACTGGGAGAGATCGGAACTGTATGGAGCATGTGTAAGAGCTTCCCAGCGAAACAACCTTGACAACATGCGGGAAATAATGAAGCCAGAGCAATAGTCCTTCGAGAATGACTACTCTACAAAAGGCCCGTATATTCTGATGAATAAACGGATGATACTAGTTGATGTCTGGGCAGAGTTTACAGAATATAACCACCAATTGTCGGCAACAGATTAACAGAAGCTGGATAGAGAACACGAGTTTTCATACAGCGCTTTAAGATACATCACGCCACACGCAAGAGAAACTTGCATAGTGCAAGGCCTGAGGTGTTGAGTGGTATCCAGTGGCGTTCAGCAGTGAGCCTCGCTGTTGTTTCTGGCGGTCAGATCGAAGACAGTTAGTCTTCGACGCCCAGATGAAAAGTCACAGAAAGCATACTATATCGATACCCATCCATTTCCAATTTCTGGAGTAATCTTGTGGGGATCATTAGATATGGCATTTCTTTTAGGAATGGCAAGATATTCGTCAACTTTGCATTTGGAGGCAACTGAATCCAGTCCACAACGAATCCAAGAATGTACTAGTAGGCTTGTTGTCACATCTCATACAGATTGTAATGATAGAAATCTTAAAACTTTGAAAATAGCTGCTAAGGTTCAGTGACCGTGCTAGAATTGTATTAGAGCAAATAAGCCCTCGGTCACAAATATTAAGTCAAAATTGACCAGGTTTCGACGCTGCTATGAGCGTCGTCTTCAGAATTACACTAACTGCTCTAAAACATAGTAGGTATATAAGACATTAATAAACTAAAGTGTGTACTGACTGGAAAGAGATGCAGTACTTACAAGCCACGTTCTAAAAAAATATAAGCCGGAAAGGCGAGGTCATGAAGAGTTGTAAATATGATAAGATGGCGAGCCGCTAAGGGCTGCTCGTACCTGAGTTAACACGGGTTGCAACAAAACTGAGGTGCCCACGTTAGAAAGTGTGGGCAAGTAAACATGGTGTTGCTACGAGCGCCATCTAGTAGCCGCAGAAACAACTAGGCTACTGTACATTCAAAATTAGACACATGAAATTGTAATGACGCTGATTCAGGCATAATGTAAGTACTAATAATAATAAGATGAAGTTACATATTCATCTGCTTTAAACAGAGATACATTTTGTAACGTAAAAAAAAACGTCAGTTATGACATACAAGAAAACAGCCCTATAATATAGAGCAAACTGGACGTGCTTTCACATCTTTTGAGAAAAAACGGCACCAGTCCCCTAAATTCATCCTTTGCCAATCATCTCTTAATTACTGGACACTTGCCTAAAGCCATTGGCGATAGCAATATTCTACATACCGAAAAGAAGGGGCGTAGATTAGATGTTTTAGAGGAATTGAAGATTTTCAAACATCTATCTCGTCATGATGGCCTCATTCTCAACGAACAGCTACATCTGCGAAATAAAAACTTTTTTGACAGTATAAAGCCGTTGCTTGATCTTTGATTCAGATTTCCTCATGCAGTTTGCCGAAATGTTATTTTCCTGAGGAGTTTAGAATATCGGGTTGAGACTACTTATCACTTTATAAATCCGGTAACATAGCTGATTTTATTACGATGGCCATTTGACCCTGAGTACGTGGGGGATTGAAATTTCGTTAAAAGATCTCGCAGCAACGAAATAACGCCTGACTCCTCCCCAACTCGCGAATCAAGTCCGTGGTACTCTCGCCCTCGCCTCCACCTGCCCAGCAAGACGTCATTGACATAAAATTGATTGCCTAATTAATTAAACAGATCACCTGAATCCTTTTGCATGGTAATGTTTTCCTGCAATCGGACTACACTAGCCAGGTAACCGTTATAGATGCTTCTGTAGTCTCTTTAGAGGCTTCCCACGGGCTAGGTACTCACTTCCTCTGAAACTGAAATGGATGGGAACGGTCGCCAAATAGCTGAAGATCTCTCTCTCTCTATTCGTTTAGTCGGTTCCGGCTCTTCGTGACCCCATGAACCAAATCACGCCACTTTTTCCTGTCATGCACTTTCTCCCGTAGACCTTCCAGGTTGAACCACATTGCTTCTGTGATGACATCGATCCATCTCATCCTCTGACGTCCTCTTCTTCTAGTTCCTTCAATCTGCCCCAGCATTAATGTTTTTTCCAGCGAGGCATGCCTTCGCATTGTGTGTCCAAAGTAGGTCAGCTTTTGTTTTAACATTAGACCTTCCAGGGAGAAGTCTGGTTTTATTTGCTCCAATATTGATCTGTTGGTTCTCTTTGCAGTCCATGGAACTCTAAGATGTTTCCTCCAACACGACAGTTCGAAGGAGTCAATTCTTCGCCGTTCAGCCTTTATAATGGTCCAGGTCTCACATCCATACATCACAACTGGAAAGACCATAGCCCTCACAATACGGATCTTTCTTGTTAGTGCTATATCTGTGGACCTTATAACCTTGTCAAGGTTTGACATCGCCTGTATACCGAGCAACAGGCGTCTCCGGATTTCATGGCTGCAGTCGCCATCAGCAGAGTTCTGGGAACCGAGATAACCGAATGTGGTCACTACCTCCATGGTTTCTCCTGCTATATCCCACGAATTGGTAGGTGTAGTTGCCATAATTTTCGTTTTCTTCACATTCAGCATAAGATATCCAACTCTAATTGCATTCTGTCTGTCAGTTGCCTTGCCATGCTGATGGAAGTAAGTCACGTAGGGCACTGTTATAGCGATCCTGAACTAATCCTGGTGAGACTTGTAAGTCTATGGGAGCAGTAAGCTGTTTCGCTTTCTTCTCCGGCTTCACGACGCCTCCACTGCCGCTCCCACTGCTGCGGCCGGCCTGGAGGCCAACAGCACCCACGATCGCCGCCGCCAAATTTGTATGAGTCTGCACACCTTCCTCTCCCTCAGAATACAAGCCTGTAGAAGCGTTCCTATTGGTTCCCGCCATATTAATGGGCAGACGATTTGAGAACTAAAATGGGACTCCTGGAGGGAATGGGATGTTCTTTTTGAGGGAACATTATTCATAACAAACATTTGAAGCTAATTTCAGAAGGACTGTACCGCCGCCAAAATATATTTTGCACAAGATCCATGAAGATAAGATACCAGAGCCCCGTAACGGGGCGTATGGACAGTTCATTCCTCCTTTGCTTTGTTTGCAAGTGGAATAGGAAAACAAATGAATATCAGTGGTACAGGGTACCTTCCGCCACACAGAATAAAATAGCATGTTATGTATACAAATAGAAGTTGATTTGAGTTTAGTCTACCTTTTAAGATGTCAGTCCATTCATTTATAGGCACACAAAACTCATGGAAGAATGTTGTTTCTTCTTTATAGAGAAATGTAGGGTGGCTTTGAATATATTAGTTGTATAGAATGTAATGCTGCTAATACTCCAACGCGAGAAACATATTTGCAACGACTTATTTACAATCACCCTGCAAATTTTCTATCACTCTCCCTATGGTGTGAAAATAGAAGAGAGAACCTCAGCTGCTGATTATCCCTCTGTAAAAACCTTCATATTAGCCCATAATATTCTCATTGGAGAGAAAGACATATGTGAGAAGTTGTAATATGTTTGTCCACAAGAAGCAGTATAGAGCTCACGTCCCAAATCCTCTTTCTTCAGCATATCGCTTACCTGCCATATTCTCACGAATCCTCTAGTTTACGATATATAGCATTCAAATCCACTTTATTTCCACGAGTAAGAGATGTCACTCGCCAAGTCATGGACTGGTGCTAATTCTCTCGAAATCCCAACACGTTCCAACAGTATTGTTCCATTAGTTAGAAGACTGTCTAGTCCTCCACCCGTCAGTGACTAGGAAGAGAGCTATCACAACGAGAAAAATAGCACACTAATGTACAGGAGGAATATAAATATTCCTATGTACATGTCCTAATCTCCTCTATGGTATTCTTCCTATAAGTACTGCTCTACACATACGACAGTGTAATGATGGCAGAATATTCGTTGACAGCACAGTCTCTCTCTCTCTCTCTCTCTCTCTCTCTCTCTCTCTCCACCCATCGTTATTTTTATAACATCTAAAGGAGTAAAACTATGGCCTATAAAAGCTTCGTTTAAGTCACCTAGTAGAGAACTTCATAATATTTCACTAAGTTTCTCCCTTCTAATGTAACAAAAACAAATATCGTCCAAATGTTGACATCAAGCATACGTGGTGATCCCATTGAAAATACATGTATTGTTCAACTAGAGCAGGCGGCCGGTGATCGAAGTTGTTTCCACGGAGCTGTGTAAAATTTTGGCGCTTGTACTGGAGGAAGACCATTTCCCACAGACTATCAGTCACAATAGGAGGTTCTTGTGTTGTCATTTCGTAAGCAGTTTTATACACAGATGTTTTTGCTGTAACACATCGAGGCTGTGTACGCCGCCAAATTTTCTTTTTATAACACGACTTTGAGATCTATGTCAGGTGCTAAGCTGACATTAACTTGATGCAGTCCACTGGCTCTCACAGAAAGCTTGACATTGCACGGTATCAGTTGCATCCCCAACACACAGGATGGTCGAAATAAAAGACAGAAACCGTGTTTCTTATTGACGAAAATGTAGGAGACATCGCAACATATGGAAGCTGGAAGAGTTTATAGCATTATGTAGCGTTTCCAAACAGCTGTCAACATTTAATCTCATCTTCCTCAATGACATGGTAACAGGTGTCTTGGTGTTCTGGTTTTTAAGAGACCAAGAACATTGATTCCTCATATTGGTGCTACGTATTGCACCAAGGTATATGATCACTGTTTTGATATCCGTAATGGTGGTTATCATGATCTCCAAATCACTGGACACTGCATCTTTCATTTTTATGGCTCACAACGCGCAATTGCATGTAGAACAAGGGGGTATACTGTGAGGCTTAAACCCATAGAGCAAGGTTAGTATGCACCACTAGTTGTCCGCCCCACCGATGGAGCAATGGAATGATATTCATACATCTAGGTGAGCATATAAATACCCTCATTCCTCCATATTTTTCTCGTATTTTCGCCTATTTCACGTATTTTAAATCAATTTTCGTAATTTTTTCAGGTTTTGTGTAATTTCGCTGCATTTTACCCAATTGCTCGAGGTCCAACCCAGCACTCTTGACAACTTGTCATGTCAACCAAAGATTTCATCGCATTGATCTCGTAACGCTATCACTAAATGACATTGCAGTACTTTTTAAGTTTCTGTTTCCACTGCTAAAACACCCTCTCCATTACTTTGTGAGTGTTATACACATTTGGAGATATTGTGACCTCTGTTATACAACCCACATTGCTTGACAAGAATACTGTTTCTTAGTATAGGAAATAGCCATTAGCAGAAAGATTGCAATCCTCAGCCAAAAAAATTTATAAACTGGGTAAGAGTTTATTAAGATTGGCCATTGCTCTCTGTGTGGGTGGGGGCATTAAGTAGTCTTGCATTTGTACGATAAAGCCGGATATTGAAAGATCGCACCAACACCTTTGATTATTACCAGCCCAACAAGTGAATCACATCCACAGCAGCACTCTGACTCCTTTTTCAAAATGGACAGTCCCTTTGTTGAACCTATTGGCTAAGGATTCTGAGCAAAACTCTCTCTATGAATTTTTTAACCATTCCTCTGTCATTAACCAACCCACATTACAATCTTGTCTCTGATTTCATTTGGAAATGACCAGAAGTAGGAGGGTAATATACGCTCTACATTCGACGTCTCGTTAAGGAACAGAACGAGCTGAGTTCCACATATGCAATACACTTCGATATTTTGCTTTCTGAAATAGCGTAGCATGTGTTCCAAACTTGTACAACCAACTGGCGCTAGTGATATTGACAGGTATTCTCATTTCAGTAGTGTAACTACCATTCTGCAAAGACTGTACCAGTCTTACATCACCCATCCAATTACACACGATCTCTCCAAGTGCATGCTTGCTAAGGTGGTTGGCACTCCTTATGGTTTATAGTAGCCATGAGCCTGATACACTTGAGAGTGTTGTGGTGATATAACAGATGTCTAAGGAGAAGAAGAAATGAACGGCTCATGTATGATGGAGCTAGAGACCAAGGGAGTTCGAAACATTTTAAATAAATCACTTGTGTTGTCAATTCTGTAGTACTATTGTAGTGTTTGGATTCCAAACCAAGAATGTATTGGAAAGAGAGAAATGATAATAGAATATAAACCCACACTCCTAAATGCCCAGAGGGGAGGGAGATGGGTGGTTTAATTGATCACTTCAGTTAATCAGAACATGAATGTTATATGAAAAGAGTGCCAGAATTATCTTTGCTCCACTACTTGTTTCATTCAGAAGATTGATGAAACTCCCTATTTTATCATCTTGTGAGGTACAGCACCCATGTTTCAGGTAAGGTGGGACTACTGCTATTTAACAAATTCAGTTCAATAAGTAATCCACTGTGTGACAACTGCAATTAAATTCGTGTGATTTTATGGGGAGCAAGCTGGTTTTCTGTCAGGTTACAGGGTACAGCCATTTCTGTCATCCATATGGGTACGTCGACAGCTCAACTGTACCCTGACACAACCACTTGACCATTTCACCAAGTCTCTATATCTTGATGAATGCGAATGTAAAAGAAGATATAAAAGACTACCAGATAAATCCTTCTGTAAATGGATGTATAACGTTGATTAAATATACAAGGAAGTAGAAACACCATCAGAATGAAAAATTAAAGCAATAACGTAGAAATGAAAAGACTGGGGACAATGATGGTATTGAAGTTAAACAGAAATAAAGCAATCCGCTGAATTGTTTTAAATCTAGACTTCACTCGTAGACTACTATGGCGGAAAGACTAATTTGCTGATATACAGGGTGGCTGTAATTAAACTTTTTCTATTTTAAATGTTATAACATTGAAACCAATTACCGTACGAGGACCAAACTTGGTAGCATTAATGACAAGGGCATGGGGAAGAGAAATAATGAATAATAAATTCAATTGAAACACTTTTATTTTTCTGCTGCGGTACATAGCGGTACAATTACTGCTACAAAAGACTCTGAAAGCGCAGGATTGCATTCTCCACAGCGGAACGAAGCATGTCCGTAGATGTGCTGGCTACCTCTCTTGATACGCTGCGCTTCAGATCAGCACATGTGTGAATGTTCCTCTGGTAAACCCTGTCCTGAGGTTGCTCAATATCCAGAAACCGCAGGGAGTAAGTAAGATCAGGTGATCGCACCGGCCGCCCATTTGGAAACAATCGGCTGATAATTCGATCGTTTCCAAATGTGTTGCGGAGAAGCAGGTGAACTCCACAATCGATGTGTGGTGGGGCCCCATCGTGAATGAAAATTGTTCAGTTCAATGCATCTCTCTCTTGTAGGGTAGGAATGACACGCTAGCGAAGCATATCGCAGTAACGCTGGCCAGTCACCCTGCACGTCATTGGTCCCTGAGTGCCAACCCGTACGAAAAGGAATATGGGCTTATGATGCACGTAGCTGCGAAGACATACTACACAAAGACACGTTCGCCATACAGGAGAACTTCATACACAGTGGCGGAAGGTGAAGATCTCCACACTCGGCAATTCTGCGTTTTACCTCAGAGAAAAATGAGCTTCGCTGGTCCATAGGATGGTCCAGGGCCAGACCTCGTCAACTTCAATCCTTGTGACAAATTGGAGAGTGAAGTCAACACGTCGTTGTGCGCCTTCTGGTGCAAGCTGCTGTACGATACGGATCTTGTCCGGATACCATTTGAGAATGGTTCGAAGCACCTTCCGTACAGTAGACCACGGGACGTTCAACTGTCGTGACACAGCATGTGCACTGCCTGACAACCAGGAATTGCGCGCAGCGTTGTCTGCCATAGCAACAGCGATTTCATCCACCACCTCTGGTACAACCGGTCGTCGACCTCATCCGGGGGCGACATCTAGTTCTCCAGTTGATTCGAACTCCTTCATCATGCTCCGCACAGCAGGTGGAGAAACAGGACCCTACTGTAATCCTTTCAGCAGGTAATATTCTCGAAATGCAGCTGCAGCATTACTGTTGTTTTAATAATATATTTTCACCAATAATGCCCTGCTCCTTTTGTCCAACCTCATGTTGACACGTCAACAAGTGCATTGCGACTGGTCAGGTGTGTGAGACAATGAATCACGATGACACGCACAGCAGGAGGAGAAACAGGACCCTACTGTAATCCTTTCAGCCGGTAATAATCTCGAATTGCAGCTGCAGCATTATTGTTGTTTTAATAATATATTTTCACCAATAATGCCCTGCTCCTTTTGTCCAGCCTCATGTTGACACGTCAGCAAGTGCATTGCGACTGGTCAGGTGTGTGAGACAATGAATCACGATGACTGATTACGGCACCTGGTGGCCATAGTTGCAACTGGACAGTGTCGTTGTGACGCATGGAAATCATGCACCCCATACTCTGGACGTTAATGCTACCAAGTTTGGTAATCATACGGTAATTATTTCCCGTGTCACAAAATGTTAAATAGGGAAAGTTTACTTATTACCACCCGGTACAAGTAAGAAAAGGACCAATAACGTCATTTACTTATCGGCACTGCCACACTGATTAGACACCTTTCTCACTTATTACAAATGTTTCACGTAAATCTTCAGGATAACGCAAAGTAAAATGTGTCTATATAAATAATCACAACATCATTTTTAGCTGCCACTTTGATGTAGTGTTGATTTATCGAAGAACCTTTTGATCAGTCTCTGCAGATAAGTATATCAAAAAAAGTGTTGTGGTATGCACTGCTGTCAGTGTCCGAATTGCAATCGGCTTCAAGTCTCTGAAAAAAAAAATCACTCGCAGAATCCCATCTGTTACATAGCTGGATTGTCTTATGGCAGATGTATATTGAAAGGTCTGTCACTAGCTTCGCTTCCAGGTTTATTCAGGAATGACACTTCATTTTCCACCTCTCCATTCACCACCTCATTACCCCTTCAATAAAACATTTAAGAGCATAGCCTAGACTTTGCAACAGGTGACAAGTAACTCACGACCAACTTCAGAAACGAGCCCGTAAGTTTAGCGTCGTAATAATGTCGCCTGTAAAACGGGTACTTAAACTTTTCTGAATAGCGGATATGAATTCTTTTGCTGGTCTCATGGTGCGAACAGTATAATTCAGTCGTTAAAACTTACGACGACAATAATTACGAAACTGCTGCGGTCTACCCAAAAAGAAGAAACAAGAAATCACAAAATGAAGCACTCAAAAGAGCAGGAACTGTTTCCAGATTTAACAACCACGCTTGATGGTTTCCAGCCAGGTCATGGGTCTCAGTTCTGGACAATAATTCAACCTACCTCTATCTTCTGGCACAACAGACCAGCATATTTCTCTGATCTTTTTAAAACAGTGAAAAGGTTTGTGCAGTGGAAATTGACTGACTTCCAAACAATAACGAAGTGAGTGCAAAAATTCCAAGAAAAATAGGTTAATTAAGAAACATCTCTCTGAAACAAGTCTTTAACGCAACACAAAAAGATTATTTGAACTGTGAACTGCCTTGTAGCTGTCAATTTCTTATGAAAATGCATTACTTATCTGCCGACAGTAGTAAGTAAGCATTAATTCCTATCTTTCCTTTCTACAAAAATGGTTCAAATGGCTCTAAGCACTATCGGACTTAGCATCTGCGGTCATCAGTCCCCTAAACTTAGAACTACTTAAACCTAACTAACCTAAGGACATCACACACATCCATGTTCGAGGCAGGATTCGAACCTGTGACTGTAGCAGCAGCGCGGTTCCGGACTGAAGTGCCTAGAACCGCTCGGTCACAGAGGCTGGCTTCCTTTCTTCAGTCAACAGACTTTCAATAAAAACTAATAATAATTAAGAATCTATGAAAACGATAATTACAGCAGACTGCAAGACTCTGTAATACAGAGTCTGTATTTGTACACAATTCATCCATTTTGGTTATAACTGATTTACCATATTTGTCGCGTGCAGTAGAAGGAGTGTTGTTTGAAGCTGTGCTAGCATTTTTATTAAAGCTGTTTCATGCAGAAATCAGTAGAAGTGGAACGTCTGTCAGTAATGTTACTACTAGTTGGATGCAGCACGGAAAACAAATGCAATATAAGATCTCATAATTAACTAGGATAGGAAAATTATGTGAAATAATTGATTAAATGATATGACTGTTACGCTTTAGGAGTAAGAACTGTTGGTATGTGGAAGTAGCCATTACTGTTCAAGGATGTGTAGTTGGTTAAAATATTATGGGAAAATACAGGTATAACAAAACAAACATATTGACTTCAAACACTGGCCGAAGGACAATGAAAGCACTGTAGAGAATAATGTCGGAAAATGTTTTGAAGAATTAAAACAATGAGACTAGGTGATTTGAAAAATTAAGCAAGAGGGAAAAGCGAACTTGTCTACAACTAAAAGTTTCATTCGAACACCACAGTGCACCAACAGGCATGGTCTAAATGAAAGCAGTACACAAGGGACCTTTCAATAGATTTACCAGCCTTTTACAGGATATCTAGAGCTGAATGTGGACTGCGAACCATAGTTCACTTGACTTCTTCATATTAACAAGTAGTTACCAGAGATGATAGAAAAGACAAATTACAGAACAAATCCTAGGATCTACCGAAGATCAAACTGCAGACCATTAGATATGTAGTCTGCCACTTACTCTCCGAGCCGCTGAAACATATTGTGCTAGGTAGCCAAATCCACAACAATGAAATTAGGAGTAGGAATTGTGTTCATATAGGAAAGTTTACACAGTTCATATACTGACGTAGGTGGGAAGTTTTAGACAATGGAGCACAAGACTGATATTTATCAAACATTGTGGAGTTGTTCCTCACATTACACATATTAAATATTAAACTGTCTTTCAATTATGAACTGATTTCCATCATTAACATCGGTGTGAAGTATGACCACACAGCCATGAATGCAATCTTGAGTCCATTGTGAAATGGAAGCAGACTGCGTGCAAATGCTATGTCGAGGAACATCTTGCCATGCTTTATCCTGCCGTGCTTTAAGCACGTGCTGTGTCAGTTGTAACACATCGCATTAGAGATCGCATGAGACAAGGTGGCCCATGCATACTGACCAGTTTTCGTCCGAAGTTCTGGGCGAATTCATCCGTTTGTTCGGAAGGGGAGGCCGAAACTGTATGTCACCTTTCTGCCGGTCGGTGA
The DNA here is from genome assembly GCF_023864275.1 of Schistocerca cancellata. NCBI lineage: Eukaryota > Metazoa > Arthropoda > Insecta > Orthoptera > Acrididae > Schistocerca > Schistocerca cancellata. Next base: position 750,632,907 of record NC_064627.1, read on the forward strand.
TGTCTGAATCGAGGTGCACGCCTTGCAATCTTTCTCAAACTATTTTACAGAAACTATTCGGTAAAAGTATTTAATTTTGGCTCCAGTTGTTGTTTTTTTGTGTCAAATTCATGATGATGTACCCATCATTTCGTTAGTCTTCATAGTTATTGTGATATTTTCGTGGAAATAAGACACTGCCGGAAATTATAAAAAAGTTTGCAGTGAAATGTAGGAGTCACTATGATTTTGCATTTGGTGCATATCACATAAGACGTTTGAAATTTAGCTAACATACTGAATTTTTTTTAACTGGCCGATGTCTCTATGTGTCAACAATCTAGAGAATTTGTATGACATTGCTCACTCATTTGCGATCATACTACGGCAGCGATAAAGCCAGAGCGGAATGTCCACAACGTTCCTTATGTTTCATAAACGGTTTGAAATAACGAAACGAGATTGTGGCAAATGATAACACACAAAGAAGAGAGTATTTTTTCGTATGGTTTTTACTGAAAATTTCATTATCTACAGTCTTATTCCACTAACTACAGACTTTTTCGATGAAAGAATTAATTTTTAAATACCATCGATAGTTGGTGAAACAAGAAGTACTGTTGGTTTTGGAACAACGTAAGTGAAGACATCAAACGTTTAATCTCTACCGAGGATGCTCTTTTTCATAAGACACTGAATTTGCTTTCCGTCAGTGCCTCATTTAATAAATTTAATAAACCACCGTTTCAGAATTCTCTCGCAGTAATGTCTGGACAACATGTTAGAGAGGAGACACTGCGTAAACTCCGCTGTGGTTTGCTGGAAACAGCAACAGATTTCAACATGGCAGCAAGAGAAATATGTAGGTGCTACTCAAAATTCGCCACTCGTGATGCTTCTCTGAAAGCTGCAAATGATTAAGAATCCAGGCGAAAATAAAGTTCTGCATTTTCGGCAGAATTCTTTCCAGATATGACTGAAATCAGATGTGACAGATCATTTTAAATGATCGCCCTGCAAGTGAGGGTGTGGAGGGATTGCATTTGATATTTACAAAGAATATGAATGTAGGCTTAAGTTTAGAACGGCACTCACCCTCCAGCGTTCGACATATTCCCTACAGCGCATGCCCGCAGCCGACACCAGTATCGCCGTCCCCACGTGTGTCTTGCCAGCAGCACATCTACCGGACTCTTCGAACCCTGGCAGGAACCCCACATGCCGTGACGAACGTGTGGGGGACCGCGCAAGGCCAGAAACAAAGGATGAGTCGAGAGTAATTAATGAATATGAAATCAGGCAACAGATTCGGAACCTTTTTACTAGGAACAAACCACTGCTGTATCCATAATTCGTACATCAGTTTCATTTTAAAGTATGTAAAGGTTCAACTGCGAATTAAAGCAGCTAAATAATTACAGAAACAAAATAGACTTATGATAATAATTCCCAACCTACAGAGGAACTAAAATCTGTAAACGGATCTCGACTGCTTTCATTTTGAGAGGAATTAATAAAATATTCAACATGGCGGCGGCCGTTAAAGAAATTCAAGTTAAAACAGACCGTTTTCTTTTGTCCGACGCTCGTGGTCTCGCGGTAGCGTTCTCGCTTCCCGAGCACGGGGTCCCGGGTTCGATTCCCGGCGGGGTCAGTGATTTTCACCTGCCTCGAGATGACTGGGTGTTTGTGTTGTCCTCATCATTTCATCATCATCCAGGGAAGTGGCGAAATTGGACTGAGCAAAGATTGAGTAATTGTACGGGCGCTGATAACCACGCAGTTGAGCGCCCCACAAACCAAACATCATCATCATCAGACCGTTTTCTTCGTCTTCAGGCGCGAAAGAACAAAGAACATCCCTCCGCCTCTATGGCGGCGGTTGCGCCAGGTTAGGAAACATCTGGGGCAAAAAGGAAGCGGCCACGTGTAAGGCCCAGAAGGCGAGAGCGAGCCACTTGATCACCAAGGAATTGGACACCGAAACTACTTTGTTCACTCATAGACACACAAGCTTGAGGAGCCGACCAGCTAACAAAACCTCTGATCATCACCGCTCCAGCCCATTCTGGAAATACTTCTTGAAAGGTCAACTGCCTACCGTTTAACCCATGCCTGCCTTTTCTGTTTAGGTCGCACCGCCATGCGTCGATTCATGACTTCGGACGTGGTCTAATAAAGACGCCTGGATTCGGTCACCATTTCGGTCGTCTGACGATCGCGAGTGTTTGTGGATACTACAGGAGATCAGCAGTTTTAGCCATGCGGTAGGGTTCATCGGATTCTGCTACCTCCCATTTTGTTACCGAGACCTAGCTCTCATGGTTCAAGATTCTCACTCCGTAGCCATAGGTGAATGCTATCTCTGTATGTCATTCTGTGCATGTGTCTATGTCAGTGAAGGCTGCCCCCGGTTCAGAGAACTTCGTTCTGAACTAATCTGAGAATATATCTCTGGTGCTAATTTCTAAATGTTTTATTTGTATTGAGATTTCTATCACCTTCACCCAGTATCCGTTCGAATCAGTGTCTCCCTGCAATTACAGTTGCAGTCCATGCCTTCCCAAAGCCTGATAGTGGGTACAAAAGTAACATGAGGCTTCAATGGCTTATAAATATTTATCTGACCCTAAACTGGGGCAAGTTCTTTTCATTCAAGCCGCCTGCAATACGAAATTTGTGGCAGTCAGTTTAGATGTGGTAGTGCACAGCTCATGGAGATTTCTGTTTGGAGGCTAGAGTGAATGCATTCGTCTTACCATCGCATCCCTCATGTACTGTGTAGGTGATAAATCAGGGAAAAATTCAAGCCAGTAAAGTATCCGTACATTCATCAAAACGTTGTGAGGTCAGCGGCAGAGTTGGGTCTTGCATCATGCTGCTGGAAGATGCGTTTTGGCACCACGGTCATGAAGGATGTGACCTTATAGGGATCATTCAGCCTCTATGTCTCTCCAACAATTACCTAATCAGTCTGATTGCCGTATCCAGTAGCTCCTCACCCCATGATTCCAGGAGATGGATAGCTATCGGCCTCGAGAAGGTATGCTTCCTTCGACGTTTCATCAGGTCGTCTAGCGACAAACTGGCTTTAATCTCTCCACTGAAAACAACAGCGAGACTCATCGCTGAATATCACAGTGTCACTCAGTACCTCTGGTTCTACACCATGCAAGCTTCATTTACTTTTGGATGGGTTTATTGGTAAGTGATATGTGGCAGCTTAAGATATCAACAAAGCTTCAAGTGTTCTGTTCCCAACAGTTCGTTATCGCTTTCTATAAACTCCACTCAGCTTTCAGCTGCTGTGATCCTTCTATTTGTCAGAGTCATTGGAAAAACCTGTTATTTCATGATATAGTCCTTCTGGAAGGCCACTTGCCTATCATTTCTGCCACAGGGTTGTCCTGAGGTCACCACTGCATCCCACTTCCTGGAGTCATTGCACTACATCCAGCTGTCTGTGCGATCTGTCTGTGTGATGCTCTCATGTCCCTCATGACTTTTTTTCAAGTCCGAAAAACGGTGGATAGCCGTACAGGCACATCCACTGAGCATGCAGAAAAGTCCCAGTGACGCTACTTGCACCACTTAACCACCAGGTATTCTACCATTATCCGTCTGCAGCAACGGCTTTCTTCCGTATTGAAAATAAGCTCGTATAATTCCGAAATTTCCGCCAACACATCTCACAGGCATCGACATTCTAGATTATCACTTATGGTAGCGTTCGATAAAGGCATTCTGGTCTAGCTGTTTGCATTTCCATCAGTAATAAATAGAAACGTGTACCCTCCTTATCCACAATAACCTCTACTGCATCGTCGAAGGAAATAAGGGAGATTAGAAAATTAAATTTATATGAGAGAGGAATTCAAAAATATTTTCATGTAAGACTTTTTACAACAACGTGGAGGACAAATACAATCCTCACAGCTGTGCTAATTTATTAAATCGTAAAATATGTGTGCACAGCGTTTACTATACGCTCTCCTGTGAGCGATGCAGGAAGAAAAGGGAAGACTATGTGAGAATGTAAGTTATGGGTATTATTTAGGGTTAATTGTAAACAACGGTAGATTTTGGAAGGTACATACAGTAGTTAAACAGACAAGTTGATGTAGAAATGAAACACTTTGTCCCAAGAGTTTTGTAGTTTAATGACTTGAGGTCAGCGTTACTGGAATCGAGTGACAATAAGTAACGGATAAAAACTGTTTTATTTCTTATCTCAATATTGCATTTAACGATGGCGTATGCGCTTGAGGTTCCCGTGATCCATTTTTTGCTTTCTGACACTGAAAACCGGCTAATGTCTTTTTTCGAATGATTTACAGTATGGTGATAGTTGTATGAACAACGCAAATTTTTTAAGTGGGTATAATGGTCCAAAAATGCTCCCATCTCAGTTATTGACGATCTGCATCCAGTCCAGATAGCTGAAGCGTCAACTCCTCTTCAGATCCCACTGACGATACCATTCGTGAAGACTGAGGTGTTGCTGTTCAACATACAGCAAAAACAGTTGCAGTAAGTTTTGGCACAGTTCATAACGTTCTCAGTATGTAGCTCAACTACACCAAAACAAGTGCAAGGCAGGTCCCAAAAGAGTTAACGCAACAACACAAGAAAACAAGACTCGAAGTATGTACAGACTTGAAAGAACGTTATGAAGGGCAAGGTGACACTTTTCCAAGTAAAATTTTGATATGTGATGAGACTTGTGTTTCGACCAAAGGACAAAGCATGGAATGAAAGCACACCAGCTCACCTGACCGAAAGAAATTCAGGACGTAAGCATCATCGAGAAAAGTCATGTTGACCGTTTTTCAGGATGCCCAAGGTGTTGTCTTTTGAGATAATTCGAGATAACTGTAAGGTCAGCGTACAAGAAATAGTTACTACAAATCAGACATGCTGGTGAACAGGGTAAAGATAGCAATGAGGCAAAAACATGGCGGATCTAATAAATAAATAAATATGATACTGAAATATGAGACTGTTTCCCCTGACTCCGTCCTGCTGATCCAACAATCAACTGAAAAATGGACTACAGTCCAGATTTGACTTCCTCTGATTTTCATTTGTTTTGTCCACTAAAGGAGGCATTACGTGGAGAAAAGTTCAGCAACAGCGCTGACGCCAAAGAATTATTGGGAAAGTGGCTAAGATAACGAGAGGAAGAAATCTTTGCATCAGGTATAAGAAAAAAACCTTGTTCATCGTTTGGACAAGGGTCTGATTACTTGTGGCAGGCTTTTTTCGTTTTCTATCCTATCAGACTCCCTTGGTCAACTCTTGGTTTTTCGCCGGAAATGGTATTAGGTTCCGAGGCCATGATGTTTTTTCATTTTCCTCTTCACTGTCTACTGTCCGATTAGGGATAATGTAAGTATATTTAGACTTACCTGGTGACAGGCTGGTAACCTGTTCTGGGGAGAAAGCAACAGACTCAAATTTTACACAGGAAAAAGTCAGACGGTTCATATAGCTAACGACCTTGTTGTGACGTTAAGGATGAACGTCAGGGAATTCTAGATCGAGGAAGGATAGGAAGATGGGATGTGAGAAGTCTGTGGGACAAAAAAGTGGAACTGGATAAGATACTAAAAGAATCAAAAAATGATGTAATGGTCATAACTGAAACCAAGAATAAATTATAGGGAACAGTATGATATGCTGATTACATAATGACATAAGCGGGCAGGTCTATTAAAATGACGTTAATTGTGTTGAGAAGTAGTAGAAGTCTCATTTTGTAAAGAGACACAGCTATTTTTCTACACCACTTTGTCTGTTTAATTACTGGATGTCTCTCGCAACATATACGTGTATGTTATATATTTATGATACCATTTATACATTGGTATATGATGCACGTGCGTTTTCGTGTGAAAATACTTTTCTACTGTGTACGCAAGAAAACAATGTAGTAACCACAGCAAGGAGAACAGCCTGTGGGAAGTGCTCCCAATCGGTTGTTACTGAGGGACACTGCCCGTACGTTTGAAACAATAGTCGTTAGAGTGTTACTCATTAAATGAACCCCAAATTACGACCACACATTCTTTAGGTATGTTTAAATGTTTTTCTTAAACGGATTGCTTTCACCGCGCATTCTGCTTTCTAAGTGAATGATGGACTGTCTACGCCAAATGAGAATTTATGAAGTGAAATACTGAACTTATTATATGGAATAATTCTTTCCTACATGAATGTGGGGTGTCTGTTCTTTTGGAAATGTCCGAAACAATAGACACCACGCATTCATATAACTGATTCTTCTCGACGGGTAACGAATCCACGCTCTTCTGTGCGTATGCACGATTACGTCTGACCTGCAGAAATCTCCAAGTAGGGAGTATGGAGGACATGGTCAGGACTGCGGATAGTTGTGCGCTCGGTGGGAGTGTGAATCGGCCGAGATAGTCCGCACAGTTGCGGTAAACTCCGTGTCAGGGTGGCGCATTCTTTAACGTCAAGTGCCCCGTAAGCAGGAGATCCCTGGTTCGAACCCCAGTTCGGCACACATTTTCACTCGTCGTCGCTGATTCCGCGATGCCGCTGACGTGACAGTCCCTTCCTCTTTCCTTTCCTTTCTCCCCACTCCACTTTGAAGTTACATATAATTCTTTTCTGCTGTGGTAAATGTGAACCTATACCCACTGATGTGAGGCCTCGAAGTTGCCAACTATACGCGCCAAACAGCCACTACAAATGATAGAATATGACGCGGCGGTACTGCAGCACTGATCTCAGTCGCTGCGCCGAACTTCAAAGCTGTACCTGCCTGGTTCGCCGCCATAAAGTCCTCCCTCCCTCCCTCGAAGCTGCCAGCCGCAGTGGGTGTTCTGTAGTGGCCGTCCCTGCAAGTGGCAAAGTGGGGCGCTGCCAGGCACACTTTTATCCCTTGTTTATGGACACTCCGGCTGGCGGGAGCGGCACTGTATAACAAATTATACTGCGCGCGGAGGACGGCCCGGAGCGCAGATGGTCCACTGTGCGTGTCGGCCTCTCGTTGTTATATTGCCATCACATTATACGCGGAGCGGAAGTGCGCCAAAATGTTCAACCATGTGCATTCGCGCTGCGCCAAGGTCTATGCGATACGAGGAAAGGAAATAATCACGTCATCCTGAGGACTTATGAATGTTAATTTCCTCAAAGGCATTGTAATTACAGACCAAGGAACCCGCAGATATACAAGTCTGCTAGAATTTCATTAAAAGGTGAAATGCAGTTACGCAGGACTGGTTCTGACTTCCTAGTCAGCTTTCGATATACATCACACAAAAATAATACACACTTCTCTACTGTCAGACCGTTTGATAACAGTACTCCAGTTACTGTATTCTTACCGTCAGTATAAATATTACAGGAGTTTCGTAGGAGAATGAAAAGTACACAGGAACGTACAAAGTGAATCTACTTAGTATTTAGCCTTGGATAGTTACCGAGCTTTTGAATGTATCCGTATTGGGTGCTCGTCAACATGAATAACTACAAATTCCTGTTTTAATTAATTACAGTTGCCTATGAACTACTAATTGTCGAAGTATCGTCATAAGATATACATTTAAGTGAAGTGAAATCAGCTGCTAACACTAGATTTCTTATTAAGATAATTAAAGCACTTTATTAACCTCTCAAACACAGCACGTAACAATGACGAAGATTATGTTTAAAAAATAATGTTTTTGTTCTGTACCCTTATGAAAATGATGGTTAACTCGACTTATATGACGAAGGCAACAGCAGACTCATTTTAAAACACTTACTCCAAATTCCACTTCGTTTGAACAGCTGTACTTCCAGGGTCTCTCAACTGCAACAGTGTTATTTACATATATAGACGCATCATTTAAGACACTGTAGGTTTTCTGTAAAACGAGGATATACGATGTGTTACCGTTCCCTAGGTGCAGATGTGTAACATCAACAAGGGGAAAACCCTTCGTACTTCAATGTGGCCGAGCTCTGTTGTGTCGTTTGCAAGTATAGGCGACTCAAGAGGTTCCACCGCCTGATGAAATAATACCACGTACCTTCACTCACTTGTTTCTGTACGACAACATTGTTTCTCCTAAACCCAGCGGTCATTTGTTGGAAGCATTGAGTTATTGTCGGAAGACTGTACACTACACATTCCTCCCGCTTCGTATGAATATCACAAACATACATATTATATATATACAGTTCTGGCTATGTTACTTTTGCCCGAAACTTGGCCACTTCCAATCTACTTTCTGCTCCTTGATTAAGTTCATGTTCTTTGCAGGAGGCTAGACACAGCTGGCTTTGAAGCATATGAATATCATTTTCATCAGTGTAGCCCCTTCTTAACAGATGAACCTTTCGTCTGGCAACTCCAGTTGTCAGTCTGTTCAGGAACTCCCCAGGAGGCAGAATTTGTGAAACTCTTTCCAGTGAGGGGAAGGTATGTCGTTGCCCTTCACAGACGCAACCCTACGGTCGCAGTTTCGAATCCTGCCTCGGGCATGGATGTGTGTGATATCCTTAGATTAGTTAGGTTTAAGTAGTTCTGTGTCTAGGGGACTGATGACCTCATATGTTAAGTCCCATAGTGCTCAGAGCCATTTTTGAATAGACGCAACCCATCTTCCTCATCAGTGGTTCCAAGTGTCGTCGATGTAAGCTCCTAATTGACTTCAGACGTCGCGAGTGCTGTTCGTGCTCATACATAGCGCGCGTTCTGTCCTGCTCCACTTTCTTTGTTTCCTCATTGACGGCTATTTTTCTTCGAAGAGGTGGTGGTACTATTCCTGCGAGTTGGTAAAGCTATTCGACTGAAGTGGTTTTCAAGCAACCTCTTGTGATTTTCAGGTGTTATTGAGAGCTACGTCCACCTGCTCGGCTTGTTTTGAATTATGCCAAACAGGACAAGCATATTCTGACGCTGAAAAGCATAGTGACACTACAGAGGTTCGTCGAGTTTCAAATTGATTATCTAGATGTGATCCTACCAGTTTCAAAAATGGTTCAAATGGCTCTGAGCAGTATGGGACTTAACATCTGAGGTCATCAGTCTCCTAGAACTTAGAACTACTTAAACCTAACTAAACAAAGAACATCACAACCATACATGACCGAGGCAGGATTCGAACCTGCGACCATAGCAGTCGTGCGGTTCCGGACGGAAGCGCCTAGAACCGCTCGGCCACAGCGGCCGGCCACCAGTTTCCGTAGGATGTTGTTCCTTGTGCAAACTTTTGACTAGCAGGTCATGCAGTGCATCTTGAAAGTAAGAGATTATGGAGCGTCACTCCTAGATGTTTTGGAATCTCACACAGCTCAAATTCAACACCTGACCACACTACAGTATCTTTAATTGGCGACCAGATTTGCTGGTTCTCAAACGAACAGAACATACTTGCGTCTTTGACGGATTTAGTTTAAGCCGGCCGGAGTGGCCGAGCGGTTCTAGGCGCTACAGATCTGAACCGCGCGACCGCTACGGTCGCATGTTCGAATCCTGCCTCGGGCATGGATGTGTGTGATGTCCTTAGGTTAGTTGGGTTTATGTAGTTCTAAGTTCTAGGGGACTGATGACCAAAGAAGTTAAGTCCGATAGTGCTCAGAGCCATTTGAACCATTTTGAACGGATTTAGTTTAAGTTTGTTTGTGTTGTAGTATCAGGAAATTTGTCTAAGGGGATACGTGAGGGTGTTCTCCGCTGATTAAAAATCTGTGTACTGTGTGGCTGGAGCAAGGTCAGCGTCATACAAGGTTCTGCTGTTTGGTACTGTTGGTTGGTCTTTTGCATATATGTTGAACAGAATTGGAGCCAGCACAGTTCCCTGTGGGAGAGTGTCTTTCTGTAGTCTCCATCCCATACGATGATCTTGGAAGTCGACGAAGAACCTGTGATCCTGCAAAAGAGAAGTACGAGCCTAGTTAGGCTAAACTCTTTGGGAAGGTTGTAGGCGTTGGCTAATAATAGCTGGCGATTGACAGTATCATACGCTGATGATAAGTCGACAAATACCACGCCTTTCACCTTACAAGTTCATCTTCTATAAACTGTTTAAGATGTATCAGCTGTCCGGTACAGCTTATGCCAGGTCGATATCCAGACTGCTGAGGTGTAAGTAGGAGGCCAATTACAGATGACAGGCGATTTAAAACCAATCTTTCCAGCAATCTGTAAAGGTGACATTTTACTGGTCTAAATATTTTGGATTAGTTCCTCCTTTGCAAGATTTCAGCGAAGCAGTCACTCGGCGCGTCACCCGTATCTTTAGGATTTCGCTTCTGCTCTCACCATTGTTGGAAAATTGGAGAATCAATTTCTTTGTTGTTAAGACAAAATATTTGATTTCTTCAGTTCGTATATCATCATAGCCAGCTGATTTTCCATTTCTGCTCTCTCTGATAGCCTTGTCTAATTCTTCTAGGCCGAAAGACGTTCTGAGGTAACTATTCCCTTGCTCTTCTCTTTTCAGTTTCAGTTTTTCTGATTTGTGGCTGTCCTTCGGTTCAGCAGTAACTGATGCAGAAGTGGAGCTGGATAAGATATCGAAAGAATCCAAGAATGATATAGTGGTAGTATCAGATACTAAACGGAAATAAAAAGAGGATAATATAATATGAGGATTAAATAATGATATATAGCATAGTCCCTCAAAAAAAGGGGCTGTAGTGGTGTAACAATATTAATTTACAATAAATGGAGGAATACTATAGACAGCTATAGCTATATAAATGGGATAATCGTCACATGCAAATTCAGTATAGATAGGGTTCATCTTACTATAATTGATGAACATGACCAGAATAAAGGAGGAAGGAAGAGACCCAGAAATTTGATTGCAGTTTCCAGAAGGAATTAAATATGGTGAAAACGACATACCATGTTATAACATACGGTGACCTAAAGAATAGGAATTCAACCAGTACCAGAAGTAGTTGGTACTTGCGAAGAACAAATCATTAATGATAACGGCCGAGAACAAAGATAGTTAGTAACGCACAGCCAATTGAAAATATGTGATTCGTTTTTTTAGAATTCATATATATACGTGATGTACACGAGGTTTTAAATCAGTAACAGATTATTTTAACGTTAACTGAAAAATGAAGAGTCAAGTACAAGAGTGTTTATGGAGGAAAGGATGTATAAACAGATCACCTTCTCTTAATTGGAAGAATAACTTTAATTGCAAGATGGAAGGAATTTTGTAAAAGCAACCAGCTTCTTCAGGAGAAATTTTCAAAATATTTATTACAGGAGGAGAGCATCACAAAACCTGTATCAACAGAGACTACTGCTGGTGTTGTGGAAGCAGTGTGGGGCAATATGAAAAACTTTGAACAAACACCAGATATTTCGAAGCAAATGGTAAGAAGAAAAAGCCAGGAAAGAGAAGACTATTTAATATACAGAATACAGAAATTTAAGAGGCTGTGAAAGAAAAACAAAAGTTTTATCACCTTTTTCTACAGAACACTTCAAAAGAAACAGAGCAGCAGTACAAGGAGAACCGGATCCATGCTAAACACATTATAATAAAAGCAAATCATGATTCTTAATTACAAATCCCAAACACGATATACAATGAAGACGGAACTTGCAGATAAAATATTGAAGAGATAATGGTAGAATTAATGTAATAAATTAAGAACAGTGTATAAAACATTATAACAAGTTATGGCACTGTGAAACCACTGTAAAAAGTATAGAATACCAGACACCATACTAACATCCTCCTAACACCCTATTAAAACAAGAAGGTAGATTCAGAAACCTTGGATGAGGATCAAAAAATTCTAAAAAGTATTGTGGTCCAGACGGAACAAATGCCGAACATATTAAGTATAGACCAGTTCTGTGGAAACTAAATTTATTTGATGAGTGCTGACGACGTTATAAAATCCCATATGCCTGTAAAACCGCCGAAGTAATTTTTATTTTTAAAAAGCACCAAAGAAATTCATATGACAGTTACAGGTTAAGAGATTGACGAATGTAGTTCGTAAAGTGCATTCAGAAACAATACGTAATCGGTTGGAGGTAAGAACATATGCTTAAATGAGAGATAATCAAAGTGGGTTTGGGAAAGGACGCACGCGCAGCGATAATGTTTCCAGCATAAGAGACTTTTAGAAAAACGACGAGAATTCATTTTATAAACACATGCTGCTTTCATTGACTTCGCAAAAGCCCTTCATTTAGTTATTAGAAGTAGACTATGGCTAGTAACTTACAAGCGAGAGCACCAATGCAATCGTTAATCAAATACTTATGTGAAATTAAGTTGTCAGGCAGGGATGTAGCATGTCACCAATTCTTTTTAACATCCGTATTGAAAGCCTCATATTCCCACGCCCGGGTTCCCGGGTTCGATTCACGGCGGGGTCAGGGATTTTCTCTGCCTCGTGATGACTGGGTGTTGTGTGCTGTCCTTAGGTTAGTTAGGTTTAAGTAGTTCTAAGTTCTAGGGGACTGATGACCATAGATGTTAAGTCCCATAGAGCTCAGAGCCATTTGAACCATTTGAAAGCCTCATAAGAGACTGGGAGAAAGAGATGCATGAAAGGAACCCACGATCTAAATGCTGTGCTATGTGCAGGTAATGTAACTGTACGACAAAATACAAAAGCTAGGCTTACAACATTCTGTTTATAAATCATATGAGTCATTAAATCTGGAAAGACAGCTGGTACTAAAACATAAGCAAAAGGTAAATCTCAAGGCATGAATGGCTGGGAGACCGCGAAGGGCAGGTTAAGCCGCCTAATTAGAGAGTTTTTCCCTATTCTTCGCGTCCGCAGACAGCTTCTTCTCGCCAAGTATGAGGTCTGAGTGCGTACGTGTGTCTGTTAAGTGTAGGTGACTGTAATGCGAGTGTGTGTGTAGTGTCATGTTCTTGTTGGAGATGATGAGAGAAGATAGAGGGCGAAACCCTGTGCCGGCACATAAGGTTCCTCGTCTCGAACAGCACCAAAGGGGCCAAAGAGCTTACCGTCCCCATCCAACGGACAGATCACCATCAACAGTGTCGGATGCCCTCACGTTGTAAGTAGGCTGTTTATGTTTTCTTTATGTAAGTAGGCTGTTTATGTTTTCTTTATGTAAGTAGGCTGTTTATGTTTTCTTATTGGCAACGTTACGTAGCGCTCTATATGAAAATCACTGGCTGTGCTGTGTGCAGTCTGTGGCTAGTTAGCATTGTTGTCTGCCATTGTAGTGTTGGGCAGCGGCAGCTGGATGTGAACAGCGCGTAGCGTTGCGCAGTTGGAGGTGAGCCGCCAGCAGTGGTGGATGTCGGGAGAGAGATGGCGGAGTTTTGAAATTTGTAAGACTGGATGTCATGAACTGCTATATATATTATGACTATTAAGGTAAATACATTGTTTGTTCTCTATTAAAATCTTTCATTTGCTAACTATCCCTATCAGTAGTTAGTGCCTTCAGTAGTTTGAATCTTTTATTTAGCTGGCAATAGTGGCGCTCGCTGTATTGCAGTAGTTCGAGTAACGAAGATTTTTGGTGAGGTAAGTGATTTGTGAAGGGTATAGGTTAATGTTAGTCAGGGCCATTCTTTTGTAGGGATTTTTGAAAGTCAGATTGCGTTGCGCTAAAAATATTGTGTGTCAGTTTAAGCACAGTCATGTATAATTTTTCAAAGGGGACGTTTCATATGGCGACCCTACCAGGATACCTCACTGGAATCTTCTGATATTTTTTTCTTGTAGTTTGTGCAATTAGTATAGCTATTGTTTATTGCTAGCGCGTAATTGTAGAGAGAATCTCCTTTGTAGTTGCAGTCTTTCATTGTTGTACAGTAAAACAGTTGTGGCGTGCATGTAGATTGGCACCAAGTATTTCGCAGCTGCGCTTGCAATTAACTAGATATTAGTTGCAGTGCTATGTTAATGTGTTCTCTTATTTTTGCTCTTCAAATTGTGCTTTTCTGTGTTATCGTATGAAATATTGTGACAATAATGGCGTGTGAAAAACGTAACACTAGGCTCCAAAGTAAACTGAGAAAAAATAGTGACGACAAGCGTAACTTATCAGCAGCACTGTGAGCTGAATTAACAGACATTCGAAGTAGTAATTTGGTAACTGTGCATAGGGAAACGGAGCGGGCGGCAAATAATGGTGTAGACAGTGAAACAGGTAGTGAACAGGGAAGCATTATCGATCGATCGGTCGGCAACAGCTCGCCTCAGGAATCCGAAATGACAGGACACAATTTCGCAAATACTGTAGACTTAGGTTTTGGGTCCTCACCGTTTTCTCAAATGAGTCAAGACACATTTTCTGCTTGTCAAAATGTGAATGTTGCCGGTGAAAATGCACTGCCAAAAAGCATAGAGAAACAGATTCCAGACACTAATACATTATTATTGCAATTAATGCAACAAATGGAACAAAATCAGAGACAAACACCGCAAAAGCTTCAAAAGTTAGACACAATGGAACAACACCAGAGACAAACACAGCAAAAGCTTCAAAAGTTAGACACAATGGTCAAAATCTTCAAAAGTTAGACACCACGCTTGAACAAACATGTGAAGATTTAACTACTGAGTTACATAACATTGGATCGAAATGTCAAAAAGTCTGTAATGATGTAAAAACACAAATTTGTGAGCATTTTCAACCTATTTTTTCGCGGCATGAAAATGCATTACAGAATCACGAAGCAGCCATAAAAGAACTGCATACTATCGTTCATGAAAATCATGAGACCTTGCAAGCTAAAATTGAATCAGTTGCATCTACCGATTCGGTTACGCAACTTGCAAAAACTCAGGAAAACTTAAAGGACGCAGTAGATAGTCTGAAAATTGGTTCAGAAAGACACATGGAGGAAATTAGTTCATTATCAGAGAAAGTAGTTGAACTTTCGGATCAGCTAAATAATTTATCTACGAAAGTAGATGATAATCTGAATGACACAAAACCGGTAGTCTTTAATGACACAGAAGAGTGTGAACAAATTAGAAAATTCAAAATCAAATCAATACACAGTACAAAAGAGAAATCCGGGAAGTACAAGATCAGCTGACACAGGTAATACAAGAATTACGTATTTCAGAGGACACTCGCGCCCCAATATGGGAAGAGGGACATAGAAATATGGAAAAGCCACAAAATAATAACACAGGGCATTTCGGAAATTATGAAAGAAATTGGCAAGGTGCACCGAATTTTGAAATGGAACCGCCGAAACGACGCAACAATGACCGACATGTGACTCGCCGACATGATGATTTTGACTATAAGCTGTTCATTACTACACGTAAATTCAAAACATTTAAGAATTCTGGCAACGACATTCATCCACAAGCGTGGCTCCATCAATTCTCTCATTGTTTTCCTCCCAACTGGTCGTTAGAGCACAGATTAGAATTTGTGTGTGGCTACTTGGAGAATGAACCAGCTGTAAGAATGCGATCGGTCATTCACGATTGTCACAGTGAAGGAGATTTTTATCATGCCTTCCTCTCAGCATATTGGTCTCAAGCTACACAAGACCGAGTAAAACATAGCATCATAATGATGAAACATTTCGAACAACCTGAATTTTCCAGTCTTGTGAAATATTTTGAAGACATGTTGCACAAGAATCAGTGCCTGTCAAACCCATACAGCCCCTCAGAACTCATCCGCATTTGCTTAATCAAACTGCCTGAACATTTACGACATATTATTTTAGCAGGACGTTGCAAAGACGACATTGAAGCTTTTCAGGGACTGTTACAAGAACTGGAAATTGACACTGACAGTCGCGGAACGTGATAACAGGAGCACAACAATTACAGGTCACATCTGTCACAATTCTGCGATGACAGAAATAATACACGACAAGGCTATTCTTATAACGTAAATCGTGACCAAAACAGACACCACCCGTATGACAACCATTGGCAGAGTAGTAATAATTACAGGGAAAGATCACCTCTCTGCGGTAATGACTATCACAGAGACAATCAGAGAAACAGACAATATGGGAACCAAAATAATTATTATTACGGGAGACAGAATAACTTTAGATGCAACGGTCCAGTGCACAGTTACGATTCAGGGAGAAATTCTCCACCACTTAACCGACAAGAAAGAAACTACAGTAACTACCGACATGACGACAGACGATGTGATCGTAACGACAGACCTGAATTTCATCAGAACTGGCGGGATTCAAACAGAGCAGGGCACTCTCGACAACAGGAATTTGTGGAAGTTAGGTCTCCTAATCCCAATAACGACGCGCGCCAACAAAGAAACAGACAATGACTCGCACCGCAGGCAGCCACTTGCGCCCGCTGGCTCAGGGAAAAATAACATTGACGCTAACCTTGAGCAAAATTCCAGTATTCTCTACGGACGAATACTGCATGATAATTGCATTCAAGTTGAAACTCTGCATACTAGGAAGAGTAAAGGTTTACACCACATTTCACATGTAAAACCGTGTATTGAAAGATAAACTGCTTTTTAACTTTCTCTTTGCCATATAACTTTTCACTTTACATTGCTAGTAGGCTTTGTCAGACTTAGAATCTGTTAATATGCAACAATGTTTGAAGTTAAATATCCAGTCTAGAACCTGGGGTACATATTTAGACAGTAATTACCACTGCATTGTGATAGTGAACAGAGGACACAGTGTTACTGTGTGTGTACATTCTTGCTTGTTAGTTCCACGATTACGTAACGACTATAAGGCTTACATACTTAGAACATATATCGGCACTGCTAATAAGATTTTCATGCAACATTTTGGTTTGCTTGAGAGTGGATTCTGGATTTGAGGTGCTTTCTGTGAAATGCCAGATGACACAGTGGTTGGTTTGTGTGACAGCTACACAATTTTATCACGACGCTACTAATGAGTGACAATTTACAATGTTGCTTTTGCGGTGTTTCTGTTTCATATCTGCACAGTTTTTCTGTATTGTTCTGGAAAGTAAAACATGTTTTAGTAGTAACTTCTGTGGTATAGCTACAATGAGACAGCGTTTTCCGTAGCACAACAATACGTTACAGCACAGTACTTTCTTCATCACAGCAATAAGCGTAATAACTAAGATATCTACATGCAAAGCATTTCAATTTTGTTTATCATGAGGTAAGTACATTGACTTCCGCAGAACTTAGCTTTTGGAGGACAATAACTACGACACTTCCACAGGGATTATCTTACAGTAAGACGCACATTTAGCACTACAGGAGACGCATTTGAGAGATTAATTTTGTACTTAAGCCATTTATTTTTCAAGATTTTTGAAGTACAAAGAAAGTTTCCATGATACATTTCATTCCATTGCTGTAATCTGTAAAACCTGAGGGTATAATTACATTAATCCTCAGGGGGGTACACGCTTACTTTGTGTACCATGTGTCTGGCAAGCACAAGGAGCTCTAGCCAATATGGTATTTGCTTATACAACTTTACACATCAGTACCATATTTCTCTAACACATAATTACACAGCTATCTGATCATTTAACTGAGAGAGACAAATTTTTTTACTACCTCAGTGACAGATGTATACGCAATTACACAGCTGGATAACTTCACACTTACGAAATTGTATTTTGTCTTTACTTTGTAAACTGTTCATATTTTTTCGGACCCATTGTGATATTATGAGAGCTTTGAATGATATATTTGGTAAGGGAGCATTATTTTAAAGTGCGTTTGAGGTAGATGACACTACTGAAATGAGCAGAAATTTTTTTTAGGTTTTGACATTATTGCAGAAAGCTACGACGTTTTTGAGATTTGACTGAGATGTTATGATGTTATTATTACGATGCCGATGTGTATTATGCTATTGCGGTATGTTTATGATCAATAAGCTGATGCTATATGAGTTATTTGATTAAGCTACGTATCTGTTATGATGAAATATAGAAGAAGTGTCGACGAATAAGGTAAGGAATAATGAGTAGTGGTTAGGGACTCTGGTTTATGAATAAGGATGTTGGAAACCAAGAATCGTACTTTAAGAGTTATGAAATGTGTGTAAATGCGTGAATGTACCACAATGCCGGCGAAGATTTTTTGGACACTGTTATATTTATAGGATATTGTTTCTACAGATTTGTAACGCAAATTCTTGACCTGTGAAATATTTTTATATGAGACTGTCACTGTAGTGGAAACTGCTGTCGTAAATATTTCCGTAAGAAAGTTAAGTGACCACCTGCACGTAATGCGTCGTGAGCACCCAGCTGTGTCAGATGCCTGGAGAAAAAGCCATTAGGGTGTGCCTTTCCAGAGGCACAGGTAGAAAAAAAAAGGGAGGCCATTATCCTCGCTGTTGACATTCCTTTGTAGAAAGCATTGTAACTATGACACCCTCAAACTTGAAAACATGATAACACAGTGGAGCTCTTAATTTATGATATTTACTGCAATGTCGAATGAAATGACGAGAAATATTTTTATGTCTATACACCTGATTATGACTACTGTCTTTCTAGTTGAAAGAAATGCCATATGGCTTGCTTTATGTATTTATTTGCTCATTTTCTTTAATATCTAGTTTCTAGCTGCACTGCAGCATTGTTTAAAATAAAATTTTATGAATGTACTAATATAGATATTTTATGCCTACAGATCCAGTAAACAATAACTTAAAAAAAAACGAAGGAGCACAAAAAGACATTTCCCTTCACAGGAATTGCATACGGAATTTTCTTTTCAACTACTTGGTAATTTTTTTGGTAGAGTAAGTTTTTGTGATGCATCACTCTAGTGTTAAGATGTGACATAGGTATTAAACATGGCCATTTTTACTGTAATATTTTTTCTGCTTGAGCTATGTCATGTTTAGGTATAAGTTACTGCTGTTTGCCAGGCATAGTGTTACTGAATTTGACTTTGTGTTACTCTGCTAAGCTAGTTTTACTACTGATTTATTTTTCTTGTTTGCTGCACAGTGCCTTATATTAGTTGTAATATTGCAATTGCTTTGCCTATTTAAATTTTTTGTCATTGATGTTTGTGTTAATTGTTTTGTGCTGCTGCATTGCCTCATCCCTTAGTTTAGCATCTGAGCTCAGTAGATTTAAGTTAGCTTAAGAGGGGGTAGCCTATAAGAAAATGGTTTGGCCAACAAAGTAGTGTAGAGTGGAGAAAAACTATTTTTGAAAGAGGATATGAACAGAATACAGAAAGCATGCTTGGATAGGATTTCTTTGGTGAAAACAAATGTTGAAATAAGAAAAACAGATCTATGGAATGAAGTTTTGGTTTGGACTGCAGTACCAAATGCTACACTCAAAACAAACCCTGTCGTTTCCTTTTGTGTTATCCCACTATGTGTTTGTGTACCCTTGTGTATTTGTTTTTTCCTGTCTCTGTGTAGTTTCATAGAATTTTTTCTTCTTCTAATACTAAGCTACATTCACTATGATGAGGAATACTGTTATCCTCAAATATAATTGGCATTAATAATATGTTATTTACCTTGTAAATATGCTTAGACATTATTTATTCTGTTTTGTTTTAATGCTCGTGTGTAAAGTTGATGTTTCAAAAGTTATTCTGATCATTGATGTATTTACTTATGTCATAATTCCTGTAACACTGATGTATATGTTATTTCTATTCTTTTGTAAAGCTTGTACTACAAATGTTATCTGTATTGTTATGGTCTTTAATGATGTATTTTGTACCTTTGTAATTGTATTCTTATGTTATAAAATTGTAATTGACACTGGTTCATCACATTAGTAACTTGTAAGTTACATTTCACTGCACACGTTTCTGTTGGTCATAGTATATGGACAATATGTGAGAAGTAGGGACTGTTAGTGTTTGCACGTGTGTTAATAATTCAGCAAGGGACTGGATAACAGCATTGCTGGTTCTAAGGACATTTCAAAAAAAAATTTTGTGAGTGCACAAGTGGTGGTTCATGGACTTGTTATATTGTCCACAAGACTCTTCGATGGTGATTGTGGCACCTGCACAGTCGCAACAGATGGCTGCTGGCCATCTCTACAAGGACTTCAGTGGGTCTGCATCTCTGATGACCCACCAATACCACAATCTATACCAGGACTACAGTGGGCCTGTCCACAATTTCTACAAGGACTGCAGTGGGTCTGCACCTTTGGTGGCCCACCAATACCATACTCTCTACCAGGACTACAGTGGGTCTGCTCTGTGATGACCTACCTACCAATCTTCTTCAGAAAGTCGAATGACTCTGCTGTGGGTTTTCTCTGTTGTGGCCCATTACCTGTCAGCGTGTCAAGAGTCAGCACTGTCTTTCAGTTGGAAGGACAACACTACTTCTTCAAGACTGCATGGAAATCCACTACTTCTGTGTGCATTGTCTTTTACTGCTCAGACTTTGAAAAAAAAAACCACTGAAATTTTACTGTGATGAACAATCTGGACTGTCTTTATGGACTGTGAGAAAATTTTAGCTTTTGACCAACATTGTATAAATAAGTGTGTGCATTTGATATCTTTGTTATTGTAATTATGAAAAAAATTTTCAAATCATTATTGGCCACTGCCCAAAACAATTTGTAAAATGTTTTGTGGGGAGCATGGGGGCTATGTAAGTAGGCTGTTTATGTTTTCTTTATGTAAGTAGGCTGTTTATGTTTTCTTTATGTAAGTAGGCTGTTTATGTTTTCTTATTGGCAACGTTACATAGCGCTCTGTATGAAAATCACTGGCTGTGCTGTGTGCAGTCTGAGGCTAGTTTGCATTGTTGTCTTCCATTGTAGTGTTGGGCAGCGGCAGCTGGATGTGAACAGCGCGTAGCGTTGCACAGTTGGAGGTGAGCCGCAAGCAGTGGTGTATGTGGGGAGAGAGATGGCGGAGTTTTGAAATTTGTAAGACTGGGTGTCATGAACTGCTATATATATTATGACTATTAAGGTAAATACATTGTTTGTTCTCTATTAAAATCTTTCATTTGCTAACCATCCCTATCAGTAGTTAGTGCCTTCAGTAGTTTGAATCTTTTATTTAGCTGGCAGTAGTGGCGCTCGCTGTATTGCAGTAGTTCGAGTAACGAAGATTTTTGGTGAGGTAAGTGATTTGTGAAAGGTATAGGTTAACGTTAGTCAAGGCCATTCTTTTGTAGGGATTTTTGAAAGTCAGATTGCGTTGCGCTAAAAATATTGTGTGTCAGTTTAGGCATAGTCACGTATAATTTTTCAAAGGGGACGTTTCAACTTCATGAGACACTGCAGGGACGTTTGGTATTTAAACCAGGACAGTCGCGCATTCGAGCAGAAAGTTTACGACTCCACGTCTTCTCCCCCTGCCGTCCAATGTTGTTGTTGTTGTTGTTGTGGTCTTCAGTCCTGAGACTGGTTTTATGCAGCTCTCCATACTACTCTATCCTGTGCAAGCTTCTTCATCTCCCAGTAACTACTGCTTCTGAATCTGCTTACTTTATTCATCTCTAGGTCTCCCTCTACGATTTTTACCCTCCACACAGCCTTCCAATACTAAACTGGTGATCACTAGATGCCTCAGAACATGTCCTACCAACCGATCTTTTCTTCTAGTCACGTTGTGCCACAAACTCCTCTTCTGCCCAATCCTATTCAATAACACCTCATTAGTTATGTGATCTGCTCATCTAATTTTCAGCATTCTTCTATGCACCACATTTCTAAAGCTTCTATTATCTTCTTGTCCAAACGATTTATCGTCCACGTTTCACTTCCATACATGATTACATTCCATACAAATACTTTCAGAAACGACTTCCTGACACTTAAATCTATACTCGATGTTACCAAATTTCTCCTCTTCAGGAACTCTTTCCTTGCCATTTACAGTCTACATTTTATATCCTCTCCACTTCGAGCATCATCAGTTGCTTTGTTCTCCAAATGGAGTAACTCTTTTACTACATTAAGTTGAAACACAATATTATTTAGCGCAACGGAATATGACTTTCAAAAATCCCTACAAAAGAATGGCCCTGACTAACATTAAACTATACCTTTCACGAATAACTTACCTCACAAAAATTTTCATTACTCGAACTACTGCAATACAGCGAGCGCCACTACTGCCAGCTAAATAAAAGATTCAAACTACAGAAGGCACTAACTACTGATAGGGATAGTTAGCAAATGAAAGATATTAATAGAGAACAAACAATGTATTTACCTTAATAGTCATAATATATATATAGCAGTTCATGACAAAATACAAAACTCCGCCATCTCTCTCCCCACATCCACCACTGCTGGCAGCTCACCTCCAACTGCGCAGCGCTACGCGCTGTTCACATCCAGTTGCCGCTGCCCAACACTACAATGGCAGACAACAATGCAAACTAGCCACAGACTGCACACAGCACAGCCAGTGATTTCGTTACAGAGCGCTACGTAACGTTGCCAATAAGAAAACATAAACAGCCTACTTACATAGCCCCCATGCTCCCCAAAAAAAATTTTACAAATTGTTTTGGGCACTGGGCAATACATATTTGTTAAAATTTTTCATAATCCTAATTACAGTAACAAAGAAATCAAATGCACACACTTATTGATACAATGTTGGTCAAAAGCTAAAATTTTCTCTCAGTCCATAAAGATAGTCCTGATCATTCATCATAATAGTAATTACAGTTTTTTTTCACAAAGTCTCATTAGTAAAAGAAATTACACACAGAAGTAGTGGATTTCCATGCAGTCTTGAAGAAATAGTGTTGTCCTTCCAACGGAAAGACAGTGCTGACTCTTGACATGCTGACAGGTAATAGGCCACAATGGAGCAAACCCACAGCAGAGTCATTCGAAGTTCTGGAGAATATTGGTAGGTAGGTCATCACAGAGCAGACCCACTGTAGTCCTGGTAGAGAGTATGGTATTGGTGGGCCACCAGAGGTGCAGACCCACTGCAGTCCTTGTAGAGATTGTGGACAGGCCCACTGTAGTCCTGGTAGAGATTGTGGTATTGGTGGGCCACCAGAGATGCAGACCCGCTGTAGTCCTTGTAGAGATGGCCAGCAGCCATCTGTTGTGACTGTGCGGGTGCACAATCACCATTGAAGAGTCTTGCAGTTAATATAGCAAGTCCATAACCACCACTTGTGCATTCACAAAGTTTTTGGAATTGTCCTTAGAACCAGCAATGCTGTTCTCCAGTCCCTTGCTGAATTATCAACACACGTGCAAACACTAACAGTCCCTACTTCTCACATATTGTCCATATACTATGACCAACAGAAAAGTGCAGTGAAATGTAACTTACAAGTTACTTAATTTGATGAACTGGAGTCAATTACAATTTTATAACATAAGAATACAATAACAAAGGTACAAAATACATCATTAAAAACAATACAATATAGATAACTTTTGTATTAATACAGGCTTTACAAAAGAATAGAAATAGACATATACATCAGTGTTACAGGAATTATGACATAAGTAAATACATAAAAGATCATAATAATTTTTGAAACATCAACTTCACACATGAGCATTAAAACAAAACAGAATAAATAATGTCTAAGCATCTTTACAAAGAAAATAACATATTATTAATGCCAATTATATTTGAGGATAACAGTATTCCTCATCATAGTGAATATAGCTTAGTATTAGAAGAAGAAAAAATTGTATGAAACTACACAGAGACAGGAAGAAAACAACTACACAAGGGTACACAAACACATAGTGGGATAACACAAAAGGAAAGGACAGGGTTTGTTTTCAGTGCAACATTTGGTACTGCAGTCCACCCCAAAACTTCATTCCATATATCTTTCCTCTTATTTCATCCTTTGTTTCCACCAAAAAAATTCTATCTAAGCATGCTTTCTGTATTTATATGTTCACACATTTCTTACCTCATCATTTATTTCCAAGGAAATCCTACCTAAACCTGTTTTCTGTACTTTTTTTTGTATAACTTCTCAATGCATTTCTTCCAATTCATCGCAACTCATTCTCTTATATAGTCTACCCCCTCTTAAGCTAACTTAAATCTACTGAGCTCAGATGCTAAACTAAGGGACGAGGCAATGCAGCAGCACAAAACAATTAACTCAAACATCAATGACAAAAAAATTCAAATTGGCAAAGCAATTGCAATATTACAACTAATATAAGGCACTGTGCAGCAAACAAGAAAACTAAATCCGTAGTAAAACTGGCTTAACAGCGTAATACAAAGTCAAATTCTGTAACATTATGCCTGGCAAACAGCAGCACCAAATAACAAAACTTATATCTAAACATGACATAGCTCAAGCAGAAAAAATATTACACTAAAATGGCCATGTCTAATACCTATGTCACATCTTAACACTAGAGTGATGCATCACGAGAACTTACACTAGCAGATAAGTTACCAAATCGTAAAGAAATTATTTATGCAATTCCTGTGAAGGGAAATGTCTATTTATGTGCCCTCGTTTTCTTGGAAGTAAATCATAAATTTCTTAGTGACTGGATCTGTAGGCATAAAATAACTATATTAGTACATATATTAAATTTTATTTTAACCAATGCTGCAGTGCAGCTAGAAACTAGATATTAAAGAAAATGAGCAAATATGTACAAAGTAAAGCATAAGAACATCTTTCAGTAGTCATGAGGCATTTCATAAGTTAGTAGAAAAATCTCTCAACTAGAGAGACTGTAGTATTAATCAGGTGTATAGACATAAAAATATTTCTCGTAATTTCATTAGGAATTTCAGTAAATATCATAAATTAAGAGCTCCACAGTGTAATCATATGTTTTCAAGTCCGACCATGTCGTTTTTGCGATGCTTTCTACAAAGGAATGTCAACAGCGAGGTTAATGGCCTCTTTTTTTCTCCACCTAATGGCTTTCTTTTGTCAGACGACTACCTCTCAGCTGGGTGCCCACGACGCATTACGTGCAGGTGGTCACTTAACTTTCTTACAGAAATATTTACTACAGCAGTTTCTGCTACAGTGACAGTCTCATATAAAAATATTTCACAGGTCAAGAATTTGCGTTACAAATCTGTAGAAACAAAATGCTATTGATATAACAATGTCCAAAAAACTATCATCGGCATTGTAATACATTCACGCATTTACATACACATTTCATAACTCTTAAAGTACGATTCTTGGTTTCCAACATCCTTTTTCACAAGTCAGAATCCCTAACCACTATTCATTACTCCTTACCTTATTCGTCAACACTTCTTCAATATTTCATCTTAATAAATATGTAGCATAATCAAATTCCTCATATAACATCGGCTTATTGATCATAAACATACCTCAACAGCATAATACACATCGTCGTCGTAAAAATAACATCATAACACCTCAGTCAAATCTCAAAAACGTCGTAGCTTTCTGCAATAATTTCAAAACCTAAAGAAAATTCTCTGCCCATGTCAAAAGTGTCATCTACCTCAAACGTTCTTTAAAAATCATGATCCCATACCAAATATATCATTCAAAGCTCTCATAATATCACAATGGTTATGAAAAAATATGAAGAGTTCACAAAGTACAGACAAAATACAATTTCGTAAGTGTGAAGTAATCCAACTCTGTAAATGCGTAAACATGTGTCACTGACGTAGTAAAAAGATGTTTGTTTCTCTGCTAAATGATCAGATAGCTGTGTAATTTACGTGTTAGAGGAATATGGTACCGATGTGTTAAATTGTATAAGTAAATACCATATTAGCTAGGGCTCCTTGTGCTTGCCAAACACATGGTACACAAAGTAGGCGTGTACCCCCCTGAGGTTTATTGTAATTATACCCTCAGGTGTTACAGATTACAGCAATGGAATGAAATGTATCACAGAAAACGTTTGTATCATTGTACTTCAAATATCTTTGAAAATAAATGTTTTAAGTACAAAATTAATCACTCAAATACGTGTCCTGTAGTGCTAAATGTGCGTCTTGCTGTAAGATAATCTCTGTGGAAGTGTCGTAGTTATTGTCGTCCGAAAGCTATGTTCTGCAGAAGTCAATGTACTTACCTCATGATAAACAAAAGTGAAATGCTTTGGGTATAGATATCTTAGTTATTACGCTTATTGTTGTGATGAAGAAAGTACTGTGCTGTAACGTATTGTTGTGCTACGGAAAAGGCTGTCTCATTGTAGCTGTACCACAAAAGTTACTATTAAACATGTTTTACTTTCCAGAAGAATTCAGAAAAACTGTGCAGATATGAAACAGAAACACCGCAAAAGCAACATTGTAAATTGTCACTCATTAGTAGCGTCGTGATAAAATCGTGTAGCTGTCACATAAACTAACCATTGTCTCATCTGGTATCTCACAGAAAGTACCTTAAATCCAGAATGTATTTTCAAGTAAACCAAAATGTTGCATTAGAATCTCATTAGCAGTACTGGTAAATGTTCTAAGTATGTGAGCCTTATAGTCGTTACGTAATCGTGGAACTAACAAGCAAGAATGCACACACACAGCCAGTGATTTTCATACAGACCGCTACGTAACGTTGCCAATAAGAAAACATAAACAGCCTATTTACAAAGTGTGTCATTTCCTAATCTAATTACCTCAGAATCACCTGATTTAATTCGACTACATTCCATTTTCCTCGTTCTGCGTTACTGATGTTCATCCTATATCCTCCCTTCATGACACTGTCCATTCCGTTCAACTGGTCTTCCAAGTCCTTTGCTGTCGCTGACAGAATGTCATCGGCGATCCTCAAAGTTTTTATTTCTTCTCCATGGATTTTAATACCTACTCCGAATTTTTCTTTTGTTTCCTTTACTGCTTGCTCAATATACAGATTGAATAACATCGGGGAGAGGCTACAACCTAGTCTCACTCCCTTCCCAACCACTTCTTCTCTTTCATGTCCCTCGACTCTTATAACTGCCATCTGATTTCTGTACAAATTGCAAATAGCCTTTCGCTCCCTATATTTTACCCCTGCCACCTTCAGAATTTGAAAGAGAATATTCCAGTCAACATTGTCAAAAGCTTTCTCTAAGTCTACAAATGCTAGAAATGTAGGTTTGCCTTTGCTGAATCTTTCTTCTAAGATAAGTCATAGGGTTAGTATTGCCTCACGTGTTCCAACATTTCTACGGAATCCAAACTGATCTTCCCCGAGGTCAGCTTCTACTAGTTTTTCCATTTGTCTGTACAAAATTTAGTATTTTGCAGCTGTGACTTATTAAACTGATAGTTCGGTAACTTTCACATCTGTCAACACCTTCTACCTTTTGGATTGGAATTATTATATTCTTCTCGAAGTCTGAGGATATTTCGATCTTGTTCGCCAGATGGTAGAGTTTTATCAGGACTGGCTCTCCCAAGGCCATCAGTAGTTCTAAAAGAATGTTGTCTACTCCCGGGGCCTTGTTTCGACTCTGGTCTTTCAGTGCTCTGTCAAACTCCTCACGCAGTATCATATTTCCCATTTCATTTTAATCTACATCCTCTTCCATTTCCATAATATTGTTCTCAAGTACACCGCCCTTGTGTAGACCCTCTATATACTCCTTCTACCTTTCTGCTTTCCCTTCTTTGCTTAGAACTAGGTTTCCATCTGAGCTCTTTATATTCATACAAGTGGTTCACTTTTCTCCAAAGGTCTCTTTAATTTTCCTGTAGGCAGTATCTATCTTACACCTAGTGAGATAAGCCTCTACATCCTTACATTTGTCCTCTAGCTATCCATGCTTAGCCATTTTGCACTTCCTGTCGATCTCATTTTTTAGACGTTTTTTTCTCATTTCATCAATTAAATTGAATATTTCTTCTGTTACCAAAGGATTTCTACTAGCCCTCGTCTTTTCACCTACTTGATCCTCTGCTGCCTTCACTACTTCATCCCTCAAAGCTACCCTTTCTTCCTCTACTGTATTTATTTCCCCTATTCCTGTCAATTGTTCCCTTATGCTAACCCAGAAACTCTGTACAACCTCTGTTTTAGTCAGTTTATCCAGGTCCCACCTCCTTAAATTACCACATGTTTTTCTGTTTCTTCAGTTTTAATCTACAGTTGATAACCAATAGATTGTGGTCAGTGTCCATATCTGCCCCTGGAAATGTTTTACAATTTAAAACCTGGTTCCTAAATCTCTGTCTTACCATTATATAATCTATCTGATACCTTCTAGTATCTCCAGGGTTCTTCCATGTATACAACCTTCTTTTATGATTCTTGAACCAAGTGATCAACTCTCCCGTCTCATTTTTTCCGCAGTGACGCAAGTCTGGACAAACATAAAAACATACAAAAGAAAAATAGCAAATATCAACAATATGTGGAACTATTAAGAGATCTTTAAAAAAAGAACAATGTTAGAAAAGCCACAAAATTGAAACTGAATGAAACAATGACGGTGCCTGTGCTACTTTATGGTAGCGAATCCCGGATTCAGAGAAAAAGAGGTAAAATCAACCTACAGTTAGCAGAAATTTGATTTTTAGGAACTGTCTTAGATTGTTGAAGGAGGGAACACGTAAAAAATGGTAACATTTGACAAAAATTGTGAATTAATAATTTAAATGAGAAGATTGAAGAATACACTGGAGAATGAGGACAATACCTTAAGCGGATGGTTCAGGACAGATTTCCGGTTGTTTTAAACAAGTACAAGCCCTCAGGAAGAAGAGATGTAGGTTGGCCGCAAAAGATAAGAATTAATTATGTGAAGTCAGGACAGGAGTATTGCCTAAAACTTCAAGTGCAGAAGAAGAAGAAGGAAAATAACGGACGAAAAATAACATGAGCCGGAACCGAAAAGAAATGGATTGGTACACTACCGATGGAAGCTTGAATGTAACGTCTACTATGGTAGTAAAACAAAATTTTATCCTTTCATTGTGCAACATACGTGAATTAGTTTCTTACTTATTGCATTAGATTTATGTTCTATTTCAAAATGATAGACTCTTTGACAAAGGGTTTTTCCATTTTTTTTCAATAGCATTGCACACTACTTAATCACACTGTGTGTGTGATTCCTCCTGAGCATCAAGGCAGTTTAAGTTTTTAAACTTTAGATCACAAATAATAAAAAAAAACGAAAAACGAAACGGAGAACTAGGGTCTTGTAATAAATCTCACAATCGTATGTGACATTTTTCAGCTCAAAAGTGAGAAAACAATTTTTAAAAAATTTTAAACGATTTTTACTAGTTAGATGTAAGAATGAAATTGCAAATAGTCGAGTGAGAAACAAACAAACCGTAAAAATGCATGTATTTACTGTCACATTTTTATTTTGTAAGTATATTACATAATGACACAGCTACTTGGGAAAACGATTGTGACAATTACGCGCCACAAGATGGGCGGATAGTGGTTACCGAAATCCATAGTCACTGAACAAAATGTACGTGTGACCGTTTACTAATGCAAATAATTTTTCTCCTGATTGCTTTGGTCGCTGTTACAATAAGTAGTCTGTTAGGAATATGCTGCAGACAAATTATCGTTTAGTTATTTTATCCCAGTTTGCTGTGAGCTGCAAAGTGGCGATATTTTAAGTGGTAGTAGTGCTCTTGATGCATGATTACTCAAGTAGCGTGAACCCACTGGACATTTTACTAGTCTCAATATATTTTGACACAGAAGTAAGCCCGTTCCACTAAACACAAACAGTTTAATTATATCCCAGTTACTTAAAATGCTGGAATGTATACGTATGCTGATGCCTAAATTCCGCTGAAATTCTGTGTTAACTGAATAAATTCTTGGCAGCTGCGTCTGAGCAATTTAGCGAATTCACTGGAGAGTGGACGATGTACAGCAAGTACCTCGATCAGCAGACAGCGGCCGCTTTGTCAACGGATGCCTGGACTGCTGTTCCTATGGCCCGGGGCGCAGCAGCCATTTTGATTAAATTGTACTGACCGGTCCACGCGGATGAAATTCAAGCACACTCCCATCTGCATTGCTGGTAGCCTACCTCCAGCACTTAGGTCGGGCGGGAGCGCCCGCTGACGCGCGTGGCGTTTTGCGAAGCGGGCTGCCGCTGTCTGTTTACATTACCCTCCACCCAGTCGTTTCGTATTCAAGGCGACTCATTGGCGGTTTCCGTCTCCGGAGACCCGCAATACTCGCTTTAATTAACTAGTGATGCATCCGAGCCGGTGTCGACGGGCGAGTCCCGGATGGTGACGAGGGGAAAAGGGTGAGGGCAGTCACGATTTCACAAACGGCAGTTATTGTATTTCGTCTGGCAACCGTCCAGCAAAAAGGGATGAACCAACCTGAATTTCGTTTTCCATCGAGAATTCGTGTTGATTTTGGATCAGTTATTGCAAATACCGATGTATGTAATACTTATCACTCTCCTGGAAGCTTGTGGATGGTTTTCCTTGAGAGTGTACAATGGACTCCGGAGTTTGCTCTTCATATCCTTATCTCTAACATACCATGAACCATAGCGTGCTTACAAGAACAAAAAGCAGCAGTAGTGCTGTCAAGAAAGTTAAACAACATCGTGCTATGGAAGTAAATCGGTTATTTTTCTCGTCCTGTCACGGAAATCATGATTTCAGTGAAAATATGATTCATTACGCTTCTGTTTTCTACACAGTAAAGTAATTCGTCTGTGCAGTAGTTGTGTCTGTATGGCGTTCCAGAGTAATCGTGCGCGGTGGGTTTCTTTCAAATACAGTAGCTGAAATTACGTAGCGTTGTAAAATTATTCGTTTTGGACGGATTTGCATTAACTGGAATTCATCCAAGAATTATGAAGATTTACAAGAAGGCTTCTGAATTATCTTCAATTTCTGTGGCCTAAATTAACAACAAAATGTTTCTGTGCGAGCTCTGCTTTCTATTATTGTATTTCGATGGTCATGCCTCCTTACGTAGGTGGGAGGCAACAAAATATTTTGGTAGTCAGAAACACATTAAGCATATCTTGTCATAACTAAACAGTCCTTGCCTTAATGATTGACGCCTCAACTCCCTTATCTTGTCCACTGCACTCTCTCACCCCATTTATCGATAACAGAAAACGAGCTGCCCTTCTTACTTGTTTGACGTCCTCCGTCTGTCCTATCAGGTAAAGATACTGAGCAGCACCCGGCGACCCAGGCTGGACTGAGCGATCCAGTAACTTTGAAGTAGGCTAATATAGGGTCGCAGCATGCTACCCACATCTCTCGATAAATATGGCCAGCAGTTATGGTTAAATGGAGAGATTCCGACTGGAGTGCTCCTAGCATATGTCTCCTGTATTGCCCTGTAGAACATAAGATACAGTGCACAGCCGTACATAGGGAGAGCGCCACACTGCGAGGGCCAGACTACACGGAGGCGCAACAGAGTTGTTTTCGGACGCCTTAGAGTATACACACCACACAGAATGTTATGCTCCCAGCCCACATCAAACAAACTTTTCACAAGTGAACATCCATCCCGCAAATGCTGACTTAAGCGGACATACGGCTACACTCAGAGCGTATCAGTAGTTTGCTCGAAAATATCAACACCATGGGTGACGACAGCGTCACGACCTTTACACTTACCACTCAGGAGCACTCTACAGCGTAATTTACATGTTATGTTAGTTTTCGTTTACTGGTTTCAGGAACAGGCCAGAGAGTTCAGTGGAATTGAGTTTGAACATATTATCACGCTCAACATTCTCGCTAAAATTACGTAATGTATAACTTCTTTTAATACATTATTGCAAATTGTTTGTAATCTGTGTTGCCATCATATTTTCCATCCTTTGCCTAAACTTATTTTGCCATATACCTAGGCTGTAGAGTAGATGCGTGCAAGCAAGCAACCTCTTAATGGAAACTACTTTCGGTAGAAGGGGGTTCTCTTCCTACCACTTTTATATCTTGAGGTTAAGCGTATTTAGTGAATAGCCGATGGACATTCAGAGGCCGGTCACAGGAAACGGAGTTCGCTGTCGTTTAAACGAATGGAGTGGAGCCGGTTCTGCTATTGGCGTACATGACTGGTAGGAAGAGCAGCAAAGAAGCGAATCAACTTTGACACTGGGTTTTGCGGTGTATTCTACAACCCAAACAGGGAACTATTTTCACTGAGAATAACATCTATGCCAAAATAGTGGACATAGTATTGGCTGGTAAGATTTACGCACTGCTGATCTCAGGACACCCTAGAATCTGTTAGTTCTGTATGAAGCGGTGATGCTCGTGTAGATGAAGATTCTTCACAAAGCGTTAAGCCGTCCTCTCACAGGACGAGGCAACTAACGTTAACGTCGACGCAGACGGGACAAACGACCTATCGAGAGACAGCGCTATCGCCTCACGGACGAGCTGATTAATGTCATTTGCCCTCTCCGTTGTAGGCTTTATTTGGACCGTAAAACACACTCAAAATGCATGCGTGTAAAATAGCTAAATTATCTGCGTTAGCGATTGTCGAAGAAGAGCGGAGAAAATTGTGAAGAAGGTTCTGGATTCGTCAATAGCTTCAATAGCTGATTGTTGACAGAGGAACATTAGATATTCCTGTACAACGATCTGATACATACTTTTAGAAGTCATTAGTTAACTCAATTTCATTTCCATTCCATTTTCGGTCTTAAATTTAACATAGTTGGAGTATACAGTATAAAGTCAGTTTGCGCATTCATACGAGGGTTGCCCAGCAGTAATACACCGCATTTTTTTCTTCAACAATTCTTTATTGAACATAATGAGAATTACACACATGAAAGAATAATGTTTTATCTACACAACCTATTTCTCCAGGTAATCTCCATCCCGCTCTATGGTCTTCCTCCAACACGAAACATGGGCGTGCATGCTCTGTTGGTACCAATCCTTGTCCTGGCAGCGGAGCCAATACTTCACTGCGGAGTCACCTCATCATTGACAGATGCAGCACCAACTGCCGAGTAGTAATGTGTCTGTCTTCGCGAATGATAACATCAGCTCGCTGAAACATGTCAGGTGTGACAGCCATGGATGGTCTCCCCGACCGCTGAAAATTCGTGGAGCTCCGCCGAACCGCCTTCTGATGACCTCAACCTCCGTGCTCAGTGACTAACTGTACTTTCCTCGACAGCAGGTGCTCCGTAGACTTCGCACAAGCGTTTGTGAATATTCCCCAAAGTTTCTCTCCCTGCAGCAAGAAATTCAATAACGGCACGTTGCTTGAAACGTACGTCACCTATAGACGCCATTTTGAAATTGTCCTGCAGCTTTGCTATCCGTCGGAAGTGACGGGAACTTGGCGCGCTCACTCGGGAGACTTCAAATAACACATACGTAACGTTTCACATTCTTAGCACTGTTTTCGGCTGTGATAAAAATGCGGCGCATTACTTTCTGGGCAACACTCATATTATCCACATTCACGATGTTCCACTGACACCCTGTAGTCTGAGAAACATACTTCATCACATAGATTTAAATATCAAGGTTAGTTCCCTCATACATTCAAGTGGAAGAGGAGATCTGTTCAAAGCTGGTCATCCTCATTAAAAAAATTTTTTCCTGTAAGAGACAAACATTAGCCAGTACATAAACCCAGAGACATACAGGTATATTTTACAGGAATTTTCGTAATAGCAAAAACTTCCACTGTGTAACCTTTGTTAACTTTCTGACATAGGCTGGAAGTCACGTTAAGATTTCTGGCTACTGGGGAAACATTCCAGTCCCTTGCCTATGCAACAAGAACTGCAGCAAATACATCATTTATAATAAATAAGAAAGACCCAGAATCTTTCAGAAAACAAACGCTGAAAAAAAGTTGGGTGAATTCGAAGGCAACTGCTGTCCTTGCCCACATGACTCACAGTTTACGGTGCTATCAACTGCGCGACAATTTCGACACAGCTGCCAGTTCTTTGTATTTCACATACGCTGTCAAATGACTGTATCTACAAATGTCATTATTTGATATCTTATTTGCAAGAAGAAATATACCCTTTTAATAGACCATCACTCTGCCGTAGCATTAAAACTGTATACTTTCGTAGCACACAAAGTTACAGCACTAAAACCAACTACAGGAAGCGGCTACCTACCAGTATGTAGTCACCTGTCATTTTATTGTAACAAAACGTAGCTAAAACGGCGCGTTTTCGAGAGATCATCAATTTGCTAATGCTTTGAAACAGCTTACATTCATACGATGTACGCTGAGAAAGAAAATCCGCCAAATATGATGTTTAACGCCGTAGGATATGGTGGCTGCTATGCTGTGCTTCTGCCGTGGAACGATGTCGCGTGTTACTGGCCACTTCCTTCTTCATGCTGCAAAGATGTAACGTTCCATATCCTTTGTTCCGCGCTCCGCTGTGTATTGAAACGTTGAAATTCCACGCTGTGACGTCACCAGCTCCTCATCCATGTCCGTTACAGAAAGACGTTAGAGGAGAGTCGCCAAGAGCACTTAGACGTTTATTCTACTGCACATTTGATGTTGTTTCACACCACTGTCTGCTCGTTACAGTGAAACATGTACTTCACAAACAGCTTTAGCGGAAATCGGCGCGATTTCTATAAGAAGATATGATATCCTCATCACAAACACTATACGACAGCGATTCGTTACATTTTTACTCGGTGGTCTGTTGGTTTTCGTGTGAGGTATAAAGGCACATTTGCATGCCGTGCGTGAGTTTACTCGGAAACCCGAAATCGTAATTAAATAATTAATCTCTGACAAACAAATAAAGCCTATAGCACAGAAATGCAGCGTTATGCCGCTGATAAAACAAAATACAATTACGACACTCTAATGTTTCAGTAAGAAGAAGTAGGTCTCATACAATAACTGGTGCGCGAAGCACGTATATTTTATTAACTGGCACACCGCCATATTTGATGTTATATAAGAACACTGCGAGTTGCAATCTCACTAGGCTCTCGACCCTGTAAAGGTTCTATGTTATTAAAGTGAGTTGAATTATTTAACTGTAGGCTTATTCGTTGAATATATCTGATTTAACTAACTGTGTAAACTTTTTTATGTTTAGTAGACAGTCACCTCTGTACGACGTATTGACATGACTAGCAAATTTGAGATTTTGAGATTTTGAGTCCGCACCTACCGCAGCAGTCTTTGGAAACGATTTTAATACGAAGTCCGATTATTTGAGTCTTATTTCACGGTCAACTACGAATAACATTGCATTTACGAAAAAGCCATTGTCAAGCGTCTGATACCAAATAATTAAACGTCCACGTTCCAGATAAGCAAATATTAATTACAACCAATCACTATCATCCATATACAATAATTAATATTATATATTTTTTTAATTTATTTATTTTATATTGGCGACTGCGTGTCGAACGTGTTATTTTGTCATTTGTTACATTGTTCTCTTTGTTTTATGTGAAAAATCAACTTTCTGGGCCTGGACGTGAATATATGAGAAATAACAAAATTCTGAAGATATTTTCCAATTCTAAAATTTTGCGGGAAGACGCAACGAAGCTTCCAGCAAAATAAGGTAAAACGCAGCATCTTTGCATTGGCGGGCTTGACCAGACGCATAATTCAGTGCATTAGATTTTCAGTAGATTATATAGTATTTCTTTCGCGCGTAACAATTTTCAGTTTACATTTTTAAATTAACGAACAGCCATTGTTACTACAAGCGATTCATGTTCAACTGCATTTTATTTTAAAACCAGTGTCAAACTTTATTTTCTTGAAGCATATCTTACGTGTGGCATGGTCATAACTAGGAAACAATACGCAAAGATGGAACAGCAAAGACATACTATTCAGACGCAATCCGACTCGGACGAGAGAAAAATGTTACAAAATGACTTTACGACAGCAACCGATAGTGACGATTCATCAAATATTGACGCAAGTGTTAACGGAAATTTTGACAATAGGCCGTCCACCACAAAAATTTCAAAGTCTCAGTCAGAGCCCATGTTAATACATGACGTCACGTCTAATGACGCGGCGGGGGCAGAGACCTTGCAAACAGTAAACATTGACAACATGTTACAAATGCTAATGAAACAAAACGCAGAAAATATGGCAACATTAAAGACGCAAAATGAACTGTTAAAGACACAAAATGACGAAATTAAATCTGATCTCACAGCAATCAAGACATGTAGTGACGCCGGCCGGAGTGGCCGAGCGGTTCTAGGCGCTACAGTCTGGACCCGCGCGACCGCTACGGTCGCAGGTTCGAATCCTGCCTCGCGCATGGATGTGTGTGATGTCCTTAGGTTAGTTAGGTTTAAGTAGTTCTAAGTTCTAGCGGACTGATGACCTCAGAAGTTAAGTCCCATAGTGCTCAGAGCCATTTGAACATGTAATGACACTTTATGTAAACGTGTGGAACTTATAGACGCCACACTGACCAAACAGGTGACTGAACTCAGTACGAAATTTTCCAAGCTTAATACGATACAAGAAAAGACTACAAATGACGTAGCACTTTTACAGACACAAGTAAAAAACCTTAACGTCACGTGTGAAGCTCTTACTGAACAAATTCAAACATATCCTTCAGTTCATGACAACCTTGAAAAACGAATCAGTGACGTGCAGAATAAATTTGGCGATGTTGAACAACATCTGACTGACAGATTACAATGTGATGCCACAGCTCATTTACAAAATATTAATAATGAATTTCATGATTGGGTAGAGAACAAAGACAAACCTTTCGATAGATGCATACGTGAAAATTTACCAACAATTGTGCACGATTCCGTAGCGAAATACGTCACTAATAACAAACAGCTGATGAGTGACGCAGTACAGTCTGTCACTGCACCATCGAAACAATTCACGGATCAACCACAGTCTGAATGTAACGAAAATATCAGTCAAATGTACAGTTCAGAAACCAATATCCATACGAGTATGATGCACACATACCGCACACGACAAACACACAAGAACAAAACACACCACGACAACAACACATACCGCGTCGTGAAAACACAAAGACAAGCTATTATCATGTTAAACCACAGCAACATTATCGTAATTACTCGCCATCTGAACATTACAGTAATTACAGTAGAACAAATCCATATTATAATGCAAAGGAAGAAGAAATCTTAATAAAACACAGGCAATTTCAGACTTTTATCCCATAAAAACGAACCATTCATCTGGTGATTTTTCTTAAATCTTTCAGTAACGCATTTCCACTCACATGGAGTGACCGGAAAAAAGATTTCATATATTGTCGGTTACATCCAAGGCAATGCAGCTGTCTGGGCATACAGTCAAGCTGACGTATGTACCACGTACAGTGAGTTTGAGCGTGCCTTTCTGAACAAATTCCGGTCGCAATCAGTTCAGGAGCGACTCAGAAGGCAAATTTTAGAACCTGAAACTTTTAACAGTAAAAATGGTAACTTACGCAGATAGTCCGCAGCTCGTGGTCGTGCGGTAGCGTTCTCGCTTCCCACGCCCGGGTTCCCGGGTTCGATTCCCGGCGGGGTCATGGATTTTCTCTGTCTCGTGATGACTGGGTGTTGTGTGCTGTCCTTACGTTAGTTAGGTTTAAGTAGTTCTAAGTTCTAGGGGACTGATGACCACAGATGTTAAGTCCCATAGTGCTCAGAGCCATTAAGCAGATATTTTGAAAAATACTTGAACATGGGACATTTTTTGGACGAACCAGTCACAACACATGATATACCCCGTGCGTTGAAGGCCAAATTGCCTTTAAACATTAAAAAAAAACTCTTACACATTCCGGATGACGATCAAGATTATTTTTTAACAGCTTCAGATTCGGTTGACATGTTACTAGAAGATCAGCGCTTCGCGCGGCAAAACAGCAGCCACAAAGATCATATCAGTGGTATGCAAAACATGCAGGCTTGCCAACTTTCTGGCGCGCCGACAGTTCGATACGCGGTACAGCAAAAACAGCTAACTCACATGCCGTCTCAATACGGAAATCAAAATCAACACGCGTATTCCAATACTAACAACAGTTACAACAGTAATAACACTTGATGCAGCAAGCCATACAAAAGGCACCGCGGTAATAACTACAACAACAACGTTAACAACGGATATATATATATATATATATATATATATAAAAACAACAAAAACACAAACAGAAACGGAAACGATAATAACTACGAGCCAAGACAGCATCAAGGCTGGACTCGTAGCGATCAATACTTTTATTCAAACATTGCTATACCACAGCAGCCACCAGGATAAAACTGGAGCATACCTTACGACCGACAGGTAAGTCATAATGCGCAACAGCAACAACAACCGCAGAAGTTTGGAGATCACAACAGGCAATATCCGAATGTGAATATAATAGAAGTGACACCTGATACACAACCTCAATCTGTGTCAGTACTTAATACAAATGCTGATCCAACAAACTAGAAACAGTCACTTCTATGCCCCGGGTCGTGGCTGAAGAATTCTTGGGGGGCGACTTCAATGTTAATCAGTTATTTGACACCACCATTGAACAACAAAATATTGACATGCCTAATAATTGTAAACAAAAACTACCGGTTTTATTTATAAGATACAACCACAATGAG
Source organism: Schistocerca cancellata (assembly GCF_023864275.1). Classification (NCBI taxonomy): domain Eukaryota; kingdom Metazoa; phylum Arthropoda; class Insecta; order Orthoptera; family Acrididae; genus Schistocerca; species Schistocerca cancellata. The sequence goes on from NC_064627.1 coordinate 750,671,320, forward strand.
AATATATCAGATAAACTTTTGCAAGACAGTACACAATGTCGTTCAAACACAAATGAAATTTTTTTAGCCTCTACTACTGGTGTAGTAGGTGGGATTCCAACTACTATTATCTTAGATACAAGTGCAGCTGTGAGCGTTTTGTCTTTTAATTTCTATGAAAAGATGTGTGAATTGGAGCCTGTGCCTGAGTTTCCTGCCCATAACTGTAAAATAACTACTGCTATAGGTAATAAGTCATGTAAGGTTAAGAAGCAAGTTTTTGTAAACATTAAAATAGGTAATGGAACCGTACAATGGCCATTCCTGGTTGTACAAAACCTTGTGACAAATTGCATATTAGGATTAGATATTATGAGCGAGAAGGACTGCATTATAGACTTCTCCAAAGCTAACTGTATTTTAAATGATAAAGGCAGTGTAATTATTATTGATTTGGACAGGAGAACTCTAAAGCATGACAAACACTGTACAGGGTACAAGGTTCAATTAGTACTTAACAATGACATTCAAGACACGCACATACACTCATCTGACACAAAGCTAATGGACAACACTGATTGATCATAAGATAAATGAAGCTACAGTTCTCAGTGTACATGAACGTATGAAACTACAGGAAGTGTTATACAAATATTTACAAGTTTTTACCAAACGATTAGGTGTTATCAACACGTATGTCTACAAGATTGAAGTTAAGCCTCACAAGATCTTCTACCACAAGACATATAACGTACCGTTATCTCAACGACCTGCTGTGTGGCAAGAACTAAAACAAATGTTAGACTGGAAAGTCATTGAACCATCCACCTCACCTTACTGTAGACCTCTACGTGTTATCAAAAAACCAAATGGGAGCATTAGGCTAGTGTTAGACACACGAGAAATTAATGAAATAATTTTACCGTTTCACACAAAACCCGAAAATTTAGAAGAGCAATTACAGCACACCTAACGAGATCATGTTCAATTGCAAACAGAACGATCAATGGATAGAACCGTTACCTAAGTTGTCAGACAAGGAAATCACACCTGAACAGAAAATAAAAGAAGTATTGACTACACTGACACATCACGCACAGATACGAAACAAACATCACACAAACATAATAAAAAGAAAACGAAAATTCAAGGCAGGAATGCTTGTACTACTTCGTACTCATCATAAATCTGTAGCACTCAAGGGACGCAATGCTAGGTGGCGTCTGCCATATGAAGGAACTTATATTATTGTTAACATACCGCATCCTGGTGCGTAACTGTTACAACATCCTAGAACTAACAAAATTATTGGGTTATACGCACACCGAGATCTTAGAGTATTCCATGCTACATAATGTCAAAGTGATATCCATGAAAACATTGCTAAACAACTCGCAGAACTCTATTTGCTACAACATAGATAATTAGTAGTATAGAAATTTTCATTTCAGCTGTACCAGTGACGCAGTTGAAGACAGAAGAACTTTTCTTTCAACGCCGCGGCACTACGATGAAGATTGAATATTAAGGTAAAATTTATGATTACGTGGCAGTGAATGATATATTAATTTTTCACGGAACTTTTGTGACTGTAGGTACCACTGACTTGGTACGACACCTGACGAACCGACAGACGTCATCTGTGAAGCGATCTTTTACTTCGAGAAATAGATTAGACGCACATCTCTCAGCAAGAAAAGCATCTACCAGTAGCCAAGGCAACACAGACACTATACACACACGCACGGAATCTAACAGTTTTCCGTCTCTTATTATTTTGAATATATACTGAGTAGTGAAAAAGCCTGGTCTTGTCTACTGATGTAATGAATGTTGTGTCTAACCTATTTTAATTTGAGATGACATCACAAAAAACATTGATAAAAACCCAGTAAAACTGTAAAACAGAATGTAAATATCTGCAAGTCATATAATCAAATGTGGCATAACGTAATAATTTATACCTATGTAATGATGATGTAAACATGTTTATGTGTAACTGTATTACGTTTATGCTAAGAAAATATGTGACGTGTATATGTATGACTACTTATCTTTTTTGACAAATGATGTATAATGTAACTGTTACTGTGAGAAAATCTGAACGATAACGAGGGCCAAAATGTGAAAAACTTAAAAAAAATTGCATAGTGAACCACTGTTCACGGATATTAAAGTACATTACTATGTCTGCACCTACGCAGAAACGTATGTGAAAGAAACTGGTAATGATACTCATCATGCATCGTACCTTTGTAAACGCGATGAACGATTTCTTTGATAAGTAACTACGAACATTTAGGTGAGCTATATTTAACAAAAAAACTGAAAATATGAAGTGGGTAATTGGTGCATCGTCTAGCGACATTAGTACAGTATCTAACTTCAAGATGTTAAATGGATTGCCGGCCGCGGTGGTCTAGCGGTTCTGGCGCTGCAGTCCGGACCCGCGGGACTGCTACGGTCGCAGGTTCGAATCCTGACTCGGGAATGGGTGTGTGTGATGTCCTTAGGTTAGTTAGGTTTAAGTAGTTCTAAGTTATAGGGGACTTATGACCTATGATGTTAAGTCCCATAGTGCTCAGAGCCATTTTGTTAACTGGATTAAATGGGCACAACGTGCCTGTCCAGGAAACAACACGACGAGTGGAAGAATTTTGGTTGGAACTTCAGGAAATGTAATGTTCTCGAAATGTGACGGACACACTTACCTGGACTATCCGAGGATCGAAGCCAGCTATGTGCCGTCCGAGGTTCTGCAACCAAGCATCCACGGAATATTGAAAACGAACTGCATAAGGACCAATTATTCGACGGGTCACGTCCGATCTGTAATAAACAATGCTTTTTGTCACAACGAACTGCATGACAACGACTATAATGGAAATAGGAAATGGACATGCTTATGTATCAATTACGTTGTTATACAGCGATGTTACTGTGACCAAAAAACTTTACCACGACGACACTAACCTGTGAAACATTACTGTGCAGCAGATGAATATAAACTGTAATAACGACACGATGTGTATAGGTACACGAACCTGAAACAAAGACATTTTTCTTTGAAGCATTTCAGTGCAGTACTATGTAACTAAGAACATTCAAAAATCTAAAGTTGTATTGTATTATAACAAATACTGTAATTTTAAAATTAAGTTACCTACCATAGAATGTACTTTTCATATGTAATCTTGGTGGAATATTTTCTTTGTGCAACGACTAAGAAACGAGCGCGCACACGAACAATATGAACTGCAATACTGTGCCACGTGATCTAAATTTACGATATAACGGCAGTGCCGGAGTCACATAGACGCTTCTGCGCATGCGCGCACTCTATTTTGCCAACATAAGAACTTTTACGGCGAACGCGCGTCATTCAAATTTTGTATATAATATACTGTATAATGTATGTCACGTAAATAGTTGTAGATAACTTAGATTTTCTTGTGCCTTTAGGTGAATCGCTCGCTTGCAGATGTGTCCTTTCGCCTCGCAACTCAGGGGGCAATATAAAGGCACATTTGCATGCCGATTCCTCAGAAACGCTAAATCTTAATTAAATAATTAATCTCTGACATACACTCCTGGAAATTGAAATAAGAACACCGTGAATTCATTGTCCCAGGAAGGGGAAACTTTATTGACACATTCCTGGGGTCAGATACATCACATGATCACACTGACAGAACCACAGGCACATAGACACAGGCAACAGAGCATGCACAATGTCGGCACTAGTACAGTGTATATCCACCTTTCGCAGCAATGCAGGCTGCTATTCTCCATGGAGACGATCGTAGAGATGCTGGATGTAGTCCTGTGGAACGGCTTACCCTGCCATTTCCACCTGGCGCCTCAGTTGGACCAGCGTTCGTGCTGGACGTGCAGACCGCGTGAGACGACGCTTCATCCAGTCCCAAACATGCTCAATGGGGGACAGATCCGGAGATCTTGCTGGCCAGGGTAGTTGACTTACACCGTCTAGAGCACGTTGGGTGGCACGGGATACATGTGGACGTGCATTGTCCTGTTGGAACAGCAAGTTCCCTTGCCGGTCTAGGAATGGTAGAACGATGGGTTTGATGACGGTTTGGATGTACCGTGCACTATTCAGTGTCCCCTCGACGATCACCAGTGGTGTACGGCCATTGTAGGAGATCGCTCCCCACACCATGATGCCGGGTGTTGGCCCTGTGTGCCTCGGTCGTATGCAGTCCTGATTGTGGCGCTCACCTGCACGGCGCCAAACACGCATACGACCATCATTGGCACCAAGGCAGAAGCGACTCTCATCGCTGAAGACGACACGTCTCCATTCGTCCCTCCATTCACGCCTGTCGCGACACCACTGGAGGCGGGCTGCACGATGTTGGGGCGTGAGCGGAAGATGGCCTAACGGTGTGCGGGACCGTAGCCCAGCTTCATGGAGACGGTTGCGAATGGTTCTCGCCGATACCCCAGGAGCAACAGTGTCCCTAATTTGCTGGGAAGTGGCGGTGCGGTCCCCTACGGCACTGCGTAGGGTCCTACGGTCTTGGCGTGCATCCGTGCGTCGCTGCGGTCCGGTCCCAGGTCGACGGGCACGTGCACCTTCCGCCGACCACTGGCGACAACATCGATGTACTGTGGAGACCTCACGCCCCACGTGTTGAGCAATTCGGCGGTACGTCCACCCGGCCTCCCGCATGCCCACTATACGCCCTCGCTCAAAGTCCGTCAACTGCACATACGGTTCACGTCCACGCTGTCGCGGCATGCTACCAGTGTTAAAGACTGCGATGGAGCTCCGTATGCCACGGCAAACTGGCTGACCCTGACGGCGGCGGTGCACAAATGCTGCGCAGCTAGCGCCATTCGACGGCCAACACGGCGGTTCCTGGTGTGTCCGCTGTGCCGTGCGTGTGATCATTGCTTGTACAGCCCTCTCGCAGTGTCCGGAGCAAGTATGGTCGGTCTGACACACCGGTGTCAATGTGTTCTTTTTTCCATTTCCAGGAGTGTATAAAGAAAGCCTATGGCACAGAACTGCAGCGCTATGCCGCTGATAAAACAAAATACAATTACGACACTCCTATGTTTCATTAAGAAGAAGTAGGTCTTGTACAATAACTGGTGCGAAAGCACGTATATTTTATTAACTGGCACACCGTCATATTTGATGTTATATAAGAACACTGCGAGTTGCAATCTCATTAGGTTCTCCACCCTGTTAAGATTCTATATTTATGAAAGTAAGTTGAATTATTTAACTGTAGGCTTATTCGTTGAATATATCTGATTTAACTAACTGTGTAAACTTTTTATGTTTAGTAGACAGTCACCCCTGTACGACGTATTGACATGGCTAGCAAATTTGAGATTCTGAGAATTTGATTCCGCACCTACCGCAGCAGTATTTGGAAACGATTTAAATACGAAGCCCGATTATTTGAGTCTTATTTCACGGTCAACTACGAATAACATTGCATTTACGAAAAAGCCATTGTCAAGCGTCTGATACCAAATAATTAAACGTCCACGTTCCAGATAACCAAATATTAATTACAATCAATCACTATCATCCATATACAATAATTAATATTATATTTTATTTTTATTTATTTATTTTATAGTGGGTAGAGAAAAGATTTGCGTTGAGTTAAGGGTCTTTCTGTAGCGACAAAGGAAAGTCGTCGGCAAATCTTACCACTTAAACCACGCTTGCTTGTCGGTGGCCTAAACTTAGGCGTACCTCTGTAAACCCCCACACTGCCGTTTCTTGTCTCTTGGCGACCGGCACTGAGGGAACGGCAGTCGTCACCTGCCACGCCACCCCCTGTAGATAAGCGATGGTTAACAAGACTGCTCTGTGCCGGCGTCTTGAGAACCCATGCTCAGATACCAGATAACAATGGAGCGGCTTGTCTGTTTCGCTTCAGAATCATGAATCAGCCAATGACACTGCACCGATTTGCCGTGGACGAAAAAGCCAACCAGAAATAACTTGGTTCCAGTCGAATATCAAGTTCGTCAAGGAAACTGTGCATGACGTACACAGAAGGGGGAAAATCTACTACCTTTTCTTGCATTTTAAGGAAATTTTGTGGCATTTCTCGGCCGTCGTGTTGGCAACAGTATGGAGTAAGCCCCTTCATGTGTGATGTTTGGAGGATGGGAGTTGGGCAGGAAGAAGGAATTTTTTCATAGAGTCGGGGTCGGAGTTAACCCACTGATATAAGCTGCTGTCCGACTGTGGCTATTTTGCAGTACTCTGCTGACTTGGTGCAGATGTGAGTTTCCAGAGCCCGTGGTAGTGCTACCCGAAATACGAGCAGTTAATGAACACACACATCAAAAAAAGTTCTGCATCACCTCGGTTCCGAGAGTTACGGAACCTGCGCAGAAAATTGCAATAGAGATCAATATAAACATCATTATCGCCATCTTGATTCATAAAAAACACATTGAATGTTGTACCACCATACAGCGAGATCTTCAGAGGTGGTGGTCCAGATTGCTGTACACACCGGTACCTCTAATACCCAGTAGCACGTCCTCTTCCATTGATGTATGCCTGTATTCGTCGTGGCATACTATCCACACGTTCATCAACGCACTGTTGGTCCAGATTGTCCCACTCCTCAACGGCGATTCGGCGTAGAGCCTTCAGAGTAGTTGGTGGGTCACGTCGTCCATAACAAGCCCTTTTCAATCCATCTCAGGCTTGTTCGATAGGGTTCATGTCTGGAGAACATGCTAACCACTCTAGTCGAGCGATGACGTTTTCCTGAAGGAAGTCATTCACAACAAGTGCACGATGGGGGTGCGAATTGTCGTCCATGAAGACGACTGCCTCGCCAATATGCTGCCGATACGGTTGCACTATCGGTCGTAGGATGGCATTGACGTATCGTACAGCCGTTATGTCGCCTTCCATGGCCACCAGCGGCATACGTCGGCCCCACCAATGCCACCCCAAAACAGCAGGGAAACTAAGCCCTTGCGGCACTCGCTGGACAGTGTGTCTAAGGCGTTCGGCCAGACAGGGTTGCCTCCAAACACGTCTCCGACGATTGTATGGTTGAAGGAATATGCGACACTCATAGCTGAAGAGAACGTCATGCCAAGCCTGAGTGGTCCATTCAGCATGTTGTTGGGCCCATCTGTACCGAGCTGCATGGTGCCGTGGTTGCATAGATGGACCTCGCCATGGCATGGACGTCGGGAGTGAAGTTGTGCATCATGCAGCCTATTGGGCACACTTTGAGTCGTAACACGATGTCCTATGGCTGCACAAAAATCCATATTCAACATAATAGCATTGCTGCCAGGGTTCCTCCGAGCCATGATCTGTAGGTAGCGGTCATCCACTGCAGTAGCAGCCCTTGGGCGGCCTTAGTGAGGCATGTCATCGACCGTTACTATGTCTTTGTGTCTCCTCCATGTCCGATCAACATCGCTTTGGTTCACTCTGAGATGCCTGGACACTTCCCTTGTTGAGAGCCCTTCCTGGCACAAATTAACAATGCGGACGCAATCGAACCCCGGTATTGACCGTCTACACATGGTTGAACTACAGAAAATACGAGCCGTGTACCTCCTTGCTGGTGGTATGACAGGAACTGACCGGCTGTAGGACCCCTCCGTCTAATAGGCGCTGGTCATGCATGATTGTTTATATTTTTGGGCGGGTTTCGTGACATCTTTGAACAGTCAGAGAGACTGTCTCTGTGATACAATATCCACAGTCAACATCTGTCTTTAGACGTTCCTGGAACCGAGGTGATGCAAAACCTTTTTTGATGTGTGTGTGTTCTCTAAGCTACCTCCTTAACTCCTGCTGAAATTTAATTTCTTTAATCTTGCACCATCGACGTGCTTATGTAAGGATGCATAGTGCTGTTGCTACCTTATAGTCTTCCTTCATCAGGGTCGTTTCCTCAGTATTAATCTCTCTGAGCTGGTTAAACTAACACGAAGGTCAATTATTTATTTATTTCATTAGCAAAGCCTGATTGATATTTTCGCAATTTAAGCGCAAAATCATATCCTGAGAAAAGAGGATTAATTGTACCTTTAAATGCATATGTTGGTTTAATAAAGGCTCAGTTTCAGAGAAAAATAAGATTCTGCTAAGAACAAAGGTTTTTAAGCAATCCCTGTTTCAGAACAGGTAAAACTAAAAAAAAATCTGTTAAAGGACATTAACTTTTACACTCTTCTTGTCCAACTCAAGAATTTTAAAAAAAACTTCCTAAAAGTAAATCTGAATTACTTTTCAAGACCCTTGACTTGTCCCATGCCTTTTCTGGTTAGACAGGATAAAGATAACCCGGTGTACTATCAAGTCGTGGAATGATGTTTCTGTGTTGCTCGTTGTGAAATTGGCCACGTTTAACGTTAGTAGATGGTCATTTCACTGGCTGCAGCAGGAGGAAACGAAAAAATGAAATGTTTGTTAATTCCTAAGGGACCAAACTGTTGAGGTCATCGGTCCCTGGACTTACACACTACTTAAGCTAACTTAAACTAACTTATGCTACGAACAACACACACACACACACACACACACTCACACACACCCATTCCTGAGGGAGGACTTGAACCTCCGGTGGGAGGGGCCGCGCAATCCGTGACATGGCGCCTCAAACCGCACGGCCACTAAATGCGGCGCAGCAGAAGCATCTTGAGCATGTTCTCTCTATCAAGCATTCGGAATTATAATTGGATCTTCAGGTAAAATCTGGTATGTACAGCCACAGTATCTGTGACAGCTATCTGTATATGTAACAAATGTTACCTAAAAATTTTAAATTAGACTGTTCTGGATGATGCAGTGGCATTGTACACTGCTTGTTGCCCATACAATACTATATGTGGCAAAACTTTGTTTGCAGTTGTTGATTGTAGCGGAAATAATTACACACACGTTTCTCTGTACAGGCTCTGCGTTTCAATTGCTATCACAGACGGCGTGGCTGAACATTGCGGATTTTAGCTGAAGATTTAAAATGAGGATGTTATGGACGATGCAATGGTGAGGTACATTGCTAGTTGCATTCATAATACAACATGTGGTCTGAAGACGATATTTAACCTACCGACCTGGTCATATCTTGGTAATATATTTGCTGGTGACAAAAGTCATGGGATACCAATTTGCATGTATACAGATCGCGGTGCCATCGGGTACACAACGTATAAAAGGGCAATGAATTGGCGGCGCTGTTATTTATACTTCATGTGATTCATGTGATATTGTTTCCGATAACGACACATGATCATTTCAATTCCAATGTGATTATGGCCGCACGATGGGAATTAACAGACTTTGAATGTGGAATGATAGTTGGAGCTAGACCTATGGGGGATCCCATTTCGGAAATCGTTAAGGAATTCAGTACTCCGAGATCCAAAGGGTCAAAAGTGTGCCGATAACACCGCATTACAGGCAATACCCCTCCCTACGAACAACGCTCTGGCCGACGGCCTTAACTTAATGACCGAAAGCAGCTGCGTTAGGGTACAATTGTCGATGCTAGCAGACAAGCAACAATGCCAAATAACCGCAGAAATCAATATGAAACGTACGACGAACGTGTTGCACAATTTGGCGTTAGTGGGTTCCTGTCTCGATGTTCCACTACTTAGAAACCATTTGCAGCTGTTCATGGAGGTCATGGTCCAAACAACGATGGAAGTTTTATGGATACAGTGGGCCATGTCACAAGACCACAATTATTCACGATTGGTTTGTAGAGCATTCTGGACAATTCGAGCAAATTATTTGGCCACCCAGAGCTCCCAACATGAATCCCGTTGAATATTTATGGGTCAAAATCGAGAGGTCATTTCGCACACTAAATCCTGCATATATTAGGGGGTGACAAAAGTCGTGGGATGCGTGTCGACGTAGTGCAGCAACTAGTCGTGGCATGGTCTAAATAAATCGTCGGATATCTCATTCAAAAAATTGCACCATGCTGTTTCTATATCCGCCCATAACTGCGAAAGAGTTGCCGATGTATGATTTTGTGCACGAACTGACCTCTTGATTATGTCCCACAAATGTGCAATAGGATTTGTGTCGGGCGATCTGGGAGGCCAAATCATTATCTCGAACAGAATATTCTTCAAACCAATCACAAACAGTTGTGGCCCAGTGACATGACGTGGAACATGAAGTCCATGAACGGCTGTAAATAGTCTCCAAGTAGCGGAACATAACCATTTTCAGTCAATAATCGATTCAGTTGCAACGCTTCCTCTCTATCGATAGAAGCCACATCTGACCCCATTTGACTTTTTCCTGTGCCCCAGAACGAATTCATTCTGTACAAGAGATGAAATAAAACTCGAACAATATGTGAAACAGCATCTAGTAACACAAAGAACCCAAATGAAATAGCACTAGACACAAATATTCAGCAAAATATTTGTAGGCAATACGTATTTCAATTACAACGCCTTATGTTTAGTAGCTTTTGTGACTAATGCTTCCAACCTTCTGTATACATTGCATTTTTACAGGTTTTGCAATAAGCCTCAATATCTGTTGTATTTTTCTGTCGAACTTTGCCTTCATGTTATTTAATTTTAAAATCACGGCGTCCTTTGTTACAGAAATTTCTGCGATGCCTTTTTAATTGATTCTCCCTGTTCTGTGTCGATGCTAACTTGTTTTTCGATGCCAGTGGATTCTTGATGTGACGTGCATTGGGGTTACGGAAACAGAGACGGGGGGCGGGTCCAGACAAGCAGCAATTGGCTGCCGCGATTGACGTGTTGGTTAATGAAGGGGGCCCTGCTGCGCGTTATTGGCGGGCGGTCCCCAGCTGATTAGAGGCCGGCTGCGACCAGCGGGTGGTGTCTCTCCACGTGGCCATTACGCGCAGGCTCCTTGGTGTACCGGTGACAGCCCCTGCTTAGTCAGAGCAGACGCGATCATGACGGACATCGATGCTCTTGGTCTTCATCCAACTCTGCGATCTAGTTCAAAAAACTGCTGCAAATAGTGGAAGTGGGAATGAAGATAAAAGGTCCGAAACTTGAAGCCGGTGATTTTGCAGCATCAAAACATTACTGCAGAAGTAAGAATAGTGGGTTCTCATCACACACAACTGGATCTAAAGCACGCGGTGGAATAACGAGCATTGGTCTGTGATTGTTAGGTGTTTTCCCAGGATCTTTTAGACGAATGCTGCACTAAGAACCCATTTCCAGCTGAAAAATTGCGGCACATAAACGGATAATATACGGCAGCGCACAGTACAAAGTTTGCACGATTCATCGTCAGACGGTGTACGCAACTTCCCTGAAAATTTGTGCAGGAGCGAGACTCGAACCGGGAATTCCCGCTTTACCTGAACCGTCGCGTAACCGCTTAGGCAATCCGTACACAAGTCACTGCCATACCCAAACTTCCATATGTCGTCATTCTTGCGTCACAACCTGTACTCGTATATACATTGTGTAAAGCTTTACAGCTCCTATCATTTCCTAATGTCCTATCATCCTGCCCCTTCTCCTTGTCAATGTCTTACACATATTCCTTTCCTCTCCGATTCTGCGCAGAACTTTCTTATTCGTTACCTTTTCTTTCCACCTAATTTTCAACATTCGTCTATAGCACCACATCTCAAATGCTTCGATTCTCTTCTGTTCCGGTTTCCCAGAGCCCATGTTTCACTACCATGCAATGCTGTGCTCAAACTTTGATTCTCAGAAATTTCTTCCTCAAATTAATGTCTATGTTTGATACTAGTAGACTTTTCTTGGAGAGGAATGCCCATTTTGCCATTGCTAATCTGCTTTTGATGTCCTTGCTCCGTCCGTCATTGGTTATTTTGCTGCCTAGGTAGCAGAATTTCTTAATTTCATCTACTTCGTGATCATCAATCTTGATGTTAAGTTGCTCGTTCTTATCATTTCTGCTACTTTTCATTACTTTCGTATTTCTTCGATTTACTTTCAGTCCATATTTTTACTCCTCTGACTGTTCATTCCATTCACAGATCACGTAATTCTTCTTCACTTTCACTCAGGATAGCAAAGTTATCAGTGAATCGTATCATTGATATGCTTTCATCTATAATTTTAATTCCACTCCTGAACATTTCTTTTGTTTCCTATATTGCTTCTACAATGTACGGATTGAACAGTAGGAACGAAAGACTACATCCTTGTCTTACACCCTTTTTAATCCGAGCAGTTCGTTCTTGGTCGTCCAGTGATATTATTCCCTATTGGCCCTTGTATATATTGTATATTACCCGTCTCTCCCTACAGCTTACCCCTATTTTTCTCAGAATTTCGAACATCTCGCACCATTTTCCACTGACGAACGCTTTTCCCAGGTCGACAAATCCTATGAACGCGTCTTGATTTTTCTTTAGTCTTGCTTTCATTATCAACAACGTCAGAAGTGCCTCTCTCGTGCCTTTTCCATACCTGAAGCTAAACTGATCGTCATCCAACACATCCTCAACTTTCTTTTCCATTCTTCTGTATATTACTCTTGTCAGAAAGTTGGATGCATGAGCTACTTAGCTTATTGAGCGATAATTCTCGCATTTGTCAGCTCTTGCACTCTTCGGAATTGTGTGGATGAAATTTTTCCGAAAGTCAGATGGTATGTCGTCGGACTCATACACTCTACACAGCAACGTGAATAGCAGTTTTGTTGCCACATGCCCCAATGTTTCTAGAAATGTTGATGGAACGTCGTCTATCCCTTGTGGCTTATTTGATCTTATGTCCTCCAAAGCTCACTTACATTCTGTTTCTAATACTAGATCAACTATCTCTTCCATATCGACCCCTGTTTCTTCTTCTATCGATTCAGGCAAATCTTCACCCTCGTAGAGACTTTCAGTGTACTCTATCGACCTATCAGATCTCCCCTCTGCATTTAACAGTGAAATTCCCAATGAACTCTTAATGTTATCACCCTTGTTTTTAATGTTATCGAAGGTGGTTTTGATTTTCCTGTATGCTGAATCAGTCCTTCCGACAATCATATCTTTTTCGATTTCTTCACATTTTTCATGCAGCCATTTCGTCTTAGTTTCCCTGCACTTCCTGTTTACTTCGTTTCTCAGTGACTTGTATTTCTGTATTCCTGAATTACCCTGCATGTGTTTGTGCTGCCTTCTTTCGTCAATCAATTGAAGCATTTCCTCTGTTACCCTTGGTTTCTTCGCAGTTTCCTTCTTTGGACATATGTTTTCCTTTCCTACTTCTGTGACTGCCCCTGTTAGAGATATCCGTTCCTCTTCAACTGTACTGCTTACTGAGCTATTCCTTACTGATGTATCCAGTATGATTTTAGAATCTCTGTCTGACCTTGGTGTAATCTAACTGAAGTCTTCTCGTATCACCCTGCCTTTTCCAAGTATACCTCATCCTCTTGTGATTCTTGAACAGAGTATTCGCTGTTATTAGCTGAAATTTATCGCGGAACTCAATTAGACTTTCTCCTCTCTCATTCCTTGTCCCATGCCCGCATTCTCGTGTAACTTTATCTTCTACTCCTTCCCCTACAACTGCATTGCAATGCTCCATGACTCATTTTATGTACTGTATTACCCTTTCAGTAACCTCATCTACTTTCTCTATCTTTTCGTTTTCAGCTTGCGAGATTAGCGTGTATATCTGAAATACTGTTGTCGATGCTGGTTTGCTGTCGATTCTGATAAGAACAACCGTATCACTGAACTGCTCACACGAAAACGTTTTTTGCTCTACGTTCCAACTCATAATGAATTCTACTCCTGTCATGCCATTTTCTGCTGCTGTTGATATTACACTATACTCATCTAACCAGAAATACTTCTCTTCTTTCCATTTCACCTCACTGAACCCTACTGTATCTTTATTGAGCATTTCCATTTCGCTTTTCAGATTTTCTAGCTTCCTTACCACGTCAAGCTTCTGACATTCCACGCCCCGACTCGTAGAACATTATCCTTCCGTTGGTTATTCAATTTTTTCTCACGGTCACCTCCCCCTTGGCAGTCCCCTCCCGGAGATCCGAATGGGGGACTATTCCGGAATCTTTTGATGGGGAGATCATCATGACACTTTTTCACTTACATGCCGCATGTCTTGTGGATACACGTTGTGTGTCTTTAATGCAGTGGTTTCCTTGGCCTTCTGCATCCTCATGCCGTTGATCATTGTTGGTTCTTCCCCATTTAGGGGCAGTTACCCACCCCAAAGACAAGAGAGTGCCCTGAACGTCTCTCAGCTCACCCGCCCTCTTAGACAAGGCCATTGGCAGAATGTGGGTGACTTCTTATGCCGGGAGTCTTCGGCCTCCAATGCTGATTATTAATTACAATTTAACCGGTGGCGGTTTGCAAACCCGGGACCGAGGACGTTTTGATTACGAAGCAAAGATGCTATCCCTAGACCACAGGTTCAAACCACAACAGAGTTGGCGTAAAATTTTCCCAGTGATTGGGTTTATTCCATTTACGAATCGCTACAAGTTTCTTTTAAATAGATTAGGTAATTAATTTCGGTTCGTAGTAACCATCTTCAGACCTATAAAATACAGAGGCAATTCGGTCACTCAATTATACTACAATTACGAACTAAAATCTTCAGAAATCGACTTAGGTGTATCCACGAGTTGTAGTGCTAGTCTTTAAAACAAAGACGTATTTCGTTGCGGCGATATATTTTCACGAAATTTGAATCGCCAACTTTCTCCTCGAATGCAAAAATATTCTATTAACGCGCTCCTATATTTGGAACAATGGCTATCATAATAAAATAAGAGAAATCAGAGCTTTCCGAGAATGTAACGATAGAGACCTAGTGTGAAAGCGGTTCAATTAACCTTCTGCCTGGCACTTACGTGTGAAGTGCAGAGTACTCTAGTAGATGTAGAAGTAGATGTTTGTTAATCATATCGAAACTGCATATGAAAAAGATGGTACTGTCATAGGAATTAAACAAATAAACAACGTCGTACACATACGAAAATGAAGTACCATACGCTCAGTTGTAATAGACATGTTCACTCTATCACGAAACATACAGTATTAGACTGCTTTCCATCGGCGACTGGCATGTCTGCAGTATTGCTCCCTAGGTGTCGCTGTTGCACAGCCGTTTACATGACTTGTACATTAACTATTTAATTAATAAACGAATGCACAAAATCGTTAAATGTGCTCAAAATGACTCTAGAATATCATACCAAAATTACAAACGAAAGGGAGGCTTTATTTAACATCAATATTAAATGTATTCCAAAATGGATTTAAAATAACGATACATAGTCGCATGGTGGTATGGAGAGGCGACTGTGAAACAGAACAATTTCATCCTAACTGTTTTACATACAAAATGTTTAACTACAGATAACGTTCTTCGTATTTATTTTGAACCTATTACAAATAAGTAAAACAGCTATAAAGTATGAGTTTGTAAACTGCACCCGTGCATGGTTCTGTTGGCGCTTAGGTATGCAAAACATCCTGAGGTTGACTGTTGACTGTGTCGTTAGAAAACATATATCGCCCGAAAATTAAATAAAATAAAATTTCAAATCATGGAAACAGAGGACCAAGTTGGACAAAGTAAATGTTAAAAGAGGGAGAAAGAGAGAAGCGGCTCCTGATCACATTCTCACCTTTTATTTTCTTCGACATGATTTTAATAACCCAAAAAGGATAGAATACTTTTTCACAAACGCTAACTGTAACGATCGTTTGTGGTCTGTTTGCGTCGTGAATGGAGCCTGAATTCACTTCCTGGCCATAGCAGGCACTGCTAACTATGCTGTCCCACTGACTTAAAGTTTTAAGTAACCGCTAATTCCTGTTTATGTCTCCTAGATCATACTGTATCATGGAATTTCTTCATATACTGTTTGACTGTTGATAGCGCAATTTATTTTATTCATTTAACCTTAGGACGTTCACATCCTCTACTAGACCAGATCACGGTTTCACACATACATCCTAATTACTAAGTAAATAACAATAATTTCAATGGGACAAAAGTTAACAAAACAGTGTTAATAGAGTAAAAAATTAAGACACACAGGGGTCAAAGGACATTCGCTGACAGTGGATTTTGATTTATGTTTATGGGAAAGTTGGAAATTTATGCTTCGAACCCGGGTCTATCGCTTACTAGGCAGACGCGCTGACCACTACAGCATCCGGATACAGTGGTCACCACTACCCTAGCACGCCGCCCGTCAGGCCCGAATTCTCAACTTATACCACACACTACGGATTTAATTGCCCAGCTCATTAGCCCACTCTCGGCATGACACCGATTCCTCTAAGAATTCGAGCTTGGTAGACAGGGGAGCTGGGATCGAATACAGGTCCAGCACAAATTTTCAGCTTGCCCCATTGATATAAATCAATGACCATTTGCAGCTAATGTCTTTAATTTCCTTGCGTCTTGATTCATAGTGGCTGCAGAATTAAATGGTGTCTGCTCTTTCGCATATGTCATAGAATGGACAGGTAATCAGGGGCTCGTGTTGTTAGCAGATCAACAGATTGTAATAATGCTTAGGAAGTGTAATTTTTTGTGCAAACATACACTTTTTTGAATGGAGCAATGCCAGTTGAAATTAATAGACCAAAGGCAGAATAAATTAGATTGTCAGTGGTATTTGTCGCAGGATTATAGTGCATCTCAGTTTGTGTTCAAAACGATCACCATCAACGGCGATACGTGCTTCCATTCTAGTATAGAAAGGCAGCTGCACACGTGCTGGCATCTCAGCGGAGATGTCCGAACAGGCTGCAGTAATACGTCGTTGCGTATCATCGGGTGTAGTTGGTGTCTCCTTGAAGACAGTGGGTTTCAGTTTTCCCCAAAGAAAAATAAATACAGGGGTCAAAACCGGGGAATGGGCCGCAATCCAACTGTTTAGAAACAATTCGTGAAGACATGCTGTAGTACTTCGTGCGCTATGGGCTGGACACCCATCAGGTTCAAACCATGGGTTTCTCCTGGTCTGTGGAGGAACTTCTTCTAGCATCGGTGGAATATCGTCTGTTAAAAAGCTGCGATACTGGCGCGCTTTCAGCGTTTGAATGAAAAATGGGCCTATCAGCTGATGGTTCACTATCTCACACCAAGCGTTTACACTCCTTGGACTCCGGCGTTCCACCCGACAACGCCAATGGGGATTATTAACAGACCAATAGTGCATGTTTCGATGGTTTACCTAGCTATGATTGGTAAATGAGGGTTCAGCACTAAACAAGATACATTATCAATTTGGAGCATCCTGCCTTAATACCAATGTACAGAAGTTAACACGATTCTTATCGTCGTTCCATATAGCTTTTGGTGGAGAGAAAGATGTGATCCTATGTCGATGGATAATGCGCAGGACACTTGCTTCACTCAGGCCACTTCCTCGTGCGGCTGCATGTGAGCTAAAGACGGATCAACTGCAATAGCAGCAAGAACATCTATTTTCGTTCTTGTGTCATTGTTAGTTGCCTTCTGTTACGTTGTCTAGATGCTACAAATTATGTAACTGGTGGAACAAGTTGATAAGTAATTACTGAAATGGTTGATGTCAGTTGAGACATCTTGCCGCATACACCATACATGAACGAACTGCAGTCTTCGTACACCCTCCATGCACCAGGAACATGTCGGATTTTTCTGCATTTGTGAATCTCATCAGCCACTCACGAACTACTACTTTAACCGTTACACACTAGTTGACTACCAGGTCGCAATGCACTCAAGGAACACATCTGCACACGAATCCTGTAACAACCACCACTGAAATTCTAATTTAAGCTACTTTTAGTTTGTTAATGACAGGCCGCGCGGGATTAGCGAAGCGGTCTAAGGCGCTGCAGTCATGGACTGTGCGGCTGGTCCCGGCGGAGATTCGAGTCCTCCCTCGCGCATGGGTGTGTGTGTTTGCTCTTAGGATAATTTAGGTTAAGTAGGGTGTAAGCTTAGGGATTGATGACCTTAGCAGAAGTCCCATAAGATTACACACACATTTGAACATTTTTTTTTGTTAATGTCAGTAGGCAATGTTCCATTTAAAACAATGTATGTTTCCACAGAAAAATAGGTTTCTAAGTAATACTACAATCTGTTGGTTGGCTAACAGTTCATTCTGTGAAAACCACATATCTGTAGCACTTTCCATTTCCACATTACCTGCGGAGAAAGTATTAGGTGATTCATCCAGTTCATAGAATTAAAAATGAGTTAAACGTATGTAGATACAAGGTAAAAAATAGTGCCCAACACTAATAAAGTTAATACTATCTGTATTTGTTCAGCAACTGACAACTGGTGCTGCTGTTGAAACTAATAATAATAATAATAATAATAAATCCCGTGGAGGCCTGGGAAAAGAATAGGCCTCCGGTATGTTCTGCCAGTCGTAAAAGGCGACGAAAAGAACCAACCACTAATACGGCTAACCCCCCTATTAGTGTGATTAGTTGGTTCAGGACAGAACTAATGAAGCCTCGGACAAGCGCTCTCATGGTTGGGGACGACGCTTGAACCCTATGCCCGTCCACAATGGTAACGACACTGCTAGCCACACGGAAAATGATTTAAATCCAAATAGAGGTGTTTTGCAGGATATGCTTCCTGCAACCACTCTAGAAGGAAAACAAAGACAGAGGATGAGATGGTCAGATGAAGTTAACCGACACCTCATGTTCTGTTATTACCAAGCAACAAACTTAGGAACCAACACAACTGGATACAGATCATAAGTATACACAACATTTATTACCAGATACCCAGAATAAAAGTTTATAACAGAACAACGACTAACTGATCAGATCCGTGTAATAGTAAAAAATAACAGGATACCCCAATCAGAATTAGAAAACATCAAACAACAAGTACAACAAATACTGGAACAAAATAATGTGCAATCAGAAGAAGAAGAAAATACAGTAATGGACTCAAACATCCCAGAGCAACCACACAAAGAACAACACGCATCAATTAAACAATCAGAGGAATACGAAATCTTAAGACAGCCACCAGAACAAGCACAAATAGAACACAAAGTGACACACATGTTAGATATAGAAGAACAATTTCAGCTGACATATATAGAATATAAAGACACAAATACAGACATTAGACCATTCTTGCATAGACCACCAAATAACCCACAAGTCGAAACAACTATCAACACAATCATACACAACAAAATAAATGAAAATACAACTATGGAGGAGTTACAACTACTGGTTTATATAGGAGCACTCACTACACTAAATATACACACTAGGCAGAGATGAGAACCAACCAACACACAGAAGAAACACACAAAACCAGCATGGCAACACGGGCTACAGATCAGAATAGAAAAACTGAGAAAAGACATTTTTTAAGAAATGAAATATCAGACAAAAAACGAAAAAGGTTAGGTAAAATCTCACAACAAGAAGCGATAGACAAATCTGATGAAAAGAAGCAGAAATTACAAGCACTGGCCGAACGACTTAGAAGATACAAAAAAAAGGGGGAAAATAGAAGGAAACAAAACCAAACATTCAACACAAACGAAAAGAAATTTTACAAGACGATAAATAACACACACATTAAAATAGACAATCCACCAAACATAACAGACATGGAACACGTCTGGAGCAACATACGGTCAAACCCGGTACAACATAACAGACATGCACGGTGGATAGAAGCAGAAACAGACACATACAAGATGATACCACAAATGCCTGAAGTGATAATTTTGCAACATGAAGTCACCAGAGTAATTAATTCTACGCACAATTGGAAAGCACCTGGAAAAGATAAAATAGCAAACTTCTGGTTCACCTCAACACATTAACATCTAACTAAATTATTTAACAATTACATTGCAGACCCATACACAGTACCTGATACACTTACACAAGGAATAACTTATCTGAAACCTAAAGATCAAGCAGACACAGCAAACCCAGCAAAGTATCGCCCCATAACATGCCTATCAACAACTTCAGTCGTTATACAGAAATTATTGACACATACAACACAGAACAAAATTATAAATGAAGAACAAAAATGCTGCTGCAAAGGAGCATGAGGATGTAAAGAGCAACTGATAATAGATGCAGAGGTGACATATCAAGCTAAAACTAAACAAAGGTCGCTACACTATGCATACATTGATTACCAAAAAGCTTTTGATAGTGTACCCCACTTATGGTTACTACAAATATTGGAAACATACAAAGTAGATCCTAAATTGATACTGATCCTAAACATAATAATGAAAAATTGGAAAACCCAAACCTAATAACCAAACAAATTCAAATAATATCAGATCACAGCCAATACAGATTAAGCATGGAATGTACCAAGGAGTCTCATTAAGTCCTTTTTTGTTCTGCCTTGCTCTGAACCCACTATCCAACATGCTAAATAATACAAATTATGGATGTGATATTACTGGAACATACCAACACATAATCACACATTTGCTGTACATGAATGATCTAAAACTACTGGCAGCAACAAATCAACAACTCAACCAATTACTAAAGATAACAGAAGTATTCAGCAATGATATAAATATGGCTTTTGAAACAGACAAATGTAAGAAAAATAGCATAGTCAAGGGAAAACACACTAAACAACAAGAATACATATTGGATAACCACTGCGACTGCATAGAAGCGATGGAAAAAACAGATGCCTATAAATATCTAGGATACAGACAAAAAATAGGAATAGATAATACAAATACTAAAGAAGAACTAAAAGAAAAATATAGACAAAGACTAACAAAAATACTGAAAACAGAATTGATAGCAAGAAACAAGACAAAAGCTATAAATACTTATGCTATACCAATATGGACCTACTCATTTGGAGTAGTGAAATGGAGTAACACAGACCTAGAAGCACTCAATACACTTACACGATCACAATGCCACAAATATAGAATACGTTACACACATTCAGCAACAGAAAGATTCACATTAAACAGAAAGGAAGGAGGAAGGGTATTTATCGACATAAAAAACCTACATTATGGACAGGTAGACAATTTAAGAAAACTCTTTATAGAAAGAGCAGAAACTAGCAAAATACACAAAGCAATCACTGACATAAATACATCAGCTACACCATTGCAATTTCATAATCACTTCTATAATCCTTTAGATCACATAACATCAACAGATACGAAGAAAGTAAATTGGAAAAAGAAAACACTACACGGCAAGCACCCGTATCATCTAACACAGCCACACATTGATCAAGACGCATCCAGCACATGGCTAAGAAAAGGCAATATATACAGTGAGACAGAAGGATTCATGATGGCAATACAGGATCAAACAATAAACACCAGATATTACAGCAAGCATATCATTAAAGATCCAAATACCACAACAAATAAATGCAGACTTTGTAAACAACAAATAGAAACAGTAGATCACGTCACAAGCGGATGTACAATACTAGCAAATACAGAATACACCAGAAGACATGACAATGTAGCAAAAATAATACATCAACAACTTGCCATGCAACATAAACGAATAATACAACACGTTCCCACATACAAGTATGCACCACAAAATGTACTGGAGAATGATGAATACAAATTATACTGGAACAGAACCATTATAACAGATAAAACAACACCACATAACCAACCTGACATCATACTCACCAATAAAAAGAAGAAATTAACACAACTAATCGAAATATCCATACCCAATACAACAAATATACAGGAGAAAAAACTGAAAAATACATCCAACTGGCTGAGGAAGTCAAGGACATGTGGCATCAGGATAAAGTTGACATTATACCAATTATACTATCAACTACAGGAATCATACCACACAATATCCACCAGTACATCAACGCAATACAGCTACATCCAAACGTATATATACAACTACAGAAATCTGTAATTATTGATACATGTTCAATTACCCGAAAGTTCCTAAATGCAATGTAACATATACCATACAGTTATAAGGAAGTCACGCTTGATCAAGGTCCGTGTCACTTTCCATTTTTAACCAGACATACCGTCTGAGAAAGGAAAGAAATAATAATAATAATGATAGTGATGATTATAATAGTATAATAATTATTATTATAATACTGATTGTGGAAGACACAAAAATATTTGAAAGTGTTCAAAAGTGGTTTTTTTTTTGTATAGTGTGTTCTGAGGGACAGAAGTGTCGGTATACCACGTCAGCTAAGAGCTCTGGAAAATAAGGAAAAACTGACTGAAAAGAAAATGTTATGGTATACGAGTGTGTGCATGGACAATGGTAGACATTATTGTTACTTCACTCGTTATGTCATTAATTGCCTTTTGAAGCTGGGGACGCTATTAAGCTTTCTTATGTGAACGAATGTTTCTGGCTTGTTGTTCAGACAAGAGTTGTTGTGTCGAGCAGAGATATGAAGAACATTGTACGTTGATAAGACAGTAGTGGAGACAGTGCATGGAAATCTCTGCGCTTCTCTGCAGGTAGCGAAGATAGCTTTCCTTAATATGATGAAAATGAAAAAAAGAGACGAACGTCACGGATGTATCGAACACAGGCGTTTATAACGAGCTCCAGACACCGTTAGCTCATCTGAGGAACGCCTCGCAAGGTAACATCTTTCTAATCAACAACTGTAGGCATACACTTTTATACAGGTTTATTTTGCATATAAAAGGGAAGAGCTTCTCACATTCTGAACGACACAATAAAATTCTAATGCCTTCTTGCACATTGTGTTTCGACAAATCTAGATTTTCATGTTTTACTTAGTCCTAGTCTCCTGCCAAGGAAGAGGAACCGATTGAAATCGAAATGAGCGTATGGCATCGTGGGCCGGGAGGCGCTATCCGGGGAAGTTCGGCCGCCAAATGCAAGTCTTATTTCAGTCGACGCCCCATTGAGCGGCTTGAGCGCCGGTGATGAGGATGAAATGATGATGAGGACAACACAACACCCAGCTTCGAGCGGAGAAAATCTCCAACCCGGCCGGGAATCGAACCTGGGCCCGCTTGCATGGGAGGCGAGCACGTTACCACCCAGCTAAGCAGGCGGACAGAGGAACCGGCATTTGTCCCATTTAGGATTACAGATGTAGGGATTCCCGATATTTCGGGCCAATGGGCCTAGAATGTCCAACCAGTGCCCCTTGGATTTTTGATGGTTGACCTTCTACCATTTAAACTGTTCTCATTCTGATAGTACGCACAGGTCAATACTGAAATTCTCATAGCTGTCTTCAAGTTTATTGGTTTTGCACTTGAGAAATGGCGGTCATAAGCATAGGCGTGGTATTTACAGTAGGACAAAACTGACCACACATCAGTTGCAAACAATGAGAAAATACCGATACCTGAGAGGTCAGCCAAATAAGATACTTCACTTCAAAGGTTCGTACGGAAATTGGAAGGTTTTTTAATTTGAAAAATGTAATTGCTAAACAACTTCCGCACATGGCTCTCTCCCTATAATGATATATGTACGCTCTAACCAAGCACTTCATAGTCGTTTGCAGAGTACGTATGAACACACAAAAGCGTGGTCGTCCCTCTGCCATTGTACTACCCATTTCCCCAGGCAGGTCGACACGGTGAATTAGAGGACCACCCCAAACCGCGGAGCCGCGCGTCAATCTTTGTTTACTGGAACACAAGTTTAAATGGGGTACAATAGGCCTATCTTCTTGTGCACTGAAGCGAGAGGAAAGTGAGATTGGAGCGGAGCGAGACTTCCGCGGTTAAAATCAGAAATGAGGCCCTCTGCGTTGCGATTTACATATAGATTTAGCAAAACAACGCCCGGGTTTGCTCCGACGGTACATCACCTGGGTCCCGGTCTGTGGGCACCGTGCAGATAGCTGCAGAAACTGCGGGCCACGCTAAATCTCTAGAGTGGGCCAGAGAGGGAGAGAGACAAAGAGGAAGATAGAGAAAGAGAGACAGAGAGAGAAACAGTGCGATGTTTGGAGAAACTGAGAGTCTCCCAAGACCTCCAGCTGAAATTAGAGTATTAACTACCACAAACTTTTAATGCGGAATAAACACACAATAAGAATATCTGTACATGCTCTCAATGAATACCATTCGTGAAGCAATGAAGAAAGGTTTTCATTTACAGAATTATGATACCGTACAGCAGTAGCCAACCACAGTTTAGTTTTGGTTTATTTTGTTGAAAAGTCCCCGTTACCGATTTCGAATGTATATCTTCAGACGGCTTTCACTCCTTTATCAAAAGATGTGGTACGTTGGTTCGCTTGTGATTTACTGTAGGGTAAACAAAAACTCTTTGTTTTAAAGGTGAGAAAGTAGGGATTTCGTTATAAACACCTATTAGGATGCAAGCTACTGAAGTAGCCGCCTGCAGCACGTAAACGGTGAACTTTTGTCTGTGCTAGGACAATTCCCTAGAAAACCAATAACGTATCATGTATTTAGATAAAAGAATGAAAGAATGGTGAGGACGAATGTATAAATTTGAGCCCGGTAACGGTAACACAGTAAACTAAATCCAAATCGTGGCTGGTTGCTACTGTACGCTAGGAAACATCTACATCACATATCAGTCATAATTCTCCAGTTACATTATTTTTTGACGATATAGCCTTCGTTGCCAGAAAAATTCAACTGGTAAAACCATTTGATATTATTCATGGCAAAATATATGACTTCAACAACAAACTTCAATAGTTCATTATAGGTATGGATCAAAGATGATTATGAAACACAAATAGCTAAAGAACGGCCTAAAACGTTAGAGAATATACATTTAGTGACACTGTTGGCTGAGTCACATCCTGTTTAAGCGGCTAAAAAATAGCATCCGTGGTCTAAGGGTAGCTAGCGTCCTTGGTCTCGGTTTCGAAACCCGCCACCGCTTAAATTTCGAATAAAAATCATTAGCATTTGCGGCCGAACACTTCCGGTATAAGAAGTCACCCTCATTCCCCCAACGGCCTTGTCAAAGAGGGTAGAGAAGCGGACAGAGTTTCAAAGGCAATCTCCTGCCCTTAGGGTGGGAAAATGACCCTAAAGGCGGAAGAGTCAGCAATCATCAGCTACATGACGATGTAGGAGGCAAACGTGTATCCACAGGACACGTGAGCTGTAATTGAAAAAGTGTCATGACGAGCAGCAAGTTTGTTTGTGTGGAGGCCCTCCGCAGCACGAACAGAAAAATTTATTTTACAAATAAAACCACTCTGTCTTTTTACAACTGCAGCTTATTTTAAGCAGACGCGTTTCGATAGTTGAAAGGAAACGTAGATGCCAAATAACTGTAATTAGTCATTTACATAAAAAACGCTATATGAACTGTTTGATAATCTAAAAATAATAAAAATGTATCGTTCCAGGTCTCACTGAAAATGCCTTAGAGTAAGAAAAAGGCGAACGCACCTGAGAAAATAAATTATAGTTGTAGCAAGAAAAGGAGGTTTCATTTACAGAACAAATAGTGTCATGATGATCTCTCCATTGGAGAAAGACTCCGGAACAGTCGCTGATTCGGATCTCGGACGGGGACTGCCAAAGGGGAGGTGACCATGAGAAAAAGACTGAATAACAAACGAAAGGATAACATTCTACCAGTCGGAGCGTGGAATATCTGAATTCGAACGTAGTAGGGAAGCTATTGAATTAGAAAATGGAAATGCAGAGGCTTCATCTAGATATAGAAGGGGTCAGTTTGGTGAAATGGAAGACGGACATGGATTTCTGATCGGATGAATGTTGGACAATATCGACTGCAGCAGAAAATGGTATAACGGGTGTAGGATTCACTATGAATAGGAAGGTAGAGCAGAGACTGTGCTACTGTGAATAGTCGAGTGATAAGGTTGTTCTGAGTAGAATCGACAGCAAACCAATACCGACACCGTGGTTCATGTATACGTGCAGGCGCCACAAGCAGAAGATGGAGAGATAGATAAAGTGTATGAGATAATGAACGGGTAGTTCAGTACAACACAGGCCTCTCAGCCCGGAAGTTTTAACTAATGAAAGTCTATGTTCAGCCATGCCATCTGTGACAGCAACTGAAACATTGATTCTGTACACAGAAACGTATGTGTAATTATTTTCGTTACAATCAACAACTGCAAACAAAGGTTTACCACATACAGTATTACGCTGCAGAGCCAAAGAAACTGGTACAACTGTTCCCGCGAACAAGCAGAAGTGGCTCAACACGACGCGGCATGAACTCTACTAATATCTGAAGTATTGCTGGAGGCAATTGACACCTTAAATCCTGCGGGGCTGTCCACAAATCCGTAAGAGTACGACGGGGTAGAAATCTCTTCTGAACAGCACGTTGCAAACACAGAAGAGTGTTTGTGGAGCCACTCTGTAGCAATCCTGGACGTATGGTGCGTCGCATTGTTCTGCTGGAATTGCCGAAGTCTGTCGGAATGCACAACGGACACGAATGAATGCAGCTGATCAGACAGGATGCTTACATACGTGTCACCCATCGGAGTCGTATCTCGACGTATGAAGTGCTCCATATCACTCTAACCGCATACGCCTCCCATCATTACAGAACCTCCACCAGCTTGATCAGTCCGTTGTTGACATGCACGGTTCATGGATTCATGAGGTTGTCTCCTCACCAGTGTACGTCCATCCGTTCGATACAATTCGAAACGAGACTCGTCCGACCAGCAACACGTTGAAACTTCCTGGCAGATTAAAACTGTGTGGCGGACGGAGACTCGAACTCGGGATCTTTGCCTTTCGCGGGCAAGTGCTCTACCACTTGCCCGCGAAAGGCAAAGGTCCCGAGTTCGAGTCTCGGTCCGGCACACAGTTTTAATCTGCCAGGAAGTTTCATATCAGCGCTCACTCCGCTGCAGAGTGAAAGTCTCGTTCTGGATACATCCTCTAGGCTGTGGCTAAGCCATGTCTCCGCAATATCCTTTCTTTCTGGAGTGCTAGTTCTGCAAGGTTCCCAGGAGAGCTTCTGTTAAGTTTGGAAGGTAGGAGACGAAGTACTGACAGAAATAAAGCTGTGAGGACGGGGCGTGAGTCGTGCTTGGGTAGCTCAGTTGGTAGAGCACTTGGCCGCAAAAGGTAAAGGTCCAGAGTTCGAGTCTCGTTCCGGCACATAGTTTTAATCTGCCAGGAAGTTTCATATCAGCACACACTCCCCTGCAGAGTGAAAATCTCATTCCAGCAACATTTTTCCAGTAAGCAACCGTCCAATGTCGGTGTTGACGGTTGCCGGCTGGAGTGGCCGAGCGGTTCTAGGCACCACGTCTGGAACCGCCCGACCGCTAGGTCGCAGGTTCGAATCCTGCCTCGGGCATGGATGTGTGTGATAGGTTAATTAGGTTTAAGTAGTTCTAAGTTGTAGGGGACTGATGACCATAGCAGATAAGTCCCATAGTGCTCAGAGTCATTTGAACCTTCTTTTTTTTTTTTTTTTTTTTTTTTTGTTGACGGGTCCAGGAGGGGCGTAAGGCTTTGTGTCGTGCAGTCAAGGGTACACGAGTGGACCTTCAACTCCGAAAGCCCATATCGATTTCGTTGAATGGTTCGCACGTTGAGACTTGTTGATGGCTCAGCACTGAAATCTGCAGCAATTTGTGGAAGAGTTGCTCCTCCGTCACATTGAACGATTCTCTTCAGTCGTCGGTGGCCCCTTCTTGCAGGATCTTCTTCCGGCCGCTGCGATGTCGGAGATTTGATGTTTTACTGGATTTATGATATTCATGGTCGTAAAGGAAAATCTCCGCTTCATCGTTACCTCAGAGACGCTGTGTCCTTTCACTTGTGCGCTGTCTCCGAAGTGTTCAAAAAGTCTCTCCGCAGTGCGGTATGATTGTTAGCCGCGCGTGCCGTATGTTTGTTCGCCTGCCTGGGTTACTTCCCTTCAAGTGGACTCGCCCAACATTCCACTGTTTCGTTAATCTCAGCCAGCGTCAGTAGTATCGTTGGTGTGTGTCGTTATGTGTTGATGTGAACGTTCAAGTTTAGTTCCTTTGTTCGTTTGTTTCGTTTTTGCCACTGTTAAAATGATAACCATTGAAGAACGTGTGTTTTTAGTCGAAGAAGTGTTCAAAGCGGGCGGTAAATACACAGTTTCATTTCGTCAAACATTTAATTCAGTTTTTCCGGTGACAACAGCCCCACATCGCGATACTGTAAGAGATTTTATTAACAACTTTCGAAGTACGGGTTCAGTGACAGATGCAACGAGAAGTGGTCGTCCTAGCGTTTTGTCTGAGGATAAACTACTCGATATTTCCGATAAGATGTCCACGAGTCCAAACAAGTCTGTAAAACGAAATCGATGTTAGTGTCGGAACGGCCCACACAGCTGTAAGGAAAAAATTAGAAGTTTTCCCATACAAAGTGACAGTCGTGCAAGAACTGAAAAACATTGATCATGGCAAGAGGCTGCATTATTGTCAATGTTTCAAAAATTTCGTTAGCAAAATGCAAGGGATATTCTTAATTAAACGTTTCTCACTGAAGGGGGGTGGTTTCATTTATCCGGATTCATGAACTCGCAAAATTCTCGTGCGTGGAATACTGAAAATCCGTTGTGTATTCATGAGGAACCACTTCATTCTGTGAAAACACGAGTTTGGATTGCAATTTCTAGACGTCGGATTGTGGGTCCAATATTTTTCAACGAAACAATAAACGCGCAACGATACTGCAGTGATATTCTGTACCCATTCGTAGGAGAACTTGTGTTTAGTGAAATACTGAACGGTTGTTTTCAACAAGATGGTGCAACCGTGCATACAGATCGCGTTTCAATGTCACTGCTGGCTGATGTTTTTGGTGATCGCATAATTTCACAGGGACTGTGGCCTCCACGACAGCATCACCTAACACCACCTGACTTCTTCTTCTGGGGTGCAACGAAAGCAACTGTCTATAAAACCCGTCCAAAATCCATCGATGAACTGAAAACTGCAATATCGACTTTCACTGGTTCTGTTACAGAAGAAGTGTTACAGCTTGTGTTTGGAAACATGATTAGACGAATTGAATTGTGTATTCAACAACAGGGGGGACACTTTCACCATTTAATGTGAAAATTTGTAAGTAAAAATGAATGTTCAATAAATTGATAAGTTGTATTTCTCTGAGTTTCATTTCGGTATATTCACTGTAGCATACGGCACGCGCGGCTAACAATCAGACGGCACTGCAGAGAGACTCTTTGAACACCCCGTATAACAGCACGTTAAAAAAAAAAAAAAAAAAAAAAAAAACGTTCAAATGCTTGTGAAATCTTATGGGACTTAACTGCTAAGGTCATCAGTCCCTAACCTTACACACTACTTAACCTAAATTATCCTAAGGACAAACACACACACCCATGCCCGAGGGAGGACTCGAACCTCCGCCGGGATCAGCGGCACAGTCCATGACTGCAGCGCCGAGACCGCTCGGCTAATCCCGCGCGACAACAGCACTTTCAAACACCTAAATCTTGATAAGCAGTAACCGATCTAACAACTGCTCCAGACGCTTGTCTTATATAGGCGTTGTCGACCGCAGCGCCGTATTCTGCCTGTTTACCCATCTCGTTATTTGAATACGCATGGCTATACCAGTTTCTTTGGCACTTCAGTATAAGTTTGATTACATCACGGTTAGACAGAGATTTCGAAATCAGATACTGGATTGTATGGCGTACTCAGGACCTGATATACACACAGATCGCAAAGTAATAGTGACGAAGAATAGTCTGAAGTTTAAGAGATCAGTCAGAAATAATGGATACGCAAAGAAGTACTAAAGAGCGAAGAGATACGTTTGAAGATCTCTAAAGCTATAGATACTGGGTTAAGGAATATCTCAGTAGGCAGTTCAGCTGAAGAGTAATGGACACCTTTAAAAAGGCGAATCACGGAAGCTGGGAAGAAAAACTTGGGTATAAAGAAGGTAACTGCGAAGAAACCATCGGTTGATCGCTGAAAGAAGGGAGTACAGAAATGTCCAAGGAAATTCAGGAATACAGAAATACTAGTCGCTGAGCAATTTAATCAACAGGAAATGCAGGGAAGCTAAAACTAAATGGCTGCATGAAAAATGTGAAGAAACCCAAAAAGAAATGATTGTCAGAAGGGAAAGTAAAAGGAAGGGTGGTAACATTAAGAGTGGAATGGGAATGCCACTGTTAAATACAGAGGAGAGAGCGAATGGGTGGAAAGAGCGCACTGAATGCGTCTATGAGATAGAGGATTTGCCTGATGTGATAGAAGAAGCAGGACTCGTTGTAAAAGATATAGGGGATGCAGTATTGGAATCACAATTTAGAAGAGCTTTCGAAGACTTAAGATCTAATAAGGCGGAAGGGATAGATAACGTTCCATCAGCATTTCTAGAATCACTGGAGAAAACGCCAACGAAATGACTGTTCATGTTGGTGTGTAGTATGACTTTGGCTATGAATTTCGGAAAAAAATACCGTCCATACAATTCCGAAGACTGCAAGAGACGAGCAGTGCGAGAATTATCGCACAGTCAGCTTAACAGGGCATGCATCCAAGTTGCTAACAAGAGTATTATACGCAATAACGGAAAATAAAATTGAGGATGTGTTAGACGACGGTCAGTCTGGCTTTAGAAATGTCAAAGACACCAAAGAGGCAGTCCTGACCGCGCGGTTAATAATGAAAGCAAGACTGAAGAAAAGTCGTGAGTCGTTCATAGGATCTATAGACTCGTAAAAGCGTTCGACAATGTTAAATGGTGCAAAATTTTCAAATTTCTGACGAAAACAGGGTTAACCTATAGAGAGAGACGGGTTCTATGTAACATGTATAAAAGATAGGGAATAATAAGAGTGTAAGACTGAGAACGAAGAGCTCGGGTTAAAAATAGTTTAAGACAGTGATGCAGTCTTTCGTCCCCACTTCTCAATCTATGTATCTAAGAAGCAATGATAGAAATAAGAGTGGAATTAAAATTCAAGGTGAAAGAATGTCAATAACCATTGACGGATGGAGGAAGGTGGACATCAAAAGGACACTAGCACTGCCAAAAAAGGGCATTCCTGGCCAAGAGAAGTCTACTGGTATCGAACATAGTTCTTAATTTGAGGAATAAATTTCTAATAAAGTACGTTAAGAGCACAGCATTGCATGTGAGTCAAACATGGACTGTGTGAAAATCGGAACAGAAGGGAATTGAAGCATTTGAGATGTGGTACTACAGACGAATGTTGAAAATTAGGTAGACCGCTAAGGTAAGGAATGAGGAGGCTCTGTGCAGAATAGGCGAGGAAAGGAATATGTAAAACCCACTCAAAAGAAGAAATGACAACATGGAAGGAATATGTTAAGACATCAGGGAATAAATACTATGGTATTAGAGGGAGCTGAGACAGAGATTCGAATACATCCAACAAGTAACTGAGGATGTAGCTTGCAAGTGCTACTCTGAAATGAAAAGGTTGACAAGGAGAGAAATTCGTAGGTGGACGCATGGATGAAACAATTCTTGGAGATTATCTAATTTACGCCCTTTCTTCTCGTTGTACAAAATGTTGATATGGTGAACAGCTTTAGGCGCGTGACCTGTAATCAAATGGCTCAAATGGCTCTAACCACTATGGGACTTATCTTCTGATGATGATGATGATGTTTGGTTTGTGGGGCGCTCAACTGCGCGGGTGTCATGGCCAGTACAAATTCCCAATCTCTGCTCAGCCCAGTCTCGCCACTTTCACGAATGATGATGAGGACAACACAAACACCCAGTCATCTCGAGGCAGGTGAAAATCCCTGACCCCGCCGGGAATCGAACCCGGGACCGCGTGCTCGAGAAGCGAGAATGCGACCGCGAGACCACGAGGTGTGGACTTAACATCTGAGGTCATCAGTCCCCTAGCCTTAGAACTACTTAAACCTAACTAACCTAAGGACATCACACGCACCGATGCCCGAGGCAGGATTCGAACTTGCGACCGTAGCAGCAACGCGGTTCCGGACTGAAGCGCCTAGAACCGCTCTGCCACAGCGGCCGGACCCGTAATCAAAAGGTGGTTGGCCAAAGACGAATTTTGGCTGCTAGTGCCACTTCTTCTTAAAATAAGTCCTTTATATTTTGGTTGTTAAGGCACGTCCTGCAGGCGTCGCAGAAAATCTGATAGACGTCAGAGTTTTCCAAAGGCGAACGAGTTGATTTTAAATTATGAATAAAGTTTCTTTTCAAATTATTTACACGTGACATGTAAGTACTGTTTCATTTTTGTACCGTTAATCAGTTTTCAGTCTCAAAACTGTACTTCTAAGCTTTTACATAGACAAAACGTCACCATGTCTGCTGCTTTCAAATAAGACATCGCCTGTTATTTCATGTTCTAAATAACATTCATATTAACATTCAGCTGTATATATTTTAATTGTTACGTAGCCTACTTATATTTACGGCTACTAGACGGCACTCTTGGTGTAATGTACACTTGCCTGCAGTTCCTAACGAGCGCGCCTCACTCTGTTGCTACCTGTGGCTTTATATGTATGAGAAGCCCATAGTGGCTCGCTTTCCATGTATTCTTCTTCAAATGTTTATGACTAAAGCTTTATCGCTTGATATTTATCTTATACGTGACATTTAATTAATGTGTCTTTCTTGTACTGCTAGTCAGTACTAACACTTTTATAAACAAATTTTTATCATAATTTTGTACTTATGTTATAGGCTAATTTGAATGTTCACTTTCTGATGAAGGCCCTCATAGAAGTGTCGAAAGCAGGTCAAAGGACTTAATTTTAGCGACCGAGAGCGGTAATTGCTTTAACTTTTGTTTGTAAACGGTCGCTGACTACGCAGCGACGTTTAAAAGACGCATTTATACTTGTTACGGGCCGCATGCGGTCCGCGGGACGCGAGTTGGTCACCCATGCTGTAGAGGGTAAAAGCTTTAGAGGAAGAGCACCTAAAGGTGCAAGTCTTCAGTGAGCAAGGCTACACAGACACTGGACATTTGCTTACTAGAGGTGCATAGAATGGTCAGACGAGACACGATCTAGTTTGTTTTCAGAAGATGCAAGGTGAAGAATGTTCTGACGATTCACTGAGCTGTTTATTCCGCTGAGTACGGACGATACAGTTAAAGCTGGAGATAGTTCTCCTGACTGGGGACAGTTCAAAGAGGTTGATACGTTTTCAAAAATGGTTCAAATGGCTCCGAGCACTATGGGACTTAACTTCTGAGGTCATCAGTCCCCTAGAACTTAGAACTACTTAAACCTAACTAACCTAAGGACATCACACACATCCATGCCCGAGGCAGGATTCGAACCTGCGACCGTAGCGGTCACGCAGTTCCAGACTGTAGCGCCTAGACCCGCTCGGCCACTCCGGCCGGCGATACGTTTTCCCCTCCAGTCTTCAGATGAGAGCCAGATGAGGCATTACTCAAAGCAGCGACAAGAATGACAATATACAAATGGGGAAAATTAGAAACGATGGAACTACCGTGACATGGAGGGAATGTTCGTTGTGGGTGGATGATTTTACTGAAAAGCGGACAATGTGGTGCGCTACACGAAATCTGCTCTAGCACGAGGTTTACGTTATTGAATTCCACCCTCTCTATTTTTACTTGTAGACCTGCGTCGTATTAGGCCACTGAATAAGGCTGGCAGACGTCACTGTTCTGAAACGGAATCTAGTCAGACCCACGCAGTTTTAATTGCCAGATATAGCAAACAGCTGAGAAATAATCGGAATGAACATCTCAGGGACGAAGGGACAGTAGTTATGCCCGACCGCTGGTGTCCGAGCAATTCGCCATCAACCTCGCCTATTTCGCCTGTAACATGTTAACAAAAATGAATAAATGATTAAATGGCAAGGCTATGGCTTGAATTAATAATTGTGCCGACACAGCAGATAGATTTAAATAACCTGTATCACACAAATACTGGTATACACACACATCCGCTCAGTTCGAGCTCCAACGACAAAAAGGTGATGGTACAGGCAGAAGATAAAAGAGCGTCGCTCTTTCCTTTATATTCATCACTTTCACAACTTCTGGTAGTTTCGGCATGTTAAATGTAATATACAAAAAACACAGTTCCTTTTATAACTAAGTTATAAATTGTAAGAATAAAATTTCTGGACGAAAAAAATAATCAAACGTTTTAAGTCTACCGTGAAGATGAATCAGGATGTTTACTTCAACACTCTCGGTGACCAAGTGCTACCATTTCCTGTACTTGTTCGTGAAGAGGCTGCTGAGGACACTCATGCGTTTCAAGATGGTAACAGTCCTTTTCACAGGGCTATACGAGTACATTCCTGGTTTGAAGTGCACTCAGAAACCATATTGTACCTCCAGTGACACGCTAAATCACTCAAGCTTAATCTAACAGAAAATGGGTAGAGCTATTTGGATCAGTGCGTCAAATGTAACAATCAGCATCCTTATGGAACACCTCAGCGAACATGGGGACTCATTTCCTTTGCCGAACTAGGGCTGTTATGAAGATAGGAATGGGTGTTATACGGTATTAGCGTCATTTATCCTCAGACAGACCACTTTCCTCCAGTGTGATTACTTGCGTAACATAAACAGACGCACTCCTTCAAAGATATGTGGCGTAGTACGATGTTCTACATACTCTGCATGGATGACTGCCTCGTGTGACTCTCTGGTTCCGTATACTACATCTGCGAAGGATTGCTAGGATATAATTAGTATCAGAACAAGTATCAGCCCAGTAAGGAGAGAAAAGTTTGTGTCTTCCGGTCCTTATCAAAGCAACTTTACCCCAACCATTTCTGCGCAATGTTTGTCGGGCTCAGGGGATGTGACTGTGCTTAAATATTCACACGTTTAAATTTTAAGATTAGTGGAGCATTTCGTGCTATTCAGAAAGACTGGAGCATCCAGCGGCATCGTCGTTCAGCCTCTCCCTTCATTATGCTACTCATGCGTATAAACACGAATACAACACTAAGCAGCAGTAGCACACATCAACACAATAGTCACCCAACAGTCCTATTTGGCACGCCCCAGTAAAGAATGAAGAGGCGTCCTAGGCGAATATTTTAGCCATTTCGTTGCTAGCTAGATTGGAGTGCATGCTCATTTGGTTTTGTTGACAGTCTGACCAAAGTTTTGTTTGGCGGCGAGATATTCTGTAGTGATCTTTCTTCTGATACGTGTCTGTTGCTAAAAGCTGCATTCCCAACGGGTGACATTGTGTCAACAATAGTTTCTGTAGTCTGTAAGCAGGGCAGTTCTTAAACTCCAGCCAACTGCAAAAAAAAAAAAAAAAAAAAAAAAATAAATAAATAAATAAATAAATAAATAAATAAATAAATAAAAAATGGCTCTGAGCATTATGGGACTTAACATCTGAGGCCATCAGTCCCCTAGAAATCAGAACTACTTAAACCTAACTAACCTAAGGACATCACACACAACCATGCCCGAGGCAGGATTCGAACCTGCGACGTAGCTGTCGCGCGGGTCCGGACTGCGCGCCTAGAACCGCTAGACCACCGCGGCCGGCTAAGTTCATAGCACATTTTGATTCTAACAGAGTATTTCATTCGCGGTAAATAATTGTAAAATTTAATACCTTATGGTCAACAACATTATTCTATTAGTGTAGCAGTTCCCCGATTCCACGTATCAATAAATTTACATGTTTAGTTGAATTCGTCATCATGCGAAAGTGAACAGAAGCTTAAATATCTGAGGAGTTTCCTCAAAAATTCTTTCACAGTGTTGAGGAAAGATCTGTGTAAGGAAGATCGAAAGTTTGCCGGGCATGTAGAATCACGTACGTACCTTCCAAGATCTATGATAATTTCATTAGTCGTATTACCAGCGTTTATTAGGCAAACTGAGTCGTCGGCAGCAATTATTAACATTTTCTTTAGAACAGAATAATGTATTACAAGACGACTTCATTTAGGCAGAGTTTCAGGACTGATGTCTCACGAGCTAACAGATAACAAGTATGAAGAAACGCACAGCAGGTCAGTTTTTCAAATGTATATATTTCTCGAAGGTTTACATTAAATTCATTATATGTTGCAACTCTCTGGTCATGTCAGACATTTTGGATTAAAGACTGCTAAAGGGTATTCATTGGAGCTAAATGGTCTCATTGAGCGTGACAAATATCTCACGTCGACGGCCCCGTCTTAGAAACGAGGGAGAAACTTTCCAGTCGTTATTTTTCCACTGTAAATTCACCTGTAGACGGGAGAAACTTCTGCGTGTAATTCAGTACTTCTGCCCATCTGTTAAACAGAAAAAAATGTGTGTGTAATACATAATTTTTCTTTGAGTTCTTTCCTTAAATCTGCTGAATTGAAGCCAAACCAACAGTCTCAACAGTCCAAACAGCAAAAGTTAGACTCCTATCGTCGAGCTGTTGCGGTGATGAAGAAAGACCCGCTGCGAACACATGCATGAACATATATTAGGCATAGTAATAGGCACCCCCGGCGTATAGAAGCAACTGAAAGAGTCTAAAACAAGCAAGTCACCAACTCAGGATAGAATCCCAGTTCGGCTTTACAAATAGTACGCTAAGGCATATTGGCCCCTAACTTAGCTTGAAAAACAGGGTAGGTGACTCCCATATACAATAAGAGTAAAAGAAATGACCCACGAAATTAGACGCCAATATTCTTAACTCCGGTTTTCAGTAGAGATATTGAACATATTCTCAGTTCGAATGTAATAAAGTTCGATGTGATGGGAAACCTTCTGTCCGTAAATGAGCATGGTTTAAGAAAGCATCGCTAGCGCGAAACTCAGTTTGCTCTTTTATCACGTGATATCATGCAAACTACGGCTGAAGGGCAACAGGCAGATTCCATATTCCTAGATTTCCGAACAGCGTTTGATACTGTGCTCCACTACCGACTGTTAAGGAAGGTAGGAGCATACGGAACATATTACCAGGTATGTGAGTCACTCGAAGACTTCTCAAGTAACAGGATCCAGTACGTTATTCTCGACGATGAGTATTCATCAGATGCAAGGGTATCGTCGGTAGTGCCCCACAAAAGTGTGACAGGACAGCTGTTGTTCTCAATATGCAAGGGGCGATCAAAAAGTTTCCGTTCGAAGGCCATATAGGCCATAACCGGTGTGCAATCAGGCAAAATCGCCGTGAGATTTGAGGCAATCACCCCACCGATGCAGCAGGTTGAAGGCACCTGCTTCGTAAAACAGTGTTTTGCTGCATGAGGAAGTCCGTAACGGCTTGCTGCACATCGTCGATCTATCAAGCCATTTTTAAGGGATAAAAGACGTGATAATCGCATGGGCACTGATGCGGACTATATGGCTGGTGTTAGAGTATCTCCGACTTGAAGCTGGCCTCCCGAAACGACCGGCGTCTTGTGTCGAATCGAGGGCAGCAAGGAACTTGGCACACCACTACACAGCAGTGGTGGTCGACAGGTGTGCTGCCCTACACACGTTCTTGACTCTCCCCTGGATGTCTACGGGTGTTCGTTCTTCGGCATACAGGAAAAGAACAACAGCACGTTGGTCCTGTTTGGACGAATTTTGTAATAACATCGCTATAGTTCATGTTAGGTCAATTACCGCACGGTCCGCCCCGATAGCTGAATGGTCAGCATGACGGACTGTCGTCCTAAGGGGCCTGGGTTCGATTCCCGGCTGGTTCAGGGATTTTCTCCGCTTAGGTACTGGGTGTTGTGTTGTCTTCATCATCATTTCATCCCCATCCGGCGCGCAGGTCGCCCAATGTGGCGTCGAATGTAATAAGACCTGCACCAAGGCGGCCGGATCTGCCTCGTAAGGGGCCTCCCGGCCAATGACGCCAAACGCTCATTTCCATTTAACGCACGTACATTGGAAAGACACGGTTGCCACATTAAACCCTCACCTACATGTCAGTGCTTATATACCCGTACGAGAGTCGCTCTACGTAACGTATACGCTGGAGCAACGCTCTCAAACGGATACTTTTTGATCGCCCCCTTATGCATGAATGATATCACGGACAGGGTGAGTAGCAATCCACGGCTGTTTGCTGATGATGCTATCGTGTACGAGAAGGTGTCCTTGAGTGACTGTAGGAGGATAGATGACTTAGAACAAAATTTGTAACAGGTGTAATTAATAGTAGTTACCTCTAAAAGTAGAAAAATACAAATGCAGATGAAGAGAAAAACAATCCCGTAATTTTCGAATATAGCGTTAGTAATGTGGAGCTTGACCCAATCACTTCGATTAAATACCTGGGCGTAATTTTGCGAAGCAATATGAAACGGAAAGAGCTTTTTAGGACTTTGTTAGGAAAAGCGAATGGTCGAATTTTAGGAAAGTGCTGTTCGTCTGTAAAGGAGACCGCGTATGAAATGACCACCAGGTCGGATTAAAGCAAGACGTAAAAGCTATTCAGAGGCAGGTTGCTTGATTTGTTGCCGGCATAGATAGAAGGTTAACACACAATTATTTAGATGCTTCGGGTAGTCAAAGGCGACGTTGTTTTCGAGCATGGCTCAAATGGCTCTAAACACTATCGGACTTAAAATCTGAGGTCATAAGTCCCATAGAACTTAGAACTACTTAAACCTAACCTAAGGACGTCACACACATCCATACCCGAGGCAGGATTCGAGCCTGCGACCGAAGCAGCAGCGTGGTTCCGGACTGAAGCGCCTAGAATCGCTCGGCCACAGCGGCCGGTGAACATTGCTATTGCGAAAATTTAAATAACCGGCATTTGAGGATGACTGCAGAACGATTCTATTATAGTCAGCGAACATTTCGCATAAGGACCGCGGAAATAAGGTAAACGAAATTAGTTTTCGTAGGGAGGCGTGTAGGTAGTCGTTTTTTCTCTCGCTCTATTTGCGTGAAACAGGAAAGGAAATGACGGGTAGTCGTATAACGTACCCTCCTCCAAGCACCGCACAATGGCTTGTGGAGTATGAATGTACAGTGGATAGGCAAAATAATGTGAACACTTGTACTTACTTGTGAAAGGTTTATTAATAAGGGGTTGGACCCCCAATTTGTCCGTAATACAGCTGCGATCCTTCTTGGAATACTGTCATATAATGATTGCTTACTCTCCAGTGAAATGCTATGCCACTCTTCGATCAGAACCTCTTCTAACTCCTGTAGTGACGAAGAAGGCGGAAATCTTCTCCCTAGTCTGTGCTCCGATACTACCTACAAGTCTTCGATAATGTTCAAGTCTGGGGACTGTACTGGCAACGGAAGATGCTGCAGTTCAGTTCCATGCTCCTCATGCCACGATTGTACTGTACTGGCTGTGTGTATGAATGCATTATCGTCCAGAAATATGGCTTCATAGTTGGGGAAGAACATTTGAAACATGGGGTGCATCTGATAACCTGAAATGGTCAGATTATCGTTGTCTGTAACACGGCCTTTGAGAGTAATGATGGGAGTAGCACAACACCATGATATGGCTGCCCGCACCATCACACTTCCACCCCTTTGCTTAACCGTTCGAATCAAGCAATCAGGATTGTAGGATTCTTTTGGCGTTCTCCAGACGTAAACATTGCCCGATGTTGGAAATAACGTAAACGTTGAATCGTCGGACCAAATGACTTGTTTCCGCTGACTAGGCGTCCAGGATTTATGCTCCTGACAACACGTTTTTTACACTTCTTTGCGTTGGTTGTCGTCGCTAATGGTTTTGGTGTAGCAACACGCTTTATGCAGTTCTCGGCGGACAGTGTCGATAGATACGGGGTCTCGAAAATGGTTATTCAGTTCTGCAGTCACTTGAGCCGCCGTTAGTTTTGTTTTCTTTTGACACAATTCGTGTAAGCGTACGACGATATTTATCATTTAGTTTTGATTCGCACCCACTATCAGTTTACACGATGATGTCTTTCCATGTTTTGTGTAGGCTGTCATGACTGTTGAAACAGTCGTTCTTGAAACATTCAATAAGTTGCCTGTTTTGTTTACTGATGCTCCAGCTAATAGGGCCCCCTTTAGAACTGTTAGGTCTTTCATTGCACGTCGTCCTCGGACTCCGAATGCCAATACGAAGTGTGCACTACTGGTAAACAACCTGCACTGATGCCTAGTTCGTACTGAACACGCACAATCCAGTGCGGCACGTGCCTTACCAGCGTTGTTGACCGTCAAACACAACCATCCCATTACCATCACTGTTTACATTATTTTACCTATCTCTTGTAAATGTATTATATCTGTTTCATTCACAGTTTAATTCTCTTCGGACTTCCTTACTCACTGACGTTTTTTGTAGAGCGAGGTACGTTACCTGTGGTACGTGAAGTGCGACGGCGTCAGTGTTAGGTGCCTGTTGTGATGCGCCGCCCGGACGCCGGCAGCCAGAACCGGAGCCACGGGCGGGCTCGGGGTCAGAGGTCAGGTCAGCGGAAAGCAAAGGCCAGCCGCTGCCGCTGCTGCTGCTGCAGCCCAAAGCCCGCCGAGGCCGGCCCACCCCGCGCCTTTGCGCATAGCCGTGCCGCGTGCCATCCGCGGCGCGCTCCTACAGCACGTGCTGGGCTCTTAGCCGATTGTTAGTGTTGGCCTAGGGATTATTAAGCCTTACCGAGCAGGAAACTGTATCTTAGTCACTCTCAAACTGCAAAACAAGTCGTCATCTCGTATTTCGGGGCCACCAGCATTCTTAAATTTCTTCCTTTTGTATTCACTGACGTAACGAGGAAAACCAATTACACAGTTACACATAGATCAGAAAGAAAACATTGTAAACAGAGAACTCTTAACCCTAGCATGCATATACAGGACCGCCGAGGCGCTTGTATCTCTTCATTTTTTTTAAAAATTCTGTAATTTTTTGTTTGATTTCAAACTGCTTTCCATTACTCTTTCACTAACACTGTGACATTCCTCCTATCAAGTCTGAACGAGATACCTTTTTAAATTTTTTGTATAATTCAATACGTTTACCCATACACCATGAAAGCATAAGCATGGCTTCAGAAGCCCTCACACATTTATAAATGTTCTTCAGCCTATATTGTCTTCGACATTTATTTGGGAGCAGTTATTAATTCAGCCATAACTGTAGTGGTGTTTCCAGTAACAGGAGTGCCAACAGCAGCAGTAGCTGTAGTAGTAGTAGCATAACTAAAAAATAATACACACTACTTTCGCATATTGGCGATGTCGGTGTGTTATTGATCTTTTTGCTATCAATTTTTTTAATATTGCATAGTGTTGTTATCCTGTGCTGCTCTTGTCAGCCTCATTGTTACTATAGTTTGTTTGTTGCTGCAAGGCCC
Source organism: Schistocerca cancellata (assembly GCF_023864275.1). Lineage (NCBI taxonomy): Eukaryota > Metazoa > Arthropoda > Insecta > Orthoptera > Acrididae > Schistocerca > Schistocerca cancellata. Next base: position 750,712,535 of record NC_064627.1, read on the forward strand.
ATATTGTTACGAGTATGATTCGTTTAGTGCTGCACAAGCTGCTGTTCGAGAGACACGCCTTTTGCTATGGCTTCGACACGCAAAGCAAGAGAGTCAGTACGTGGAAATGCTGCTAATTTTGAAAGTGTTGTGGCTCAGTAGTTTGAAGAAGATGATTCTTGCGAGGAAGGAAATATTTTTGAAGATGCAAGTAGTGAAGAATCAGCCAATGAACCTGCAGATGTGAATATTGAGGCGGATGACAGTCCTTCCGATAATATTAAAAAAATGGTTCAAATGGCTCTGAGCACTATGGGACTTAACATCTATGGTCATCAGTCCCCTAGAACTTAGAACTACTTAAACCTAACTAACCTAAGGACAGCACACAACACCCAGCCATCACGAGGCAGAGAAAATACCTGACCCCGCCGGGCATCGAACCCGGGAACCCGGGCGTGGGAAGCGAGAACGCTACCGCACGACCACGAGATGCGGGCTCCGATAATATTACTTCATCAGAGTCTGCAAATGAAGAACCACAACAAAAAGGTATAGAAGACCACACATACATTAGTCGGAACGGAACGATCTGGAAATTAGATCCTCCTGCAACTTTTCGTACGTCTGTCCATAATACCGTAAAGAAGGCACCTGGTCCAGCCCGTGGTTTGAAAAGCTGTAAACCTAAGGATGCATGGAACTATTTCATCTCCAAGGAAATACTAGAGGAAATCATCAACTGCACAAATATTGAAGGCAGAAAAGTGGCTGCTTTACGTGGTAAAACGTGGAAAAATGTTTCGCTTCCTGAAGTGGAGGGTTTTCTTGGTATTTTACTGCTTTCTGGTGTTGAGAACAGTTGGGATGTTCCTATTAGATAATTATTCTTGGATGAAAAGGAAAATTCTACATATAAGGCCACCATGTCAGTAAATAGATTCGAGGATACAAGGAGAATGATTAGAATCGATGACAGGCATACCCGTGAAGCTCGAACTGCAGCTGTTCACTATGTAAGGGAACTATTTCTTGACAAGTGTAGAAATAGAATGATTTCCAATGATTCGCTCACAGTTGACGAACAGCTAGTCCTATTCCGTGGAAGATGCAGCTTCATCCAGTATATGCCCTCTAAACCAGCCAAGTATGGCATTAAAATATTTTGGTTATGTGATGCTACATCTGCAAATGCTTTAGAGGGAATTGTTTACACGGGAAGGAAGTCCCATGAACGTATTCAGAAAAATCTTGGATTGAATGTGGTGAAAGATCTTGATAAAAGCATTGAAGGATCATCAACAAATATTACTGTTGGCAACTTCTGTAGTAGTGTGCAACTGGCAGAAGAGATGCTTCAGTAGGAAATTACAGTGGTGGGAACAATCAAACAAAATAAACCAGAAATTCCTAATAAGATGAAACCATCTGCCTCAAGAGCGATTCATTCCTCTTTGTTTGCATTTAGAGGTGACATTACAATGGTGAGTTATGTTCCCAAAAAGGAAAAGTCTGTAGTTCTCATTAGCACAATGCATCACGACAGAAACATTGATGAAACTCGTGCAAAAAAGAAACCAGATATAATAAAATTCTATAACTCTACGAAGGATGGAGTAGATCAAATGGACCAGAAAATTCGTTATTACACTTGCAAGAGACAAACAAGAGGATGGCCATTTGCATGATGGATGAATATGATGGACGTCGCAGCAATGAACAGTGAAATTTTATTCTCCGCCCAACATCTGACATACCATAGTGTAAGAAGTGATAAAAGGCGTTTGTTCCTAAGAGATTTAGCAGAGGAAATGGTAAGACCACTAATGGAACTTCGTATTTAGCTCCCTAATCTTCCAAAGAAAATCGTTGATGCCATGCAAAGATGTTGTGTTCAAAAATATGTCATATTGCCGAACCAACTACCTGTCTCAGGAAAAAGAAGAAGATGCAATTATTGTCCATACAACAAACACAGGAAAAGTGCTATGACATGCATAAGTGTAAAACCAACATTTGTAAGGAAAATAGTGGCGTTCTTTGTGCTTCTTGTTGTCACATGTTGAAAACTAAGAAAAATGCAATTTTATATCCACAATGAATAATAACTTTTTGTGAAAATATTGCCTATATACATAATATTGTGAATAATGAGCATGTTTTAGTAGATGAAATTGGTTGTAATAAATGTTATAAAATGTAAACTGCAACTTATAAGTGAATTAATAAAATTATTTGTATATGTTGTATGTAAATGGATGTAACTAATAAAAATTCACTTTTAGAGTTTTTTAAAAAAATTAATAAAATGTTAATCAGGCCCACCAGATCCTGTTACTGTATCTTAGGAATCTTTCAATATGACAATAAATTAGACAGAAATAAATTTAACTCCAAAGAATGATTATATGCATATGTATTCATGTGTGTTTTCGGCACTATGCATCCTAGGGTTAAACACAATTTACTTCCTTCAATGATTATTTTCTTCATTGCTTATTGACACTACATTAGATGCCAGAGGCGTTCAATAAGAATGCCACCCACTTTTTTCTCAGCTAGTTTCGACTGAATGAATGCGGAATTTGTTGTGCACATTATCGAATATTCCTTCTTCAGTCCTTACAGCGTCAAGAAGTTCCGATTTGTGACGGCGCTATACGAAGCCTTCAAAATGATATCTGTATCGGAGGTGAGCTCCAGGCAAGGAGCCATCAGTGACTTTTTTCTGGCGGAAAACTATAGAATTGCAGATATTCATAGGCGCTTCCTGAATATCTACGGAGAACGTGGCAGTCAACAAAAGCACGGCGAAGCGTTGGTCGAAGCGACTGTCATAATCGCATCAAGGTCACGTAAACCTGTCCGATCTCCCTCGTGCCAGCCGTTCGCAAATAGCTGTGACTCCTGTAATGTTGGAATGTGCTGACACTCTCATTCGAGGTGATCGACGGAACGGAGTCAAGCACCTTGCTCCTCGACTGGACGTCTTTGTTGATAGTGCTGAGTCACTCGTCCATCAGTTACGTACAACAGATGTGTGCCTAGCACAAGTCTATAAAGAGCAACGGACCATCTGTGCGGAACTGCTTACACATTACAACGCTGATAGTGACAGTCTTTTGTTGAACATCGTCACAGGGTATGAAACAATGGTTCATACCTTCAAACCGGAAACGAAACGGGAAACCGTGGAGTGGCGCTAGACCACCTCTCCTCCGAAGAAAGAGTTCAAAGCTACACCCTCAACTGGTAAAGTCATGGTAGTGATTTTATGGGACTCTGAAGGGCTATTCTAACTGATGTCCTACCTCAAGGCTCAACGATCAACTCTGAAATGTACTGCGCTGCCTTCAGGAAACTGAAGAAATGATTTCAGCGTATTGGTTGCCACAAAAATCCAAACGAATATTTCCCTCTCCACGACGGCTCAAGGCCTCACTCAAGTCTGTGCACTTGAGAGGAGCTCAGAATACTTCACTGTACTGTTATTCCTCATCCGTCCTACAGCTTGAATCTCGCACCTTCCATCTGTCTGGTACAATGAAGTATGCACTCCACGGTAAGCAGTACGTGGATGATAGGGAGTTTATTAATACAATAAGACGTTGGCTTCGTGGTCGACAAGTAGAGTGGCATATAGGCACTCCTCCGTCCCTCCGTACCGCCCCCTCCCCCCCCCCCCCCCCCATCAGTAAGGAGGGCTAAAGGCGCACTATTGAACAGAGACTGTGTTGGAAAATAGAATTTTTTAGCCAAACGACTGGAGAATAAGGTAGTGTATAGGAATCCCGAATAACACCAACGTTTTCAGGGAAAAATGTGTTGCTTTACTTATTGAACGCCTCTCGTAAAATATGTCGTTGTTGTTGTTGTGGTCTTCAGTCCTGAGACTGGTTTGATGCAGCTCTCCATGCTAATCTATCCTGTGCAAGGTCCTTCATCTCCCAGTACCTACTGCAACCTACATCCTTCTGAATCTGCTTAGTGTATTCATCTCTTGGTCTCCCTCTACGACTTTTACACTCCACGCTGCCCTCCAATGATAAACTTGTGATCCCTTGATGCCTCAGGACATCTCCTACCAACCGATCCCTTCTTCTAGTCAAGTTGGGCCACAAACTTCTCTTCTCCCCAATCCTATTCAATACCTCCTCATTAGTTACGTGATCTACCCACCTAATCTTCAACATTCTTCTGTAGCACAACATTTCGAAAGCTTCTATTCTCTTCTTCTCCAAACTATTTATTGTCCATGTTTCACTTCCATACATGGCTACACTCCATACAAATACTTTCAGAATCGACTTCCTGACCCTTAATTAAATCTATACTCGATGTTAACAAATTTCTCTTCTCCCGGAACGCTTTCCTTGCCTTTGCCAGTCTACATTTGATATCCTCTCTACTTCGACCATCATCAGTTATTTTGCTCCCCAAATAGCAAAACTCCTTTACTACTTTAAGTGACTCATTTCCTAATCTAATTCCCTCAGTATCACGCGACTTAATTCGACTACATTCCATTATCCTCGTTTTACTTTTGTTGATGTTCATCTTATGTCCTCCTTTCTAGACACTGTCCATTCCGTTCAACTGCTCTTCCAAGTCCTTTCCTGTCTCTGACAGAATTACAATGTCATCGGCGAACCTCAAAGTTTTTATTTCTTCTCCCTGGATTTTAATACCTACTCCGAATTTTTCTTTTGTTTCCTTTACTGCTTACTGAATATACAGATTGAATAACATCGGGGATAGGCTACAAACCTGTCTCACTCCCTTCCCAACCACTGCTTCCCTTTTATGCCCCTCGATTCTTATAACTGCCATCTGGTTTCTGTACAAATTGTAAATAGACTTTCGCTCCCTGTATTTTACCCCTGCCACCTTCAGAATTTGAAAGAGGGTATTCCAGTCAACATTGTCAAAAGCTTTCTCTATGTCTACAAATGCTAGAAAAATTGGTTTGCCTTTCCTTAATCTTTCTTCTAAGATATGTCGTAAGGTCAGTATTGCCTCACACGTTCCAACGTTTCTACCGAATCCAAACTGATCTTTCCCGAGGTCGGCTTCTACCAGTTTTTCCATTCGTCTGTAAATAATTCGTGTTAGTATTTTGCAACTGTGGCTTATTAAACTGATAGTTCGGTAATTTTTACATCTGTCAACACCTGCATTCTTTGGGAATGGAAGTATTATATTCTTCTTGAAGTCTGAGGGTATTTCGCCTGTCTCATACATCCTGCTCACCAGATGGTAGAGTTTTGTCAGGACTGGCTCTCCCAAGGCCGTCAGTAGTTCTAATAGAATGTTGTCTACTCCTGGGGCCTTGTTTCGACTCAGGTCTTTCAGTGCTCTGTCAAACTCTTCACGCAGTATCGTATCTCCAATTTCATCTTCATCTACATCCTCTTCCATTTCCATAATATTGTCCTCAAGTTTATCGCCCTTGTATAGACCCTCTGTATACTCTTTCCACCTTTCTGCTTTCCCCTCTTTGCTTAGAACTGGGTTTCCATCTGAGCTCTTGATATTCATACAAGTGGTTCTCTTTTCTCCAAAGGTCTCTTTAATTTTCCTGTAGGCTGTATCTATCTTACCCCTAGTGAGATAAGCCTCTACGTCCTTACATTTGTCCTCTAGCCATGCCTGCTTAGACATTTTCAACTTCCTGTCGATCTTGTTTTTGAGCCGTTTGTATTCCTTTTCGTCTGCTTCATTTACTGCATTTTTACAATTTCTCCTCTCATCAATTAAATTCAGTATTTCTTCTGTTAGGCAAGGATTTCTACTAGCCCTCGTCTTTTTACCTGCTTGATCCTTTGCTGCCTTCACCACTTCATCCCTCAGAGTTACCCATTCTTCTTCTACTGTATTTCTTTCCCCCTTTCCTGTCAATTGTTCCCTTATGCTGTCCCTGGAACTCTGTACAACCTCTGGTTCTTTCAGGTTATCCAGGTCCCATCTCCTTAAATTCCCACCTTTTTGCAATTTCTTCAGTTTTAATCTACAGTTCATAACCAATAGATTGTGGTCAAGGTCCACATCTGCCCCTGGAAATGTCTTACAATTTAAAACCTGGTTCCTGAATCTCTGTCTTACCATTATATAATGTATCTGATACCTTTTAGTATCTCCAGGATACTTCCATGTATACAACCTTCTTTTATGATCCTTGAACCAAGTGTTAGCTATGATTAAGTTGTGCTCTGTGCAAAATTCTACCAGACGGCTTCCTCTTTCATTTCTTAGCCCCAATCCGCATTCACCTACTATGTTTCCTTCTCTCTCTTTTCCTACTGCCGAATTCCAGTCACCCATGACTATTAAATTTTCATCTCCCTTCACTACCTGAATAATTTCTTTTGTCTCATCATACATTTCTTCAATTTCTTCGTCATCTGCAGAGCTAGTTGGCATATAAACTTGTACTACTGTAGTAGCCATGGGCTTCGTGTCTATCTTGGCCACTATAATACGTTCACTGTGCTGTTTGTAGTAGCTTACCCGCACTCCTATTTTTTTATCCATTATTAAACCTACTCCTGCATTACCTCTATTTGATTTTGTATTTATAACCCTGTATTCACCTGACCAGAAGTCTTGTTCCTCCTGCAACCGAACTTCACTAATTCCCACTATATCTAACTTTAACCTATCCATTTCCCTTTTTAAATTTTCTAACCTGCCTGCCCGATTAAGGGATCTGACATTCCACGCTCCGATCCGTAGAATGCCCGTTTTCTTTCTCCTGATAACGACGTCCTCCTGAGTAGTCCCCGCCCGGAGATCCGAATGGGGGACTATTTTACCTCGGAATATTTTACCCAAGAGGACACCATCATCATTTAATCATACAGTAAAGCTGCATGCCCTAGGGAAAAATTATGGCCGTAGTTTCCCCTTGCTTTTAACCGTTCGCAGTACCAGCACAGCAAGACTGTTTTGGTTAATGTTACAAGGCCAGATCAGTCAATCATCCAAGCTGTTGCCCCTGCAACTACTGAAATAGCTGCTGCCCCTCTTCAGGAACCACACGTTTGCCTGGCCTCTCAACAGATACCCCTCCGTTGTGGTTGCAGCTATGGTACGGCTATCTGTATCGCTGAGGCACGCAAGCCTCCCCACCAACGGCAAGGTCCATGGTTCATGGGGGGAGGTAAAATATGTCAAGAGAACTAAATTACGTATTACACATTTACAATGTAATTGATAAGTTAATGTTCCTCTTACGGGCTCAAATGACAATTTCGTCAAGGATGGAACTTTCTGGCAGATTAAAACTGCGCGTCGGACCGAGACAAAAACCTGGAACGTTTGCATTTCACAGCTAATGCTCTACCAATTGACCTAGCCAAGTAAGAAAAAAAAAGGTTCAAATGGCTCTGAGCACTATGGGACTTAACTGCTGTGGTCATCAGTCCCCTAGAACTTACAAGTACTTAAACCTATCTAACCTAAGGACATCACACACATCCATGCCCGAGGCAGGATTCGAACCTGTGACCGTAGCGGTCGCGCGCTTCCAGACTGAAGCGCCTAGAACCGCTCGGCCACTCCGGCCGGCGCCAAGTAAGACCCATAACACGTCCTCACAACGTTCCTTCCACTTATTTACCGTATGACGGCAGTAGAAAACTACTTACAACAAATAAACCACCTGCCATTAACTGTGAATCACCATAGTATTTCTTTTCAATTGCAACCTAAAATATGTCACAGAATTATTTGCCCTAAAGTTACCACTTTAGCGTCAGTTTTAATTTTGAAAATCTTGTCAACTAACAAGGGACCATAGCCGTTATTAACTGCAATAGTTTCTATTATAATCATCTCTTCATTCAGCTTGTCAGGTGACGAAGGTACAGAAACTGCGCGGTGAATGGCTGAATGGAAAAATACTTTTATTTGGAAATGAGGATGCACTGAACTAGCGTGCAGAAATTGATCTGTATTAGCAGCATTTCGAAAAATACCGAAAGAAAGCCTGTCGTTGTCAGTAGCGATACTGAGGTCCAAGTAATTAAGCTGACAATCGTTATTTTCTAATTCACAAGGGAAGGTGATTTTTTTCATGAATACAATTTAAAAAATTCAAACAAATTCTTAATTCCTTCCCAGGAACCACTGTATGTGGTCATAATGTCGTATACGTACCGAGAATATGACAAAATACCAGATCAGCAGCTGAAAAATGATTGAAGAATTTCTCTTCCAGCGAATGAACGAAAATGTCGGCCAAGATGCCTGCCAGTTGGTTACGAACTGTCAGGCCGTTAGTCTGATGGCATAGTTTGCCACTGAAAACAAAATACTTGTATTTATCCACTATTCTTAACAAAGGAATTAGGTCAGTGATTTGCTCCTCAAAAACATCTTTTTTAATAGTACGTAGATTTTATTAAAAGATAACAGTGGTTTTTTGAACAAGTATGTCAGGACATAGGTTCGTAATGTCTAATGAAAACAATGTAGTTTCTTGATAAAACTGCAGTTCTTTGATTTTACTGACTAGATGTGTACTACTGACGACAGAATAATTATTTCGAAAAACAAAGGATTTTTTTTAATTTTACCGTGAAGAAACCTTGCTAACTCATGATATGCGCTGTTCATACAGTTCACGCTCGCACGTATCGGATGATGATTTTTATGTACTTTAAACTGAGAACGCAATTATGGGGCCTGCGGATCCATATTAATAAGCTGTTTTCTGTGAAACAGTTTAAGCAAATGAGTAGCGCTGTTAATCGCAAGTCTAATTTCTTTTTTTATCATGGGGGTCGGATCTTCGTCTAGCTCCGAAACATTATTCTCCTTAAAGAACTCTTTAAAAATTGTAATGTTGTTTTTATAACTTCCACAGGCCGCCTTCAAGGATTTCAGCCTGATTGTTCAGTTTCAAAACGATTCAAATTTCATTTGTTTTCTTTAACTATTATCTTAATAGAGAAAGTCCTATCTACGTCAATATTGAAATCGGATCACATTAATTTCTACATCTTTCAGAGAAAGAATTTTATTAAACTTTGACCGTCGACAGTCGCTGAACAACGACGGCCGACAACCAAAACGTATTGGCCTGAGGCATAACCATTTACGAGTATAAACGACACTGGGAATAGCTTCTACTGATAGTTTTCATCGTTTCAAATCACTAAGGCATATTTATAATAGATACAGATGCCAATTGTCCTTAGAATGGGGGAGACGCACGATCTATCTGAGTTTGACAGAGGGCGGAGGCTCGGCACGAACATTTCAGAAACTTCACGACTTGTAGGGTGTTCGAGGAGGGCTGTGGTGACTGTCTTCAATATGTGTCGAAACTAAAGTGAAACCACGTCCAGACGCCATGGGGTTGGGCGGCCACCCCTCATTAAAAATGTCGCGCGTCGTAGGCTGTGGAGGCTGGTAAAACACGACAGGCTGCGAACTGCGGCGGAACTAGCATCAAATGTTAATGCTGGGAAGAGTACAAGTGTATCTGAACACACAGTTCACCGAACATTCATAATGATCGACCTCCACAGCCGATGAGCCATGCATGTGCCAATATTAACACCAAAACATCAGTAGAGACGACATAAATGGCCATGTGACCAGTGGCACTGGACGTTGGCACAGTAGCAGAGCGTAGCATGGTCTAATGAATCCCGATACCTTCTTCATCATGGCGATAGGAGAGCAACAGCTCTTTGATGCCTTTATTGCGGGACGGAGACAAGCTGGCGGCGGCTCTATCATGCTCTCGTGAACTTTCACGTGGGCATCCATGGGTGCAGTGGAGCTCGTGCATGGTACCATGACCGCCAAGGAATATCGTACACTGGTTGCTGACCGCGCACACGTCTTCGTGATGCTCATATTTCCTGGAGGCAGCAAGATAAATCGCCATCTCACAAGGCTTGAAGTGTGAAGAGTGATACGAGGAAAACAGTGACGAGTTCCAAATGTGCTGGCCCTCCAACTCGCTAGATCTGAACCCTATCGAACACATCTGGAGTAGGTTGGTAAAGCGGTCACCACCCCATAGTACCGTTATCCAAGATGGCTGCCGTGACGTCAGCCGATGGCGCGAGTACCATTATCCAAGATGGCGGCTTTTGGCGGCAAAACTTCCAACCCCCCCCCCCCCTGCCACGCCCCCTGGAGTGGGAAGTTTGAATTTTGGACGGAACATAGATCAATTGGGCTATCTCTACTAAACTAAGAAAATGGTGGGAAAAAAGCGCACTTGGGTTACCTCTAATAACCCAAGAAAATGGTGGGAATCGAAGGGCAGTTGGGCTACCTCCACTAACCTAAGTCACCCGACTGCCACGTCTTCCTAGGAACTTGGGGGAAAAAGGACTTTGCCAGTAATGGACATAAGTGTTTATTTTGAGTCTTTTTTCAAACAATTAGAGGCAGTACCACCTTCAAGTATGTTCGCCATGGTGTCCTTGTGCGTCAAACTCTTGGAAAATGGGCGGGAATTCCGATTTTTTCTCTAAGAGCTTACTCCTGCAGCTGAGGGGTGTTAGTATGGTATTGCCCCCACAAGAGGCTGCTCATGATGTCATTCAATTCGAATACATTGTAATATGTTTAAATTTCTTTAAATATGATAAAATTCGACATGTGGAAAAATCGGGTCTACTGCCGGACGTTTGTGTCGCTCTGGCACAATATTTCGGCCACGTAACTTGTTGCCTTCTTCAGGTGCTACCTGAGACTGCCGTGTTGGAGGATCTTGTCCAGTATTTATGCCCACAGGGCGCTGGGTGCTCTCTTTGCCATCTGCGCCCGCCTGGCGCTGCCTCAGAGAGCTGCCACAGATGGAGACCAAGTCGGGCGCGGATGTTCAAGGGAGCATCGGGGAAGAAACAACACCTTACAAGCAGCGGCAGGCGGGCGCGGACCGCGAACAGAGCCCCCGACGCAAGATGGGCCTCAGACAGCTGCCGCAACTGCAGATGGTAGACTAGGCGGGTGCGGACGTCCGTCGGAGCACCAGGGAAGTGCCAACACCTTGGGAGCAGCGCCAAGCGGGCGCGGACAACGAACGGAACGCCACATGCGGGTCCGGCCCCAGACAACTGCCACAACCACAGATGATCGACGAGCCCGGCGCGCACGTCCGTGGGAGCACCAGGGAGGGCTAAAAACCTCAGGAGCAGCATCTGGCGGGCGCGGACCGCGAACGAACGCCCGACACAGGACAGGCCTCAGAGAGCTGCCACAGATGGCGCCCAAGTCGGGCGCAGACGTCCGAGGGAACCCCGGGGAAGAGAGAACACATTACAAGCAGCGCCAGGCGGGCGCGGATGGCAAAGAGAGCACCCAGCGCCCTCTGGGCATAAGTACAGGACAAGATCCTTCAACTCGGCAGTCTCAGGTAGCACCTGAAGAAGGCAACGAGTTACGTGGCCGAAATATTGTGCCAGAGTGACACAAACATCCGGCAGTAGACCCGATTTTTCCACATGTCAAGATCTCGCCGGGAAAGCCGGAAGAGTTACATGATAAAATTTGTTTACATTTGCTTACATTTGTACAAATTTGTTTTAAATATATTATCTACCTACAGCAGTAGCAGCGTAGTTGGTGTTACCACCATAAGAGGCTGAGATGTCAGTGCTTTTTGAGCTGTCGGTGTTCAATTAGCGAGATGTTGGTGCCAGATAGGGTGGGTTTTAATAGCTGTATTACATGCACTCATTCAGCTAAGGAGTGCATCCACAGTTCACTGTATGCAGAATCAAAGCGAGCATTAATACTTGAACATATGAAGAGGAAGAATACGGTCCTGTAAATAAATGCTTTGCATTAAAGATGCATTACACAACATATGCAAACATCTCTCTCTGCTGGTACTGTCAGTCGCTACTGAATCATGCAAATAAGCTCCCACCCCACAAGAGACAAGTGCCTCCGATCCAGCTTGCTGAGAAGCTGTGCTAGAGGGTCCCGCATCATACTGGCCTCCTTTGAGCAACGCACAAGAGACATTTCAGCATCAGTGCAAGAGCAGATGGGTAACCGCCCTGGTGTGCATGTTGTGGACGAGAAGATATCAACCTTCAGTGCACCGTCGCCTTTAGTATTCGCCTCATGCTAGGGTGTGGGTGTTGTGGATGAGAAGATATCAACCTCCAGTGCACCGTCGCCTTTAGTATTCGCCTCATGCTAGGGTGTGGGTGTTGTGGATGAGAAGATATCAACCTCCAGTGCACCGTCGCCTTTACTATTCGCCTCATGCTATGTGTTAACAGTTATCAGTTCAAAACGTCTTCATCTACGAATTGAAGTTTCATAATATGGTAGCTTGTCAACTGTATTAGCGCTCGAAAGTGTGTCTAAAAATATTAAAGTTCGTTTTTCAGACTACTAATGGGACGAACTCTGTTGCACAAAAACATAAATCAAGAAGCATATGACTATGTTCCATCACACTCCCACCAGGACATCTACTGCAGCTGTATAACAATGGGTATATTATCAGTGTATGATGATTCGACGCTGAAAGTTTAAAGTGCCAAGGGTTACAGTATTTACATGCAACACTCGTTCGTTGATACCATTTTCAGTCTACACTCAGTGATAACTGCTATGATTGAGAGACTAAATAGATGGCTCCCATATGTCCAAGCTGTATACAGTGATACCATTAATTAGCTTCACACATGCAACATACACGTAAAAGAAATAGATGATTGTTTTAGTACCTGTATAAGTGCAGTGCTGAAGTATTGTGGTATTCACCAAATGGGTGTGGATAATGTTGAACTCAAATTGCGAGATATACGTGCAGAATTTGAGGAATATAAGAATCAGCTATTTTCCAAATACTCTACTCCTGTTCCACATATTAAAACCAGGAAGCAAGTGACTTTTTCGAAGTTGATGATAATGGTATGTATAACTATAGATCGTGAATAAATAAATATATTAATAATCGCAACTTTAGGTTATTCTTCTAGACAAAATGATCTAACAAATAAATGTATCGCACGTTTACGGACGTAAATGCACGTTTACGCACGTAAATGCACTTTACGCTAGCGTTTTGAGACAAAATGATCCCACATAAAGACCAATTGCACACCAGTACCTAACACAAAGGTATCATGGCAGGCTGGGTGAAAAGCCTCGTCACAAGGAGTTCGTTATAAGTGACTGGCCTTGCGATGATGGTCAAGATCTTGCTTGAAAGAAAATAAACGCAATACTACTCCAAACTTGCCCCCCCCCCCCCCCCAAGAACCATGGACCTTGCCGTTGGTGGGGAGGCTTGCGTGCCTCAGCGATACAGATAGCCGTATCGTAGGTGCAACCACAACGGAGGGGTATCTGTTGAGAGGCCAGACAAAAGTGTGGTTCCTGAAGAGGGGCAGCAGCCTTTTCAGTAGTTGCAGGGGCAACAGCCTGGATGATTGACTGATCTGGCCTTGTAACATTAACCAAAACAGTCTTGCTGTGCTCGTACTGCGAACGGTTGAAAGCAAGGGGAAACTACGGCCATAATTTTTCCCTAGGGCATGCAGCTTTACTGTATGATTAAATGATGATGGTGTCCTCTTGGGCAAAATATTCCGGAGGTAAAATAGTCCCCCATTCGGATCTCCGGGCGGGGACTACCCAACAGGACGTCGTTATCAGGAGAAAGAAAACTGGCGTTCTACGGATCGGAGCGTGGAATGTCAGATCCCTTAATCGGGAAGCTAGGTTAGAAAAATTAAAAAGGGAAATGGATAGGTTAAAGTTAGATATAGTGTGAATAAGTGCAGTTCGGTGGCAGCAGGAACAAGACTTCTGGTCAGGTGCCTACAGGGTTATAAATACAAAATCAAATAGGGGTAATGCAGGAGTCGGTTTAATAATGAATAAAAAAATAGGAGTGCGGGTAAGCTACTACAAACTGCATAGTGAACGCATTATTGTGGCCAAGATAGACACGAAGCCCACGCCTACTACAGTAGTAGAAGTTTATATGCCACGTAGCTCTGCAGATAACGAAGCAATTGAAGAAATGTATGATGAAATAAAAGAAATTATTCAGATAGTGAAGGGAGACGAAAATTTAATAGTCATGGGTGACTGAAATTCGGTAGTAGGAAAAGGAAGAGAAGGAAATGTAGTAGGTGAATATGGATTGGGGCTAAGAAATGAAAGAGAAAGCCGCCTGATAGAATTTTGCACAGCGCACAACTTAATCATAGCTAACACTTGGTTCAAGAATCATAAAAGAATACATGAAAGAAGCCTGGAGATACTTACAGGTTTCAGATAGATTACATAATGGTAAGACAGAGATTTCGGAACCAGGTTTTAAATTGTAAGATATTACCAGGGGTAGATGTGGACTCTGATCACAATCTATTGGTTATGAACTGTAGATTAAAACTGAAGAAACTGCAAAAAGTTGGGAATTTACGGAGATGGGACCTGGATAAACTGAAAGAACCAGAGGTTGTACAGAGATTCAGGGAGAGCATAAGGGAACAATTGACAGGAATGGGGGAAAGAAATACAGTAGAAGAAGAATGGGTAGCTTTGAGAGATGAAGTAGTGAAGGCAGCAGAAGACATAGTATGTAAAAAGACGAGGGCTAGCAGAAATCCTTGCGTAACAGAAGAAATACTGAATTTAATTGTTGAAAGGAGAAAATATAAAAATGCAGTAAATGAAGCAGGGAAAAAGGAATACAAACGTCTCAAAAATGAGATCGACAGGAAGTGCAAAATGGCTAAGCAGGGATGGCTAGAGGACAAATGTAAGGATGTAGAGGGCTATCTCACTAGGGGTAAGATAGATACTGCCTACAGGAAAGATAAAGAGACCTTTGGAGAACAGAGAACCACTTGTATGAATATCAAGAGCTCAGATAGAAACCCAGTTCTAAGCAAAGAAGGGAAAGCAGAAAGGTGGAGGGAGTATATAGAGGGCCTATACAAGGGCAATGCACTTGAGGACAATATTATGGAAATGGAAGACGATAGAGATGAAGATGAAATGGAAGATACGATACTGCGTGAAGAGTTTCACAGAGCACTGAAAGACCTGAGTCGAAACAAGGCCCCTGGAGTAGACAACATTCCATTAGAACAACTGACGGCCTTGGGAGAGCCAGTCCTGACAAAACTCTACCATCTGGCGAGCAAGATGTATGAGACAGGCGAAATACCCTCAGATTTCAAGAAGAATATAATAATTCCGATCCCAAAGAAAGCAGGTGCTGACAGATGTGAAAATTACCGAACAGTCAGTCTAATAAGTAACGGATGCAAAATACTAACGCGTATTCTCTACAGACGAATGGAAAAACTGGTAGAAGCTGACCTCGGGGAAGATCGGTTTGGATTCCGTAGAAGTGTTGGAACACGTGAGGCAATACTGACCCTACGACTTATCTTAGAAGCTAGATTAAGGAAAGGCAAACCTACGTTTCTAGCATTTGTAGACTTAGAGAAAGCTTTTGACAATGTCGACTGGAATACTCTCTTTCAAATTCTGAAGGTGGCAGGGGTAAAATACAGGGAGCGAAAGGATAGTTACATTTTGTACAGAAACCAAATGGCAGTTATAAGAGTCGAGGGGCACGAAAGGGAAGCAGTGGTTGGGAAGGGAGTGAGACAGGGTTGTAGCCTATCTCCGATGTTATTCAATCTGTATAATGAGCAATCAGTGAAGGAAACAAAAGAAAAAGGAGTAGGTATTAAAATCCATGGAGAAGAAATAAAAACTTTGAGGTTCGCCGATGACATTGTAATTCTGTCAGAGACAGCAAAGGACTTGGAAGAGCAGTTGAACGGAATGGACAGTGTCATGAAAGGAGGGTATAAGATGAACATCAACAAAAACAAAACGAGGATAATGGAATGTAGTCGAATTAAGTCAGGTGATGCTGAGGGAATTAGATTAGGAAATGAGACACTTAAAGTAGTAAAGGAGTTTTGCTATTCGGGGGGGCAAAATAACTGATGATGGTCGAAGTAGAGAGGATATCAAATGTAGACTGGCAATGGTAAGGAAAGCGTTTCTGAAGAAGAGAAATTTGTTAACATCGAGTATTGATTTAGGCGTCAGGAAGTCGTTTCTGAAAGTATTTGTATGGAGCATAGCCATGTATGGAAGTGAAACATGGACGATAACTAGTTTGGACAAGATGAGAATAGAAGCTCTCGAAATATGGTGCTACAGAAGAATGCTGAAGGTTAGATAGGTAGATCATATAACTAATGAGGAGGTATTGAATAGGATTGGGGAGAAGAGAAGTTTGTGGCACAACTTTACTAGAAGAAGGGATCAGTTGGTAGAACATGCTCTGAGACATCAAGGTATCACCAATTTAGTATTGGAGGGCAGCGTGGAGGGTAAAAATCATAGAGGGAGACCAAGAAATGAATACACTAAACAGATTCAGAAGGATGTAGGTTGCAGTAGGTACTGGGAGATGAAGAAGCTTGCACAGGATAGAGTGGCATGGAGAGCTTCGTCAAACCGGTCTCAGGACTGAAGACCACAACAACAACAACTCCAAACTTAGGCAAATATCGATTCTAATTACGTAATTAATTACAAAGTTGGGACCTATTTACACAATTTTATGCATGGCGCTTCACAAGAAAGGTAATAGCAAAAACTGATGATACCATACAATTGGTGTTATCCTGCTGGGAAAAAAATTGTACCAATCGAAACCAGCAACAGAAAGACTAAAACTCTACCCTACACCTACAAGCTAGGGGAAAAAGGCTGGGGTGTAAGGTGCAGTCTTTGTTCTTTTTGGTGGGAAATACGTTCAATTAACTAGCTGGTGGTGTTGGTCAAAGATGGCTGTAAAAAAAGTGTATTATCTGCAAGCATATAGTACCTATCCCTGTTTGACGTCAGAGTTCACACGCCTACTGAAAACCACTCTACAGTCAAGCTAACCGGAGTCAATACACGCTATCACAGCTCAGCCGAAATGCCTCGCGGCGCCCAGCCGAAATGCCATGCTGGCCGGCGTCAAGGTGAAAGCCCCGCATAACGTGCCACCGCCTGCATCGATACGATCGCGCTTCGCAAATAAAATAGCAGGTATAGAGATAAAAGACGGCTTTTACCCAAATGCATCCTGTTCGTCTAAAAGTATAGCGAGGCAGGCGGCCCTTATGGCTACGAGGCGCCGCTGTCATAGACTCCCCAACGCCTGTCGTTCTGAGATGGAAAACACTTTGACGTCACGTAGGGTGCTCGGGCAGGGAACCGACGAGACTCTACTCACCCGCCGTTCTGCGCTCGATTATTTATTTATCATTTACTTGACTCCTAAAATAAGGCTACTATTAAAAAAGAGCATTCCCGACCATAATAAATGTCCTCTTTCCACGAAAATATGAGTAGACAGAGTCCAGTTTGATTTAATTTTATAAACAAAATTGGTATAGTTTTTTCACGTTTGACTGAGAAACGTATCACGTCTGCAAGACATTTACGTGGATACTCTAAAAAGAAAACAGACGAAACCGATATTTCCACTCGCGAATACCGATGTCGGTGATGTAGCAGATTCCAAATCACCCCCTATAATTTACGAAGTCAAATTAGGTGTTTCTCATATCTAGAGAACCAGCAAACGTGTCTTCCACCTGCTAGATGCACACACCACAGTCGATGTTCTCTCAACTAAATAAAAAAATCAAATGCGAAGAAGCAGTCAACGCAACAATTTACATGCGAGGGAATAATGGTCCAGTGCAAACACACATCCATATTGAATCTTGTCAAATTTCTACTTGATCATGAAAGCTGTCCAACACATATTAAGTTTTTATTCACTATTCGTCCGTCTAGAGGACTACATGGTTCAGTCAACTACATTCCCACATTGTAACAGCCCTCTCCATTTGGACGGTCCCTGCCGTTAGTGGGAAACGCGAATCATTGCTACCACAGGCCAACATAGACAGAATCATCCTACGTAATCGGCCACATATATATTTGATCGCTATGCTTACAATAAATGTTACGATTGTTGTTTCAGTTGAATGACATTCGGCAATGAGCGAAGTATCGGAAATACACCCTGCTGACGGCTGTGTCTCTGGAAATAGAAATATCTGCACCATTCTTATGACTTGACATACAACTCCCTTCGCCATCACAGTATTGAACGTCAAATCCATACCCTCCTTACAACTGGACATAGTTCCTTTGCACATGTCTGAACACAAACGCATACTTCATAAGCCTGATGCTCAAGGCGAACCTACTACTAAGTATAATACTTCGTCAATAACTGATTGCCGGCGATACGAAATAATATTGACCGAAAATCAACGATGGGTGGACATGTCTAATAAGTTTTATTGCGAGTGGTACCACTGTGTCCTAGAAAGAGAGGCGTAATCGTCTTACAAACAGCGAGATGTTATAAAACACAACCATATTACCATCACAAGAAGTATTGGTTCTACACGTGCATACACGTATCCATGCTTAAAGCTATGCCCACTTTACAAATCGAGGTACGACATTACCTCTTATTGAGGTGGTTTTTTTGTCTGGACAAATACCGTAACACTGAATATAGATGGTGATCGCTGGAATATTGAGTATCATACCAGCAGTGCGCTTACTCGTCGCTGATGTTGCAAGCTTGTAATAAAATTACCCAGTTTAAAAGGTCATTCGGCTAAGAAACCGGTATTTTCAACTATCTCACGCCACCGCCACTAGCTATTTCTCTAGTATTTGTAACGGGTTCTGTCTCAAAGCCAAGTTAGAGGTTCGGTGATATATCGACTGGGTTATAGGCGATGCTTGGGTGTGAAGGATTATAAACAGCGGATAGTGTGCTGATTGAGGTCGTAAGATTTGTACAGTATCTTTTCAGATCTCTAGTGCTACGCTATCCGCTAGAAATGCTGTCCCCCCATTCCCGATCCTGTGGAGAATTCCTTTATTGATTACAGCTACTAGTAAATCATATTTCTGGCACTCTCATATCTTGAAACGAGTCACCTTTCTCGAACCTATCTGCCACAGTAAATATTCCAACTTCGTCTTAGGTAGCCCCCATACATCTTGCAAATGCTGCCATTTCTCCAGCTTTATGCGTGTGATCGTTCCAATTTAAGTCTGAACTGAGTAGGAGTCGGGGGAAAGAGTATCTACCACCTTCTGCAACCCACGTACAAACAGCCTAAGCTGTGTTACTATGACAGGACTGCGTTTTGACCATTCGATCGAAACGGGAACTGCGAGGAGGACAACGATTTTTGCTACTGCACTGTGGTGTGTCCCCAAACTATGTGCAAGTACTACAGATCCACGTCCATTCACATCTATCTTCCCAACATGCTATCTTCGTTATTCTGTACCATCCAACAGAGAAAAATTACTAACTATAAGAGCTCTGCTAACTTCATCCAACACATAGGATTTTAACCGCATCTTTCTCCTCCCACATATCAAAAACAAATACCGCATATGTGCAGGCATCGAGCACGTGTGACGATTCTATTCAATAGACAGGTATTGATCAACTGCACAGACCAGTTTAAAGTTTCATCACCTGTACTGTAGAAGGATGATCGTATGTGATGGACTATACAGTAAGAGGCAAGAGACGCGCGTTGATGCCCTGTCTCGTTGTTTGAAACACTGTTTTTTTCTCCTCTAACACACTTGATACCCCGTCAAATATTTCATTTTTCCGCCACGACTTCGAGGTCTGTGTCAGGTTGTAAACTGACATTAACACGTTCTGATCCACGGCCTCTCACAGAAAACTAGATGTCGCACCATGTAAATCATGTTTGTTACTGCTGTTACCATAACAAACCACACACACACACACTGGACGATTTTAAATATAAGTCAGTTACAGCAGAATGAAACTGAAAGAATTTTGTACCGTTGGGGCGGGTTTCCAGACTACACTCCGAACATAATTCACGAGATATACAATTAAACTCATCTGTCACAGTGACAGAATAGCTGATGGGTCTGCATTCCGTTTCGACTGATTCCTCATATTGCAGTCATGTACGCGATCACTGTTTCGGTGCTAGCCATCCTATGAAGGTGTCACCCCTCCACAAAACTCTTTCTCCACCTCAGACAAGCGTTGTCAGTCAATCATTATGCGGTAACCAACAGCGTGCAAGTGGACGGATGAGATGGAATAGACACCGTCAGTGTACCTAAATAATAAGCATTACAGTCGATTGTATGAACAATTTTAGTAATTTTACAGTAATTTCAACACCAATCAATAATGTGACAGCATGTTTCCCAATTTCAGTATCATAGTTAAACCACCCCTTCTCCACATCGCGAGTACCATTGCGAATGTGGATTGATGAGTGCGCAGTACATCCATCCATTGTTTACTCTCGAACACATACATCATCAACGTATATCAGACAGTGTTCTACATGCTTCTAACACCACAAGCATAGTGCTTAGCCGGCCGGGGTGGCCGAGCGGTTCTAAGCGCTACAGTCTGGAACCGCGCGACTGCTACGGTCGCAGTTTCGAATCCTGCCTCGGGCATGGATGTGTGTGATGTCCTTACGTTAGTTAGGTTTAAGTAGTTCTAAGTTCTAGAGGACTGATGACCTCAGAAGTTAAGTCCCATAGCGCTCAGAGCCATTTGAACCATTTTTTGATTGTGCTTAATTTACGATCTATCTCTCTGCTGATGTGAGTCACAGAGCATTCTCGCAGTCTTTGGGTACAATTAGAGTCTGAAAGACCTGCCTCACACTCTTATTGACCAGCCCACCTTGCGATACCGTTACCGATTTAATCTGCAACCGACCAGAAGTAGACCGCTACATTCCACGTCACGTGAATAAATGGAGCTAGGCGATTCCTCGTACATCCAAGTGCGCTTGGTTTCTCGAGATGCGCCCATGTCGAGGAGGTTAGCACTCCTTATCGATGTATAGTAACAGATTTGAAAGCGTTGTGATGTAGGTTAAGAAGAACAAGAAAAGGGCGATTTTTAAGGGGCTCCAGAAAGGCTCAAAATCATGATAAGTTCAATTTTTACTTTTTTGCGTTTTCTGAATCTGCAGACTATTACCTTTTAATAGATATATAATTTATTCAATTCCGAAGACTACAACCTATTTTCAGAGACTTAGCAGCACCTGAACTGTTGAAAAAGTGTATTCACGGAAAAACTCAAAACCCCAATGAAAGTGTAAATAGTGTTACATGGTCGAGAATCCCCAAGACTGTGTTTGTTGGAATAGAAACACTTCACTTTGGTGTGTATGTTGCTGTTGCGACTTTCAATGATGGCAAAATTGTAACGCGCAAGGTATTTAGAAATATGGGAATGAAGATAGGTTCTAACATGGTACGAGCGATGCTTGCTTTAGACAAGGAACGCCTTCGGGCTGCTGACAGGGCTGTAAAGAGTCTAGAAATACAAGCAAGAGTAAACAGGAGGAGGAACAAGAGGAAGCTGGAGGAGGAGTTTGCAGAGGATGAAGATAATCCATCCTATGGACCTGGAATGCACTAAAAATTAATCCAATCTTTGTCGCTCGATTCCCAAAACTTTTATTTTCTCATACTAATTACATGTTTTCTAAGGATCTTCCAAACATATTTGTTTCAAACTTTCAGTAAATGTTACACAGTACCTTCTGCATAATTTAACACAGCCTTTTTCCAAAAAACTGTATATTTTTGAATATATCAATAAAATATTGCAAAAAAATGTTGTGAATTTTCATTACAATTGAAAAAAAAAATCATCTTTAATAACTGAACTAAAATTTTGTAAAATCCCTGTGTTAAGTTGTAGCCCATATTCCAATAAATAATCTGTAAAAAGTTCAACTTCCTGCCTCAAATACTTTGTGAGGAAAGATGTAGTTTATAAGCGTTATTTTAACATTGCAAGTATAGGGCGTTCCGGAGCCCCTTAAGTGAGATGGAGCTGCAGACGGATGGAGTTTCATGCATTTTTACATAAAGCAACCAAGCTATCAGTTTTAAAGTATTATTGCAGAGTCTAGGATCAGCACCTGGAAGGCATTGGTAAGAGTGAAGATAAGCATACGCACTCCTAAAGCTACAACGTTCCGCACTTAAAATAGGCTATAATGTTAGATCCTTTGCGTTTCTGACCTATCAGTCATATGGAATGTAGCGCTGTTAATATTTCAAGAGCATAACACACATTCTTCTTCCTGGTTTCTCTACGATAAACTATGTCATAGAACCGTAAAACGAAAAAACTATTTTCTTAAAACATTGGCTCTGTGTGATACGAGCTTACAATATAGCTTTCCAGAGATGTATAACGTCCACTGTTCACATCCGATCACGGTTCATAAATTATACTATGCCTGCATCAGCCCTATATATAAAAAGATCGTTAGTAATGGGGAATACCCCCTGCAAGTAAACAGATAAGCACATAGCACTAGCGCCCGACGTATCAAAATCACAAGTCATTCCGCAACTACCTCTGTAGGCAGCACATCTGTCAGGTAAATGTATGCAAGGGGACTGTACTTCCTCGCAAGCATCTACCGCTAACTTAGTTACTAAGCTTAAGTCTCGATAGTTGTGAAATTGCGCCAAATATTTGTGATTAATTACGTAGTTAAGACCGATATTTGCTTAAGTTTGGAGTGGTACTGCGATTTTTTTTTTCAAGCAGGACCTTGATCATCATCGCAAGACCAGTCACCTACAACAAAGTCTTGTGACGAGAGTGTTTCACCCAGCCTGCCATGATACCTTCTGTATTAGGTACTGACGTGCAATAGGCCATTACGTAGGATCATTTTGTCCCACAGTGCGAGCGTAAACGTTTATTTACGTGCATTTACGTACAATTATGTGCATTTACATGAGTATATGTGGATTTACGTGCATAAACGTGCGTGACATTTGTATGGAGGATCATTTTGTCTAGAGAAATAATACTAATTTGATATTATGAATATATTTATTTATTAACGACCTGCAGTTACACATACCGTTATCATCAATTTCGAAAACGTCACGTGCTTCTTTTTTTTAATCGGTGCAACAGGAGTAGAGTATTTGGAAAATACCTGATTTTTATATCCCTCAAATTCTGCACGTATATCTCGCAATGTTATCGGGCATTGCTATAGTCTGTTATTCCATCAGTAAGCCTTCGGCACTGCACTTATACAGGTACTAAAACAGTGATCTATATCTTCTCTGTGAATGCTGCGTGTGTGAAGCCAGATAATGATATCACTGTATACGGCTTGGACATATGGAAGCCATCTATTTAGGCCCTCAGGCGTAGTAGTTATCGCCAAGTGTAGATGGAAAATGTTGTCAACAGTCGAGTGCTGCATGTAAATACTCTGAACCTCGGCACTTTATCTCTTAGTGCAGCAACATCATACATTGATAATATACTCACTTTTAGACCGTTGTACTAGATGTCCTGGTAGGAGTGCGACGGAACATATTCTGTAGTCATATGCTTCTTGAATTATGTTTTTGTGCAACAGAGTTCATCCCATTCGGAGTCTGAAAAGCGAACTTTAATATTTTTAGGCACAGTTTCGAGGGCTAACACAGTTCACAAGCTACTGTCTTGTGAAACATCATTACGTAGATGAAGACGTTTTGAACCGCAAGCCGTTAACACATAGCGTAAGGCGAATAGTAAAGGTGATGGTGCACTGGGGGTTGGTATCTTCTCATCCACAACATCCACACCAGGGCGGTTAGCCATCTGTTCTTACACTGATACTGGAACGTCTCTTGTGCATTGCTCAATGGAAGGTGCACACGATGGAGGCCAATACAATGCGGGACCCCCTAACGCAGCTTCTCAGCATGCTGGGTCAGAGGCAGTTGTCTCTTGTGGAGTGGGAGCTTATATGCAGGTTTTAGAAATGACAGACAGTTCCAGCAAAGGGAGATGTTTGCATGCGTTGTGTAATGCATCCTTAAACCGAAGCGCCTATTTGCAGGACCGTATTCTTCCTCTTAATACGTCCATACATTAATGCTCGCTTTGACTCTACTTGCAATAAGCTGTGGATGCACTCCTCAGCTGAATGAGTGCATGTAATACAGGTATTAAAACCCATCCTGTCTGGCACCAACCTCTCGCTAATTGAACACCGACCGTTCAACAAGCACTGATATCTCAGCCTCTTGTGGTGGTAACACGGAACTAAGCCGCTACTGCTGTAGGTAGATAATAAATTTGAACAAATTTATACAAATGTAAACTAATTTAAAGAAATTTAAACAAATTTTAACAAATTTAAAGAAATTTAAACAAATTACCGCACAATATATTCGAATTGAATGACATCATGAGCAGTCTGTAGTGGGGGCAGCACGATACTAAATGCCCTTTGCTGCAGGAAAAAGCTCTTAGAGCAAAATTCGAAACTCCTGCCCATTTTCCAAGAGGATGACGCGCCAGGACCTCATGGCGAACATACTTGATGGTGGTTCTGCCTCTAATTGTTTGAATAAAGGCTGAAAATAAAGACTTATGTCCAGCACAGGCTGAGTCCTTTCCTTCACAGTTCCTAGGAAGACGAGGCGGTCACGTGACTTAGCCCTTCGTTTCCCACCGTTTTCTTAGGTTAGCAGACGTAACCCAAGTGTCCTTTCTTCCCCACAATTTTCTTAGGTTTGTAGAGGTAGCTGAATTGACCTGTCTTCCCTCACAAATTCAAACTTCCCGCCAGGGCTTGTGGCAGGGGGTCGAGGTAGTTTCCTGCCAAAAGCCGCCATCTTGGATAACGGTACTTGCGTCATCAGCCAGTCATCACAGAAACCATCTTGGATGACACCAATTTCGTCATCAGCTGACGTCCCGTGACATCACGTATTTGCATCTTCAGCTGACGTCATGGCCGCCATATTGGATATCGGTACTTCGGGGTGGTGTCCGCTTTGCCCACCTACTATCTGGGATGTAATTGAAATGGTGTTAGAGCTCATCGACCCCTTCCAGCAATTTATGGCAATTAGGAGACTTCTGTGTGTAGATGTGGTGGCAACTCCTTCCTGTGACTACCAAAGCCTCATTACTTCCATGCCACTATGCGTCGCAGCTATTATTCACGCCTTTTCCTCTTAAAAATGACTGACTGACAGTGTCATGTGAAATGTAATATGTAAAGGCACTGGATGTTCATTACGTTCCATTGTACCATCAGAGAATGCGGTCATTACCATTTGTGACCTGAGGTCATAGCCGATGGCACCTCACATCACAGGAGTAACACCGCTGTGTCTCTCCAGAACATTATAAGAATTGGACCTCTACCCACAGCTATACTCGCCAATATGGTCATCTGGTGTTGTGCAGAATCGCGATTTTTTTGTATACACTATGCGACGCCTTTCATCGGCAGTCCATTCTTACCGGTCACAGCGCCAGTCCGAAAGCAGTTGGTTTTATTGTGGTGTTAAAAGCAATCTACGCAATGGAAGGTAATGCCCTCGCCCAGTTTGGGAAGACAACAATGACGTACGATACAGATTATTTTCTTGTTTCCTATGCGTTCTTTTACTTTTTTTCTCCTTTATTTTCGTTATTCATTGGCAGCGTTGTTTCGTTGTGAGTGTTGTGAACTTATTTCTTTGTACAACTATGGTTCTGTTTGTGTCACGAATAGAATTACTATTTTCACTTGTTCTGACTCCAAGTTTTCAAGTTTGTAAACATGCTGTTTAAATTCATTTTCAGTGAACAGAATAATATCAATTTGTAATTTTGTATGAAACGATAAATTGACGTACTTTTGAATTTTTGAAAGTGTAATGTGAGGTGAGAAGTATTGAGCGGCGTCGAACAATATCTATAATTCGACAAAGAAAGGCATCGAGACATCAACAAAGAGTCGTGAGCGAGAAGAGGAAGGGGGGAAGGGGATTGTCGTGCCGCATGACTACTAGTGTGTATTGTGTCTGTGGCCGAAGTAAAATAAGAGTTTGGACAGTGATACGCTTATGTGATTTCGTTACATACCGCGGACAAGGAAGTAATAACCATAAATGTCGATTTATTTATCAGTCGAAACTGCTACTCGTCATATTAATATTAAAAACTATGATGTGCAGGCTGATTAACTGCGTGGTCACCGTAAGTGCGTTATTTTGATTGTGGACAGCACAGACTGTTTACTGCATACCGCGGACAGTGAAATTAAATAAAAATAAGGTAACGCATTTCCTTGTCGTGAACTGATATCAAGGACTTTCATGGTAAGTGTATGTCCGCTTCGGTAGCTGTGCGCTCAGTGCGGTGGATGGCTAAGAGAAGGGATCCGGATTCGCTTCTCTGCCAGGCCAGAGATTCTCTCCGCTCAGCGACTAGGCGTTATGATATCCTTACATTCGCATCGTCACAGTTGACAGTATTGGCTGAATGGGAACGACCCGAAAGCCAATAAATTGAGAAAAAAATGTTACAGGTACGGTGTGCTGATCGCGTGCAATTGATGTGTGCATCGTAGGACTGCCAGTCTTCCGGCATTGTCGACGTGTCTACCCAACTATGAACAGGTCGGGCCTGTTTGGCTGCTTAGTGATGAAGTAGAGTATGCACAACCAACTATGCATAACTAAGACCCGCTCCACGCCAATTACGTAAGCGTGAGAATTAAGTGTAAGGAGGAAAAATCAGAGTAAGGATACGTAGATATACGAACGAATACCATTACAGAAAAGATGTGAAGTTTTCCAACACTAAATTCTTTCATCCATCGAAAAATTTCACAAAATTTATGCAAAAACGGACGAATCTACCCCTAGAAGTGCTTTTGGTACAAGAAAAATAGAGAGCTGATTTCGTATCACAGTATAATGAAGAATTTAATTCGGAATCTCGTAAACTGGCAGAACATTACTTTCAAATTCTAGGACATAGTGCAACGTCGAAAGGGTGTTCTCTTCCATAAGAGCCCAAATAACAAAGATACGCAACAGAATAAAAAAGATTCCGTTGTGTAATTTAAAGTTCTTTTGTCAAGTGTTCCGCGAAAAGACTTCCAAGAAAAATAACACCCATGATAAAACGGATCCAAATGAGGAATATTAATACTTCACCACAGATTACTCTTATTTCTTCTTAAGAGTAATGGCTGTCACAAAACTTATTCAATATATTTTCCTTTTCTGTTCAAAAATGGTTCAAATGGCTCTGAGCACTATGCGACTTAACTTCTGAGATCATCACTCGTCTAGAACGTAGAACTACTTAAACCTAACTAACCCAAGGACATTACACACATCCATGCCCGAGGCAGGATTTGAACCTGCAACCGTAGCGGTCGCTCGGCACCAGACTGTAGCGCCTAGAACCGCATGGCCACTCAGGCCGGCTCCTTTTCTGTCCCAGAATATTTTATGTTGTTTAATGATGAACTTTTAGTTTATATTGACACAAGGTTAGCTTAGGAAGAAGAATGAGAAACTAAGAAGATCGAACACTTATATACTATCAAAAATGGTTCAAATGGTTCTGAGGACTATGCGACTTAACTTCTGAGATCATCACTCGCCTAGAACTTAGAACTACTTAAACCTAACTAACCTAAGGACATTACACACATCCATGCCCGAGGCAGGATTTGAACCTGTGACCGCAACGCAATTGACTGTTTATTTTTCTTTTTTGGCATGTTTAAGACAAATCTCGCCAAAAGCTGACTGTAATTTATTAATAAATGATTGAAAATACCCAACTGCTTCTGTTTCTGTTTTGAAATAGGTAGTCCAGCTTTTAAGGTAAGATGTCCAACTAAATATAACGCCAAATCCGGCCTGTATTTTCAGATCTGGCAGTCATAGACTAGGAGACTTTTGTGCTTGGTATGGATTGTTTGGTGCATGCTGCAGACTATTAATTCAAATTACAAACATATTAATGTTCTTTCTACTTGCTGACGCTTGTACTGTGAAACGTGCCGAACCGTGATCAAAAGGAAACCTTTAAAACTGAAACTGTGACTAGTAACCACTAACAAGTATTATGACGTCGAGATATTCTGCGCTTTAATGGAATGAATCGTGTATCACTTTCGACGCTGCATACAGATGCTCTAATTAAGATAATTCTGCAAACAATGCGCGTTCCTGTTACATTCGCAATGGGCGTGTACGATCAAGGCAAACAGAAGAGGACGTCTACTGGACTGCATGCTCAAGGATCATGGACCAACGACGCGAACATCAACGATTCGCGCACATGGCCAACTAATGGACACTGACTTTCAGAATAATAAAATATCAACGCTCGTGAATTATTTCTCTAAAGAATGCTACCAGAACCTTATACAAAAGCAATGGTAGTTCCTGTTTGCCACTGATTTTACCTAACTGCAAATTATCACAACGAATTGCATTTCTTTAGAACATTCACATAGTAATTAAAACATGTTTCACTCATAAAACCATTTCTTTATTACGGGTGATATGATACTGATAACCCATTAACTTCCGACACTCTCCATATTATTGCAAATAACTACTATACTAATTTGAGATCGAAGTTATTCAGTCTTAACTTTTAATTCTCTTTTTAATTGCTAATGCATATTTATATGTGTTTTGCTGGTGTTAGTTTTTTATTTGTATATTACTTTGTTCTTTGCCCAAGTTCTTGTTATGATTCTTTTGTGCTGATCAGTTGTGTTGTGTTCGCTACTTCGTCAGGAAACAGGAGCCCAGCACGACTAGCCCATTGTGTTTGGTTAATAACTTTGTTAAGGGGAAAAGTTAGTGAATTTGACAGATATATGAACATTCATCATTTTATAGTTTTAGGAACTTTGTTTTCGTATATGAGCTTAATATTCAGTTAATCTTGGGAAAAGGTAAACATTCTAGGTTTCAGTTACCTCAAAACGTATGTACGTGTGAAATCAGGGGAAAAATCAGCGTTCCTCCACAACACTAAACATTAACAACATTAGTATACCCTGGTGGCCATTCTACCTGTCATATAGAATTGCAAATCTAATAATTTACATACCAACCGACGCTGTACACATGTACGGAACTACACTGACAATCGACCATGTATTCTGGGTGTTTCACTTTATTTTTTTTTTTTTTTTTTTGCCAAGTACTGTATTATATTTCCACACAGCTACAATCAATCATAAGTTCATAACATTTCATACCCCTCAGTGCAAAACTGAAATCCTGAAATCCAGGCATAAGTTTTTGCAGAAAATGGCGTAAGTCATTTGTGGTCCTTGTGTGTACTCAAAGGGCACAGTCAAATATTATATGATGTATAGTTAGTCCCTCTTTGACAAAGTCGCATTGAGAGACGACTTCCATCTCCTTTCTGCAGCAAATGCTCTACATCCGCCCCAGTCAGCTCTGATCCGATTCAGTGTGCGGTAGTGTCTTCGAGATGGATATATACCTGCTGCCGCTACAAGAGAGTTTTAATTAGCCGCGCGGAGTGGCCGCGCGTTTAGAGACGCCATATCACGAATTGCGCGGCCCCTCCCGCCGGAGGTTCGAGTCCTCCCTCGGGCATGGATGTGTGTGTTGTGCTTAATGTAAGTTAGTTTAAGTAGTGTGTAAGTCTAGGAACCGATGACTTCAGCAGTTTAATCCCTTAGGAATTCATACACATTTCAACATTTTGAAGTTTCAATTATTTAATGGTGTATCAAGGAGGCCTGCTCTTCCAACCATTTTGAACGTTGGCTCTTTGCAGACTGAATGCAATGCGCCGCGAAGACCTTGGTCACTACAGTTCAGATATGAGCATTCTAAATGAATTGGTTATTCTGGGTTGTTTTTCATCCGTGTCCACACGTTTAGCGATGATGTGATCTTGTTATGGATGGGGCTGGAATATTACTAAGAAGAATCAGGCAGTGCGTGATTGTCGGACGAATACACCATGCGGCTATAGAGCTGTGCGCCAGTTGTTCTAGAGTGAGTGCTGTTTAGCCAAGGGGAAAAACAGCGACAGTTTATGAAAGACCTGAAGTTGATGATCTCGGGACCGTTGCAAAGGCACCCCAGATGGTTCCTGTTAATTTCTGAAGTATATTGTTGCGAGATTTCAATTTAGCTGCTACATTCTGCAGATAGATTTTGTATGTCAATGACTTGTCTAGGTTCACACCTAGAGGCTTGAAGTGTCATCTTCATGTCTGATTTTAGGATTGCTTCAATATCCCTTAACCTTCGATCCTGATCGAGCAAAGCAATATCATCTGAGTAAATAAATCTGCTTGTTTTTGTTTCTGGGAGATCGTATATACAGAAATATAAAAGCAGCGGTGAGGGGGGGGGGGGAGGGGTACAAAACAGAACTGTGTGGGATACCAACATTTCCATTAATGAGCTCTAGTATTAGAGTTCTCTGTGAACACCTGGAAGTATATGTTGCTTAGTATGTTGCTCACGTCCATAGGAATTACCTCGGTTCTTCTTTACCGTGCATGTGTCCACGTGGTGGCAACCAGTCAACAACTATTACGGAGAGACCGCACTGTCTGATGCCCGAAGAGGTCATTCATTTCACACTCAAGTTCGTAAGATTGTGCTTTCAATATCAGTTTCCCAATCGAACACAGAAAACAGTAGCAATGCAGTGAGTGTGTTAGATAATCTCAAGGTTACTGCGGACAATGCATCGTCAAAGGAAAAGTCGTTCTGCTAACCTTACACATTAAAGTAGTATTACTGAACTGAAGCTGTACCGAAGTCAGGTTTTATTGAGCCTTGAAGTTATGAGGTGCAGTTGAAAATAAATGCTGCAGTTGACTGATGCAACAAATTCATCAATAGAGTACAAGGAGTTTGCCATCAGTGGGTACCTTGGGTTCCTATTAAACTGTACATATTAAAGACTAACCTTTTATAGTTACTGGTGAACTATTGAAAATGGGCAGTTGTGAATAATGGACACCATTCTGTACCAAAGTGAGTGATTTTATGTGTTTTTGAACACTGTTGTTATTCAATGTGTCGATTCCGTGAACTGAGCCATTCGTTTGGAAATTTCGTTAAGAAGTAAATGTATTGAATAGCGGCATCAGTACACTCACAATGAGATTTTCATTCTGCAGCGGAGTGTGCGATGATATGAAACTTCCTGGCATATTTAAACTGTATGCTGAACTGAGACTCAAACTCGTGGTCTTTGCATTTCGCGGGAAAGTGCTCTACCATCTGAGCTACCCAAGCACGACTCACGACCCGTCCTCACAGCTTCAATTCTGCCAGTACTTCATCTCCTACCTTCCAAACTTCACAGAAGCTCTTCTGCGAACCTTACAGAACTAGCACTCCTGGGAGAAAGAATATTGCAGAGACATGGCTTAGCCACAGCCTGGGGGATGTTTCCAGAATGAGATTTTCATTCTTCAGCGGAGTGTGTGTTGTGGGTTGGCAAGAGAGCCAAAACCGTATTACTAGAGGAAGCCGAAAGGCACGCGTTTTAGCTCAAGCAGGCTGGCGTGAGGTCTGGAACAGGACAAGGAAATTAGACTTTAGAAAAAACGGACGTAGCTGGTGGAATACTTAACTTTAATCCATAAATGGTGAACATCGCTCTTGACGGTACATTATTCATAATCTAGTAACTGGTAATGGCGCCTTGCTAGGTCGTAGCAAATGACGTAGCTGAAGGCTATGCTAACTATCGTCTCGGCAAATGAGAGCGTATTTTCTCAGTGAACCATCGCTAGCAAAGTCGGCTGTACAAATGGGGCGAGTGCTAGGAAGTCTCAACAGAACTGCCGTGTGGCGGCGCTCGGTCTGCAATCACTGATAGTGGCGACACGCGGGTCCGACGTATACTAACGGACCGCGGCCGATTTAAAGGCTACCACCTAGCAAGTGTGGTGTCTGGCGGTGACACCACAGTGTGCGCTGATATGAAATTTCCTGACAGGTTAAAACTGTGTGCCGGATCGAGACTCGAACTCTGCCAGGAAGTTTCATCAGTACACTCATTCCATTACGTAGCCTTCTGTAGCACGTTCATGAATCTACGCTATAAACAATTTATAATACACGCTTTTGGACCCGGAAAATCATAAACTGGCTTGATGAGTTACCCCAAAATAAGATAACGTAACACATTATGGAATGGAAATAAGCAAAATACGCCACAATTTTTATTTCTCATCTCTTACGTCTTATTGCAACTAAGATTTGTTTCGGGGAGTCAGCACTTCCGTTGTGCTCTCCACCCAACTGAATTTATAATCTTGTATTAATCCCAAGAAATCAACGCTGTCGACTTTTTCTATGTATTATGCGTATGGTAGGTAGAACCCTCTTACAGTTTCTCAACCAAATACACAGTAGTGAGATTTTCCTATTTTAATGCCTATAGACTGGCTATAATCCATGGCAGCTTTCAGAACAGAAAATCTCTATTCGAAATTGGTTTGGATTAATAATCATTGCAATGTATCAACTGCAAACAGAAACAAACTTAGTACCTGCTAATGTTACTGTTGTCATGTCATTAATGGACAGGACAAAAAATAGGGGCCCCTGCAGGGCAGCACATGTAATTAATTCCCATTCGGACAACAAGTGATAGCCTAAGATACGATTCCTACTGAAACCTGTGCTTTCCTGTGAGATATGCATTTTTCCAGTTAGATATTCACTGATTCTCTTCGCCGAATATCCGGTGACACCACTATATTATAATTAACTGTAAACTATGTTTTAGTATCACAGAATTAGAGTTTGTGTGTATTTTATTGTCTAATATATTTAATACATTCTCACAATATGTGTAAAAGGTCTCCTCAGCATCAAAAACTTGTACAAATTCTAGCAGTGATATGGATAATATGTTATTTGTAGTCAGGTACTTAAGAATCCCCTAATACATTTTCTAGAAAAAATTTACTACATAGTTTTCGTAAAAAGAACTGCTCAGCTTTGTTGTATTCAAAAAACAGTATCATGAAAACACCAAGAGCAACTGTAATCTATATTTAATTATCGGCAGCGGGTTAAGGTCAAGCTACCATCTTCATATATCGGACGCGTTAAACGAAGGCTCCTTCGCATCAAGTATCTTGGTGAGACGGTAATCTGCAGAATGCAATGCACTGTGCACTAAGTGATCAACAGACAAATTCTATAAGATAATAGATGCACTTATAAGTGCACATGTCGCAGCTGATATACTTGACGTAAGCGGAAATGATGACATCTGTGATCTTGACAATGTCATTTGAACCGGAACGGCTCGTCAGTGAACAAATACACACTACACCAGCATTTGGTGGTTTCGTGATGCTGCTGGTTTTTACAAATGATGGCAGAATACAAACTTGTCGAAAGTTTGGTAGTATTTCTGTATCCTCTTTGTTGAACTGTTTCGTAACTTCAGCATATGTAGGTAATAGAGATATTTAAAACAATTTTATTATATCGTTTATTTTTTTAGGCCCAGAGAGGAAATGTTCTGAGAAATGTGAATGCGGTCATCAGATCCACATTAAAAGCAAGAAACGGGCTTGAAAATCTTACCATTGGCTAAGTTTTACTGAATAAAGCGAAACGAACATCGTAACAAAGAAACACATTTCAGTAATTGCGTACACATAACCAGTAGCGGATAGTGTTGTACCTAGAGCAGTGGCTATATAGAAAGACATAGTGTTTTTTGGTCGGTACTTCATTCTACTGACTGATTTTGGACTCACTTGAACGAATGTGTGTGTGTACCCCCACGGGGCCAAACTGCTGAGATCATCTGTCCCTAGACTTACACGCTATTTAATATAACTTACGCTAAGCACAACGCGCACACCCATGCCCGAGACGGGACTCGGACCTCTGGCGCGAGGGGCCACGCAAACCGTGATATGTTGCCACTCCGCACGTGCAACATTTGTAAATGTTTCGCGCACCCCACATTTAATGGGTGTACAATATATTACAGATATTTAAAATATATTGTTAGTTCTTTGGGTGCAGACTTTTACGGAGAGTAAAACGCTATATATACAGTATTTTAGAACTAACTACATAACAAGTGAACAGTTAAGGTACACTTCGCGGGTGTGAACCATCTTGTGCCTAGAACAGAAGGCCTTTCACCGTGGAAAATGTGATACTTGGAAATGAACTAGCTGTCTTTAACGCATTAAAAATTTTAGCGATCTTAAAAATTGGCGTTAGATCCCAACAGCTTCCATTTCAAACCGTATTTAGCTTGTAACCGCTTTTTTCATAATAATTCCTCTTAATTTAATTTCACTTAGTGATTGGTGTAATAAGTAATAGTAATAATGTCATAGATACACGATTAAATACAGTACTGACAAGATTTTCCCGTTAAGCAAACTTTTAAGTGTGCGTAGCATTGACGGGAGTAGAATTGTCTTCAGCGATGAGTCCCACTTCGAACTGAGCCACAATGATCAGTGAGGATGTGTCTTGAGACGCCCCGGACACAAGTGGGACACCAACCTGCCTGTCGCTCGCCATACGGCCTGGTGATGGTATAGCTGTACATAACCATAGCGTACCTTGTCTTCACATTTGGAAAGAAACGTAATTATCTCTAGTAATTTTTATAATTTCCGAAAAATACTGCAGTGAATGCCATAATTTAAAAGCGGAATAAAAAATACATTGTAAAACAGAAACAACAAAAAGGACACAGCACGAAGGAATTATCTGAATGGGACGGAAATCAGTAGATACGATATGCACGTACAGACATAAGAAGATTACAATTTCAAAAAAATTGAATGATTTCTTTAAGAGAAATAGCTTAACAAATTGAGTTAGTAACGCGTTGGTCCATATCTGGTACATATACAAGCAGTTATTCGGCTTGGGTTTCATTAATAGAATTGTTGGATGTTCTCCTGATAGATATCGTGCCCAATTTCGTGTCACTTACGCGTTAGATAGTTAAAATTCCCAGATGGTTGGAGGGCTCTGCCCTTAATGCTCCAAACGTTCTCAGCTGGGAGGAGATCCGGCGACCTTGCTGGACAAGGTGGGGTTTGGCAAGCACGAAGAAAACTGGAAGACGCTCATGCCGTGTACAGACTGGCATTATCTTGCTGAAATGTAAGCCCTGGATGGCTTGCCGTGAAGGACAACAAAACGGAGGATAGAATATACTCGACGTACCACTGTTCTGTACGGATGCCGCGGCTGGCATCCAAAGAGGTCCTGCTATGAAAAGAAATGGCACTCAATACCATCACAGGCCGTATGGCGAGCGACAGGAAGGCTGGTGTCCCGCTGCTGTCCGGGGACTATCAAGACGAATCCTCACTGATCATCGTGGCTCAGTTCGAAGCGGGACTCATTGCTGAAGACAATTCTACTCCTGTCAATGGGACTCCACGCCGAAGACGTGTGTGGTTCATAGCAGGACCCGTTGGGTTGTAATCCGAGGCACGCTTACAGCACAGCGTTACGTCGACGATATCCTACGATCCCTTCTGCTGTTCTTTATGGTAAGCCATGCTAGGTTTACATTTCAGCAAGGTAATTCCCGCCCACACACGGCAAAGAGTTTCTGTTGCTTGCCAAGCAGTACCTGGGCCAGCTAGGTCGCCCGATCTCTCCCCAATACAGAACGTCTGGAGCATTATGGGAAGGACTCTCTAACCATCTCGGGATTTTGATGATCTAACGCGCAAACTCTTCAGAATTTAGCACCATATCCCTTAGGAAGACATCCGACAACACTATCAATGAATACCAAGACGAATAATTGCTTGCATAACGACCAGAGGTGGACCAACGCGCTATTGAGCTGCTGCTTGTAACGCACTTTTTATTGAATGAATCGTCTGCTTTTTCTGAAATTGTAATCACTGTCTGTACATGAACATGACATCTACCTATTTCGTCCCATTCGGGTAGTTCCTTCGTGTTGCGTCGTCTTCTTTTCCCTTGGAGTGTATATGTATATTGTTGTTGTTGCTGTTGTGGTCTTCAGTCCAGAGACTGGTTTGATGCAGCTCTCCATGCTACTCTATCCTGTGCAAGCTTCTTCATCTCCCAGTATCTACTGCAACCTACATCCCTCTGAATCTGCTTCGTGAATTCATCTCTTGGTCTCCCTCTACGATTTTTACCCTCCACGATGCCCTCCAATACTAAATTGGTGATCCCTTGATGCCTCAGAATATGACCTACCAACCGATCCCTTCTTCTAGTCAAGTTGTGCCACAAACTTCTCTTCCCCCCGTTCCTATTCAATACCTCCTCATTAGTTATGTGATCTTCCCATCTAATCTTCAGCATTATTATGTAGCACCACTTTTCGAAAGCTTCTATTGTCTTCTTGTCCAAACTATTTATCGTCCATGTTTCACTTCCATACATGGCTACACTCCATAGAAATACTTTCAGGAACGACTTCTTGACACTTAAATCTATACTCAATGTTAACAAATTTCTCTTCTTGAGAAACGCTTTCCTTGCCATTGCCAGTCTACATTTTTAAATTTCTGATATAGAGAATTTATGATGGAGAATTTGAATGACATTATTTCGGTACCATCAGTGCACCGAACTCGTGGGGCGACCTTATACATTTACGTTGCTTCAGCCTTCTCAAGTTGATAACATTACAATTTTTCCGTATTGTATTCGTGAACATCTTTCTAGCCCAGTACGTATTATCCGGTCCAGACCATGGTGCTGGTCTCGCAGCCACATTCCTGTAGCGAACTTTCTTGACAACCACAGACAGAATTGTTGCTTTAAATATTACGTGTGACAGTATCTTTTATTTTATTTGCAGCAAATATTTATGATATCGGTATTAACAGCGGAGTACAAATTATATGACATTCTACCTGGAGAAACTTTTATTGTTCTGACTTTGTAACAGTTTGTTTTCCACGTATCCATTTGGCAGCCACAACATTTAGTAACTGAAAAATGAGCAGTAGCAGACAATACTATTACTGTTTCACTTAGATTTGGAAGAGCACTTTAGTCCATTGGACGTGCTTTCTAGTGTAAACTGTAAGTAGGCTGTTTAGGTTTTAATGTTGGTAACGCCTTGTAGCACACCATATGAAAATCACTGACTGTGGTGTGTGAAGTCTGTGGCTGGTTTGCATTGTTGGTATATTTGCTATTTATTACTTCTCTTCAAATCACATTTGTCATGGAATGGTAACACACAGCAACAGAACGTATCAGCGTGATTTAAAACACTTTGTTACAGGAAATGTTCAAAATGTCCTCCGTTAGCGAGGATACATGCATCCACCATCCGTCGCATGGAATCGCTGATGCGCTGAAGCAGCCCTGGAGAACGGCGTATTGTATCACAGCCGTCCACAATACGAGCACGAAGAGTCTCTACATTTGGTATCGAGGTTGCGTAGACAAGAGCTTTCAAATGCCCCCATAAACGAAAGTCAAGAGGGTTGAGGTCAGGAGAGCGTGGAGGCCATGGAATTGGTCCGCCACTACCAATCCATCGGTCACCGAATCTGTTGTTGAGAAGCGTACCAACACTTCGACTGAAATGTGCAGGAGCTCCATCGTGCTTGAACTACATGTTGTGTCGTTCTTGTAAAGGCACATGTTCTAGCAGCACAGGTAGTGTATCCAGTATGAAATCATGATAACGTGCTCCATTGAGCGAAGGTGGAAGAAACTAAAATGAGCTCTAACATGGAAATTAAGCGTTTCTGGACACATGTCCACATAACATCTTTTCTTTATTTGTGTGTGAGGAATGTTTCCAGAAAGTTTGGCCGTACCTTTTTGTAACACCCTGTATATATGATGAATTTTGACCATTATTAAGGTAAATGCATTTTTTGTTCACTATGAAAATCTTTCATTTGCTAACTATGCCTATCAGTAATTAGTGCTTTCAGTAGTTAGAATCTTTTATTCAGCTGGCAGTATTGGCGCACGCTGCATTGCAGTAGTTTGAGTAACGAAGATTTTTGTGAGGTAAGTGATTCATGAAAGGTATAGGTTATTGTTAGTCAGGGCCATTTTTTTTTTATGGGGATTATTGAAAGTCAGATTGCGTTGCGCTAAAAAAAATATTGTGTGTCAGTTTAGTGATGATCAAAAGAAGTCAAGTGAGAAATGTCTGAGTACGTTCAGTTTTGCTCAGCTGTTTGAAAATCAAATAACTTATGAGGTTTATCAGCACAGTAATTCATTAATTTTTCTAGGGGGACGTTTCAAAACGTATTGGCGCAGGTGGTATAACTTGGTTTCAGCTTTCTCACTAGTGTGCCTCTGCTGTAGCTCGTTGTTACTGTCCCGTCAGCTTCCCCTGTAGACCGATGTCGGCTTCTGGTAGTGGGGTATAGCCGATAGGGGGAGAGAGAGAGGCGCTTCGCTTTTGGCTTTCACGGCGGGCGGGGACTGTCGGCCTGCGAGCATGCCCGCCACCGCTGCCGTTCCGCAATATCGGCATCGCTCCTATCGCGTATCTTCATTCAATTTCGACAGCTTACGACCGGGGACGTTGAAGATAATCTCGAATCTACTCTCCTCCCGAGGCGTACAGCAGTGCCTGGCTCCCGGCTGTGTTCCGCACACTCTGTGGAGAGATGACGCAGCTTTACACCTCGTAAACACAGAAAGCAGTTATAGAGAGAGATCTCTCCCGCTTCGTTTCAGCGACGTGTATACGGAAATACTCTCTCAGAACGTAAAGAAAATTGGCTACTGCTATTACGCACAACGGTGTAGGGCTGTACTGATTTTAGGGTTTTTCTTTGTTAGGGTTAAAAGTAGACTCAAAATAATGCACATACGAATATATTTTTTTATGTACTTCCCCTCTTGATGTTGAAAAAACTACTCTCATACACGAATCAGTTTTCTCTGATCTGGTCTCCTTAGGATGGTATTCAATACAAAACATAGGCAGCATAAATAATTTCTCACTATTCGTCTAGATGACTGGTAGTAAGCCCATCCTCACCGTCCACTAGCGGGCGTTCCAGCTGTCCTTGCGTAGGTGGTAGGGATTTTAAAAATATTTTGAATAGGCTTTTACAAAGTAAGTAATTATTAGTATATATTGTAATTTGGAGTACCTCTGCTTTATAAATTTTATGAGGTAACGTTTTTATCCTACTTTATAAACCACCATTAGCGTGGAACCGCTGTGTGGCTAGAAAATTTTACTACTAACAGAGATGAAAAAGTGGGTCGTAGGTAAAAAAAACTTGACTACGACTGGTCAAGATGATGACCAGTGATGTTGTCGGAGACGATGCAGAGGTATTTTGCAAGTAACGGAGAGCCAAGAATCATTATTCGCAGTCAGTCTCTTGCCACTTTATGAGCAGTCATAAGCCATGGTACTTGGAGTAGTTTTAGGGGCAAATACACTCCTGGAAATGGAAAAAAGAACACATTGACACCGGTGTGTCAGACCCACCATACTTGCTCCGGACACTGCGAGAGGGCTGTACAAGCAATGATCACACGCACGGCACAGCGGACACATCAGGAACCAGGGTGTTGGCCGTCGAATGGCGCTAGCTGCGCAGCATTTGTGCACCGCCGCCGTCAGTGTCAGCCAGTTTGCCGTGGCATACGGAGCTCCATCGCAGTCTTTAACACTGGTAGCATGCCGCGACAGCGTGGACGTGAACCGTATGTGCAGTTGACGGACTTTGAGCGAGGGCGTATAGTGGGCATGCGGGAGGCCGGGTGGACGTACCGCCGAATTGCTCAACACGTGGGGCGTGAGGTCTCCACAGTACATCGATGTTGTCGCCAGTGGTCGGCGGAAGGTGCACGTGCCCGTCGACCTGGGACCGGACCGCAGCGACGCACGGATGCACGCCAAGACCGTAGGATCCTACGCAGTGCCGTAGGGGACCGCACCGCCACTTCCCAGCAAATTAGGGACACTGTTGCTCCTGGGGTATCGGCGAGGACCATTCGCAACCGTCTCCATGAAGCTGGGCTACGGTCCCGCACACCGTTAGGCCGTCTTCCGCTCACGCCCCAACATCGTGCAGCCCGCCTCCAGTGGTGTCGCGACAGGCGTGAATGGAGGGACGAATGGAGACGTGTCGTCTTCAGCGATGAGAGTCGCTTCTGCCTTGGTGCCAATGATGGTCGTATGCGTGTTGGCGCCGTGCAGGTGAGCGCCACAATCAGGACTGCATACGACCGAGGCACACAGGGCCAACACCTGGCATCATGGTGTGGGGAGCGATCTCCTACACTGGCCGTACACCACTGGTGATCGTCGAGGGGACACTGAATAGTGCACGGTACATCCAAACCGTCATCGAACCCATCGTTCTACCATTCCTAGACCGGCAAGGGAACTTGCTGTTGCAACAGGACAATGCACGTCCGCATGTATCCCGTGCCACCCAACGTGCTCTAGAAGGTGTAAGTCAACTACCCTGGCCAGCAAGATCTCCGGATCTGTCCCCCATTGAGCATGTTTGGGACTGGATGAAGCGTCGTCTCACGCGGTCTGCACGTCCAGCACGAACGCTGGTCCAACTGAGGCGCCAGGTGGAAATGGCATGGCAAACCGTTCCACAGGACTACATCCAGCATTTCTACGATCGTCTCCATGGGAGAATAGCAGCCTGCATTGCTGCGAAAGGTGGATATACACTGTACTAGTGCCGACATTGTACATGCTCTGTTGCCTGTGTCTATGTGCCTGTGGTTCTGTCAGTGTGATCATGTGATGCATCTGACCCCAGGAATGTGTCAATAAAGTTTCCCCTTCCTGGGACAATGAATTCACGGTGTTCTTATTTCAATTTCCAGGAGTGTATATTCGCAATACGTAAGTCGTTTACCCGATACATTAACAGGGAAACACTACGACGCAGTGCTTTCAAGTTAATGGTTTTCCCGCTAAGCCTATTGGATTTGAGTACCTGCCTAGTTTCCAAATTTTGCATCTAGTGGCTACTGGGAATTATGGAGGATTTTAAAAATGTTTGGATGGTTTGACGGCTAAATTATTTTCAATAATCACTTGATCCATTCAGTATGCAGCTAACAGCACTATTTAATTAGCTAACGACTAGTAGCTCTTAAATTTACATCACCTAAACATGTATAGTACACGATATTTCGTTTCCTTTCCCTTACTGTTATGCGCTCGCATTGTTGTGCGGTATAGTGTTAATAAATGTGCACGTGCATGCGTAGTACATATAGTTGTAATATTGGTAATTTTCGCCTCACAAACATTAGTATACTCTCAATAGCAAAAGCTTGATGGCCTGAAGTTATCGAACAATTGTAAGGTAAAAGAAATGAACTGTCGCATAGCAGTGACAGAATCTATTATTCTTTATCTTTGCCGCTCCTGCGTGGCGGCTGTAAATCTCTGTGTACACGTATCGATTAATGATATAAAAAGAATTCTGTTTTTTCAAGACCAATGAGGCATTGAACGCTTCACATTTTATTTTTTCTATTCCATGAAAGGCGGACGCGGACTTGTTGCTTTCCGAAATCTGTATTTTGTAATCTGTGCAAAATAGTCTGTAAATGTGCTAATTGTCTTCTTAATCAGAAAACATAGTTTTATGTAATTAATTACGAGCAGGCACCATCAAGAGGGCATTAATCTCAAGTATTCCTTGTGATGTGCGAAGCTTTTTTTAATAAGCACCAGCTATTGTATTTGTTATATAAAAAGATACATAGCATTAAAAAACGTTTGTTACATATGAAGTGTGTTTATTTAGACAAACTATTCTTAAATATCTCCATGTCCTCATTACTTGAATGTTAATCATTTTGTATCAGTTTATCTCCAGAAATTACGATCACGCTGATGGACCGAACGCAGCAACGAGGCAGGAGGAACGTTATCGTTTTCCTCTCAAATAAATTAATCTGCTGCTCCATGTCCAAGAATGTCAGATATGTTATGACCCGTTGCTACAATTCAATTAGTATCTGTTTCTGTCACCAAGTTACACACAAATCATCATTATATCTTCAAGTAGTGCCAGTGATAATGTGATGTACTTTACGTCAGTGAATATTGTTTTGGTGATAACATGGATAAAGTAAATGCACAGTATACTCAAAAATATCGTGCTGAATGGCTACGCAATAGTAAATCTACAGACTGACACAAGAGCATGTCGTAAATTCTGTAGGATTACTTTGTTAGTACGTTACACAGACATATTAAGCCACAGCGATACAAAGAAAAGGAAAAAAAAAGAAACGCAATATAGCTGCAGCATCATTTTCTAGCCACCTTTCAAAACCACGAAAGGATGTTTACAAGGCAATCAAGCCGAGGGTTCCTGCGCATTATGTGTATCCAACCATTTTGCGATCAAGTCATGTGATCACTTAAGTTATTTGAACAAGACCAAATTCAGAAATAGTGATGTTTCCAGAAAACTTCAAATCCACAGAACAAAGTGCGGGTCAGTAACAAAACATGTATTAAGGCTCCATTTTGTGGAAAATTTGCTCCAAGGTATCGGTGACAGCACGTACTGCATTACAACTGATGAATCAACGGGCATTAGCGTGCCCAAACTTTTAGGAAGAACAGTGATGTATTACAGTGTTGCAACAAATGCGATCATGTCAACATTTTTTAATGTAGCTGACCTCGAGCATTGTAATGCACAGTCTGTTGTAATAGCATTTAATGACACGCTTGAAAAATTCAAATAAGATTCAAACAAGCAGCTGGGTATAGGCACACACAGTACGAATGTAAGTCCAGTTGTTAACTATGGTGCCCATCAAATTTTGGAAAAAGTTATTCCACATTTGATCAGTACAAAATGTGGGTGCCATTCAATTCAACATGCTACTTCTGCTACGAGTGGAACGCTGGCAAGAAATCTTGCACTCTTACGTATGGAAACATATAATTGCTTTGTGCTTTCTTCAGCTCACCAATAGTTGTCTGTACGACCCTACACGAGTCTGTAGAAGAATTACAGACGACCCTAGTTAGAGCTTAGAATGCACTTTGAAATAACGCAAATTGAAGACAAGTGTTACACTGCCGGAATGCTTTATGCAATTTTTTCTGGCGTATTTAATATTTTTAAGGCCGAGTCTTCCAGACTTGATGATAGTTAATAAACATTTTGAATCCAATACAGGGGATCCGTGTAAGCTTTTAAATGACATCGTTGTGCTTATAGAGTCGTTAAAGAAAAAACATGCTGTCCCCACATTTCCTGTGAAAATAAAATAAAATTTAGGCTTTGAAAAACACTTAAATCTTAAACCATATCTAGGATATGGACTCGAAAAAAAGACTGATGAATTGAGAAAATCTCAATTACATCGAGAACAAGAACACGTCCTACGTCAGAGATGCGTCTAATTTATCTGGCAATCAACAATTCCGTTGTTTCAAGTACTTCCAGACAGTACTGACTCTGAGGAGAATTTCAATTCTTTCACGGTCCGAAGTTATTCGGGTCGTTAAAGATACATTGAGTCCTCCACGCGGATTGTGTAATATTGACCGTGGCACAATAACAAAAATTGATTTTCAATGCCCAAATCTGGCTCTTATCAAATTGTCCGAAACCACAGACACAGTTAATTTCTGGCGTGAAATTCTTAAATATGCGAACGACATCGACCCATTTTACGAAATGGTAAGGTTTACATTGTCGCGACTAGTGTGACCATGCTACAATGCGGAAACGGGAATATACTTCAGCCAGATGAAAGTTATTAACATTAAAGCGAGGAATAAGATGGGATCCGAAATTATGAAATCGCTTTTGTCGATTCGGGCAGGAATGAGAAGGAAGAATCAATCATGAGACAACAATAATGAACTTCCATTAGCGGTGATGAAGCGGATAGGAACTGTTACGGCATGGACAGCATCTGAAAGTGCTTCATCCACTAAAACCTCTACCTTTGGTGGTGAACCTTCTATGCAGAAAGACGTCTATAATACCGACCTGTTCATTGTTCTTCACATTCACTGAAGACTGCAACGTTGTCAGCGAGTCTTATCACTGATATTCTTTCTTAGTGGATTTTAACACATCTCGGAACCTTTCTTTTATTTCCGCCATTGCTTCTTCCCTGCACAGATTGAACGGTAGGGTCGAAAGACTGCATCCCTGTATTACACCATTTTTAATACAAGCACTTCCTTCCTGGTCTTCAATTCTTATCGTTCCCTTTTTGTTCTTGTTCATACTGTAAATTACCCGTCTTTCCCAACAGCTTACTCCTATTTTTCTCAGAATTTCGAATATCTTGCACCATTTTACATTGTCGAAAGCTTTTTCTATGTCGACAAATTCTCTGAGCGTGTTTTAATTTTTCTTCAGCTTTGCTTTCAATGTCAATCACAAAGTGAGAACATTTTGCGTGGCCCCTTTCCTTTTCTAAAGCCAAACTTATCCTGATGTAACTGATTCCCAACTTTCTTTTTCACTCTTCTGTATACTATTCTTGTCAGCAGCTTGGGTGCATGAGCTATTAAGTAGTTTTTGGGATAATTTTCGCACTTTTCCATCTTCGGAATACTTTTCAAGGAGTCTGGAAAAGATTTTAATTTCTACATATCGTCTAGAATGTTCATTTTGTTGCTATTTCACACAGTGATTTTAGAAATTCCGATAAGATGTGATCTGTCCCTTCTGCCTTCTTTCATCTGAAGTCTTCCAGAGCTCATTTAAATTCTGAGTTAATACTTGATCCCCTACGTCATCCATAACGACTCCATTTTCTTCTTCTATCCTGTCATCAGACAAGTTCTCTACGTAACATAGATCTTCAGTGTAGGTTACTCTCTGAAACGTATCCCCTTTCTTCTATGAGTTTGAAAGTGGAATTCCCACTATACTCTTAATGTTTCCACTCTTTCTTTTAATTTCACCGAAGGTTGTTTTGACTTTTTTATATGCTGAGTCACTCCTCACAACTTTCATTTAGTTTTCAATTTCTTGACAACCTTCCTGCAGCCATCTCCCCTTGGCTGCCCTCCAATGCCTATTTATTTCATTC
This sequence comes from Schistocerca cancellata, assembly GCF_023864275.1. Taxonomy (NCBI): domain Eukaryota; kingdom Metazoa; phylum Arthropoda; class Insecta; order Orthoptera; family Acrididae; genus Schistocerca; species Schistocerca cancellata. The sequence goes on from NC_064627.1 coordinate 750,757,460, forward strand.
CTAAGAATCTATATTGCTGAATTTCTTTCTGTGCCTATACGTTTTTACACTTCATTCTTTCGTCAGTCGATTTAATTCTTTCATGTGTGACTCAGGATTTCTTTGCAATTGTCTTCCTTGTATCAATGTTTGTCTGTCAAACATCTGTGATTGTCCCTTTTAAACACGTCCAATCCTCTTCAACTGAACTGATTACTCTGATGTTCCTTATAGCAGTATCCTCACTCTTAGCGAACTTCAAACACGTGTCGTCATTCCGCATTACTTCAGTATTCCACTTCATCAACATTGACTCTTTGGGACGATCCTTTTGAACTTAAACTACTCTTCGTCAGTACTAAATTATGATCTGAGTCTGCATTTGTGCATGGGTGCACCTTACAATTCGATATCTGATTTCGGAATCTCTCTTTGACCGTGATGTAATCCAGCTGGAACCTTCCTATGTCTCCGGTTCTTTTGCAAGTATTCCTCCCATTCTTTTGATTCTTGAACAAAATATTCGCTATGACCATCTAAAATTCCTTGCAGAACTCTATTAGTCTTTGTCCACTCTCGTTCTTACTACCTAACCCATATTATCCTGCCACTTTTCTTCAATTCTTTTCCCTACAACAGTTTTCCAGTCCTTCGTGACTATTAGATTTTCATCTCTCTTTACATTTTGAATTAGCCATTTGATATCCTCATATGCGTTACCTCTTCATCTGCTGCTACTTTTGCATGTATACGTGAACTACCGTTGTGAGCGTTGTTTTCTGTCGATTCTGCTGAAGACAGTCCTATCACTGAACTGTTAACAACAGCTCATTCCGTACCCTACTTTCTCATTCATAGCGAGTTCTACTAGCGCTATATAGTTTTCTGCTGATGTTGATGTTACCCTTCATTCGTCTAACATAAATCCTTAGCTTCCTTCTATTTCACTTCATACACCCCCACTGTATCCATATTGCACTTTTACATTTTTTTTCCAGATTTTATAGTTTCGCTACTACGTTCAAACATCTGACACTTCATGCTCTGAGTCTTAGTTTGTTATTCCATAATTTTCTCATGATGACAGCCCCTTTCGCAGTACCCTCCCACAAATCCGAACGGGGGAGTAATCCGGAATTGTTTGCCAGTGGAGGATTCGTCATGACACTTTTCAGGTACACCCTTCATGTCCTATTGATTGATATGATTGCGTTCTGCGTCCTCATGCCGTTTATCATTCCTGTTTCTTCCGCCTTTAGAGGCAGTTTCCCACCTGAAGGACAACAGACTGGCTGTCCGCTCCACCGCCCTCTTCGACTAGACCGTTACAGGACGAGGGCGACTTCTTAGGATGGAAATTTTTGGCCGCTATTGCTGATGATTTTTATTCAAAATTTAAGCCTATTTCGAACGCAGCATCCTTAAGTTACTACTTAAAGACACAAGCCTAAAGAACGGGTGCAATTACCACTGTACTATTGCACAATGGTGTTGACAATATAATAGGGTAGTATAGAGGAGAACGTCAAAAATATTGCACAATAGTACCCTAGATTCCCCCCGATTCTGCAGAGAATCTCCGCATTGCCTATCTTATCGTTCCACCTAATTTTCAACTTACTTTTGTATGACCTCAAACGCTTCGATTCACTTCGTTTCCAATTTTACCACAGTCCATTATTCACTTCCGTATAATGCTGTGCTCTAAACAGATATGCTCATAAATTTCTTTCTCAAATTAAGTCCGATGTTCAATACTTTCAGATTTTTCTTGTCCAGAAAAGTCGTCTTTTCCTGCGCTAATTTGCGTTTTATGTTCTCCTTCCTTCGTCTGTCAAGGATTATTTTGCTTCGAAGAGAGCAGAGCTCCAGAGTATCATTTACTTCATTAGCGCCGATTTTCATGTTAATTTTTTCGCTAATATGATTTTTCTTTTCTTTACTTTCGTTTATCGTCAGCTAACTCTAATCTTTCCCTCTTGGTCCCTGTACATGATGTAGATTCTTCTTATTTCCCTAGAGCTGACTCACACATTTCACATGATTTCAAACATTTGCACCCTTTTACATGGTCGAACCATTTCTCCAGATCGATAAATACCATTAACGTCACTTAATGTTCCGTAAGTCTCGCTTCCAATTTCAATCGCAGCAAAGTCGGAACTACCTCTCTCATGCCCTAACCTTTCCGAAAGCCAACTGATCGTCATCTAACAGATCGTCAGTTTTCATGTCGAGTCTTCTCTGCATTATTCTTATCATTAACCTGAATGCTTGAGCCGTTAAGGTGATTGCACGATAGTTCTCGCATTTATCTGCGCTTTATAATGTCGGGACTGTGTGGATGATTGCCTTCCGAAAGTCTGACGGTATATTTCCAGACGGACAAATTTTAAAAACCCACATGAATAGTCGCTTAGTCGCCACTTCCACGTCAGAAATTTAAGTAATATTATCTATCCCTTCTGCCTTATTTGTTAGCAATTCCCCCAGAGCTTTCTGAAACTCGGACCCTAATACTGGATCCCCTATGTCTTGCAAATTGTCTCCCATTCTGCCTCAAAGACGTCACCAGACAAGTCCTCCCATCTTAGAGGTCATCGATGTGCTCTTTCCACGCGTTTGCTCTGTGCTCTGTGCTTAGGGGTGGAAAGTCCATTGCACTCTTAGTGTCGTCACCCTTGCTTTTGACTTCATGGAAGGTTGTTTGACTATTCTTTTCAATGAATCAATTCTTTCGAGAACTATTCCTTTTCGATTTCTTCACATTTTTCCTGCAGCCTTTCCACATTGGCTTAACTGCACTTTCTATTTATTTCATTTATAAGTGACTTATACTTCCCCGAAATTTTTTATACGTCCTTCTTTCGTCGTGTACTACTACAACTTCCCTGCAGTTACCTTAGTCTGTCCAACTTTCGTCATCGACCTTTCTAGAGATGTCCATCTCTCTTCAACTCAGCCGCCTACTGTGTTGTTCGTCACAGCAGTATGCGTTCCGTCAGAGAGCTCGAAACACATTTCACCATGCCTCTCTTCGTCAGCATCCCACTTCCTTTCACACGACCCTTCCGCTACTTTGCATCATTACAAAATTGTGATCGGTGTCGATAATTGCTCCTGGGCATGCCTTACAACGCAATATCTGATTTTCGAATCATTGTCTGACTGTGATGCAATCCAGTTGAAATTTTTCCGTATCTCAGACCATTTCCAAGTATACGAGCAGCTTACGCTCTTGTGATTTCTGAACAACGAATTCCCTATTACTAAATAAACATTATTGCAGAACGCCATTAGCCTTCCTTCTCTTTCAATCCAAGCCCGTATTCTCCCTTAACTCCTTATTCCTTCTCGTATTGCGGCTTTCCAGTCGTTCATGTTAACAAATTACTATCCCCTTTTATGTAGGGAATTATCCGTTCAGTATCATCATACTCTTGGGGATAGTCGAGGCTCTTATGTTGCTGGTGCTATTTTTATGAATGCTACTATTATTTTCAAATAATTCCTGCTTGTTCTTAAGAAAACTACACAAGAGAGTAAATGTATTGTTTCCTAAACGAAGTTAGAGTATGGATCCAGATATTATCCTTAACGCACGTTTCTACACGATGAATTCTTTGTGTCTGTATGTATAATTGCCCCAGAAACATATTTCACATTACAAGAAAGAATGAAATCATGCGAAGTAAACATTTCAGTGATATTTTTACAAAATCAGTAATTATACTTAAGGCAAAAGTTGCTAAACACCAGTGTCGGAGAAGTGCAATGAGCATTGACAGGTCTTACTCTGCTCTATATAGCCGATTACTGGAGGTCAGTAATATGCTTTTCTCATTCTTTCAATCTCTGTATGTTAATTGAATTGCTGTTGCCTACGTGCTGTCGATCGCCAACCACATACCATGTGCAATAATAAATAAAAACACAAAAATAAGATAATTTTACACAGAAAAATTGCGTTTGAAGTTATACTGCTCTCAATACTAACTGCAACAGCTATACTGTATTTCACATTGTCTTTTTTACTCCAACTTAGTTTAACGGGTCTGCAGTCACTAGATTTGACATCACCCAACAATTTTGCTCGCTGTCTCAAAAGAGAATTCGTACACATGTATTATGCTTTCATTGTGGACGAAATTAATTACTGTAACCACTCTATGAATAGTTCACCTGTTATTTGTCTCCATTTCACAACAAAATGCAGCTACATGGCAACCGAAAACCACCAAGGCAGATAATTTTCTGCACTTTGATTTCCATCTATGTTTGATTTTCTTGATTTCTCTTTGACGGAAGGACCGAGAAATACAAAGGAACAGAGGACGTAAGAGGCAGTGAGAAAGGCCAGATATGACGACACACACACACAGACACACACACACACACAGAGAGAGAGAGAGAGCGAGAGAGAGAGAGAGAGAGAGAGAGAGAGAGAGAGAGGGAGAGAGAGAGAGAAGCGAACCGTGTGTGCTAATGAAACCAGACTGACGTCCTGGTTGTATCATCTTGCGCAATAATTGTATTTGGTGAAATTGGCTCTGCATGAAATAAAAATAATAAATAAATACAATTATTTTCAGCGACGCTAATTTCAACCAGTCTTGGGAACCAAAATTGGGTTTTATTTCCGATTGGAATTAAGTTTACAGCTAAGTACGATATATGTGATTTCAGTTTGGATTTGAAAGGATCACACTGGACCTATAATCGGTATGAAATGCGCAACACACACTGTAATAACGACGATGCTGTATAAAACGAAGCTATGATGTGGGCAGTGATGTGGTTTGAAGTGAATCAGCTGGTATTAATTCAATCACAAACGCGATCACATATAGATCGGCAAGAGGCTGTAAACACATTTTATTGGGGATAATTTAACGAAGTATAAACATTTCATTTAACACTCAAGGTAGTATAAGAGGAGATACCGTACTCCTATTATTTATTTCATAAAATGTATATATAGCCGAAAAAGTGCTATTTACCTCACAGCAAGCTAACGACACGTTTTACTGATATGATGCAGAAAAAACCAGCGAGTTCAACTGCAAAACTTTTTCAGGCACACAAATTTCTTCACTTATTTTGTGCTTCAAAAATATATTCCGTGCTTTTTTTCTTTTACTCCTTAAAAAATTCGAGCCTGGAACTGAAATCAGTATACAGATGATGGCTTTGGCCAGCTAATCGTAGAAAAGAGTGAATAAAATGTGCTTATAGTTTCTAAATATTCGGCATAGCAAACCAGCACAAGCAACCATGTGAAAGGAAAGAAATTTTCACTCTACAGAGGAACGTGCGCTGATATGAAACTTCCTGGCAGATTAAAACTGTGTGCTGGACCGAAACTCGAACTCGGTACCTTTGCCTTTCACGCGCAAGTGCTCTATCAACTGAGCTACCCAAGCACGACTGACGCCCCGTTCTCTCACCTTTAATTCCGCCAGTACCTCGTCTCCTACTTTCCAAACTTCACAGAAGCTCTCCTGCGGTCCGGCACACAGTTATAATCTGTCAGGAAGTTTCATATCAGCGCAAACTCTGCTGTAGAGTGAAAATTTCATTGCAGAAACATCCCCCAGGCTGTGGCTAAGCCATATCCTTTCTTACTGGAGTGCTAGATCTGCAAGGTCGCAGGAGAGCTTCTGTGAAGTTTGGAAGGTAGGAGACGAGGTGCTGGCGGAATTAAAGCTGTGAGGATGGAGCATGAGTCGTGCTTGGGTACCTCAGTTGGTAGAGCACTTGCCCGCGAAAGGCAAAGGTCCCGAGTTCGAGTCTCAGTCTGGCACACAGTTTTAATCTGCCAAGAAAGTTTCAACCATGAACATGTTATAATCCGTTCTAGTGGCAGCGTAATTGCTGTCTTTTACCGAAGAAGTTACCAGCATCGTACTACATTAAAAATTTGTCCGAGGAGCTTCTACAATAAATGTCGAAACGAGAGACTGAAGACAAAGGATTTTATACCTCGTCGACGATAGGATCGTTAGGAACAGGAATATTCAGAGTGAACCATCAATCATTTTGTAGATTACTATTTCGTCAAAACGATGGGATATTTTAATCAGCTAGTTTTCCAGACATCTAAACATCTATAAGGTCGTATCTCCCGAACTACGCGTCACGCACTGATACAGTTCTTTAGGTACATTTGGTGGTATACGTGGATACTGTCTGCAAACTATGTTGCGAATGAAGTCTGTAGCAAATAAGTAATAAATTCAACAGTAATGTCTGATGATGTTGTTTTCTACATGAGCAGTGAACATCTAGTGAGTGATAAACTTTTCTCCTTTCATCTTTTTGTGGGGATTGTCAGCGAGAAACAGTTTCGTAATGGCTTGAAATTATGTGGAAAGTTTGTTAGAAGTCGCTAAATGCTGTCATACTAAAATAAGGGATGAATAAAGTCCGGGTATTTGCGCGCCATCATTTATGCTGCCTCAAGACAAACACACAGTTTCTGACTGTAATACTTGTACTATTGTATTAAACTTTTAACGTCAGGTAATATCTCTTAATGTGTAAACTTTGACAGCATTTTAAATTTTTAAATTCGATTAATAATTATGTGAAATATTTAGTTTCCTCTCGAGGCGGTTACATACGACCAGCAATTTATATCTGGTTCCAGGTTCTAGATACTCGCTTAGTAATTATAGAGGCTCTTCTGTCTTCTTAAATTCTTGGAATCAGTAAGAACAAAGGAACCACTTGCCTCTAATTTTACTAATGCAAGAGGATTCAGATAAGTTTCTTCATTATTCCTTACGGATTCAGAAACAACACTTGTAATAAAAAACTAACAATATGGCAGTTTGTTAATATATTAGTATCAATTTTATCTTTGAAATTGTCAGTTGTAACATCGTAGCTTCGCTACACATAGTTCTTTTCTAGATGCAGTAAATTCACCTCGTTGTGTGGTGATTCTTCTTGTGTGTGATATTTCTTAGAACAGATTATGCTTAGGTTCGTTAGTGTTCTTCTGTGACTGTGTTTGCAAAAATAGTGGTAGGACCGGTGTCCATCGATTTTTCCACAAAGTAAAATTATATTCTTTTATTTTCTTAGAGGTCAATCTTATCGAACGTAGTACTGTTATTTCGCTTTTTAAGATTATCCCAGACACAAAAATCCAGAGCATTGAGGTCATATGACCTTGGGGACCAAGATATAGCCTCTGGTCGAAATATCCACCTTTGACCACAATGGCGAGTCGGATGTCCTCATCGGCAGCGAAAAGTGCCGGTGCCTCATCATTTGTATACTACAGTCCCAAACCATGAGTCAAGGGTGAAACTTGAGGGCAAATATAGTGGAACTTAGTTGAAAAGTTTGCGTTTCATACTGATTTCCGCTGTCTTGGACAAGACACTGATGCCAGTGCCAGCCAATACTCACACATTCGCAATCTGGCGGTCTGTGTGGCCAAATCATTATCTCGAATTGTCCAGAATGTTCTTCAGACCAATCGCGAACAATTGTGGCATTGTGGTCCATATATGAATGCCTTTAAATGGTTTCCAACTAGACGAACATAACCATTTGGATTCAATGATCGGTTTACTTGAATTAGAGCACTCAGTGCTTCCCATGTAAACATCGCCCACACCATTATGGAGCCGCTACCAGCTTGCACAGTGCATTGTTATCAACTTGGGTCCTTGGCTTCGCACCACGCGAGGTGGAGCAGTGGTTAGCACACTGGACTCATATTCAGGAGGACGACGGTTGAATCCCGCGTCCGACCATTCTGATTTAGGATTTCTGTGATTTCCCTAAATCACTCCAGGCAAATGCCGGGATGGTTCCTTTGAAAGGGACGGCCGACTTCTTTCCCGTCCTTCCCTAATCCGATGAGACCGATGAGCTCGCTGTCTGGTCTCCTCCCCCAAACAACCCCCAGCCTTGGCTTTGTGGGGTCCGCGCCACATCTGTTGCCAACTGAAATCGGGACTCATCTCACCAGGCAAAGGCTTTTCAGTTTTCTAGGGTCCAAACGATATGATACAACCTCAGGAGAGGCGCAGCAGGCGATGTACTGTTAACGAAGTCACTCACGTCGGTCCTCTGCTGCCATAGCCCATTAACGCCAATTTTCTCCGCACTGTGCTAACGGATACGTTCGTAGTACGTCCAATACTGATTTCTGATGTTAGTTCGAATAGTGTTGCATGTCTGTTAGTCCTGATTACTCTAAGAAAACGCCGCGGCTATTGGTCGTTAAGTGAAGACCGTCAGCCTCTGCGTTATCCGTGGTAATAAGAAATGCCTGAATTTTGGTATTTTCGGCACAGTCTTGCCTCTGAATCTCGGAGTATTGAATTACCTAACGATTTCCGAAATGGAATGTCCCATGCGTCCAGCTCCAAGTACGATTCCGCGTTCAATGTCTGTTAACTCCTGTTTGCGGACATAATCACGTTTAAACATTGTCGCATGAATCACCTAAGTACAAATGACTGCTCCACCAGCGCACTGCCTTTTTATACTTTGTGTTATGCGACACTATCGCCATCTGTGGGTCGTGCTCCGTAGTCAATAGCTCACGCCCGGTGAGTTGAGCACTTTCTTTGCCGGTTCGAGAGTTTTTGGCCTCTCTCTGTGATTGGAAGGAAGGGATGGAGCGAACGAGATGGAGGAGGTCGAAGCCGGCGGGGGTTGATAGTGGTGTCCGGAGGGGCGTACGTGCTTCTTGCGGAGCATTTGCTTGGCACTGTCAGATTTTCTAGTGCGACCACCGTGAGCCGGCGTTTAACATAGAGGGCGATGGACTTGTTGATGTGATTGGAACCGGCCGCGGTGGCCGTGCGGTTCTAGGCGCTGCAGTCCGGAACCGCGGGACTGCTACAGTCGCAGGTTCGAATCCTGCCTCGGGCATTGATGTGTGTGATGTCCTTAGGTTAGTTAGGTTTAAGTAGTTCCAAGTTCTAGGGGACTGATGACCTAAGATGTTAAATCCCATAGTGCTCAGGGCCATTTGATGTATTTGGCTTGGCGAGGCTACCCCTGTCCTGGCTGTGCTAGTTAGGGTGGTTTCGGATTTCCTCGTGGAGAAGTCAGCGCGATTTGGCAAAGGCTACGGATCGAGCCCCAGGCTGCCCTAGTCGCTCGGAACGCATTCATTGTGCGACTTCGCCGGACACCAGGTCATCGCCTTTCTTGGTTTTCCGGTCGAGGAGAGAGCCATGTCTTGTCCCCTTCTGTTTACGGGTGAGGATCATTTGTAATGTTCGCCAGAAACGTGTCTCCGTTTTCTGCAGTTGTTTGAAGTAGCTTGTCACTTGACTTCTGTTTTTCAACTTCAGCTGTGCTGCGTTCCCCCATTTTGCATTTAATTGGCGATTATCTGAAGGGGCCACTGGCATGTGCTCAACTGCCTCCTGTGCGGAAATTGGCTTATCTGTTTTAACTAGAACTTTAAACTGTTTTTTCCTTGTGATTTTTATTTTAAAGCCTTGCGGCCTGTACTCAGTTTTATGTACAGATTTCATCTTGCCACTGTATTGAACTTAAGAAAGGGGATCCTCTTTAATCAGTAGCAGTGACTTGGTGTTTGCAACAACTCATTAACGGAATAAGTGCAGTATTTCATATGGTACTCAAATCGTGCTTACATCATATCAACTATACACACTTCAAAAAATTTTTGCATCACCCTGGTTCCCAGAATTCCTGAAGATAGTCATTGACTGTGGATATTATATCACAGACACAATACCTTTGACTGTTCAGAGATGTCACTAAAAACGTCCAAATATGTAAACAGCCAAGCATGATTAGCGCCTATTGGACGGAGGGGGACAGATAGCCGATCAGTTCCAGTCATTCCACCAGGAAGGAGGTACACAGCTCGTGTTGTCTGTAATTCAGCCATGCCTAGACGGCCAATACCGCGGTTCGATCGCGTCCGCATTGTTACTTTGTGCAAGGAAGGGCTATAAAGAAGGGAAGTGTTCAGGCGTCTCAGAGTCGACCAAAGTGATGTTGTTCGGACATGGAGGAAATACAGAGAGACAGGAATTGTCGATGACATGCCTCGCTCAGGCCGCCCTAGGCTACTACCGCAGTGGATGACCGCTACCTACGGATAATGGCTCGGAGGAACCCTGACAGCAACGCCACCATGTTGAATAATGTTTCTCGTGCAGCCATAGGACGTCGTGTTATGACTCAAACTGTGCGCAATAGGCTCCATGATGCGCTACTTCACTCCCGACGTCCATGGCGAGGTCAATCTTGCAACCACGACACCGTGCAGCGCTGTAAAAATAGGGCCAACAACATGCTGAATGGACCGCTCCGGATTGGCATAACGTTCTCTTCGCTTATGAGTGTCGCACATGCCTTCAACTAAACAATCGTCGGAGACATGTTTGGAGGTAACCTGGTCAGGCCAAACGCCTTAGACACACTTTCCAGCGAGTACAGGAAAGTGGAGGTTCCCTGCTGTTTTCGGGTGGCATTATGTGGTGCTGAGGTACACCACTGGTGGTCACGGAAGAAGCCGTAACTGCTGTACGATACGTGAAAGCCATCCTCCGACCGACAGTGCAACCATAACGGCAGCATATTGGCGAGGCATTCGTCTTCGTGGACGACAATTCGCACCCCCATCATGCACATCTTGTGAATGACTTCCTTCAAGATAACGACATCTCTCGAGTAGAGTAGCCAGCATGTTTTCCATACATGAACCCTTTCGAAAATGCCTGGGATAGATTGAAAAGGGATGTTTATGGACGACATGAGCCACCAAGCACTCTCAGGGAGACGTGTTTGGAGGTAACCTGGTCAGGCCAAACGCCTTAGACACACTTTCCAGCGTGTACAGGAAAGTGGAGGTTCCCTGTTGTTTTGGGGTGGCATTGTGTGGGGCTGTCGTATGCTGCTGGTGGTCAAGAAAGGCGCCTTAAAGGCTGTATGATACGTGAATGTCATCCTCCGACCGATAGTGCAACCATATCGGCAGCATATTGGCGAGGCACTCGTCTTCATAGACGACAATTCGCACCCCCATCGTGCACATCTTGAGCATGACTTTCTTCAAGTTAACGACATCGCTAGACTAGAGTGGCCAGCTTGTTCTTCAGACATGAAACCAATCGAAATGCGTGGGATAGATTGAAAAGGGCTTTTTATGGACGACGTGTCCCATCAACCACTCTGAGGGATCTACGCCGAATCGCCGTTGTGGAGTGGGACAATCTGGACCAACAGTACCTTGATGAACTTGTGGATGGTATTCCACGACGAATACAGGCATGTATCAATGCATCAAGCGAGAGCAGAGATCAATTCTCCTGCCTGAAGATCATGTACACAAGTTTTATTGAAGAACGCCGTTCGGGACGAGCTGCAATTCATTTTTAACGCCAAAAGGGTAGTTAAATAGTTAAAAACTGTTAATGAGTTTGCTGAAAGGCGTGTTAGATTAATTTAAGGTTTTCACCGACTACTGATCGTAGATGAGGAACAAAAGGAATTCGTATTTCACTGTATTCAGGAACATCGTAGACTGTACCCGGATTCCAAGAAAGAAACACTGAAAATTACATATTCTTGCGAATACTAAACACATCCAAAAAGCAAAAATGTGTTTGATTTTGATTTTATGCAGCCATCAGTAACTATTACACTACCCAAATGCTGAGCTGAACACTCTCAGTATTAAAATTTGTCGCTCTAGTTGACGTGAGTTAATGTGTGAGACAAAATTTTTTTCCAGAGTAAATCCTATCAAATAGAAAACATTTAAGAGATGAGCGAAAATTTTTTTCAAATAAAGAAAAATTAAGATACAATAAGGGGCACCCTAGTGTGTACTGGCGCGGAACTTTAATTTCGGAACGCTGGTGGTGCAACCCTGGAATTTATTAAAAGCTGTAATATCCAGCCGCGTGCACTACTTTTGTCGCGTTTAGGTAATATTTTCAGTTTTGATTTGTAAACAGGTAAACCGAAGTCATTATTGGGACCAGAATTAAATGGGCTTGGCACTTATAGAACAGTAATTGTTCGCTGAGGGTTTTTTTTTTAGATTATAGCTTTGGAGCGCAAAACAGCTATGGTCATAAGCGCCCATTCGCTGAGGTTACATTCACATTCTAATGATACGTAGTTCAGTGGCTGCAGAAGTACTTTCCGTTAGAGATCGAAACATCAAGAGATTAACGTGTGATAAGTCAGATGCGCTCTGTTCTTGAGAATTATTTACAGTGTACGTCATAATGCACATAGATATTTTCAACACAGAAGCTTCACATGCACAATAAGTAATGGTTACATACAGCCACTAGTGAGCATGAAGTAACGTGAACAGCCAGAGTAAAGTCTTTGGGTATCACTGAAATGTAAAGGTAATAATTGTCTTAGAAAACTTACATAGCACACAACAGATTTTTGTGTTTTATATTTTCGATGCTCAGAGTTGCTATTAGGCTGTTGGAATTCACTGTTTGGATCGGACAGGAAGGTCTTTGGCCTGTTGACCTGTCGCGAGAGTAATAGGAACGACATCTCATTTCGGTAGCAATAAAACAAAACGTATCGTGCCAAAAGAACTGCTTCACAAAAGTAATTACGCAACTGGATTGGATTTCATATATGTAATTAAAAAGTACGTGGCTTCTCTCGTAAAAAGAACTCACGTATTTAAACAGTGCATTCATTATGAGCGCTTTAATGTCACAAGAAACTCTCAGTGCAACGATTCTGGCAAGAATCGTACGTGTACTACTCAACATTGTGACAAACAGTTTTCCCTTTTACCATGCTCTCCTCATCGGCAACTAAAGTAGAGTATCACATTAGGATATGTAGTGTTCCTGGCGGACATATTTGGCTGAATGGTCTTCTTGCTCATTTCCCCAGTCTCCCACTTTCCTCGCTAACCAGTAAATTGATACATGCTTCCCCCGCTGTTGATATAGAATTAGTTTGCCCTGTATGTTTCGTACCATTTGCTCTGCTGGTTTCATTTGCAGCAATTCCTCGACCTGTTTTATGTTGAAAAAAGAACATTTTAACTGACTGATGTCCTCGTCGTGGTGTCCCACCTTTCTTTGAAAGTCTTTGGGAGAGAACACCTGAATCAGCTGCCCTTAAACCAGCTGTATGTAGGAGTTATGTGGACGATACTTCCATAGTGTGGACACCTCAGCTCCATTTATAATAAGTTTTGTTTCACTACGGAAATAAAAAGAGATCGTGGTCTATCTTCCTCGGATGTCTATGTTAGAGAGCAAAATGCTGGCTCTCTGGAACGTTTGGTTTATCGCAAGCCCATTCATATTTACAAGCGTCGAGTTCTCAACACCTGTTGCAAATCATGAGCGCACAAACACTCGCACACGGAATTCGCATAGTTTCAGGTCTAGACAGTTTGCCTAAAAAGCTCGCTCACGTAAAGTTACTGTTCAGGGAAAATCGCTACTCCACACATTGGTTTAACAGGGAACTATCAGTTCAAAGAAAGAATGGGGGATAAAGTGAAGAACACGTCAGTAAAATCTTTGGCTTTTCTTAAATTTTTAGGCAACATTTTGTTTGCGGTAGCAAGAATATGCTACATTTCAGGTGGAAGTGTAGGGCACTAAGGGAATGGGAGGGAATGTGGAAGGTCTTGCTATGATGACACCTCATCCGCTCCAGTACCTTCGGAATAAGCTACAGTTTTGAGCTGTGTGAAGCGTATTCATTTAGAAAGCGAATTCTGAAGACGTCGTCGGGGAGAGCGATTTAGCAGCCCTGGCTCCCATCACTGTGTACCACGTTAACACCGTGAAGCATTCTTAAAACACTCTAAATCAAATATCTGAAAGTTAAATTCGACGTGTCGTCTACAATTATTGTGTGCCCCTGAAGTAATGAAGTTAGAGTAAACATTTATGCAATATTCTTTCGGTACTTGAAGCACCAGTGAAATGCACAGTGTTACTGAACCACAATAAGACTTTTTGTTTTAGCAGGCTTTCGAATTTCTAGGACATCGTCAGTATATTTAGATCTGCTCTATACTTGACGTGAATCATTAATATAAGTGACAACCGTCTCAAAATGTAGTAAATATGGGGATCTCAAAGGTTCTATTCGCCCACGATCAAATGTTGAAAACTCGTTCCATTGTTATTTTTAAAATTAACATATTTGACTTGATGGTCTTCTTGCTCATTCCAAAAAAATGTTCAAATGTGTGTGAAATCTTATGGGACCTAACTGCTAATGTCATCAGTCCCTACGCTTACACACTATTTAACCTAAATTATCGTAAGGACAAACACACACACCCATGCCCGAGGGAGGACTCGAACCTCCGCCGGGACCAGTCGCACAGTCTATGACTGCACCGCATGAGACCGCTCGGCTAATGCCGCGCGGCTCTTGCTCATTCCCCCACTTTTCCATTGTCCCTGTTATCCAGTAAATTGATACATGCTTCCCCCGCTGTGAATATGGTAGCAGTTACTTTAACAACAGAGTTACGAAAAGGCGTTACTGTGGTCGGAATCATTGTTTTCTCATGCTCCATTGGATGTTCAGTGGAAATACAGTGCTCGGCAATAGGAAACTTCCTTGGTTGCAAAAGGCGGGCGCAACGTTGATGTTCAGTATAGCGATCTTCCATGGTGCATGTTGCACGGCCAATGTAAGACAAGGTATTTTATAAATTCGGCAATAACAAATCGTCCTTCACTGATCCCAGAAGGTCTGCAATCTTATATGGCGGACGGACAACCACTTTCACCTGAAATTTGCGGGTGATTCTTGCTAGCTTAAACAAAATGTTGCCCACAAAAGGCAGAAAAGCTAAAGTCTTTGTCGATGTGTTCTCCTATTTATTCCCTGTTCTTTGTATGAGCTGACAGCACCCTACTAAACTGCCGGGTCGAGTATCGATTTTTCTTGAACACTATCTGTAGGGGAGCGAGCTCTTTAAGGCAAACTGTCTAGACCTGAAGCTGTGTGAGCCCTGTGTGCAAGTGTTTTAAGCATTCACACAGTTTGCAACGGGCGATAACAACACGATGCTTGTAAATACAAATCAGTATGCTTGCGATAAATTAAATTATCTAAAGAGCCATAATCCTGCTGTGTAACTAGACATCCAAGGAAGATAAACAACCATCTTTCTTCATTTTAGTAGTGAAGCGAAAGTTATTATGAACGGAGCTGAAGTGATGAAGAAACCCAGTTAATTTATATTCTCTATGAGGCCACACTATAGATGTATCGTCCACATATCACCAACACGCAGATTGTTCAAGAGAAGTTGATTCAGGTGTTCTCTTCCCAGAGACCTTGATAAAACGACGATATCAGCCAATTAAAAATATTCCTGGTTGAACATAAAACAGGCATAGTAATTAGCGTGCCGAAACAGAGCAGTGAAGTCAACCTGAAACTTATTGCGAATTGGAGCCATAGATTCTACTAGAGGGACCTTTGTATATATATAAAGATACCTCGTCAAAACTAACTGAACGATCCTGGCTGGTTAGACGGCGAGTCCACAGTCTACTGATACTGTCAGCTGAGCTACGGATGTGATGAGAGCATCTGTCCACAAACGGTCTTGCAGTGATCTTGTGAAGGCTCCTCCGTGACGTAGTAACTTAGCCTCTGCAGAAAGGGCTGCGCAACGAAACCTACGAGAGGACGCTGATGTGGTGGTGCTGAAGGCTGCAAAGGTAATGCAACCGCAGTGTTACCTAGTAGTTTGTAGGATTATAAGACGTATGGTCTGCTAAGTGATCCTAGCTGTTGGAGGATTGATTACGCGCCTTCAGGACGTGTAGCAATGGGAAATTACTGCTCTCCTGAATTCCTCCTGCTTGCCTCAAGTGATCATCAAGACGTTAACATTTTCGTAAGTATATATAATACGATACTGAAAGGCCCTGACCAGTTACAGATGACAAACTAGAGCAAAATTTCAGCTGTCCTGCAATTGTCAGACAGCCACATAAACATCTCTATGTAGTACTAAAGTATATATTTTTCAGTTAGTAATTTTATAAATGTAAATACCATAAACTAAAAACCGTTGCGTACTACCCACAAAATGTCCTTAAATGTTACTTGACAAAGGGCAAATGAACCCACTGACGATAGTGAAACTTCGCCGAAACATATTTAGGAGTCAAAGACAACAAATTTGTGTGTGCTCAAGACATAACTACATTTGCATAATTACGTATTTGGTAGCAAACACATACAAAAAGAGGGCTTCAGTCACAAGATTAATAACTCCTAAACGAACGTCCTGTCACCTCACCGAATACGGTCTTAATTAACTTTGATAGTGAACTCTGC
The DNA here is from genome assembly GCF_023864275.1 of Schistocerca cancellata. NCBI lineage: Eukaryota > Metazoa > Arthropoda > Insecta > Orthoptera > Acrididae > Schistocerca > Schistocerca cancellata. The sequence continues at coordinate 750,773,771 of NC_064627.1, forward strand.
GCATGGCTGTTTGCAAACACAAGCTTTGCATGTCGTTACACGAAACTGACATTCAGATTCACATTTCTCTTCTTATGCAGAGATTCGTCACGTTATATTAACTAGTTCTCTCTGGGAGCACCATAAATTCATAGATGAGAAAGAGACGTGTTTCTCATTTCTAAGCGGATAATTTATTCGTTGTTCAGAGTATACCCCTACCTCCTTTACCAACGTTTGGTGGTGTCATTGTCGAGAGGACGTCAAGCGTTAAAAATGATCTTTGTAAATGAATCAGATAATAGGAACTGGTAGCTCTTTCAGAGACAATGGCGCTCTTCTGGATTTGTATTTGGAATTGTTTATCGTTGGTCAGTGACACTACCTCTATCATTTTGTAATCTAAAATAATCATTATAGATAATAAAGATTTTAAATATGAGAAATTAACTTCAATTTAGTTTCAGGGTTTTCTGTCTAAAACGTTATGTGTATCATTTCGTGGTAAAATCGATTATAAGTTGTGTCGAAACACTGAAAGTAGTAGTAACAATTTTCCCATGTATGTATTCGAACCACTGTTATGGTTCAAACTCGTTAACTGTTCTCAGATGGCCGAATGGCTCACTTACCGACATACGTGTAACAGTCTTAGGCTGAGTAAAAGTGATAAGTGATTAGGGATTGATGCATTGCCCTGCTTCATGGATTGAATTTTCAGCCTAACAACATTCTGTCAGTAATTAATGGAGGGCTCGCAAGAAACTGCCATGCTAATTTAAATACAAATATTAATTAATCTTCGAAAGTCGTTGCGCGTTCACTACAGCAGCATTGTTCTTGGATAACGAGCATCGTGGTAGAAAGCAGTTAATTTATGCCTGTTATTTACGAGTTCCTTCCAGGCAGACTAACTAAACAGAAAGCTGAGTTCAGTGTAATACAAGAGAATAACAACGTATTTGCACGTAATTAACAAGACTCAGCACCTTATGCGAGCCTCACATTTTACAAAAATTAACTCACTCAAAGTAAATATGGCATGCGAGCAGTTTTTTCACCGTGAAAATATGAAACATATTTATTTGTAGCTCTCAACTTCCCTTATATTTCAGAGACGAGGAAACTAGAAACGCTGTCTTGGCGCCACTTTCATTCGATTCTAGGGCCGACACAATTTCTTTCAGCTGTCGGTTTCCAATCGACCTCATCTCTCACGCAGTCTCTTTGATCCTCCTCCTTCCCATGACTCTCGAGGCGGCATATTCCTCTTAAGGAAGATACCGCAGTTGTCTGTCAGGCGTGAAAAAATCATTGCGATATGAATATGCCATTTATCACTTAGGCAATATCTCAGCTTGTGTTTATTCCTGCAAATAACATATTTTTATCAAACGAGTGACACGATTATTGAACCACTCGACGTGTGCCAGGCAAGGGCTGGACTGAAATCATCGCTCTTCGCAGTGAATTAGGTTACACCAGTTTACCGAAATTCCATGAGGTGGAAACTGAGACAGATATGTCGACAAGCTCACATCCCTTCTCTTTCCAGCTGAGGTGCTGGTCATCATCGTGTGACCTAATTGTTGTGGTGTGACATTTACTCTTCCTTATTTAATATGTGGTAAATGACTAAATTTTGCTTTTGCACCAATATTCGATCCTTTATTTCTATCGTCTTTTCAGTGCTCACAGGGGGATGAATTTATAGAAATGCAGAAAGGTAGCGGGAGATTTCCAGTCGATAAAGATTTAACAGCCGGGGCAGATGTGGTGTAGGATACTTGATTACTTGATTATCCATACAGCAGCAATATTTCAGAGCTTTAAAAGAAACGAATCAATTCCAAATAATACAAAAAGGCAGGCGTCATCTGCAGAAGAAAACTTTTATTTGGCTTACTTTTCCATTTTCAACAGTTTAAACCGTCATCTTCAGACACGAAATAGACTCAAATCATTGTTAAGCCGAAATCAAAATGAAAATTGGACAGTAGTGTTCTACAAAGGGCTGGAAAAAATGCATGTACAAAACAAATAATTTAAAATAAAATTTACAAAGACAGAACGGCAGAAGTAAAACAGTTTTGTTAAAACAAATGTAGACTAATAATAATAATAATAATTATTATTATTATTATTATTATTATTATTATTATTATTATTAAAAATAATAGTAATACGTAAATAATTAACTTTTGTTCAGCCTCCTTTCCATAGTAATGATGTAGTTTATTATATTTCTTCTTGCGTGGTCCATGACTTATCGTCTATGTAAATGCTTCTCTTAATAACTTAATATGGTTTCATAAGATTTGATCCATACTTGCACTTCAATTGTAGCAGACCTCAGTGCTGATAAAATATATACTAGCACTCCAACTTTATATAGTCGTGTTCAATGCCCTCCATGTCACCAGTATGTTGGCTGACTTTCGTTGCACATATTATGCATGATTTGTAATTTGACAGTTCATTGTTTACTATTCATCACACATATCATATATTTTCAGTGAGTACACACACTGTCAGTTACTGTGTGGCAAAGATATGTTGTGGCTCTCAAGCATAACTACCGTTTATTTGTTTTAACAAACCTACTTTACTGCTGCTGTTCAATCTATGTATACTTGTTTTTAACATACTTGCTTTATATATATACAGGGTGGTCCATGAATCGTAACCGGGCCAAATATCTCACGAAATAAGCGTCAAACGAAAAAACTACAAAGAACGAAACTTGTCTAGCTTGAAGGGGGAAACCAGATGGCGTTATAGTTGGCCCGCTAGATGGCGCTGCCATAGGTCAAACGGATATCTACTGCGTTTTTTTAATAATATGAACCCCCATTTTTATTACATATTTCTGTAGTACGTAAAGAAATATGAATATTTTAGTTGGACCACTATATTTGCTTTTTTGATAGATGGCGCTGTAATAGTTACAAACATATGGTTCACAATTTTAGACGAACAGTTGGTAACAGGTAGGTTTTTTAAATTAAAATACAGAACATAGGTACGTTTGAACATTTTATTTCGGTTGTTCCAATGTGATACATGTACCTTTGTGAACTTATCATTTCTGAGAACGCATGCTGTTACAGCGTTATTACCTGTAAATACCATCTTAATGCAATAAATGCTCAAAATGATGTCCGTCAACCTCAATGCATTTGGCAATACGTGTAACGACATTCCTCTCAACAGCGAGTAGATCGCCTCCGTAATGTTCACACATGCATTGACAATGCGCTGACACATGTTGTCTGGCGTTGTCGGTGGTTCACGATGGCAAATATCCTTCAACTTTCCTCAAAGAAAGAAATCCGGGGACGTCAGATACGGTGAACATGCAGGCCATGGTATGGTGCTTCGATGACCAATACACCTGTCATGAAATATGCTATTCAATACGCTTCACCCGCACGCGAGATGTGTGCTAGACATCCATCATATTGGAAGTACATCGATATTCTGTCATGCAGTGAAACATTTCGCAATAACATCGGTAGAACATTACATAGGAAATCACCTTACATTGCACCATTTAGATTGCCATCGATAAAATGGGGGGCAATTATCCTTCCTCCCATAATGCCGCACCATACATTAACCCGCTGAAGTCACTGATGTTCCACTTACCGCAGCCATCGTGGATTTTCCTTTGCCCAATAGTGCATATTACGCCGGTTTACGTTACCGCTGTTGGTGAATAACGCGTCAAAAAATCTGTCATCGTCCCGTAATTTCTCTTGTGCCCAGTGGCAAAACAGTACACGAAGTTCAAAGTCGTCACTATGCAATTCCTGGTGCATAGAACTATGGTAAAGGTGCAATCGATGTTGATGTAGCATTCTCAACACCGACGTTATTGAGATTCCCGATTCTTGCCATATATATATATATATATATATATATATATATATATATATATATATATATATATATGGTGGTCTATTGATAATGACCAGGGCAAATATCTCACGAAATAAGCGTCAAACTAAAAAACTACAAAGAACGAAACTTGCCCAGTTTGAAGGGGGAACCAGATGGCGCTATGTTTGGCCCGCTAGATGGCGTTGCCATAGGTCAAACGGATATCCGCAGACCAGTAGCAGACAAACTGCGCGAGAATCGGGAATCTCAATAACGTCGGTGTTGAGAATGCTACATCAACATCGGTTGCACCTTTACCATAGTTCTATGCACCAGGAATTGCATATATATAGTGAGTCACCTAACGTTACCGCTGGATATATTTCGTAAACCACATCAAATACTGACGAACCGATTCCACAGACCCAACGTGAGGAGAGGGGCTAGTGTAATTGTTTAATACAAAGCACACAAAAATGCACGGAAGTATGTTTTTTAACACAAACCTACGTTTTTTTAAATGGAACCACATTAGTTTTGTTAGCACATCTGAACATAGAAAAAAATACGTAATCAGTGCCGTTTGTTGCATTGTAAAATGTTAATTACATCCGGAGATATTGTAACCTAAAGTTGACGCTTGAAACCTCCGACGTTCAGTTGCGTGTTGTAACAAACACGGGCCACGGTCAGCCAGCAGCATCTGCAGGGACATGTTTACGATGACGACCGTGTTTACGAGTGTGGCTGTAGTGCACTGTTGTGGTTTGGTCTAGCTGTCGCAGTGTCCGCATGTAGCGCTTGCTGCTATTGTTATTCTGCATTCGTCTCCGCACGCAGACCAACTGTAGTACACCGTGTTACCAGACGTCTGTGATAGTGTAGTGTTGTAGGAACTGTGACCATGGTGTATTCGAACTATGAAAAGGCGGAGACGATAGTCATCTATGGCGAGTGTCGACGAAATGCAGCTGAAGCCTGCAGGGTGTATGCAGAACGGTACCCGGACAGAGAGCATCCAACGTGCCGCACATTGCAAAACATCTACCGCCAACTGTATGCAGAAGGTATGGTCGTAGCACGCAAACGGGTCCGTAACAGGCCCGTCACAGGAGAAGCGGGTGCAGTTGGTGTGTTAGCTGCTGTTGCCATGAACCCACACATGAGTACACGGGACATTGCGAGAGCCGGTGGACTGAGTCAAAGTAGTGTCATGCGCATACTGCATCGTCACTGCTTTCACCCGTTTCATGTGTCGCTACATCAGCAATTACATGGTGATGACTTTAATCATCGAGTGCAATTATGTCAATGGGCATTAACAGAGAATGCGTTGCAGTTCTACCTGTTTACCGATGAAGCGGGTTTCACAAACCACGGGGCAGTGAATCTACGGAACATGCATTACTGGTCCGTGGACAATCCTCGCTGGCTCAGACATGTAGAGCGACAGCGACCGTGGACTGTAAATGTATGGTGCGGAATCATTGGCGACCACGTCATTGGTCCTCACTTCATTGCAGGGGCGCAAACAGCTGCAACATACATCGCGTTTCTACAGAATGATCTACCAACGTTGCTTGAAAACGTCCCACTGGAAACGTGTCGACGTATGTGGTATCAGCATGATGGTGCACCTGCACATTCCGCAATTAACACTAGGCTGACCCTTGACAGGATGTTCGACGGGCGTTTCATAGGACGTGGAGGACGCATAAATTGGCCAGCCCGTTCTCCTGATCTTACACCTCTGGACTTCTTTCTGTGGGGTACGTTAAAGGAGAATGTGTACCGTGATGTGCCTACAACCCCAGAGGATATGAAACAAAGTATTGTGGTAGCCTGCGGCGACATTACACCAGATGTACTGCGGCGTGTACGACATTCATTAGGCCAGAGATTGCAATTGTGTGCAGCAAATGATGGCCACCACATTGAACATCTATTGGCCTGACATGTCGGGACACACTCTATTCCACTCCGTAATTGAAAACGGAAACCACGTGTGTACGTGTACCTCACCCCTCAAGGTAATGTACATGTGCGTCAGTGAAAAAGACCAATAAAAAGGTGTTAGCATGTGGACGTAATGTGCTGTTCCAGTCTCTTCTGTACCTAAGATCCATCACCGTTCCCTTTGAATCCCTACGTAATTCGGTGCTCTCCGATACACACGATCGAACAGCGGAGGAGTGGACCTCAAGCGTCAACTTTAGGTTACAATATCTCCGGAAGTAATTAACATTGTACAATGCAACAAACGGCACTGATTACGTATTTGTTTATATGTTCAGCTGTGCTAACAAAACTAACGGGGTTCCATTTAAAAAAACGTAGGTTTGTGTTAAAAAACATACTTCCGTGCCTTTTTGTATGGTTTGTATTAACCAATTACACTAGCCCCTCTCCTCACGTTCGCCCAGTGGAATCGATTCGTCAGTATTTGATGTGGTTTACGAAATACTCGTATATCCAGCGATAATGTTAGGTGACTCACCCCCTATATATATTGCCAATTCTTTGCTGGAAGTTACCATCCGATTCTTATTTTGACGTTGGTTTATCAATGATTTGGGCCTCTTTCACTTATGAAGATGACAGGTTGAACTGTTGAACCCGGTAAACTGAAACAAATATATCTTTGTTGAAGTATTCTGCAGCTGCTGAACTACAGCTGTTAACAAAAAAATAACGAATTAATTGTTCCACATCTGGAAGTGGCAGCGCTGAGACACGACGAAGCAAGATGTAGACCTGTAAGTGGCATAGACATAAAATACTAGCAAATAAAATTTGTAATGCTCAACCAACAGCAACAATGGCGGTGAATGCCGGCCGCTGTGGCCGAGTGGTTCTAGGTGTTTCAGCTCGGAACCGCGCTGCTGCTACGGTCGCAAGTTCGAATCCTGCCTCGGGCATGGATGTGTGTGATGTCCTTAGATTAGTTAGGTTTAAGTAGTTCTAAAACTAAGGGACTGATGACCTCAGATGTTAAGTCCCATAGTGCTTAGAGCCATCTGAATTCAGGGACTGTTCCCAAACAATACGAAATGGGAGGAAGAGGTTAATTGTACTCACTGTTTTAACTTTTGTTTTGACGTCTATATATCCATCCCTCTCAAAAGACGATTTTCGTGCTGAGTTTCAGAAGGATCTGTGATTCAGCAGTTATTGTAGTGTACATCTGTGTGTTCAGAATCAGTGTTATGTTTCTACAAAATATACTTTCTGTGTTCTGCAAGCTATATTAAAAGTTATCTTCAAATTTACTTAAATGCCATTTATATATCGTGTGACTTTGTGGCGAACCAAGTGCCGTGGCTACACCTCAAAGGTGACGAACGAGTGAGATCGGGACTTCCCCGTCGCTCAGTCCAAGACCGAGCTGGCCACGCCTCATATCTACACAGGCACCTAGACAAAGCATTGACAATAATCAACAGTAAAATTATAATTAAAAAAATTGATATGATTTTAACCCATCTCGCAAAGTATTACGACATTATTGAAATAGGCTCATAGGTCGCTAATGACAGGAGCATTGTTATTTGAGCTTCTTTATTGCATTGCACGATTCAGGCGTAATGCAATAAAGAAGTTCAGCTAACATCTTGTGCCTGATATTAGTGACTTATCGGTACTGGTTATGGTCACAAACTTTATACACGACTTTTTGTCATACCTGAAATCATGCCAATGTAATATACATTGAGATTCAGTATGATTCACTAATTATCTTTCAAAAAAATTTATATTTTACGAAATTTCAAAAACCCGTAATGCTGATGATACAAAGCTGTAATTTAGGATGTATTGTCTGTTTTACATGAAAACATGATGCAGAAAATTTCAATTATCGAGTTATTTTTGTACTGAAATTGGTAAAATCATGATACCACAGTTAGCCTATAGAAAGAAGTTACAATAATGAAATTACCGCACTGTAGTAAAAAGACGTAATAAACTGTATCATGTCTCTAAAGATTTATTCGACTTTCCAGAGGTACAGACGGTAGAATGTAGACATTTCAGAGGTCACAATATACACTTGGTTCCTTTACAAAAATTGTAGATGTAATTTAAGAGTAATCCAACTGAAAGTTCCACAGATTACATAGAATACAGTACTGCTCATAGAGAACTTTGGATAGTCGCTAGTTTTAACCCAACAAAGATATATGAAGTTTTGTAGTCGAATAGGGTGCTACGGGAGCACTGCCGCAGGAACTCGAGGCGTTATAACAACAGGTGTTCTGTTTGCACACCGCTCCGAAGCAACACCAAAGGTTTAAAAGGACCACCGCGACGGTGTACAGAAGTTATCCGATCATCATCAGCCGCTTGTAATGTATCTCCCTGCGCTTCAAAATATGCAGTATTTCTATCCTCCCCCTTGAACGACAGACCTCGGATGGCAGTAAAAACGGCTGTCTTGAGTGTTTTTCGATCGAATTGATTGTCACGTATATTTCGTGTAAATGTGTAAATGTCAGCTTCCAAGGGTTAAAAATTTACTGGAAAGCCCGTGTTTCAATTTCGCTCGTTTTATATTGTGTAACGTTTGTAGTGTTGTAGAGAACCGCGTGCCAATTAGCGTAGCTTATTCACCAGTTTCAAGGCTAAAAATTAACTTTACGTACTTAATTAACAGATGGAGTGGTAACTAGCAATACCGCGAACTAAGAGTAGAAGCCGTTTCCGAACTGGATCGAGAATCGATTAAGACAGAAAAACTTTAATCAATTGCAAAAATTTTAATTGTGTGTGTGTGTGTGTGTGTGTGTGTGTGTGTGTGTGTGTGTGTGTATGTGTATGTGTGTGAACTTTCTTGAATGTACTCATTTGTTAAACGGGAATGGACTTACATTTGTAGTAGCTGACACCTATGTATTATACTCAGAGAGATAGAACATATGTTAGTTCCGGCGAGCTCAGCTGTGGAGGATTTGTAGAATGGAGACCATGGGTCGCACGTTCTCCATCGCTTTCTGGCTGTCCACACAAATAATTATCAGCCTCCTGTAAACGACAGTGGTATTTAAAAACCGTACGAAAAATCCAGCTTCCAGCAGACTCAAACTTAATGACAATAGATAGCCAACCGTCAGTAAATTATTTATTAGAAATAAACCCGCCATCCAACATATGTATCTTATTTTCTGCGTGGCCCAGCGGTTATAGGCACTTCAGTGTGGAACCGAGCGACCGCTACGGTCGCAGGTTCGAATCCTGCCTCGGGCATGGATGTGTGTGATGTTCTTAGGTTAGTTAGGTTGAAGTAGTTCTAAGTTCTAGGGGACTGATGACCTCAGATGTTAAGTCGCATAATGCTCAGAGCCATTTGAACCAAATATGTATTTTTGTACGAGAAATGATCTAGGTGTTCCCATACGCTACATCACACTTTTTCTCGGCCACTTTCGGTTTGAAAACAGGGAATTTATTGTGGTACGTTGTAGAATATTCACATGTCAGCCGTTACACTGTCATGAAGTTACGGCGGGTGGCTGCGCTATACGTAACCTTCAAAATGGCGTCCGTATCGGTGCATTCCAAACCGAGAGCTGTCACTGGGTTTCTTTTGCGGGAAAACCAGAGCATTGCAGATACTCATAGGTGTCTGCAGTATGTCTACGGAGACCTGACAGTGAACAAAAGCACGGTGAGTCGCTGGGCGAGACGTCGGTCACGCAAACCTGTACGATCTCCCGCGTCCACACACGCAGCTGTGAACCTACAGTGTTGGAACGTGCGGACGCTCTCATTCGAGATGAATGACGGACCACAGTCAAACACCTCTCTGCACAACTGGACGCCGCACGAGTTCACCAGTTGGGGTACTCAAAGGTGGGTGCCCTCTGGGTTCCTCGACGCCTCACAGAAGACCATAAAGAGCAACGAATGACCATCTGTGCGATATTGCTTGCTCTTTACGCACTGATCGTGAAAATTTTTTGTCGAACGTCGTCACAAGTGGTGAAACATGGATTCAAAATGGTTCAAATGGCTCTGGGCACTATGGGACTTAACATCTGAGGTCATCAGTCCCCTAGATGTAGAACTAGTTAAACCTAATTAACCTAAGGGTATCACACACATCCATGCCCTGGACAGGATTCGAACCTGCGATCGTAACGGTCACACGGTTCCGGACTGAAGCGCCTAGAACAGCTCGTCCACACCGGCCGGCTGGATTCAACAGTTCGAACTGCAAACAAAATGGCAGTTCCTTGAGTGGTGCCACTTTAATTTTCCTCCGAAGAAAAAGTTCAAAGCCGTATACTCAGCAGGTGAAATCTTGACGACGTTCTTTGGGGGCTCTGAAGAGTTTATTCTGTTCAGTGTCTTCCCTCATGGTGAAAAAACAAGTCCGATGTGTACTGTGCTACCTCCAGGAAACTGAAGAAATGACTTCAGCGTGTCCGTCACCACAAAAATGCTAGCGAACTTCTTCTCCATGACAGCTCAAGGCATCTCACAAGTCTACACTCCCGAGAAGACCTCACAAGACTTCACTGAACTGTTCTTCCTCGTTTACCCTCCATTCTGGACCCCGTACCTTCCGACTTCCATCTGCTCGGCCCAGTGAAGGCTGCACTGCGTGGGAATTAGTACGTGGATGATGGGGAGATTATTGATGCACCGAGACGTTGGCTCCGACACTAACCAGCAGAGTGGTACCATATGGGCATACTGGCCCTTCCAGTAATGTGGCTTAAGGCCACCGCATTGTACGGAGATATGTCGAAAAATATGGTTTTGTTTCCAAAAGAGATGGGAATAATATAGCGCACTGGAATCGTGAATAAAACCAACCTGCTGTCAGAAAATATTGTTGTATTACTTACTGAACGCCCCTTGTTGTTCCTTAACACCCCAGGTGGATACCAATGATTATTATTAGGTATTTGCGATGCCAGTTAGCTCAGTGTATTCCTAGATGTAATGTAGAGAGATAATTTGCCGTACTGACTTACTTCCATCACTTATCGCTATTCGGCAGGCGATTGTTTCATTGTTTCTGATTTGTTGAGGCACCGTAGGGAGACATAATCAATGAGGCGTAGATTTGCTATTTGTACTGACCGCAGCAGGTAACCAAATTTTGTAAAGGGATTCTCACTGTGCGGGAAGTGTGTACAGACACATGTACGACTCCCCTGTCGTTATCATAACGGCACTGGAATGGAGTGAATTAAATTGGGGTGTGTGCCTTAGTGTTCGCTCAACTGTTACGAGGGGTATACACTTCCTACAGTATACGATTTCCTTCACCATGATGGTTCGAATGGCTCTAAGCACTATGGGGCTTAACATCATAGGTCATCAGTCCCTTAGGCTTAGAACTACTTGAACCTATCTAACCTAAGGACTTCACAAACATCCATGCCCGAGACAAGATTCTAACCTGCGGTCGTAGCGGTAGCGCGGTTCCGGACTGAAGCGCCTAGAACCGCTCGCCTACAGCAGCCGGCTTCCTACACCATGAGGCAAGCCGTTGCTTTTGTCTATACGCTAATATCCCCCCTGTAGCTATAGTTCACAGTGAAATGGCTCTGTTTCATTCGTATTTCTTTACGTTAGTATTAGGCTCATTTAGTAACATTACTATTGATGTGGTCGGTAAAAAAATCTTTAACTGACCGAAAACCAGTATGGAGCTAAAAGGCTATGTTTACAGGTCTTCCACGAGATATTCGGGTGCAATTGAATGAATCGTGATGTAGTCCAGAATTGTCAAGTTTTCAGACGGCGTAACTATGCGGTCTAATTGGCTGCATTTTGCTAGTATCAGCATTCCTTAATGATGCGTTTGAAGACGCTTTGTTGGTTAAACTACCTAATATTTTTTTCATCTACTAACATAGCTGTCAGCAGTGAGGTGTTATTTGCTAATGTTGCTCTTGGGCTGATTGATTTTACTTTATCTTTGTTTGGGGAACTTTCGCGTGTTAGGAATGTTTGCGGTACTAAGAGGTTGACTATGGAAGAAAGAGAGAGAGAGAGGGGGGGGGGGGGGGAGAAAGAGATGATTGTGCTACTGTCCGTTGTTCACTGTGCCTACATCTGTAAATTTAAATAACAAGATACATTTTGTAGAAAACGTGACTTTTCCATTTTATTGGGTAATCATACTGTGAGTGGCTGCTTCGTATCGTGCTGCTGATGGGCCACGTGATCAACCTAATTAGCCCTACAATTTGCACTAGCTCCTCTGGAAGTACGCATAAAAATGAAGCAGATGATTGCAGTTGCTGAAGAACTGGATGATTTATTCGAGAGAAGGAGCTTCACAAGTCAATAACGCGTTAGTCCACCTGTGGCCCTTATGCAAGCAGTTATTCGGCTTGGCATCAATTAATAGAGTTTCTGTATGTCCTCCTGATGGATACGGTGCAAATTCTGTCCAATTGGTGCGTTAGGTCGTCAAAATTCAGAGGAAGTTAAACAGCCCTGCCCATAAAGCTCCAAATGTTCTCAGTTGGTTGACATCCGACGACCTTACTGGTCAAGGTAGGGTTTGGCAAGCACTAAGACAAGCAGTAGACACTTTCGCCTCTTGCGGGCGGGAATTATGTTCCTGGAACTTAAGCCCAAGATGGCGTGTAGTACAACAAAACGAGGCGCAGAAGCTCGGTGACGTACCTCTGTGCTGTAAGGGTGCCACGGATGACACCCAAAGGGATCCTGCTACGGAAAGAAACGGTTGTTGGGCTGTACGGCGCGCGACAGTCAGGTTGCCGCTGTCCGAGGCGTCTCCAGACGTGTCTTCTCTGGTTATCGCGGTTCACTTCTAAGCAGGACTCATCACTAAAGATAATTCCACTCCAGTCAATCAGATTCCAGCCGAAGACGTCGTTGGAGACGTTCCGGTCAGCGGTGGGTGGAATACCAACCAAACTACCACCAGCCATACGGCCCGACATCAAAGAGTGACGGTGTGGGATGACATTTCTATTCACAGTATGACCCCTTTGGTTGGCATCCGTGGCAGCCTTAAAGCACAACGGTACATCGACAATATTCTACACCTCATTTTGTTGCCCTTCATGGCAAAACCTCCCGGTCTTACATTTCAGCAAGATAATGCCCGCCCTACTTTGGCCACCAAGTTCGCCGAACCACTCTGCAGCTGAGAATGTTTTGAGCATTATGAGCAGCGCCCTCCAATCGTCTCGGGATTTTGAAGATCAAAAGCGCCAATTAGACACAATCTGGCATGATAGCACACAGGAGGACATCTAGCAATTCTGTCTATCAATGGCAAGCCGATTATCTGCTGGCACGAGGTGGAGCAACGCATTACTGACTTGCTCAATGTGTGAAGCTCTTTATCTTGTATGAATAATGCAATTTTTGTGAAGTTGTAATCATCTGTTTGTTTGTGCGTTTACAGCACATCTACCGATTTCGGTCCCATTCGATTAATTTCACCCGGGTGCATTGTTTTTGTCTTATAGTGTGCTTCCTTTTTTTTCTTCATAGTCAGCCGGCCGCTGTGGTCGAGCGTTTTTAGGAGTTTCAGTCTGGAACCACGCGGCTGCTGCGGTCACAGGTTCGAATCCTGCCTCGGGCATGGATGTGTGTGATGTCCTTAGGTTAGTTAGGTTTAAGTAGTTCTAAGTCTAGGGGACTGATGACTTCAGATGTTAGGTCCCTTAGTGCTTAGAGCCATTTAAACCATTTTCTCTTCATAGTCAGATTGCTGTCAATTATGTGCAATTTCGGACCCGCGAGCACTTTGCTCCATTGTGAAGACAGGTGTTCTGTATACAGATATATAATCGATGATGAAGCTCGTGCCTTCGCGAGCATGCCTGGAGTTATTGTGTAGATAAGTGTGGCTACGCGGTGTCGGAGTTGATCAGAAGTTGATTTAAGTGAAGGCATGCACGGCTTCTTCCACGAACCCCAGTAAAATGAGAAACCACGTACCGTGACATGAGGTGACCTCGGAGGCTTTCACCCCCTGCGATCGATCCACTGCTGAGGCAGCTCGTATTACTGAACAGCAAAAACACTGCATGATCAATGTTAAAGGCTTCCAGGGGCAACAAAATTTGGTTTTCAGCGTTTCGAATAACTGCTGGCCGAATTTCAAAATTAAAAATATTGTCATTAACTACTCATTGTGAGGTATAATCTTTAATTAGATAGGTAACGCAAGAACACATTTAGAAACTGTTTATATGTCTTTAGCAGTGTAACTTACGGCACACTAGTATCACAGCTTATTCTCATCCAGTACTTTGATAATGTGAGCACTTAGTGATTTCCAAGAAAATGTAGATATAATTTCAAACTTTTGCTAAATTTTCTCTTTAGTCTATGGGTGAATGAACCAAAAGTAATAAAACGAACATAATTCAACGATTGAGGTTTTACACGCCAAACGTTAAATGTATAACGCATTTCTCATTTGTAGAGTAACCAACCGTTTGAAACTGTTTTACAGGTGCGAGTTCTATTCTTTAAATAATTGGAGAGGGGGGGGGGGAGCGGTGGGAGAGGTTTGCTGAATGTTAAGAAATGCTCTTACATGAAAACGAAAGTGTGGTCGTGGTTCGCTATGATGAAAAATATTTCTGCCATGTTCTCGCAACTGCGGAAAAAACCGAACTGTGAAACTTCTCCTTTCGTAAGGGTGGGTGGGGGGGGGGGATAAGGAAGGAGCGGTGTTATCGGCGTTAAACTAATTTTGATCAGTAGACCCAGAAGGACGCCATTGTATCCGTGGCTGAAACGTTGGTTTCTCTAGAGAAGGTTTTGTTACAATATGATACGTCAACCAACTTTGAAGTGTCTGTCAGATGCTCGACTAAGTGGGAGAAAATTACAGACAAATCTTATTTAATGTGTCTACGAGAATTGTATCCAGATACAACAGATATAACCACTAAAAGTTCCCAGATAAAGCAGATTAAAGCACAGATGATGTCAATACAGACAAGAAAACAAGCGGATCTGAAAATGAGGTCAAGAGCTGAAGGTATTATCCAAGACCAGAGTGCCTCATTCTGCCACCCAATCCGAACATCGAAAAGGTCAAGAAACAAAATAACTGAGAAACTGAAGGTAGATCCGAGGCAATACAACAGCAGACTGATATCAAAAGAGAGGTACTGAACTTTTCTGTGAGTTAAATGTTGCAGTCGACGTGGACGAGGCCCTGGAACCAGTTTTTCTGGATGATACTGATGACGTGCTGACGCAAGAAGACAACATTTCTCTCAGCGAAGAATTTACAGAGGAGGAAACATATAAAGCGCTATTGAGAATCCCGAAAGAAAAGTCACCAGGAACCGATTGCATACCAGATAAATTTAACTCACTTACTGGAACATACTAAAAGATGAGCTAATTAACTTATTCAGTGATGCTTGGGATGTCCAGCTGCTTCCTACAAACATCCAAGAGGGGCTCATCGTACTGATACCACAGAAATACCAGACAACAGACTTCGAATCCCTTAGGCCAATAACCTTGATCACTACGAAATACAATCTAGCAGTGAACGCAAGTTTAAGGAAGGTAATGAAAAACGCGATAGGCGTTACCAAATGTGCGCAGTCCCTGGGCGCAATATAACTGGCGCCATGAGTTGCTAGTCAGACATAATACCCACTAAGGATATCTGTAAAACAAGGGGTTCTGTAGTATCTATTGGTTTTACGAAAACTTTCGACCGGATCTCTCACAGTTATCTGCCAGAAGCAATGAGGAAGTTTGGTATATTCAAGAAATTCTCCCAATTTTCCAGACTCATTTTACAAGGAACTCGGGCCAACATCACAGTCAGTGGGAAACAAACAGTGCCATTCCATATAAAGCGATCAGTCCATCAGGGTTGCCCCTACCGATGGACCTATATGCAAATGCGGTAAAACCTCTCCTAAGTAAACTTAACAGCTCACCCCCAGACATGATCTTACTAGAAAGGAAAATAGTATGTCGAATATTTGCAGATGATCTGAGAATATTTTTATCAGGATAACACCAGTTACCGAGCGAAAAGCATATACTGAACACTTACTGTGTGGCAACAGGACCCATAATGAACTGTAACAAATCCAAAATAATGAACATAGGGAAACGGTTACTGTTGCAAGAACAACAATGGTTACCCACGGCAACAAAGTACGACGTCTAGGGCTAGATCTGGTGTCAGACGTACAAAAGATGCAGACTATCAACTGGCAATCGATGTTCAACCAAGTTAAGACCATCAAAGTCTCGATATGGTCCAGCAAATAAAGAACGTGACTGAGATCATACTACAGAAAGTGTATTACATAGCGTCCATTTTTTCCACTACCCTCGTCAATAGCCAATAGTCTACTCTCAGCGATTGGATATTTCGTATTCCGTGGAAATACACACATCAAAAAATGAATCTGCATCATCCTGGTACCCAGAACTCCTGAAGATAGACGTTGACTGTGGCTGTTGTAAGGTGTCAGGCAAATCCAAAACCTTCCATGAAAACCCTTACATGATAAGCATATCCAGTAGTATGTCACACAGCTCAAAATAAATCGTGACATTAAATTAACCAAAGTAATACCGGTAACGAGTGAGCAAATGGAATACCACAAACTAACACAAGAATGCCTAAATGAATCCCATACCTTCCCACCGTGAGACAGACGCAGTTCCGAGGGGAGAAACGAGAACAGAAGCCGAGAGCAGAACCGTGTTAAGCTAGACGGCCCTACGATAAGGGACAGACACCCACGTCGCTAGCTAACCACCAGGGCAACCCCCCAGCCCAAGTTAAAAGCTAGAGCCCTCCAGAAGAACAGTATAGATGTTACGATAACACTAAAAGGTCCACATCGGCCGCAAGTTTTAGCGTGACACTTTTTCGCGTCTCTGTTACGTTGCAAACGTTAAAAACATTGCCCCACCACGAAAAGTATAACGTTTCTCATTGGATAGACAGAATTTTTGTAGGCGGAGCTTAAGGTTAACATTGAGACCGTGATTAGTCAGATGAAAACACAGCCAGATAGTTTTTTTTTAAACCAACTTTGGTAAATTGTAGTAAGGAGAAGTTAGGAAAGAGTTGCTTCCGAGACAGCGAGCTGTATGGAGCTGCGCCGGCCGCCGCCCCCTGACGAACACCGACAAGGTAATGAACGCACACGATGCCACATTTTTGAGAGCATAAGGCTTCACTCAGACCTGCAGAAGTCTCATCTGTTACACCCCCGTTTTGCGTAATACTAGTGTCGATCGTCAATTAAAGCTCATGGTATTCACATTTGCTACGTAAGTTAAAATCAGAAACGTGATGATTTTTATGTTATATAATTATTGAAAAGCCACATCAGCCACTGTAATTTACGAAAAGTTAGAAAAGTAATTAAAGATAATTGAGGGTCACTGTAGACCATTTTGATAGTTTTCTCTTTTGTGAAACTTAATTTAAACCTAGATTATAGATGTGATATGGCGTAGGTCATCTTTTGATCCATTGTAGAACTTGGAAACCCATTCAGGGAATATTCGTTCACGTTTTTGTTGAACGCTTTTGGTTTTTATCATCCTGTATTAAAACATTTCCTATTATCAATAGTGCAATTTATAAACAATTTGTGAGTAGAATAAAATTTCCTATGGTGAACTTAACTGCTTTTTCGACGTTATTTTACCAGCTAACTAAAAATAGGAAAGCCTTGAACCCCTTCCACTAAATTTAATTAGTATTAAGATTCTTTTACAGGGAGTGCAGTGGAGTTGACGCTGAAATCATTAAGTATTTGGTTATATCATCGCCAGTCTCACTGAACTCTTCTGAACTCTACATGTCATGTGTGGTCTGGCGTCTCCTTACCAGCAACAGGTCCCAGGTTCAAACTAGTCAATTCCCTAAAAAACACACTCAGAGCGTCGTTGCGACCTAGAGCAACAGAAACCACGCAGAATGTTAGAGAATCTCTGTCCATCATCATGTTGGGTCTCTACCTCAATTCGGTCAAGGTCTCGATCTGCCATTGCTAATCTTTCCGAATCCCTTATTTTCTGTTTTAAAAGCTATTCACGCGCACTACTTCGTGTCAACATGCGCTCATACGATCTCACGCATTTCATAAACTTTTTGTACACACGACTTGACAATCCATTCACTTGCTTGTTGGGTCAGAAGCAACTTGTCAACGATGTATCCGCCACCTGTGCGCTTGCATTGGAGAGAAAACATAATTCTAACAATATTAAAATTCATAACTTAATTATGCTATTGTCTCTGCTAGAATGTCTCACATTCTATTGAATACTTTCTTACTATCTATCGCTGCAGCTACTGTTTTCGACTATTTATAACTTTAAGAAAAAAATTTTGTTACAAAAATTTTTCAACACCATATTTTTCTGACCTAGTTAGGCATGTGGTCGACCTTCAATCATGGTATTTTACCATCCTGGCAGGGTCGCCTTTCTCTAACATTCTGCGTGGTGTCTGTTTGTTCTAAGTCGTGTCTTCGTACCACTTTTGCGCAACGACGCTCTTGAGTGTGTTTTTTAGGGAATTGGCTAGTTTGAACCATGGACCTGTTGCTGGTCAGGAGACGCCAGACCACACATGACATGTAGAGTTCAGAAGAGTTCAGTGAGACTGGCGATGATATAACCAAATACTTAATGATTTCAGCGTCAACTCCACTGCACTCCCTGTAAAAGAATCTTAATACTAATTAAATTTAGTGGAAGGGGTTCAAGGCTTTCCTATTTTTAGTTAGCTGGTAAAATAACGTCGAAAAAGCAGTTAAGTTCACCATAGGAAATTTTATTCTACTCACAAATTGTTTATAAATTGCACTATTGATAATAGGAAATGTTTTAATACAGGATGATAAAAACCAAAAGCGTTCAACAAAAACGTGAACGAATATACCCTGAATGGGTTTCCAAGTTCTACAATGGATCAAAAGATGACCTACGCCATATCACATCTATAATCTAGGTTTAAATTAAGTTTCACAAAAGAGAAAACTATCAAAATGGTCTACAGTGACCCTCAATTATCTTTAATTACTTTTCTAACTTTTCGTAAATTACAGTGGCTGATGTGGCTTTTCAATAATTATATAACATAAAAATCATCACGTTTCTGATTTTAACTTACGTAGCAAATGTGAATACCATGAGCTTTAATTGACGATCGACACTAGTATTACGCAAAACGGGGGTGTAACAGATGAGACTTCTGCAGTTCTGAGTGAAGCGTTATGCGCTCAAAAATGCGGCATCGCATGCGTTCATCACCTTGTCGGTGTTCGTCAGGGGGCGGCGGCGAGCGCAGCTCCATACAGCTCGCTGTCTCGGAAGCAACTCTCTCCTAACTTCTCCTTACTACAATATACCTAAGTTGGTTTAAAAAAAAAACTATCTGGCTGTGATTTCATCTGACCAATCAGGGTCTCAATGTTAACCTTAAGCTCCGCCTACAAAAATTCTGTCTATCCAATGAGAAACGTTATACTTTTCACGGTGGGGCAATGTTTTTTAAGTTTGCAACGTAACAGATACTCGAAAAAGTCTCACACTAAATCTTGCAGCTGGTGTGACCCTTTTAGTGTTATCATAAGATCTATACTGTTCTT
The DNA here is from genome assembly GCF_023864275.1 of Schistocerca cancellata. Lineage (NCBI taxonomy): Eukaryota > Metazoa > Arthropoda > Insecta > Orthoptera > Acrididae > Schistocerca > Schistocerca cancellata. The sequence continues at coordinate 750,793,237 of NC_064627.1, forward strand.
CTGGAGGGCTCTGCTTTTAACATGGGCTGGGGGGTGGTCCTAGCGGTTACTTTTCGTGGTGGGGCAATGTTTTTAAAGTTTTCAACGTAACAGATACTCGAAAAAGTCTCACACTAAATCTTGCAGCTGGTGAGGCCCTTTTAGTGTTATCATAAGATCTATACTGTTCTTCTGGAGGGCTCTGCTTTTAACATGGGCTGGGGGGTGGTCCTAGCGGTTACTTTTCGTGGTGGGGCAGTGTTTTTAAAGTTTTCAACGTAACAGATACTCGAAAAAGTCTCACACTAAATCTTGCAGCTGGTGTGGCCCTTTTAGTGTTATCGTAAGATCTATACTGTTCTTCTGGAGGGCTCTGCTTTTAACATGGGCTGGGGGGTGGTCCTAGCGGTTACTTTTCGTGGTGGGGCAGTGTTTTTAAAGTTTTCAACGTAACAGATACTCGAAAAAGTCTCACACTAAATCTTGCAGCTGGTGTGGCCCTTTTAGTGTTATCGTAAGATCTATACTGTTCTTCTGGAGGGCTCTACTTTTAACATGGGCTGGGGGGTGGTCCTAGCGGTTACTTTTCGTGGTGGGGTAATATTTTTATCGTTTGCAACGTATCAGAGACGCCAAAAAGTCTCACGCTAAAACTTGCGGCTGGTGTAGCCCTTTTAGTGTTATCATAAGATCTATACTGTTCTTCTGGAGGGCTCTAGCTTTTAACATGGGCTTGCATGTGGTCCTGGTGGTTAGCTGGAGACGTGGGTGTCCATCCCTTATCGTAGGGCCTTCTAGCTTAACACGGTTCTGCTCTCGGCTTCTGTTCTCGTTTCTCCCCTCGGAACTGCGTCTGTCTCATGGTGGGAAGGTATGGCATGCATTTAGGCATTCTTGTGTTAGTCTGTGTTATTCCATTTGCTCACTCATTACTCGGATTACTTTGGTTAATTTAATGTCACGATTTATTCGGAGCTATGTGGCATACTACTGGATTTGCTTATCATGTCAGGGTTTTCATGGAAGGTGTTGGATTTGCCTGACACCTGACAATGTTGTATCACAGATACGGTCTTTTGACAGTTCAGAGATGTCACTAAATCCGCTCAAAGATGTAAACAACCATGCATGAGCAGCGGCTATTAGACGGTGGGGGTTCGAGAGCCGATCAGTTCCATTTATTCCACCATGAAGGAGGTATACGGCTCGTGTTGTCTGCAGATCAACCATGCCTAGACAGTCAATACCGGGGTTCGATCGCGTCCGCATTGTTACTTTGTGCCAGGAAGGGCTCTCAACAAGGGAAGTGTCAGGCGTGTCGGTGTGAACCAAAACGATGTTGTTCGGACATGGAGGAGATACAGAGAGACAGAAACAGTCGATGACATGCCTCGCTCAGGCCACCCAAGGGCTACTACTGCAGTGGATGACCGCTACCTATGGATTACGGTTCGGAGGAACCTAGACAACAACGCCACCATGTTGAATAATGCTTTTCGTGCAGCCACAGGACGTCGTGTTATGACTCACAACAGACTGCCTGATGGCCAACTTCACTCCTGACGTCCATGGCGAAGTCCATCTTTGCAACCACGACACCATGTAGAGCGTTACATACGGGCCCAGAAACATGCCTAGTGGACCGCTTAGGATTGGCATCACGTTCTTGCATATGCCTTCAACCAGACAATCGTCGGAGACATGTTTGGATGCAACCTGGTCAGGCTGAACGCCTTAGACACACTTTCCAGCGAGTGCAGCAAGGTCGAGATTCCCTGCTTCTTTGGGGTGGCATTATGTGGGGCCTACGTACGCCGCTGGTGGTCATGGAGGATGCCGTAACGGCTGTACCATACGTGAATGCCATCCTCCGACCGATAGTTGAACCATATCGGCAGCGTATTGGCGAGGAATACGTCTTCATGGACGACAATTCGCGCCCCCATAGTACACATCTTGTGAATGACTTCCTGCAAGATAACGACATCGCTCGACTAGAGTGGCCAGCATCTTCTCCAGACATGAACCCTACCGAACATGCCTGGGATAGATTGAAAAGAGCTGTTTGTGGACGACGTGACCCACCAACCACTCTGAGGGATCTACGCCGAATCGCCGTTGAGGAGTGGGGCAATCTGGACCAACAGTGCCTTGATGAAATTGTGGATGGTATGCCACGACGAATACAGGCATGCATCAATGCAAGAGGACGGGCTACTGGGTATTAGAGTACCGGTGTTTACAGCAGTCTGGACCACCACCTCTGAAGGTCTCGCTGTATGGTAGTACAACATCCAATGTCTGGTTTTCATGAGGAATAAAAAGGAGGGAAAAGATGTTTATGTTGATCTCTATTCCAATTTTGTATACAGGTTACGGAACTCTCGGAAACGAGGTGATGGAAAATTTTTTTGATCGAGACAGCCAAGTAGTAACTGTCAGTATTAGCAAAATACGTTCAAATTTCAGCTTTCTCAGAAGGGTCATAGTCGAGAACAGCTACTTAATGCAGGAAGAGAGAATGTATAATGCAAAGAAGTGGTACTATCGTATTAAATAACGTTCAGTTCATAACAGAATGCAAAATAAATTGCCTCATGTCAATTGGCCTGGGGTGAGGAAGAACATTCAAGGCAAACAGCTTACGCAAGATGTTAGGACGGAATGGTACAAAGTTTTCAATGAAACGATTCCAATTCACACGTTATTATACTCTGTCTATCTTGCGGAATCACTGAACTGTGATAGGTGTGATGAAGAGAATGCACTTATTTACCACGCAAGTGGAATCCGGAAATGGACTCAAAAAAAACTATTGTGGACGTTACCACAGTATGTCAACATACAAGAAGTTTTCACACCAGACCAAAAGCGATACTCCGGCGAGAAAAACAATAAGGTCATCTGGCTAACGGGTCAATTCGTACATTGCGTGATAACATAAGAGCCACCGAGCTGAACTGAATTTCAGTTCAAAGTGACAGTTTTACAACATGAACTGCAGAACAAATTGAAGTGTCAAAATAATTTCGCAGACTACGCAATAGTATAGTGTCCCTGTACCTGAAGCATTAATACTAGTGAATAGGTTGTAGAATACTCTCCTTTTACTTTTCAACTAAAATTAATAATTTTACTCCCTACGTTACTTGCATTCCAAATGCGCCTTATGATCACGAAATAGGATACAGGTAGTCCAATGAAAATATGATTACGGTTTGCGGCTACTTTGCTTTTCATGTCCTCACATTTGTAGCGGTTCACTTTTACTCTTATACTGAACGTTGCCTCGTCTTTGGGCGTCCGCACACATTTATCGAAGAGGAGGAGAACAATTCTAAAATTACCATTTCTGATATAACTGTTCTGGCTAATATGGAAACATGTCGTACTCAAGGCACTAATTTTGACAGGAAGTATAAAAAACTAATTCATCTCAAAAGATTGATTATTACACACTTAATACTTTTAAGGTAGGTTTATTTGATACCCAAGCGACATGCAAATTCAGCAGTGTATGCAGTCTTTTGATACTCATTAATCTGAAAATGTATCCTCATGTGGTTAAATCCTGGGTAACTGATAACTTATGAAATATAGGTAAAAATAAAATATTCACAAAAATTATTGTAATTCGGTTCTGTTAAGATGGCATTGAAATTTTAAAAAATCTAAAATATGAAAATTCAGATTATTATAAAAATTCTTTTGGATATCAACGAAATTAGCCAGCAATATTCCTCATATTAATGTTTCTTGGAGTGAAGGTACAGATAATAAACTTATAAAAATTATTCGAATTAGACATCATCTACACCACTTTATTTGCTTACAAAACGTCACATCCGATGACGTTATCTGACTTATTGCGTTACTTCTCTCCATTCTATTTTTAGTGCTGACTGCCATAACTGAAGTTGAATAAAATGTGTTTTTCTATTGGTTGGAAGAAGCGAAGCCCAGGACCAGAATTCGACTGGATAAATGTGGGATATCCCCCAAAACCGAGCTCAGATCGGTTGGTAAAAGCGACTTTTAACAGTTTAGGACTGAACCAAGATAGTCCTCTTCTGTCCAAAGTGCCATATTACGTAACATTCAGGTCTAGTGGACAGCAGAATATATACTTTTATGACAGCAATTGGCACTGTGTTGGATCCTTTAGAGTTTAAGATCTTTCCAATTTCTGGAGAGGTTGTTAGGAATTGGCATGATTTCTTGTGTACGCTGTGACAAATTGTATGATAATTCCGTAAATAAGAAACCTGTACGCAGATAAAAGTAGGACGCAAGAGCCCCCTCTTGACCCTCCCTCCCCTCTTCCCCTCCTTTCGGACGCCTATGGCCTCATTAGAAAGTAGTGAACGGGAAGGAAAATTATATTTTATCTTCACACCTATAATCAATTCACAAAACTCTACTCATTGGTTATCGCCATGATGAAGTGGTAGTGTATGGTCTGAAACACAGTTGTCACCAGAAAACACGCCTGGATGAGCACACGCTGGTCACCTGTGGAATTCTCTTTGCATAAACAACTAATTTGCTAGTGCCATCTTCGAAAGCATTGTGCTGTAAAACATGCAGTGTCGTACTATCGACAAAAACAGTACGCCAGTTATAAAGGTAATGCACTTATTAAAATGTATAACGCAAAACGCCTTTCGTTGACATATTATGGTCATCTCGATCCATTGCTCACTTGGTAATAAGGAAGCGAGCGATGAGCGCTACTGTTTAAAGGGAGGCCCCGAGCGGATACCACGTGAACCGTTAACTCACAACTGACGAGAAGATAACGTTTATCTGCGATGCTTAAGAATTACTACGAGACTCTATGTTCACTCGCGTAGAACACGTAGTCCTGTGCAATCAGATGAATTTGCAGGGGTTGGGTAAATATATGGAAACACTGCGAGAAATACACGCTTGGGCATTAATGCAGATTTCAGATACTACCTCCGCCTGCAGGTTGCGCTCTTGTTTCTGCCCACGACCGGCACCTGTGGAATGTTCCCAATCGCTGCTATTGTCAATTGTGCTCACAGCAGTGTTCTATGTAGCTGTGACTGGATTATATCGGAGCTATGTAAATTCAAACGTCAGCAGATTGTTGGTGCTTGTGAGATGCTTGCTTCCGTAACCGACGTAGCCGAAGTGTTTGGTGGTGTAAGAGGTGTCGTATCGAAGCTATATATCGGATAAAGGGGAAGCTGCAAAATAACGTCCGCTAAGACACAATTTAATCGGAAATGTTTGTAGAGTGATAGATACAGAGGATGATGTTTTTTGGTTTGCGGGGGTATCAACTACGTGGTTATCAGCGCACCTAAAATTACCAATCGTTTCACTGTCCAGCCTCTCCAATTTTCCGAATGATGATGAGTACAACAGAAAACCCCAGTTGCTGGGCTGAGAAAATCAAAATCCCTCAGCCGGCCGTAAATTGAACCCTTTTCGTGTAAATTCTGACCGGCGGTGTGCTTGAAACGATTTCCTCATCCACCTGTTAGAAAACTGGGTGATCAACAGTCAGCGTCGCATTTCTGACGTCCATCGCAGAGGCATCAAGGGATGGGGGTCAGATGTGGTTAAGGAGGGAGAGGATGAACACCTTCCCATCACGTGGCACGTTCACGATGTCGCCGGGCAGAATTGTGGTGAAATTTGGTGTCAATATGGCAACATTAACTCATCTTACATCTCACATGAGCTTCTGAGCTAGGGTCTTTTTTTACACACATGCCGACACCTTGCTTTCTGCAGCATTGCAAAACCCGAGGGTAATCTTGCAGGTCAACATGCTTTTTCACCATTACAGAGGAAGGCTGTATGCACCTTCGGGCCAAATTTCGCACGTATGCATAGTAATGGGGAAAAATGTCGGGCTTTCAAAAAATTGAACCTTTAATTCTTTTGTTCCGTGTTACATTCGTGATCCTTACGCCACATGTATGTTGGCGACAGTAGAATCGTTCTGTAATCAGCCTGAAATGTTGGTTCTCTAAACATTTTGTCAACAGTGTTTCGCGAGAAGAACATCGCCTGCACTCCAAGGTGTTATGCCTTCCTTGCACGCTGTGTGGTTCTTCAGTGGATACAGGAACGAGGAACAGATGCTGTTCTTGAACTGAGAATTCATATATAAATTTTTTCTACATCTAAAAACAAATAGTAAAAATAATACATAACATTGTTTTCTGTCGTGTGCGGATTTTCTAATAAATGATGAATGAAATGTGGTGTTTTGGCCCTCTACTACGTACCCTCCGACTCAGAGTTGAAATATTAAAAGTTTTGGCTGGTTCCGTTGTCTAGGGGCTGGGATACGTAGTTGCCGCATCACAGAAAAAATACTGCTGAGTCTACAGTATAGGATAAGAATACACGCATGAATCGAATGGTCGAAGGATTCTATCACTCGGCAATTGCGAATTATGAATGTAACATATAAACTTATAAATGAAATACTGTAACTAAATAAAATCTGCTGGTACTATCTTAACGATTTTTAATAATTAGGATAGTAGAAGTACTTTTCAGAATGCGGTATATTTCTGCAATACACTTATTGGTGTCGATGATCCAGGAATTAAATAAAGTATAAGTTGAGTAACAGGGAAACAATAGATTCCTACTTCACGTAATTAGTTATGAACAACAACATAGCTCGCGAGATATTGGCATCCAAACGCGTACTTCGTCTTCGCTGCAGAAGCCACGGAAATCTCACAAGCACACAAGTCGGCACTCCGAAGTATCTCTATCTCTCGCGATCACGCGCAAACTGCTCCACTCTCCAAGCCTTTCCCGCGACTGAGCGTCCGACACGCCGGTACGTCGAGCGCTTCTTGTGCCCTGTGCGACTGTCCCTCGCGCCGCACTCTTCCGAACTCCCCTGTCCTCTCTCGAAACGATGCTCTTCTCCCGCTTCCATCCAGTCTCCCCATTCACGAGCGCTGTGACTGGCTAGAGCGCTCGCATCATGTCATCTAGCTAACTCACCCTACAAACATATTTAAGCACATATGAAATACTGGATCTACATTTATATACTTGAAATTAAATAAATATTCTTACGGCTGGACCATAAACACGCTCTAACACACATTATTAAATACATAAACAACTAAATAAACCTATATAAAAAGAAATGAAGCAAAAGGTAGGCCAGGAGCCTAATGTCTATGTAGTAATATTTAACCAATTTCTTCATGAATAGTATATATTGGAAGTAAACAAAGACATAGATGAATAAATATATTTATAAGCATGCTGCTACCGTTTTTTTTTTCGGTTAACTGTGCAGTACTTACATCCTGACGCGATCGAGAGGAATCGGCCACTTTGACCTCCAATATTTCATGTTCTATTCAAGTTACATGCCTGTAATTTATACCAATTTAGGTTTACACTAATAGCTTTTTAAAGACATGTAGATCGACGAAATCGGATGAACTGTTTAGATTTTGGAAATTCGTTACTGGGTGTTACGAGTATAATTTATCGTCAGATACTAAACTCTGAAATAATAAATATTGAAAATCTGATTACACCATCAGAATCGTCGTGAAAATAATACTAATGTACAAGTTTGTTTTTGAGGTAGCATGATTCCGCTGGCTACTATTAATTTCCATACGAACTGTGAAATGTCTCCCCTTAAGGTTTCACAAAGTCCGCCATTTTTGGCATCCTGGCATACATATCTCCTTCATCGACACAAAGCACCGCCCTCGTCACAGCGGAATTCCCAGCCACGCGGCTGGACTATGTGCTGGGGCCAGCCCCCCTTGTGCGGCTAACGTTCGCCACCACGTGTTTGCTGCCGGATCCCGGCTGGCCGAGCGGTCGCCCCAACTCCGAACGTATAATATTTTCAGGGCGCCACAACTCTCCCCTCACACGTGGTACCGTCAGATACTAACAATATTTTTGAATGTTGAAACATATAGAGATACAGAAGATTTTTAAATCTGTCACTCTTCAATACAATGTCTATTCAGAAGATGTCTAGCCCTGGCCACTATGAAAGTCTGTATGTGTTATTCAATTGGAAAACATACAAAAATGGTCAGACCGTGAGTGTTCGAAATTTAAGTACACCCGCCGCCGGAACTCTGGAGAGGGGCTGTTTGTATCCCATTGCCAGCAGCGTAATCGTTCGTGGTAGCGCCCTCGTGCCACGGTGGCAACTGCAGGAAACGTTGCGGCGTGGCTGGCGGCGTGCGTATTTGAATGCGTGAACGACCGATACCACACCTCTCCCCGCCCAACTCGGAAGGTACGGGGGAGGTAATGAAATGGTTGAAATGGCTCTAAGCAGTATGAGACTTAACATCTGAGATCATCAGTCCCCTAGAACTTAGAACTACTTAAACCTAACTAACCTAAGGACATCACACACATCCATGCCCGAGGCAGGATTCGAACCTGCGACCGTAGCGGCCGCGCGGGTCCAGACTGTAGCGCCTAGAACCGCTCGGCCACACCGGCCGGTGTCCGGGGGAGCCCTGCACCGTGAATAGCGATGAGGCTGCTTGTTTGGCTGCAGCCAGAACAGAAAAATCCACGTGCCGACATTGTATCTTGCGAGCGCCAGGGAAACTGCCCCGGTAAACCAGGCGCAGGACGCATCCGACGGCACAGGTGAAAATGTCAGGAAAAGCTGCGTAGGAGGCTGCGTTGCGGCGGGCAATGTGACTGCGCGTAACGGCGGCCGGATCTCGTTGCAGTGAAGAAATATGAAACACTTTGATCTACGGCAGGCTCACTGGATTCACGGAGCCACTGACGCGTGGCTGTGCTGCCGCAAATAGTATACTGCGCTCGGCCAGCTGATCTGGGAACAACGTAGGATTCCAATAAATGTGGCTTGTGGTACACTCGGTACTGAACATTGACGTTAGTGTGAAAGATGGAGCAGAGCGGTAAGGACGAAGCAAATGATCTCAGGTCCCATGGCGTCTCCCATGAAGACGTTCCGCCGCCGAAATGTCAGGAGCAGGCAAAGTACGATATTAACTCAGAAACGTCATATGAATGTGAAGAGTAAAGTTCTGACATCTGCGTGTTCAACGTTCGAAAGAAACTTTCGAACTCGCTGTTAGACTCTGGCGAGAATGGTGGTGTCCTGACATGCTGCATTGTGTTGTAAAGTTGTGCAAATTCCTTGGAAGAAAAATAAGGTCCAATGTCAGAAACAATGGTTTCTGGCAAGCCTCCGAGAGAGAATACAGAAGCAAGAGGTTTTATATGGAACGCCGCATGTCATTCTCAATGGAGAAAAGTCTTCCGAAGTAAGAGTGATTTCAGGTGTGCCGCAGGGGAGTGTCATAGGACCGTTGCTATTTACAATATACATAAATGACCTTGTAAATGACATCGAAAGTTCACTGAGGCTTTTTGCAGATGATGCTGTGGTGTATCGAGAGGTTGTAACAATGGAAAATTGTACTGAAATGCAGGAGGATCTGCAGCGAATTGACGCATGGTGCAGGGAATGGCAATTGAATCTCAATGTAGACAAGTGTAATGTGCTGCGAATACATAGAAAGATAGATCCTTTATCATTTAGCTACAAAATAGCAGGTCAGCAACTGGAAGCAGTTAATTCCATAAATTATCTGGAAGTACGCATTAGGAATGATTTAAAATGGAATGATCATATAAAGTTGATCGTCGGTAAAGGAGATGCCAGACTGAGATTCATTGGAAGAATCCTAAGGAAATGCAATCCGAAAACAAAGGAATAGGTTAGAGTACGCTTGTTCGCCCACTGCTTGAATACTACTCAGCAGTGTGGGATCAGTACCAGATAGGGTTGATAGAAGAGATAGAGAAGATCCAACGGAGAGCAGCGCGCTTCGTTACAGGATCATTTAGTAATCGCGAAAGCGTTACGGAGATGATAGATGAACTCCAGTGGAAGACTCTGCAGGGGAGACGCTCAGTAGCTCGGTACGGGCTTTCGTTAAAGTTTCGAGAACATACCTTCACCGAAGAGTCAAGCAGTATATTGCTCCCTCCTACGTACATGTCGCGAAGAGACCATGAAGATAAAATCAGAGAGATTAAAGCCCACACAGAAGCATACCGACAATCCTTCTTTCCACGAACAATACGAGACTGGAATAGAAGGGAGAACCGATAGCGGTACTCAGGGTACCCTCCGCCACACACCGTCAGGTGGCTTGCGGAGTATGGATGTAGATGTAGATGGATGGCTCTGAGCACTATGGGACTTAATATCTGTGGTCATCAGCCCCTAGAACTTAGAACTACTTAAACCTAACTAACCTAAGGACATCACACAAATCCATACCCGAGGCAGGATTTGATCCTGCGACCGTAGCAGTCACGCGGTTCCAAACTGAAGCGCCTACAACCGCACGGCCACACCAGCCGGCTTGGGACTTAACATCTCAGGTCATCATTCCGCTAGAACTTAGAACTACTGAAACCTAACTAACCTAAGGACAGCACACACATCCATGACCGAGGCAGGATTCCAGCCTGCGACGGTAGCGGTCGCGCGGTTCCACATTGAGGCGCGTAGATCCGCAGGGCCACACCGGCCGGCGAGGTGTTACAGTGCTGGGCGCCATTATTCGAACGCACTGGAATAACAAAAGGGTATTTACTGTAGGAACCGACGATAATCAGCCAACGTGATGGTCAAAAGGTGCCAGCGAAGTCGATGTGGAAGCGTTGCCATAGAGAATCAGAATGTGGCCGGGAGCAGAATTCCTAGCACCAAGTGACCTGACTGTCCGTGCAAGCGGGCCATTGTGTTATCACACGTTCTATTTGCTTGTCTAACCCAAGCACGTACAATGTTGCGACACCAGCTGCTTAGTGCAAACTGTTTCTCAATTACCTCTATGTAGTAGGCTTAACGACTACTGTTGTTTGGTCGTTAAGCTTGTGAAGCAGAATCGCATCATTCCCAAGAGATAAACTTTTGCTGTGCACAAGGTATCTTCGCACTACGAGATCGGGAATACATTCCTGAGAGCGTGGTCAACCTTAGCAAATGTAATTTTTGAGGAATAGTAGTGACTGGCATGCTTCGTGGCTTCAATCATAGATCAAAAGCAACAGAATCCAGTGCTTTTGAATCAGAAGAATCAATATGTAAATGAGAAACTTCAGATGCATTGAATGTGCCAACAGGTAAACGAGACAATGTGTTGGCGTTTACGCCGGCCGCGGTGGTCTAGCGGTTCTAGGCGCGCAGTCCGGAGCCGCGCGGCTGCTACGGTCGCAGGTTCGAATCCTGCCTCGGGCATGGATGTGTGTGATGTCCTTAGGTTAGTTGGGTTTAAGTAGTTCTAAGTTCTAGGGGACTGATGACCACAGATGTTAAGTCCCATAGTGCTCAGAGCCATTTGAACCATTTTTTGTTGGCGTTTGCAAATGGCTCTGAGCACTATGGGACTCAACTGTTGTGGTCATAAGTCCCATAGAACTTAGAACTACTTAAACCTAACTAACCTAAGGACATCACACACATCCATGCCCGAGGCAGGTTTCGAACCTGCGACCGTAGCGGTCGTGCGGTTCCAGACTGTAGCGCCTTTAACCGCTCGGCCACTCCGGCCGGGTTGGCGTTTGCATGTTGCACCGTTGCAGTAGGGTGATACAGAATTTCATACCGGTATTTTGACAATAATAGTGTCCAACGTTGAAGCTTTTTGGGCCATGTGGTCGGAAACTTGTTTCGACGGATGAAACAGTGGAGTCAAAAGCCTATGGGCTTTGACTAGCAAAATTTTCTGCCCTACAGGTAATTATGAAATTTGGTAACACCATGTATTATAGCCAGGGATTCCTTCCCCAGCTGACTATAATTAGGTTTTGGAAGCAAATGCGACCGGGCATTCTGTTTTGCCAGTTTAGTGGGATAAAACCGACCTAACGCCATGGGAAAAGGCATCGACTGCAAGTGCAAGTGGTTTAAGCAGATCATAGAACAAAAAGCAAGTTTGACAAAGCAATGCATTTTTCGGTATTTGAAAAGCTTGTCCACAGTCTTTTGTCCAATAGAACGGAAATTTTTTACGTTTGAGATGGTTCAGAGGTGCCGCAGTTTGCGCCGTTCGGAGTGAACTTCAGGTGGTAAGTCAATTTTCCAAGATCGGCTTGCAGTTAACGTTAACTCTTGGACGATGGCTACTGCTGAATTGCTTGCAAATGTTTCGTTGAAGAATGAGGACCACTGGCATTATAATTCAGTCATTGTGTTGAAAAAAGACCATTTCTGCAAGTTACATTTGAAACCTGTCTCAGTTAAAACTTGGACAATGCAGTCCTAATTTTTAAGGTGTTGTTTCGGTGTTTGTCAGGAGACGGTTATGTTATTAACATAATTGAAACAAGAGGGCACCTTGGATGTTACTTGATCAAGAAATTTTTGAAATAACACAGGTACTGAAACGTTTCTGAAAGTAAATCGACATGAGTATTCACAACAAGAATTTTCTTTGTGTCTTCGTCCAATGATAACTGAAGATAGGCTTCTGCAAGATCAGTTTTTGAGCAGAACTGTTGTCCTGCTTGGCGATCCAAAACTTCCTCCATACATGGAAGAGGATAGAAATCAATGACTGTCTGTGAATTTACCGTGTTTCACAGATATGGATCTTCCCATTTGGCTTACAAGCCATAACTAAGGGTTATGCCCACTATCTGAAATTGGTATTAAGACACCAAGGAACGTCAGTCTCTGAATTTCTGTAACCACGTCGTCTAGTTATGCAATCGGCACAGGTTTTGCGCCGCAAAATTTGGGTTGCCCATCAACTTTCAGCGTAATGTGAGCGTGAAAATGTTTTGCTCGTCCTAGGGTACCGTAGAAGAAACGTTGATACTTACACAAGCTTATTGAGTTGCAGCATGGCAAAATTTTGTGTCAATGTCCTGTATGTCTAATCCGAAGGAATCAAACACATCAGTGCCGAAAATATTACTGCTCGTGTGTGAGCGGACTATAGTGAACGGACTTTTTAGTCATGTTTTTGTATTTTGCAGGTAAGTGGCACGTTCCAGGCACTGAAATTCTGTCACCGTTGTAGACGGTGATATGCAGACTTGATGTTTTCAAAGGTAGACGGCCTTTTTTAAAATATCTATCTAGGTTAAATAACGCATCTAGTTGAAAAAAGCATTGACTGGTTACAAATTTGCAGTGTAGTCCACCGTTTGCGGTGTGTTTTCTGCGTACAATTGTCCGTTCCACGTTGTGAAAAACTGTTCTCTGTTTTCACCTGCCCACCAGAGCACTTTAGTGAATTTCAAGATTATGGGAGCCTTTTTGAGTGCGTGGTATTTGCTTTCCACCAGTTGCTGCTTTGCATTATTCTACATCTACATCTACATTCATACTCCGCAAGCCACTCAACAGTGTGTGGCGGAGGGCACTTTACGTGCCACTGTCATTACCTCCCTTTTCTGTTCCAGTCGCGTATGGTTCGCGGGAAGAACGACTGTCGGAAAGCCTCCGTGCACGCTCGAATCTCTATAATTTTACATTCGTGATCTCCTCGGGAGCTATAAGTAGGGGGAAGCAATATGTTCGATACCTCATCCAGAAACGCACGCTCTCGAAACCTGGCGAGCAAGCTACACCGCGATGCAGAGCACCTCTCTTGCAGAGTCTGCCACTTGAGTTTGCTAACCATCTCCGTAACGCTATCACGGTTACCAAATAACCCTCTGACGAAACGCGCCTCTCTTCTTTGGATCTTCTCTATCTCCTCCGTCAACCCGATCTGGTACGGATCTCACACTGATGAGCAATACTCAAGTATAGGTCGAACGAGTGTTTTGTAAGCCACCTCCTTTGTTGATGGACTACATTTTCTAAGGACTCTCCCAATGAATCTCAATCTGGTACCCGCCTTACCAACCATTAATTTTATATGATCATTCCACTTCAAATCGTTCCGTACGCATACTCCCAGATATTTTACAGAAGTAACTGCTACCAGTGTTTTTTCTGCTATCATATAATCATACAATAAAAGATCCTTCTTTCTACGTATTCGCAATACATTACATTTGTCTATGATAAGGGTCAGTTGCCACTCCCTGCACCAAGTGCCTATCTGCTGCAGATCTTCCTGCATTTCGCTACAATTTTCTAATGCTGCAACTTCTCTGTATACTACAGCATCATCCGCGAAAAGCCGCATGGAACTTCCGACACTATCTACTAGGTCATTTACATATATTGTGCAAAGCAATGGTCCCATAACACTCCCCTGTGGCACGCCAGAGGTTAAAAAATGGTTCAAATGGCTCTGAGCACTATGGGACTTAACATCTGTGGTCATCAGTCCCCTAGAGCTTAGAACTACTTAAACCTAACTAACCTAAGGACATCACACACATACATGCCCGAGGCAGGATTCGAACCTGTGACCGTAGCGGTCCCGCAGTTCCATACTGAAGTTCCGCACAACCACACCGCCCGGCTACGCCAGAGGTTACTTTAACGTCTGTAGACGTCTCTCCATTGATAACAACATGCTGTGTTCTGTTTGCTAAACACTCTTCAATCCAGCCACACAGCTGGTCTGATATTCCATAGGCTCTTACTTTGTTTATCAGGCGACAGTGTGGAACTGTATCGAACGCCTTCCGGAAGTCAAGGAAAATAACATCTACCTGGGAGCCTGTATCTAATACTTTCTGGGTCTCATGAACAAATAAAGCGAGTTGGGTCTCACACGATCGCTGTTTCCGGAATCCATGTTGACTCATACAGAGTAGATTCTGGGTTTCAAAAACGACATGATACACGAGCAAAAAACATGCTCTAAAATTCTACAACAGATCGACCTCAGAGATATAGGTCTACAGTTTTGCGCATCTGCTCGACGACCCTTCTTGAAGGGTGCTCACACCCTCCTGTGCGATACAGGGGAGGGCTTTCTAGTCTCTTACAGGCTACCGGCTTTCTATGTCCCGTGCGATGACAGAAACTGCATTCAACTTGTCTGAAAAATCAATTCTTCAGATCATGGGTGATATAGAATTTCACACATGGTTTCAGTCTACACGCAGCTCGGGCAGTGTAATTAACGTTGCGCCAGCGCTGCAAACCCTACAGGTACTGAGTCGGGCGTTGTTTACGTGGTGCTGACTTGCGAGCGCTGGGGACGGGAATTTGGCTGGGGCACGGGTTGTTTGTCTCAAGTGGAGCAGTAACTGATGGAAATTTTGCTCAGCTAAACCTTGAAATACGCGTGCATCGATAACTTTAAGCGCTTCACTGAGGATAGGTCGTGATGCTTTAGAGACTCTGATCTCATAGATTCTGAATAATGGCACGCGAAACATTTCATCCTGGTGAGTTGCGCCACAGACACAATTGAATTTATAGTCTCTAGTCATGCTCTGCAACTCCGCAACACATTCTTTATTGGATTGATCACTAGGATGTTGCGTGTGGAAAAGCTTGTACCAAGCGGCAGCCACATATATTTGACTCTCAAAAAACTCGTCTAATCGTGTGATTATGACCTCTTAGGGCTGGGCTCACAGAAGGGAAACAATTTCACTAGGAGGCAGTAGCTTTACACTCCTAGACATGAAAAGAAATGTTGATGCAAATGTGTTATGTATTCTTTCCATCTTTCCTTCATCTCATCGAACTGACGGAACGACGGAGTCGGCAGCAGAATTCCCTTTATAGCATCTGGCGCGTTTTGCCTCTGGACTGCTTGCGCTTGTACTAGGCAAGCAGCAGTTCCGTTATTTGTTGACTCTGAAAATGAACAAGAGGTGTTAGACGTTTTTCAGCACTTAGATTTTACTTATATGTTTCCTTAAATATTTCAGTTAAATGTTTCAGCTTATGTGTTTCAACTTAATATAAGCACACACACAAAAAGAGAATTTAATAGCAAGAAAAAAATGTCGTGCTCTGGTGTCCAAAGCTCCTTGTTCTACTTTAATTTTGTCGGTCGTTGTGGCCGAACGGTTGTAGGCGCTTGAGTCCGGAACCCCGCTGCTGCTACGGTCCCAGGTTCGAATCCTGCCTCGGAGATAAATGTTTGTGATATCCTTAGGTTAGTTAGGTTAAAGTAGTTCTAAGTCGAGGGGACTGATGACCTCAGATGTTAAGTCCCATAGTGCATAGTGCCATTTGAACCATTTTCTACTTTCATTTTGCTCGTCGCCAACCTGTGATGTCTTTCTTGCACGCTGTCTGTTTCTTTGGTGGATACAGGACTGACGAACGGAGGCCATTCATGAACATAGAATTCCGCATCCAATATGAAATAGTAAAAGTAATATACAGGGTGTTACAAAAAGGTACGGCCAAACTTTCAGGAAACATTCCTCACACGCAAATAAAGAAAAGATGTTATGTGGACATGTGTCCGGAAACGCTTAATTTCGATGTTGAAGCTCATTTTAGTTTGTTGTTCCACCTACGCCAATGGCGCACGTTATCATGATTTCATACGGGATACTCTACCTGTGCTGCTAGAACATGTGCCTTTACAAGTACGACACAACATGTGGTCCATGCACGATGAAGCTCTTGCATATTTCAGTCGAAGTGTTCGCACGCTTCTCAACAACAGATTCGGTGACCAATGGATTGGAAGAGGCAGACCAGTTCCATGGCCTCCACGCTCTCCTGACCTCAACCCTCTTGACTTTCATTTATGGGGGCATTTGAAAGCTCTTGTCTACGCAACCACGGTACCAAATGTAGAGACTCTTCGTGTTCGTATTGTGGACGGCTGTGATACAATACGCCATTCTCCAGGGCTGCATCAGCGCATCAGGGATTCCATGCGACGGAGGGTGAATGCATGTATCCTCGCTAACGGAGGACATTTTGAACATTTCCTGTAACAAAGTGTTTGAAGTCATGCTGGTACGTTCTGTTGCTGTGTGTTTCCATTCCATGATTAATGTGATTTGAAGAGAAGTAATAAAATGAGCTCTCACATGGAAAGTAAGCGTTTCCGGACACATGTCCACATAACATATTTTCTTTCTTTGTGTGTGAGGAATGTTTCCTGAAAGTTTGGCCGTACCTTTTTGTAACAGCCTATATAGCTTTGATGTTGTCGTGACAGCGTCAGTTGTTAACAGTATATTTCAGTGTATAAATATATACAGATACAAAATATTTATAAACCTGTCACTCTTCAATACAATGACTACTCAGAAGATGTCGAGCCCTGGCCACTATGAAAGTCTGTAAATGTTATTCAACTGGCAAACACACAAAGAGGGGTCAGTCCACGAATGATTGAAGTTAAGTACACCCGCCGCTAGACCTCCGGACAGGTGATGCTTGCACCTTATTTGCAGAGGTGTAATCGTTCGTGGCAGCGCCATCGCGCCACGGTGACAGATATAGGAAACGCGGCGGCGTAACTGGCGGCGATCGTATTTGATATTGCGGCTCACAGTTACCGCACAAGGATTCCCATTTGAGATCACGAATCTTCACCGTAATGTATTTTGATCAAATCTATCAGTAACAAATCTAGCTGCACGCCTCTTAATTGCTCCGATGTCTTCTTCCCAAACACTTGAGCAGTACTCAAGAACGGGTCGCACTAACGTTCTATAATTGATCTCCTTTGTAGATAAGCTACAGTTTCCGAAAATTTTCGCAATAAAACGAAGTCAACCAGTCGCCTTCCCTACAGCCGGCCTTGCATGCTCGTTTCATTTCATATCTCTATGGAACGTTATGCCTATATTTTTGTTCGACGTGACTGTGTTAAGAAGCACATTACGAAGACTGTATTCCAGTATTACGAACCCGTTTTTTTTTTTTTTTTTTGTTATTGATCTGCCTCAGCCTACGTTTTTCTACATTTTTATCCACCTCATCCTGATTTTCCTACAATCACTCAACGACCATACCTTCCCATGTACCAAAGCATCATCAGCAAAAACAGCCACAGATTGTTGTTTGCCCTGTCCGTCAGATCATACGTATATAGAGAATAAGAATGACACTATCACACTTCCCCGGGACACTCCTGACGATGCCGTTGTCTCTGATGAACAATCGCCGTCGAGGACAAGGTACTGTTTTCTATTGCTTTAGATATCTTCAAGTCACTCACGTATAATCTATACGCTCAGACCTTCGTTAACCGGCTGCAGTGACACACCGTGTCAAACGCCTTCTGGTAATCTAGGAGTATGGAATCTGCTTGTTGTTCTTACCATGGTTCTGACAATGAAAGTGAGTTTGCAGACATTTTTCCAGAAATTATTTAAGAAAATCATTGAAATGATAGCTGTAGGTAAGTAAAAATCTTTCTGATCAAAATTAAATGTTTTATGTGACTGCATGTGTGATTTACAAGTATTCTGAAAAATTATAACTGCACCTTTTTCCATTTTCATGTTTCTTATAGAGTCATCATTATCAGAAACCACTTGCAATTTGTTGCTGGATAATGTAGCTTTCTGTATGTTTTGGCCATTTTATTAGAGTCATAATAGCATGGTCAGCTTCAGCTTGTTCGCTATTAATTTCTTTGTTTTTTGTCTGTCGTAGTAATTCACGGAGTGCATCTCTCTATCTGCATCCTTCAAGAAACACACACACATACACACACACACACACACACACACACACACACACACACACACATACATACACAAAACCACAAAACATAGGTACAATTTGTGTATTGGAAGATAATAGCCACGTAATGACCATCGGCCTTACATACTCAACAGCTAGGAACCCTGTCATTGATAAAGTGATACTAATAAATAAATATGTAAACGCAAGGAATTGTATTTCCACTCTCCCTCTTCCGTGCCTGATAGGTATCGTTGTTCTTTTGCTTCGTGGAGGAAGCAAGTTCTATCCGTCGTTGTACAAATGAATTACTCATGTCGTGAAGACTGGAACGACTCCACTAACATTTGTGCTCACGATTGAGGAACTGTATGATGTATCTCCTTGAAATACGACACTAACGTGTCAGAGTAATGTGCTTACAAGAAACCATTCTAAAACTCAACATAGTGACCCCAAGATACACGATGAAACAGTGGAAGAATGTCCTATATAAGTCAGATAAAACGATAGCGCCACGGATCGCGTCTTAAGTTTTTAAATGTTATTTTTATTTACTTGTTATTGTTATTTTTATATTATGTTTTCAGTTCTTTTGTGAGGTTGGATGGAAAAAGAATCAAATTTGTTCATTAAAAGTGGTAAATATCGTCAAAAGAGTTTATCTCAAAAGTCTGCTTAATAGTGGAAGAAACTATTACTGTACTAACAATTGTACAAAAAAATTTTTAGATTGTATCATTTTTGGCGTTATTCTTGTCGCTGTCGTTATGTAAACACAGGTCTTACTTTTATGCAACAAATTCAGAAATGTAATTTTATAGATCACCGAAAAGTGGTGTATTATTTTATAATCACGGGGATAGATGATATGTTTCGATGGAGTACAGTGAACAAGTTTTCAAATTACTAAGGTGAACATCAGAAGCTACAGTGCGTTTTCCTTACGTATAACAGTTTTAGAGCTCTAGCAGCGGACAAAATCTACAAGAAAGAATTATAGTGGGAGCCCCTAAATATTAATAGATTTCCAAATATGGAAACAGTACCGGAAGAACAGACACGAAGAGCGATTTTGAAGACTGGAAGCTACAAATTTATTCATGTTGTATTGATAATAAGTTTCAGCCTGTTAAAATTAGTTTTAGACTACCATGTATTGTGCAGACACAAATCATATTACTATTACTTTGGAACACTTTGTAAATGACGACGTCGTGAATATTTTAAAAGTAATAATGGGAGTAATAAACTGTTGAATATTGATGGAAGGTAGCAATGAGGCACTAAATTTTCGTTTTAAAAGGACAAGGAAAGAATTATATGTTGACCATAGCGTATTAATTTCCTGGAGTCGTATCGAATGGTTTGGAACAATCATGTAAAATGTCACTGAGTGCTTATAGATCAGATAAAGAAGAATACACATTACTTGAACACGTTTTCGTACTGTTCATCAAAACATAATCAAAGGCACAGAAAGGTTTCATATATTAAGATTATTACTTGGTAATGTGTTCCTTCCATTCAGCTACTGTTAAACAACATTCTAGGAATTTTCCACATTGTATGCAGAACAGGCAGAATTTCCATATTACGCATTGAGAACTAGCAAGCGTTGTTACGTAACAGACACCAAAGATCGTGAATAGCTACATGTACACACAACACAAAACAAAATTTTGAACGCATACAACAAAGTACTCCACGTCTATATAAACCAAGAGACGAATTTGTTGGAAGAATTGGTGATCATTATCAGTAAGAATGATATAAAGACAAAATACTAAAGGAATATTTTGGAAATGATTGAGTCAAGTTTTACAGATGTTTCTATATCGTCCTTAACTAAATCAATAAAAATTTGCTATGGTTTGTAGAAAAAGTGCTTGTGTAGTTATTATATAAGCAAGTAATGTTTTTTACATTAGAAAAGTATTCTCTAACTGAGAGATTAACAGGTACAGTCTGTTGATAATGCCGGACATTATATTCCTGAGTCCTGTTTATGCTTTTGTTTCCATCGTGTACCTTACGTCTCTGCCACTGGTTTGTTTGTGTTTTCCTTTTTTTCGACACACACATGCTCTGTCTATATTCACGGCTCTATCTATATTTTGAAAACCACTGTGAAATTCATGCAGAGGGTACTACAAGTCTACAATTGATTATGAGGATTTCTTCCGGTTCCATTCGTTTATGGAATGTGGGAAGAGTGAGCGATTAAACTTGTCTGAGCACGCTCTACTTAGTCTAATCTTGTCGTCGCGGTCGCTGCGGCAGCGATATGTATGGAGCTGTAGTATTAACCTAGATTCCTCACTGAAAACTCATTAGTTTATAAGGAGACTTTCAAGGAATAACTGGCGATTTTCTTCAATCGTCTACCAGTTCAGGTTTTTCAACAGCTTCTTGACGCTCTCCAGTGAGTCAGGTCTATGATCATCTGTATACGTTCAATACTCCTTGTACGTCCCATATGGTATGGATCAAATTTAGTTCAGCTATATTCTAAGATAGGACCCAAAAATTATGTTTAAGCGGTTTCATTTGTAGACTTACAGAAATTATTAGTAATCTGCCGGTGAATAGCAGTCTCTCACGTACAAATGATCCTATGAAATTTTTCCATTTCATGTCAATGAAACTCTTATGGCCAGTAATATGTAAGAGTCTACGTTTTCCCGTTTTGCGTAGTACGTTACTGTACATTTAAAGTACGTCGTTAATTTCGCGTCACTTTTAAATACAGTTTATCTCTGAATCCAAGATGACTCCCAATGCAAGGCGGCCCCCACGCCTCCCCAATGTTCGACAAGGGATTACAGACAAAAGTGTATACACATACTAGATGTATTGTGAAGATTTACAAATGCTTACCTGATTACATGAAACTGAAGTAGATAATAATAGTACCATTACACAGAAAATAAAATCAGATAAAGACCTCTCTTGGTCAGGTACAGATACCACTTAGTCTTCCTAACAACGATGGTCCACAGAGTCCGCAGTGCGCCTGCCACTGTCATGGTTATCTTACTTTATTTCCCGTAGTAGATCGTCTCCACTCCCATGTAGCGCATTTCTTACACAGTACTTCTTAAAGCTGGATATGCATGTACAAGCAATCTTGATCCAGTCCGCAATTAGAGACAGGCCTACTAAAGGTTTGTGGGCTGATTTCCACCTCCGTTCACTCAAGAATTTTAAATAAAACTTCACCAGATTGATGTCAGATAGTGTCCCAGATTGGTTTTGAGAACAGCACAACAGACAAGTAAACCGATGGAGTTTTCGAAAATTGATGCAGAATTGTTTGCGATCTTGCGGGCACTGGAGCACATGAGACATTCTTCCTCTCCTAAATTTCTTGTCTGTTCCGATTCACTCAGTGCCCTTCACTCATTGCAACGTTTGTATCCGGCAGACAGAATTGTCCAGACCATCCAGGATGCCCTCTTCCGACTACAGCGGCTGGGGAAGGTTGTAGCTTTTTGCTGGGTTCCGGGGCATGTCGGCATTGCTAGGAATGAAAGGGCAGATCTCGCAGCCAAGGAGGGGTGTCTCGATCCACAAGTATCTCAGTGTGCTTTCCCCCTGCACGCACTCACCTCGCTGTTGAGCTCACGAGTCATGCGTCGGTGGGAGGATGAGTGGCTGGAAGTGACTGACAATAAGCTCCGTATAGTCAAGCCCACAACGCGTGTGTGGTGTACTTCCTTTCAGCCCCATCGACGGGACGAGGTTCTCCTCACTCGGCTTCGAATAGGCCACAGCCCTATGACGCATGGCTTCCAGCTCCAGCGAGAGGACTCTCCAATGTGTGGTGCTTGCGGCGTCCAGGTCACTGTGCGTCACGTTTTATTGGATTGTGTTTTATTTTCTGACCAGCGGGCCGCGGCTGACTTGCCGGCGGACCTGCCATCTCTTTTAGGCAACACTCGGATGAATGTGGCTAAAGTTTTAAAGTTCTGTGCCCTGTCAAATGTTTTTACAAAGATTTTAGGGAGAGGATTTTAATTTGCTCGCCCATATTTTGTGTAAGTGACTAGCCAATAACAATTTCCTGTGACATTCTTGTTGCTATGTTTCCCCTTTCCTTAGGTTTTACTTTCTCATGTAGCATTTTCCTTCTTTACCTGCTTTCTTTGAGTGTGTGCTTTAGTTTTCTTAGGTCTGTCCACATTCGTTCCTTTTAATGTGTGTCAGGGCGCTGATGACCTCGATGTTGAGCGCCCATAAGCCCCAACACACCACCACCACCACCAGTTTTCGAAAACGTTAATTACTTATCGCGATCTGATAACCACTCTACACTATATGACAGAAGATCTGGAACAATGGAATTTTAGAAAATGTAAAGTGCATATCACGATTTGATAACGACCCTATGCTGTATGACCGATAAAAAAATACTCAGACTTCTTCTCTGAATGCCTGCAGGCTCTTCTCATATGGGAAGCGAAAATCAACATTGTAAATTAGTAATAAAATCACGCCAGTGGTAGATCGGCGCCATATTGAAGTATTTGGTCTTCCCCATAAGAAAAGCTAGAAAATTAAATTTGTGTCACAATAAATATTGAGATATGCATGTGATCTAGCGTATTCAGAAAGATGCAACACATTGTTACGTCTTAATCAGTTCCTATATTAGATATAATTTATAGTTAGTGTCCACGTTGCTTACAGTCTGATGTCTGGAAAAAGAAAGACCAATTTGGACAGCTAAGCTTCTCCTTGTTAATCTCTGAAAATTTGAAGGCCTTGTCTTCTTTTCCCACACGCATTTACACTTGAAATCTCTGACTGTTAATCGATATACTGGATTTTTACACACAGAAAATAGTTTTTTTAGAAAGGGCTATGAAAGTGCCCTCTGAATGACTACGAGATAATTTGTTGCTTCATTGTGAGTAGCTATTCAAATTTTATGCATCTGGAAAGAAAAGTTAAATATGCGAACGTTTCTTTTGGTTATTCGATAAGAACAGTTTCAGTAAGCGCACAATTCATCCTTTATGATGTCCTTGTCACAGGCTTGTCTATTTGATTTTATTAACATGGTACATACTCAACTCAGTTCTCTGCGGGTGAGCATAGATTCCAAACACTTCTCAGTTCGCGATTATACACTCCTGGAAATGGAAAAAAGAACACATTGACATCGGTGTGTCAGACCCACCATACTTGCTCCGGACACTGCGAGAGGGCTGTACAAGCAATGATCACACGCACGGCACAGCGGACACACCAGGTGCACGTGCCCGTCGACCTGCGACCGGACCGCAGCGACGCACGGATGCACGCCAAGACCGTAGGATCCTACGCAGTGCCGTGGGGGACCGCACCGCCACTTCCCAGAAAATTAGGGACACTGTTGCTCCTGGGGTATCGGCGAGGACCATTCGCAACCGTCTCCATGAAGCTGGGCTACGGTCCCGCACACCGTTAGGCCGTCTTCCGCTCACGCCCCAACATCGTGCAGCCCGCCTCCAGTGGTGTCGCGACAGGCGTGAATGGAGGGACGAATGGAGAAGTGTCGTCTTCAGCGATGAGAGTCGCTTCTGCCTTGGTGCCAATGATGGTCGTATGCGTGTTTGGCGCCGTGCAGGTGAGCGCCACAATCAGGACTGCATACGACCGAGGCACACAGGGCCAACACCCGGCGTCATGGTGTGGGGAGCGATCTCCTACACTGGCCGTACACCACTGGTGATCGTCGAGGGGACACTGAATAGTGCACGGTACATCCAAACCGACATCGAACCCATCGTTCTACCATTCCTAGACCGGCAAGGGAACTTGCTGTTCCAACAGGGCAATGCACGTCCGCATGTATCCCGTGCCACCCAACGTGCTCTAGAAGGTGTAAGTCAACTACCCTGGCCAGCAAGATCTCCGGATCTGTCCCCCATTGAGCATGTTTGGGACTGGATGAAGCGTCGTCTCACGCGGTCTGCACGTCCAGCACGAACGCTGGTCCAACTGAGGCGCCAGGTGGAAATGGTATGGCAAGCCGTTCCACAGGACTACATCCAGCATCTCTACGATCGTCTCCATGGGAGAATAGCAGCCTGCATTGCTGCGAAAGGTGGATATACATTGTACTAGTGCCGACATTGTGCATGCTCTGTTGCCTGTGTCTATGTGCCTGTGGTTCTGTCAGTGTGATCATGTGATGTATCTGACCCCAGGAATGTGTCAATAAAGTTTCCACTTCCTGGGACAATGAATTCACGGTGTTCTTATTTCAATTTCCAGGAGTGTACATCGGAGGAGGGACATCAAACATTGATTTCGACGTGAGACGCAGGGTTGGGGCGTCGGATCCGAGTTGCGTGACGCCATTCAGGTATCGTCTGGATGGTTCGTTTGATTTCCTTAGTATGTACGCAGTCCATGCACACAGTGTTGTCTTATTGGTTCTCATCCCAGTACCCACTTGCGTATGTGTAGCAGTGCCAAGGATTCGCGGTTCATTAAACGCTTCTACCGCTACATCAGTCTTTTGAAAGAAAGCACTGCTATGGCGCATCCAGAGTTCAAATGCATAGATAAATACATATACAACCGATAAAAATTAGGAATCGTTCTTAACGATAACAACGTAATGTCAGAATGTACAGTACTCCTTTTTTCCTCGGATTTTAGTAGACTGGAAAGACTTGGACATTGCTCATGGCATAAGTATAATGTACATTCAAACAAAGATGAAGTTCACTCTTTGTTTGGATAATACATTACTTATCTACAAATGTCAAAAGCTGTTAATTTCACACAAATATCAATGTGTCCGTAACTTTTTTTTACTTGTACACTCATTAGTGTGTACTTTCAGTAATGTGCACTACGTATATGTCCGGCGACAACTACGTTTTACTTCCTGTATGCCAGCGGGTTAGTTCGAACATGACCATTGGATGCAGCACATTTCACACAAGGGTTGGAGCTGGAGACCGTTTTGAATTCCTGTGCAGTGGAATCCTCCTTTATCCCTTCAGTAGGACACCCTTGTTGTGTCGTCCGAACAAGACACAGCTAGGGAAAAAGGTACCACAGGCCCAAAGATGCGGGCTGGTGCCACTCGCCTCTTGCACGAGTTCCACCAGCGCCACGAGCCGCGCTAAGGATGAAGATACCGACTTCGCCTCGGCCAATTGCCGGCCGAGTACAATCCGCCGATGACCGGACGACAACGGACAGAAGCCTACTAGGAAGAGAGAAGTGCAGCTCTCCCCCATATGATTATAGGTCATAGTCCAGTACTGATTTAGAAAGGGAACGTCGTTTAGTGCACTCTTAGAATTGAACAGACAGTTGTAATTGCATTTGCTATATACTGTGAAGTTTACCTACGATTATTTGCCATTAGCCATTGAGGGCCTTCTTTCTGTTATATTACAAGCAATGTTGCAGACTTCATTAGTGGACAAGTCAAAAAGGTAAGTCAACTTTCTTAACTCATTTATGTGATTTTCTTACTAATTTGTTGGAGTGTTGTGGAAACTTCGTTCTCCTATCGTGTTACCTGACCCAGGAGCATAGCTGTGCAGTAGTGGCAGAGAGAAATTGTCTTAGCGGTGTACTGCACTAGAAGCCGTTTCACGAACTGGCCAACTCGGCCTCCACAGCAGTAGCGACGAGGCCGTCACAAAACAGGGGACAAAGTTTTACAAAAACCTTCTTGAATGAAGTGGCTTCAGCTTTTCATCAGGTAAGTGTACGCCTCTATGTCAGGCAGAAATACTGTTTACCTGTTTACTTGTCCTAACGTTCATTTAGCACCCTACCAGGGATCATGATGATGCACAGTGCACTAATTCTATACCCCAACACAGAAGTGGTTACTGTTTATCACATACGCATCACTAGTTTGTTTTTCACTATAACAGAAGTCTAGATTCTTTAATAGATAATTTCTTGTTTACTATGGGCTATTATATTCACATATTTTCTGTTTAAGTCATATAATCTTCTAAAATATTTCTGTTAAGCTGTCACAAGTTTTTAGGAACTTCATTTATCTACTTTCATCCTTTTCAGTATGCTTTAGGCTCTGGGGGGAGGATTCATACACAAACATCAAAAACGTTTTGCATCAACCCGGTTCCCAGGACTCCTGAAGATAGACATTCACTTTGGATATTGTGCCACAGACACACTCACGTTGACTGTTCAGAGATGTCAATAAACTCACTCCAAGATGTAAACAACAATGCACGAGCAGCGCCTATCAGACGGAGGGCGTCCGACAGCCGATCATTTCCATTCATTTTATCCGGAAGGAGGTACACGGCTCGTGTTGTCTGTAGCTCAACCATGACTAGACAGTCAATACCGCGGTTCAATCACGTCCGCATTGTTACTTTGTGCCAGGAAGGGCTCTCAACAAGGGAAGTGTCCAGGCGTCTCGGAGTGAACCAAAGCGATGTTGTTCGGACATAGAGGAGATACAGAGAGGCAGGATCTGTCGATGACATGCCTCGCTCAGATAGCCCAAGGGCTACTACTGTAGTGGATGACTGCTACCTACGGATTATGGCTCGGAAGAACCCTGACAGCAACGCCACCAAGCTGAATAATGCTTTTCGTGCAGCCACAGAACGTCGTGTTACGACTCAAACTGGGCGCAATAGGTTGCACGATGCGTAACTTCACTCCTGACGTCCATGGCGAGGTCCATATTTACAACCACGACACCATGCAGCGCGGTACATATGGGCCCAACAACATGCCGAATGGGCCACTCAGGATTGGTATCACGCTCTCTTCATCGATGAGTATCGCATATGCCTTCAACCAGACAATCATCTAAGATGTGTTTGGAGGGAACCTGGTCAAGCTGAACGCCATACACACACAGCCCAGCGAGTGCAGTGAGGTGGAGGTTCCCTGCTGATTCGGGGTGGCATTATGTGGGGCCGACGTACGCCGCTGGTGGTCATTGAAGGCTCGGTAACGGCTGTGCGATACCTGAAAGCCATCCTACGACCAATAGTGCAACAGTCTCGGCAGCATATTGGCGAGGCATTCGTGTTCATGGACGACAATTCGCGGCCACATCGTGCATATCTTGTGA
Organism: Schistocerca cancellata; assembly: GCF_023864275.1. Lineage (NCBI taxonomy): Eukaryota > Metazoa > Arthropoda > Insecta > Orthoptera > Acrididae > Schistocerca > Schistocerca cancellata. Next base: position 750,820,878 of record NC_064627.1, read on the forward strand.
ATGAATTCCTTCAGGATAATGACATCGCTCGACTAGAGTAGCCAGCATGTTCTCCAGACATGGCTCCTATCGAACATGCCTGGGCTAGATTGAAAAAGGTGGTTTATGGACGACATGACCCACCAACCACTCTGAGGGATCCACGCCAAATCTCCATTGAGGAGTTTGACAATCTGGTCCAACAGTGCGTTGATGAACTTGTGGATAGTATGCCACGACGAATACAGGCATGCATGAATGCAAGAGGACGTGCTACTGGGTATTAGAGTACCGGTGTGTTCAGCAATCTGGACCACCACCTCTGAAGGTCTTGCTGTATGGTGATACAACATGAAATGTATGGCTTTCATGACCAATGAAAAGGGAGGAAATGATGTTGATGTTGATCTCTATTCCAGTTTTCTGTACAGGTTCCGGAACTCTCGGAACCGAGGTGACGCAAAACGTTTTTTGATGTGTGAATAATGAAGATATTATTTCATGTACTTATACAAACGTAAATATTAGGTCAGAGAGAAGTCACTACAACACATCGCACGTGAGTGCAAAATATCAATGTACAATTCAGTTACAAAACAAAGAAATGTTTTCCCAAAAGGACCACAGGAAGGAAACCTCTAGTTACAAGTTTCATGTCACCACTGCAGAACCATTCATGTTGCTTAGCAGTATTTTCTGTGACTGTACTACTGAGGTTTGCTTTGTGAATAGCCTAGTAATTATGTACATATGTGTGATCATGTTGTGTTTGGATGGTACGTGCCACATAGTGCAATGTATTTCCATAAATGTTTTCCACTTTTGACACGACATCATTCTCAGGCATTTTCCTTCTCTCTCAGTTTTATCACTTCGTAACCATATTTTACTCTGTTCACAAAATAAACGTCATAGTATTAGAATGCGCTAAGCATAAAATTTATTCAGCCAAAAGTGCAAGTCTGAGATGCGCCTTTGCACACAAAAAAAAAGCCTCATACATGTACAGGTGAAAATACTTCACATTACAATAAATATAAAAGAATCACAGATAAAAGTGAGTTTGTGCTACTGCACATATTCTTCACATTAATAGGTGCGCCCGTATGCAATCGGATAAATACAACTGCAGCTAATGTAAATCTTGTACCAGTGATACATATGCCTATTTCAAATTAAAGCTCATTCGAAAACAAAGTCTAGATACGTTGTGTTTCATGTGTTTTATTTCATTCGGCGATCAGTATGATGAATATTTTCATAATTACCTGTCATAGTGTTTATTTACTTGTATTGTGCACACTAAAAATTCTTCTTTTCGTGATGTGGGTATAACGCTTGAATCTTACTACTTCTAGTATTTGTGAAAACATAACAACCTAAGTGTGGAATACGGGTGATAACATGGGTCCTTCATAAGGTGACATCCACGTGCTGTTTTATGGTTTGAACTGTGAATATTTGCGTTGAGTTCTGAGTAAAACATATTTTCTTACTTCATAATTTTGCATTTCTAAGATTTTTGTTATACCGCGATTTTCTAAGACGCGCTTGACAAGTCATTGCAATTATCACTAATTTTATCTTTTCTTCATGGGATACTGCTTGTCTTGGAAATTGCGGAATATTGCTTTCTTTGACATTAATCGTCAAGTCTGCAGGATTTGTTGTATCTCATAAATGGAAAGACGGTTCACCACCTGCTCAAACAAACCAAGATACTGCATCCAACAAGCGTTTTTCTTTTGTGTATAAGTGCGTATTAAATTGTTTAATTCGGAGGACATCCACTCACAAGGACTTCCACGTGGGTTAAGCATGATATTAAAGTTATTTATTTGTAATTTCCTGCTTGAATTGTTTCCATTTATAGCCTGTGAAGTAAGATACATTGTCTGTTAGCAGTGATTTGTTTTATTTACTATGGTAATGTAATAATTTGAAATTCTTATGATAATTACTACAGCCGTAGCAGATTTAGTAGAATATAGCTTTACACACTTGGAAAAATGACACATATGATATGTGCTTAGTAATCGATGTACTTTTCGTCACACATTGGGAAAGTAGCAAAATAAGTTATGTGTCCTGACACACCTTGCAGGACTGCAATGCTCCCAGGCATGATGTGTACACGAAATAAGTTTATCTATTCTTTCAGACGGAAGGACTCTGTTGTTGATCATTTTGAAACATAAATAATCGCAAACCTATGTATGAGACATCTATAGCGACACAAAAGATAGCGTAAGCTATCTGAATTAAATAATGCTTCTTTTACTACGTTAAAATCATTGGTGCATTCCAGTGTACAAAGCTGAAAAGACTTCTTATAATGTAAAACTAGTAATGCTGTGCTATTTAATAATTGGTCTAGAACGAAACGCCAGGAGAAAGAGTTGAGACTAAAAAGTGCTTTTAACTTCTTTTGTGGTGCTTGGATATGGGAGACTCTTGATTGTGCTAATTTTATCTAGATCTGATAATATTCCTTGTGGGAATATTTTGTGGCCCTTTCGATATCCTCTCTTGCAAACTTAGATTTTCTTTGTAAATTTTCTATGACTCCTGTTTGTGAAAACTTCTCTAGTGTTCGTTGTAGAATGTATGATTGTTCTTCCCACGTAGTAGTGGCTATGAGAATGTTGTCAGCAGACAATGTTACACTTTCTAGCAGTTCTGGATCTAGTAATGTGCCTAAAGCAGTGATGAACACTCCAGGACCAACATTAAATCCAAAAGTTTGGTGAAAAACTGGTAACCCCTATCACTAAAAATTAGGGCCATATATTTTATAGTTTCTGGTGTTCGCTTTACCTGCCAATATGAACTTTTAAATCAATAGTTGTAAGGTGTTTGACAAAGTGACATTTTTGTAATTGCTGATCAAGGTTTTCAGGTTTTGTTTACACACTTACTTTACTTATGGCTCGTGCTTCTAACACAAGAAGAATACTTCCATTAGATTTGGTTATTGCTAACGAAGGACTACTCTGTTGTGATATATATGGTTCAGTTATATTCAGTTGTAGCATTCGCTTGCTCTCATCTCTCGCTACTGCTCGCTTTAACCAGGGGATCAAAATTATGTTGTGGCAAAATATGTACATCATGAAGGCGAACTTCCATATTATAAATACAGATAACACCTGATTTTTGCGTTATTATCTGTAAACAGTTCATCCTTTGTAGCTGGTGTAGATTCAATCAATTTACTTTTACATTTGATATTTCATCTTTTATCATGAGGTGACTAACATTAGTACTGTCATAATTGCGCAAGAATTGTATGCGATACCTCAGACAGTATTTGTCGTGATTTAACTTTTGTCTGTCCAGCATTACTTCTGTCTTCCCGTCATTGTGCGTCAAGAAACATTTTAACAAGAATAAACCAATTATTATGTATTTCCCTCTCAGGAAATTTACGACAGTCAGGTAATCAGAAACTAAACGATGAGTTAATATGAATGGGCATTTCTTCACTCCATTCCCCTGCTTAATTTTCACAAAAACTTGCATCCTAACCCCACATGACTTCGCGCCACCCACACTTACGATTCGTCATTTCTGGATAGGATAATATGCAGTGGGGCCTAATTCCCTCATACTCTGAAACAAACTGACTGACAGACAGTGGCAGCTGCTGTATAAAAGCAGAAGAGCATTTGAACGTCCTAACTTTTGACACCTTGAGAGGTGGCATGAGCCCCCTCTCATATTTCTATCTTAATCTGAGTAATTCTATTTGGGGAAGTAAAGCCGAGTATGGTCATTACAAGACTAGTATTCAGAACTCATAAGATATGAATATTTTCCTCTCTAATTGCATGCGGTGAAAAGTGGCTATTCCTTCACACGCGGACTTTCCACGCAGTGTCTCTCATCACCCGGGTGGTCCGGTCACAGGCGGGTTCTTCTGATCTTGAAAGGGTTAATCCGACGGGTGTGAGGGAGTCGAGGGGATGCTTTCCAGACGCCGACATTGTCATAAGACCGGGGGCGACAAGCCCACAGAGGCTGGAAGGAGGGGCTGGGCTAGAGGTTCCGTTACTTCGCAGAAACTTAGTGAAAACACTTGCTGACGGGCTACCAGCGAGGCGTGGGAATGACTTGTGTTCCCAGGCTGTCTTAGAGGGCAAATTCCCGCGTTTTCTGCAAAATCGTGACTGTGATTGGCTTGCTCAGGGGATAGCTCCGTGACATAGCAAAATCGGCGCAGAAATTGGCGCCAAGTATTTCCATTGGTGGAATAGTAGAGCTTCGTCAATAGAGTGGAATTTTCCGCCGGTTTTCAAGTTGCTGCTTGGCACGTTTTAACCACAGCCACTGTCGTGGCAACAGCAAAAGTGGGAGTTAGAAAAGGGGGGGCATAGAGCATCATTTCCATATGATGATTTTAGAAGAATTTAGTGTTTAATACACTGCTAGCCCCGGCACCTCACAACCTAGCAGATTTGTCCGTAATTTTTCTTTAAAAGCTGTTAAAAGTAACGTAGGTGCATTAAATAAACGGCGCTAAATGGCTCTGAGCACTATGGGACTCAACTGCTGAGGTCATTAGTCCCCTAGAACTTAGAACTACTTAAACCTAACTAACCTAAGGACATCACAAACATCCATGCCCGAGGCAAGATTCGAACCTGCGACCGTAGCGGTCTTGCGGTTCCAGACTGCAGCGCCTTTAACCGCACGGCCACTTCGGCCGGCCACGGCGCTAAATCTAGCAGGCTATGTGTAGCTACTCCTCTAGACTCCATGAAAGTTGGCCTCACGGTTCCGAACACACCTTCAGTTGTGCACGTTTTAACGAACTTTTGTTCATGCGCTACTGGCGGTACGTCATTGCCTTGTGGGTCAACTGCATACGGATTTTATAAATAACGTGCGCGGCTTACGGCGTACACAACCACCCTCACCATGCAACTACAAGTTTACGTCAGTGTTACCAGGTGGTGGTACACTTCAGCAGATTTTTATCCCCATTGGCTTGGCATAAATCGCGCTAGACGGTAGCAGACTCCTCATATATGGCAATTCAGTCGCGACATAGTAAAATTAGATAGGAACTCATTACATGTTTTAGATATACTGATTGGGAATCCTAGTTTTTCAATGAGTTACAGTATATTAAGTTTTCGATTTTATGAAACAGTAATCCATTTGAGGCGGTGAGAACCACAAGGGCCTAAAGCACACCAGTTTCGATTGCGAGACTGTACCATTTGTTCATGATTCTGACATTTGTTGATCTTGTGGTGAGTCATTTTTATCTAAACTATAGGCCCACAGTGTATATCTGAACATTCATGAAAATCTGAGTCACTGGATTCACTTAAATGTGGCATCGACAACGGTGTGTGTTTGACCTTTATGGCTCTCAGCGCCTCATTTGTATTCTAGTCAAGTGATCCTGTTGGTTGGCATTACTACATGAATTTAACAATTTCCACAAACGGCAGTTTACTGTGCAGGAATAGGTTTTCGTGTGCAGTGTTAACATTAACTCTGTTGAATCTGTTTTTAAGTGCTAACAGAAAAGAAAATTATCAGGAAAATTCAGCCACCAATAATCTGTTGATTGAGAAAGTGACGAAATCAAATAAACGTCTGCATAAGCGAACATTTAAAAAAGACGTGTATAATAGCGTAAGTTGTGTTGATACAATGTAAGAATGTCTGATTTTCAGCCAAGAAGTTAAATCGTGGACTAATACATGTGTTACGGATCTTGTACAATTGTACGAAAAAATAAAAAAAAACACCTAAACTCCCACTTACACAAAAATTCGAAACGGAGAGTAGCGAATGCTTACACTTTAGTTCATTCCGCCCTAAATTGTAGTTAATTATGTACAAAACAACAAAATTCGAAAAAATCAATGCTGTGTTTTGTTATACAAGTTCTACATATTATTATTATTATCATTACTATTAGTGACAGTAACTGTAGTTGTATAAACTTGTTGATAAGCATAACTGCTATGCAGCAGATTATATTATTTCACACTTTCAAATTTATCTGAATCTATAAATTTGTGAACACCCAGAATACATACTCTCGAGCTGCCACTGGTGACGAGGCACATATTGCTGCCCCCATGTCTATAACAATTGTGTTTGGTACACCACCTACGATAGCGTGTGCCGTGGCTTGCATCACTTCATTCTCTAAGCCAAGATATTTCATATTTATATCACTTGAATCGTCGTGTAGGCCGATGTTTTTGTTGTACCTTAACATGAACACACGATCTGCATGATTACTATTTGGTTTATTCTGGTTTTTGAAATTAACTTGCGGCTGAGTGTTGCCCCAATTATGATTCCCAGCCATCATCTGGGCGTAAAATCAGATTGAATCTAGTTTGACGAGCCGTCATTTGATGGCTGAGATTCATTCGCCACTTCTATTACATTGAGATGAGGATGCTGGGTTTTACAGTTAACCTGCACCATACAAATTTGCGTGTTCTTTTGTGAAATGTTATGGTTTTTACTGTTATTATTGTTATAGGCAATCGTGTTCCCAGGACAATTATTATTCCTATAAAAATCATATTTATAAAAAAAGGAACACAGATTGCTGTGCACTGTAATTTAATAACAGTCGATGAGTGCACCAATTTTCCGAATGGAAGGTCACCTGACAATTATTATTCTCGTTCGGTCAGTACCACTGCCATTGTGTACTTCTGTAATTATTGTTATGTCTGTTATTTGAGCAGTTACTATAGTTATGGTTTCCATTGCTATACCTGTTCCCACTCCAGTTGTTTCATCTGTTATGTTTGCCATTGTATTCTGGATGTAGACGGTTTCGTTCTTTTTTCTTCCAATTAAGTGAATGTGGTCCATAGTTATGGGAGCATTTGTCGGCTAATTAAGCGGTCTTATATACTTAACAATGTTTTGTTGGTGAATTAGGTTGGCTGTATTGTCGCGACAGCATTGTGTGGACTGTCTGACTATTGCTCTGTCGCGAGCTGTGCATGTCTTCCTGGATTAAATCCAGTGAGTCGAGTACAGACATAAAATATGCTATGTCTGACTCTGGAACATATATAGGTTTTTCACGTATGCCAACAGTAATTTTCTTTCAATATCAGCAACACATCACGTTTGTAGACAGGATCATCTAAGTAGAGCGTCATACTTAGATATATTTCGGAATGATATCTTAGGCTCAAAAACTTATTTTCTCAACCCCTTCTCAACCAAGGCTGACAAAAATTTATGCAGGAAAGCGCGTTGAAAGTGATTGCAATTGATACAGTTACTGCCTGTTTTGTTTGCCCACACGGCGGCCTCACTGTATGTAGCCCATCATCTAATTTATCTTTTATCAGGCAGTCCAGGACCTAGCCAAAGGTTTTTTAAATGATTCAAGAAAATAACAGAAGGGACAGTCTTTTTTTCTGGGATGTATACCTGATACTGACGGTGTCTTTATAATCTGTCTTCCAGTAATACAATTGACAGGTTAGGAACTGCGCCAGCTTATATAACATATCATTACTGGGAAACTGAGCACCACACATATTTTCATTACCACAATTTCGTGCAGTTTCCTTGTGGCTGTAACTTTCACGCTTGGGGCAACAATCGTGGAAGAGGAATGTGTTAGATTCTCTTGTTTCTGTTTTAATTCCAATTACACTGCTGTAGAAACGTATTTTGCTCCCAGACTGGCAGGTAGTTTGTCAAAGGTTTGTTTAAGTTGTTTCAATTCATCAGTTTGTTCAGGTTTTAAAAATTCATGGCTTGCAAAATATCCACTTACTGACCTTTGCACCACACACGGTAACGCTTCGCTAATATGTTTATCAGTAGCCCTATCTTTGTTGCCTATCCATTCCGAATAATTACCTCTCTAAAGCTATGCATCTGGTCAATGAGTTGTAACTTTAAACTATTTGTCTGCTCTGTACTCACATGTTTTGCTTTAGATTGAAGTATATGTACTGTTTCACTGAGCGAAGTGTTTTCAGCGGCGAGCGTACCTGCATTCGTAGACAAAATCAGAAAAAATTGATACAACGTTGTATAATGTTTCTTGTTGTTTCAGTTTTTTATTGTCGTAGGATATTTGTCCTGCATCTAGGGAAATGTCACTAAACAGTCTGCAAATTAGCTAAAGTCGATGAAACCTCTCAAAATTTGGTTGTGATGTTTATCGTTGCTTCATTGAACATTATGGTCATTTCATCTGACATCATTGTAACAATTTCATTTTGCAATGTGGTCAAAGTAGTACTAAGATTAGATACATCAGCATTTATTTAATTTTTTAATGTGGACTCTCTCAGATAATGGCTTTTGCAACGATTGTCCTATTTCCAGTTCACTAGAAGCTTGTAGTGATGGGAATCCAAGATTGACTAAAGACCAGCCATTGCATTCGAGATCTCTTCATTACTTATAGGTGGTTGAACATCTGTGTCAACTTCAGGTTGCATACTGGTTTTACTCACAGCAGCATTAATATACTCCCTGTTTCTATTCTTTTCAACCTTGTTACTTTTTTCGTCTGAAGACGAGTAACTAAAATTCGTTTCTGATATTTTTCATTTTTTACCTTTCTTGGCCGGATTAATGAAAGACTGGTGAAGCACAATAAAGCATTTTTATAATAAATTATGTTAACTTTTAACACCTCTTTATGACACATTTTGTATCTGTATCGATATTTTTATGCCAGCTTGTAGTATTTCTTATGTATAATGTTCTATCAGCCATGGAAATTCATTGACTTTGTATACATATTTCAGTAATATGAATTATGCTTCTGATATTAAATAACTACTGAAATGATTGTTGTACAATGTGATGTAAATGACGTGGTCGATAGATAGGGAACGTAGGGTTCAATGTAAAAGATAAAAGATGTGGGGAAGCCCATCAGCTACATAAGTAGCCTGACGGAGTGGAAAAGGTGTGGTTGGCGCGCAAGTGGCAACTCGTCCTGTGTGATCGGTGAGGAGTCGGGGCTGAGCAGTGCTGTGGTTAACACCTCGCTAGCAGTAACGGATCATTGTGACTCATATTCCTGGAGTTTTGAGGCCAAAAGAGCTTAAGAGCAGTGTTTATGGGCCTCGGAAGCTGCATTTGGTGATACCATTATCATGGCATAGTTTTTGACTCTATAAAAATATAATTCCGACGGCAAGAAGATATGTAACAGGGCGAGGGCAACAGTATTGCAATGACTGCATCGCCGCCAGGTTAACAGCCACTGCAAATTGCGACACCAGTGCCACCAGCCTTCCACTAAATTGTTTATATTTGGCACTCTGTAAATGGACCAGGTATTTGTGAAACTTGGTTGATTTTAATAGTAATCATGGTATTGCTAAAACTCTATCTCACACCCGTGATTATCCCAAATCACTAACCTGTACAGGAATTCTATCCTACTGAATTAAATTCCGAGTGTCCTAATTCATAATGAGAAAGTGGTTTAAGTTGAATTTAATGTTGTGTTGTCATTTTCACAGCCAATTATATTTCTGAGTAGGTCAAAAGACTGCTTATCAAAGCATATTTGTTACTTAGTTATAGTTTGTTATGCTTTACTTAATTAATAATTAATGTTAAGAATACTTACCATTTCTCATACATACTGGTGTAGTTATGTTAATGAGCATGGTCCTTCAAACCATGAAAATTTAAGGGCCCTCATGAACTAGGCTAGTTAGTTAATGATGCAATGCAAAGGCTCCTTCAGAGCCAGTGTAGTTACATTGGCGTTCTGTTTAGTTGCTTCAAACCGACTTTAAGAAAGAACTATTTACTGTGTTATCTATTCTAATGCAAGATAGTTATGCACAGGCATGGAGACCCTGTACTAAGCAATGAAGTTAGAGAGTATGATCATTAGCAGACCCCCTGATATAAATTCGGAATTTCAAGCTATTCTCTGTTCACTATTGCTACTAGCTTTATGTGTGTTGGTAATTGGTTTTATAAACTATTACACCTAGTTCATTTATTGTACGTATTGCTGAGAGCCATATGTTACTGTTTACTATCTCATTCGTCATTTGTTTGTTAATAGCACATTTATCTACAATGTTAGGTTACTGTGTCGTTATAGGAAAGGTTGTAAGGAAAGAGTTTTCTGTGTGTGGCAAGGAAGGTTAGGTTACCCTTAACACTGCCTTCTGCTTTATTGCTTGACAGAAGAATGCCTAATTAGGCTGGCGACCTGTTTTAATACGTAATGTTACAAGTTGCTTTTGTGGTGGGAGAACGTCTGTTCCTGCCCCACCGTTTACTGCTGGTTATACTTTGCTGGAGTCTTTCGGAAACGAATCGCAGTTAGATAGTTCTGTTTCCATTTGGTAACCTCACGGTCACAACTGTCAAACATTCCTCACCGAGGTATAACAGTAGCATCAACTGACGTTTTAAGGTGGTCGGTGCTACCTTTACAAAGTGACAGGGGGAAATATACACACCGCTGCTGAACGACCAGACTACTGGAATAACCCATTACGCGTGGGATGCAATAAGATCGAACAGCTAGACTGCGTATTGTTATGTTTGTCAGCATTAACTGTAATGTATTGTTTGAGAGTATGTGACTGCCTAAGACAGAAAAGTAATGTACAGCTGAGCTATTTCTATTTAAATATAAACGCATAATATTGCAGCCTAGCACTAACTACTTCAAGCAACAATGCGCCGTAATGAATTTCCTTTTCCATTAAACCCTTTCATTCTTCTTCCGGACTGTTATTGGTTTCTTTCTATACCTCCTTAATTATTTTATTTTTCAGTCAGTTTTTGTTTCCAGTTGCAGGTTTTCGTTCAATAGTGTTCATACAATAATACTTTGATTGATCTGCGCAAAATTAAAAAAACAAAACAATCAGAACAATGAAAAAGGTTATACGTGCAAGCAATGGACGTTGTTTAATAACTGCACAGGCGCGGTCGCCATTGTGTGTTGGCTTCCACCTCCGCTCACTCAAACATTTCATATGAAACTTTACCAGAAGAAACTCTGTATGTGTCCCAAATTGGTTGTGAGAGCGGCGCAACAGAGGACGAAGAGCGATGGAATTTTATAAAATGACTGCAATCTTTGATCGTACGATAAGCAAAAATGAACATTGGAAATTACTGATAAAATCATGCAAATGGCAGATCGGTGCCACATCGAAGTGTTGCCTCCTCAGTGGCAAATAAACTTGTAACACCACAGATATTGGGGGAAACATGTGATCTGGCGCATTAATAGAGGCACAATATGGTGGTAAGTCAAAATCTGTTCCTTTGTTAAAAATCATTTATAGCTACTGCCAACAATGCTTACAATCTAATGGCTAAAAGAAGAAAGATAGATGTGAACAGCCAGGCTTCTCCTAGCTGTTCTTTTAAAAATTTGGAAGACCTTGCCATATTTTATTGCATAAGCAAGAAAACATGAAATCTTCGACTGTTAATCCATACACTGGATTTCATCATACATAAAAAAGCACTCAGTCTTCAGGTCACGAGTGGCCTACCGAGACAATTCGACCGCCGTGTCATCCTCAGTGGAGGATGCGGATAGGAGGGGCGTGGGGTCAGCACACCGCTCTCTGGGTCGTTATGATGGTATTCTTGACCGAAGCCACTACTATTCGGTCGAGTAGCTCCTCAGGTGCCATCACGAGGCTGAGTGCACCCCTAAAAATGGCAACAGCGCATGGTGGCCTGGATGGTCACTCATCCAAGTGCCGTCCACGCCCGACAGCGCTTAACTTCCGTGGTCTCACGGGAACCGGTGTATCCACTGTGGCAAGGCAGTACATAAAATAAATAATTTTTTAGTAAGGGGTATTGCTGGCATCATCAACTTTCCGGTAGGTGTCAGTGTTTGACTACCTTGAAGTAACCAATTGCTGTACACTTGCTTCAGATAGTCTTTAAATGACTTGTACAGAACCACATCAAACAATTGCAGCTGCGAAGTAATGCCTCCTGGATTTATAATATCAGAAATCTACCTTCTCTGCTAATATCAGATGACCCTTGAATGCCTGGATAACATCCCACTATTCTCTAGAAGAGAACCTCGCCTCCTGCTCCAGCTTGTACGAAGCCTATCTACACTCATGCTCGTAAGTTAAGGATAATTGCAGAATGTGGTGCCACACAACGTGACACTACACAAAACTAGCGCTAACAGCATAGGCACATAGGGAACACACACGACACAGATCTGTAAGTCTACGATATTGAGGATAAGCTGAGAAAACCGTAGCAAAACACATGTGCTACAAAACGCCACTGTTTCCTGCGCATGTACCCCGATATCAATATGGGATATGATCACCATGCACCCGTACACAGGCCACAAAACGGGTCGACATACTCTGGATCAGGTGGTCGAGCAGCTGCTGGGGTATAGCCTTCCATTCTTGCAACAGTGACTGTCGGAGCTCCTGAAGTGTCCTAGGTGTTTGAAGACGTGCAGCGATACGTCGACCGAGAGCATCCCAGACGTGCTCGGTGGGGTTTAGGTCTGGAGAACAGGCAGGCCACTCCGCTCGCCTGATATCTTCTCTTTCGAGGTACTTCTCCACGATGGCAGCTCGGTGGGGCTGTGCGTTATCATTCATCAGGAGGATGGTGGGACGCACTGCACCCCTGAAAAGGCGGACATACTGGTGCAAAACGACATCCCGATACACCGGACCTGCTAAAGTTCCTGTGTCAAAGATATGCAGGGGTGTACGTGCACCAATCATAATTCCGCCCCACACCATCAAACCACGACCTCCATACATGTCCCTTTCAAGGACATTAAGGGGATGGTATCTGGTTCCTGGTTCACGCCAGATGAAAACCCGCCGAGAATCACTGTTCAGAATATATCTGGACTCGTGCGTGAAAATAACTGGGGACCACTGTTCCCATGACCATGTACTGTGTTCTTGACACCAGGCTTTACGGGCTCTCCTGTGACCAGGGGTCAGTGGAAGGCACCTTGCTAGTCTCCTGGTGAATAAACCATGTCTGTTCAGTCGTCTGTAGACTGGTCTGGAGACAATCTCTCCAGTAGCTGCGGTAAGGTCCCGAGCCAGGCTACCTGCAGTACTCCATGGCCGTCTGCGGGCACTTATGGTGAGATTGTGGTATTGTACAGTGTGGATATCACGTACTGTAGCGCCTGGACACGTTTCCTGTCTGCTGGAATCGTTGCCACACTCTTGAGATCACACTTTGTGGCACACAGAGGGCCCGTGCTACGACCTGCTGTGTTTGACCAACCTCAGTCGCCCTAGTACCTGACATGCACAAACACATCTCTGCATATGTGGACTGCTGCCAGCGCTACCGTGCGAAGACCGCATGGTCATAAAAATGGTTCAAATGGCTCTGAACACTATGGGACTTAACATCTGTGGTAATCAGTCCCCTAGAACTTAGAACTACTTAAACCTAACTAACCTAAGGACATCACACACATCCATACCCGAGGCAGGATTCGAACCTGCGACCGTAGCGGTCACGCGGTTCCAGACTAAAGCGCCTAGAACCGTACGGCCACACCGGCCGGCGCATGGTCATATCCCGAGGTGATTTAAACTTGCAAACCGCCCACCAGAGCGTTGTTTCACAATGTATCAGCATTCCCCTTAATTTATGAGCATGAGTGTATAACATAGTTGTGGGTTATGAATCCTTTTCCGTTGCAATGAAATATGACACCAGGAGGCAGCTTTTCCTTTGGCGTAGTTTAACGACTGATGATGAAATAAGATTACATCTTTGTTGCATTGGCAAGCATACACAGCATCGCTGTGATTCGCAATTTCTTTTTGCCAGTAGTGCTAACGAATAACTTTTGGCGCCTTTCTTTTCAACTGTTGTAGTAGATGTCATGTCGAAGTGAACAGGAGGTTCATCAGCGTTCAGATCGGCCCTCTTCTCAGTCTTATAGCGTGCCGCCGATACCTTATAACGTGTCGCCAACCTCTCCACATACGATGCTGGAAGACGCTGAGCAAGAGACGTTCGATGTCGCAGCACAGGTCCATTGCATCACATGATTATTGTGCACTACCTAGGGTTGACGTTAAATTGGAGACCATGTTCCCGTGTCAATTCAAGTGCTTTATCTTGTATGACATCGCGGGAGACTACCATTCCTTCTTTATATTTCTCACTCAAAAATAGCACTAGTTCTATACCAAAATTTTCGAAACATTTGCTCTAGTCTAGTTCGAAGTATATTTCAAACGTCCTTTGACCTTTCACCACCTCTGAACATTCGCTTCAGTGACTATACTTCCTCGCTTCTGCATAACGAAACCATGATTTTGAAATTTGGTTGATAATAACGTCGGCATCCTGTTGAAAAATTCTATGTTCCACATTACGATCCATTACACACTTTGCTACGCAGTTAAGAAGTTGTTGTTGTTGTTGTCTTCAGTCCTGAGACTGGTTTGATGCAGCTCTCCATGCTATTCTATCCTGTGCAAGCTTCTTCATCTCCCAGTACCTACTGCAACCTACATCCTTCTGAATCTGCTTAGTGTATTCATCTCTTGGTCTCCCCCTACGATTTTTACCCTCCACGCTGCCCTCCAATAGTAAATTGGTGATCCCTTGATGCCTCAGAACATGTCCTACCAACCGATCCCTTCTTCTGGTCAAGTTGTGCCACAAACTTCTCTTCTCCCCAATCCTCTTCAATACTTCCTCATTAGTTATGTGATCTACCCATCTAATCTTCAGCATTCTTCTGTAGCACCACATTTCGAAAGCTTCTATTCTCTTCTTGTCCAAACTATTTACCGTCCATGTTTCACTTCCATACATGGCTACACTCCATACAAATACTTTCAGAAATGACTTCCTGACACTTAAATCTATACTCGATGTTAACAAATTTCTCTTCTTCAGAAACGCTTTCCTTGCCATTGCCAGTCTACATTTAATATCCTCTCTACTTCGACCATCATCAGTTATTTTGCTCCCCAAATAGCAAAACTCCTTTACTACTTTAAGTGTCTCATTTCCTAATCTAATTCCCTCAGCATCCCCTGATTTAATTTAACTACATTCCATTATCCTCGTTTTGCTTTTGCTGATGTTCATCTTATATCCTCCTTTCAACACACTGTCCATTCCGTTCAACTGTTCTTCCAAGTCCTTTGCTGTCTCTGACAGAATTACAATGTCATCGGCGAACCTCAAAGTTTTTATTTCTTCTCCATGGATTTTAATACCTACTCCGAATTTTTCTTTTATTTCCTTTACTGCTTGCTCAATATACAGATTGAATAACATCGGGGAGAGGCTACAACCCTGTCTTAGTCCGTTCCTAACCACTGCTTCCCTTTCATGTCCCTCGACTCTTATAACTGCCCTCTGGTTTCTGTACAAATTGTAAATAGCCTTTCGCTCCCTGTATTTTACCCCTGCCACCTTTAGAATTTGAAAGAGAGTATTCCAGTCAACATTGTCAAAAGCTTTCTCTAAGTCTACAAATGCTAGAAACGTAGGTTTGCCTTTCCTTAATCTTTCTTGTAAGATAAGTCGTAAGGTCAGTATTGTTTCACGTGTTCCAGTATTTCTACGGAATCCAAACTGATCTTCCCCGAGGTCGGCTTCTACTAGTTTTTCCATTCGTCTGTAAAGAATTCGTGTTAGTATTTTGCAACTGTGTCTTATTAAACTGATTGTTCGGTAATTTTCACATCTGTCAACACCTGCTTTCTTTGGGATTGGAATTATTATATTCTTCTTGAAGTCTGAGGGTATTTCGCCTGTTTCATACATCTTGCTCACCAGATGGTACAGTTTTGTCAGGACTGGCTCCCTCAAGGCCGTCAGTAGTTCCAATGGAATGTTGTCTACTCCGGGGGCCTTGTTTCGACTCAGGTCTTTCAGTGCTCTGTCAAACTCTTCACGCAGTATCGTATCTCCCATTTCATCTTCATCCACATCCTCTTCCATTTCCATAATATTGTCCTCAAGTACATCACCCTTGTATAGATCCTCTATATACTCCTTCCACCTTTCTGCTTTCCCTTCTTTGCATAGAACTGGGTTTCCATCTGAGCTCTTGATGTTCATACAAGTGGTTCTCTTATCTCCAAAAGTCTCTTTAATTTTCCTGTAGGCAGTATCTATCTTACCCCTAGTGAGATAAGCCTCTACATCCTTACATTTGTCCTCTAGCCATCCCTGCTTAGCCATTTTGCACTTCCTGTCGATCTCATTTTTGAGACGTTTGTATTCCTTTTTGCTTGCTTCATTTACTGCATTTAAGTTAAGAAGTGGTATCTCGAAAGTCCAACAAAACCTTATAAACTAATTTTCTACGTCAAGTATTTCCTGCTATCGTCAAACAATGCTCGAAACGCATGCGTACTATCACGGTTAAAGCAGTAGGCGTGCCGGAGAGCAGAGTTACAGCTTACCAGAAGCTCGAGGTTGTATTCGTTAAACAAAAGAAACACTTCTCATAGTATACCGCGAATTAAAGACGACTTCTGAGTATCAAATTTCGAGGTAAAATACTAGCCCGGATTCGGAGATATACGGTATTACCAAGATCTGACAGGCACTACTTCGTACCAGATAACTGAAACGCTTGCGAAAAGCGTGAGTGGACTATTACCATTCCCTGACACGACAATAATTTCCTACACAAACTGCAAGGGCATGACGCACTATCCAGGACACGCTGTGAGTTTCTGCATAAAAAGTCAATCAAAATTCAGCAAGTAAAATAATTTTTTTAACTCCGAATATTTGGAGGTTTAAAACGACGGTAAACATATATCTCTGTTGATCCACCATGGCCAGGGAACCTCAGCTGCTTAAGTAATTGACAATATCAATGAAAATCGCAAACAGCTGTGTAACTAAGATGTCATTTTATTTTATTTATACTACCTTTCCAGCATTCCACTATATCATCTTCAGGCCCCATTTGCATCTCACAAAACAAACGATATTGTCATACAGTGCCATATATCCCTGTATGTCGTGAATTCAAACCGTTTCAAAAGTGATCAAGTCTTCGAATGAAGCACTTGTGAAACGGTTTGAATTCACAACATGCAGGGGTTTATCGCACTGCATGACAATATCGTTTATTGAGAGATGCTTATGGCGCCTGAAGATGGCGTAGTGGAATGCCGAAAGTGGTAGTCAAAATAAAATAAAATAGCGTCGCAGTTACACAGCTGTTGGCGAATTTAATTGATTTTGACAGTAAGCATGTATTTTCACGTTTTACTTTGCACTGGTGTTTCCGTAAAGCTGCAGTGCAGCTCGCACACACCAAGTATCACATATTTCAGTCGTTAAATGTGATAAAACACGAACATGGTGTGCCGGTCGGAGTGGCCGTGCGGTTCTAGGCGCTACAGTCTGGAACCGAGCGACCGCTACGGTCGCAGGTTCGAATCCGGCTTCGGGCATGGATGTGTGTAATGTCCTTAGGTTAGTTAGGTTTAATTAGTTCTAAGCTCTAGGCGACTCATGACCTCAGAAGTTAAGTCGATAGTGCTCAGAGCCATTTGAACCATTTGAAGATGCTGTAAAGTAGGATTATTTACCAAAACGCGTAGTGTGAAAAATAAAACTGTGACTGGTAGTAGAAAATTGTTCGATATTAAAAGCATAACACATTTCAGTCGTTAAATGTGATAAAACATGTACATACTGTAAAGTAGGACTATTTACCAAAACGCGTAATGTGAAAAATAAAACTGTGACTGCTAGTAGCAAATAGTTCGATATTAAAAGCAAACAATGATTTCACAGTCATTTTATGATAGGCAGTGCGCTTCATTGAATTTATTTTTTGTCAGAATCACCTGGGTATGGTCAAATGTTGTGCAACGTGAGGATTAACCAAATTTAAAATACTAAATTCTTATTGCTGATTTTCTTTGACTGTCTGAGTTGGTCAGAAAGTAACGTATTAAAAAATTCATAAGAATAGTTTGCACAACTAGTTAAATAAAGTCAATTTTTCTATTCTGTGTGGCGTGTCCTTTCTATTTCGTCCTGCCACCTTACCACTCATAGTACCTTTCTTGCTATCGTTTTCAGCGTTGATTCGTCAAGCTTTTGCGGAGATATGTGGCATCACATGTCGACGCATGTGTCATACAATTCCTAAAAATTATGGGCCGGTATTTTACGGTTGTGACGCTGACGCCCCATAACGTCCTAAATGTGTTCCGTCGACTCAGAAGAGACGAATATGGTGTCCAAAAAATAACATTTTGACCTGTTATGTTCCTCACACCACTGTACCACGAATCAGTCCTTGTGACATGGACAACTGTCCTGCGGGAAGATTCCATCGACGTGGGCGGAGACATCAGATTTGCAGCTGGTCCACAATAATGTTCGCGTAGTTCACAGCTGTGATTGTGCCCCCAGTTGCCAACACTCGTCGCCTACAGCATAATACTACTGCAACAGGCCTGCGTCCGTGGTGTATCTGTACATGACCATCGACCTGGTGTAACAAGAAACGTAAATCGTTCGAGCAGGTCACACCTTTGCATTGATCCACGGCCCAGCCTCGATCATCGCTTGGCTATTACAGTCGGAATTGACGATATCTTTAGATCAACATGGGATCGCTGAAGAGGTCGTCTGCTACGGAGGCCCATCTCCAAGAATCTGTGCTGAACACTATGCTCCGAAATACTTGCACATCCACCAGCATTACACTCTGTCGTCAGATTTGTCAGACATCGCGTCATGTCCGGCTGTTACTCATACTTGTGAAAACTTCTCTAGTATTCTTTCTAGAATTTAAATTTCCTCTTCGCATGTAGTTGTTGCTATTGGAACGTCGTCAATATACATTGTTACAATTTCTAGCAGTTCTATATCTAGTACCGAGTCTAAAGCAGCGATGAAAACTCCAGAACTAACATTAAATCCGAAAGTTAGGATGCAAAACTGTTAACTCCTAGCGCTAAAAATTAAGGCCGTATATTTTGTAGTTTCTGGTTTTATTTTTATCTCTGATTTTCACGTTATGTGATAAGGCGTGAACGTCCTAAATCGTGTCGCCTACTCGTGGTTCCACCGTCCTTCAATAATTTTCCACAGATTGTCACCGATGTAACACGAAAATAGCCGAACAGCTTCACCGTTTCCAAAATTCTCATTGCCAGGCGCCGGACCATAAGGATGTGTCCTAGTCAATGGCGCTTGTGTCAGTGGAGGTTCCCATCTTCGTTTCGTATCGCCACTAGACGTTCTTTCTTTACCTTTGTCTACTCTAATCAAAACCTGATGGTCTCCTACGTGTTGTACCTTTTCAACGTCAATACGCTACCAAATCTCCTGACTAGATTATAAGAGGGCATCAACGCTAAGTTTCGCGGGGAACTGTCCACTAGAGTGTTTATGCTCCACGAAAACATTATAGTTCACTCCGGAGCGGGCACAGTCACACATTCTGCTTCTCTGTGCTATCAAATTTTGCCTCATCCCTTATATTTTCCTAACATGGCACACAGTGAGTTCGTACTCTTCCTTATTGCATTTCAGGCATTTCTTGAATTTCTGCAAGATGATTTTATTTGTATATTGTTTCCTTAACAGTCTAACGCAAATTTCTGCGACCAAATTCTACACAGTCATCCATACTTCAGAAAAATGTATCACACTCAAGGGTGAATAAGTAGAGAAGGGCTGTCACAAAGTTTCATGGCTCCACTAACTGTTATGTGAAAACTAACCCTTTATGACTACTTTTCGTACTCAGCAATTACGAGACACTCCGTTGATTGTAAATAAAGCGTTGGCTCTCTCCAGAGTAACTACAGCAGTGGTACAATAGATGCTTAGCCAACTACAGTACAGATGGCGCAACAGCGGAGTTCTGCATTACGGTGTGGTTTACCGTTGAATTTCAGAGATCGTATGTTTCTAGAAACGTCAAACAATATACACTGACGTGACAGATATCATGAGATAACGATGTGCACATGGACAGATGGAGGTAATATCGCGTACACAAGATATAAAAGGGCAGCGCATTGGCGAAGATGACACTTGTACTCTGGTGATACACGTGATAAAGGTTTGAAAAATGCCTCCAAGCACTATGGGACTTAACATCTGAGGTCATCAGTCCCCTAGACTTAGAACTACTTAAACCTAACAAACCTAAGGACATCACACACATCCATGCCCGAGGCAGTTTTCGAACCTGCGACCGTAGCAGCAGCGCAGTTCCGAACTGAAGCGCCTAGAACCGCTCGGCCACAGTGGCCGGCGATAAAGTTTTGAATTATCCTCGCAACTAACCTAGATAGGGTCCTTTCCACATGTTGTGCAATCCGAGTGTCCCGAGATGAATAATTAAAGTTTGTGTTAATAATAATTACCTGCAGACCTAACTAAGTTAGAATGGTGTTTAAAGAACTGTCTTGTTAATGAACTAGTTGAAGAATAACGAAGGTCTGATAAAGTTGGAAGATAACTTTAATATGGATTTAATAATGAAATTTAATTCTTTTGAGACAGATATAAAGGTATTTAAATAAGCAGGAAATCAGACGAAAAGAGTAGTAACTCATATATTGGAAATCTTGAGCGCATAATAATTTCAGTAATCAAAATTTTTAATACAGTGATCATAACAGTTTCAGGGTCCCCCCCCCCCCCCCTTTTTATTCATTTGAATTCTGAAGTGTTCTAAACTGATTTGACCAGCAAAGTTAAAGTCAATATAATAACCAAAATTTATCAGTGTTTTACCTTTATCAAAATTGACATTGTGTGTGTGATTCGAAAGTACTATTTCGAGGGTAACCTATGCCCGATTTTAATCAGATCAATAGACAGTACGAAGTTTTGTAGTAAACATTATAGTGTGGTATTATGTATTTATGGTTTATCCATATCAGTACAGAAAGTGAAATCATCAGTTCAATCGATTTTCTGGTTCTAAAATTTACCATATTATGCAGTGTTACTACGTGTTTTTTAGCATGAACGTACATCAACTTGTACAGGGAAGAAACTCAGTTAATGCCTAATTAGGCTGGCGACCGTATTATTAACAAATTGGTAGCATTTGCTGTGTTGCGTTTTGTCCGTCCTAACGTGTAGTTGCATTTCGGACTTACTTGACGTATCATTGTTATTACAGAGTGGGTGAAAGTCTGATTTGCCTCCATTCAGGTACACGCGGTCAATATCTATACAAACAAAAATCCTTTCTCATAAGGTGAAGCCCGTCAACTTACCAAGTACAGGCTTTAATGAGTATCGTGCGCCCGCGCGTAACGTTATACCTTCTCTTAATGACCGAGAGCAGCGGCCTTTCATAGAGTTGTCAGTGCCAACAGAGAAGCATTACTGTGTGAAGTAACCATAGAAACCAATCTGGGACCTACAATGACAGTGCGGTGAAGTGTGACGTTACTGGGCTACGACAGCATACGACCGACGCGAGTGCATTACCAACAGTGCGACATCATCTGCAGCTCTTCTCCTGCACTCTTGACCATCTTCGTTGGACCTCGTACGACTGGAAAACCGTGTCCTCGTCAACTGAGTTCCGATTTCAGTTGGTAAGAGCTGATGGTGTACGAGTGTGGAACTGACCGTGGTCGTAAGTTGTCAACAAAGTACTGTGCAAGGTGGTGGTGGCTCCATAATGGTGTAAGGCTGTGTTTACATGGAATGGTCTTGGTCCTCTGGTTTAATTGAACCGATCATTGACTGGAAACGGTTGTGTTCGGCTGCTTGGAGTCCGTTCATAGACTTCATGTTGCCAAACAACTAAGGAATCTTTATGGATGAAAATGTGCCATGTCACCGGCGCACAATTATTCTCCATCGGCTTGAATAACATTCTGCATAATTCGAGTGAATGATTTGACGACCGAGATCGTCCGACATTAACCCCCTCGAACGTTAGTCAGACATACTCAGAGGTTAAGTTCGTACACAAAATTGTACACTTCCATAATTATGGGCGGCTCTAGAGGCACCATGGCCCAATATTTCTGCAGGGGTCTTTCAACGACTTATTGAGTCCACGCCACGTCGAACTGCTGCACTGCCTTGGGCAAGAAGAAGTCGGGCATGGTATTAGGAGGTATCCCATAACTTTTATCATCTAAGTATTTTACTTCCTCTTACGTAAAGGTGTAGAAAAGCAAGTATGGGAACACTGCGAGAAGTTCATGTTTAAACATAAATGCAGACGCTAACAGAGCTTTCAGACCGTGCTGCTGTAATTCACCACAGTTGGCACCTACGCAATGTCCCAACTCGTTACAAGGGTCTGTCGCGGCTAGAATAGTATTCTGTGTAGCTGTGACTGCGGTATGTCGGAGCTAATTGAATCAGAATGTGGACCGGCGTCTGTGCTGGAGTGGTGGGTGCTTCCATAAGCAAGGGTAGTTGGTGTTTCAAGGGGTGCCATATAAGAGATTTATACCTCATACTGGGAAAACGGAAGAAAATCACACGCTAAGTCATAACGAGGATGGATTTGTGTGTTGACTGATCGTGACATACATTCACGCAAGTGGATTGTGATGGAAAATTAGAGAACGACAGCTGAAAAAGGAATTTTAAAACTGAATACCGCACTCGGGAACCCTGTCAGCACCAAACCAACACGAAGGAAGCTCCATAAGCTGAAAATTTCAGGGCGAGTTGTAATTCCAAAACCACTCATTGATATAAATTTCACGTCTGCGGTCAAAAATTTTTGGTCATCATACTACCGGTTTTGGTCTATAATGGCAATCTTCAGATCTGTTTTATGAAAACATGTCCTAATATAAAGGGCGTTCAAAAAGAAAGGCGCCGGAGGCATAACTACAGAAACCAGTACCTGTATGTTAGAAGTATTGATCCTGGCTGTTGAGACACTTGTCCCACTGTGGCACAAGGCGGTAATGGCTGTCTCATAAAATTCCCAGAGCTGCTATGTTAACCAATTCCGCACGTACAGCTGGATGTAGTCGTCCGAGATGAATCGTTTCCCCCTCAGAGCCTTTTTAAGGGGATCAAAAATGACCCTCTTCTGATTCGTTTCCTTCAGCACGAGACAACAGCGTATGCCCAGCGTCGCTCGCAGTCCTTGACCACCCTAGAGATCAAATCAAAATGACCATGCTATCTCACCCGTGGGGCCATTCTGCTCCACGACAATGCAAAGCCCCATACGGCCAACGCAGTCGCGGCACTCCTGCAGAAATTCAAATGGGAGGCTCTTGGCCACTCTTCATACAGTCTGGACCCCTCTCCCTGTGATAACGCCATTTTTGGTCCCCTTAAAAAGGCTCTGAGTGCAAACGATTCACCTCGGACGACGACGTTCAGCTGTACTTGCGGGACTGGTTAACATCACAGCCCCGGGAATTTTATGAGACAGCTCTTCACCACGTTGTGCCACAGTGGTGGAGGAGGATATTAGTGTTTAACGTCCCGTCGACAACGAGGTCATTAGAGACGGAGCGCAAGCTCGGGTGAGGAAAGGATGGGGAAGGAAATCGGCCGTGCCCTTTCAAAGGAGCCATCCCGGCATTTGCCTGAAGCGATTTAGGGAAATCACGGAAAACCTAAATCAGGATGGCCGGAGACGGGATTGAACCGTCGTCCTCCCGAATGCGAGTCCAGTGTGCTAACCACTGCGCCACCTCGCTCGGTGTGTGCCACAGTGGTACAAGTGTCTCAACAGCCAGGGTCAATGCTTCTAACATACAGGTACTGGTTTCTGTAATTATGCCTCTTGCTCGTTTCCTTCTGAACGCCCCTTATACACTGGAGCCATAGCGGCATCGTCGAATGCTAAACACAATATGCTGGAGCCATAGTGGCATCGTCAAATGCCACTATGGCTCCAGTATATTAGGACGTCTTTTTATAAAGTAGATATGAAGATGGTCATTACAGACCGAAACTGGTAGTCTGATGACATAAATTTGAGGCCATAGACGTGAAGTAAAGGAAATTTATTCTACGTTCGGGTCGACTCGCGACCATGTCACTGCTTGTGCCATTCATCGGTGATACAAACACCCACAGCAGGAAAAAGTGATGCTTAAGCCATAAAACGTGGACTATGAAGCAATTCAAGTTTCTCATTTGCTTGGATGAGTCTTATCTCACACCTTGTTTACACAGTCTTCAAGTTCTAGTAGCGTATACGTCCCAAGAGTCAAACATGACAGGGATTCGTTGACGATTCGGGCACCCATATCGTGGTATGCCGTGGGACACATGATTGCTCTATAAAGTGCTATTAGTGTGAAAGATTATGGTACAATGTTTGTTCCCTTATCTGTTTTCCAAGGCTACAGGATCTCTGTTCACACAACTCTCAACGTCCGGAACTGGTTTTCTGAGCACTTAGATGAGTTATCGCAAATCTCTTGCCACTACAGTTATCAGATCTCAATGTTACCCAGTCTTTGTGGTCTACTTTGGAAAGAAGAGTAAGCGATCTCTATCCACTTTCATCATCATAACTTTATCTTGCCACTATTTTTCAGGAGTAATAGTATAAGATTTACTTGGAAACCGTATGCGATGTGTATTTATCCATTCCAAGGGGACTGGAAACTGTTTCGAATGTCTGTAGTTTCCCTACACCATATTAGGCATGGCAGTTTGTTTTATTATTAATGTTCCCATATTTTTGTCCACACCATGTATTCGTCACGAAAAGACAATTAATATAAAATTAGAGAGGTTCGAGCTCACATAGATGCTTACCAGCAGTCGTCCTTGTCGCGAACTATTAGCGACTGGTACATAATAAACGCGAGTAACAGTGGTGTGCAACGTACCCACCGGCCCATACAGGAAGATGGCGTGCAGAGTAGAAACGTAGGTGTATGTGCAGATACAGAGTTTATGAAAGAAAGCCGCTGGTGTCTCTTTAGAAGACTGGCAGTCTCGACTCAGGAGTATGTTGGGGTGTCTATGGATGAGACGGCAGGTGCCGTGGCACCATGACACTAAATTACGTCACCAGCAGGTGGACTTCAGTGCTTGAGTGCGACTAAATTGTGAGTCACCTACAACATAACCTCTGGTAGACGTTTTGCCCGATGGAAGCTTATGCGGGGTTTGGCAAAGCACGTCCAGAACTGCACACCACGCCTCTCCACCTACCCGTCCATCCCAGATGCAGGTGCGGACGGTTGGCAGCTGACAGGGCGGCGCAGAGTTCAATCTGCATGTATTACTGGCCAGAATGGGCCCGAATTAACGCTCCCTGACGCTACGTCTGGAACGTCTGCACAAGTCCGGCAATCTGGTACCGCTTCACACATGTAGAGGCGAATTAAGGATAAGCGCAGAAGTAAGTTTTGGTGCCGATATGGAAAACTGTCCTGGTTACACAGTACAGGTAAGCGTTACTCTTGTTTCTACTAAGAAATTTTGTGACAAGCGTTAAGCAGCCTCGTCCGGCTAACACGAGGGGCGCCCATGTTTCAACAGCGAATAGATGCAAAAAATAACACTGATAAAAAGCAATATCTCTTGAAGTATGATAAGTCAGTGAAGTGAAATATTGTTGTCTCCTGTTCCTTTAGAAGCAACCAAGTACAAAATAAAACGTTTCGTTTCGTTTTCGTGACTAGTAACTAAACCGTTTGTCACATGCACAGAAGACAATATAAATTGCAAAGTAATTAGTTATTACGTGCCAGTAATACGAACCCGTATATACAAGTGTTTGACAACTAATTTTTTCTGTGTGTGGGAGAGTGTGTGCTATAACATTGGTAAAGTAGCTACTGGCAGGTGCAGCTAGTCCGACAGGTTTGAGCAGAAACCGAGACAAAGTGTGCCTCACAATGACCCACTTCATTTCTCGTTCCCTACATATCCTTTCCTTTTACATCTCACACGGTAAAGGGCAGGGGGGGGGGCGGGGGAGGGGGGGGGATGAGGCACTTCGGAGCCGAGGAGAAGCCAGCTTTCCTGGAGGAGGAAACCTTTATTAAGAGGCCTGTCGGCTCAGAAGCAGTAAAATGGCGCTCCCAATACGGAGCTTACCCTACACAGCGTCCATAATGCAGCCAGGTAACATCCATACAACTAAACACCTTACAAATGACCCCCGAACAGATTACTACACAGTGTGACAATCTTGGAAAAGTGAACTAGTATTCGAGTTGGTACATTAACTCGTTGTGATTGCTACAAGTTTAACAAGCACAACAGATACACATAACTGAGACTTTATTCGTAAATGAGATATTCTTCTTCACTATTTACAAAAGCCTGCCAACGCTCGGATAACTTTTCGATTTCGCGACTGCAGAAATCACTTGGTTTTGAGGCGAATAACTCGTCAAGCCGTGTTCGGAGGACATTTTCATCCGGAAATTCCTTGAACGATGTTCGACAGCGAGCGGAAAAGGTGAAAATATGAGGGTATAGTGTGTTTTTGTAAGTGAAGCAGAATGTGGGTGGGCCTTATCATGGAGTAACATAATTTCGCTCAGTCTTGTTAGTTGATGTTTTCTGACTGCCTCTGCAAGACGTCTCAGTTATTGACAACGCCAGTAGTGATGGTTACACATCGGGTAAGCAGTTCGCAGCACGCCACGCAATCGCTGTTTCACTAGCTGCACAACATTGTTCTTTGTGAATGCGCGCAGGTCTTTGTACTGAAAGTTGCTGCTTTCTTTGGGCTCAACTATTCCTTTCTTCTCCCTATATTAGCATAAAGACACAATTTCTCCTCACCAGTAACGCTACAGTGTAGGAATGTTCCGTGTTGTTCACTAACCAATTACGACGGGCAAACAGAAATGCACATATGGCCATCCGCTGATTGTTGTGATTTCGGCTTAGAACATATTGTACCCCTACATCCGGTTTATGAACCCTCCATACTGCATGGAAATGTCGCACGATGGTGAAATGATCACAATCCATCCATTTGCCAGATCTCGTGTACAGTGACGCGGATAATTGTGGTCAATGCGTTTGAACGATCTTCGTCGAACCCCAAGGGTCTTCCTAAACGTGGAGAGTAACTGATGTCAAAACGATTGTCCTTGAAATGAGAAAACCATTTTATTCCCTTGTTTTGTCCAATAGCATCATCCGCATGCCCGGTGCAAACGTTTCTTGCTGCCTCTGCTCATGTCACCCCCTCTGTTTAACTCAGACAGAAGCAAAAGTAGATTTCTCCACTTGTCACCCATGTTCTAGCATCCACAGCTGAATTCACCATTTCCACATGACCGAATGACAATATGTAAATTCAACAGAAACAGTGAACTACAAATAAAAAATGACAGTCGATAAATAAATCCATTGGAACGGAAATTTCCTACGTGCAAAACAAAAATACTGCCTAATTCCATGGGAGGTACAAAGCTGATGTGGAATGGTGAAGGCGCCCTTTCAGGGAGTAGGACGGCGATATTCTGTCGTGATACAAGTAAAATGAAGGACATTAGTATTGAACAGGCTTTGTGATCGCTAACCGTCTTTTAACACAAGTGAAGAATTTTGTGGCAGATAAAAAAATGACTGGCGTGCCTTACTACTGAAAATATATGAAGTGACTGAAGAAGAGGAAAAAGATGAGATTTATCAGGATGCAAAAAACACACTGGAATTAGTGAATAATCAAAATATCAAATACTTGCTTGGAGATTTTAATGATATAGTTGGTCGGGAGAGTGTACGCAGAATTAACACTGGGAAAGAGAGACTATATGAGAAACCGAGTGATAATACGTTTAGGCTGATCAACTTCACAACTGCTCAAGGTCTAATAATCAGCTCAACCACATTTCCCCATGAGAAGATTCATAAACGGACTTATTGATTGACATTAATCATAAGAAGAGCGTAGAAGATGTGAGGTCATACAAAGAACACGCCTGGGGTACAGATCACTTCCTCATTATTGGGAAGGTCAAACTACCATTGCAATACGTCAGGAAAGAAATAATCAACAGCAATTCAACATTTCATATACATACCCCACATTAGACTGACTTGGCTCAGGGATAGCACGTGACCGTGGAAAAGTTTCAGGCACTTATACCAAAGCATCAGAGGGGGGGAAAGGTGGATGTTGATGCCATATGGACCAGAACATAGGAAAGTGCGGCAGATGCAGATAAGTAAGTGATAGGTGAAAAGGAAAAGATGAAAAATAATTGTTTAACCAATCACGAGAGGAAGCAATATAAATAATTAGAACAGCAACACGCGAGAAAGCAGTAAAAGAGGAAGCAAAGCAAGAGAAATATGGATACACAACAATCGCGTAGAATACATGGAAGTGAAACGAGAGGCCACAATAATATTGAGAGCAGAAAGGAGAAAATATCTGGCTTTCGTGCTAAAAGATACTGAAGTAGTAGGTCAAAGAAACAGAAGTAGATACGTGTTGAAAAATAACAAACGGATGAGAAATGAAAAAGAGATGGGGTCTCTAGATATTTATAATAATGATAGGAATATAAAAGTTGAAAAGAAATGATTCTAGACAGATGTAATGACTACTTTGTTAGCCTATTAAATGTAGAAAATCCAGAAGTAATGCTTCAGCAAACACGTAACGTATTCAATCTTCCCTTTAGTATTGATATTTTACCTTTCTTGTGTCAAAACAAAAAAAAAAGAGATCATTATGCTACGAGAGAAAATAACGACTATTGAATCGCTAACTAACAACGTGCAACCTGTAAATTGCCTGTACCTGTAACTTGTAGTCTAATAGGACTATGTGGATTAAGTGCTTAGCAGACCAACCCTCTGAAAATCTGAAGTCCAAACGCACCATCCAATCAGTCACACTTACCTGAATTATTTACAAGAAGCTAGCTGGACGTTGCACACCAGCCTGTGTGTTCTGCGTACGAAAGTACTACGAAATTAATACTCTGGGGAAGTGGCTACCATCGTAAATAAACCATACTCATGTCGGCTAAAAACCTTCGTATGTTGTCGCCGCGGCCGAACGGTTCTAGGCGCTTCAGTCTGGAAACGCGCGACAGCTACGGTCGCTGGCTCGAATCCTGCCTCGGGCATGGCAGTGTGTGATGTCCTTAGGTTAGTTAGGTTTAAGGAGTTCTAAGTTCTAGGTGACTGATGACGTCAGATGTTAAGTCCCATAGTGCTCAGAGCCATTTGAACCATTTTGCAGTCGCGAACGCAACTTCCGCCTCTCGGTCCGACCCTACCGATGCGTAAGACACGTTACCTGCACCAGAACACATTATAATAATCTCCCACCATTATACTCTGTTTCAAGCTGTACTTGCCACGTGGGTCTTGCCCAGACACTGCCAGAATTGTTTCGGAAATGCTGTGACTTCGTCAAAGAACACAAAATATTTGAAATCTCTCCTTGCCGCAAACAAATGACTATCGGTGACGATAAGTTCCTAACAATGTGACAGCACACACCGGTATAGTAAGACAAACAACTAACCTATATAACATACAGTAATGGCGTCGCAACTAGCCTCAGCTTTACACATTGCCTGACATTCTCAACGTCTGCGAGTGTGTCACAAGCAAAAATACTCATAATGTCCAAACAAACTGTCTTACTATGCGAAATGACTTGCAGATATATTATTTATGTAATATGTACAAAGCCAAAGCGTATTTTGCCATAACTGCAGAGCCGTCTTTCAATGTGTCCACCCGCCTCAGACGAAACAACGGCGCGTCTTTCTCCACGGCTGTCCAACGGTGGCGACCAAGGCCTCTCGCCCTTGTTTTGCATAAATGTTAACATTTCCAATACTGGAATACCTTCCGTCGATAGCTCCAAGTGAGACCCTGCGGAATTTCTGCCTCCTACTACGCGTAACATTAATAGACCGTACTTTGTCTCTTACCTTTTACGTTTCTCTTGACTAGTCTAGCTGTTCGGAAAGAAGGGGTGTCTAGTGATGCAAACTACACAGCACTTTTGCTTGGGACACAGTTTGTATCCATCCGCCAGCCGCCTAAACTTCCGGAAGCCGTGGCTTTACTCTCGCCCCGATCTCGTCCACCACTGTCCCGCTCTGCGGCACTAGCAGCGTGAATTAACATGTACGAGCTAAATTAAAACTTAACTATCTCGTGATCCACTAGTCGCTTTCAGCTCCATTATTCTAATAAAATTCTCTATACGGATATATATGATTATTATGATTATCATATCAACACTAGCATATGAAACAGTATGGTGAGACCTAGATTTTGCAACCATATAACTGTAATCACAGGGTTAATTAGCCATAATAAATGGCATGAATATAATTCCAGGTATTAAGATTTTCAAGAGCATATGTAGGTAAATGGTATTCAGCAAATCTTGGGCTCAATTTTCTCGACAAACATGCCAAAATCGATCTTTTGCAGTATCAGTAGGACATTGATTCCGAGTGTTACACTTGGAAATCAGTACCCCATTGTACTTACTCCAACTGCCTCGAGAACAGCCAGCCGTGCATACTTAACTGTTAGCAGAATTTCGTATTTTTAACAACATTTGCAACTCAAGCTGTTTTCTTCAATTTTCCACTTGGGCATACAACTGCAAGCGAGGCAATGTCGCAAAAGACATACCTAATGAAGGTAAGGATTGATTCCTTTGATAAAATACCAGCTGGCACAGCGATATTATAGTGGTTTTCCATTGATACCGATTTACTACACAAAGCCAGCCAGACCCACTAAAGGAAAAATGAAGGATGTTGCGATATAGACTGTTACATGCACAGAAACGTAGCATGCATAAGTAACATTAATGGTGAATTTATAATTCCTAAAAGGTAGGATAACTTCTACATGAACCTGAATAATCTGTTGAAGGGATTGCTGATTGTCACATTAGAAGTATTACATGACGAAGATATTAATAGGTCATGTGATGAGAATTGCCACAAGCAAACCATTGGTAGAGCATCGTTACGTGAAAAAGTGGTCTCTTGCAAGGTGAAAATCAGCAGGTAATGGAAGCTTTGCTACTATGGTTTATGGATTTACTTACCACGAATTGTCCTTTACCTGCAACGCAGGTTTTCCAGCACCATATACCTACACGTAATAATGCGTTAGTTTACAGAATGCCGTACCGCATGGCGAAGCAACTTCAGCTGACATATCAGCTAAGTTGAGCAAAGCATCATTAACAGCTGTCGATTGCAATGGATTACGCCACCACATGATTATACAGTCCTCAACGTGTTTAATGCATACCTCTGTACAAGTATTTTTGAACGTGAAATTACTTCTGTCTGTTACCTTTTCACTGCTAAAACGCTGAATCGATTTTGATGAACTTGTACACTATGGAAGAACATCGGCCACAAAAGAAAATCGGTCCCTAAGGGGGTGAAGTATGGAATGGAATAACTAATAACGATAAATGAAATAGCCTCGGGCTGCAGTTATGCTGTATAACTTCTATTTCATTACCGATTTCGAGGGATTATTTCACATCCTCATATGCACCTGTGCACATATTGAGAACTTTAAGATTACATTTGTCATTGCATATACAACATAACATATAAATTTCTGCAGAGTATACGTCGTAAGCTAACCAGTCTGCCTGTCTTAAGGTCTCATTAGAGGTTTGTGCTAAATCGAAATATATAGGCGTTAAGTAACGATACTAGTTCAACAATGTTTCCTGTCTTTAGATGTTTATGTCATTACACATTAATATTAGTAAATTTCCAGATGAAGTGTACCTAGATGTATTGGGAGTGCATATCCACTTTCTAAAATAAAGACTTTACAGTGGTGAGAACAGTATTTACACTGACCTTGAGTAAATAATCATTGGACGAGTACACTGAGGTATAATGATAAATATTTATACGCCATAGGTTTACATTTGAAATGAAAAATTATGTTAATACTGATCCGTGGAAACGCTCTGAGAAAATTAGTCATAGCAAATACCAATACTAGGTCTATAATATTCTTTCTCTTAGAGACGTTCCCTTAGGAGAATATAAACTTAATTTTACATCTCAAGTGTTTAAACCAACGGTACATAGATGTTTGTCATTATACCTCACTGTACTTCTGTAAGCAATATTTACTCGTGATCAGCGCAAATGCTGTTGTCAGCGATATAAAGTTTTTATATTAGAGAGGGGCCAGGCATTCACAATATATCTAGGTTAACTTCATCTGGAAATTTAGTAACATCACTATGTAAAGAAATAACACCCTAAAGGTAGAAAGTTTTATTGAATAAGTATTGCTATTTGCTATGACTAATTAAAATCGTAATTATAATATCCTGACGTAAATCTCTGTCTGAAATACAGGAAGCTTATAGAAATTACCTAACAATGTTTGTTGAAATAAAAGAGGTTCTTAATTGAAACACTAATCAATGAATTAAAATTCGACCGGAAAACAGGTGGTTCTCAATTTTGTGGAAGTACAAATAGCTCGAGACTGTATGAAACTTTAGCACTGAGAATGTTGCGAAGCATCGTAGTCAGAACTGAGACGGGGTTCGGAAAGATGTACGCTGCGAAGCACTGAAGGAAGCATAACACGCGAGAAATTCTGAAACAAACTGGAGCAGTGGAAGTGGATGCACTGTCAGGATAAACGACTTAGCTTGGCCAGTAATGGAGAAAACGCAATCTACCTGGTGGGGAAACTTGCGGAGAGAAAAAACTGAATTAAGGGCAGCGGACAAGATAAATGAACCGCCGCACAGGCGCAGAGCGGCAACCCGCCGGGCAGACTCAAAGCTGTGTGCTAGAGGGCGCCTCAGCCCGTGCAATACGAGCGCTTCCTGCCTTCCTTGGCAAGGTCTCGCCAGTGATGGAGTGTAAACCACACAAGAGCACTCGTGGAGATGTGGAAATTCTGTCGTGTGCTGGCACTGCAGTTTGCCGCAGTCACTTCGTACATCGTTTAAAGAGAATTAGGGCATTTTCATCTGTCGTAACTAAATTCTTTTACTCAGTTATGACAAGCGTCGAGCTCTATAACCTGCCGTGCGCAATTTGTACTTTGTGAAACCCAGTTTTTTGTTGAGAATAAGTTTGTTACCAATTTAACCAATGTCTCTTATTTAGGATACGTCAAATACTCTGATTCTGTGTCAATATCGATACAAATAATGAAAAAAGAACATGGTATCAGCACCATTTGGGCGTCAGCTTTAATTAGTCACTTGTCTGCACTTAAATAAAAAATTGATTAGATGTGAAAGCTGCAATGAACGAAAAGTCACATATAGTAGGAATTAGGTTAATTGTCGGTGATGTAATGAGTATTCAGTGAACAAGTAAATAAATTTTATATTTTTGTTATTTAAATGTGTTTTTATTAGTATAAAAATTCATTTTACCAAATGTGTTTCGTTCATTAACTCAAAACAACATCAGTGGGCGGGAATTATAATTTTCCTATATTTCTCTAAATCTACAAGCAGTTCATTTCAGAACATATTGAACTGTTGTAAAACATTTATATTTCAATCATCAGCTGTTTTCATTTCAAATTCAAATTCTACCAGTTTCGGTTTGTTTTTGAAGTCCTGTCTCATATATTTACATTCATGGCATGCACTATACATTTTAAGTAATTACTAATGTAGTACGGTGGCTTAAGCCATTTTAACCCTTCAACTGTGACGATGATCCAAGACCGAAACAGGTAGAAATTGGGTTTAAAATAATAACATTTGATGGTTTCAATATGCATTTTAAAGCCGGTCGGTTCTAGGCGCTACAGTCTGGAACCGCGCGACCGCTATGGTCGCAGGTTCGAATCCTGCATCAGGCATGGATGTGTGTGATATCCTTAGGTTAGTTAGGTTTAGGTAGTGCTAAGTTCTAGGGGACTGATGACCTTATAAGTTAAGTCCCATAGTGCTCAGAGCCATTTGAACCATTTTTTTAAATTTTATCCATTACTTAATGGCTGTTGGCATCCATCTTCCAAAATTATACTGAAGTGTGATTTTTACGAAATAAATTTTGTCTGAGTTCTGCTTACTTCCGGAAGTCTCGTCAGAGTTCACATTTTCTAGGTATTATTGAGTTTCTCATTGGTGGTTTTGGCCTAGTTTCAGATTTTTCCTTATAGCACTACACGGTGCTTGAATTCAAACACGACTAAATATTGAAAATTAATTAATTTTTATTTAAGTTCTCTCTGGCTCCTTCTTTCTCTGTCTGTGTATCTCGCTCTCTCTCTCTATTCACTTCACCTCTACCTACCGCCATCCACTACCTTCCCCCTCCCCTCCACCACCACGCATCTACATCTCATTATCAAGCCATTCTCCCTCCCTCTGCTTTACTATTCGCCTCCTCAGTAGCCCCAGCCATCTAAACATTTTCCTTCTATATCAATAAGTGCCGTACTACTAACACTACCCACTCGTGTCTTGAAAGAAATAGGGGTTATTTTTGCATCCTGGGACATTTTTCAGGCCAGTAACAGAAGTTGAATACAATTTCTCATTCCATTTTGAAATATTACCTTTCACTTTATGTGTGTTTAAGTCATTTTCTGATATCACAATAAATTGGAAAAGTAGGCTTTTATAAATGTGACAGACTGTTCCAAGGTACAAAGTGGTCATGTACCTTCGATCAAATATTCAATTCAAATTTAAAAGTACTGCCATCAAAAAAAAGTTGGCTAACACTAAATTTAGTAGTGTGTGTGTTGCATTATTACTTAATACATACCAATAATTAGTAAGTAAAATCACATTAACAAGAAGTATTATCATAAACCAGTTAGAACATAAAACATTCTGGGATGCAATCTGTTGACAACTAACAGAAATTTAAATTTTCGAGGTGAGTAAAATTGTTGAAACATTAATCAAACGCAGTTAACTCGCAAATATGTTATAGAACTATATGGTAGGTGCATAAGTTCGTAGCGTTTCTCCGTAAGTTTAATAAATACAACAGGGACTTTAGTCATCAATGACATATTTTTCTTCACTATTTACAAAAGTCCACTAACGCTGGGTTAACTTTTCGATTCCGCGACTGTAGAAATCATGTGGTTTTGAGACGAAGAACTCATATAGCCATCTTCGAAGCACCTTTTCATCGGGGAAGGAATTTCCTTGAAGGTTGTTCGACAGAGAGCGGGAAAGGTGAAAATCTGAGGGCGGAAGATCAGGTAAATAAGGTTGGTGCGAAAAGACATCCATACCCATTTTCTGCACAGTGTTTTTTGTCAGTCTTGCAGAATGTGGGCGGACGTTACTGTGGAGTAGCATCACTTCACGCATTCTCCATGGTCGTAGTTTTTCGATTACAAGACATCTCAGTTGTTGAGTGTAAGTGTCATAAATTCCCGCAGTGATGGTTACACTTGTGGAAAGCAGTTCGTAGTACATCACTCCGTCGCTGTTCCACCAAATGCATAACATTGTCTTCTGTGGATACGCGCAGGTCTATTCATGGGGAGTTGCTGCTTTGTTTGGGCTCAATCAGTCCTTTCTTTTCCTTATGTTGGCATAAAGACACCATTTCTCGTCACTAGTAACGATACAGTTTAGGGATGGTAGGTGTTGTTCACGAGGCAATTGCTCGGGAGCAAGTAGAGATGCACATGTGACCAGCCACTGATTTTTGTTATTTTGGCTCACAGCATACTGTACCCGCACACACGATTTTTGAACCTTGCCCATTGCATGCTAACGCCGCACGATGGTAGAATGAACACAGTTCACCACATTTGCCAGTCCTCGAGTACAGTGATATGGATCATTGTGGATTAATGCGTTTGACCGATTTTCATCGAACCCCAAAGGTCTTCCTGAACGCAGAGAATCACTAATGTCAAAGCGATTCTCATTGAAACGAGAAAACTATTTTCTTGCTGTGTTCTCTCCCGTGGCATTATCCTCATACAAGGCGCAAATGTTTCTGGCTACCTCCGCTGCTATCACCCCGCCAATGAATTCAAACGAAAGAATACGTCGGAAATGTTCCGATTCATCTACTTGAAACTCCATTTTCTAGCGTCCACATCTCCACTCACTACCTCTAGATAACAATACGTAAACCCAAATAGCAACAGTGAACAACGAATAAAAATGACAATCGATAAGAAAATTCCATAGCAACTGGAATACCAACATAAACCAAAATTCTTACAAATTATGCACCAACCTTATAGTATTTAAAATGTACAGAATTTTACTCACCATAAAACTCTGTAACTGAAGAATTAACAATATCACCAAGTTATATTTAATATATTGTATAGCACTTAAATATGTAGAACTCGTAAAATTTGCAAACGCAGCACAAAACACAACTTCTGGTCTGATATCAACGGAACAGTAGAAAATGCCGAAAACTGGTTATGGCGGTCTCTAGTGCACCGTTCTTCATGTGCTTAAAACTCGGTCACTAAACTGAATCACCGACCAAGGAGTATGATGCGTTTTTAAGTACACTATCCTCCAGGTGCAACACTCTCCCCTACACATGAAAATCACATACGACGTAAACGGCAAAGCGCAGCTCAAAAGAACAGTATTTAGATAACGTAAAAACCAAAGCTGAGATAATGGGGCAGCTTCACACAGTCAAAACACAGCGTAGCATCAGCGTATTGAAGGTGTTAAGATCTTCTCATTGTTTGATCACTATCAGACATGTATGTGCGGATAGGTATATACTACTAATGTCAGTAATTCAACAATAAATATTTGTGTTCGCTAAAAAGAATAATTATGAAAATTTAGGCCGAAGACTGGTTTTAAGCTCTTTCAGTGTAATACTTGACAATGACTGCCCAGAGGTGAGTGTTTTTGACGTTATACCGGTACCTTTCGTGATGTTCTCACTACACCTCTTTCTTAGAAACGCGAACCCCACAATCAACTCAAAGAATAAGATGAGGCATAAAATGGTGAGTGCATTCCGTGGTAAATACCTACAAACCAGTAACACAGAAGAGTTCTTTACCATTTGTTTAACTCCTTCTCAGAATATATGACGACATTTAGTATATTCTTCTACGATAGTGCCAGTACTCCTGTCCTATCTATGAAGCAGATCAAATCAAATGAGTGTTCAATCTAATAATGACGGAGAGCAATGGCGGATTCCGTCCGATTTACTCAGATGCCAACTTTAGAAGAAGTACTAGAAGATAGAGAAAAGATAATATCAGTTAAAGTAAATGAGGAACGAAATTACTTCAGTGATTGCATAAAAATTGAGTAACAGTGTCCTGTCTTTGAAAATGAGTCTCTGGTATTTGACGTTACAGAGGCGACATAAATTTACCCTGATGAACGACAACAAACATTACTGGTTGAATATTTTGAAGAGTTTTACATCAAGAAATGCCTGTTACTGCAAGTCAATATGAACACATGTAAGTTGTAAACGAAGGAGAACCTAGAAAACGCGCGAACAGACGGCAGACACTTCCACATGAAAGCAGAAATCTGACAAAATACAGCAAGTGAGAGACATATTCCAATATTTTTTGAAACTAACTGCATTTAGATCTCAGTACAAACCAAAACATAATAATAAAACAGAAATCAAAGACCCACCACGAAGAAATTATCAAAATGGGACGAATATTGATACATGTGATGTACGTCCAAAGGCGAAAATATTATTGTAATTCCAGAAAAATAGGATTATTTATTCAAGAGATAAGAGTTTCACACTATTAGCTGGTCAATTACGCGTTACTCCTCATGCAAGTAATTATTCGGCTGGGCACGGACTAATAGAGTTGTTCGATACCTTTCTGAGGGATATCGTGCCAAATTCTGTCCAATTGGCGCATTAGGTCGTCAAAACCGCGAGCTGGTTGGAGTGCTCTGCCTACAGCGGTCCAAACGTTCTCAGTTTGAGGAGAGATCCGGTGACACTGCTGGCCAAGGTAGGATTAGGCAAGCACGAAGACAAACAGCAGGAGCTCTCGCTGCGCGCCAGAGGGCATTATATCGCTGAAACGTAAACCCAGGAGCGCTTGATATGAGGAGCAACAAAAAGGGCCATAGAACATCGTCGACATACCGCTGTACTGTAAGGTTGCCGTGGATGACAATCAAAGAGAATTTACTACGGAGAGACATGGTTGTCGGCACGTATGGTGGGCGACGGTCAGCTGGTATCTCGCCGCTGTCCGTAGCGTTTCTAGATATGTCTTCTTTGGTCATCGGGAAGCGTGACTCATCTCTGAAGACAGTTCTACTAGAGTCAAAGGGATTACAAGCAGAATTCGCCACCTGGACAGGACATCCAGCAACTATATCAATTCTAAGCCGAAAACTTGCTTGTGTAAGGACCAAAGACGGACCAACACATTTTTACTTAGTTTGTGAAGCTCTTTCTCCCGAGTAAATCATCCGATCTTCCTGAAACTGTAATCATCTATTTGGCTGCACATGTACTTCAAATCTAGTGATCTCCGTCTCATTGCATAATTACTTCGTGGTACATCTTTTTTTTTCTTGTCTTAGAGCGTTCTATTAGATAGATTTCACTGACAACCTTTTGGATGCATAAAATGCGGTGCGGTTAAATAAATATGTACATTTCAGCAGCTGCGTGGACAGATTTTCCAGCAGCTACTCACACTATGGTCCACAAAACTCCTTCCAAATAGGCCCTGGAAGGCCCAACGGTACCGACCGGCCGCCGTGTCATCCTCAGACCACAGGTATCACTGGATGCGGATATGGAGGGGCATGTGGTCAGCACACCGCTCTCCCGGACGTATGTCAGTTTAAGCGACCGGAGCCGCTACTTCTCAATCAAGTAGCTCCTCAATTTGCCACACAAAGGCTGAGTGCACCCCGCTTGCCAACAGCCCTCGGCCGACCGGATGGTCACCCATCCAAGTGCTAGCCCAGCCTGACTTCGCTTAACTTCGGTGATCTGACGGCAGTTCTTTTTTTTCATTTCAGTAACGCATAAACTCTATTTTCAAATATCAGTTAGCAACATAACAATATTTTAGTATAGTTTTTTACAGACCTCTTTGTTACGAGACATTAGTCACATCCTATGAGTACAATAGTTCGGACAAGAAGAAGAAGGTTTTTTCTACAAAATCACAGATAGCAAAAGATTAAGATATTCATTATCTTTTTACATGGATATTGGCTGACGTACAATTTTTCACAAAACATTAAATTATGTTGTTGAGGATAATTATTTGTTACTTTACTAGCGATACACGTCCGAATAGAGTCTCAATTAGATTTTACAGTGAGTACTCTACAGCGTTGGTCCCCCTTACATATCTTGCATTTACTGCCATTTCTCGCCCAGTGAAAAGTCCCATGCGACTGAAAAAAGCCGTAGGTGGCTCTTCTGTAAAGCAAGCGTAAAAGGACAGACCCGCAAAATTACAGACCAATATTCTCAACATCGGCTTGCTGCAGAATTCTTGAACACGTTCTCAGTTCAAACAAATTACACCGTGAGACGGAAAAGATTCTGCCCACAAGTCAGAACCACTTTAGAAAGTATAGCTCTTACGAAACTCACCATGCCTTTCTCTCATACAATATACTGCGAACCAAGGACGAGGGGCAACAGCCAGATTTCATATTCCTAGATATCCGGAAAGCGTTTGACACTGTGCCTCACAGCAAACTTTTAAGGAGGGTACGAGCATACGGAATATGTTTCCAGATATGTGAGTGGCTCGAAGACTTCTTAAGGAAAAGAGCCCAATACGTTGTCCTAGACGGCGAGTGTTCATCAGAGACAACATTATCGTCAGGAGAGCTCAAAGGAAATGTGATAGGATCGTTCTTATTCTCTATACCCATAAATGATCGGACGGTGAGCAGCAATCTGAGGCTGTCTGCTGATGGCGCTGAGGTGGATGGGAAGGTGTTGCCGTTGATTGACTTTAAGATGATAAAAGGTTAACTTAGACAAAATTTCTAGTTGGTATGATGAATAACAGGTAGCCCCAATTGTGTAGAAATATACAAGTTGGGAACATGAACAGGGAAAACAATTCTGTAATGTTCGAACACAGCATTAGTAGTGTGTAGCTTGACACAGGCACGTGGGTTAAATATCCACGCGTGACGTGTCAAAAGCTATATGAAATCGAACGAGCACGTAAGGGTAGTAGTAGGGAAGGCGTGTGGTCGACTTCGGTTTACTGTGAGAATTTTGAGAAAATGAGGTTCATCTGTAAAGGAGATAGCGTATACCACACTTCGAGCCATTGTCAATACTGTCGTGTGTTTGGGAGCCCCACCAGATCGAATTAAACGAAGTCATCGTAGCAGTTCAGAGGCTGGCTGCTAGATTTGTTACCGGTAGGTTCGGTCAACGCGCGAGTATTACGCAAATGCTTCCTGAACTGAAATGGGAATACCTGGAAGGAAGACGACGTGCTTTTCGAGGAACATTACTGAGAAAATTGAGAGATCCGGCATTTTAATTTGATAGCGGAACGATTCGACTGATGCCAAATAATTTCGTTTAAGGATGAAGAAGATAATACAGAGTTATTAGGGCTCCTTCAAAGTCGCATTCCCCTCTCTCTTCGTTTGCGTGCGCACCATACAGTGGCTGGCGGAGTGTTTATATACAGGGTGTTTCACTAAATGTGTTACCCTCTGTAAGTAACGAAGTAATAGGCGACGGAAGTATTTATTGCGGTAGGTCACCATAAGAAAAGTTACATTACTTGCGGAGCTATGAACATAGTTTATTGTGTTATTATCCAAAGAGTTACAGCAAAAAGATATAATTTTTTACATGGAACAATAGTTGTTTCTATCATGCACTGGAATCAGTAACACCAGCTGTGTGTACATCAATTCAAATTACATTCCTATCACTTTTAGTTTGGAAACCACAACCCTTGAAAGTATCAGGGGCAGATACGACACACGCTGCGCATAATGCATTGCGCCATCTAAATGTGGTGCGGACGAGTTGTAACGTCGCCGGTGTCACGGAGGAAGAAGCTTCCTCGATGCGCTGTTAGATGGCCGACTGTCGCCGTACACGGCCGTATACCCGACAATTCGAGCCACACAAACAAACGGGGCTCAATATACCACAGTTACTGACATCGAATGAAGATGGCATTCACGAACAACGAATACGTTGACATGTTGCTGATGGTCGGCGAGTGCCGACACGATGCCACTGAAGCAGCTATGGCGTACACCATGAGATATCCTAGGCGAAGAGCTCCGTCAGCCATTGTGTTCTCACGTGCCGAACAACGACTTCAGGAAACAGGCAGCTTGGTAATGCGCAGCAGGAACAGACGAAGAACTGCAAGAAGTGAGGAGACGGAGGTGTTTGTTTTAGCTGCAGAACACCACGATCTTCATTTCAGTTTATGAGCCGTTGCTGCAGTCGCTGGTTCAAATGGCTCTGAACACTATGCGACTTAACTTCTGAGGTCATCAGTCGCCTAGAACTTAGAACTAATTAAACGTAACTAACCTAAGGACATCACACACATCCATGCCCGAGGCAGGATTCGAACCTACGACCGGAGCGGTCGCCCGGGTCCAGACTGTAGCGCCTAGAACCGCACGGCCACTCCGGCCGGCCAGTCGCTGGTGTCAGTCTCACATCTGTGTGGCGTATACTACACGGCGACAGGTTTCACCCGTACCACCTGTCACTGACCCAGGAGCTGCAGGGGAACGATTTCCGTGCGAGAGTTACATACTGTGAATGGGCCATCAGTAATATCACGCTGGAGTCTTTACAAGGTATTATGTCCTCTGGTGAGTCCACATTCACAAATTATAGTGCAGTGAATCGCCATAACGTGCACTGCTGGGCCGCAGACAATCCTCGGTGGGTACGACCTGTCGACCGTCAACGTAGGTGGTCTATTGATGTAGGGTGTGGGATCCTTGGGGATGAAACCATCGGTCCACACTACTTCCCAGGTACACTGACAGGTGAGTTATATGTCGCGTTCATAGTCGACAGTGGATGCAGCACGATGGTCACCCAGCCTACCTGCGCGTGCTGTTGTGGAAGAACTAAACAACAGGTTTGCAGGAAGGTGGTTCAAAAATGGCTCTGAGCACTATGCGACCTAACTTCTGAGGTCATAAGTCGCCTAGAACTTAGAACTAATTAAACCTAACTAACCTAAGGACATCACACACATCCATGCCCGAGGCAGGATTCGAACCTGCGACCGTAGCGGTCGCTCGGTTCCAGACTGTAGCGCCTAGAACCGCACGGCCACTCGGGCCGACTTGCAGGAAGGTGGTTGGGGTGCTATGGTCCTCGTTCATGGCCCGCAAGGTCACTCGATTTAGCAGCATTAGATTTCTTTTTGTGGGGAAGTCTAAAGGATCGCGTTTGTGCCAGTGAGCCCACATTCCCAGGTGATCTAAAACGGCGCATCGAGGACGCATGTTGCTTCGTGACACAGGCGATGTTACATCTCGTCCTCAGATCCTTTAGGAGGCGCATTGTATTGTGCATCCAGGAACATGGACACACATTTGAACATCTCATTTAAATCAACTTCACAGCGCCAGAATTTCCATCACCCAGCATACAGCCATGTATAATGAACAGCGTGTGGTATCTTCCCCTGAAACTTTGAACGGTTGTAACTCCCAAACTAAAAGTGGTAGGAATGTAATTTAAATTGATGTATACATAGCTGATGTTACTGATTCCAGTGCATGATAGAAACAACTGTTGTTCCATTTAAAAAAATTGTATCTTTTTGCTGTACCTCTTTGGATAACACAATTAACTATGTTCATAGCTCCGCAGACAATGTAACGTTTCTTATGGTGAAATACCGCAATAAATATTTCCGTAGCCTTTTACTTTGTAACTTATGGAGGCAAACACATTTAGTGAAACACCCTGTATGTGTGAAGAGTAGATATAATTGCTGACAACATCATCAGTGTTCCAAAGGTCCTGACATCATCACATTCAGACAAGTGCACCGAGGCCATGACGTCATTGCTCCCGGAATTCTGACATCATCTGATCTGGACAACTGTACCAAGGCAAAGTCACTTCCCTGTGACAGCCACACCCAGCCTGATTCCCCTGCTCTGCGCCCCCGTTCCCGCTCTCCCATGCACGTGCTCGAGGCAGAATAAATTTGCGTGCTGTGGTGTTAAACTCACTTTATTTGTTGTAAACATGAATGTGCTCAGAACGACCTGAGGGCGTCACACATATGTTACACATGCATGAGACACGCCTCATACATATGTCACATTGGCGTAATGTTGGAACCTCTCATATGACACACTGGCATTACACCGCATCAATGCCCATAATTTATTGCTCATCATTTGCTGCCTGTACTTCGTGTTGAAACTAGCATACTCGAAAGTATCAAAACGATCGGTGCTGTTGTATTCAGAATTATTAACGTAAGGCACTTTGACATTAGAACATGTGTGCGACATTTTCTACACTGTGTTCCAAAGTATACAAACGACCTACGACAGATTCCGACGCCCACGTCTTCGCGACCGCCGGCAGGTGGGCGCGGACAGCGAAGAGAGCGGCCCGCGGCGGGTGGAGATTTAAATCGGCCGCCCGCCCTCAGGAGCTCAGTTTGTCAGCGCACCTGATGATGGCGTTGTGTCTGATCGCCGAAATATTGTGTCCGTTGGACACTATGAACTGGCAGTATACCCGTGGACTGTTCGAGCAGCAGTTGTTAGCGCTTAAAACTACACTCCTGGAAATGGAAAAAAGAACACATTGACACCGGTGTGTCAGACCCACCATACTTGCCCCGGACACTGCGAGAGGGCTGTACAAGCAATGATCACACGCACGGCACAGCGGACACACCAGGAACCGCGGTGTTGGCCGTCGAATGGCGCTAGCTGCGCAGCATTTGTGCACCGCCGCCGTCAGTGTAAGCCAGTTTGCCGTGGCATACGGAGCTCCATCGCAGTCTTTAACACTGGTAGCATGCCGCGACAGCGTGGACGTGAACCGTATGTGCAGTTGATGGACTTTGAGCGAGGGCGTATAGTGGGCATGCGGGAGACCGGGTGGACGTACCGCCGAATTGCTCAACACGTGGGGCGTGAGGTCTCCACAGTACATCGATGTTGTCGCCAGTGGTCGGCGGAAGGTGCACGTGCCCGTCGACATGGGACCGGACCGCAGCGACGCACGGATGCACGCCAAGACCGTAGGATCCTACGCAGTGCCGTAGGGGACCGCACCGCCACTTCCCAGCAAATTAGGGACACAGTTGCTCCTGGGGTATCGGCGAGGACCATTCGCAACCGTCTCCATGAAGCTGGGCTACGGTCCCGCACACCGTTAGGCCGTCTTCCGCTCACGCCCCAACATCGTGCAGCCCGCCTCCAGTGGTGTCGCGACAGGCGTGAATGGAGGGACGAATGGAGACGTGTCGTCTTCAGCGATGAGAGTCGCTTCTGCCTTGGTGCCAATGATGGTCGTATGCGTGTTTGGCGCCGTGCAGGTGAGCGCCACAATCAGGACCGCATACGACCGAGGCACAC
Source organism: Schistocerca cancellata (assembly GCF_023864275.1). Lineage (NCBI taxonomy): Eukaryota > Metazoa > Arthropoda > Insecta > Orthoptera > Acrididae > Schistocerca > Schistocerca cancellata. The sequence goes on from NC_064627.1 coordinate 750,865,321, forward strand.
TGGGCCAACACCCGGCATCATGGTGTGGGGAGCGATCTCCTACACTGGCCGTACACCACTGGTGATCGTCGAGGGGACACTGAATAGTGCACGGTACATCCAAACCGTCATCGAACCCATCGTTCTACCATTCCTAGACCGGCAAGGGAACTTGCTGTTCCAACAGGACAATGCACGTCCGCATGTATCCCGTGCCACCCAACGTGCTCTAGAAGGTGTAAGTCAACTACCCTGGCCAGCAAGATCTCCGGATCTGTCCCCCATTGAGCATGTTTGGGACTGGATGAAGCGTCGTCTCACGCGGTCTGCACGTCCAGCACGAACGCTGGTCCAACTGAGGTGCCAGGTGGAAATGGCATGGCACGCCGTTCCACAGGACTACATCCAGCATCTCTACGATCGTCTCCATGGGAGAATAGCAGCCCGCATTGCTGCGAAAGGTGAATATACACTGTACTAGTGCCGACATTGTGCATGCTCTGTTGCCTGTGTCTATGTGCCTGTAGTTCTGTCAGTGTGATCATGTGATGTATCTGACCCCAGGAATGTGTCAATAAAGTTTCCCCTTCCTGGGACAATGAATTCACGGTGTTCTTATTTCAATTTCCAGGAGTGTATTATACGTTATAGTACAGGGTCAAAAACGTGTCTGCCGATAACTTTGTTCATTCCTAGGCTTGTGATTTGTGATTTGACATATAAATTTATTACATAATTTTATTCTGAAGTTGAAGGTCACTCACGTTAAACAGTCAATGTCATAGGCAGACAGTGTGTGGCTGCGGGGGAGGGAGGGAAGGGGGGGGCTAGTGGAGTATCCTACTTTTAAAATGTTAGTCAATATCACCATTATTAATTGCCACTTTCAAGGCCCCTTAGCAGCAAACTACTGGACACTGTGCAGATATGAGCAAACATTCCCCGAGTTCTGGAGAAATTTCCGTCAAACGCCAGAAATGCATTTGGTGCTATATTTGCTATGTGCCTTGAAGTGAGGCATGCAATATTTGGCTAAAACTGTGGAGCGTGATCCTTGTACACAAATTGAGCATTCCCAATGACGTGACATAAGTACTCACGCGCCTCCATTCTCACACAATTTATTAAAGTCACAACCTGAAGTACGAATCCACGTGCTGGTAGTAACAGCAAGTTTCTTCAACACCAAAGTTGTGTGTCAATATTCGTTATGTTTATGTGCGATGTCGGAGAAGTATTAAACAAGCTATTACTACGAATTACACTTTGCGCCGCAGCATCTACCTGGATGTGGACGTGAAGTCGGCATATTTATATTACGAAACTCAGGCCTGTATGTGAAAGCACCACATAGACGCCAGTAGAACTCAAATCAAACAAGGGAATAGCTATAACGAAAGAAAACCATCACATAAACTATACATGATCTGGACATTAATATGAGATCTGTCAACAGAAAACGTGTTGCATTACTCGAAAGGCCTTCGGCTGCCAGTAAAATACAATGTACTGAGGACAAATTACGACACTGCAACCGCTCCCACACATTATTAGTGGTATGTTAAACTCCTGGGGAGCTATCGGTTATGAAGATGCCTCCAACGAATATTTTAGTCGTTATGTTCAGTTAAGAACTGTATATCCATGGCATGTCAGGAACGTGGCTTATGAAACAGCAAGCAAGCTACTATATGAACACGATCAGATCTGGGTATCAGCCCACCAGTACACATCAGGTTCGAGAATGTTCGGAAATTCTACACTCCTGGAAATTGAAATAAGAACACCGTGAATTCATTGTCCCAGGAAGGGGAAACTTTATTGACACATTCCTGGGGTCAGATACATCACATGATCACACTGACAGAACCACAGGCACATAGACACAGGCAACAGAGCATGCACAATGTCGGCACTAGTACAGTGTATATCCACCTTTCGCAGCAATGCAGGCTGCTATTCTCCCATGGAGACGATCGTAGAGATGTTGGATGTAGTCCTGTGGAACGGCGTGCCATGCCATTTCCACCTGGCGCCTCAGTTGGACCAGCGTTCGTGCTGGACGTGCAGACCGCGTGAGACGACGCTTCATCCAGTCCCAAACATGCTCAATGGGGGACAGATCCGGAGATCTTGCTGGCCAGGGTAGTTGACTTACACCTTCTAGAGCACGTTGGGTGGCACGGGATACATGCGGACGTGCATTGTCCTGTTGGAACAGCAAGTTCCCTTGCCGGTCTAGGAATGGTAGAACGATGGGTTCGATGACGGTTTGGATGTACCGTGCACTATTCAGTGTCCCCTCGACGATCACCAGTGGTGTACGGCCAGTGTAGGAGATCGCTCCCCACACCATGATGCCGGGTGTTGGGCCTGTGTGCCTCGGTCGTATGCAGTCCTGATTGTGGCGCTCAACTGCACGGCGCCAAACACGCATACGACCATCATTGGCACCAAGGCAGAAGCGACTCTCATCGCTGAAGACGACACGTCTCCATTCGTCCCTCCATTCACGCCTGTCGCGACACCACTGGAGGCGGGCTGCACGATGTTGGGGCGTGAGCGGAAGACGGCCTAACGGTGTGCGGGACCGTAGCCCAGCTTCATGGAGACGGTTGCGAATGGTCCTCGCCGATACCCCAGGAGCAACAGTGTCCCTAATTTGCTGGGAAGTGGCGGTGCGGTCCCCTACGGCACTGCGTAGGATCCTACGGTCTTGGCGTGCATCCGTGCGTCGCTGCGGTCCGGTCCCATGTCGACGGGCACGTGCACCTTCCGCCGACCACTGGCGACAACATCGATGTACTGTGGAGACCTCACGCCCCACGTGTTGAGCAATTCGGCGGTACGTCCACCCGGCCTCCCGCATGCCCACTATACGCCCTCGCTCAAAGTCCGTCAACTGCACATACGGTTCACGTCCACGCTGTCGCGGCATGCTACCAGTGTTAAAGACTGCGATGGAGCTCCGTATGCCACGGCAAACTGGCTGACACTGACGGCGGCGGTGCACAAATGCTGCGCAGCTAGCGCCATTCGACGGCCAACACCGCGGTTCCTGGTGTGTCCGCTGTGCCGTGCGTGTGATCATTGCTTGTACAGCCCTCTCGCAGTGTCCGGAGCAAGTATGGTGGGTCTGACACACCGGTGTCAATGTGTTCTTTTTTCCATTTCCAGGAGTGTAAATATGGGAGGAGAGACTGTGCAACCGAGCAAGCCGAGTTGTAACCGTCATATTTTGTCGGTTAATACTGCGCAGTCAGTATATGTCACGGGTTTGTAAAAACCCCTAGGGAGGTAGAAGAGACAATTCTTGCAATATGTTACATTTATAATAATAACTTTACAACCCAGCCCTACGAAATTAATACGCACAACTGCCAATATATGTCAAGTCTTCACTCTGCTTTGGAAGTAAAGCGCAGCGACCTCTCCACGTGAGGGCCCTATATATTACAGATGACTGGAACAACGAACTTAAATAATCGAACAGGTGGTTAAATTCTGCAAGAATGTTGCCAGAACAACTGAAGATGTCATCCTGGTATCAGGATGTTGGAGTATTATGGAATATATACTGTATGTTTCTCCCGCATGGATCATTTTCTACAGACTGAACAGCTCCCCTACAGGACACGAGAAGGTTTCTCCAAGCACGGATCCTATGACACTTAACTTGTTCTTTTCGTTCATGAATTGCAGGTGACATTAAGTATGGAGGTATAGGTTGATGACTTACATAACGTTTTTCATACCTTTAAACACTCTCTAAACAAGATACTTTGCATACGGAACATGAGAACAGGTGCTGTTACGTTGCTGGAGTGAGGACTTCCCAGCAAACAGTAAACCGTCCTTTTCGGGGAGGCACTGTCAGAAAAGAAACTACCGTCCAGTGTACGCCGGCGTAGTGTGATCAGGACCCTGCTGTTTATGACGTATATTCCCCAGAGTCTTGCACCACCGTCATGTCTTGCATGAGGCTGTGGTTTGTTGACTGAAAACCTTTCTGTCCATACTCTTTTCAACGCAGGAATCGCCACGTACAACCACCTGAATAATGGGGTTAAAAGCGTAGTTCGGTAGGGTGCGCTGTGTCTCCAGTTGTGAATGTGACAATGTGACTTTAGTATTTTGTACATTCTGTCAACATGTCTTAAAGGGTTATTTCAAGCTTAGATCATCCGCGAAAGAACGGTTGACAACATGGACAGTTGCTCAATTACTTGGTGGCCACCACATTGGTGTTATTTGAGTACTGTACCACTATCCGGAGAAGCGAGAACATGACCCTAGGAGAATGTAATTGATCCGCTCCGCTTCTCCTGGAACGCAACTAAGAGGATTTTGTCGACGCAGATATTACGCAATCGTCTCTACACGATCGATTTGGTCTCTAGGCCTCCATTACGAACAACAGTACTAATCCCTGGCACAGAGCTTCGCGATGATGGAATGCAATGGAAGACGAATCATTGACGGTTTGCCGTAAATGGTCAATGCAGGATCTGTCTGACGCCTAATTATCGTCGTTGAAGACCGTATAGATGGCCAGATACCAATACAAATAATAGGCGTGCACTCATGTGAATTAAGCAGTGATGAGGGTGAGATATGTTTTGGACTGGTATCATACAATGCCTGACAAACAAGTGAAGAACCCAGTAGGTAAAGAAAACTAAATGAAATTTCACAGGTTGAAAGGGAATCCGATTTCAGAGGTTATAAAATCGAGTCAAATTTACGAAGAACTTGATAGTGTGAGTCAACACAACAGCATAACATTGCATCTCGTCTGACCTGGATAAATGTACTGATTTTATTTAGAACGGTGTCATAAAGTCGTATCATCTAAGAAAACTGGGTACACTAGTTTTGTAACTGATCCATAATTTACTCGGAACTGCCAGTGAACTGGAGTTGACGTCAGAGCTGGTCCCACACATGTTCCATAAGGGAAAACCGGAACAGAAGAGAATGGAAGCATTTGAGATGTGGTGCTACTGGCGAATGTCGAAAATTAGGTGGACTAATAAGGTAAGAAATGAGGCGGTTCTGCGCAGAATTGGAGGGGAAAACATTAGCAAGGAGAAGGGACACGATAATAGGACTTCTGTTAAGACATCAGGGAAAACTTATATGGTACTATAGACAGCGATACAAGGCACAAACTGTAGAGGTAGACGGAGATTGAAATAGGCCTACATCTAGCAAACAATTGAGGAAGTAGGTAGCAAGTGCTACTCTGAGATGCGGAGGTTGGGACAGGAGAGGAATTCGTGGCAGGTGACATCAAACCAATCAGAAGACTGATGACCAAAAAAAATTGATCTGGAGATCTTATCGGTCTTGATAGTACCACAGCATCAATTAGACTAGATAGGGACACGTGCCATCTGAGAGCGAGCATTTTCCTCTTGAAAAATGGAACCATGATACTATTGCGTGGGAGGTAGCACATGAAGACGGAGAGTGTCAGAGTTTCTTCAATCACTAGCAGCCGTGACCTGAAGTAATACCTAATGACTCACCACAACATGATGCCAGGAGTGTCATTGCTGTGCCCCTCCAAAACAATGGAAGAACGTGACTTATCCTTAGTTCACCGCCATACTGACTGACGATGATAATTCAAGGTAGGGTGAAACAGCGATTCATCCCTGAACAGAGTACGATACTATTCGTCAGGAGCCGCGGCACCGCCCGAAACGCAGCCGTTTGTGTTATGGAGCTAATGGCAGCCTACGCACGGGACGGCAATTGTCTAGTCCTGCTGCTAGTCTCCGACAAAGCGTACGGGATGCAAAGAACGTAGCTGGAAATCCAGCAGTTATTCTCGGGTGGCAGTCGCAGATTTTCAGGGGTGCACAACTGGAACCTTCAGGCCGAGTATTCCTGTTTTCATATTCCAATGCAGTCCAAGAACAAGCCACGGTAGCAAGCGAAGGCCCCAAAAATCTGCATATTGCTCGATTCGATCAGCCACCACAATGGAGAACGACGATGAGGATCCTTTCTAACTCTATTATGTGCTGATAACGCTGTCTCACACGAGTATTCGGCAGCTCCATGTCCAACACTGTGCTGTGTCAACATCTGACGTGTTCACGACTCTCACAGACACTACCAAGCTTAGTAAAAACACTGAACACTAACAATACTAATTCATTCTGGATGTCACTCGATGGGTGACAGAATTGCAGTTCTGAGCATTTATAAAGGGCAATCGAAAAGAAAAGAGCCTGAGTCATAATTACAGAAACCAGTACCATTATGTTAGAATTATTAATCTTGGCAGTTGAGACGCATGTCCCAATGTGACACAAGGCGGTGCATGGCTGTCTCATAAAATTCCCGGGGCTGCGATGATAACCAGTTCCGCACATTCAGCTGGAGATCTCCGTCTGAGGTGAATCGTTTGCCAGTCAGAGCCTTTATGCTCACTTCTTCTTTGACCAAGATGTCCACCTTCTGATTCACTTCCTGCAGCATGGGACAACAGTGAATGCCCAGCGTTACTCACAAAACTTGACCATGAGATCAAATCAAAACAACCGAGCGATCTCAACTGTGGGGTCTTTCTGCTCCACGACAGTGCAAAGCCTCATACTGCCAACACAGTCGCGGCACTATTGCAGAAATACAAATGGGAGGTTCTCAGCCACCCCACATACAATCCGGATCTCTCACCCTGTGATTACGCCATTTTTGATCCCCTTAAAAAGGCTCTGACTGCAACTGATTCACCTCGGGCAACGACGTCTAGCTGTACATACGGAACCGGTTAACATCGCAGCCCTAGGAATTTTATGAGAGCCCGCATCTCGTGGTCGTGCGGTAACGTTCTCGATTCCCACGCCCGGCTTCCCGGGTTCGATTCCCGGCGGGGTCAGGGATTTTCTCTGCCTCGTGATGGCTGGGTGTTGTGTGCTGTCCTTAGGTTAGTTCGGTTTAAGTAGTTCTAAGTTCTAGGGGACTGATGACCATAGATGTTAAGTCCCATAGTGCTCAGAGCCATTTGAACCATTTGAATTTTATGAGACCGCCATTCACCGCCTTGTGTCACAGTGGGACAGGTGTCACAACAGCCAGAATGAATACTTCTAACATACAGGTACTGGTTTCTGTAATTATGACTCCTGCCCGCATCTCGTGGCCGTGCGGTAGCGTTCTCGCTTCCCACGCCCGGGTTCCCGGGTTCGATTCCCGGCGGGGTCAGGGATTTTCTCTGCCTCGTGATGGCTGGGTGTTGTGTGCTGTCCTTAGGTTAGTTAGGTTTAAGTAGTTCTAAGTTCTAGGGGACTGATGACCATAGATGTTAAGTCCCATAGTGCTCAGAGCCAATTATGACTCCGGCTAGTTTATTTTTGAATGCCCCTTATACACAATTACCGCTGGTGTGCACGTGTGTGAAGTCACATTGACATCCGACCATGTCTTCTGGTTGCTTTACTTCTTTTGTTTGACAGTGTATATGATCGTCATTTTTATTACTATCGAGGATAACTAGATTGAGGATGCGATCCTGTCCTGCCATCAAGATTTCACCGATGGGCCTTAGTGCCGTGCACACCGCCCCCAGATCGAGAACACCATCTTCCAGCTATGAGAAATCAGGCGATCAGGAATCAACAGAAAGAATGTTCTGCTCACATGAATCTGAGTGACTATGATTGCCATGAGTTGACACTTTCAGTGCGTAGTTCTACGAACCGCTCCCAAAGACAATGGATGACATCAACAGAGCCACAGTCGAAGACTGGAACATCAGCAGCAACATATAAGTCATCTTGTCGACGTTATACAAAGGGAGATTCTTGTATGTTGCAATCAACGGAATAAAGCAATATGAATTTTACCCAGCAGAAGACATTGATTTTACAAATCTGAAAAGATATGTACTTTTTAAAAAGAATTGTCGGTATTTAAGTTACCTTATTGTTTTCATTTCACATTACTTTACTAGGATCTCGCACCTCAGTCGTTTTACAGGATCACTTTGTTGTCTGTCGGTCTTTCTGTGTGTCCAATTGCTAAAAACTTTTATTCTCAGGAATGGATAGCTCAAATTTATGTCACAGACTAAGGTATACACTAGTAGAAGTATAGTGGGGTTTGTGGTGCAATTTTGATATCAAATTCATATGCAAATTAATTAAATTGATCAACTAATAACCCCCCCCCCGCCCCCGACCACGCCCACTACGCCCCCCCCCCCCGATGACACCACGTGTTTTCTCAGCTGCACGTGTGCTCCAGGCCCTTCCTCCCTCTCACCACTCCCAAATCCCACCCATTCTCCCCTATCGGCGGGAATTTCGAATTTTGGCGGGAAATTAAAATTAACGGGACCCTATCCGGGAGTCGAACCGTGATGCTGGGCAGAAAGCCCAAGTGTACCCCAGCCCCTACACCATTAAACCACGAAAGGTGCTTAGAAAGGATGGGAAATTAATAAAGGCTGTGCTCTTTCAGGGACTTGAACCCTGGTGCTCCTGGATGGAAAGCCCAAGTGCATCCCATAACATATGGATACTGTCTTGATGCAGGACAGGGAGATTAGATTAGTATACTTTATTCATTCTGATAGGAAAACAGACACAAAGATCGATCCTAATTACGCAATTAATCAGAAATATCGGTCCTAATTACACAGCTATATGCATAGCGCTACACAAGGACGTCATAAAATCACAAAAAAATTCAAAAACCGACGATACCATACACCTGATGTTATTCTGCTGGGAAAAAAATTTCGCAGTACCATTCGAAACTGACGCAAATAATGATTGTAAATACGTAATTTATCGCAAAGATTGGGGCTAATTGCACAACTATATGCATAGCGCTACAAAAGGATGGCACAAAAGCACAAAACGATGCAAAAACTGACGATACCATACAACTGGTGTTATCCTACTGGGAAAACATTTCGCAGTACCACACGAAACTAGCGAGAGACACACTAAAACTGTACCCTACACCTACAATCCGGCAGGAAAAATGCTAGGGCGTAAGGTACTGTCTTTATACTTTTTGGTCGGAAATACGTTCAACTGACGGGATGCTGGTGTTGGACAGAGAGGAGTATGAAAAGTGTATTACCCATAATAATACAGTATCTATAGTTGTTTGACGTCACAGTTCGCTACAGATGCCTGCTCAAAAACCACCTGCATCCCACGTAACCGATGCCAATACACGCTACCACAACTGATGAGAAAAAAAGTCACAGTTCTAAGCACACTTCGAAATTGTCGGGAAAAAAACCGAACTCGTAATGAACGTGTCATAGTGCAATACATCAACTGGAGAAAATCGTCGTCCTAAAAGACTGCAGAGTACAGAGGGGGTGAAACTTCCTGGCAGACTAAAACTATGTGCACGACCGAGACTCGAACTGGGGACCTTTGCCTTTCGCGGGCAAGTGCTCTACCATCTGAGCTACAGAAGCACGACTCACGCCCGGTCTCACAGCTTTACTTCTGCCAGTATCTCGTCTCCTACCTTCCAAAAAGGCAAAGGTCCCGAGTTCGAGTCTCGGCCAGACACACAGTTTTAATCTGTCAGGAAGTTTCATATCAGCGCTCACTCCGCTGCAGACTGAAAATCTCATTCTGGAAACATTCCCCATGCTGTGGCTAAGCCATGTCTCCGCAGTATCCTTTCTTTCAGGAGTGCTAGTTCTGCATGTTTCGCAGGAGGGCTTCTGTAAAGTTTGTAAGGTAGGAGACGAGATACTGGCAGAAGTAAAGCTGTGAGACCGGGCGTGAGTCGTGCTTCGGTAGCTCAGGTGGTAGAGCACTTGCCCGCGAAAGGCAAAGGTCCCGAGTTCGAGTCTCGGTCGGGCACACAGTTTTGATCTGCCAGGAAGTTTCATATCAGCGCACACTCCGCTGCAGAGTGAAAATCTCATTCTGGATACAGAGGGGGTGTTAGTTGAACATGCGTTCTTCTCGATGTACAACATAAACTACCAAATACCAAGGCTTTCTCACTGCCCCTCACGCCTCCCCCTCCTCCTCTCTACGATGCCGCGCCTAGAGTCTCACACCCCCGCAACCACCCTCTAAGGCCACCGCACGCACTCGGCTTCCCGCCATCTGGCCGCCACCTTAAGGCGATGCTCCTATGCCTGTATAGTCAGCTAAATAAAAGGAAATAATCGGACGGCCACCTCAAGTGCAACTAGCGATATGCGCCTTGTCTTCAGGTGGTAGCCCTAGACAACACAAATGGAAAATTAAGTAGCATAACTCCACCCATGCCGGCCGCGGTGATCTCGCGGTTCTAGGCGCCCAGTCCGGAACCGTGCGACTGCAACGGTCGCAGGTTCTAATCCTGCCTTGGGCATGGATGGATGTGATGTCCTTAGGTTAGTTAGGTTTAAGTAGTTCTAAGTTCTAGGGGACTGATGAGCTCAGATGTCAAGTCCCATAGTGCTCAGAGCCATTTGAATCATTTGAACTCCTCCCATCCAGAGGACATTCCAGATGGCTATTTGAAAAGTCGGCTGCTTGCGAAACAAGAAGCCCCTCCCGCAGTGCCTTCAGTACGAAGCACTGGGCTCTCATCACTCAGAACCGTGATAAATGACTGCTAAACCGTTCAAGGGAGAGCCAAGACCTTGTAGGGAAATGGTCCCCGTTCTGCGCTGGACTTTTTCAAATCAACTCGACTCCTATAATAAAGCAACTACTAAAAAAAGAAAAAAAACATTAGCGACCACAATATATGTCTGCTTTCCACGAAAGTAGGATAAGTCTATTTTGTTTTAGTTTTATGAGCAAAATCGGTACAGCTTTTAAGTTTAACTGCCGTCGCATCTCATTATTTTGTGACGTCCAGCGAAGTGTACTGCCACCGATCACAAATGATCAGCAGAGACATATCCACCCTGCGTAAAACCAGGAAAAAGAAAATTTCGACTATTTTGAGGCAAAAACTACCCATCACCGCAAATTGTCCTTGTTATTTCAAAACCATCCTTGGAGTAAAGAAAAAGCGTGAATTTAAACTCCAAAGAAAAAAAAACTATATTAAGCAATTTCTTCTAGTTTGTTGGTTAAATTACACGACCTGAGAGCGTTCTCGCATACAGTGTCTGTAAATAAACTATCACTCACGTGTGTATTACAAACATATCACACAATCTTTCACGTCATTGGCACACATGTCGGAAAGAAAAACACATTCATTTTACGTCTGGCAACAAAAAGTTATAATTCAAGAGAACGTACCTGTTTTGTATACTATGGCTCTGAGGTCATCAGTCCACTAGAACTTAGAACTACTTAAACCTAACTACTCTAAGGACAACACACACAATCATGCCCGAGGCAGGATTCGAACCTGCGACCGTAGCGGTCGCGCGGTTCGAGACTGAAGCGCCTAGAACCGCTCGGCCACATTGGCTGGCGTATTCTATGACAGGGTTCTTTCTACCAGTGCGATGCTATATCATACTAGCGTATACGAAACTAATCATGAGAGCCAATCTCGCCCTGTGTAGGTGGGAGATTTCATTAAAAGTTATTGCGAAAACCAAAAGAGAAGAAACGCTTGTCAAGAATCATTCCGCGGTGCCATAGCCATCTCCTCCACCCGCCAGGAAGCGCGTCATTGATATCAATTTGATAGGTTAATTAATGAAATACATCGTGAGAGTCACTTTACATAGCGAATATTTTTTTTCAGCAGTCGGATTACACTCACCAACTAGGACAACTGGAAATCCATGAAGAGAACGCGAAGTTCGTTTCGAGTAGTACTGTTTAGAAATGACATTTGAAGCTGATATGTCCGCCGTTCGTGGTCGTGCGGTAGCGTTCTCGCTTCCCGCGCATGGGTTCCCAGGTTCGATTCCCGGCGGGGTCAGAGATTTTTTTCTGCTTCGTCATGAGTGGGTGTTGTGTGACGCCCTTAGGTTAGTTAGGTTTAAGTTGTTCTAAGTTCTAGGGGACTGATGACCATAGATGTTAAGTCCCATAGTGCTCAGAGCCATTTTAACCATTTTTTTTTTTTTTTAAGCTGGCCACAGAGGGATTCTACAGCGCACAACATACATTTTCCATAAGAACTGCGCTACTGAAACACGATCAATGCTGTTTGCTATTTGGAATCAAGTCTATCCATTCTACAATATACGCAAGTTGTATCTCGTAGAGACGTGTTTCAATGATTACAGGCACTGGTGAAGCATATTCGTGCCACTCTCGTATCTTGAAACGAGTTACCGTTTCTTTTTTTTCGAACCTATCTTCTAAAGATCCCACACACCAAGAAATACAGCGCTGTTTTTAGACAGTCCGTCTGCATCTTGTAACTGCTCCTAAGTCTCGGCCCCTCCGTCCCTGCAGCTTAGTTCACGTGATCGTATCAGTTTTAGTCTGACATGTGTGGAAGTCAGAGAGCGCTATATGTAAAGCCTTCTGCATCGTGTGGGGAAAGAGGACGAGTTGAGTTAATGAGACAGGAGCGCACTTTGACCACACAGTGGAAATGGGAACATGGTGTCACAGCTCTGCCGCCCGTCTACAGTGTGTAAGACCAGCGGCAAACGAAGCTTTCCCCTGCAACACAAGGTAGTAGAAGAGATAGTACAAGCACTTACGGTGGTGTTTCATGTTGGAGAAATTGGGGAGACTACACATCATACATGGTAAGGAAGAAGGACGAAGATTTTGCAACACATCTCCAAACTACATACAAATAGTCCAAAGGAGATCTGTGTCTCTCAGGGTGCATTCATGTCTATCACCCAAACATATGTGGCAAACCTATTAAATATACAGGTATTTATCCATTGGGGCCGGTGGTTCGTGATCGGAGTCACTTGCACAGACCGGTGCAAAGTTTCGTCAGGTGTATTGTAGGATAACCATATCCAACAGACTATCAGTCACACAAGAGGGTTCCTGTATTGTTCCCTAATAAGCAGTTAAATACATTGTTCTTTTTCAGTTGTAACACACCCAATCAGTGTACACCGCTGTTCACTTTGTTTTTTCTGCCATGACTTAGAGACCTGTGCCACCTGCTTCTAAACCGACGTTAATACATTTCGATCATCTGGCTCTCGCAGAAAACTGAGCGTCGCACGCTGTATATCACATTATGTGGTGATCAACAGCGTACCTGGACTGTTGGAATGGAAAAGACACCATTGATGTGCTGTAATAATAAGCATCATAGTTGATAGTGAGATCATTTTTAGCAATTTTAGCGTAACTTCAACACCGATCAATGACACGGCAGCATTCTCTCCAGTTCCTGTATCGTCGCTAAACAGCCCCTCCACTACTTTGCGAGTACCACCTCGAATTTAAGTATGTGCCTGTGCAGTATGTTCATTCATTGTTAATTCTCCAACATATACACTAAAGTATATCAGACAACGACCTACATCTGTCTAGCACTTCGAACATAGAGCGTAACTTACGATCTTTCTCTATGTGCATGGGAGTCACAGGGCATTTTCTCACTCTTAGGATAAAGTTAGAGGCCGAAAGATCTCCTCGCATTGTCTTTGGCCAACGCTTCCCTTCAACTGACCAGAAGTAGGCCGCTACATTCCACATTTCGTGTAAGAACAGTGCGAACCGGGGCTGTAACAGCTGTCCCGCGCCCATCTATGAGCCCAAGTAAGCAAACCAGATGCGACCTGGCATGAAGAACCCCATGGGATGCTGTATAATCCATTTCCAAAGGCAGCATGTTTGCAGATAAATCCTGCTGGCAATACGCCAATGGGCTTCTTTAGGCTACTGGTTAGAGATGACATACTGCAGCTCGTAGTCGATGAAACGAACGGTAACGCACGCAATATATTTGCGAGCGAAAATACGGTAGAGGGCTCTAGGATTGGTCATTGGAAACCTTAACTATAGGAGAAATACAAGTATTCCTAGGTATTTAATTACATATGGATAACGTCAAATATGCCCGATTACAAGACTACTGGAAGAAAGACCCGCTGTTCGAAAATAGACGAATAGTGATGAGTATACTCACTTTACTCCCACTGAATTTTGTGAAAAATCCAGTCAGGAAACCCGAGACCAGATGATCGGCTGTATAAAGTACGCCCTATATTGAATTATTTTAACAACAACATGTGTCAATTTTATTATCCAGGTAGGGATCTGTCTTTAGAGGAATCAATGATTCTCTGAAGGGGACGATTGTCATTTAGACAATATATAAAGAACAAAAGGAATTAATATGGCATCAAATTGTACATGCTAAATAATCCAGACGGTTTCATAAATAAATGTGCTATGTACACGGGAATGCGTGGTGATAGGGCGGAAAAGAGCACGCTGAAAGGATAGTATTAAATTTGTGGGAAGAGAAACTGCTTGTTGGCCATCACGTTTACATGGACAATTTCTACAACAGCTTCGCTTTATCTTCTGGTAAACCTTCCGGGATGTAAGGTCGTGGTTCATGAAACTCTTCAGCTCCTAACGTTTCGTCCAGAGCTGCGCTGGACATCTTCAGAGGGGTGTTTCTCCTCCGGTGAGTCTTGCCGACTGACGGGTCGGACGTCTGAGAGCGGCTTATATATCGTAGAAAGTGGGCGTGACCAGAGTTACACGTGATATGCAGAGATAATCTTTGTCAGAGATAAAACTTAACTATCGATCGTAATCTCGTCACGGATAAAACTGTCTAGCAATTCTGTAGTGCTAGTGTCCAAATATCACTAAGTTTCATGGTCTCTTCTTTCCGATTAAAATTATCTAAAGCCCTGTTCAATGCAATAAGACATTGCACCGAGGCACTAAGGGTATATAGGAGAAATACCCCTAAAGGCGTGGTATGCGCAAAACTGGGGAAAGGAGACAGTATTGCACGATATTCGGACAGCGTAAAGTTCGGTAATTGTAAGGATAAACGAGAAGTCTCCTATATTTCCACAGAATATCCTAATACAATGGGACGTGTGTCGAATGCACTCCAGCAAATAGTCTCGAAACCACTGCCAATTATCAAACATAATAGTTGTACTTCTGGGACCGATAGGCAGGACCATACATAGTCGTATTGTATATGTGAACGGAAGACTATCCGCCGGCCAAAGAGACTATTCTTACATGTGGTTGACATGCTAATGTTCACTTCACATTACCCATATAATAAATACTCAGGGCATAAAATGACATTGTATGATTATAGAATACAAAGAATAAAGGGGGTACTTCCACCAATGGGCGTTACAGAAGGTGTCCATATCAAATATCGTAAAGACACAAACGTTGTGCAAAAGCGGGACGCAGCTAAAGGGAAGAAGCAAGTAATGAGGAAGCGATGTACAACGTGTGCAGAACGGGGCAAGCGTACGGATACACCATATGTGTGCATAATGTATCCAAACAAACCTGGAGTCTTTTTGAACTGCTGCACAGTCACACATCCATAATGTAATGGGATGTCGTATCTTCAGAGGAAGATCTGTTCGTGTTTGATTTGTAAAGTGTTTGTATTTGTTTTATTCGATAGCCAAGTAAAATGTTGTTACATTGATTGCTCAGAACATGAGGTTTCTGTACAGCATATGGACTTCTTCGCGGTTTGTTTTAAAAGCATCTCCTCTACACCTTGCAAACTTATTTGTTATATGGGACTGGATTTCCAGAGCAACACATTGCTGATGAGTCCTGTTTCTTTTTCTCCATGTGATAAATCTTTTAGTATTTTCAGACTCTAATTCTTTCTCAATGGAGCGGATTTATCGCTTGTTTGAATTGCATTTTCTTTCCAGTTTGCAATAAAATCAATAGATGAGAGACGTTCTTAGAATTGTTTGCAATAATTGCATATGACGCTTATAAGCGTCAGGCAGCATGCAGCATTTATCACATGATCGGCATGCAGCTAAAGCGTACTTGCATTTCTATATCTAGCACCACCTCTTGCGCAGACGTTATATTCGCTGTCAGTATTACGTACGTGCACAACATGGCCTTAGAGGTTTCGCAGGGATGTGATTTTAGCTCTCAGCTCACGTGCGCCTAGAGCGTTAGCGGCCCACACTGGTGACCGCGGCGAACGAGTTAAAACAACTTGGAAATTTGTGGTAAGTTCCTATGGGACCAGACTGCTAAGTCATCGGTCCCTAGGCTTACACAATACTTAAACTAACTTACAGTAATGACAACCCACACACCCATGCCCCAGGGAGGACTCGAACCTCCGACGGGAGGAGCCCCGTGAACCATGGCAAGGCACCCCGACCGCACGGCTATCCCGCGCGGCATTGTTAAAACACGCTATAATGTTAGATCGTTGCGGTTTGCAACCTATTACTCGTATGGAATGCAACGCTGTTATTATCCCAATGTAAGAAATATATTTCCAGTGCATGACATACATTCTCCTTGCAGGTTTCTCTACAATAAACAACGGTGATGAACTGTAAAATGAAAAATTACTTCCTTAAAACATCGATTCCTTGTGACGCACGTACAATATAGCTTTCCTGAGGTGTATAGCCCCCACTATTCACATCCGATAACGGTTCATAAATAATACTATGCTCGCATCGGTCCTGTATAAAATGATCGTTAGTTATGGGGAATGCCTCCTACAGAGAAAGGGGCAAACGCATAACAGCCGTTTTTGAGATGTGAAATTACACATCTTTCCGTCACTAACTCCGTAAACAGGAATCTGTGAAGAAGATTTATACACGGAGATTGTAGTACTTCACAAACACCTGTCGCTAACTTACAATCAAGGTAGTTATGAAACTGAAGACCCGATTTTATGCCCAAGATGCAGCAGGGGAATGGAATACATCGCATAAATCTTCGTTCGTCTAGAGGAATGTGTCGAAACAGGATGGAAGTTCTCTGATGACCGAGAGGTTTGCTGCTAACGATCGCAAACAGACAGAACACGCAATTGTATGCGAGTCCAACGCAGGTCATGTCACACAAATGTTACATCCCGACAGAGCAACGGAAAAAATGGTCAAATGACCTGCCTCTCTCTAGAATGCATCATCAGTCTGCCCTTAACTCCTGCCTCATTACAGTTCCATCCCACTCACCACTCCATCCTCTTTCTGTCATCCTTTAACGCATATGCAAGTTTAGAGGAGCACATGGTTCTCTTTTTTCCAGGAAAGCATCAAACACAGCAGACAACTCGCACGTGTCACCATTAACTCAATAGGCATACAGTAGAATGATGACGAAAAATAAAAGATAGTATCCCTGGCTCCCTGTGTTTCCATCTCGCCGTTTTCCCGCATTGCTCATGCTGTTGTATACCCGTACCTACATACAAGAATTGTTCTGCACCGATCAGAAGACACGCAAGTACTCCCTCAATTTCCCAGTATCTTGGCGTATTTTCCCTCAATTTCCCAGCATCTTGGCGTATTTTCCCTCAATTTATACATATTTTTCTCAATTATATCGATTTTTTTCTGGCACTTCAACCCAAGCGAATGTGACATAGCATCTCGGCCCATGTTCTGAAATTGCTTATAAGTGTAGTGCAGCTGACAACACCTAGCGCAAATGCACTATTTTTCTGGTCGTTTGGCATAGCATAGCACTGTACTCGATTGCATCCAGTCACCTCCAACCGCATATTCTACAGTTGTAGCACGTTCGCTCTATTTTCTGTATGTCTGAGAGCCATCCGCGACACAAGAACATACACAGACATACAGAAAACAGTGCAAACGCACGACAAATGTGGAATATGTGGGTCCTTTCCATCCCAAAAGTCCAGGTACGCTGTTGATTACCACATAATGTGATTTACACTGTGCGACGTTAAGTTTTCTGTGAAAGCCAGAGGATCGAAACGTGTTAATGTCGGTTTATAAGCACGTGACACGGTAAGTAAGTAATGGTGGAGAAAACAAGGTCTATGGGATTGTACAAAGTGTGTTACAGCGGTGTATCAAACAACGAGACAGCGTCCCTCTTCTGCGACTGATAGCATGTGGGAGAAGGTTCTTGTACACTACAGGCGACTCGTGTGTTGGTGCTTGTAGACTCAAGACCGCTTTTTATGCAGGGTGACGGTAACATAGGCGTTATGATCGTGTTTAAATAGCGCTGTTCTAATGCGAAATGCATGTTGAGGGCTGTAGACTCCCTCTGTGCCAGCTTCAAATGTCATTTCTCAATGGAGTTATTCGAAGGGTTCTTCGTGTTCCCTCCATGGATTCCCAGTTTTCCTAGTCGGTGAGTGTAATCAGATTACTGAAAAAAAATATTCGCCATGCAAAGTGACTCTCATGATCAATTTAATTTTAGTGTATCAAACTGATATCAATAACATACCGCCTGGCGGGTGGAAGAGATGGATGGCTAGAGCACCACGCAATTATTCTGGACAAGCGTTTCCTTTTATTTTTTCGTTTTCGGATTATCTTTTAATGAAATTTCAATCTCTTACCTACACAGGGCGAGACTGGCTCTCACGATTAGTTTGGTAAACGGTAGTATGATATAGCATCGCACAGGTATAAGGAACCCTGTCACAGTATACAAAACAGCTACGTTGTCTTGAATTATAGCGTCTTGTTGCCAAACGTACGTAAAATTAATGTGTTTTTTTTTCCGACATGTGTGTCAATGGCGTGAAAAATTGACTGAAATGTTTGTAATACACCCGTGAATGATAGGTTACTTTTAGACAATGAACGCGAGAGACGCCCTCAGATCCTGTAATCTAACTAACAAACTGGAAAAAATTGCATATTATAGATTTTTTTCTTTGGAGTTTAAATTTTCATTTTTTCTTTACACCAATGGTGGTTTCGAAATAACGAGGGCATTCTGCGGTGATCAGTAGTTTTCGCCTCAAAATAGTCGAAGTTTTTTTTCTTCCTGTTTTGACGCAGGTTAGGTATGTTTTTGCTGATCGTTTGTGATCGGTGGCGGTACAGTTCGTCGAACGTCACAGAATAATGAGATGTGACTGCAGTCAAACGTAAAAACTGTACCGATTTTGCTCATAAAACTAAAAGAAAATGGACTTTGCCTGCTCTCGTGGAAAGAAGACATACATTATCGTCTCTAATTTTTTTTTTCTTTTTTTAACAGTTGCTTTATTATAGGAGTGCAGAACGGCGGGCGATTTACCTAAGAGGCCATGACTCTCCCTTGATCGGGATAGCGGTCATTTATCACAGTTCTGAATGGTGCCGGCGCTGTGCTTTGTACTGAGGGCGCTGCGGGACAGGCTTCCCGTTTCGCAAACAGGCGACTTTTCAAATAGCCATCAGGAACGTCCTCCGGAAGGGAGGGTTTATGCTACTTAATTTCCCTTTTGTGTTGTCTAGGACCGACGCTTGAAGGCATGGCGCATAAGGCTAGTGCCGCGGAGGGCTTGCAGCTGTTCAAGTGTCGTCAGGAAAACAGGAAAGGGCGCTCTCTGTCTAGGAGAGGCGGTACATGGGGGCTTCTTTGCTAGATTTTAGTCGAGCAAGTTGCACTTGAGGCGGCTGTCCTTTTATCCCCTATTGTTTAACTCACTACACAGGCGTAGGAGCGTCGCCTTAAGGTGGCGGCCAGATGGTGGAAAGCCGAGTGTGGGCGGCGGCCTTAGAGGGCGGTAGCGGGGGCGCGAGACGGTTGGCGGAGCATCGTAGAGGCGGGTGGGGGAAGCGTGACAAAGCCTTGGTTTTCGTCAGTTTATGAATATACATCGAGAAGAACACACGTTCAACTAACAACCCTCTGCACTCTGCAGTCTTTTAGGACGACGATTTTCACTAGTACATGTGCTGCATCATGACGCGTTCATTACGAATGCTGGTTTCTTCATGACAATTTCGAAGTGTAATTAGAACTTTGACATATTGTTTTTTTCACCAGTTGTCGTAGCGTATACTGGCATCAGTTACATCGGGTATAGGTCGTTTACGAGCAGGCGTCTTTAGCGAACTCTGACGTCAAACAACGAAAGATACTGTCTGCTTACTGGTTGTACACTTTTTAAAGTGCTCTCTGTCCAACACCAGCATCTTCTCAGTTGATGGTATTTCCCTCCAAAAGGAATAAAGGTAGTATCTTACACCCTAGCATTTTTCCTGCCAGCTTGTAGGTTTAGAGTAAAGTTTGAAAGTGTCTGTCGCTAGTTTCGAGTGGTATTGTGAAATTTCTTCCCAGCAGGATAACACCAGTGGCATGGTATCGTCAGTTTTTGTGGCGTATTGTGATTTTATACCGTCCTTGTGTAGCACTGTGCAACTGAGGAAAGATGACAACATTGTGGTGTTACCAGGAGATAAGGGGAATGCGACCGTCGTCTTACAGAAGGCTGATTATGATAGCAAGGTGCGACAACTTCTAAGACGACCTGGCATGCAGACAAATAGAAAGGGACTCTACAGACAAGGTGGATAAGAAGACCAGGGCTCTTTTAAAGGAAACCGGCCTTCCAGAAAAGACCATTAAGCAGCTAAGGGCTAAAGCACCAGCGCCACCCAGATTTTATGCCTTGCCTAAGGTGAACGTGGAAGGGGTTCCTCCAATTGTCAGCAATACTGGCGCAGCCACCTACCTCACTGCTCAACACCTTAAGAAGACGCTCTCGCCATATGTGGGGAAGTGTGCCCATATAATCAAAATATCCACGGGTGTACTGCCGGTCTACGGTGTCCAACGGGCACTTGTATTTCGGCGATCATACATGTCTCCATCATCAGGTGAACTGACGGACTGAGCTCCTGTGAACGTGCCGGCACGGAGATCCGTACGCTATGGCTGCTCAGAGGGAACTGGGTTCGGTAGCGGCGGCGGCCGATTTAAATACCCTCCGCCCGCGGCGCGCTCCCTACGCTGTCCGCGCCCCGCGCCCCGCGCCCCGCACCGCGGTCGCGCGGTGGAACAGATTGCGACGGCGTCTGAGATGACGTCGGAGTGATGGCTCTGTCCGCCGTGGTCGTCACAACTATACGTTTGTTCGATTTACTCTTGATTAACCCAATCGCTGGTTCCCAAGCCTTGCTAAGATTGGAGCCACAGTCACGGTTTATGAGGTCGTCATTGGTGCGAATTTCGAGGGCCTCTCTAAGAACGCTGTCCCAGTACCTCGACGTCTGTACCAGAATAAAGCCGTATATTGGTCAGACGATGCGTACCGTCGAGGATCGATGCCGTGAACACCAGAGGCACACTCGACTGATATATCCGAGCAAGTCGGCGGTCGCTGAACATTGTTTGTCGGAAAATCACGCTATGGAGTATGAACGCACGAGGATTCTGGTACAGACGTCGAGATACTGGGACAGCGTTCTTAGAGAGGCCATCGAAATTCGCACCAATGACGACCTCATAAACCGTAACTGTGGCTATAATCTTAGCAAGGCTTGGGAAGCAGCGTTTGGATTAATCAAGAGTAAATCTAGCAAACGTATAGTTGTGACGACCACGGCGGACAGAGCCATCACTCCGACGTCATCTCAGACGCCGTCGCAATCTGTTCCACCGCGCGACCGTGGCGCGGGGCGCGGACAGCGGAGGGAGCGCACCGCGGGCGGAGGGTATTTAAATCGGCCGCCGCCGCTACCGAACCCAGTTCCCTCTGAGCAGCCATAGCGTACGGATCTCCGTGCCGGCAAGTTTACAGGAGCTCAGTCCGTCAGTTCACCTGATGATGGCGACATGTATGATCGCCGAAATATTGCGCCCGTTGGACACTGTAGACCGGCAGTACACCCGTGGATATTTTGATTATCAAATACGCCGGGAGAAACTCAAGAATCACATGTGCCCATATAATTCGCAACTCAGAGGATTTCCTACAACGCCTCAGGCAGCTACAGATCTCGGACTCTGACATTATGGTCAGTTTCTACGTGGTCTCCCTGTTCACCCGCGTACCACTGATGATTCACTTGAGCTCATTGGAGAAAAGTTCGACGGTGCGCTCCTGGACTTATTCAGACACATACTGACTTCGACTTCCTGTACGGGAGTCAATTCTACGAGCAAAAGGAAGAGGTAGTAATGGGCAGCCCGATCTCACTGGTGGTGGCCAATCTCTTTATGCAAAGATTTAAAGTAGACGCACTTACATCGGCCCCAGATCAACCGCAATGCTTTTTTAGATACGCGGATAACACCTTTGTCATATGGCCCCACGGGAGGGAAAAGCTCGAAATTTCCTTGCACCACCTAAACTCTCGCCACCGTAACACTAAATTCCCCATGGGACTGGAGAGGGAAGGACTATTCCCTTTCCTATACGTACTAGTTAGGAGGAAGGGAGATGCTACCTTCACTCACGGTGTGTACCGCAAACCCATTCACACCGACTTGTACCTGCAGACCAGCTGTTGCCACCACCCGGCACAGAAAAACGGTGTACTCAGAACACTGGTTCAGCCTTTTTTAAATTCCCATCAATTCCAAGTGCCTCTGGCGGTTTAATTGTGTTACGGGGGTTCAGTTGAGCTTTCTGTCCAGGAGCATCAGGGTTCGAGTCCCGGAACGGATACCGCCAATTTTAATTTCCCACCAAAATTAGAAATTCTCGCTGATAGGTTAGGGTGGGTGGATGGGGTAGGGGAGGGGGGAGAAGGAGGAGGGGGCTGGGGCACAAGTTCATCTGAGAAGACACGTGATGTCATCGGGGGAGAGGGGGGCGAGGGTGGGCGTGGGCTGGGGAGGGGGGTGCTTAATTCTACGTCTACGTGATTACTTTGCTATTCACAATAAAGTGCCTGGCAGAGGGATCAATGAACCACCTTCAAGCTGTCTCTCTACCGTTCCACTCTCGAACGGTAGGCAGGAAAAATGAGCACTTAAATTTTTTCTGTGCGAGCCCTGATTTCTCTTATTTTATCGTGATGATCATTTCTTCCTATGTAGGTTGGTGCCAACAGAATGTTTTCGCAATCGGAGGAGAAAACTGGTGATTGAAATGTCATGAGAAGATCCCGTCGCAACGAAAACGCCTTTGTTTTAATGATTGCCACTCCAATTCACCTATCATGTCTGTGACACTATCTCCCCTATTTCGCTATAATACAAAATGAGCTGTCCTTCATTTGTACTTTTTCGATGTCATCCGTCAGTCCCACCTAATGTTGATTCCACACCGTTCAGCAATACTCCAGAAAAGGGCGGACAAGCGTGGTGTAAGCAGTCTCTTTAGTAGACCTGTTGCACCATCTAAGTGTTCGGACAATGAATCGCAGTCTATGGTTTGCTTTACCCACAATATTATCGATGTGATCGTTCTAGTTTAGGTTATTTGTAATTGTAATTCATATGTATTTAGTTGAATTTACAGCCTTCAGATTTGAGTGACTTATCGCGTCATCGAAATTTAGGTGATTTCTTTTAGTACTCATGAGAATAACTTCACACTTTTCCTTACTCAGAGTCAATTGCCACTTTTCGCACCATACAGATACCTTATCTATATCATTTTGCAAGTCGTTTTGAACATCCGATGACTTTACCCGACGGTAAATGACAGCATCATCTGCAAACAATCTAAGACGGCTACTCAGATTGTCTCGTGTGTCGTTAATATAGATCAGGAACAATAGAGGGTCTATAACACTTCCTTGGGGAACGCCTGATATTACTTCTGTTTTACTCGATGACTTTCCGTCTATTACTACGAACTGTGACCTATCTGACAGGAAATCGTAAATCCAGTCACATAACTGAGGCGATATTCCATATGCACGCAGTTTGGTTAGAAGACACTTGTGAGGAACGGTGTCGAAAGCCTTCTGGAAATCTAAAAATATGGAATCAATTTGACATCCCCTGTCGATAGCACTTATTACTTCATGAGAATGAAGAGCTAGTTGTGTTTCAGAAGAACGATATTTTCTGAAACCATGCTGACTATGTGTCAATAAATCGTTTTCTTCGAGGTACTTCATAATGTTCGAATGCAGTATATATATTGGTGATATTTTATCAGCATACTCTTAGGGGAACCTGTCTGGTATACAATCTGGACCGGAGGCCTTGCCGTTATTAAGTGATTTAAGCTGCTTCGTTACTCCGAGTATATCTACTTCTATGTTTCTCATCTTGGCATTTCTTGATTGGAATTCAGGAATATCTACTTCGTCTTCTTTGGTGAAGGAGTTTCGGAAAATCGTGTTTAATAACTGTGCTTTAGTGGCACTGTCATCTGTGACTTCACCGTTGTTATCGCGCAGTGAACGTATTGATTGCGTCTTACCTCTGGTGTGCTTTATGTATGACCAGAATCTCTTTGGGTTTTCTGCCAGATTCTGAGACAGAGTTTCGTTGTGGCAATTATTAAAAGCATCTCGCATTGAAGCACGCGCCATATTTAGAACTTCTGTAAAACTTTCCCAGTCTTGGAGATTTGCGTTCTTTTAAAATTGGCATGCTTTTTTCGCTGCTTCTGCAACAGCGATCTGACCCGTTTTCTGTACCATGGGGGGATCAGCACCATCACTTATTAATTTATGTGGTATATATCTATCAATTGCTGTCGATAATATCTCTCTGAAAACATCCCACAACTTTTATACACGTACATGATCAGATCGGAAGGAGTGAAGAATGTCTCTTAAAAAGGCGTTAAGAGCATTTTAATCAGCTTTTTGAAATAGATACACTTTGCGTTTCTTTTTGATGGTTGCATGTATTACGGTACTCAGCCTAGCAGCAACTGACTTGTGGCCGCTAATCCCTGTATTCGTCACAATACTCACTACTTGGCCAGGATTATTTGTTGCTAAAAGGTCAAGTGTGGTTTCGCAACCATTTACGCCTCGAGTGGGCTCATAAACTCATTGCTCAAAATAATTTTCTGAGAAAGCATTCAGTACAATTTCGGATGACGTTTTATGCCTGCCGCCGGCCTTGAACGTATAATTTTTCCAGCATATCGAGGGTACATTAAAGTCTCCACCGACTATAATGGTATGAGCGTGATACTTATTTGAAATGAGACTCAAGTTTTCTTTGAACTGTTCAGCAACTATATCTTCTGAGTCGGGTTGTCGGTAAAGCTATCCAGTTAATTGTTTAGTCGGATTGTCAGGTATAACCTCTACCCATGCTATTCCACACGAACTATCTACTTCAATTTCGCTACAAGGCCAACCATCTCTGACAGCAATAAATACTCCACCACCAACTGTATTTAATATATCCTTTCTGAACACTGTTAGATCGCTTGAAAAAATTTCGGTTGAACTTATTACCGGCTTTAGCCAGCTTTATAACTATTTGAACTTCAGTGCTTTCTATTGATCAATGAAATTAATTTGCATATCAATTTGATATCAAAATTGCACCACAAACCCCATTATACTACTACTTACAGCCCGTTGGCGGTATACAAAATTGAAGCTTAATTCAATGTAATCAAAGATGCGGCCATTTATGTCACAAATGTTGATACTCGAAATTTCTCTTTCCGTTGACCCTGAATCATGAAATTCGGTAAGAAGAAAGGTTTCACAACTCAGCCAAAGAAGAAATCCGAAAATTTTTAACTATATGAGATAAAATTTCTTTTTGTAATTTATTATCAGACTGTCTTTCTGTCCATCCCCTGATGACATCATTTTTTCTGTGGAACGGGTGGACATATTAAGTGGAAGTTTATATCACGTACTAAGGTCTGTAGTCACCTAGTGGTGAAAAAAAAGTACGATATTACGTCGAAACAATCGCAATATACGGCCGTTTATGTCACACATTTTAATTCTTGCAAGCTCACTCACCGAAACCTATAGGGCACTTGCCGTTGGTCTAGAATCGTGCAGTCTCGCACGAAGCAACGTTCCACAGCAGAAATGAAGGGAAAAAATCTGAAAATAACCAATTTGTAACTACACAGCACGAAAAAAATTTATTATCTTTATTATCAGAGTGCCTGTCTGTCATTCCGTTT
Source organism: Schistocerca cancellata (assembly GCF_023864275.1). Lineage (NCBI taxonomy): Eukaryota > Metazoa > Arthropoda > Insecta > Orthoptera > Acrididae > Schistocerca > Schistocerca cancellata. Next base: position 750,891,178 of record NC_064627.1, read on the forward strand.
GTTAAATCCCCTTTTTCTCATGAACAGGTAGAAGAATTAAGTTGAAATTTATGTCACATTCTAAGTTCTATGATCCTCTGGTGATGTAAAGAAGTTAAACTTCTAAGTCAATACAATCAAAAGATCGGCAACTTACGTCACAAATTTTGATACTCGAAATCTTATTCATTAGAACCTGTTGGATACTTGCGACTGACGTAGAATCATAAAATTTGGTAATAAGTAAGATTCCAAAGTAAAGGAAAAAATTAGGAAAATGTTAATTTGTAAGTATATTACAACAAAAATATATTTGTTCTGTCACTTGTTATCCATCGTCAGACTTGAAGTTATAGCATTCTCGGAAGTCTCGGTATCCCCATGATAGGCAAGCTGCCAGTATCAATGTCGATAACAGCCAAAAATCATCGAGATTCTCGCTTCCCGGAATCACATAATTAAGTTTTAGGGGACCGTCAATGCGCGGGTCATCCTCGCAACTAGCCATTCTTTTTTTATTATTCTTTCTACCATGCTCAACGTGTATCTAAGCTTAAACATACTCGCAGATACGTAGGTTGTGCAAACATTTCCTTCAGCAGTTTATAACGTTTTGCACTTGGCTTCCCCATTTCAACAGCACGAGTGGCGCGCGGAGCGCCACGCGCCTTTGGCAGGGCCGCTGCGGTTGCAGCCCTACACGGTCGGCCGCACGCTGCCGGCTGTGGAGTCGGCGACGTGCAGGGAGTTGTGCAGTGGTGCGTCGGCAGACATCGCCGGCGGTCGCGCGGCTGGTGGCGACACGCGGGCTCCAGCTGACGCCGCGGCTGCACGCGTTCACTGAGGCGTTCTAGAAAGGACCCGGCGTGGGGCACACGCCTCTCCTCCACAACTGAATCAAGCACTGTGAGAAACTAAGAAACGCTGCCGACAAAGCAAATTTATAAGCATCGTTAGTAAAATTACCCATTAGAAGAAGACATTTTAGAGCTTTTCAGCTCACTCACCATCTATTTTGACAACAGTGCATTTGGAGTACATGAAATGATTACATTGTGAGCGTGGGATTGATCTGAGATGTTATTCTGCGCAACTGATTAATCTGAGATGTACCCTTTAGCCTGTGGCTCCTACAAGATGCAATTTCCACCCCCACACTACTACAGAGAAATGCCTGAAGAACTTCCAGCAATAAGTATTTTCTGGAGTCGTCCGCTGTAAGGAAATGGCACAAAAATTCACAAAACTTCTTATGTAACTAGTGGGATACTTGGGTACTGGAGTAGTCTAGTTAGTGTAAGGAAAACATGAAACTAACGAAAATTATTATTTATTTTGCAAAAATTCTGTGAAATCACAATGGCACCATTATTTAGGAATTGAAAGAGTTATATCCTGGTTCTTTTCGGAATGTGAAGTTACCTCTCAAGGATAGGATTCGCTAATGAAATTAATATACAAAGTTTAAGATTGTTATTGACTTGGCAGAATGGCTGAGAGCTTGCCTACTCAACTTGAACAATTATCCGTTAGAATGTTGCTAGGTACGGTCGAGGCTGTCGCGTGTGAAATGCAGTGAAGGGTACTGTTGTGGAGGAAATATGGGGATCGCAATAGCTGTAGTATACAATTCCGTATGCTGCGATGACTGCTGTCTGCGCCGCCCGGTGCTAACAAATGGGATAACTCTCGTTCTATCTGGATTGACCTTCGCCAATCAAACTCTCCCTACGCCTTGATGAAGTCCTATTCGCCCACTAGTCTAACTATTGGCTTGCTACACCGGTCAGATAACCAGTCCACCGCGATGCCACTCAAAAATTCGCTCGCAGGCGTTTCACTATAACTCTGCCCGTTCACACCGCACAATAAGTGTGTCGGCCAACACAGTGACCGCGCGACTGCTACGGTCGCAGGTTCTAATCCTGCCTCGGGCACGGATGTGTGTGATGTCCTTAGGTTAGTTAGGTTTAAGTAGTCCTAAGTTCTAGGGGACTGATGACCTCAGATGTTAAGTCCCGTAGTGCTCAGAGCCATTTGAACCATTTTCAGCCAACACAGTGAACAACGCTTAATCGCAAGGACTCAATAAAGAGTCGCATTTCGATTCGCTCTCAACAGAGGTGCTCTCGCAGTGAAGTACTGAGAAGAGACGTGTTCCTTGCTCTTTGAGTACATGTACGAGAGCGCACACTCTCGTTACGTGTGCTCACTCCAAGAGCGACAACGGAACGCCCCCTCTCCACACCAGATGTGAAGGTGTATATCTTTCGGTTTCTTCCGTTACTCCTTCAGCTCAAGGCGTCAGAAATATCGTCTGTCAATCAGCATTGCTCTTCTAAAACGGGAGAATGACGTTTAGTTTAAGAGGACCAATCTGCCACCTGTAGTATCAGCGTTTGGCGTTTACTGTCTCCCTGTGAAAATCTCTGAAAGTGCGTGCTATGTGTAAAGAATGCGTAGGCTGGCCGCCCCCACACAATGTAGTGGAATTTGCTTTTAAGCCGAACATGGGGTCGTTCCTCCTTTCACTCGGGCAACCGCTGTCTGCTCTATGGGCAGTCACCGGCCGACATAGGTAGGCTGGGTCGTTCTCTGAAGGGACCGCCCCCTGGCATGCGGTCTGCCTCTCTCGAACTAAAGGCTCCTGTGACCGTCGTGTCTGGAATGTATGTGTGTCGCCAGCCTCGAGTATTTCAACCACGGTGCGCTTACTTGTTATTTGCATATCGTTTACATGAATTCATACAACATTGACTTTATCTTATCGCGTTTGGGTTCGATTGAAGCGTCTTGATGTGTGGAATATGATTGTGAGGGTGGAATATGTAAGCAATGAAGGTCAGGAGACCACGACGTCTTAAAACATTTACAGATGAATAGCACCAGATGTTTTGTGGTACCAGGTAATGAAGCCATATTGAGACAGCCATGTTAATATATAGTGTAACCTCCATAGGCGGCTATGTAGGCGCTGCCTCTGGCATTCAGCCAAGTGTAGAGATGGCGAATACTGTCCTGGGATACATTGTGCCAAGCCAGGTCGATCTGTAAGACCAGAGTTGTTGGTTGACGAGTCACATGAGTCACTTCTCATCCCATCGTATCCCACTCATGCTCGAATGGAGACAAGTCCGAAGATCGTCCTGGCCACTGAAGTTTCTGCACGTTTTGCAGGGAAACGTTACGTTTCGCGAGCAGTGTGTGGGCGAGCATTATTCTTTTGGAACAACAGATACCTGAAACTTCCTGGCAGATTAAAACTGTGTGCCGGACCGAGACTCGAACTCTGGACCTTTGCCTTTCGCGGCAAGTGCTCTACCAGCTGAGCTACCCAAGCAGGACTCACGCCCCGTCCTCACAATTTTACTTCCATCAGTACCTCGTCTCTTACCTTACTATCCATTCTGGAAACATTCCCCATGTCTCCGCTATATCCTTTCTTTCAGGAGTGCTAGTCCTACATGGTTCGAAAGAGAGCTTCTGTAAAGTTTGGAAGATAGGAGACGGGGTACTGACGTAAGTAAAGCCCTGAGACGGGGCGTGAGTCGTGCTTGGGTAGCTCAGTTGGTAGAGCACTTGCAGCGAAAGGCAAAGGTCCCGAGTTCGAGTCTCGGGCCGCCACACAGTCATAATCTGCCAGGAAGTTTCTTATTAGCGCACACTCCGCTGCAGAGGGAAAATCTCATTCTTGGAACAGATCACCTTCCTGTTGCAAGAACAGAAAAATAACGATCTAACAACATTGTGCACGTAGCGAGCGATGGTTAGTGTACCCTCGAGAAATAAAAACAGTAAAAGAGAGCTGTAGCTTATCGCAGCCCAGACCATACGACGTACGGTGTTACCAATGTGCCTACGATGAATCCAATCTGCGAGAACGTACTCATCAGGTCTACATCATACGCAAAAACGGCCATAACATACGTGCAGTGAGAACCTAATTTCATCGCTGAAGACCACGTCGCGCAATTCCATTTTCGAAGTGATTCTCTGACAGCAGCTGTCGAGCTGAGCAACTCAATGCTGTGGCGTGAGTGGAAGACAGGCTAGAGGTGTGCGTGCCAGGATTCGAGCCTTCGACCGTAGCAGCAGCGCGGTTCCGGACTGAAGCGCCTAGAAGCGCTCGGCCACAGTGGCCGGCTGTGTGCCTGCCCGTAGTCCCACTGCTAACAATTGGTTCGCAACAGTTCGTGTTGACAAGTCTGGGTTCACAAGCCCTCTTACCTGTGCTGTGGTAGCTGTAAGATCTGTCACTAATGCCCTCACAGTACAACGATTTAGCCGGCATCTGTGCTGTATGGGCGTCGAGAAACTCGTTGACAGGTGTGAGAATGTTTACGTGACCACTGATACCGGCATTATTGCACATCTGATGCATTTTGTAAGGAGTTTTCCGAAAGGACCATCCTGCCACTTGGAACGCCACAGTTTGACCCCACTTAAACTCGCTCAGTTGGCAGGAGGAAGCAGGAGTGCTTCGCTGTGGCATGGTTGCCTGTTTGCTTCTGTCGTCTGCACCACACTAAACCTTCTGGCTGTGAGTGTTCCCTGTTAAAGGGTAGAAACAGATGGCACTCCGGTAGCTATACCAGTACGTAATCTGTTGGCGGACGCCGTTAAAACCATTATCTACATCTACATCTACATCCATAGTCCGCAAGCCACCTGACGGTGTGTGGCGGAGGGTACTTTGAGTACGGTACCTCTATCGATTCTCCCTTCTATTCCAGTCTCGTATTGTTCGTGGAAAGAAAGATTGACGGTATGCCTCTGTGTGGGCTCTAATCTCTCTGATTTTATCCTCATGGTCTCTTCGCGACATGTACGTAGGAGAGAGCAATATACTGCGTGCCCATACCGAGCAACTGAGCGTCTCTCCTGCAGAGTCTTCCACTGGAGTTTGTCTATCATCTCCGTAACGCTTTCGCGATTACTAAATGATCCTGTAACGAAGCGCGCTGCTCTCCGTTGGATCTTCTCTATCTCTTCTGTTAACCCTATCTGGTATGGATCCCACACTGGTGAGCAATATTCAAGCAGTGGGCGAACAAGTGTACTGTAACCTACTTCCTTTGTTTTCGGATTGCATTTCCTTAGGATTCTTCCAATGAATCTCAGTCTGGCATCTGCTTAACCGACGATCAACTTTATATGATCATTCCATTTTAAATCACTCCTAATGTCTACTCCCAGATAATTTATGGAATTAACTGCTTCGAGTTGCTGACATGCTATATTGTAGCTAAATGATAAAGGATCTTTCTTTCTATGTATTCGCAGCACATTACACTTGTCTACATTGAGATTCAATTGCCATTCCCTGTACCATGCGTCAATTCGTTGCAGATCCTCCTGCATTTCAGTACAATTTTCCATTGTTACAACCTCTCGATATACCACAGCATCATCCGCAAAAAGCCTCGGTGAACTTCCGATGTTATCCACAAGGTCATTTATGTATATTGTGAATAGCAACGGTCCTACGACACTCCCCTGCGGCACACCTGAAATCACTCTTACTTCGGAAGACTTCTCTGCATTGAGAATGACATACTGCGTTCTGTTATCTAGGAACTCTTCAATCTAATCACACAATTGGTATGGTAGTCCATATGCTCTTACTTTGTTCATTAAACGACTGTGGGGAACTGTATCGAATGCCTTGCGGAAGTCAAGAAACACGGCATCTACCTGTGAACCCGTGTCTATGGCCCTCTGAGTCTCGTGGACGAAAAGCGCGAGCTGGATTTCACAAGATCGTCTTTTTCGAAACCCATGCTGTTTCCTACAGAGTAGATTTCTAGTCCCCAGAAAAGTCATTACACTCGAACATAATACGTGTTCCAAAATTCTACAACTGATCGACGTTAGAGATATAGGTCTATAGTTCTGCAAATCTGTTCGACGTCCTTTCTTGAAAACGGGAATGACCTGTGCCCTTTTCCAATCCTTTGGAATGCTACGCTCTTCTATAGACCTACGTTACACCACAGCAAGAAGGGGGGCAACTTCCTTCGCGTACTCTGTGTAAAATCGAACTGGTATTCCACCAGATCCAGCGGTCTTTCCTCTTTTGAGCGATTTCAATTCTTTCTCTATCCCTCTGTCGTCTATTTCGATATCTACCATTTTGTCATCTGTGCGACAATCTAGAGAAGGAACTTCAGTGCAGTCTTCCTCTGCGAAACAGCTTTGGAAAAAGAGATTTAGTATTTCGGCCTTTAGTCTGTCATCCTCTGTTTCAGTACCACTTTGGTCACAGAGTGTCTGGATATTTTGTTTTGATCCACATACCGCTTTAACATAAGACCAAAATTTCTTAGGATTTTCTGCCACGTCAGTACATAGAACTTTACTTTCGAATTCATTGAACGCCTCTCGCATAGCCCTCCTCACCCTACATTTCGCTTCGCGTAATTTTTGTTTGTCTGTAAGGCTTTGGTTATGTTTATGTTTGCTGTGAAGTTCCCTTTGCTTCCGCAGCAGTTTTCTAACTCGGTTATTGTGCCACGGTGGCTCTTTTCCATCTCTTATGATCTTGCATGGCACATACTCATCTATTTATATTATCAGGTGCCATATGCCGTCATCGGATCAAAATCGACGTATTTTCCCGGTGCACATTTTTTCTTTTGGCAGTGCAAATTGGGGACCTATTCGGAATTTTCGTATTTCTAATACATATGAAGTATTTTCCATTGAAGTCAGTCGCAGCTCTTAACATTATATTCACATGTATTTGCTCTAGTATCATAATTATACCTGCACCCATGTCAGTTGCAAGGCTTCTGGCTTGCTTTTGGTATTCAACGAAAGTAATGTGACCTCGCTTATTATTCAATGTGTCATACTTCATAGGCCCCATCTGTACACCGCATATGTTTCAAACAGAAACCTTCAATAGTCGATACGTTATTCCACACAGGTCGTAGGTGGAAGCGGTGTGATTTTAGTGTCAACAGCATTCTCGTTGCCGGTGTAGCATTCTGTGTGAAGTAAGGGTGAAAGTTGGATGTTGATCATACTGCTGAACGGTCTGGTCGCAACTAGCGGAACAGAGAGACGTAAATGCAGTGGTGTTGCATTTTGGATATACGACTTTTTTAATAACTGATTTTAGATGTGTGAAGATATTCAGATAATGTTGTAGCTGCATTGCTCGCTCGAGCATAAATTATGAGTTCGAAAGAGGCAAATTTTTAGCACGATTTTTCTTAATTTCTCGGTGTCATTTAACCGTATGTCTCCATGTTGCACTTTGCGGAATGCCGTCATTCAAAGTAAAGCATGATGTACTTCGTATCGCTGCATCGCCTTGCATTGCACTTGGGCAATGCCTACTTTCTTTAGGTGGTTTCCTACGGTGCTGTATTTTAAAATTCACTACCTTCGAGTAGTACCGACTTTCCATTGCCACGAAGTAACTCACGCAAATTTGTTAGTGCCAGTTGAACATTACAGACAGCACACAATAAAATCACTCATGGCCAAGCAATGCATTTCAGAATTATTATCTGGTTCACTTCAGTTAAAGTTCAATTCAAATTGCATTTATGTTGTCATTCTCATTCTTGTACTTCAGTGCTACGTTCGCGTGTGTGCCATTTAATGTTTAAAATTTTATTTAGTCAGTTTGTGTACTTAAGTTTACAAGGCATTTTCATCAATTATTATTTCAAAGTTCAGTTTGTAATTTATGTAGAATTTTTACTGTGTTAGTTTTCGTGTGTTGGAACAGAAAGACACTTACTGTGATGTCAAGTACTCTAGCACTGTTCACTGCATTTCACAAAACAGAATTGCGAGATTCCGAATTTCTCACGACAGTTTCTTTTGTATACAGAGTACCGTTTTCTAATTATTTTTGGTTAAAGTTTTTTGAAATACAGTTGTACAGTTTCTGATGGATTTGGCGACTCTATTTTATTAGACAGCGTTACCGTAAGCACACCACCTGCATTGTTCCGGTTCTCATTACAACACAGACATACACGAAAGTTTTAAAAAAAGGAAACCAGTTTACATACAAGACACAAGACAGCAAACAGCAATATAATAAAACAAAAACAGTTACACAGTTTCCGCTTTTAATTGAGAATTACTCTCTTGAGTACCACGGTACAGAGATCCCACAAAATTAATTTTAATGAACAGATAATAAACAAGGAATTTAATACCATAGATAAATAATAGAAAACAAAAACAAATAGAAGGAAAATGTTTGTTTTGTGTAAGAAACTAATGATACAAACGTTTGGACAGAATTTCTTCTCTAGGCAAAAATTCCCCAAAAATTTAGCTACTTAAGTTCCGTAAAGGGAAAGTAGTTTGAATAAAATAATTTTGGGTATTAGGCAGCATAATTATCAAACACTGAAACAACTAAAATGCCGACGTTACGACGGTGTTTTCAGCGGAAAGTCGTTTGAATTATCAACTTAGTTCACACCTTAATAGACAGAGCTATCTTAGATTTGGGGATCTATAAAATCACATTTAAACTCTCTTAACTTATTATCTTGGACGGAGTATCAGATATTTTCATGCTAGTTACGCTGAACATTTCAGCTGTTACTCTAATACATAACTCACAAAAATAATATTTTTTTGCACCATAAAAACCAGCAGAAAAAGTTCTAAATGACAAGCTAAATAGTGAATCCATCTTTTAATGAGTTTTTGAAGTATACAGTGTATTATACAAGTATTGTATTTTTCGAGAGATGGTAGTACGGACCAAAACAAGGAAAAAAGTTCAGTAAACATCTGCGTTAAAATACATTTCTCAAGGACAATGAGCTCTTGTTAGTGTTGGCTGTTGTGAAACACATAAGCTGCAAGCCCTTTCTTATTTCGGACGACCTACTGAGCCGGCCATAGTGGCCGAGCGGTTCTAATCCGGTTCGAATCCTGCCTCGAGCATGGATGTGTGTGATGTCCTTAGGTTAGTTAGGTTTAAGTAGTTCTAAGTTCTACTGATCACCTCAGATGTTAAGTCCAATACTGCTCAGAGCCATTTGAACCATTTTGAACGACCTACTGAATTCCTCTCTTGTTGTCCATGGGTAGAGCATGCAGTAAAGATGTGGTGTTATTTTTACTTTGAGCCATGTTCACAGTTCTGCGTAAGTGCAGTGCATACATTAGTTCCAGTGGAAACAGTTTATATTTTGATAAGTTTGTGAAATGCTTTTACATTGTAGCTTTATCGCTGCCCATACTAGCCTTTTGGGAGACCTATTATTTCACACTAGAAAAGTCAGACATTATCTTCAGCAATGGTCTGGTAAATGGAAGCAACCGCGCAAGTCATGTGTAATAGCAAATTGATTACCTTAGAAGCCTTGCTCTTTTACAGTAATAGCATAATGTGATATCATTTGTTCACGCATTTGTTTACTGCGGTTTGTAGATCGTTCGTAACGGCAAAGCGCTTGTAGTAGCAGAGATCTCTTTCACTGTAGTGAAGATGAACAAGTACTCAAAGCCCTTAAGGTATGCGTTTTAGAGCCGATGTTTAAGAGACTTTTTTCTTGTTGCGGTGCATAGTATCACCTCTCAGAGTACGGATTTCTTCCTTTTTAATTTCGTAGTAAAATATTGTTTACAACATATTTAATATCCATCAGTTTCTCAATAATTTGTCCAGTAACTTATCATTTGCCTATAGTCCCTATAACCGTAACCCCACACATTTTGTGCCTACCAACAGTTGCTGAAGTGTGAAAAGGTCTTTATACTTTGTCACTGTGTGAAAGAATATCACAGTAAATTCCAACTTGAAGTTTTGTACGTTCATTATTGTTAAATTCCATTCTTATAACGTTACTGTGACTATGAATATTTGTAAAAAGTCTCTAAGAATGTAAAACACAAAATTTTCGTTTTAGATTTGGGAAGGAAGATGGATATTTCACTGAGAAAACAAAGGAAGATGGATATTTCACTGAGAAAACAAAGGAAGATGTTAGTCCTAAAATATATAAGAGATTCAGATACGAAAATTGCAAGTAACTGTTCACTGACCACAAACCAGTGGAAACATTTTTTAAAAATTGGAAAGATACTGCAATATAAAGCTTGCGACACTGAAGTGGTCGTTAGATGGACGCAAGTCACAGACTGTGAATGCCAATAAAAATGGCAGCAAATAGAAAAAAATATGAGACCTTTTCAGATGGCTTCCAAAATAGAACGAGATTTTAAGAAGAATGTTTCACATCAAATGGTCTTTCAGAAATGAATGTCGACGAGAAAATCCTCAAGAATAATTTATCCTGACAAAAAATGAAACATCACCAACCTGGCCTTATATTCCAAAGCGAAGAAGCATACTTGCAAGATATTAGCCCTAGCAACCGAGCGCACGCGAAAATTTTGGCCATAATTCTCATATTACGTGGTTAGGGTCCTTTGAATGTATAGCTGTTAAAGTTTCGCACGCACTTGTTTGTCACTCGCTGCAGCTCACCGCTGACGCCAAACGGTTCAAATGCCTCTGAGCAATATGGGACTTGACTGCTGAGGTCATCAGTCCTCTAGAACTTAGAACTACTTACACCTAACTAACCTAAGGACATCACACACATCCATGCCCGAGGCAGGATTCGAACCTGCGACCGTAGTGGTCACGCTGTTCCAGATTGTAGCGCCTAGAACCACTCGGCCACACCGGACGGCGACGCCAAACAGCCGAGCGCTAAGTACTGTATATCAGAGTGACAACCAGAGCCCTTCTATTCGCAAAATTTTGAAGGCGAATGGGGAGGCGGACAAATCTACCTGACATGTTTTCAAATCTTGTTCGTGAACATTCGTTATTCTGTGTTGCTAACAGTAACTGATATGGGTACGTAATATGTCAACCTAACATACATATACACGTTCAGTATTAATTTAACACTACTCTCGTGTTAATATTCTGCGCCATCGTATACGCTGAAAAATAAAAGCGAGAACACTTCAGCAACTGATGATGTCACGATTTTAGATTTACAATCTGATCATGCCAGTCAGACAGAAGAACAGCGCATATCCTCCAAATCTAGGTCACTCTGACAGAGCCACCTTTAAAATACAAATAAAATAACAGACAATTGCGATGTTAATAATTAAGTAGCACTGCACTGTTTCTTTATTACCACATTCATTTTTTCATTCATTAACACTTTATCTGTGGATCGCTACAGAAAAATACTCAGAGCACGAAGATCTCTCGCACCAGCTACGGGTTAGAAACATCGTACTTTGACACAATGAAGAATTTTTTTCATCTGTTTGGAGTCCAGAGTGTGTACTCATTTAGCCACGTAAAACACATAGTTACAATTTACACTGAATTGTATGAAAATAATGCATACATTCATATTTAGCGGAGCGGGGTGGCCGCGCGGTTTGAGACGCCATGTCATGAATTGCGCGCCGGCCGCTGTGGCCGGGCGGTTCTAGGTGCCTCAGTCCGGAACCAGGCGGCTGCTATAGTCGCAGGTTCGAATCCTGCCTCGGGCATGGGTGTGTGTGATGTCCTTTGGTTAGTTGGGTTTAAGTAGTTCAAAGTGTAGGGGACTGATGACCTCAAAGGTTAAGACCCATAGTGCTTACAGCCATGGATTGCGAGGCCCCTCATAAGCCATGGATTGCGCGGACCCTCCCGCCGAAGGTTCCAGTCCTCCATCGGACATGTGTGTGTGTGCGTGTGCGTGTGTTGTATGTGTGTGTGTGTGTGTGTGTGTGTGTGTGTGTGTGTTGTTCTTAGCATAAGTTAGTTTAAGTAATGCGTAAGTCTAGGGACCGATGACCTCAATAGTTTGGTGCCTTAGGAATTCACACACATTCATATTTAAAGCTAAGAGAGCCCAATCCGTCAGTTTTATCCACCATTAATTGTTGTATCACTTCCTACCGCTTCCGAAATTTCATCACAAGCTAGACATAAAAATTAAACATGCGTACCATTAAAGCCGGCCGGAGTGGCCGAGCGGTTAAAGGCGCTACAGTCTGGAACCGCACGACCGCTACGGTCGCAGGTTCGAATCCTGCCTCGGGCATGGATGTGTGTGATGTCCTTAGGGTAGTTAGGTTTAAGTAGTTCTAAGTTCTAGGGGACTTATGACCACAGCAGTTGAGTCCCATAGTGCTCAGAGCCATTTGAACCATTTTTCGTACCATTAAAACCGTGAGATTTTTCCCAGTACTTCTAAGAAACTAAACAGTCATTTCATAAATGCGAATGACTTCGACGAACAAAAGAGACGAACAAGACTGAGGGAAAGAGTATGCCATACTCACCAGTATTTTCAAAAAGTCCAACTTTCCACTCTCAAATCTGGGACACGAAAGCGAGATGTGGTTTACATCAGCTTCCGCTTCACAATCACACTGACCTCCAGGAGAGCTGTAAATGTTGTTTCGAGTAGATGGAGACGAAAAGAGGCGAACTTCACGCTCATGCATTAAGCGGCTGCAGTGAGGGAGGAAATCAGTCGTGAACTTTTCGAAGCAACCATCCATCAGGCTACATTCCGGACTACCATCTTTAATTTCTCTTCTGCACGTTTTCTCTTCTCTTTCGGTTTTCTCACAATCGTCATTTCTGTGTTATTATCCTTCTCCTCATATTGACTTAAATTTTACCCTGCAAGATTTAGATCTGCGTTCTTCCTGTATTAGACTTGCACTCTTTGAGACCGAAGCCCTTTCTATGTTTCTGCAAGATTTTCTAACCTAGAAAACCCCTGGTCCGCGCCACACAGCCCCTGCTACCCACGTACGCGCCTCCTGCGTGTAATGGACTCCTGACCTGTTTAGCGGAACCCGAAAGCCCGAACCCTAAGGCGCAGGTCGAGTAATCTTCAGCCTACACTGTCGCAGGACCGTCCGAGCCTCTGATTTAGAGTCTCCACTCGCCTCTGTACCAGAGGTCTACAGGCGGTTCTGTCGACGATGCAACAGACGGTTAGCTCTGCTTTCAACTGGCAAGACTGGCAACCGTTACCGCTTCTAATAGCTGCTCGAAACAAAAGGGAATCTCTTCCGATCCAAAGCGACACACATCATTGGTACTGACTACACAGGCTACCAAACTGCTGGCAGGAACAATATACAGAAGAATAGAATTTCAGGATCTGTTAGATGAAGATCAGTTTGGCTTTAGGAATGCTAAAGGTACCAAAGAGGCGGTTCTGACAGCGCACGATATTGAAAGTAAGACTGAAGAAGAACCAAAAGACGCTCATAGGATTTTCGACCAGGAAAAAGAGTTCGACAATGAGACATGGGGCAATATGTTCGAAATTCTGAGAAAAATAGGAATAAGCTATAAAGAAAGATGAGTGATTTACAGTACTTACAAGAACCAAAAGGGAACAATAAGACTGGAACACCAAGAAGATGTTCCCCTCATAAGCAGGGTGGAAGACAGGGATAGAGTGTTTCGCTCATACTGTTCGATCTTTACATAAAAACACTAATGAAGGAAATAATAGAAAGTTTCAAGGGTAGGAGTAAAGTTCAAGCTGAAAGGATATCGATAATAAGACTCGCTGATGGCATTGCTAACCTTAGTGAAAGTGAAGAAGAATTACAGGTTCTGTTGATGGAATGAACAGTTTTAAGTGAAGTAAACCGAAAAAAAGTATAATGAGAAGTACCAGAAAGAAACATATCGACAAACTTACCATAAAAATTGGTGATCAGGAAGTAGATGAATTTAAGGAGTTCTGCTATCTTTGAAACAAATTAGCCCCTGACGGACTAATCAAGGAGGACATAAGAAGCAGACTAGCAGAGGCAAAGAGGGCATTCCTGGCCAAAAGGAATCTACTGGTATCAAACATAGGCTTTAATTTTGGGAAGCAATTTCTGGAAATGCACGGTGGGGCATAGCATTGTGTGGTGAATGATGGACAGTATAAGAAACGGAGCAAAAGAGAATCAAATCGTTTGAGATGTAGTGTTCGAGAATAACGTCGAAAATTAGATGGACTGATAAAGATTGTTAAGGAATTAGAAGGTTCTCCGCAGAATCCGCAAGGAAAGGAACATATGGAATACATACACAAGAAGAAGGGACAAGATGATAGGATATGTGTGAAGATATCAGAGAATATCCTGTATAGTATTACAGGGAGCTGCAGAGACTAAAAACTGTAGGGGAAGAAAGAAATTGGAGTATATCCAACAAATAATTGAGGACGTAGGAGGCAAATGTACAAGCGCTACACTGACTGGAAAAGGAGAGCGCAGAAGGGGACTTTGTGACCGGTCGCATGAAACCAGTCGGGTGACTGATTAACTCAAAAAATCGATCAATCAATTAAAAGAAAAAAAAGAAACGTTCTCTAATGACATCTCCCCTACCGGGAACGATATTAATAATATCTGCTGATAATGTGACAGTTCACCTTCCTGCCTTCGCAAATGTGGATCCAGAAAAGTTCTTAAACTGATCCAACGAACGTACCACGTCTAAGGAGCCCTTATAATACTAAATTCCATAGGTGATAAGCCATAGCAAGTCTTTTGATTTCTCTGCCTGTGGTTTAGAGTTCGAGCTTGCTGCTCAAAGTCCAACACGGCCGGAACTTATACAAAATTCGAAGCGTAAGTATGCACTAAAAATTACGTAATTAATTCTCCTGAATATGGAAATAACGTTTATTCAAATTCTGTTAATCTGGCCAGATACTCGGGAATTAAAACGAATGTTATCGAGCAATGCCGATGTTTCCTTTACAGATTGAGCATACATTCACAAAATCGGAACGCAGTAAATAGTACGATAGTACGATTGCCTGAAATTCCTTATCTCCTAGTTTATCAGCCGTAGACATTAATTATACTAAATGATAATTTTTGTGGTAAACGTAAGTCGCAAGAAACACTATTTTTATGGTGTGAAAATAGTGACAAAATGGGGAGGTACAATGCCCAGCAATTAGGTTCAAGTTTAAAACAATGAGAAAATTATGTATGTTGATGTTCGATAATTATCCATGTTTTGTTCGTTCCAGATACAGCACACCAATGTCAGATAGTAATACTGACAAGGCAATGGCTTATACGAGGGTGAGTCAAATGAAAATCTTAAATATTTTTTTAAATATTATTTATTGTGCAGAAGGGGTACAAAGCTGTATCACTTTTCAACATAATTTCTCCCACGCCCAATGAAAGTCCTCCAGCGCTTACAAAGTGCATAAATTCCTTTAGGAAAAAATTCTTTTGGTAGTTCGCGCAACCACTCATGCATTGCGTGGCGTACCTCTTCATCAGAACGGAACTTCTTTCCTCCCATTGAGTCTTTGAGTAGTCCAAGCACATGGAAATCACTTGGGGCAAAGTCTGGTGAGTATAGGTGATGAGGAAGACACTCAAAATTCAGGTCTCTGATTGTTTCAACTGTTGTACGGGCAGTGTGGGGCCTTGCATTGTCATGTTGCAAAAGGACATCAGCTGACAGCAAAACACGTCGCTTTAATTTGATTGCAGGGCGCAGATGAGATCTGTGTATGATGCACTTGTGACAGTGGTCTCTCTAGGCATGTAATCCTCCCAAATGACGCCTTTTTCGTCACAAAAGAGAGTCAGTATAACCTTCCCTGCTGATGGTTCTGTTCGAAACTTCTTTGGTTTTGGTGATGAGGAATGGCGCCATTCCTTGCCCGCTCTCTTCGTTGCCGGTTGGTGGAAGTGAACCCAGGTTTCGTCCCCTGTAACAATTCTTGCAATTAAGCCACCACCTTCTCGTTCAAAGCGCCGAAGAAGTTCTTCACAAGCACGTCGGTCTCTCATTTCAGGAGTCAGCTGTCGTGGCACCCATATTACAGACACTTTGTGAAACTGGAGCACATCATGCACAATATGGTGTGCTGACTCATGACTAGTCTGTAAACACGCTGCAATGTCATTCAGTGTCACTCGGCTGCAATGTTCTCCAATTTTCTGTGGGGTCACAACTCGTTGTGCCTGACCTGGACGAGGAGCATCCTCCACTGAAGTCACATCATTTGCGAACTTCCTCCTCAATTCGTAGACTTGCTGCTGTAACAAACATGCATGACCGTACTGAACCTTCATTCGTCGATGAATTTCAATAGGTTTCACACCTTCGCTACGCAAAAACCTAATAACAGAACACTTTCCTTCCGTGGTGCAAGTCGCAAGTGGGACGGCCATCTTTACACTGATACTGCGACGGTATGTGTGCATCTGCACTATGCTGCCACCTACAGGCCATTCTGCACGCTGTTTGTAGCACGCTTACCAACTTCGGTTTGTTATTACAAATTTAAGTTTTTCATTTGGCTCACCCTCGCACAAATACGACTCTCCGCAATCATCAATTTATCCCAAGAACAGTGACTTTCGGACGTGGCCTCTTGTTGCCCTTGGTGCAAGGTATTACTGATTGGAATTACCAGCGTGAGATGCTGTGCGTCGATGCGTCATATTAATTACTTGCTAATGAACTGTGACCGACAAATTACTCAGACGGAAGTTCGTGAGCTGCGGTGCTTGGCAGCAGGTCGTCCGTAATTAGTTTAATGCGTGCTGCCGCATGCATTAAAAAAATTACGTCGCCCTCCTCAATGCTGGACGACCGGAAAACACGCGAGGGACACGATGCGGCAGTAACTGGTTGCCATTGGACGTGTGCAGCTGGCAGGCTTCCAAGGGCAGTGGCCCACGAAATAGGGTCGTCGTTGAGACGCGTCTGTTGCTGGTGGCGAGAGCGTGTTTTGTTTTCACTCCTGCTGAAAACCTATAAAGTATACGTGCGAAACATGTATTTTGTTTGCGGTTTCACGCACGGTAGCAACCGAGACGAGTCGCCTGCATTTGAACACCGTGATTTTTCGGCAACGTCCACTGCGTCTTCGCCAAGTAAACAATCGTTTTCACCTCGAGGTAATTCCATTTGCGTGGGTGTTCTGAGAGAGAAGCTGAAATACTTTCTGCAAGAGAAAACTCTCTTCTAGTGAATGAGGCTGCATAAATTCTGTACCTGTAATAATATTGCCGTGCAAAAATTGCTAGTTTTTCCACTGGGAATCTTCCCAGACGTCAGGTAGCAGAACTCCAGCTGTACCTTAAGAGCACCAGGAACTAAAAATAGACCTGGCGTACAAAAAGGGCAGGGGGCACTTCAGGAAGGGTTTCTCAGTGGGAAACGTATCCTTAGCGCAAACTGGACGCTTTGTTAGGTGTTCACCTTCGTCCAGATCGTCCGCTCTCAAAACTCTGGCATCTCTCTCTTCACATCCACCACTGCTGGCGGCTCACCTCCAACTGCGCAACACTACGCGCTGTTCACATCCAACTGCCCAACACTACAATAGCAAATATTCCAACACTGCAAACCAGCGACAGATTTCACACAGCACAGTCAGTAATTTTCATATAGAGCGTTACATGGTGTTACCAACATAAAAACCTAAACAGCCTACTTACACATTCGCTGAAAATCATGTCGAGCAATTATTTCATGAGCCCACTCGAAGAGTAAACAGTCCTGAAAAGACACTTGACCTCTTAGCAACAAATGATCCTGAGCTAATAAAGAGCATCAAAACGGATACAGGGATTCGTGAGTAAAGGGTTGTCGTAGCGAGACTGAATACCGTAACTCCTAAGCACTCAAAAATAAACGAAAAGTATACCTATTCAAAAGAGAAGATAAAAATCTGTTTGACGCCTTCCTGAGAGACAATTTCCACTCCTCCCAAGTTAACAATGTAAGTGTAGACCAGATGTGAGATGAATTGGTTCAAATGGCTCTGAGCGCTATGCGACTTAACTTCGGAGGTCATCAGTCGCCTAGAACTTAGAACTAATTAAACCTAACTAACCTAAGGACATCACACACATCCATGCCCGAGTCAGGATTCGAACGTGCGACCGTAGCGATCGCTCGGTTCCAGACTGTAGCGCCTAGAACCGCACGGCCACTCCGGCCGGCTGATATGAATTGAAACGAATACAATCGACAGAAATTGAAAGATATATACCAAATAAATTAACAAACGACGGAGCTGATTCTCCATGGTACACAAAGCAGATCAGAAAACTGTTGCAGGAACATCGAAAAAACGCGCCAAATTCAAACGAACGCAAAATCCACACGATTGGCGATCTTTTAGAGACGCTCGACATTTAGCGCGGATTTCAAGGAGAGTTGCTTGTAAATGCTTCCACAACGTAACTTTGTCTCGAAACCTAGCAGAAAATCCAAAGAGATTCTGGTCGTATGTAAGGTATGCTAGCGCAAGACACAGTCAATGCCTTTTCTGCACGACAGCAATGGAAATACTATGGAGGACAAAACTGCTAAAGCAGAGTTACTAAACACAGCCTTTCCATATTCTTTCACCGAAGACGACGAGGTAAATATTACGGAATCCGAATCAAGAACAGCTGCCAGCATGAATAACTTGCAAAGGAAACTCACCGTCGAACACCCCTCAGATTACGTTGTAAGAGGATCCAATGGACAGACCGTCAAAACCTGAACACAGATCAAGCGTGAAAACAGGAAGATGTACTGAACTACGAAAGTAGAAGCAAAATAGAAACAGGGAACAGTCTGAGCTTAACATGTGCAGCATCGACCGAGATTATAATAGCCACGGCGTAGTGGGTATGTGGCTACAGTGTTCATACTGCGAAAAGAGGTATCTGTATTCAAACCTCCAAAAAATGTTAAAATGCGTGCGAAATCGTATGGGACTTCACTGCTAAGGTCATCAGTCCCTAAGCTTACACACTACTTAACCTAAATTATCCTAAGGACAAACACACACACCCATGCCCGAGGGAGGACTCGAACCTCCCCAGGATCAGCCGCACAGTCCAGGACGGCGGCGCCTCAGACCGCTCGGCTAATCCAGCGCGGCATTCGAACCTCCCTCGGTCCCATGTGTGTGTGTGTGTGTTTTTTTCTTTTTTTTTTTTCTTTTACAAAAGTGAGAACTATCCGTCCGGCCATCGACGTGTCTGTTCGCTGTATTCAGATTTGTATGTGTTGTGGTGTAAGATCCAGATGGGATGCGTACCTCCTTTACATTCTGCACAAGTACATGTTAGGACTCCTGAGTTCTGTTTTGAACTCTTGAATTCCGTTGATGTAACACAATCCACACCCGTTTATTTGTTGTTTTCATTTGTGTGCACCTGCTCTATTCATCACATTCGCTTGCGAAGGTATTATATTTTTTTTACCACATGATTGATGTTCTACAACCAATATATAGTTTGAAAATTTCGATGACTACGGAAAGAGAAGAGACAATTAAATTACCGGACGGACAGTTCATAATTTTTGGAAAAAAATGGGATAGCAAGGGGGTTTCAAGACGGACCTTTTATTCGGTAGCCTGACGCAGTGTCCACACAACCACAACGCCGTGATTCTAGGAAATCACTCTAAGTTGCACATTTTGAGCTTGGACCGTTCACTGTTTGCATTTAGCTTCTTTTTTCACAGTTCATTGCACACTCTTCCTGTTTTTATGCTTGATCTGATCTGTGCCATTTTACAACTAAATCTGGATGGGGGTTGTAATGGGAAGTGACTCTGACAAGGGGAGGCCGCCAATTGTGAAATTCAGATTCGATTCACACTGCGCATAATAAAAGCTCATGGCCAGAGGTGTAATGTGGCAAAGCACCAAGATGCACTTCTCAGCCGTTATCGAGAAAAATCGACATTTAAAAGAAACCGTTGCAGTGAAAAAGTCTCTACGATTAATAATTTTCTACAGCGTCGTGGCACAGCGGTAAGCGCTCGGGTTCGTAATCTGAAGGTCGCCGGATCGAATCTCGCGCCATGCAATTTTTTTTTAATTATTAGTTTTTTGTAATTCATATATATATATATATATATATATATATATATATATATATATATATATATCAACTATTAATAAATTGCTTATGTATGTTGGTGAAGGCGGATCGCTCTCCAATTGTACCGCCTCCATGTTTCCGTTTGTTTAACAGGGTGTACCAAAGCTCTCCCGTCCGCACTGATTTTCGACGATGTTATACGTTGCGCTAGGGACCGCATCTACCTTCTTTCGAAGTTAGCAGGCAACTACGCTGTTATGCGGTGGCTCGTTTCGGCCCATTCAACGTCTGTTCTTCAAGTGTAACGAGCGAGTAACGGAGTTTATATTTCATACCTGCCACAGCAAATTTGTGTTCGTGGGGTCTCTATTCTAATTCGAACGTTTGACTTACGGTATATGTGTTCGTTTCGGAATATCGTTTCTACGTCTTCCGTTAACTATACGTGGTTAACATTATGAAGACAACTTTGTTTACGGAAAACATAATGATGTTCGAAGTCGCCAGTTTTTCCACGACAAACGACTTTCAAAAACTTATTATATGCATAATTGTTTCAACTGATTGCCGGGAATTATATATATATATATATATATATATATATATATATATATATATATTTGAATGACAAAAAACAAATACTAAAAAAGAAAGTTGCATGGTGCGAGATTCGATCCGGCGACCTTCGGATTACGAACCCGAGCGCTTACCGCTGCGCCACGACGCTACAGAAAATTATTAATCGTAGAGAGTATTTCACCGCAACGGTTTCTTTTAACTGTCGATTTTCTCGACAACGGCTGAGAAGTGCCACTTGGTGCTTTGCCACATTACACCTCTGGCCATGAGCTTTTATTGTGCACAGTATGAATCGAATCTGAATTTCACAATTGGCGGCCTCCTCTTGTCAGATGTAGACATCATAGGAGTAGTGAAACAGCTTAAATGCTTAAATCATTTAATACAACCAAATCTTTCGATCCAGACTGTATACCAATTAGGTTCCTTTCAAAGTATGCTGATGCAGTAGCTCGAACGTAACAATCATAAATAACCTCTCGGTCGACGAAAGATCCGTATCCAAAGACTGGAAAACTGCACAGGTCACATCAGCATTCAAGAACGGCAGTACATGTAATCCACTAAATTACACGCCCATATAATTAACAACGATAAGCAGCAAGATTCCGGAACATATGTTGTGTACGAAAATTACGAATTACCTCAAAGAGAGCCGGCTGCGGTGGCCGTTCGGTTCTAGGCGCTGCAGTCCGGAACAGCGGGACTGTTACAGTCGCAGGTTCGAATCCTGCCTCGGGCATGGATGTGTGTGCTGTCCTCAGGTTAGTTAGGTTTAAGTAGTACTAAGTTCTAGGGGACTGATGACCTAAGATATTAAGTCCCATAGTGTTCAGAGCCATTTGAACCATTTTGAACCTCAAAGAGAATGGTCTATTGACACACACTGAACACGTATTTAGAAAACATCGTTGTTGTAGAACACAAGTAGTTCTTTACTCACTCAAAGTGTTGAATGCTGCCGACAAGGGTTTTCGTATTGATTCCGTATTTCTTGATTTCCAGAATGCTTTTGACACCGTACCTCACAAGCTGCTTGTAATCACATTACGTACTTATGGAATTTCGTGTCAGTTAAGCCACTGGATTCCTTATTTCCTGTCAGAGAGGTCGAAGTTCGTAATAATTGACGGAAAGTCATCGTCTGAAACAGAAGAGAATTTCGGCGTTCCCAAAGGTGGTGTTATAGGCCCTCTGCTGTTCCTTATCTGCACGAACGGTTTAGGAGACAATATGAGCCGATTTTTTACATTGTTTGCAGATGATGCAGTCGTTTATATTCTAGTAAAGTCATCAGAAGATGAAAATAAATTGTAAAACGATTTAGAAAAGATATCTGGTGTGAAAAGTGGCAGTTGACTCATCCATATGAGTGCTAAAAGGAGGCCGTTAAACTTCTGTTACACGATAAATCAATCAATGTGAAGACCGTAAATTCAACTGCATACCTAGGAATTACGATTACAAACAACTTAACTTGGAAACAACACATAGAAAATGTTGTGAGAAAGGCGAAGCAAAAACTGCGTTTTGTTGGCAAAACACTTAGAAGATGTAACAGATCTACTAGAGAGACTGTCTAGACTACGCTTGTCCATTCTCTTTTGGAATACTGCTGCGCGGTGTAGGATCCTTACCAGATATGGTTGACGGAATACCTCGGGAAAGTTCAAAGAAGGGCAACACGTTTTCTACTGTCGAGAAATAGGGGAGAGAGTGCCATGGACATGATACAGGGTTTGGGGCTGATATGATTAAAACAAAGGTGTTTCTTCTGATGGAGTGATATTGTCATGAAATTTCAATCACTCTCTTTCTGCACCGATCGAGAAAGCATTTTGTTGACGCTGACCTACATAGGGAGAAGCGATCAGTATGATAAAATAAGTAAAATCAGAACCTGCACGTCAAGATATAGGTGTTCGTTTCTTGCGCGCGCTATTCGAGAGTGGAGTAGTAGAGAATTATTGTAAAGGTGGTTTGATGAACCCTATGCCAGGCACTTAAATGTGATTTGCGCAGTATCCATGTAGATGTAGTTAAGCGGCTTATGCGATAATTCTCGTACTTGTTTGCCTTTGCTATGTTCGAAATTGTGTGGATGATATTTTTCTGAAATTCGGATGGTACGCCTTCGGTCTCATAGACCCTACCACCACATTCAATAGTTTTATGGTTGCCATTTCAATCAATGAGTTTAGAATTTCAGACGGAATGTTTTCTATCCCCTTTGCTCATTTGATCTCATGTCTTCCAGAGCTCTTTTACATTCTGACTGTAATACTAGATCTCTCATTTCCACATCGACTTCAGTTTCGTTTTCTGTCAGATGATCAGGCAAGTCCTCCCCTCACTGTGGCCTTCAGTTAGCTTTTTAAATCAATCCGTCGCCTCCATAAACGGATACGTCTAATGTCATGCTCTAGCACAGAGATGGCGTGGTACCACTGCTGCCTGTGATAAGCGTCCAGCACATCGCTGTCTGCACCCGCCTCTCTAGTGCTGTGTGAAATGCAATCAAGCCATTGATACGTTAGGAATGTGACGATCAGCAAGTATCGATGACTTCAGTTACGTACAGATAAATTCATATAAAAAAAAATTCCATAACCGTAAATTATTTTACACCTAAATATTTATATCCCACGCATTTAAAATAATGTTGAAGTAGTAACACAAAATTTCGTAAACTTAATTCTTTTAATTTTGATGAATTGTGCCAGTGATTCTCTCTAGCAAATATGTAAATTCTTTGTTCCTGGTTCACACAGAGTCTCTTTTCTTCATCATTGTGTAGAGACTTCGCGGAAAGTGCTGCAAACGGAAGTTAGCTGGCCGCGGTGGCCGAGCGGTTCTAGGCGCTTCAGTTCGGACGCGTGCGACTGCTACGGTCGCAGGATTGAATCCTGTCTCGAGCATGAATGTGTGTGATGTCCTTAGGTTAGTTAAGTAGTTTTAAGTTCTATGGGACTGATGACCTCAAATGTTGAGTCCCATAGTGCTCAGAGGCATTTGAGCCCTTTTTGAAGTCACGTCTTTCGTCGGCCTGCAGGAAACTGTGACACATGACATGTGAAACGTTACAGAATACATACGTTTAAAAATTCAGACACTTTACTTCATTTCGTATTTGAGATCCGCGCGGAGTGGCCGCGCGGGTTGAGGCGCCTTTTCACGGATTGTGCGGCCCCTCTCGCCGGAGGTTCGAGTCCTCCCGCAGGCATGGGTATGTGTGTTGTTCTTAGCGTAAGTTACTTTAAGTACCGTGTAAGTCTAGGGACCGATGACCTCAGAGGTTTGGTCCCTTAGGAATTCACACACATTTGGACATTTATATTTCTATAATTACCGGATATTCACACTCTTTTCATCCCTTAATATTCTCCATATTATAAGAAACCTTTGTACTTAATTATGACTCCAAAGAAGACAACGAGCGAGGTGGAGCAGTGGTTAGTACACTGGACTCACGTTCGAGAGGACGACGGTTAAAACCCGTGTCTCACCATGCTGATTTAGGTTTCCCGTTATTTCCCGAAATCGTTTCAGGTAAATGCCGCGATGGTTCCTTCGAAGGGGCACGGTCGACTTGCTTCTCCATTCTTTCCCAATCCGATGGGACCGATGACCTGGATGTTTGACCCCTCCCCCAAATCAATCAACCAATGAAAGAAAACGATGAAGCCTAGATCAATATAATCAGTAAGTAAAAATTCATGGTTTCATACGTGAATATGCTTTTCCGTGCAACTCACTTCAGAATAATGATTAACGTTGTGTATGAGGACAACTGATTGAATACGCAGCACTGAAAAGGCAACGTTACACATATCAAGGGAAATCTTTCTGACAGTCTGTGGAGCTCCAAACTTCGTCGAGACTGTCCGTGTGGATGCTTGTCTTCTCGAAAATAAACCCATTTTTGAACTGAAGGTATGTGACATAGCTTAAAGATTTTGCACATCATCATACATCGACCAACGCGAACAGAAGTATCGCGGTGCGATAAACCACCGTCTTGGTATGTCATGATCCCGCTAGTGTCCAGTTACGTGCAAGTAGGCGTTTTCACTTGTTGACCAAGGCATAACACGGTCTTCTCACAAAAAATACCACTCGAATGCGAATTCTGAATGAGAAACCCACTGCGTGTAGTTTCCTCATATACCGGGTGATTCAAAAGGAAGATCAGATATCAATAGTTTATTACAGACAAATTATGAAAGATATAAACATATTGCGCATTTCACTGGCTGGCGAACAGTCCAAAGTTATAACACAGCTGCACCGTTGTTTGTTAGTAGCACGTGGTGACTACATCACATGAGCATTAAGTTTGTGTGTTTGAATTTGCGCGGGATCAATCCATTGTTCCAGTGCAACATACATTCCGGCGCCAATTTTGCGAGAAGCTGCCTCAACAGAAGCATATTTATAATAGGCATGCAAAATTCTTGGAAGGTGCTTGCATATGCCAATTCTGTTCACAAAGTTTATGGAATTTTTTTTTTCAGTGGAATTGTCTTACCTGGAGATGGTGCAAAATTGATTGTTTTCTCAATCTCACGAAGATTCCACATTTTTATGCATGACGGTGCCCCGCCTTCCTTCCACCTTGAAGTATCACGCTAAATTAACAACACCATCCCACAACGTTGGCTTGGAAGAGGTAGACAACGTATTGTTCATTGTGAGCTGTGGCACCTGACATCACTCCTGTCTAGAGCCTGTGAATCGGGAGAATGGCTCATGCATGTATAGTGACAGATGGCCTGAAGCTGGTTCAGTTGTGTACGTAGTTCTAACTTTCATATGCTAGAGGACAGTAGTGCACATAGGCATTCAAGGAATAGGTGAAGAGAACGTTTGTGAGAATTGTTCTGTTTATTTCTTAAATGCTTTTTGTTTATTTGTGTTTGTACAGTTTTGTATATGATTTTAGTAGTGTGAATGATGCGTTAATGTGGTCTAAAGCAAATACGTAAAGCAAATACTTAGATCGCCGTTCTGCTGATGACCTAGTGTAGGAAAGTTTTAAGACAGTGTGAATTCAGACGACGGGGAATTTTGTATCATAATATGTTAAGTAAGTTTATGGTAAAAGGAAAGCTAACTCGAGTGCAAATGAAAATAGCTAATAACCTAAAGTATTAACAAAATATCAGAACGTTAAATATTTATTTCGGGAAAAAGCACAGTTCGAAAGTGTGTAATTTGTTGAATGGTTAGTCATGAAAAGAGAGGACTAACGCGGGAAAATAATGTTTTTCTATTGGCCTTAAAGAAAACTGACCAATCAGAAAGGAGTATACTAAGCGCGTTTTTTCTATTGGAGATGTAGAATGCTTAGAGCAGCCTAAAGTAGAAGGAACCCAGCCGACCTTTCAATGGTACGGTCGTGTGTAGAATGAGCTCCGAAGGAAGTTATAATTTGCCGGTTTTAGTTGTGCTACATGTTTAAATAGTGTTTTACAATGAAGGCATATTTATTCAGGTGTGTTTCTTAGAAATTGTGGATTTTTAAGTAATTTTGTGTATGAGAAAAGACAATAATTCTGCGGGGCATATTGAGCGGATCGGTGAATAAAAACTTGAGTTCATTAGACACCGACAAACTTAATAGTATGGCGAGTATTTTCATTTAAGAACAATCCGTGCTAAGTAGCTGTTCAGGTTTTGGGAAATACCATAAACTTGCTAACGTGAATGAAGGGTTTGTGCATGGCTGTGTTAAGATTAGTACGGGCTTGGCAGTGAACGTGTACATCTCAAAGTTCAGTATACACCGAAGTTCTGCCAGCACTTCCACCTTGCATTCAGAATTAAGACATTTTTTCGATTCTTGCAATATTTATGTTGTATGCAGCCTGGTGCGAGATGCAGTACGGTAGGTTTCTGTTCGGCTTTCTTACCGGCGATCTGCTGCAACCAGTTCACAGGTAGGTGCAGGTAACAGAAGAAAGGAACCGCGCTGATTCTGGCCTTCCAGGTTACCTGACTTCACACCTTACAATTTTTTTCTGTTTGTATACATAAAAGGCAGAGGCTTTGTCGCCACGGTCTCAGCTGCTCTGCAAGAGCAGACGAAGTGAATTGCTAAAAAAAAAGCTCTGAGCATTATGGGACTGAACTTCTGAGGTCATCAGTCCCCTAGAACTTCGAATTACTTAAACCTAACTAACCTAAGGACATCACACACATCCATGCCCGAGGCAGGATTCGAACCTGCGACCGTAGCGGTCGCGCGGTTCCGGATTGTAGCGCCTAGAACCGCTCGGCCACCCTGGCCGTCGAATTGTTGAAGATATCAGTCCAATCAGTAGGGACCTGTTGATTCGTGTGTGTAAAAAAGTAGACTATCGTTTCGACGTGTCCCGAGCAACGCATGATGCTCACGTTGGGTGTATGGTATAGTATCTGTGCGAACATAAAACTATGAACCTTCCTCTACCCAGTGACTTCCGTAATGTGTTTCTATCTTTCAAATTTGTCTGTAATAAACAGCTGAAATCTTTTCTTTCTTTTTGAACCACCATGCACAGGATGTCTATGGCGTTACTCTCACTTATACAGTGGGGTTACGCTGAAATGCTAATCATTTGCCCACCGAAGCATGCACTACACAACCTGCTGATTTGTTACATGTGGTTTACAAGGTACTGCCGTTTTAATGGGCAGAAGTGTACTTTGGGAGGGCGGCTGTTACTGTCTGCCAAGAGGCCTGCGAGAGCATAGCAGCGATCACCAAAGAGCAGCGATGCCAGGATAAACGGTCGTACCGCCTGTGAGTGATTACAGTGCGGCCGGAACCAGAACGAAGCGAGAAAGAGCGGCTCGGGGCAACGCAGTGCGGATCCGAATTGTTAATTCACACGGCAGCCTCCAGAATGTTCGGAAAATCCCAGCAGCGGTGTGCTATTTCAGCGGTGTTTAGGAACGGGCTCGAACACTGCACACGGACGCGGTGGTCCGTTGCCTCTCTGTACCTGTGCAGGAAGCCCACCTGTCGTATTACCGCCTCTTCTACATCCCACTCCACTACAACGATGTGGGGCTAATTTCAGGACTCCCGTATCGACGTAAAGCTTCTACTACCGCTATGGAAACAACCTCCGGCTCTGGTCTAGCAGTCGTTCGGTACACTTAACTCTTCAAGGACTGTGAGTGCATGCAACACGTACAGAAGCTTAAAGAACAGGACGGAACCACTTCAAACTGATTGACTTATCACGGTCACAGTCCACAGTAATGTAGATTTTTAAAGGACTTCATATTCGCCGTTGGCTTGGAATTACGAGTATTTATTTACCAAACGCCATTTCGGCCTTTGGACTGATTTTGTAATATGTATGACGCTTACGACGTTTTTATTTGCTAACATAGAAGAATCATTATCGCTACCAATTTTTTCCCTCTTTATTTCATTTTATCAGCTCTTCATAATGCTATCTAACAAGTTTTATCAGTGCTCCAGATGTTTTGTATAGCACTGAAAATTGTATGCGTCATAACATGGAATGATCATGTGTACTCCCATATATTTTATATTGTAAATTAATCACATCATCTGCATTTTATTTTAAAGACACATCCTGTCGTATTTAATTTATTTTAGCAGTGTATCACATTATTGCGTAATTACTTTTTTCCTTTTTATCGAGGCATTTTAAGAACTTGAAACGTCCCCTTAGAAAAATTATACATGACTGTGCTTAAACTGACACACAAAATTTTTGGCGCAACGCAATCTGACTTTCAAAAATCCCTACAAAAGAATGGCCCTGACTAACATTAACCTATACCATTCACAAATCACTTACCTCACAAAAATCTTCGTTACTCGAACTACTGCAATACAGCGAGCGCCACTACTGGCAGCTAAATAAAAGATTCAAACTACGGAAGGCACTAACTACTGATAGGCATAGTTAGCAAATGAAAGATTTTAATAGAGAACAAACAATGTATTTACCTTAATAGTCATAATATATATAGCAGTTCATGACATCCAGTCTTACAAATTTCAAAATTCCGCCATCTCTCTCCCCACATCCACCACTGCTGGCGGCTCACCTCCAACTGCGCAACGCTACGCGCTGTTCACATCCAGCTGCCCAACACTACAATGGCAGACAACAATGCAAACTAGCCACAGCCTGCACACGGCACAGCCAGTGATTTTCATACAGAGCGCTACGTAACGTTCCCAATAAGAAAACATAAACAGCCTACTTACAAACTTTGGAGTTTAATATTATGTGCCTTTACATATCTACATTCCCCCTATTAGGGCTTGGTAAGAAAACATATATATGTTCAGTAAATTAGCTAAAGAATCAGTAGTGCCATACTCAGTGAGGAACTTCAAACTTTCAGCACAGGGCAGGAGCATGCAGAGGAACTCTGGTTCAAGTTTAAAAGAATAGTTTACAATGCGGTGGATAGATACTTGCACACTAGAACAGTTCATAATGGGAGAGAGCCTCCTTGGTATACAGTCACTGTAAAGAAACTTCTAAAGGAACAGAGATTACTGCATAACAGTTGTAAAACAAAGCGTAGTGTTATAGATAAAGAGATGCTGAATGAAACGTGTTTGGCTGTCAAGAGACCAATGCGTGACTACCGTAGCAGAATGTTGTCAAGTGACCTTTCACAGAAATCAAACACATTCTGGTCATAAGTAAAGGCTGTTGGTGGCACCAAAGTTAGTGTCCAGCCTCTAGCGAATGAGACAGCTGAAATCCTTAACTCCATTTTCAAATGTTCCTTTAGAAAGGAAAACCCAGGAGAATTGCCCCAATTTAATCCTCGTACCACTGAAAAGATTAATGAAACAAGTATAAGTTTGAGTGGTGTTGAGAAACAGCTGAAATAATTCAAATTGAACAAAGCTGCAGGCCTCAATGGAATTCCTATCAGATTCTATACTGAATTTGCGGCTGAGGCAGCCTCTCTTCTAACTATAACCTACCTTCGACCCCTTGAACACAAAACCGTGCCCAGTTCTTGGAAAAATGCGTAAGTCGCACGCGTCTACAAGAAGGGTAGTAGAAATGATCCACAGAACTACCCTCCAATATCTTTAACATCGATTTGTTGTAGAATCTTGGAACATATTCTGAGCTCTAACATAATGAGGTATACTGAACAGAATGACCGCCTCAATGCCAACCACCATGGATTTCGAAGATATCGACCACGTAAAATCCAGCTCGCACATTTCTCACATGACATACTGAAAGCTTTGGATCTAGGCAGTCTGGTAGATGCAATATTTCTTGATTTACGAAAAGCATTTGACTCAATACCGCACCGACGCTTATTGTGAAAAATACTACCATATGGGGTATCAAGTGAACTTTGCTGTTCATATTGCATGATGATGATGTCCTCCTCGCCGTGTCCGGCGACAGCGACTCCGTCAGTCTTCTCTGTCCTTGTTGTGGTAGGCTCGGATGTGGCTCGCGAATCCGAATTTCGCTTTGAATATCCTGTTGCATGGAGCACAATGAAGTTGACCAGCAGAGTTGTAAGTATACGTGTAGACAGGCTTGAGCTGAGATTTTCGGAGCTCTCTATTAGCATCCAGGTTCATTAGACGCTTTTGCTCGAATTGTTCGATGCTCTTATGTACAGTTGATCGCCACTCCGATCGGCGCAATGCTAGCTCCTCCCAACGGTTGCTTGGGATGCCACAGGCTGCAAGGTGGCGTTTAATGGTGTCTTTATATCGCAGGTGTTGATCACCTTTCCTCCTCTTCCCGCACGAGAGCTCCGAGTAGAACCCCGCTTTAGGTAGCTTACTGTCATCCATGCGTACTATGTGACCACTCCATCTCAGTTGATGTTTCATTATTAAAGCTTCAATACCAGCCAGTTTCACGCGGCGCAAAATCTCCGTGTTTGGGACACGGTCTTCCCATTTGATGCGCAGAATTGATCTCAGACATCGAAGATGAAATTTATCTAGCTTCTTAATGTCAGCTTTGTAACAACACCAGGTTTCCGAGGCATAGAGTAAGGTGGATAATACTACCGCTTTGTAGACTGCAATTTTTGTTTGTAGTTTGGGATCATGTGATTCCATACTCGGTCATTAAGCTTACCGAAGGCTGAGGCTGCGCTGGCTATACGCGCTGCGATTTCCGTTGTCAGGCTGTTGTCACTTCTAATTTGGCTTCCCAGGTATTTGAACTTTGACACATTTTGCAAGGGTTTGTTATTTATCTCAATACTGGAGTCATCTGCATTAAGACCTCTAAGTGGCTGTTTGAGAACTTGCGTCTTAGTGATACTAATGGCTAAGCCAAATCTTCTGCAGGAGGCATTTAGCAGATTTATGTAAGTCTGAAGAGTTTCGCAAGAATTAGCCATCATGCATACATCATCCGCGTAGAGAATCTCTAAGATGGATAGTTTGGTTACGCGACTTTTTGTTCTGAGGCGAGAGATGTTGAAGACACTTTTGTCTGTCCTTGTGTCGAGACTAATTTGATTACTACAGGCTTTGGTCACGTCTCTCATAATAACTGCGAAGTAAAGAAGAAGAGTGTGGGAGCCAGAAGACAGCCTTGTTTTACACCACATGTCACGGGAAACTGTTCTGAGAGCTTGTCCTCATGGCGGATTTTTGCCATCATGTTTTCATGAAACTGCCGAATTAAACTGACAATTTTGTCAGGGCACCCAGTTTTCTTTAGTATGATCCAGAGAGCTTCCCGTGGGACACGATCAAAAGCTTTTTCCAGGTCTACAAAGCACATGAACAAAGGCCGATGTTGCTCTAAGCTTTTCTCTTGGATTTGTTTGACAACAAATATGGCATCCACTGTGCCTCTGTTTGGGCGAAAGCCACACTGGGTCTCTGGTTGAAGTTTTTCTGCAAAGTGTGTTAACCGGGTGTTAATTATGTGGGCAAGGACTTTTCCCGCTGCTGAGAGAAGAGAAATGCCCCTGTGGGAGCTGCAGTCTGACATGTCACCCTTGCCTTTCTAGATCTTGGAAATACAAGCATCTTTCCAGTCTTGTGGAATCATTTCATACTCCCAAATCCTTAAGATCAGAGCAAACAATGGTTTCTTGATGTTTGGCCCCCCATATTTATATAGCTCTGATGGCAAGTTATCTAATCCTGCTGTTTTGTCATTTTTCAGCTTAGCCAGTGCTGAAAAGAATTCATCGTAGGAAGGGGCATCCGCAAGTTGTTCCTCAACTGGCAGGTCTTCAAGTGCTTCTATGTATGGAATATCGGTTGTCTGATGGTCGGGATTAAGAACGTCATTAAAATGTTCCGCCCACCGAGACAGGATGTCACTCTGTCTAGTCCATTGAAACTTTGCCGGAGTCATCTGCGCGTGAAGGTATTTAAAGTGGACAAGCAGTTGCGCAGATGCAGATCCACTCTCTCGTCCTCGTGTAGCAGTGGATCGTAGGGCCGATACAACTGGCAAGAGGCAGGGGATGCAGTGAATGGCCATATGTCACTGGAAGTAACCTGACATACGCCCTTAAGACACATCACAGGTGCCTTGCTTCGTCGATACAGAAGCCGTGAGTGTTTACCTATCGATATTACCCGCCTCCTACACCGATGAAGAGACTGACAGAAGGGAAGAAGGAAAGGGAAGAGACTGGAAGGGAAAGGGAGGAAAGGACGGTAGGTCGTTGTGAGGCACACTTCGTCTGGCTCCTCTGCTGAGACCTGACCGGCTAGGTTGAACCTGCCAGTAGCTACGCTACCACCGGTATAGCTCTCAGCATCAAAGTAACACGCAAACTCTCCCACCCGCACGGACAGTGCTACGATAAGGTGGTGCCTCCATATTTCATATTAGTGACATGACAAACAATGCTAATAGTAAAATCAAGTTTTTGCAGATGATGCAGTTATCTGTAATGAATTACTTTCTGGAAGAAGCTGCATAAATATTCAGTCACGTCTTGATAAGGTTTCAACGTAGTGCAGAGGCTGGCAACTTGTTCTAAATGTTCATAAATGTAAAATTTTGAACTTCAAAAAACGAGAAAATGTAGTATCCTATGACTATAATATCAATGAGTCACTGCTCGAATCGGCCAAATACCTGGGATATAAAATGGAACGATCACTTAGGTTCACCTGGCCACTGTAACACTCTGTATGGATATAAAATGGAATGAGTACATAGGTTCAGTCGCGGGCAAAGCAGGTGGTAGATTTCGGGGAAGTGCACTCAGTGTACTAGGATACCACTCAAATGTATGGGACCTATACCAGATAGGACTAGCAGTGGATATTGAAAGTATACAAAGAATGGCAGAACGAATGGTCATAGGTTTTTTTAATCCGTGTTAGAGTGTCACAGAGATACTGAAGGGACTGAACTGGAGGACTCTTGAAATTAGACATGAACTACGCTATTTTGTCAAAAACTGACATTTTGAGCACGTGGCTGTGTACAAAATATAGGTTAACTCTTACACTGAAGATTGCAGCAACCATCCACTTTTTACAATGCTAATTATTTATTTAAACTGCACTGTTACCTGTTTCGAAGCGATAGGTTCATCTTCGGGTGGTTAGTTCACGTTTTACATTAGATTTCGTGTTTTGTTTCCCCACCTGACGAAACGTCCATGGTGTGGTGATGCCCTACAACCAAAACAAGATGCGAGACAACATCTTTTAAATTGTATCTGTGCCTCACGACGATTTTAAGTGATGTAAGCAAAATATTATTATTAACAGGAAGATGTTTAGGTTACTTACAATGAAGAATCCGCGCCACTGCATTCCCGTGCAGGTTGCTTATCATCTTGCAGCATCGAAAACTGTATAATGCATATATATATATATATAATGCATATATATATATATACTCACAGACTTAGAAGTTTCGTCACATGGAAGTATATTTACAAACATGGCGATATTACAATCCCCAATCCCAAAGATTTCCACTCTCAGAGATATATCATTATGTGCATGCATGTAGCAGTAGAAATTTACTAGTTGCTAATGTTACATTACTTACTATTTACATTGAAAGACAACTTGTTACAACTAAGATAAACAAATAAAGCAGTCATTTATAAAGTGTTACTGCAGTTACGTTACGTACATATTATGTATTAGGGAACGAAAGTAAATGATAAGGGCCAGATGTACATAAATAAATATTACAACTCAACTATGGACATATTATGGCATACGTTCAAAGCACAGTAAGTGGGTTGGGATGGATGTGCATATATAAATATTACAAAAGTGACCTTTTTTTTTTTACTTCAAATTGGAAAGCACATGAGTGAAATTTTGAAGAAAGGCTGCATTGGCTATCTTGGGTTGTTCATTGAGGAGATTTTGGGGTGATTTGCTTTTATGTACATATATTTCAATCTCCTGATGCAAATTAATAAGGTTACCTTTCTCATCGTGGTGCAATGCTTGTACATCGTCTTCAGTGCTCTTTATTCCATGACTGTTGGCAGTTGTGTTCGTGGCTATGTGGATTTTAAAATATTGTTCAAACGAATGGCATCTATATGCTCTTTGAACCATGTTTCAATGCTTCTTCCAGTTTGTCCTATATAGCAAGATGGGCTACCTTTTCAGCTGAGTTGGTATATGCCAAATATTTTGTATGGGGGTTATAATTTTTTAAGTTGTGAACTGTTAACTGCTGGAGTTTCTTGTTTGTGTGGAAGCTTATTTTAATGTTTGTGTTTTTAAATAGGTTGCTTAATTTATATCATATGCTTCCTGAGAAGCCCAGTGCAATATATCTTCTGTTCTATTCTACTGTATCTTGTGTAAGTTGCATGGTTGACTGTTGCACAGCTTTTTTGGCTGATGGTTTTTGGATTTTTTGTGATAGTTTGTCTATCATGAGAGGGCTGTATCCATTGTTTGAGGCTATGGTTTTAATGATACTGATTTCTTTTTCTTTTTTAAGTGGTTCAAGAGGAATTTTTTGTAGGCGGTTCAGTGTGGATCAATAGAGCATCTTATGCTGGTTTGAATGACAAGATGAGCTGCTGATACGTACATCAGTGGATGTGGGTTTTCTAAAAACTGAAAATGATGTTTACGGTTTTTGTTAGTGATTTTTACATCTAGGAAACTGATGCTTTTCTAGGTGCCATGTTCAAAAGAGAATTTAATGTTTTTGTCCATGATACTAAGATTTGTTGCTAATGTGTCCATTTCCTCATTGGTGCTATCAAAAAGTATAATTATATCATCAACATATCTTCTGTAGTAGATGATTTTGCTGTTTATGTGACTGCTAGCTTCAAAAAATGTCTGCTCTAGGTCATTTATGTAACTATCTGCTAATATCGCAGCTAGGCTGCTACCCACTGCCAACCCATCCTTCTGTCTGTATATTTTGTTTTTAAAACTGAAGTAATTGTATGACAGTACCATGGTAAATAACTCAATGAGCTCACAAATCTCTGACACACTTAGTTTCTTACGTTTGATTAGATTGTTTCTGATTATGTTTATGGTGTCCTCTACAGGGATGTTAGTATAAAGGTTTAATAAGTCAAGTGACGCAAATCTGGCTGTCAGTGGAATGTTAACATCTTTAATTTTGTCAGTGAGTTCATGGAGAATTTGGTTTCAAAGGTACAGTAGGTATTAAGCATAGTAAGCAGTTTGTTATTTAACTTAAATGAAGGGCTGTTCCTAGAGTTCACAATTGGACTGATGTGACTGGAGCCGAGGTGCAGTGGAGTTCATGGAAATGCAGTCACGTACTTCGCAATTAGTTAGGAGGAAGTTACAATTCTTAAGTGTTTTCATAATTTTGGCGTGAAATTTAGAGGTAGGATGAAAATCTAATTCAGTTATAAGGTTAGTATGGAAGAATTGCCTGGTTTTGTCAACGTAGTCTTTTTCTTATATTGTCACTGCACCGTTACTTCTATGCTGTCGTTTATCGACCAATAAAGTCATCAGAAGATCAAAACAAACTGCAAAACGAGTTAGAAAATATATCTGAATGGTGCGAAAATTGGCAGTTGAACCTAAATAATGAATAGTCTGAGGCCATCCACATAAGTGCTAAATGTGCTCCGTTAAACTTCGGTTACACAATAAATCAGTCAAATATAAAGGCCGTAAATTCAACTAAATACCTAGGAATTACAATTACGAACAACTTAAATTGGAAGGAACACACAGAAAATGTTGTGTTCAAGTCTTACCAAAGACTGAGTTTTATTGGCAAGACACTTAGAAAATGTAACAGATCTAATAAGGAGACTGCCTACACCACGCTTGTCCATCCTCTTTTAGAATACTGCTGCACGGTGTAGGATCCTTACCAGATAGGACTGACAGAGTACATCAAAAAAGTTCAAAGAAGGGCAGCACGTTTTGTATTATCGAGCAATATGGGAGAGAGTGTCACTGAAATGATACAGAAATTGCGCTGGACATCGTTAAAAGAAAGGCGTTTCTCGTTGTGACGGAATCTTCTCACGAAATTCCAATCACCAACTTTCTCGAATGCATGCTTTCATGGCGATATCCGTTAATAAAACATTCTCGGGTTTCAAGCCGCGTCAAGTGGTTTACAGCCCACGAGCTTTCGGCAGAGATCTCTTCTGCCATTGTCAAGTGGATGACTGTCGTGTGGTTGTCATTGCCGTGCTTATATAGCCGCGCTGTTCGCTCGTGAGCATGAAAGGTGTCACCGTCTGCGCTACCCCGAAAAGTCAGCTGTAGCAGAGCATGCTCTGGAAAACGGATACCGAATTGCATTCGATGAGACGTCTATTATTAAACGGACTAATGTGTTCTGGGATAGCGTGCTGAACGAGTCCATAGAGATTAGAATTTCTGACAACACCTTCATTAGAGACGGTGGATGGCAGCTGAGTACAGCGTGGGGTCCGGTGTTGAGGGACTTGAAGCGGGCGCGGCGATCGCCTACCTATCATTTGGAACACATATGTGCTAGTTAACAACAAATGTTGCAGCCACAGAAGAAAGAACTGAAATGATTCCGATTTACGGACAATGTAGGACAAATGTTGAGGCTGCTGTTGCCTTGTATATGTCGAGTGTTTTCCGGAGAATGCTGTCTCTCGTACGTTTTTTTTTTTTTTTTTTTTTTTTTTACAATGTTGTCAAAGCCTTAATGTTTGCTGACAGTAAACAGACCGGCAAAAGGAAACAAAGCAACGGCCCCAGACAGCTGCCACGACCACAGATGGTGGACGAGCCGGGCGCAGACGTCGGTGGGAGCACCAGGGAAGGGCCAAAACCTCAGGAGCAGCACCAGGCGGACGCGGACCGCGAACGGAACGCCCGACACAGGACAGGCCTCAGAGAGCTGCCACAGATGGCGCAGAAGTCGGGCGCGGACGTCCGAGGGAGCTAAAGTGCGCGTCATTTATGTTGGCGGCCGAGTTTAGGTTCGTTCTGCGCATCTGACGTCACAAAACACAGTCAGCCAATGAACAGAGAACGACGTTGCCACATCTCGACTGCAGTGCAGAGCATGGACGAGTGTGTTCAGTTTTAGAAACGTTCAGTCATAAATAAAGTAATAGAACAAAAGCAATGTCTTGAAAGCAGACATTCTTTTATACAAAGTTTGGAAAAAGCATTCTTTATACCAATTGCTTCATATTCTATTAATTAATTAAACCAAACATGCAATAAGACTCCTAATTCAGGTGATAGCAAGGAAAGGTGTTTGTACCACTCTCACAAACCGCTTTTTCGCAATAAAGAACAGCGGTAATTGTTTATTTCCTATTGTACTTCGACGAAGCGTGAGTAATTCATAGTCATACCAACAGTGTTTGTCAGTATTTTGCGTGAAGTGTTATAAACCTCATTGCGTTACATAGTCAGGCGAGGTGCGTTAGCGCAACGGTTAAGGTGTTGGGCTGCCACACGAAAGGTTATGAATTCAACCCTTGTGCGGTGCTTAACATTTTTATTATTTAAAAACAATATCGAAGTGCCTTACTTCACGAATTATTTTCGTTTGAATGCAATTTTTTGAAATATCTAGTGCTTTGTCTCTTCATTAACCCTTTCGCTGCCGCAGACACGTGCTCCCCGCATTCTGCGCTGTGCGCGATTTTGTCATCACTGCACTGCTCGCCTGTGCAGACACATGGGTGTTCCCACTGCTTTGACACACTTATCATTCGATTTCACAAAAACTATTTGGCCCAAAAATTTGATTTTTACACTTCTTGTTGACTGATACCTTCCCCCCTAAAATGACTTAATTTTGTTTCGATGTTCAACGCAGTTATTATGCAGCATTAAATGTAGTAAACCATTGCACGAAATTTTGAAGAGTTTACAGAGGTAGAAGTCAATAGCGTATACTTTCCGTATGGGCGATTTTAGTTGCCGCAGTGTTGAGAATGAAATGTGTACAAGATACCTAAATTTCATATAAAATTTACTGTATAACAATATCTCATTTAATTTAAGTACGACATAGGTGTCGTATGTAATATTGAGAAATATTCCGTCTTTCGCGACTGTAATAAAAGTATTATTTACGCCGGACGCGTTTGGCTTTA
This sequence comes from Schistocerca cancellata, assembly GCF_023864275.1. Lineage (NCBI taxonomy): Eukaryota > Metazoa > Arthropoda > Insecta > Orthoptera > Acrididae > Schistocerca > Schistocerca cancellata. The sequence continues at coordinate 750,929,128 of NC_064627.1, forward strand.
TTTTAAAGCACTTCAATCAAGGAAAGGTATGACACATACACAATGGTACTCATGTTCTCTTTCTTGTTTTTGTTGCACAGTCGCAGTTTTACCAATGGTACTAAAATATATTCCTCTTCTGCAAATGTAATAAGGGACTTCTTTAGGCCAGACGCGTTTCTCTCTTTTGAAGCATCTTCAGTGGACAGTATTTTGTCTCCTCCATAGTCAAGTCACCTTTCGTAGTTTTGTGCTGCGGTAACACAATATTCAACGTTTGTGTTGGCAGATCAGTGTTGGTTTAGCAAATAAATGATGTTTGTGTGTGCCACACACAAAAATTATATTTGACATAGCTCAGAGCACTTCACTGATAGACGGTATATTCAAGTCCTAATGTTTTTGTAAGTCCACAATTTTGTTTAATGTATTTTGTCTACTTCCTTTTGACTGATTGAAGTGCTTTAAAATAAAGCCAAACGTGCTCAGTGTAAATAAAACTTTTGTTACAGTCGCGAAAGACTGAATATTTCTCAATATTACATACGACACTTATGTGGTTCTTAAATGAGCTATTGTTATACAGTAAATTTTATATGAAATTTAGGTATCTTGTCCACATTTCATTCTCAACATTGTGGCAACTAAAATCGACCATACGGAAAGTATACTCTATGGACTTTTACCTCTGAAAACTCTTCAAAATTTCGTGCAGTGGTTTACTATATTTAATGTTGCATAATAACTGCGTTGAAAATCGAAACAAAATTAAGTCATTTATGGGGGGAAGGTATCAGTCAAGAGGATGTGTAAAAATCTAATTTTTGGGCCAAATAGTTTTTGTGAAATCGATTGATAAGAGTGTCAAAGCAGTCGGAACACGATGTGTCTGCACAGGCGAGCAGTGCAGTGACAAAATCGCGCACAGCGTGGAATGCAGGGAGCACGTCTTTGTAGCAGCAAAAGGGTTAATGCGGCCGTGGTGGCTTTACTTCATGAACTGCGCGCTCTCCCCCTACACGTAAGCTTGCGAACTATGCTATACTATGGCGCAGCTTCTATCGGCGCGTGCGTCGTGTGCAACTGGCAACGCAGCCATCTCCTGCGTCTGGGCGGGCATGCGCGAGCCGCCAAGGGGAAGAGACAATACCTTACAAGCAGCGCCAGGTGGGCGCGGACGGCAAACAGAGCGCCCAGCGCCCTCTAGGCATAAATACTGGACAAGATCCTCCAATACGGCAGTCTCAGGTAGCACCTGAAGAAGGCAACGAGTTACGTGGCCGAAATATTGTGCCAGAGTGACACAAACACCTGGCAGTAGACTCGATTATTCCACATGTCAAACGTGAAATAGCTGTACTAGCGGCAGTGCACCACAACCCACCGATAAGCGCCTTGTAATTACGCCACGATTCCGGAATGTCCATAGGTAGTATTGGCACAACACTGCACCGTCTTAAGTATTATTCATACCACGTGTCACAGCGTCAAGAGCTTCATGGCGCCGAATTCCGTAACCGGGTAGTGTTTTATGAATGGGCACGTCAACAAATGCAAACGACCCCACGTTATTTACCGCCATCCGATGAGTCTACATTCACAAACCGTGGTAGCGTTAACCAGCATAACATGCATTACTGGCGTATAGATAATCCTCGTTGGTTACAGCAAGTTGACCGTCAACGTCCTTGGCCGGTTAACGTATGGTATGGCATCACAGAGAACAAACTCATTCGTCCGTATTTTATCGACGGCACGTTGGTTGGACGCAAATATCGAATGTTTTTTGAACAGGAACTACCCGTACCACTGCAGGATGTTTCCCTGGACGTTCGACAATATACGTGGGTTCAGCATGACCGTTGCCCAGCGCATTACGCAACTGAAGCACTGGAGGTATTAGACCGTGTAAACACCGGTCGGTGGATCGGCAGGGGTGGCCCTATTAATTACTCCACTAGGGTGCCGAATTTGACGTTGCCGGACTACTTTATGTGTAGATATTTAAAAGATAAGGCGTCCCAGCAAGTGCCAACCGGCTGTGGAGATATGGTCTACTGCATCGGAAGCGCCAGTGCTGACTTTCCCGCAGATTTGCTTCTGTCCTATGTACGGTCATTTGTAAAGTGGATTACTAAGTGTATTGAAGTTGGCTGTACTAAGTTTGAACACTTACTCTAACTGGTAAAGTAGAGTACCGTTCGCCTCGAGCAAAGGTCACAGTGGCGAGTTGAGTAGTCTCCTGTTCGATGGGCTGGAGGAATACAACGTTGCGAATTAGAAGTTATGAAATACTGGCCAGTCCTACCCTCGCAACATGGACATAGGGTCCCACATGGAATCGGATACTCAAGAGCCATCAAGCAGCTTCTCGCAAATTACGATTGTGTACAAAATTCTATTCCTCCGATTATAGCGCCTTTGTTGCGAGTCCCCAGCTCGTGGTCTAGTGGTTAGCATTGCTGCCTCGGGATCACGGGATCCCTTGTTCGAGTCCCGCCCGAGTCGTGGATTTTCTCCACTCGGGTACTGGGTAAGTGGAAAATCATTCGGAAAAATGGCGAAAATGGACAATGAAAAGATTAGGAATTAGTATGGGCGCTGAAACCGCATGGTTGAGCGAGCCACAAAATAATCTATCATCATCAACATTTGTGGCGAAATGAAGAAATTGCTTCAGAGAAAACGTACGTAAATTTTGCTGTAGAATCGTAATTACAATGAAAAACGTGGGTTCCCATTGAAGAGTTTAAAGCTATCACCCCCCTCCCTCCCCCCACCCATGCATAGGCTGGGGTGGGGGTCGAACGTGACGTGACTGGATGTCCCCCTCCAAGAAAAACAAATTGGAATTATAACTTTTTTTGATCCGATGTACAGTTTTCGAGATATTTCCAGTTTTCAGTTAAAATGAACATCCCATATATAAGGGGGTAATGTCAATCAGCAACCTATTTCTGTTTACGCTATTTAAGGGAAACAGTACAGAATATTAGTTTCGGCAGGCATGAAGTAAACGACAATCATATGACTGATAGACATCAGAGGCAATATTCAGTCACGTAAAGCCTTATTCATAGTAATGGCCAATTGCCAGTTTTAAGTTTGGGAGAAGTAAGATTACTGCTAATGATGCAGCAGCAGATAAGATTTCAGTAGATAACCCTGCCAACACAAGATCAAAACACTTTGAGGCGTTATTTACTGCCCGCAACCTTTGAAATGAAAGGTGGAGGAAAAAGTGCTTCAATGCAAGCAGGTAATGATGTCGACAGCAAACTCATTTAACAATAATGATACGAGTAGAATGGCTCCTGCATATGAAATTACAGCCGATAGGGGTCACACAGTTTAGTCACGTAAATTAGCCCACCTTAAAACCTACTCAAAGACTACACTAAACACAAAAGATTAAATAATAATAAATGGAACCAAAACATTCACCTTTTGAGATAGTGGCAGCCGCAGCAGTTAAACAGCTGCAAATGTGCAATCAGCAAGACCACTCGTTTAAGGTCTCCACCGAAAATTTTAAAGTCTAAGTGAAAATCGTGCCAGTCAAGGTTTTGATTTCTGAGAAACTTAATGCTACGGCTCCATGAAACTTAAGACACGAATTATACACACGAAAGAAGCAACACAAAGTTACTGGAAATCGACTGTCCCAAACGGTAACCGAGCGATATGGCGCTGTGGTTCGCACACGGGACTCGCATTTGAGAAGACGACGATTCAAACCTGCGTCCAGAGATCCTGATTTAGGCTTTCCGTGATTTCCCTAAATCGCTTCAGGCAAATGTCGGGATGGTTCCTTTAAAAGGGTACGACCGACTTCCTTCTCCGTCCTTCCGCAATCCGACGGGACCGATGATCTCGCTGTTTGGTCCCCACCCCCAAATCAACCAGCCAACCAACTCAACCGGTATAATCGCCAAACACACAATTATGCAAACAATATACCGGTCGCTACAATTTGTCGTTGTTAGTAGTAGTTTATCCCGTAGTGAAGTAGAAGTGGATAGTTCCTGTGAATTATTATGGGAGGAGGCTACACTCAACAACCGAGCTAGGTTAATAATTGGCTCCTGTTACCAACTTCCCGACTCAGCAGCATTAGTGGCAGAACAACTAAGAGAAAATCTGGAATACATTTCACACAAATTTCCTCAGCATGTTATAGTCTTAGGTGGAGATTTCAATTTACCAGATATAGACTGGGACACTCGGATGTTTAGGACGGGTGGTAGTGACAGAGCATCGAGTGACATTATACTGAGTGCACTATCCGAAAATTACCTCGAGCAATTAAACAGAGAACCGACTCGTGGAGATAACATCTTGGATCTACTGATAACAAACAGATCCGCACTTTTCAACTTTTCGACTCTGTAAGTGCAGAACAGGGAATCAGTGATCATAAGGCCGTTGCAGCATCCCTGAATATGGAAGTTAATAGGAATATAAAAAAAGGGAGGAAGGTTTATCTGTTTAGCAAGAGTAATAGAAGGCAGATTTCAGACTATCTAACAGATCAAAACGAAAATTTCTGTTCCGACACTGACAATGTTGAGTGTTTATACAAAAAATTCAAGGCAATCGTAAAAACACAGGTACGTGCCGAGTAAAACTGTGAGGGACAGGAAAAAACCACCGTGGTTCAACAACAATGTTAGGAAACTACTGCGAAAGCAAAGAGAGCTTCGCTGCAAGTTTAAACGCAGCCAAAACCTCTCAGACAAACAGAAGCTAAATGATGCCAATGTTAGAGTAAGGAGCGTGAAGCGTTCAGTGAATTCGAAAGTAAAATTCTAAGTACCGACTTGACAGAAAATCCTAGGAAGTTCTGGTATTACGTTAGATCAGTAAGTGGCTCGAAACAGCATATCCAGAAACTCCGGGATGATGATGGCATTGAAACAAGAGGATGAAACGCGTAAAGCTGAAATACTAAACACCTTTTTCCAAAGCTGCTTCACAGAGGAAGACCGCATTGCAGTTCCTTCTCTAAATCCTACCACAAACGAAAAAATGGCTGATATCGAAATAAGTGTCCAAGAAATAGAAAAGCAACTGGAATCACTCAACAGAGGAAAGTCCACTGGAACTGACGGGATACCAATTCGATTCTACACAGAGTACGCGAAAGAACTTGCCCCCCTTCTAACAGCAGGGTACCGCAAGTCTCTAAGAGGAATGGAAGGTTCCAAATGACTGGAAAAGAGCACAGGTATTCCCAGTCTTCAAGAAGCGTCGTCAAGCAGATGCGTAAAACTAGAGACCTATATCTCTGACATCGATCTGTTTTAGAAATTTAGAACATGTTTTTTGCTCGCGTATCATGTCATTTCTGGACAATCAGAATATACTCTGTAAGAATCAACATGGATTCCGGAAACAACGATCGCGTGAGACCCAACTCGCTTTATTTGTTCATGAGACCCAGAAAATATTAGATACAGGCTCCCAGGTAGATGCCATTTTCCTTGACTTCCGGAAGGCGTTCGATACAGTTCCGCACTGTCGCCTGATAAACAAAGTAAGAGCCTACGGAATATCAGACCAGCTGTGTGGCTGGATTGAACAGTTTTTAGCAAACAGAACAGAGCATGTTGTTCTCAATGGAGATATGTCTACAGACGTTAAAGTAAGCTCTGGCGTGCCACAGGGGAGTGTTATGTGATCATTGCTTTTTACAGTATATATAAATGTACTAGTAGATAGTGTCGGAAGTTCCATGTGGCTTTTCGCGGATGATGCTGTACTATACAGTGAAGTTGCAGCATTAGAAAATTGCAGCGAAGTGCAGAGAGATCTGCAGCGGATAGGCACTTGGTGCAGGGAGTGGCAACTGACCCTTAACATAGACAAATATAAAGTATTGCTAATACATAGAAAGAAGGATCCTTTATTGTATGATTATATGATAGCGGAACAAACACTGGTAGCAGTTAATTCTGTAAAATATCTGGGAGTATGCGTGCGGAACGATTTGAAGTGGAATGATCATATAAAATTAATTGTTGGTAAGGCTAGTGCCAGGTTGAGATTCATTGTGAGAATCCTTAGATAATGTAGTCTATCAACAAAGGAGGTGGCTTACAAAACACTCGTTCGACCTATACTTGAGTATTGCTCATCAGTGTGGGATCCGTACCAGGTCGGGTTGACAGAGGAGATAGAGAAGATCCAAAGAAGAGCGGTGCGTTTCGTCACAGGGTTATTTGGTAAGCGTGATAGCGTTACGGAGATGTTTAGCAAACTCAAGTGGCAGACTCTGCAAGAGAGGCGCTCTGCATCGCGGTATAGCTTGCTGTCCTGGTTTCGAGAGGGTGTGTTTCTGGATGAGGTATCGTATATATAGCTTCCCCCTACTTATACCTCCCGAGGTGATCACGAATGTAAAATTAGTGAGATTCGAGCGCGCACGGAGGCTTTCCGGCAGTCGTTTTTCGGCCGGCCGCGGTGGTCTAGCGGTTCTGGCGCTGCAGTCCGGAACCGCGGGACTGCTACGGTCGCAGGTTCGAATCCTGCCTCGTGCATGGGTGTGTGTGATGTCCTTAGGTTAGTTAGGTTTAAGTAGTTCTAAGTTCTAGGGGACTTATGACCTAAGATGTTGAGTCCCATACTGCTGAGAGCCATTTGAACCATTTTTTCTAACCACTGTTGGACCTGTTTTCAGATATGCGATTCCATTCGGTTGGGTCCCTTTTTGGCTTAAACGAAAACGAATAAAGCCCCTTTCACACATACACGGTTCTCACGTACTTCATATTAGATTTTGCGTTTTCTTCCGTTCACAAAAAAATGGCTCTGAGCACTAAGGGGCTCAACTGCTGTGGTCATAAGTCCCCTAGAACTTAGAACTACTTAAACCTAACTAACCTAAGGACATCACAAACATCCATGCCCGAGGCAGGATTCGAACCTGCGACCGTAGCGGTCTTGCGGTTCCAGACTGCAGCGCCTTTAACCGCACGGCCACTTCGGCCGGCTCTTCCGTTCACACACTCAGCAGCTGAAAGATTAGTTTATGACGGAAGTGCGATCAGTGAGTTGGCAATTTTCTAAAATACGGTTTACCTTAATATGTGTCGCAGAAAATTTTGTAGTGTGTTATAATTTGATATGTATTTTTAATAAATGTCACTGATTACTTCCCTGATTTTCAAATAATTTCATATCAAATTTCCCCAACATCGCGATGAGATTACCGACTGTCCTCATGTATTACGTCTGTCATTCGACAAAAATGAATTTTTCACTACTTACACAGTTCCATTTTTTACTGAAGTGAAATTCATCAAAGATGTCGAAAATTTCAGCACATACGTCTTTCCATGGTTTCTGCGTTTTAAATTGATCCTTACATTTTTCAAAAGTATTTTCCCCACACCACTGGTTTAGATTGCACTGCAGAAATCAATCGATCCACACCAACTTCTGGTAAACCGTTCATTTTATCAGAAAACCTGCGACAACAAGTTTCACAAAATATTAATAACAGATAAATTTTGAAGAGATCTATTTATCATAACGTTAAAACAGAAGTTGAACCAAGCGCCTGTGTGAGTGTACGCCTTGATTGCTTGCTGTTCCCTGGACACGAGTTCGCACCTTATAGAAAGCTGAAGAAGCCCGTTGGTGTCGAGGAATTGTTCGGTGACCTACCGTTTCTGCTAGGTACCGAATAGAAACCTAAGCACCATTTTACACTAGTCGGTAGCGAGCGAGAAAAACCGAAAACAGCCAAACTAGAAATAACCGCTTGCATGTGAAACAGGCCGTACCCGGCACGTGCAGTGAAACTTAAAATCTCCATTTGCCGCCAACTAAGCTGTCCTCCCGATCCCGGCCATCCACCCCTGATATTCTAACCTGCCACCATACCGATACTAACCTCTAAAGCTATCAGTGTAGCTACAACATGGCATAATCAGAAGCATTAGTAGCATGTTGTTGCTTACGGCACTCCTTTAGAATATTTATGTGTGGTTAGCTCCTTTACGTGCTGTATGGACGACTTACGTAATAGGCTTTCAAAATTCACATTCGTACCACAAGAGATAGCGAAGTTTCAAAATGGACAGTCGCTTCGTTTAAATGTGGCATGACTTCCAGGAGATGAAAATCGAATTTCGGAGACCGTTTTTCGCCGACGCGTTTACATGTTAAGGCCTGAAGTGGATTTGCTAGCTCAGTTAAATATGGCGCCTCGAAAAAAGTTGTTACAGTTGATGATTAAGTCAGCACAATCACTGTTTCTCTTCAAATAGACGAGGTGCAAACAGTTTCAATCTAATACTTAAGGGCTCACAGGCTATTTGACCATCTTCTTCTGTGCGGATGCACAAACACTGCCCGAAATCTAACAGGAATCGGCAAAACGCCGCGAGTAATGAGTATAATTGGCAGGGGCACTGTGAATATAGTGCGGGACAATAATTTGGGAATGTGGGTCTCACGGGAGGCGTACCAGAGATATGTCCCTGCAGTCGCACTATCCTCTGTGTCCTCGGTTGCTCAGATGGATGCCGTCACGGTAGCTCAGCGTGTTCGGTCAGAGGGTTAGCTATCCTCGGTAATAAAAAAAACTGAGTGAATGGATCAACTAAGAACCTGAACAAGTGTCATCGGACGTCCGCCCGAACGAATTCAACGAACAAGACAGAACAATATGAGAGCAACAAAAAAATGGATAGAGCGTCTGCCGTGTAAGCAAGAGATCCCTGGTTCGAGTCCCGGTCGGTGCACACATCTTCAACTGTCCCCGTCGACTTGTATCGAGGCCTGTATGCAGCTAGGGGTATTTATTTCATTGTAATCTAATACTTATACTTACCTTTCACTATTAAAAAAGCCATTCCCTCTATATTAGCCATAATTTTTTTTTAAATACAGTACGAAACCTGACGCCCAAGCACGTTTCAAAACCGGTTGCGTTTACGTGAGAGTGAAAATCGATTGCGGAATTCGAAAACCGACGACCAGAAGCGGATTTCCAGAATCGATTTTGAAGTGTTTACATGACCACCCAAAAGCGGTATTATGAAATCGGTTTAAGAAATTCGGCTTTGGTAGACGCATGTAAACGTGATGAGTGTGTCGCTATATGACTAAGTGCCTACTCTATGTATTAATAAACTGATTTTGACAAACCTTATACCAGTCGACTTTAGTTTTTTCTCATCAGCTGCTTACTACTTGCAAGCAGCGTTGTGTGGGAACGAGATGAGATCGCTGAAAGCGGAGAAGCTCATTGTCGCTCTATGCAGGCTATTACATGCCGTGAAACGCTGCCAGCGCCTCCGTTGTCTCATCCGCTTGCAGGCCACGCCCCCATCACTTCACAGCGTAGTGTCCCGTCGGCGGCAAGCGGCCGGGATAGCAGGCTCGGCAGTAGGGACGAGCCCAATATCGGCAGCTCGGTGTCAATCGCCGACGGCGGCGGCATGAAATTGTCTCCCGTGTCTGGGAGTATATGGGCCCGGACGAGAAAGGCAGAGGCAGCCGCTGTCGAGAGGGCCCTGGTCGGAGAGGAGGAGAGGGCGCCGAGGCGGCGGAGGCGGCAGAAGTGAAGCACGGAATCTGAGCTCAGGTCTGCAGATTTGGGACTTGACCTGCACAGGAGCCTCTCCTGTGTTTAATTCATCCTCTCGTGGGTGAATGATTCCCAAGTAAAACGTATTACTTAATTCACTAAACTCGTTCGAAACCAGATGCAATTACACTGTGATGACAAACGTCACGCGATAGCGATATGCAAACATACAGATGGCGGTATTGTCGCGGACAGTATTGTCGCGGACACAAGATAAAAATGGACACTGCATCGGTTGGTTCATTTGAAAAGGTTTACGACGTTACTACGGCCACACGACGGCATTTAATAGATTTTCGACGCGGAATGATAGAGCTAGACGCATGGGACTTTCCACTTCGGAAACGGTTAGAGAATTCTATATTCCGAGATCCACAGTGCCAAAAGTGAACCGATAATACCGCATTTCACTCATTAAGTCTCACCAAGGTAAATGCAGTGGCTGTCGGCCCCCCACATAACGAGTGACAGCAGCGACTTTTGCATAGAGTTGTCACTGCTACAGACAAGCAATAACCGCAGAAATCAATGTGGAACGTACAACGATCGTGTCCATTAGGACATGCGATGAAATTTGGCGTTAATCGGCTGTGACAGCAGACGACCGACGCGAGTGCCTCTGCTAACGGCACAACATCGCCTGCAGCGCCTCTCCCTGGAAAGTGACCATATCGGTTGAACCCTAGACGAACAGAAAACCGTGATCTAATCAGATGAGTCCAGATTTCGGCTGGTAACAGCAGACCCCACGAAGCCACGGACCTGTGCAAGCTGGTGGTGGCTCGATAATAGTGAGGAGTGTGTCCTACAGAACCGATTGTTGACTAGAAATGCTTATATTCGGATGCTCGGGGACTGTTTTCACCCAATGATGGAATTCATGTTTCCAGACAACGATGTAGTTATCGCCAGGACACAGTTCTTCGCGATTGGTCTTGAAACCTTCCCGTCTCCTCCGTATCTCTTTTGTTACGCAACAACTGTCTGCTCTATATCTCTTTTGTTACTCAACCTTCCCTTCTACAATAACCTATGAAACCTTCCCTTAGGATTTCTATCTCTTGCTTAATAATAACAAATGAAATCCTCCCTTTGAAATTTATTCTCTTTCTCAATCTTCGCATACAAGTTTAATTGCTGCTTATTAAAAGTGATTTTCTGATTATTTCGAAGAAACATAGAATGTGTCGTCGTCATGGCCCTTAGTCGTTACCTGCAATAAACCAAAACTGTCCCATACCTTTTTTACTGTTACTGGATCGCCATCTGACTGCTACATCGAACTGCGACATGAATATACTTACTCTGTTTTACTATGCTCTATTAGCAGCTGGTGGGCTGTCATAATAAGCGGCTGTATTTATTACCAAAGCAGACGTTATTCTTTAATAGCAAAGCTGACGTTATTCTTTAATTAATTTGACTGAAGTTACGTAATTCGTAGTTAAACTTTCTTCTTGACAACAATAAAAGTTTGCAAAGTTTTACGTTGATGGTTTTTAGGATGGTTTATAATCAGTAGTGCAATATTGCTGGAAAAAATTAATTATATTCTGAATGAAATGAGTTTACAAACGTTCAAATGAGACTTACTTTTTACAATAATCTTACAACTAGCATTCCTCAAACATACCTTCAGTAGTCTTGAGGTTCTCAAAAAAATAATTCAATAATATTAGTTCCTCTTATGATAATAGTTAGCTGAGGTCTTCTGTACATCCGTTTCTAATCTCTTGTAAATCATAGCTACTGGCTGGCAGGCACACCGTTCCTCTCAACCTCTCGCTTAAGACCTGCCACCGACTCGTTTCACATCTCGCTTACTGCTGACTTCCTACGAATGCTAAAGTGCAGTCTCTTCTGCCAACAATGTTTTCTGGTGCAGATAATCTCTGCCACCATTACAAAATGTATCAATGTGCGGTCTTTCCCGCTCTTTTCTTGAAATGTAACCATACGCTGTCTCTCCCGCCTTTTTAAAATTATATCAATGTGCGGTCTCTCTTGCCAACAATACTTTGGTGCAGACATTCCCTGCTACCACAATTATTTCCAACATGACAAATATTAATTATTCCTACTTAATCCTATTAATAAAATATAAACATCTTTCGTAAATTGTTGTTTGACAATAGACAATAAAATGATACACGTCATGCATGCAGCATACAGCTTTACTGTATGGTTATTGATGATGGCGTCCTCTTGGGTAAAATATTCCGGAGGTAAAATAGTCCCCCATTCGGATCTCCGGGCGGGGACTACTCAAGAGGACGTCGTTTCAGGAGAAAGAAAACTGGCGTTTTACGGATCGGAGCGTGGAATGTCAGATCCCTTAATCGGGGAGGTAGGTTAGAAAATTTAAGAAGGGAAATGGATAGGTTAAAGTTAGATATAGTGGGAATTAGTGAAGTTCGGTGGCAGGTGGAACAAGACTTTTGGTCAGGCGAATACAGGGTTACAAATACAAAGTCAAATAGGGGTAATGCAGGAGTAGGTTTAATAATGAATAAAAAAATAGGAATGCGGGTAAGCTACTACAAACAGCATAGTGAACGCATTATTGTGGCCAAGATAGACACGAAGCCCACGCCTACTACAGTAGTACAAGTTTATATGCCAACTAGCGCTGCAGATGACGAAGAAATTGAAGAAATGTATGACGAAATAAAAGAAATTATTCAGATAGTGAAGGGAGAAGAAAATTTAATAGTCATGGGTGACTGGAATTCGGTAGTAGGAATAGGGAGAGAAGGAAACATAGTAGGTGAATATGGATTGGGGGTAAGAAATGAAAGAGGAAGCCGCCGGGTGGAATTTTGCACAGAGCACAACTTAATCGTAGCTAACACTTGGTTCAAAAATCATAAAAGAAGGTTGTATACATGGAAGAAGCCTGGAGATACTGACAGATTTCAGATAGATTATACACTCCTGGAAATTGATATAAGAACACCGTGAATTCATTGTCCCAGGAAGGGGAAACTTTATTGACACATTCCTGGGCTCAGATACATCACATGATCACACTGACAGAACCACAGGCACATAGACACAGGTAACAGAGCATGCACAATGTCGGCACTAGTACAGTGTATATCCACCTTTCGCAGCAATGCAGGCTGCTATTCTCCCATGGAGACGATCGTAGAGATGCTGCATGTAGTCCTGTGGAACGGCTTGCCATGCCATTTCCACCTGGCGCCTCAGTTGGACCAGCGTTCGTGCTGGACGTGCAGACCGCGTGAGACGACGCTTCATCCAGTCCCAAACATGCTCAATGGGGGACAGATCCGGAGATCTTGCTGGCCTGGGTAGTTGACTTACAGCTTGTAGAGCACGTTGGGTGGCACGGGATACATGCGGACGTGCATTGTCCTGTTGGAACAGCAAGTTCCCTTGTCGGTCTAGGAATGGTAGAACGATGGGTTCGATGACGGTTTGGATGTACCGTGCACTATTCAGTGTCCCCATGACGATCACCAGTGGTGTACGGCCAGTGTAGGAGATCGCTCGCCACACCATGATGCCGGGTGTTGGCCCTGTGTGCCTCGGTCGTATGCAGTCCTGATTGTGGCGCTCACCTGCACGGCGCCAAACACGCATACGACCATCATTGGCACCAAGACAGAAGCGACTCTCATCGCTGAAGACGACACGTCTCCATTCGTCCCTCCATTCACGCCTGTCGCGACACCACTGGAGGCGGGCTGCACGATGTTGGGGCGTGAGCGGAAGACGGCCTAACGGTGTGCGGGACCGTAGCCCAGCTTCATGGAGACGGTTGCGAATGGTCCTCGTCGATACCCCAGGAGCAACAGTGTTCCTAATTTGCTGGGAAGTGGCGGTGCGGTCCCCTACGGCACTGCGTAGGATCCTACGGTCTTGGCGTGCATCCGTGCGTCGCTGCGGTCCGGTCCCAGGTCGACGGGCACGTGCACCTTCCGCCGACCACTGGCGACAACATCGATGTACTGTGGAGACCTCACGCCCCACGTGTTGAGCAATTCGGCGGTACGTCCACCCGGCCTCCCGCATGCCCACTATACGCCCTCGCTCAAAGTCCGTCAACTGCACATACGGTTCACGTCCACGCTGTCGCGGCATGCTACCAGTGTTAAAGACTGCGATGGAGCTCCGTATGCCACGGCAAACTGGCTGACACTGACGGCGGCGGTGCACAAATGCTGCGCAGCTAGCGCCATTCGACGGCCAACACCGCGGTTCCTGGTGTGTCCGCTGTGCCGTGCGTGTGATCATTGCTTGTACAGCCCTCTCGCAGTGTCCGGAGCAAGTATGGTGGGTCTGACACACCGGTGTCAATGTGTTCTTTTTTCCATTTCCAGGAGTGTATAATGGTGAGACAGAGATTTAGGAACCAGATTTTGAATTGTAAGGCATTTCCAGGGGCGGATGTGGACTCTGACCACAATCTATTGGTTATGAACAATAGATTATGACTGAAGAAACTGCAAAAAGGTGGGAATTTAAGGAGATGGGACCTGGATTACTGACTAAATCAGAGGTAGTACACAGTTTCAGGGAGAGGATAAGGGAAAAATTGACAGGAATGGGAGAAGGAAATACAGTACAAGAAGAATCGGTAGCTTTGAGGTATGAAGTAGTGAAGGCAGCAGAGGATGAAGTAGATAAAAAGACGAGGCCTAGTAGAAATCCTTGGATAACAGAATAAATATTGAATTTAATTGATGAAAGGAGAAAATACAAAAATGCAGTAAATGAAGCAGGCAAAAAGGAATACAAACGTCTCAAAATTGAGATCGACAGGAAGTGCAAAATGGCTAAGCAGGGATGGCTAGAGGATAAATGTAAGGATGTAGAGACTTATCTCACTAGGGGTAAGATAGATACTGCTTACAGGAAAATTAAAGAGACCTTTGGAGAAAAGAGAACCACTTGTAGGAATGTCAAGAGCTCAGATGGAAACCCAGTTCTAAGCAAAGAAGGGAAAGCAGAAAGGTGGAAGGAGTATATAGAGGGTCTATACAAGGGCGATGTAGTTGAGGACAAAATTATGGAAATGGAAGAGGATGTAGATAAAGATGAAATAGGAGATATGATACTGCGTGTAGAGTTTGACAGAGCACTGAAAGACCTAATTCGAAACAAGGCCCCGAGAGTAGACAACATTCCATTAGAACTACTGACGGCCTTTACATCCGTGAAGTGCTATTCTGAAAGACTGAACGATTCTATGTACGACAGACGCAACCCTTTCCTTGGACTCCTAAAAGCATAAATTTCTTTGTATGTGAAAAGAAATGGTATTTAGAGGATCCCAAATTTTAGCGAACTGAAGTCCAAACCTTCAAATGCCTCAGTTTCCCTCTGTTAAACACATCTTAAGGGATGTCCATTGTCTCTTTCAGATGAACTCTCTCTTAAAAAAAAATAATAATCTCTGACTGACAAAAAAAGTGAAGTATCCATTCGAGGAGGACGTAATGAAATGAAACCAAGGACTGAGTGGGTACGTGGTGTTATTCTCTGGTTACAAAAGTGAGTGAAATTTACAAAGATTTTGGCAGTATTAACCCACATTTCAGTACGACGTGGCAACCCCTCTGTCCTGGATACCTGCACTGATTCAGTCAGTAAGGGTTTCATAAGGCCGTTGTATCCTCTGTTGAGGCAAGCAAGCTGGTCATTGACATCCCGGATGTTGGCAGTGGGATGGAGAAAATCCAGGCTGGTTCTACACATGGTCTACCCGGAACAGATATGAGGTTCTTGATGGGCACAGGAGTACCCGTATGTCACGCAGACAGCTCATAGAAACATGTGCCATGCGTGGACGAGCATTGTCCTGTTGAAAAATGGCTTCACGATAATACCATTTGACGGGAAACACATGAGGATGAAGGATGTCCGTGACATACCTTTGTGTCGTCAGAGATCCCTCAATCTCTACCAGCCATGGCTGGAAGTCATGCACGATGGCTTCCCCACATAGTAGTGCAAGGAGCAACATTTCTGTGCTGCTCTGAAACAGTTGAAGAATGGGACCTCTCCCAACGTCGTCGACATATCAGCCGACGATGATTGTCAAGGGTGGATCAGAACCATTAGTCATCACTGAACATAACGCGATGAGTTCCATCAGCAGTCGATGCCTCTGGGTCACGGCACCGCTTCAAATGCAGCCATCTGTTTTGTGGTGTTAACGGCAGTCTACGCATGGGATGGTCGCTCCGTGGTCCAGCTGTTGCTAGTCTCCTACCTGTGGAGTGGAATGATGCAGACTGTTGCGGGGAGTCCGTTACTTGTCGTTCTCGGATGGCATGCGCAGATGTGAAGCGGTTACAATGTGCTCGGTGCACATTACCGCGATCCTCCTTTGTGTTGGACAGATGTAGTCGACGGAAAACTTTGAGTACGAGTATGCCTACTCTCACTTTTCCATGGAGACTGACATCAGCCCACTGTCACATCCAAATGCCCCAGGAATGTAGATATAGCATGCTTCGACCCGCCGACCAAAGAGGGTACTTTAGAGCTCTGTGAGGTACTTTACTTGTTTTAGCAGGCGGTGTATTTTCTCATACAGTTGGCCTGCAAAACGTGTGACTATTCTTACTGTTTGCAAAGTATTGAATCAAAAGTAGCTCCTTGAATCCCGGAAAACACTTACCGTAAGTTTCCGGCAGATGAATTGAGCATCGTATATTTTGGAGCAGGTCATGAGATGATGAAGCCACATTATCTGTCCACTCCTTTCTTTAATGGGTTACATCAGTTGGTAAATTCGTTTTGCCATCAACTTTTGGTTAGCATTCAATAAATGTGAAGTCTATATTGCACGAGGCACTCTGATACAGCATTATCAGGCTTGCCACAAGTTTCCTCAAGTGAAACTCGCTGCTATTTCCCTGATTTCCGGATACGTTTTAGCATTTTTCCCTGCCAAATTTTGAGATCTCAAGGGTAAGTAAAGACATAATCTGACAAAAAAAGGGCTTTTGTATTTCTCCCCCTTGTCATCAAAACTCTTAAATACTAATACAAACATCTTTTGTAATGAACTGTTTTTAGATGGAGAAAATAAGCCAAGTGGTATATGTGCTTCATTAAGACCACTGTTATTATATTTTTTCAATAAAACGAAACGCATTTGGTGACAAACATACATATTCCTTTGGAGTCGCAACACAGATTTAAAATACCTTCACTGACTTCAGAAAGTTGCTCAGAAAAATGTAGGGGCCTTGAAAGAAGTGTATAATGCGGAGAGGAGCCAGCACTATAAGTGACTCCCAATAAAATGTTGGTTCTGCTATGTTCGTTATTGTCAGTTATTACCCACAGTGTGTACCTCTTCATCCAAAGCAAGTCGACAGCATGGGGAGAGATTTGTAGGGTACGGAGCATGTGCAAGGGCTTCCCAGCTAAACTTCTGCAGCGTACTCGAAACAACTTTGGAAACATGTGGGCGGATCCATATTTTTGGAGCCCTGAAGAAACTCTTTTACGGCCGTTTATTTACTTTTGACGAAAGGTGCATGCGTGGGTACAGTCGTGATTCCGTAAGCTGCCGCAAACATTGCTCCATAAAGGCATTGGCCGTTTTCACAGCATGATAAATTTCTTAACACTTAAAATAATACACAATTTACTTAATTTTTTCCATCTGTCTAGTTTTCGTTTGTGTGCCTGTTACAAAATATGCGATATTATATCTTTTGACCTGCGTATAGCAATGCACTTGTGGTCGTCACCTTCTAACGCCGCATTGTGCACTTTACCACATTTATGTCTGTTATAGTAGTTTTGAGAAGTCATTCACATGAATGATCTACGTAAGACATATGAGTCGTTTGAGTTGTACCTCCCATTTCATAATTGTTAAAATGAAAGTTTTGTATCCTGCCTGGAAGGCGGCGCGTGGATCTGCTCTTTTTTTTTTTCTTTATTTAATTTCAATTCCCCCCGAAGGGGGCGGGCTGGCAGCAGCTTAGTATGCCGCTCTTCAGCCTACAGACTTTGTTAGAAAGATGAAGAGAAGAAATAATAAAAACAGGCGATAAAATCGGAGACTTAAAGAGTAACATGGCGAAAAGAAATCGTGGAACTTAAAACAAAGAACAGAGGGATGATGATGCTAATAAAATACATACGAAGCAGACAGGTAAAACAATAGACAGACAATTAAAACAATACGGCGACAGTCTGGTTTCTGTTCGCAAAAGACATAAAATTCACACCTAGCGACAGCATGGTTTCTGTTTGCAACATGAGAAAGACGAACAACACTGAACAGTCACTGGAACACTGCACTAAAAAGTTGGCAAATGTGACATACCACAGCCGAGAGCAGGTGGGGGGAAACTGGACAGATGATGGGAAAATAAAAAAGGGGGGAAAGGAGAGTAAAAGCGAAGGGGGGCAGCCAGGAAAGAAGCTGATGGAGGATAAGGACCCATAAGAGGGGTGGGGGGCGCTGGGCAGACACGACAGGGAGTGGGGTAGGCAGAGGAGGGGAATACAAAAGGACTCGGGCGGGGAGAAGGGAGGTAGGGAGAGGTGTAGTGGGGAGAAAACAGGACGGAATGGGGGAAGAGGGAGCCCAGGGAAAGGACAGAGGAAAGGAGGGGGAGTGAGGATCAGAGTTGATAGGAGGGATAAATGGAGGGAGAGAGGGCATCATCTGGGAGGGGGAGTTGATGGAAGCCACCTTGGGAAAGGAGATGTAGGGTGTAGAGATGGAGGGTAGGGGGGACACAACGGTGAAGACGTGGCAGGGGGCAGGGATGGGAGAGGAAAGGAGCAACCAGGGGGTGAGGTGGTTCAAGACGGCGGGAGGTGTAGAGGATGCGGATATGTTCAAGGAATAGGAGCAGATGGGGGAAAGGAATGAGATCATAGAGGATCCGCGTGGGGGACGGGAGGCATATACGGAAGGCGAGGCGGAGTGCATGACGCTCAAGGATCTGGAGGGACTTATAGAATTTGGGGGGGGGGGGGCAGATACCCAGGCAGGACGGGCATAACAGAGGAGTGGATCTGCTCCCGAGATCTTCAATATATGCCGAATGAAGGAAGCTTGTAGGAGCAGGAGAGGTGAAGCACTTCGGTACTGCAAGTAAAGTTAAAGCATCTTTACTGGCGTATAAACATATATAAACACATTACTTAACTTTTGGTACAGATGAGCACGTAGTTGCGAAGCCGTTCATGTGTCAAAGCTAACAGTTACTACAAGTTACAAAGGCAAAGTCTGTAATGGCCACCCCCTACAAGTAGAAGATAAGTTGCTAGGTCGTCTGCTCTTGATCAACTGGGCTGAAAGCAGAGCGGCGCTCATTCAGCTTCACAGCGTGGGCTAGAGGGCACTGTGGTCGGCGTAGTTCGTTCGCTCTCGTACTGCCAACCTGCGAGCGAGCACCTGCGCTGTGGCATCGGAACTATCGATACCACAGAAAGAGTATACATTTCATCAATATTCTCAAAAATAAAATAATTTTAAGACAGCGTGATATTCCAGCATAACTACATTAAAAAGACGTCTAAATAAAAGCAGTCTCCAGAACATTTCTCACATGACTTACTGTACTGTGCATCTTCATTTACCAACATAGTTACGTGGGAGCCACAACTTGGCGTTTGGAGTCCATAGTTTCCAGCGATAACAGTAACCGACTGTCGGGAGACTTCGTGCTACAGTGGTTTGCAGATGTTCTTTTCCAGCTGCGCTGCTTCTAATTAACCCTTGTTGACAGCATTTTCTGTTTTGTCGTAGAGCTGTGCTGTGGCTGTGCTGTGTATTGTTCCGCTGTTTTAATTCCGAATTTTCGAAAATGAGTGATGAGGTTGCGGTCGCTGAGCGCGGGAGCTATCCCCACTGCAAATAGAAGCAACAAAAACTACCTCCTGGCATTCAGTTCATTGAAACGCCTCCTCTTTCTTACATAATTGGTTCAAATGTGCAGCAAGCTGTGAAAATTTAGATACGAACTTCCTACAAAATTCACCATCCCTACAAAGCGGGTGATCCCGTTCGTATTTTTAGGGAGTCGAAACTTCCAAATTGCCTCAGTTCGCTCCTGATCTACTGTAACCCCACTGGACGACGCTAAAGGCCTCAGAAAAGAGATTTCCTCACTTGCCATATTAAGCTTAGCTAACTTTACTGTGAGACTACCGCTATGCAAACACGCCAGTATTTGATGGACATGCTCAACATGCTTAGAAAGTGTGCCACCATATATCTGGTAAATAAACTCATATAAGTTCCTATCGTATAAGTTCTAGTCAGTGCAAAAGGCAATAAGAGGCTTCGAGGCCTCAGCCAAGGGATTTTCGTGCTATGGTAGGCTGAAGTATATAATGTTAAAGTCTGCACTCTAGCGAACCAAGAGAAAAAGTTGTGAAGATCAGGCAAGTGATCCGATTCCAAAACGACCTTTTGATTTAGGGCTCTATATTCCACAACTGACGACTCCCACGTGATTAGCCTTGGCAACCAGGTACATCGGCGATACATGAAGCGAGGCCGATGGCCTAATCACCGCGTCATGTAACGTTTGGTCAGTCAACTGGTGGCGAATCTTCATTTTCATGAGCGACAGACAGTAACGGCCAACGGCCTTGCCGCAGTGGTAACACCGTTTCCCGTCAGATCACCGAAGTTACGCGCTGTCGGGCTGGGCTAGCACTTGGATGGGTGACCATCCAGTCTGCCGAGCGCTGTTGGCGAGCGGGGTGCACTCAGCCCTTGTGAGGCAAACTGAGGAGCTACTTGATTGAGAAGTAGCGGCTGCGGTCTCGGAAACTGACATACGGGCGGGAGAGCGGGATGCTGACCACGTGCCCCTCCATTTCCGCACCCAGTGACGCCTGTGGTCTGAGGATGACATGGCGGCCAGTCGGTAACTTTGGGCCTTCATGGCCTGTGCGGGAGGAGTTTACAGACAATAAGGGGCTTAGTGCACCGGTACCAGATGAGACAGCTGTATCTGACTGATACTTTATTTTCTCTTTTACCCTTAGCTTGTAAGTCAAAACGTTGGGAAACATCCTAAACCCTTTGAGTAATAATTAAATCTTTTTGGGTCGTAAATGA
This sequence comes from Schistocerca cancellata, assembly GCF_023864275.1. Lineage (NCBI taxonomy): Eukaryota > Metazoa > Arthropoda > Insecta > Orthoptera > Acrididae > Schistocerca > Schistocerca cancellata. The sequence continues at coordinate 750,949,785 of NC_064627.1, forward strand.
CCGAGTTCAAATTCGTTAGATTCATTGAACACATTATATACGCCTTGAACAGCACTATGTTCCCACAATTTACACAACATATTGGGCCATAATTTAAAAGGAGTTTGACTGCCAGCATGATCTAAAATCAGTACAGTGCCATGAATAAAATTACAGCGCAGCAACAGTTCTGTGTTTACAAAGAGAGCTCGCCTGTGATCAGATAGAGTTTTTGAAACAAACTATACTGTAGTGTAGGATAAGGTCCAAGGTATCACACCATTAACCACGGCTAGCCCTCGTTTGCGAGTAGTCGACGGAAAAAATTTCTGATTTTTGCGTGGTGCTCTATAGATTTAATAACAGTAACAATTGATAGATTAGTTGAATAAGGTAATGGTTAAGGAAGTGGCGTCACATGCAAAAGGATGTTGCTTCGAGTCTTCTTGGGTGCTTCGAAATGTTTTATTTTTAAATCTTTATCAAAATGACTTTGTTAACTAGTTTCTTTCAGTTAACTCGTTTAAACGTAATTTTTTCTGTTCCTATGTCATATCGTAGTAGTCGTCACATGAAATACATCATTTGCTCTTATTATTCTTCCTATCAGTCTTTTTCCATTTTGAATCATTGTTCATGTTATTTTGATTACTGTTATGTGTTAACTTCGATGTAATTCCTTCAATTTTTCGTCTTATATTTTCGTCCACGTTGTTGCATTCACTATTTGTATTTCTCATTTTGCTCGAATTTCGTTTTACTTTCGTTTAAATCATCATCAACGTTATTTTGCCCATAGTGTAACAAGAATTTATGTTTTAAATGTTTCTATGACTATTGACATACAAAAAGATGTTCATCTTATAACGAACAATACATTCTGAACACCATTTCACACTCAATGTAAACAGATTATTTCGTCTTTTGTTTTCTAAAACATGGATCTGTATTTTCAGATTTTAAACATGATGATAGATAAATAAAAATAATTAAATTCACATGCACAAAGATTCCAAGAGGGAAAAATAAGAGAAATTTAAGAAGTTACAACGTTGATGCAAATAACGTGACAAAGGAATCAAATAAAAGAAATGGGGTATAAACCAATCAATTGAACAAAAATAGTGATTAAAATCATTTCGACCATTTAAAAATAAAAACTTTAAAGTGCTTGACAAGTAGCAAACCTACAACCTTTTCCATTTGTACTCAGTGGCTTAACAACTACGCAATACAACCCGTCTAACAATTGTTTCTATTTTTAGATCTATAAATCATCACACAAAATTTCAAAATATATTTTCGTTGGTTACTTGCAAACGGAGGCCCACCAGGGTGAAAGTCTGCTGAGTGTAATTCCTTAGACCATAACCTACATCACCGTACAAATCGTTTTAAAAAGTCGATCCTACAGCTGGAGACCTCTGGTTGTTAGTCCCTTAGCCGTGAATAACCTCACTGGCCACAACGCACTGGCTTATTTTATAATAGGCTCATACCCAGCGAAGTAGTGGTAATAAGTGACCATTCATGATCTCACAATCCCGACTCACAGTTGGCAATGAAGAAAAATTGCATATTTCACGATTCCTCAAACACCAGTTGCTGTTGAGTATAGAGACACTGCTCCTGACATCCAATAAGCACAAATAGGTTCTTGGTTGAGAGTCACTGCTTCCACGTTATTACAGTCTCTCGTTAGGACTTCAGTTCGTTTTCCTCCGACGTCAGCCACCCGCCACTACATCAACCAAATCAGCAAAGTTAACACGTTTCTCTGAAAATAATACTTTTGAATGGTAATCTGGGCGCATCCCTTCTAAGACGTTTTTTAAAACATCGACATCTATGACCTGAACAGAGCCACACTGGCCATTAACATTTGTTGTACATACTATACCAAAGTCTCGCTACACCCCTGCGCAACAAAGAAATGCTTACTGATTAAGTCACTCCTAACCCTACTTGATAGTCTTTCCCAAAAAATCATTTCTCGTAATTCTCCCCAAGTACCATGATCACAGAAAATGGCACCAATTTTCTCTTCAAATAACTATGAGAAAAGGGTTACAAAAATACTGTATGGCTTGGTTTTCAAGGTAACAGAAACCTGCAACAATCTATTTCTTGAACATTCTCGATTGAGAGACCATCAGCACCATTGAACCTCAGCATAACTGAGTTGGGTAACTTAGCAAAGTGGTGCGCTATACACTCACTAACACCCTATCTTACCCACCGTCAACCTTATCCACACTCTCATGAGAGAGAGAGAGAGTGACCTCCTCATTATCATCAAATGACGTGGCGTCCCACTCTGATGCATTCAACGTCATACGTAATTCTATTCTACAATTCATTAATATTGGCAGCCTGTTACCGATTAGTATCAATTACTTTCACGTCTTGAATATGGTTATTCCGATGGATAATTTGCAATTGTACTCGATATATATGTGCTCACAATGGATTACTACATTCAAAAAACGGATAATTTTTCCCTGCGCTCGAAAGAGAGGCGGCAGAAACAGGTCGTGCGTCCTCACCACACCAACATTGCCCCTAGTGACTTTCAATAGATACGCCTATGCCCCGCACAGGCAAGTGCCCAGCTCAGCGACTCATCCCTTTTCCGACTGACAATGTATCCGGAGCTCATACTGCAGGTGCTCCATCCCTAAATACGTTGTCCCCAGGACACTTTACTCCATAGTACACCAAAGTCTCGCTACACCCCTCCATAAGAAAGAAATACTGACTAATTAAGTCACTCCTAACCCTAGGTAGTAGTCTCTCCCACACCTAAAACATACGAAACATATAGACTCTGCCTACATATATTACGAGGGTTGCCCAGAAAGTAATGCACTGCATTTTTTGTCTCAGCCGAAAACAATGCTACGAACGCGAAACGTTATGTATGTATTATTTGATGTCTCCTGAGTGAGCACGCCAAGTTTCCGTCACTTCCGAAAGATAGCGTAGCTGCAGGACACTTTCAAAATTGCGTCTGTACGTGATGTACGTTTGAAGCAATGTGCCTTCATTGAATCTGTCATTGCAGAGAAAGAAACTGTGTGAAATATTCACAAACTGTTCTGCAAAGTCTATGGAGCATCCGCTGTTGACAGAAGTACAGTTAGTCTCTGGACACTAGGGGTGAGACTACCAGAAGGCGGTTCGGCGGAGCTCCACGATTTGCAGCGGTCGTGGAGATCATCCACGGATGTCACACCTGGCATTTTGTGTCGAGATAATGTTATCATTCACGAGGACAGACTTTCGTGGAAGATATTTTGAGGACAATGACGACATGATTCACACAGTGAAGCACTGGCTCCGCCACCAGGACAAGGATTGGTACCGACACGGCATACACGTTATTGTTTCGCACTGGAGGAAGGCCATAGAGTGGGATAAAGGTTACGTGGAACAATAGGGTGTGTAGATAAAACACCATTCTTTAGTATGTGTAATTCTCATTATGTTAGAGATGGAAGTATAGAAGGAAAAAAAAAAATGCTCTGCATTACTTTCAGGGCGACCCTCGTACAAATTTGTATATTTTTATGTCCTTTTACTAAAAATATTGTCACGAAAGATGCGTAACTGAATTTTTTTAATTTTCCCAGCTCTCAGAGAACCATGTTCTGCTACCACTGAAAAGCCCAGTGAGGTAAGTGCTTGGGAAGCAGTAAGGTTAGGTCATCAAATAAACATCAATAGCTAAATAACAATTTTAATAAAATAAGCCATCATAGCAGTGATTAAGTAACAAAATGGAAATGATTACCCCCAAAAGTTTACAATGCTATTACAAATACCAGCAGGTTGGTGAGCAGGCACCAATTCACAGCACTAGATGTGCCAGACAAATAGCACGGTCGCTGGTACTTCTAAAACATAAAAATACAATAGCTTTAAAAAATCCACGATAACATTTTACAAAAGCGGGTGGCTCTTCGAAGTTCCACAGGATTACACATTGCCTTGCCCACACCCAGAAATCTATTTAAAATAATGTTTCACGTTAGTAATAAATAATTTAAACCTCACAAAAAAACAATCGTTCTTGTATCTAACACCAATAGCTATTAACTCTTGAATAATGAACCGACAACGATCAGTCCTGGAAAACCTGGTACAAATGCAATACAGCTGGGTTGAAACTTGCAAGAAAAAGTGTTCATAAAAGAAGCCTAATCGAATAGTACCAACCAAAGGTACAGCTTCGACTAGAACAAGTTGTAATACTCACATAATAAAAAATCTTAAAACCGGACGCATTCAAAAAAAAAGTTCAGGCCCTCCTCAAATTTGCTCTCCGCGACACCCCGCTACTCAAACGAATATGTGGCCAATTTAAACCTAAGGCAAATAACTTAATTCTGATCCATGATGAGAGGAAGAAATTTATGGGCAGGAGCAACTCCAAACAATAAAAATCAACTCCTTTCAAGTCTGTCGGTGCCAATATCATTCATCAAATAAGAAACCGATTGCATACCAATAGTGAATGGAGTTCTGGAAAAATACCATTAATCAAGACTGCACTCTATGTTAAGGTCAGCACTGCAGTGCAAGCACACAACAGGTAAAGTTTCGTACAACGATCGAGAGTGGTAAAGGAAAGTGAGAAAGAGGGTGTAAAGTGGCAGACAATGGGTTTTCTGTTGGATTGTGTTGTATGAAGTGCCAAAGCCTTTCTGTAAATGAATGGCTCATTGAAGCACCGCATATATGTGGATTTTAGGATAATCTCCGTGACCTTACACCAGCAGCATCAGCGAGTGTTGTCGATATTAACCCCGCGCGTATAATAAATTTCTGGTCCCGTCGCCGCGGTTACTGTAACACGATGTACAATGGCTGTCATAACGCACGGACTACACGGTCGGGGCTGTACTCAGCATAAAAACCAGACTGTGAAGGCAACGCTACACCGATAACATGATCATCCATAACGGCCACGTGAGCGCAACACAAACGACCACGATATTTAGATGCTTGCTGGTTCCTATGTTGTTTCTCTCCCGTGTAGTTCTGATTCATCAGTTATGGAATGGAGTGAAATGGTGAAGAAAAAAACACTATTATCATTGGAAACATGTGAATAAATATTTTCAAAATGATGGAGCTGTGGGCGGAACTGTACAGGTAAAACAGAAATGTCAAATGTTTCATCATTGATTCCTCCTTTTGTCTTTTATTTTTTATTTTTTTTATTACTAGCTGTGGGCGACCAGTTTCTATTAGCGTCCGTATTTGCTCGACAGAGAGCCCCGGCAAACTTTTTCCACGATCGACGAACAAATGGACAAAGAGGGAACTGAACTCCTGCGTCTCTCTCAGAAGGTCTAGGAAACCATTTTATTGAAACTTCCCGAAGAAATCTTGGTGTGTACTAAGAGCATTCCGCAAGAAGACGTAGGAGTTGTTATAAAGTAACATATCCGACATGTAACAGACATTTCACTGTCAAATAGTTATAAAATAATGCAATTAGAAGAGAAACTCATGTCTGTCATGAACGGGGGACTGGCACCTGAGCGATATCAGAACTTAGCATGATAACACATTTCTTCAATTTTTCTAGTTAATATTCTGTCCAGTTAACTAAGAGTTAGAAAGACACATTCGTACTTAAATCAGTGACCCTCTTGGAACTTTGCGCTATATTTGAAAGAATGTGAAATGAGGAGTGTTTTGTTAAACAGTTACTGCGTCATTACCAAAAATCAAATCAACGCTTGATCTAACATTTCAGTCTAATGTAATTATGGAATTTTTACAGACCATTACATTTCAATTGCTGAGTTATATTTGAGTTTATATGTGATAACAATTTCGGAAAAAAAGTATTCAGTAAATATTAACAAATATTGAAACCTCGCCTTAGAAAAAAATTATGAACTACTGTGTTGGTAAACCCCTTACGTTATTTGATTTTCAAACAGCTGAGCAAAACTGAACGTACTCAGACATTTCTCTCTTTACTTATTCTGATCATCACTAAACTGACACACAATACTTTTAGCGCAACGCAATCTGACTTTCAATATTCCCTACAAAAGAATGGCCATGACTAACAATAACCTATACCTTTCATGAATTACTTACCTCACAAAAATCTTCGTTACTCGAACTACTGCAATACAGCGAGCGCCAATCTAACTGCTGTAGGCACTAACTACTGATAGGCACAGTTAGCAAATGAAAGATTTTGGTAGAGAACAAACAATGTATTTACCTTAATAGTATTCAAAAGTCATTATATATATATATCAGTTCATGACATCCAGTCTTACAGATTTCGTTTTTCTGACGGACACACGTCCAGATCGTACGCTCTCAAAACTCTGCCATCTCTCTCCCCACATCCACCACTGCTAACGGATCACCTCCAACTGCACGCTACATGCTGTTCACATCCAACTGCCAAATACTACAATAGCGAATATTCCAACAATGCCAACCAGCCACAGACTGCACACAGCACAGCCAGTCATTTTCATACAGAGCGCTACGTTACGTTACCAACATAAAACCTAAACAGCCTACTTACAATATATAGCATTTTAAGGAATTATATTTGTCCAAAAACTATTCTAACGTAAACAATAAGCTTCACACACCAGCAGTTAACCTTTTGCTGTCTGTTATCTCTCATAAATTATCACTTTGGATCTTAATGACATAAAAATTATTTCTTGTTTTGAGGTCCCGTGACTCAGGCGATAGAAACGTAACCTTTATGGCAAGGCCGGCCACGGTGTGCCAGACTTCATACTTGTAGCGTGTGTGGCTCGCGAGAGGTCAACACCCTCCCTGTCTCGATATTGCTCGTCCCTTCCCGGAAGCACTCGCTGCTGCTACAATGGCAGATTATCAAGATTAAACTGAGTTTGAACGTGGTGTTATAGTCGGCGCACGAGCGATGGGACTTAGCATCTCTGAGGTTGCGATAAAGTGGGGATGTTCCCGTACGACCATTTCACGAGTGTATAGTGAATATCAGGAATCCGGTAAAACATCGATTCTCCGACATCGCTGCGGTCGGAAAAAGATCCTCCAAGAATGGGAGCAAGGACGACTGAAGAGAATCGTTCAACGCGACGGATGTGCAACCCTTCCGCAAATCGCTGCAGATTTCAATGCTGGGTCATCAACGTCAGCGTGCGCACTATTCAGAGAAACATCATCGACATGGGCTTTCAGCTCCGAAAGCCCACTCGTGTACTCTTGAAGACTGCAGGACACAAAGCTTTGCGCCTCGCGTGGACCCGAAAACACCGACATTGGGCTGCTGATGACTGGAAACGTTTTGACTCGTCGGACGAGTCTCGTTTCAAATTGTATCGAGCAGATGGACTTGTACGTGTATAGAGATAACCACATGATTCCATGGACCCTGCATGTCGGCAGGGTACTGTTCAAGCTGGTGGAGGCTCTGTTATAGTGTGGGGCGTGTGCAGTTGGAGTGATCAGGGACCCCTGATGCGTCTAGATACGACTCTGAAGGTGACTAATATGTAAGCATCCTGACTGATCACCTGCATCCATTCATGTCAATTGTGCATTCCGACGGACTTGGGCAATTCCAGCAGGACAATGCGACACTCCACACGTCCAGAATTGCTACAGAATGGCTCCAAGGACATTCTTCTGAGTTCTAACACATACGGTGGCCACCAGACACCCCAGACATGAACATCATTGAGTATATCTTGGATGCCTTGCACGTACTGTTCAGAAGTGATCTCCACCCCATCGTACTCTTACAGACTTACGAACAGCTATCAGGATTCATGGTATCAGTTGCCTCCAGCACTACATTAGTTGAGTCCACGTCACGTCGTGTTGCGGCACTTCTGGGTGCTCGCGAGGACTCTACTAGACATTACACAGGACGGCGAGGGATAGCCGCATGGTCTGGGGCGCCTTGCCACAGTTCGCGCGTCTGCCCCCATAGGTGGTCCGAGTCCTCCCTCGGGCTTGGGTGTGTGTGTTTTCCTTAGTGTAAGTTAGCTTAAGCTAGATTAAGTGGTGTGTAAGCCTAGGGACCGATGACCTCGTCAGTTCGGCCCCGTAGGAACTCACCAAAAGTTTTCAAATTATTACATTAGTCAGACTTAGCAGTGTATATTATACAGTCGCAAAAGCGACGGATACTCCCTATTTTCTTTGAAACTGCATTACAACACCGTGCAGATGGAATTTAAAGATTTAGTTGAGAATGAAAGAGGAAACAACTACAACGATCGACAGTAAGGATTGATTTTTCTGTACAGCAACATGCACATTGTTCTAATTTTTAAGGCATTGGGCACGTGAACAAATTGTTGGTACGAATAGTAAAATTTCTAAAGTTACACATATTATTCTACAGTCAGTTGCAACAGCTTTCGATGGAACTGAACGAAAAGTATGGTGACTTTATCTATATTACAATAAAGAGCGTTGATGAAGTCAAAGGCCAGGCCTGGAACTAGTTTTCAATTTAAAACTGGCTATTGTTGAAATTATGAAGGAGAAAGGACTGCAAGAACGAAAATTAGAGCATCCGAAGTGGACAGCATACCATGAATTTAGAATGGACTTGACTGCATACTGCCCACAGTAAAACACTTCAAAGTCACAAACAACTTGCTTCTGATATGATGGGGGACGCATCCAAAATGAAAATCGCGCTGTAGAAGTGACACATTCTGACAAAAATAGTCCAGTTCCCTAAGGTCATTGGCGTTAAAGGAAGCTCGAAGTTTGAAGAATTCATTGTGTCATTGAAAAAATTACAAGGGTAGTTCCCTAAACGTCTTGAAGACACTGGCATCCTTACATCTGTTTCCGAGATGTTTACGCGACCGTTTCTCATTTCAGATGAAAGTGCCCACGTGCATGTGGAGATGTAATTGACTGATCTGCAAAGTAATTCTCGTTTCAAAGACAAATCTCTTTAAGGTTAAAACTGCTGCTTGGTTGATTTGGGGGAGGGGACTAAACATCGAGGTCATCAGTCCCATCAGACTATGGAAGGATGGGGAAGGAAGTTGGCCGTGTCCTTTCAGAGAAACCACCCTGGTATTTGCCTGAAGCGATTTAGGGAAATCACGGAGAACCTAAATCAAGATGGCCGAAAGTTCCGTCCTCTCGAATGCGAGTTCAGTGCGCTGACCACTGCGCCATCTCACACGTTAAAACTTTCCAATACATTTACATTGCTTTCCTCAGGCAGTTGCCACGTCTCCAAAAAAACGTTGCAAAAGTACTACAAAATTTCGACCAACAAATGTGTGTGACAGACATTCTTTCTATCGTGGAACTAAGTAAGTCACGATTAAGTGGCCACCAGTGTGCGGAAAGCTGTGAAATTGTCTGCATCTGTCCATATGCCGACAGTTTGTATCAGATAAAAATTAGTAGTAGTAGTAACTTTATTCATCCGTAGATCTCTTTTTACAAGGATATAGTACATGTAAAAGAATTTACAAATTTAGATCATTTTAAAATACGCTAATAAATATACACATATATTTACAGACTTCTAGTTAGAGACAATCATTAGATTTATTCCTGGTATACAATACTTTTTTTACAAATAACTTATTAAATAATGTAATGCCACATTGTTCACTCATATGTCAGTACCAGTTACTGCACACACTATGCACACACTGTTTCATAACACTTCACTCAGTACACATACACACACACCCACACACACACACACACACACACACACACAGAGAGAGAGAGAGAGAGAGAGAGAGACACTCACACACACACACACACACACACACACACACACACACACTGGTGATCTCTGGGCCATTTTCTGTACCGCCACTTCCCATTTGCTGTCCTGAAAAACTTAGTCAGCATCCCTCCATAATGAGTGAGATGTTGAGCTCAGAAAGAGGAAGAGGTGTTAGTATTGTGCCGTGCATAGTTTGGAGGTAATTATTTCTAGAAAAGAAAAAAAGAAGGAGAAAACATAAAGTGAACATGTTATGTGTAATGTTGGATATTTTATAATCATTATTATTACTATTTATTTGTATAACATTTTTTTAATCAAACTCATACTCTGTTTTAGCTAAGTAATCCTTCAATGTATAAAATGCATTGCATAACAGGTACTTTTTAGCTGCCTTTTTAACTAAGTGTATTTTGGCAATTTCTTTAATCTCTTTTGGTAATTTGTTGTACAGTTTTATTCCTTGGTAGAAAATGCTGTTTTCAGTTTTATGTTTACTTTTTCTTGGTAAGTGTAAGTTGAGTCTATCTTTCGTTGCATGTTCATGGACAGAGCTGTTTGTGCAGTAATTACCAATGTTATTTTTGATGTGTACAACTAATTGGAAAATGTATTCACATGGAACAGTTAAAATCCCCAGTGTTCTGAACAGATCTTTACAATGAGGTCGACTAGTATTTTTGGTTATTATTCTTATGGCTCTTTTCTGGAGTTTGAAAATTGTGTTCATATTTTCTGCATTTGTACCCCAAAAGAAGAAGGCCATAGCTAAGAATTGAGTGTACATATGAATAATATGTAACTGAAAGACACTGCATGTTAAACACTGGTGATAGAATTCTAAGGGCAGAACATGCTGATGACATTCTGTTTGCTAGTACTTTTGTGTGTTCACACCACTTAAATTGAGAATGAATATTCATTCCTAGAAATCTTGCATTTGTTACACAGTCTATAGAGGTGCCATCTACATTTAATTTAACATTTTCATTTTTCCTCTTCAACCTGAAATTCATGGCATTAGTTTTCTTTGTGTTCTATGTCACTTTATTACTTATTGACCAATCATAAACTTCCTTGAGAGTTTCATTTGCTTTCTCTTTCAAGGAGTTCTCTTGTTTTCCCAGTGACTATAATATTGCTGTCATTACCGAAGAGGATTTTTTCACTGGGAAAGTCATTGATGTATGTCAGGATCAGTATTAGTCTTAATACGCTACGTTGTGGAACCCCTATATTAATGTATTTTGGTTCTGATAAGTGTTTTACTAAGTGTTTGGATCTATTTGAAGTATGTGTTATCTCTACTCTTTGCACCCTATTTGTTAGGTATGATTGAAACCAGTCATTAACTACCCCTCTTATTCCAAATGCATCTAATTTATTTAATAGAATCTTGTGGTCGACTGTATCAAAAACCTTAGAAAGATCCAAAAATATGCCTGTGACACACTCATCTTTATCAAGAGCATCAAGTACAACTTTTGTGAGTCCAACTATGGCTGACTCCATGTGTTTTCCACTTATGAAACGAAACTGTGATTGGCTTAAATTATTGTATTTATTCAGGTAATTCATTAATCTGTCTTTCATAATTGCTTCAATTTTTTGTGAGTTTGCTGACAGCAGGGAAATGGGCTGATAATTTTCTATGTCTTCTGCATTAACTTTCTTAAGCAAAGGTACAACTCTTACCTGTCTTAACTGCTCTGGAAATGTCCCTGATGTGAAGGATTAATTTATTATATTTTTTAAGAGGCCTTGTGTAATCCCTATGCATTGCTTCAGTACACACACTGGTACTTCATCTAAGCCTACTGAGTTGGTATTTTTTAGTTTTTGAATTGTTTTACTGACTTCATTCCCTGTGGTTGGAAGTAACATAATTGTATTTAGTGCAACATTATTTATGTATGTTATATTTGTTTGGGGGAATTTTTGCTGTAACTTTTCTGAAATACTTGAAAAATTATCATTTACATAGTTTGCTAAGTGCTGTGGATCATTTATTACTTTATCCCCCTCCCTTAGCAGTATGTTATTCTGCTTTTGTTTGCCCATTTCCTTTTTTTATAACATCCCAGACTGCTTTGCTTTTATTCTCTGCATTATATATTATTTTGTCATTAAATGACTTTTTTGCAGCAATCAGCACCTTCCTATAGATCTTTTTGTATCTATGATAGAAATTTAAGAATTCTGGATCATTGCGAATCTTATTCATAGAACTGAGGTGTTTAAGTGTTTAGGAGGACTTCTTAATACCTGCTGTTATCCATTTGTCTTTGTGAGATGTTGATACAGACATGCAAACTTTTGGAAATGCCTTTCCAAAGTTCAATTTAAACAATGTGGGGAATTTAGAGAATTTCATAATCACATTGGTCTCCTTATACACTTAATCCCAGCTTTGCTTTTCTAGGTCTTTTAAAAAAATCTTTTATTTTGATTTCTGATAGATGCCATTTGTAGGCTTGTAGTTTATGGAATGATTCGATGCTTTAATTACTGTTGTTATTTGACAGAGATGGTCTGATAGTCCAAGATATTTACAGCTACATCACATTTTTCCCTGTCCGTATTTGTGGCCACATGGTCAATTACTAATGAAGTCGTTGTGGTAACCCTTGTTGCACTTTTGACCAATAGAGACATGTCAAAACTTTGAAAGATGTTTATGAAGGTGTTGTTGGATTCATTTATGATGTTAGTGTTGATGTTAATGCTCCCACACAGAATTATGTTGACCTTTGTACTTGAAACTTTATTTAGAACTTCTGTTAACTTATTGAAAAAAGTGTCCACACTACCACTGGGAGATCTATACACACACAAAATGAATAATTTCTTGGTGATATCAAGCCCTCTTAATTCAATAGCGGATATTGCAAAGTGTTTCTCTTCACTTACGGTAATGAAGTCATGTCTTGATTTGAACTGTGTTCCTTTTCTGATATAAATGCATGATCCTCCAACCCTTAAAGTAGTTCTGCAGTGAGAGTTTGCCTTTTAATACAATGATAATACTACATGTTGGATTTCTGTGTGTCTACACCAGTGCTCAGAATACAAACTACTGTGGATTTCAAAGATTGGAGCTCAACTTCTAATAGTTGTTTTTTATTTTTTACTGATTGCATGTTTTGATGGAGGATTGTTAAGTCTGTGAAATTCCCCATGTTACTCTTTCCAATGGTTTGTTTTTCTTTGTGACATCTGGTATATGTGATGTTTAGGTGTTAAAATCTGTCTTGTGAGTAATTGTTTCAGTATTTTTTACTGTGCTGGAAATACTCTTTAGGCAGAGGAACCTGTTGTCTGGATTTATCCTAAAAAAGACCTCCTTTTCCTACCTATGACAAAAGGTATTTGACCATGTGTGGCACGAGATCCACCCCCTATACTTTCATGAATCAGCTGTACCAATCTTCCCTACCCAGTCCTGTTTAGGTGTAGGCCATGCCTAGTGAAACCCCATCTGTTGATAGACCTGACGGGCACCAGAGAAATATGGGCAAAGTTCGCTGTCCTCAGAACCATCCCTGATCCCACATTGATTCGCCTCACAGCTCCATCAAGGTGTGGTCGATCATGACGCTGGAACAGCTCAACAAAGTGTACAATTGGTGCCATGAGTCAGGGAAGCTATTTTGTCATATGCCCCATGCCTGTCCAAACTGTTTCCCGCCCCACTCACTATCACTACATGGTCCTCTTTTGTAAAGTCCTTACATAAAGACCCTAGGTCCTCTATCACATGCCTTAGCCCTGCATTTGGCTTGAAGATACTGGTGGCCTGGTACGCTGCCCCTAAGCTTTCCTGTAACTGAGGGCCTACACCTAGCCCATGGCTACTATGTAGCAGCAGCATTTTCTTCTTCCTAACACTTTGTACATCCTTAGGCTTCTTGGCCTCAGTAGAAGGGTGCTGCACATTTCCTGCTCCTCATTCTACCCGAGGCTCTTCTCCACTTAACTCTGGCAGTAGTAGATACCCATTTTTTGTGTTGATGATAAAACTGCCAGATCACGTTCTCTTTCTTCCTATCCTCCTACCAGCTGCCAGTTCCCAACCACCCTCTTCCCCTCTATCTCCCTTCATCCTTATGAGTTCCTTCCTTGCTTATGTCTTCAGCACCTCAAAAAATAATGTAGTAACATTGAAAATTTGTTTGTGATCTGTTGCTGAGAAATGTTGAATATAAAATCATTTTGTACACAGTGCGACTGTTTTGCCACTTACATGCTGTGCGTTCACAGTGTCTGCATTGTCAAACTCAGACACAGTGGCCTGGCACTGGGGATAACCTGCCAGCCACACTGATCCCTGTGGCACTCGGGCCAGGGCACGATCCGCGAGCTGAATTCTTGGTCACTCTTGCCTTATGGGATTATTTTGTTGTCCTGTCTCTCAAGAGCGCTACAGAGGACTTATAAACAGCAACGACCATATACAAGATCACAACCCGAAACACACCCTACACCACAACATGATGCATGGGACAACAGAGATTCAAACACTGATATGGAAACAGATGAACACATAAACACAGACAATGACATTGGGAGAGGACAAGTTACCCTCTCTCTTGTTTTTTGCATACAGAAAATTATTAAAGATTTTGTTACAACCTGACACACCCTCAGCAAGACTCTAGAAAGTTAACGGCCTTAGCAGACATTGGTGGAGCCTGGTAGGGTGCTAAAACCATGAAGTGTTTTTATGATCCTTAGCTCATAGAAACGGTTTGTTGGGAGTTGAAATCAATTGGCGGTGAGCCCATCCCTTAGTAAATCTTGCCGGAGAGGCCCACAGCCACACAGGGCAGACAGGGCACCCCCTCATTGACACAGGACTCCAGCAGAACAATGCCGCGATACCTGCTGCGGCACCAGCAGAAGCCTGGGCTGGGGTGACAGTCTAAAGGAACACACCTACACAGTGGAGTCGTAAACCAGGAATTATATGCAAAGACACAACTAATAAAAATTCATCTGTTTTTGTGTTCTCTGATACTGCAAATGGGCCAGTGAACCACTTTATCTGGCCACCTCAAATGTATAAGAAAAATCTATCATCTGAGAAACGTTTAGAGATAGAATCATTATTACACCTCATAGCAAGGACTAACAAACTCCAAGGCACAGACGATTTAGATAAAGATCTTTGAGATTGTATCTGTTCACTTGTTGCTGTGGAACGAGACATGTATTTGGAGTCAATCATCTCTTCCCCCTCTGCGAAAACTTAAAAAAGCCAGTAATTGGCGGTTCCTTTTTTTTTCAGAGATGCAGGTTTCTTAACACTTGCCCTGGTTCGACACGAGTTTGTGCTGTTGTGTGGAAGGGAAGACTTAGCGCCTCTAGAGCCCTGTGATTGGCTCAAGACGGCGTGAAGGTGGTGTAGTTTGTGCACTTTGCAGGAAAACGGAATTTTTTTTCTGGAGAGGTGCGTAGCACTCAGGTGTGGGACTTTGGCCTGGTAAGCACTTCTGGTCAAAGCTGTGGCTTGTGTGTTTGGTACTTGGTACCTGCCCTGAGAGTGACTTCACTTGCAGGTAGTTTAGACTGGGAAACCTACGGTGAAGTTCTTACTGTACTGACAGTGTGACTTGAAATGTCTCGGACTACTCGTTTGCGGAAGGCACACTTACCCGTTTTTGGTTTGTCAGTCTTGACGTTTGGTATCCTTGTGTGCTCTGTCGTATAAGTGAGCTAAATTGGTCCTTGGTACGACCAGCGAATGGGTGTGTCACACACTGAAATCTACCGTTATTTCAGGGCTCTGGTAGAGAGTAGATTCCGATCCGTCTGTCTGATCGTTAAACCGCGAGATTTTTTATTTCTTTCGTGGCCGCGATCGATTCACTGGTGCCGCCTCCACGTCTCACCGCGGCACACATCTCACCAGCTGCAAGTTACGTCACCGCACGAAGTACACAGGGTAACATACAGCCGCTCCGGCATTTTCAGGGCGTACAGATCTCAATCGTCACTTGCTCTCAGCTGCACCTATGTAGTCAAACTTCAGTAGATCTGATCAATCAAAGTCTGTTCAGCGTCAGATCAATTCAGCTTTCATTATCCACATTTTTAGGGCCAGACTAATTGACTCACTGTTCACCTAGTTAAACTCACTCTGCCACCCAGGATCCACCCAATGTAGTCTTAAATCACCTGAAAGTTGCTTACGTTATTCAATTAATATCTCGTTTAGCATAATTTATGTCTGTTTTAGGAATATAAATGTTGTTAGTAACTAAATTTTGCCTGCATTCTGAATCATTTAAATAGTCCCACCAGAGTTACCCTTCAACATGAACACTCCAGTATCACCAGTAGTAGCAGAACACACGACCACAACAATACTACAAGTAATACAAACATGGAACATAGAATAAGTTAGTAATAGAAATAAAGCAACGAATTTTCCTGTTAGTACAAGTAAAACAAGCAATTAATTAGTTCTTTGGATAGTTATTTTCAAACATGTAAATGTGTAATTTGTTATATGTATAAGATGGAAACTGTAAAGCATGTGAACGTTATAAAATTGTGCGTAAACGCGCATATGCAGTGTAGCAAGACGTAAATACCCATAACACAAGCGCACAACATAGACAAGAAGCGCCCTTTGGGGAGACGACGCTCGAGGTCCCCTCCCAGGGCTTCGCTCCCGCTTACGGCGAGCTTTAATGGGGGAAGCAATTGTAGCAACTAAGAGTACTGTCATACCTTAAACACAAAACTTCATACATATAGTGGCAACTATAGTAGAATAGAACATGCTAATTCAGGTGTGACAGACTCGAAATGTTTACCGCAGCCCTCCCACTTGCAACGGCTTGATAAAGGGACCGGTTTTGCTACTTAAATCTTTACTTTCGTGTATTATTTTCTTTTTAAGAATGTAGTAATTTTTACCAATTGTAGTCCCGATTCTGTGGTTTTTGTTTTGTTTCTCTTTTTTAATCAACAATTTAATTATATAAAAAAACAAGAAAAGTACTAAAATCCTGAAAATTGTCTAGTTTGTAGTAGAAAACGACCCACTATAGCTGCCAAAGTGGTGGGTCAATCTGTAATGTCAATAAATAAATAAATGTCAGTCTGTCTGTCTGTCTCTCTCCGATTTTTCAAGCCAGTTTTCCTCGGGAAAGGGTACAGGTATCAAGCTGAAAGTTTTGTGACATGATAATGTCTACGGTCCCTGGGCGATGCGAAAAAGTGAAGCTTCTAAGTCAATGCTTTCAAAAGATACGGTCATTTATGCCACGTATCACGTATTTGGAAGTCTCAAATTCACTCAATCTTCGTTGAACTAGATTCGTGAAATTTGTAAAGAAACAAAGTTCCACTGTACAAGTAAAGGAAAAGAAATCAGAAAACTGTTAATTTGCAATTACATCGTTGTATTGTATTGTACTGTGTTGAGCTAGGGGACCTAGAAACGATGGAGAGGCTTCGTTCCCGCCGTAGCCCTCAGTGGTTAAAAACCACACAAAAGGTTTACAGCAGTCCAGTCACCCCACCGCCGCCCCACACCGAAGCCAGGGTTGTTGTGCGGTTCGGCGCCCAGTAGATCCCCCCCTCCCCACCCCCCACCCCTGCCACCACCTCGGCCCCTCGGGAACGTCTCACACCAGACGAGTGTAACCCCTACGTTTGCGTCGTAGAGTAATGGTGGTGTGTGCGTACGTGGAGGCAGTGTTTCCGCAGCAATCGCCGACATAGTGTAGCTGAACCGGAGTAAGGGGAATCAGATGGCTTTCACCGAGGCATATTCTAAAACCGCCTTAAAAAACCTTCCCACGGTCTGGCTGGCACATCGGACCTCGACTCTAATACGCAGGGAGGATTCGTGCCGAGGGCGGGCACGCCTTCCCGCCCGGAAAGCAGTGTGTCAGACCGCACGGCTAACCGGGCGGGCAACTACATCTTACGAAAATAATGTAGTTCGTTAACCGACTAGAAACTTGAACTTAAATCATTCTCGAAAGTCTTGGAATGTCGGTAACAAGCAAAAATCCTAGAGAGTCTTGATTCCTCGGTGGATGAACTGTCTGTACACTTGATTACGTTTGCATGGAACTATCAACCCTACTCGCGCCGGTCAGTTTTCTCAATATCCATTGATTTTACTTTTTCAACTTCCCTGCTTCACAAATACTAGAAACCGGTAGTCTTTAAAAGAGAAGAATGGCATTTCTATAGTATTAAACGGCGTATCGTTAAATTACTGTTTGTTACCCCAGACATAGTGTCCAAACTTATTTATTTTTAGGTTCAGTGTGGACGTTCCTCATCGAAGAATGCTAAAGACATCGAATGAATATTCCTCTGACGGTTTCTCGAACCGTAAACTGCTAGACACGATTCAACTGGAACAAGGGTGTTACAGCAGGGCCGTAAGCCGCGAGTCGCGTTTCTCTCCTACGCGCCGGAGCGGGCCGTCTTCCACTGCTTCTGTTGGAACGCTCCACCTGTCTTCGTGGAAGACAGCCGGGCTAGGCTGTCGTGCGCTCTACCGTGGCCAGTCATCGCCCGACCGCTCGCCTTTTGCGGTCTCCTGATACGGAAGGCAGGCGAATCAGATTCTCAAAGGCAGCGTAGGCTGTCAGGTGAGACGCAAGAAATTCCCTCAGCGCCTTCCCGTCGGTTTTCTCTGGAGTCCAGTTTATGGAACGACTCGACCGCTGTTCTCAGAGTTACGATTTTTCTGTAAATGCTTTACACGAGTTTGACTGACTTAAATGCTTAGCCGTTTCGTTAGTAGCTGCACCTCAATTTATTTCCGCGATCATGCGCCTGAGAACATCCTGATGCAAAGAGGTTGAACTATGTATGAGAAACGTGATGTAAAAATTCTTCAAGTTGGACATTATTCTTCGCACTAACTAATATGTACAGCGCATGTCCTGTAGTTAAATTTATCACTTTAGGGAACCGACTGCATTTCTTGTTGTACTGCTGTTATTCTATCGGTGGAGAATACTTTGTTTAAGCAAGAATAAGGGAGCCAGTGAATCAGAAAACCTTGATCCCTTGTATTGATGAACTGCATCTGACAGCAGTGTCGCTTTCGCGCACAGGGCTGAAATATTGCAATTTAAGCTTAACGCGCTGCAAGAATAATAATAAGTACAAGAGGGTTTTCCCTCACACTCTAGTACTTGTGTATGTAGATCAAAATTCTAGGTATCAAAAAAGAAAAGACATCGAAACTGCTCGAAGCGAATATAGCAGCAATCTGTAGTAAGACTTTCTTTTTATAATTTATACTCAATTACGCTGTGGTACTCGCCTTTCTCCGTCATCATATTTATCAATCGTCTCTCATACAGCGAATAGTTCCTCGTGATTAGAGAAGAACGTAGGTTTCTGCTGTTTACAGAACGTCCTCAAAGCCCCTTTCTTCCATTATCCTAGAGCATATTCTAATTTCGCGCATTATGTAGTTCCCGAAAGAAAAGAAAATTCTCGCAGAGAATCAGCATCGGTTTAGGAAACATCACTAGTGAAACAGAAGAAGGAGACGAATTGGTAGACTGTTTCTTCCTAGATTTCCGCAAGGTTCTCTTCGACACTGCACGCTTTTGTCGTATCATGACACAATCACTATCGACGCTGGTTGGTCGGGAGGATCTGCAGAATCACTTAGTATTTTCAATTGCTGTATTCATCGATAATTCTTAAGAAGTAGTCTCGAAAGAACTGCGACAGACACCCGAACAACAGGGAACTGACATGCGTTGATACTATGAAATAGTGCGTTGATAATGGCTACGCTCTAGCCGTAATCTGGATTTGCCAAATAAAACCTGCAAAAGAAGGACGTCTGATTGTTGTGCTCTGTCATTTGTAATTCTTAAGGATTGTGCATAAATGCATGAGAATATTTATAGCACATGGAAAGGACATGCTCCCATTCAGTTGTATAATCACTGATAACTTCTGGAGACTGGCAAATCGCTTACCCTCCAGGAATGACACTAGGACTGTTTGTAAAATGTAACAAGCACTTGAAATCAGTAGCAGTGTAGCGACTAGGAAACCTTAAATCTATAGCAGAGTTCTGTAAAGTGAGGTGCATGAAAGCTCATAAAAGAAGCCAGTGACACCACCTCCTAGCGAGGTGGCGCAGTGGCTAGCACAGAGTGTTCGTATTTGAGAGGGCGACGGTTAGAATCCACGTCCTGCCATCCACATTTAGGTTTTCGTGATTTCTCTAAAACGCACCAGGCAAATGCAAAAGGGTTGCTTTGAAAGGCATGTTCTCTGTCTATAATGATCTTAAAGTCAATGGCACGTTAAACCTCAATCATGCTCTCTTGCTTTCTTGTGCCACCAGTTCCCGAGTACTGTTCCTGCGACTGAATTCCTTATCAGATTCGTTTGGCAGCAGACATCGAACAAGTCCAAACGTGCAATGCGAGGATCGTGATACAGCCTTCATGGGATCGTAAATGTACATAAATGGAAATAAGGAACGTTGTTCTCGCAAAACCCTACTGCATGTACCTAAAGAGCTGGTACTTGCTACAATTTTACTGTCTATATCACATAACTAGCGTAGGTGTAATGTAGGCAAAGTAATGGAGGTTAGATCGCTTATATCGGAAGTCACTCCTCCCCTCGCTCGTTCACTTATGGAACAGGGCCGTTGATTCCATCTTCTAGCCTGTTTAACGTAGCCACGGGTCCTAAGTGGTTGCTGTTATAGCATTTAACTCTTCTTTTTCAAAACATAAGTCTGTAAAAGAACACAATAATTATCGAGTGTAGACATTTATTTCAAGCAATACCTAAGTCTAAAAATTATGAATACATCCCGTACATAAGTCATGTTTGACATGACTATATTTACGTCTTACTGTTACGATAAACAAAAATGCAATTACTCAGAAGATCGATGTGTTTGTATTGCTATTAGGTACACAACTATTCGAAATGCTAATATGTGAAAGGAAAGCCAAGTATTGTGCAAAATGTCTATTTCCACAATGTAAATGATCTATACCTGCTGAAAACCGAAAACAGAAGCAGTTAAGTCTGTGTGTGTGCATCAGCTCACACGCTCTCGCGCGCGCACTCGCGCTCATATGGACGCAAACTTTATTTTAAACTCTTTAAGAAAGTAGATTGGTATAAAGAGTGGTTAAGTATTTAAACGCTTTCCTACAATTTAACGAGATTGTTTCCAGAACCGTTTTATTACAGCTGGCATGAAAAACTGTGATTGCATAGGAATCACTCGTAATATACAGAAGAAATTTAAATTCCTCAGTATTATTTTCCCATTAAAGATTAGGGGAAGAGGGAGATGGGCAGAAAGAAGGAGTGCAGGAGAATGACAGAGAGATGGGGAGGATAAAATGGAAATAAAGAGAGGGAGAGGGAAATGGGGAGAGTTGAGGGGAAGGAGGAAATGAAGAAACAAAGGGAGAAGAAGGAGATGGATAGAAAGACGGTGGACGAGGAGATGGAGGGAATGGGTATGGAGGAGATGAACAGAGAGAGAGACGGAGGAGACAGACAGACAGAGGAAGGAGGAGAGGAAGGACCAAGAGAGGGAAGATGGTGGTGGTTGTGATGGTAAATCCCTATGGGACCAAACTGCTGAGGTCACTGGTCCCTAGGCTTACACACTACGTAATCTACTTACGCTAAGGACAACACACACCCGTGCCCGAGGCAGGAACGAACCGCCGACGGAGGGTAGCCCCGCGAACCATGGCACGGTGCCACAGCCCGCGCGCCAAGAGACGAAGGTAGAGATAAATAGAGAGAGGAGGGAAGAGGAGAAGGACAGACCGAGTGGGCCAAGGAGATGGATAGAGAGGGAGAGGAGGAGATGGACAGAGAGAAGGGGAGGAGCAGGAGATGGATAGAGAGAAGGGGTGAACGAGATGGACCTAAGGCATGGAAGGAGTAGGGGGAAAGAGGAAATTATCAGAGAGAGGGGAAGGTAACGAAGATAGAGCGGGCAGGAGGAGATGGATGGTGAGTGATGGGGTAGGAGGAGATGAACAAGGTGAGGGGGGGGAGGGAGAGGAGTTACTTGAAGTATATGTGACGCATGTGTACACAGGTGAAACCACGTGTAAAACGAGAAAAATAAAATAAAGTTCGCTAAACTTAAGAAAACGAGTAGGGGGGATAAAATATTGGGAAAAGAACAGAAAAACCTCTACAAACATGACCATTTATTGTTACATCGCCTCGTTGTGCCACCACAATGCAGAGCGACCAATCAGTACAGTAGTGGTGGGAGCTGTAGGTACTGCCAAGTTGCTTAATCTGGACTACGGAAAACGGAATCGTATCTTCTGAAAAGTTTTATGTCCAAAAAAAGTATTAGCACTAAACTGCTTAAAAAAGTTTTGGTTCATAAAATGCATGAGTGTGCAACAAACACATAAACACAAAGAGAGGTACTGAAAAGAAAACTATACAGTTTCGTGCCCCGCGTAAGAACCCAAAATGATACGAACCAACAGTTTTCAGTTTAGTAGTCAGCAAAGAATTCAAGACATATTGAATACATTCAGGTGTTATGTGAATCTTGTTTAGTAAAAGGATATAAATTTCATCATATTCACTGTCAGTGATGTCTCACGGATAAGGTAGAGGTTGGGAGATAGAAAAGTGCATTGAATTAAAACAAAGCGAACAGAACAAATCATGGAAACAGTATTTAACTGAAATAATCACAGTTTCAGAAATTACGTCAAGACCCACCATCCTCTTCGTCCTAACCAACGAATAGCGCCACATTCTATTCTTAATGAATGGTTGTGCACCGCATATATAGTGAGACCATTACACGTACATTAATTATCGTCTGAAACAAGTAGCACATGATTTTTCAGACTTTTGATTCAGTGGACTGTACTTGCGCTTTACTTTAACTAACCCTGTTACGGCAAACTTCACATCACAGATACTCATATTGTTATGTAAATTTTAGTTTGAGTACACAGAAGTCTGTTTCTCAGTTATAGTCCTATCAAACAATATAGTTATGCTGAAATAGAAAAGAAGCTCTGAAAAAAAAACTGGGCGGTCGGTAGTAGGATTCGCGTACAGAGAGTTGCGTACAAACGTAATTATGTATACAGGCAGTTGATCCATTCCGGGACCGAGAATATCTACGAGTTTTGTGTGTTATAGACATTGATACTGGTAATATATCGGTTGCTGGGATTCCAATACTTACCAGCAGGTTTTAATTTCAAGTTTGAAGTCGGATAACGGATGACAATGTAATGTAATTACAAATTAACAATTTTCTGATTTTTTTTCCCTTTCCTTGTGCAGTGAAACTTCGCTTCTTGACAAATTTCATGATACTAGATCAACGTAGGTACCCTGTAAATTTTGGTGAGTGAGTTTGCGACTGTCAAAATATGAAATTAACGGCCGTATATTTTGATAGCATTGACTTAGAAGCTTCACTTTTTTACATCACCAAGCGATCACAGACCCTAATATCAATTCGATACATCAACCTGTTCCTGAGGAAAAGGATTTTAAAAATTCGAACTCACAGAGAAATAGACAGACAGAGGACCAAAAAGTGATCCTACAATAGGGGTTCACATTTTATCGAATCAGGCAGGGAACCCTAAAAGTATTTAAGTTACTTGATTGCTACACTGAGAATATTTATGATAATCTGCCTAGATCGAATGAGTGGTAGGGGGAGAGCTACCACTAATTTGAAGATATAAGATAAACTGAGGTAAGTATAAGTCGTTTTTATTTCATGATTCGATCAATGGAAGAGTACTACACGGTTTCAAGAAAAGAAAATTTCAATCCCATGGTTTACCTAAAATAACATTGTTGTGAGGTGACAAAGTCGTCACCATAGGCATTTTCAGTTTTCATGATAAAAAGAGCGAAGTGTTTCTTCATGAACGCTGCTAAAGGATACTCTTCAAAGTGTCTTCTTGTCGGGTAAAGTTTTTGTATTCTGGTAAGCTAAATTCTAAATGTGCAGTGGTAATCCGTAATTCACGACGGAACTGCAAGCTGCATCGCAAAACAGCCAGTACAATAAAGTAGTCACACAGAGAAAAAAAGGGAAAAAGAAGCCAAAAAATGCGTGCATAAGACAAAGCAAACTCTTTAAACACAGTAAACTGCCTCGCAACACGTCCGCCAATTCGCGCGAAAGCGAATTATTTATTTAAGCGCATTACGTGAGCACTTTCCGGTAGGTGGCCAAACAAAGGCACACGGAGCGGTGCAGGCGAAACCGCCCTGAATACATGACCAGCGGGAACAGCGCTCTGTTCTAAAAAACACGTAGACAGCGCTTTGCATTCTTTCCAGCATTGCTTACCTGTCTCTCGCAGCTGGTCCACATTGGTGAAACAGAACGAGCACGAAGCGTATTACTAATCCTCCAATTCCATCCATGGTTCTCTAGAGCTTTCTTGTAGCCAGCAGAGAAATGGAGAAAATGATAATAGTCCTCGCTAAACGGGAACTCCAATGCCTCAGTTCCATCTAACTGGAAGAGAGAGTAATGATCTACAACAGACCAACTTGACAACTTTGTTCAGGGATATGAGGATAAAAAGAAAACCTCCATCTAATCGTCAAGCTATTGTACGTGAATGTAAATCATCGACTTTATACCTTCACGCGCTCCAACAATTAGACATTAAAATTGCTACACCACGAAGATGACGTGCTACAGACGCCAAATTGATCCGACAGGAAGAAGATGCTGTGATATGCAAATGATTAGCTTTTCAGAGCATTCACACAAGGTTGCCGCCGGTGGCGACACCTACAACGTGCTTACATGAGGAAAGTTTCCAATCGATTTCTCGTACACAAACAGCAGTTGACCGGCGTTGCCTGGTGAAACGTTGTTGTGATGCCTCGTGTAAGGAGGAGAAATGCGTACCATCACGTTTCCGACTTTGATAAAGGTCGGATTGTAGTCTATCGCGACTGCGGTTTATCGTATCGCGACATTGCTGCTCGCGTTGGTCGAGATCCAATTAGCAGAATATGGAATCGGTGGGTTCAATGGGGTAATACGGAACGCCGTGCTGGATCCCAACGGCCTCGTATCACTAGCAGTCGAGATGACAGGCATCTTATCCACATGGCTGTCACGGATCGTGCAGCGACGTCTCGATCCCTGAATCAGCAGATGGGGACGTTTGCAAGACAACAACCATCTGCACGAACAGTTCGACGACATTTGCAGCAGCATGGACTATCAGCTCGGAGACCATGGCTGCGGTTACCCTTGACGCTGCATCACAGACAGGAGGCCAGCGATGGTGTACTCAACGACGAACCTGGGTGCACGAATGGCAAAACGTCATTTTTTCGGATGAATCCAGGTTCTGTGTACAGCATCATGATGGTCGCATCCATGTTTTGGCGACATCGCGGTGAACGCACATTGGAAGCGTGTATTCGTCATCGCCATATAGGGGTATCATCCAGTGTGATGGTATAGGGTGGCATTGGTAACACGTCTCGGTCACCTCTCGTTCGCATTGACGGCACTTTGAACAGAGGACGTTACATTTCAGATATGTTACTATCCGTGGCTCTACCCTTCATTCGATCACTGCGAAACCTTACGTTTCAGCAGGTAATCCACGACCGCACGTTGCAGCTCCTGTACGGGCCTTTCTGGATACAGATGGATACAGAATATGTTCGACTGCTGCCCTGGCCAGCACATTCTCAACATCTCTCACTAATTGAAAACGTCTGGTCAATGGTGGCCGAGCAGCTGGCTCGTCACAATACGCCAGTCACTATTCTTGATGAACTGTGGTATCGTGTTGAAGCTGCATGGGCAGCTGTACCTGTACACGCCATCCAAGCTCTGTTTGACTCAATGCCCAATCGTATCAAGGCCGTTATTACGGCCAGAGGTGGTTGTTCTGGGTACTGAATTCTCAGGATCTATGTACCCAAACTGGGTGAAAATGTAATCACATGTCAGTTCTAGTATAATACACTCCTGGAAATTGAAATAAGAACACCGTGAATTCATTGTCCCAGGAAGGGGAAACTTTATTGACACATTCCTGGGGTCAGATACATCACATGATCGCACTGACAGAACCACAGGCACATAGACACAGGCAACAGAGCATGCACAATGTCGGCACTAGTACAGTGTATATCCACCTTTCGCAGCAATGCAGGCTGCTATTCTCCCATGGAGACGATCGTAGAGATGCTGGATGTAGTCCTGTGGAACGGCTTGCCATGCCATTTCCACCTGGCGCCTCAGTTGGACCAGCGTTCGTGCTGGACGTGCAGACCGCGTGAGACGACGCTTCATCCAGTCCCAAACATGCTCAATGGGGGACAGATCCGGAGATCTTGCTGGCCAGGGTAGTTGACTTACACCTTCTAGAGCACGTTGGGTGGCACGGGATACATGCGGACGTGCATTGTCCTGTTGGAACAGCAAGTTCCCTTGCCGGTCTAGGAATGGTAGAACGATGGGTTCGATGACGGTTTGGATGTACCGTGCACTATTCAGTGTCCTCTCGACGATCACCAGTGGTGTACGGCCAGTGTAGGAGATCGCTCCCCACACCATGATGCCGGGTGTTGGCCCTGTGTGCCTCGGTCGTATGCAGTCCTGATTGTGGCGCTCACCTGCACGGCGCCAAACACGCATACGACCATCATTGGCACCAAGGCAGAAGCGACTCTCATCGCTGATGACGACACGTATCCATTCGTCCCTCCATTCACGCCTGTCGCGACACCACTGGAGGCGGGCTGCACGATGTTGGGGCGTGAGCGGAAGACGGCCTAACGGTGTGCGGGACCGTAGCCCAGCTTCATGGAGACGGTTGCGAATGGTCCTCGCCGATACCCCAGGAGCAACAGTGTCCCTAATTTGCTGGGAAGTGGCGGTGCGGTCCCCTACGGCACTGCGTAGGATCCTACGGTCTTGGTGTGCATCCGTGCGTCGCTGCGGTCTGGTCCCAGGTCGACGGGCACGTGCACCTTCCGCCGACCACTGGCGACAACATCGATGTACTGTGGAGACCTCACGCCCCACGTGTTGAGCAATTCGGCGGTACGTCCACCCGGCCTCCCGCATGCCCACTATACGCCCTCGCTCAAAGTCCGTCAACTGCACATACGGTTCACGTCCACGCTGTCGCGGCATGCTACCAGTGTTAAAGACTGCGATGGTGCTCCGTATGCCACGGCAAACTGGCTGACACTGACGGCGGCGGTGCACAAATGCTGCGCAGCTAGCGCCATTCGACGGCCAACACCGCGGTTCCTGGTGTGTCCGCTGTGCCGTGCGTGTGATCATTGCTTGTACAGCCCTCTCGCAGTGTCCGGAGCAAGTATGGTGGGTCTGACACACCGGTGTCAATGTGTTCTTTTTTCCATTTCCAGGAGTGTATATTTGTCCAATGAATACCCGTTTATCATCTGCGTTTCTTCTTGGTGTAGCAATTTTAATGGCCACTAGTGTATTTGGTGCATTGTGCTGCCACTTACTGCAAAGTACTCCATATCAGAGACCTCAGTAGTCATTAGACATCGTGAACGAGCAGAATGGGGCGCTCCCCGGAACTCGCGGACTTCGAACATGGTAAGGTGACTGGGTGTCACTTGTGTCATACGTCTGTACGCGAGATTTCTACATTCCTAAACATCCCTAGGTCCACTGTTTCCGATGTGATAGTGAAGTGGAAACGTGAAGAAACACCTACAGCACAAAAGCATCCAGGCCGACCTCGTCTGTGGACTGACAGTGACCGCCGATAATTGAAGGCGGTCGTAATGTGTAAAGGCAGACATGTATGCGGACCATCATACGAGAATTCCAAACCGCATCAGGACTCACTGCAAGTACTATGACAGTTAGGCAGGAGGTGAGAAAACTTGGATTTCATGGTCTAGCAGCTGCTCATAAGCCACACATCACGCCGGTAAATGTCAAACGACACCTCGCTTGGTGTAAGGAGCGTAAACACTGGGCGACTGAACAGTAGAAAAACGTGTGGAGTGACGAATCACGGCACACAATGTGCCGATCCGATGGCAGAGTGTGGGTATGGTTAATGCCCGGTGAACGCCATCCGCCAACGTGTGTAGTGCCAACAGTAAAATTCAGAGGCGGTGATGTTATAGTGTGGTCGTGTTTTTCATGGAGGGAGCTTGGACCCCTCGTTGTTTAGCGTGGCACTATTACAGCACAGGCCTACATCGATGTTTTAAGCACCTTCCTTCGTCCAACTGCTGAAGAACTATTCGGGGATGCCGATTGCATATTTCAACACGATTGAGCACCGGTTCATAATGCACGGCACCCGGCAGAGTGGTTACACGACAGTAACATCCCTGTAATGGACTGGCCTGCAGAGATTTCTGACCTGAATCCTATAGAACACCTTTGGGATGTTTTGGAACGCCGACTTCGTGCCAGGCCTCACCGACCGAGATCGATACCTCTCCTCAGTGCAACACTCCGTGAAGAGTGGGCTGTCATTCCCCAACATACTTTCGAGCACCTGCTTGAATGTATGACAGCGGGAGCGGAAGCTGCCATCAAGGCTAACGGTGGACGAACGCCATATTGAATTCCATCATTACCGATGGAAGGTGCCACGAACTTGTAAATCATTTTCAGACAGATGTCGGGATGCTTTTGATCCCGTAGTGTATAAGTAACCTATTAGCTCACGTCAGAAGTTCCACAAAGCTTTTCGCGGATAATGCTGTTGTATACAGCTAAGTGGCGACGCTAGAGAATAGTAGCGAAGTGCAGGAAGACCTGCTGAGTGTCGACCCTTGATGCAGAGAGTAGCAACTGGCCCTCAACATAAACAAAAGTAACACATCACGAATACAAAGGCCCCTCCTTGCACAATTACACGAATGCAAAAGAATCATTGAAGGCAGTTACTTCTATAAAACATCTGAGAGTAAGCATACGTTGCAATATGCGGTGGAATGACCACATAAAATGAATTGCGGGCAAAGCAGATGCCAGATTGAGATTCGTAGGAAGAATCCTCAGGAAACGTAGACTGTCAACAAAGGAAGTAACTTTCAAAACACTCTTTAGACCAATACTTGAATATTCTTCGTCAGCATGGAATCCTTACCAAACAGGGCTAACAGAGGGAATAGAAGATCCAATGAAGAGCGGCACGTTTCGTTACAGGTGCATTTAGTAAGCTCGAAAGCTTGACGGAGGTTCCGAGTCAACTCCAGCGGCACACACCGCAAGAGAGGCGATCTACATCAAGGTGTGGTCTGCTGCTAATGTTCGGAGAGCGTACGTTCCGAGAAGAGACAGGCAATATATCAGTTTCTCTTACGTATATCTCGTGAAAAGACAGTGAAAGTAAAATTAGAGAGACTCGAGCCGACACAGTGACTCGCCAGGAATCGTTCTTCCTGCGAACCATACGTGACTGGAACAGGAAAAGGAGAAAAGGAGGAAGGGACACTGGTACATAAAGTGCCCTCCGCCACTCACCAAAAGCTGTCTTACTGCGTATAGATGCACGTGTAGATATTTTGAGCCGGCCATTGTTGTTTCAGCAAGAAATCAAAAACAGCTCCACTCACCCAGTTCTGATCTACGTTTTTAAGAGTTTTTGCTTTGTTGCCAGGGAAATGCCACAGCTGCTAGAAAACACTTCCAAATTTTCCTCTATTGGGTACCCCTTCCCCCATTTCAGTTCCCCTGGATCTGCCTGAAAGATCCAGGCTTTCCTGTGGGCAGAAGATTCAGGCGCCCTATTTTGCTTATTATGGGAAGGGAAAGGTATGAAAAGCGAAAAAAAAATACGTTACTGGATATATACTATGAAGTCAGTCCGAACTACGTATCCTTTGCCAGAATCCCACTTTGCTGGCATTTGAAAGAGTGCACCTTGACGACAAGGCGTCAGGTTTCACAAGACGATACCCTTTATGTGACTGAAAACAGAAACTTAGGGTGAATTTTAAATTACTAATAGGAATACTAAGTTCTATTTGACTATAGACGCATAGTTAGTTAGTTAGTTGTGTGTTCAATTGATCAATCGCACGGAACTGAAGCCGTTATGATGTGGAACGTGTCAAGTGCACAAGAAATGTACATACGATACAGGGTTTTTTACTATATATATATATATATATATATATATATATATATATATATATATATATATATATATATATATAGTAATGTTAGTATAGTTAGTATAGTTATGTATATATATATATATATATATATATATATATATATATATACATAACAGTACATTGTTACAAGATTAAGGGTATACGGAACGCCCTATGCTTATAATGTTAAACTGAGCTAAAAGTTAGGAACATTTTCTCATTTGTTATTTGGACGATACTCTTGATTTTTTCACAGAATGCAGAGATATGTTCTGCTTTTATGCTGAATTATAAATTTTGAAAAAATAGTGTATAGTTTTTCAGATATTTTATTTTTTGTAAATGTTAAAAAAAGTTATACATTTTAACAAGTATTTTAAAATTTACATCCATTAATACAAAATAATTCCACATATCTTTTAATTCAGATATATTAGACGGTCTTAAGGAACAACTACAGAAAATTTCATCTTTCTACTATAAATAGGCCCTGATAAAATGTACCTTATACACAAAAAAACTAAAGTTATGGGAAATTAGCTTCGAAGTTTTTACTTCAGTACAAACCTGCTCCGTAGCTTGTATCATCAGAATCGTCCAACAGCTTCCTCTTGATGGCTCTGCTATGCTGTCTAGCCATCTTTGAATATACTTTTGTGGCATTATCTGAAGACCTGAGCCGTTCCTTGTCCAAACAAAGCATAACTGTGGCAGTTCGTAGTCCTACACAGAGCCCCAACTTCTGCAGAACTTTGCACTTTGTTATATTGCCCTGATTGAATGATGAAACAGCATCATAAACGCCAAAGTGAAGTGTGTTTGTACCCACAAACACAGTTTTAGATAGTCTATTCCATATCACATGGTTCACACACTCATTTGGATTTTGAGTGTGGCCATGAAGACATTTCTTTAGTTGACTAATATCTACGAGATCTCGGAATATTAGTTTTATTTCATCCATTATGGCAGGTGGCAGGTGATGAGGGTGATTGTATTGTTTCCTAGTTACCTTGCCTCTGTTGTACTTGCACCAACTATCGTCTCCTTTTGGACATAGCCCATGTCGGGGATTCTCATTGTTTGAAGCTGTCCGAAAAAACAGAGCCCAGACTGCTCTTCTCATTAATTCTGCCTCTGCTGTATTCTGTCTTATTTCTAGACCATAGCACTTCTGAATATGATCTATTGTAGCATCTGCCAGTCTATTTTTCCCATCTAAAGTTTTTACATCGCTCAAGTTCTTGCTTTCATGCTAGCCTTGAGCTGTCGAAGTCTTGATCTCATCATTTTCTGAACATAGCCAACACACTCCAGTTTGGAAATTTTCACATCGTGACCATAGGGTCTCAGTTCCTCAATTTGTTTGAAAGTCTTTGAGCCACCATCTCCAAGATAATTTATGTATCTAACGTTGTACCATTTTACTGAGTGTTGATAAATACTTCTTACACCAGCAACTTCCATACCACCACTTGACCCATAGTAATTTGCCATGCACTCCTCTTCATGATTATTTTTCATTTTCTACTTGCTTCTGCAATGCTTGGAAAGTATTGCCACATCAACTACCTTACCAGTGTCCACACTTGTAGCTGTTACTACACCATTCAGAGATGTGTGGCCTCTCTTCTGCCAGCTTCCATCAAAAGCTATGGACAAGTCTCTGCTATTATTATTTTCAACAACTGCTTCCTCAACAGCATCTTTCATGTTTTCGTGTGCCACATCTTCTACAGCAGAGCCTATTGCAATTATGTGTTTGTTAAATTTTGAAGGTGGAGAAGGGAGGTTCATCACACCACACAACATGGCACCTGCATTTTGAAAGTGGAGGAGGGAGGTTCATCACACCACACAACATGGCACCTGCAGCCCTGCCCTTTCCTATACACCGTAATCCATAAACCAGTCTAATGTTTATATCGTATAGTTTACCTGTATCTGCAGTAACATGTGAGGAATTGAAGAAAGTAACACTGTGTTTGCAATAACTGCACATCAACTCTAATCCACAAGCAAGTCCTACATGTAAGTTTGTTTTCAATGAAACACCACATTTTCCACATTTTTTGCAGCACACATTGTTCTCGAAAACGTCTGATAATAAAGAGACGTTAATTACCTTATATTTTGTAGTCCCAGCATTTAGTTTCTTGTATTCTTCTTCAATTCCAGCTAGTTTTCTTCTTGAAGCACTTTCCAGTGTAGTGGCAGCAGCATCACTCAATGTACCACTACCAGTGTTGAGGTTAGTCGCTACTGGGACATCAGATACTGATGAAGATGAATCAGACGAATTTTTGGTACACTTTACTTTCTTGAGCCAATGTACACGCTTTCTAAATACCTTCAGACTGGGTCTTGGCATGTTGAAGGAAAGAAAACTCAATGACTTCTCCACATACGACTTTCACAACAATGACATGGATGTACTCACAAAGGAAACAATGCAAATGGTTCAGAATCTATTGTCAACTGCCTAGCAGTGTAGCCAACAGAAAAGCTAATTCTCTTGTGCTCAATTATATCTCTGGTGAGGCTGTCTATATCAGGTATATTGCGTGTCTCATATACAAGGTGCAGAACATCGTGTGTCGAAATTATTTTAAAAAATTATTTAAAATAGTTCTATTCACGTCATCCAAATATTTTATACATGGTATTAAACTGGAGAGTCTAAATTTTTCGAAAATGCATTTACCCAAAAATCGATTTTTTCATCAAAAAACTCATTCCGTATACCCTTATTATTTTTATTATTTACTTCATTCCCTTAAATGGCACAACATGCATATACTATATCAATAGATTTATTTATTCCTGTTTAAGAATTCATCTATGGTATAGAAGGAGTTGTCAAGGAGATATGACTTCCGTGATTTTTGAAGCTATTACTGCTGTCTGTCAGACATTTTATTTCATCTGGCATTTTGTCAAAAATTTATATAGCAGTATATTTTACCCCTTTCTGTGCCAAAGATAGGTTGATTAAAGGATAGTGTAAGTCTTTCTTTTTTTCTGTTTTTATAATCATGAATGTCACTCTTGTTTTTAAACTGGTCCATGCTGTTGAGAACAAATTTCATTAGTGAGTAAATGTACTGTGAGGCTGTTGTAAGAATTCCCAATCTTTTAAAAAGTTGCCTACAAGACGTGCGACTATGAACCCTACATATTATTCTAACCACTTTCTTTTGGACAGTGAATACCCTTTATGTAAGTGTTGAGTTACCCCAGAATATTATTCTGTATGACGTCAGAGAGTGAAAGTATGCAAAGTATGTTAGCTTACTAATTTCTATATCCTCAAAATTGGCAATTATTCTGATTGCAAAAGCTGCTGAACCCAGTCACTTTAGAAGATCAAAAATATGAATTTTCCAATTAAGATTCTCACCAATATATACACCCAAAAACTTAGTATGCTCTACCCTGTCTACTGACCTCTGTTCATGTGTTATATTTATTGATAGGAACTGTACTTTTTGCAGCAGAAAATTGGATGTACTGTGTTTTTTCAAAGTTTAGAGCAAGCCTATTAGCAGAAAACCAATTAATGACTTTTCCAAAGACCTTATTTGTGTCATTTTCAATTGGAGTTTCTTTTACTGGATTAATAATGATGCTTATATCATCATCAAACAATGTCAGCTCAAGTTCTTGTTCCAGATAAGAAGGGAGGTCGTTCCCATATATCAAGAATAGAAGGGGACCCACGACTGAACCCTGTGGAACACCTAATGTAATTTCATCCCAGTTAGTGGAAAACTTATTTAAATCACTTGACCCATATGAAGAAACTTCTTGTTTCCTGTTCTGTAGGTATAACTTAAACCACTCGCATGCTATTCCATTTTTTTTACATTCACACACATAAAACTTTGAGGTATTTTTTCACATCGATGTTTGTAATCAAAGTTTTCATTCAACTACGACAAATTTTGAATGTGTCCTCCACCAGGCTCACACGAAACCAGACGATAGTCATACATGTAACATATTTTTGTGAGGATGTTACTGCGTACACTACTGTTGTTACTGCATACACTACTGTTGCTATGCCTCATCGCATTTCACCCAAAACTAGTGGAAGGCGAGACACAACGACTTTCGCAAAACCATACAAAAAGTCACTGTCAGTTCACGTGACATTGTTTTGCAAGGTAGGTTTATTACTGCCACATTCAAATGGCTCTGAGCACTATGAGACTTAACTTCTGAGGCCATCAGTCCCCTAGAACTTAGAACTACTTAAACCTAACTAAGGACATCACACACATCCATGCCAGAGGCAGGATTCGAACCTGCGACCGTAGCGGTCGCGCGGTTCCAGACTGTAGCGCCTAGACCCCCTCGGCCACTCCGGCCGGCTTGCCAGATTCGATGAACACCTGAGTATTACGGAGATGCATCATGAACTCAAGTGGCAAGCGCTGGGGGCAGGATGACGATCTTCTCGCGGATCAGTGTGGGAGAGAATTTAGATAACCGTCACTTGAAGCTGACTGCAGAACGATTCGGCTGCAGCCAATGCACATTTTGCGTACTTCTGAAGAATCTAGTATGTGGTCGTCGACGGCGTGTGTTCTTCTGTAACACGGATATTGTCAGGCTGCCCCAGGGAAGTGTGATAGGACTGCTGTCATTTTCTATATACAGAAATGATCTGGAAGGGAACGTAATCAGCAGTCTGTCGCTGTTTCCTGGTGATGCTGTGGTGTATGAGAAGGTGTCGTCGCTGAGTGACTGTAGGAGGACAGAAGACGACTTAGGCATAATTTCTAGTTGGTGTGATGAACGTCAGCTTGCTCTAAATGCAGAAATATGTAGGTTAATGCAGATGAGTATGGAAAAGAAATCCATAACGATCAAGTAAAGTTTTGGTGGTGTGCTGCTTGATTCAGTCACGTCGACTAAATATCTGTAACGTTGCAAAGTCACATGTGACGGGATGATCACATAAGGACTATAGCCGGGAAAGCGAATGGTCGGATTCGGTTGATTGGGGAAATTAATGGAAGTGTGTTTCTTCTGCAAAGGAGATCGCATATAGGACAAAAGCAATACTCCAAAAAATGGTAGTATGGTACTTAACATCTGAGGTCATCAGTCCCCTAGAACTTAGAACCACTTAAACCTAACTAATCTGAGGACAACACACACATCCATGCCCGAGGCAGCATTCGAACCTGCGACCGTAGCAGTCGTGCGGTTCCGGACTCGAGTGCCTAGAACCGATCGTCCACCGCGGCCGGCAGCAATACTTCAGAAGGTGGCTGACAAGAGTACTGCAAGCAGTCTCTTCAGCGAACGTGAAGCATTTTCTAAGTGTTCTGCCAATAAATCGCAGTTTGCTTTCCCCACATTACCCATGTTCTCGTTCCAGTTTAAGTTATTCGTACTTCTAATGACCAAGTATTTAAATAAATTACAGCGTTTCGATTTGGGTTATTTAACGTATAATCGAAATTTATCGGATTTCTTGTAGTACTCATGTGAATGATTTCACACTTTTCATTATTTAAAGTCAATTGTTGCTTTTGGTACCATACAGATATCTTGTCTAAATCAATTTGCAATTTGTTTTGATCATCTGATGACATTACGAGAAGGTAAATGACACCATCTTTTACAAACGGTCTAAGAGGGCTTGTGGGGAGGCGGATAAAAGCTAATCATTTGTTTGTTCGCCGTATTTCTCACTCGAGCCTGGCAACTAATTTTGTGGTCAGCCAGAAAGCGAAGGGAAACATACTGCCCTTAGTTTCCAGTCTAAAAATCAAATGGCTCCAAGCGCTATGGGACTTAACATCTGAGGTCATCAGTCCCCTAGACTTAGAACTACTTAAACCTAACTATCCTAAGGACATCACACTCATCCATACCCGAGGCAGGATTCGAACCTGCGACCGCAGCAGCAGCGTGGTTCCGGACTGAAGCGCCTAGAACCGCTCGGCCACCGCGGTCAGCTGTTTCCGCTCTGCATGCCCACATTCTGGTCCAGCTCATTGAAAGAAAAATTTCTATTCTCTCATTTCTTTAAAGGATGAGGACTATGATTTTAAATAAAAGTATGAAGTTCCTATCAAAATTGTGTTGGGAAAATTTTCTAACATACAACACTTAGAAATTCACTATCGGTACTTGAAAGCAAGTCTTTCTATTCTAACAGCACATTTAGCAGTTCAGAGGCGACCTTTACCGTACGTGCCTAGCAGATTATCTTTCGCTTTGATTAAAATTACTCAAATAAAAGCGCAGACGCGTTGAGGTGACGTGGGGTAAGTCCCGGCACACTCGCTCAAATTGCGTCTGTATCTCACACATGACATAGCGCTTGCTTTGCTTCAGGCTGGGTCATAATTCGTTTACATACGTCGGGGACACCAAAGGTCTTATAAAACTTCCTTGAGGAACGCCACATTTCTGACAGGAAATCCCGAATCCGGACGCACAATTGAGACGCTACACCATAGACAGGCCATCCGATTACAAGTCAACAACAAAAATAAAAAAAAAATGGTTCAAATGGCTCTGAGCACTAAGGGACTTAACTTCTGAGGTCATCGGTCCCCTAGAACTTAGAACTGCTTAAACCTAACTAACCTAAGGACATCACACACATCCATGCCCGAGGCAGGATTCGAACCTGCGACCGTAGCGGTCGGGCGGTTCCACACTGTAGTGCCTAGAACCGCTCGGCCACCCCGGCCCACGATTACAAGTCGCTTGGAGGAACTGTGTCGCACTCTCGAAGAAAATCTCGCCGCATAGTTGAAGCTACGTCGCACCTATTCTGGCAGAGACAGCAAACCGCTTTTTGTAACGTGTTATTGCCATCTTGACTCGACGCGACAATGGGTGAAATGGAACGAGCAAGCAGCCTGTACCAGGGAGATAGTCCAAGTGAACTGGTAACGTACAATTGGAGCTGAAGTAAATTTCATTGTCGATGAGTGATTAAGAAGTTCACCACAAATCGTACCAGATGAGGCCAAAAATCCCGACAGCCGCCTTAATAGTGTGTTGGTCTGGTCCAAAATAAGAGCGCAATACAGCAGCGATCCTGCGTGACGTGGGTTCGGCAAGCCCTTCGTAAGTTTCCGTAAGAGTGTGGCAAGAGATGTCTACGCACTCGTCACAAAATTCCCGTGAATTGCTTGTCGAAACTTTGTTGGAGAGAAGCTGCTCTCTGATAGCTTCCAGGTTTGTTCAACAGACTTTCAGATGAGGCTGATTTGGTGGGCGTGACATCAACGTGAGTTCAGTAAAATGCTCCTCAAACGGCTGTAGCATGATTAAGATCTTGCGACATGGACAGTTATCCTGCGGGAAGATATAATCGCCATCGGGAATGATATAAACGCTGAAGGGATGGAGGTGGTCCACAATAATTTTCACGTAGTCCGCAGCTATCATGGCGCTTTCAATTGTTACCACAGGTCCACTGGAAGCTCAAGTGACTGTTACCCATAGCATAATACTGTCTCAACCACCTACGTCAGTGGGGTGCAGGGCATGTTTCGAGCAGCCGTTCGTTTGGATAACTACGTATCCAGAAGTGACCATCGTGTTGGTGCTACAAGTCATCCAATCAAGCGACTTGTTATTATTGATTCACAGTCCAGTGTCAATTATCCCGTGCTCGCTGCCATCATAGTTAACGATGTCGTTGGATCAGCATGGGAACATGGAGGGGACCTGTGTTACAGAACCAAATTGGTAGCAATGCACAGTGTGCATTGCTACCAAATCTATCGAAGATGGCGGCCACCAGCCTTTCCTTCCTGGTAGTGGTATATGTGGTAATGCTGCACTTAAATTCATTGACAAATCAATTAAATTGATATGCAAATTAATTAAGCGAGCAGCGCGGGGTAGCCACGCGGTCTATGGGCGCCTTGCCACGGTTCGCGTGGCTATCCCCGTCGGAGGTTCGAGACCTCCCTCGGGCATGGTTGTGTGTGTCGTCCTTAGTGTAAGCTAGCCTAAGTTAGATTAAGTAGTGTGTAAGCCTAGGGACCGATGGCCTCAGCAGTTTGGTCCAATAGGAACTTACGACCACCGCTACCAATTGAGCGAATTAATTAAATTCAAAATGACTGGAAATTAAAAATGGCGAGAATTTAAAAACTGTCAGGAAATTGAAAAATGATGGGAATTTAAAATTTTGGAGCCCTAGTTCACAATACCATCACCCGAGAGCGCTGTCAGACTGCCCCCTCTACCCTCATCCCACTTTTCCACTCTTGAAATGGCGGAAAAAACCAGTCTGTGCTGAGCTGCTGGATAGGAAGGTAGTCTTTATTTATTTGTTTGTTTTTGCGGGGAATGTGCTCCTCGTGGTGTTATCCTGTTGCTGTGTTATACAACAGCTGGTTCCACATTCCGCTTACCCCGCGCCAGCTTTCTGCGTGCCCTGTCACCACTTTCGGCCGCCCACCACCCTCACTTTCTCCGACAGCCGCCCCCACTCGTGAATGTGCGGGAGAAACAATAAAGTGGAAGGTACTATCTTTATTTTTGGAGGGAGATGTGTTACAGTGACGTGATGTTGGTGTTGGACTGAGAGGAGTTTAATAAGTCTATTAGCTATAAGCACACAGCTAAGGACCGAGCGAGGTGGCGCAGTGGTTAGCACACTGGACTTGCACTCGGGAGGACGACGGTTCAATCCCGCGTCCGGCCATCCTGATTTAGGTTATCCGTGATTTCCCTAAATCGCTTCAGGCAAAAGCCGGGATGGTTCCTTTGTAGGGGCACGGCCGACTGCCTTCCCCGTCCTTCCCTAATCCGATGAGACCGATGACCGCGCAGTTTTGTCTCTTCCCCCAAACAAACCAACCAACCAACACAGCTAACGACTGTGTCTACAGCCTCCTACACGAGGAGTGGAAGGAGATGATGATGGGCGAGTATAGAGGGAATACTTTTCAAAAAAATGGTTCAAATGGCTCTGAGCACTATGGGACTCAACATCTTAGGTCATAAGTCCCCTAGAACTTAGAACTACTTAAACCTAACTAACCTAAGGACATCACACACACCCATGCCCGAGGCAGGATTCGAACCTGCGACCGTAGCAGTCCCGCGGTTCCGGACTGCAGCGCCAGAACCGCTAGACCACCGCGGCCGGCGAATACTTTTCAGCAAATAATGGTGATGCAGCGGGATGGACTGAAGATGCACTTCACAACTCATAAAGACTATTTCTTATGCTGGAACTGTTCGTGTTTCTGAAATGGCCGGTCAATACACAGTGCAAGACAGGACTTTGTGCTCCACCGCCATCCCTTTTGAACGACCACGTGTATGTGCCTCGCTGTTTGACGTCGGCGTTCACAACAGACGCCTCCCGCTGCATTTCTGTATGCCCTACTCGACAAACACCCTGCAGCCCTGGTGCTCGAAACTCAAATAAACAGTACTCTCTCTGTTTCTCGGCAACTTCGCCCTACTCCACTGCCCCCGACAGGTAACCTTGGTATAGCTGCTGAGGAACGTGTACACTGATACACGGTTAAGTAGGGACAGGGCAGCAGACTATCACGGAAGTGTAGGAAGGTCAAT
This sequence comes from Schistocerca cancellata, assembly GCF_023864275.1. Taxonomy (NCBI): domain Eukaryota; kingdom Metazoa; phylum Arthropoda; class Insecta; order Orthoptera; family Acrididae; genus Schistocerca; species Schistocerca cancellata. Next base: position 750,989,242 of record NC_064627.1, read on the forward strand.
ACATGAACCACAACTGATGAAATAGGCGTCAGTGCTCTAATTGCCGTGAGAAAACCAGCACTCGTAAACAACGGGTCCTAATGCAACACACGCACTGGAAGTTGAGAAAAGTCATTGTAATAACACAAGTACTGCAAAAACCGACCGCAAAAGATCACGGGAGGAGAGAGTGGCGACAGCTGCACATCTGTTGGCCTCGATTTGCGGTCACAGACTAAACAGCTTAGAAAGAGTCTTACCTCCCCTCCTACCTCACCTCTTCTCTCCCCCTCCTCACCATAGGTATGGATACATGTTTTCCAGGCCTGTTCTTTCCTGTTGCTGATTATACACAACGAGATTCACTTTGCCGTTTCCGGTCTGCATTAGTCAGCGACAGATGGACAAAAAGACTCGAGGAAAGGACGCATCCTGCAAGCTGTTAAACATATTTATCAGAAAGACTTGTCCCCCTGAAACAATAGCGAAATACCTGACTATCCTTCATAGATGAAGAACTGAGCGGTAAACAGCAGCATGCCTTCGAACGCTCTGTATGTGCCGAAACTCGAGTAAGTAAAATCAGGGTCACGTAGGAAAAACACTGAAATAATACGTCCCGCTTGAACTAAACAAAAGCGGATCTTTATACTGGTCGTCTCACCGTGCGCGATCCGCCGCGTTGGCCCCTGACAGATGGAAATAGAAAGCAGTGTCCATCGCTGCATTCGGTTATAATCCGTCATCGCTTGAGTTTATTCTACCTCTTCATGTAAACCACACGAAGGCTGTCTGGCAGCGGTTTCAGACGCTCCACTGTACTGAATAACAGCTTCTTGTTAAGTGTGTGTGTTCCCATGTACTGTGGAAAGATGAGATATTCCGCTAGTTTCACAGAACGTCGTATTTAGGGACATCTACCAAAGTAAAATGCTTGTTGACAACACCCTAGGTATTGCCCTGGAAAGAACGCACACACAACCACTGATGGATGTTGGTGTTGAAAGAGCGGCATTCCTGCTGTATAGGCGGCGGATGAATAGGAGATGGAGGAATTTTACACAGCTCACTTGCTTCTCGTGAAGTAACCCACTGCATGTCTGCCTGAAGTGCTGACATTCTTAACAGGTCAACTGCTGTAATGTTATCTCATTTATTTTGAAAAAAAGTTGGCGAACAAACAAGAGCACTCATTTGTAGCATGAGGTTTTATCATCGTGTATTCTCCAAGTGTGGTTCTTATGCCTACTACAAAGAACTTTGTACCGACAGATCTCACCTCACAGCGTGTAAAGCGTGTAGTCTTAAGCTTTTGAAAAGAATACTGTGACGGTAACAGTGCAAACAGCGGTTATAATACTAAAATCAATCAAATCTCCAGTTAAATAAGTATAAATTCACTCTTGTGGATGGAGAATGATGATCGATGGGGAATGATCACATACAACAGAACATATGCTATGTAAGGAATCACTCAAAACGCAGCGCTAGCTTGAACATTAGACTGAGGTCATAAGAAATGCACAAAACCCTACAGCTAATACCATGGCTTTTTAGCAGAATAAATTTTGCCTACGACTTGCAATCATGTCTTTCCATTCAACCTCAAGCTTGTGCTGGAGATGTCTTTTTAATAATTAGCACCGCAACTGGCGAATCGTATCCTTGGCATAATAGTCCCAATTTCTAAACGAACTGCCCTTCTTTGCATTTTTTCGAGCTTATCTGCTACGGATCTCATCAGTCTCTCTGCGCCTTCTTCCTGTCCCTCAGTCTTTGACCCACCCTCGCTGCAACATTGTCTATGTGATCATTTCAATTTAATTTATACACTGACCAGAGGTTGGGTAGCACTATATCTACAACCTTCTGCGTCTCGTGGAGGAATAGAACGACTTGAGTTAATGCAACTGGAGCATGTGTTAAGCACTCGGTGGAAGCGGAGCCTGTTGTCATACATCCACCGATCGTGTACATTATGTAAGACCACCGTTACACAGTGCTGCCTCTCACAGCATGAGGCGGTAGAAGAAGACAGTGTGACCAGTTACGGTGGCGTTTCTTATTGTCGAATGTGAAAGACTTCGCATCATATGAAAACTGATAGAAGGACGAGGGGTTTGCTACTGCTCACAGCATGGTGGAGACTTAACAAACAACAGGTACTGCCTTCCGAAGGAGATCACCTCTACATTGTTCAAGAAACCCACGTCAAAAGCCCATCTGCATTCAATAGGTCGCAATATCACAGGACAGTAGCTAGTTAGTGGTGTTGTGGTGGTGGTGGGGGGGGGGGGGGAGAGGGCGGATGAAGATTTTAATCAACGTTACATAGTGTTCTGCGGACAAAACCATTTCGGAAGAGGTCGAGAGCACAGGGACTGGGATTGCGTGCGTTTCTCACTTAGCAGAGTAGTAATGACGAGGACTGGAAACATTTATGCGACCAAAAACATTTTCATTTCTTTATCTCGTGAAGCATAGGCAGTATACAGTATCCCATTGACCAATCGAGTTGGTGGAAGAATGGAATGATTTACCAGAAGAATTTCCAACCAACCCATTGAGAATGTGGCAGAGCATGTGTCTTTGGTCATCACTTGTAAGCTTATAGGCAGTGACGTACACATTTAGCATCCAGAAGGCATTACCATCATGCATTGGATATATGTACATGTCTAAAACCTACACCATGATACGGATGGTTCAAATGGCTCTGAGCACTATGGGACTTAACATCTGTGGTCATCAGTCCCCTAGAACTTAGAACTACTTAAACCTAACTAACCTAAGGACATCACACACATCCATGCCCGAGGCAGGATTCGAACCTGCGACCGTAGCGGTCACGCGGTTCCAGACTGAAGCGCCTAGAACCGCACGTCCACACCGGCCGGCTCATGATATGGACACTGAACGAATCGTGCGCTGTATTCTCATTCCAATGCCGTAACTACAGTTCCGCGAAAATTAGTTCCTAACCAGATCAACGCAATCCCTTATAAATTGCATATTCGGCTTTCAGATGAGACGAATTCGATGGTTAAGGTGTATTCCTCAAACGATAGTCAGTTGCATGGGTAACGATTGGTGTGTTTGTGTTTGTGTGTGTGTGTGTGTGTGTGTGTGTGTGTGTGTGTGAGTGAGTGCGTTGATGGAGATCTAAAATGCAATGAAAAGTGTTAAAGCACGGAGTACCAACTTCGAATGCAGTGAGCACACACGTTTGGTATACCGGTCTGACATTATTCACTACAGCATCATAGCGTTGCACTTCTAATGAAATAGGAAGATTGAACTTATTCAGACTAAGAATGGAGTCATCTCCTCAGTTGGAGAGTCACTCAAAGTCTTTAAACTGAATGACGGACGAGTTTTTAGAAGCAGGATCTGATGGTTGCTATACTTTCAACCACCTCTTTCTGGTATTTTTCAGACGGTAAATATGCAGTTAAATCCTCTTTCTATCTACAATGCAAATCAGTTGGCGAAGCGAACTTCCTGTCACCGTAAAAACGCCGCTACAACCCAAATACAGAAATTACAGGGAGGAATCTATTGCTGTGGTAGTATCGGGCAACCAGTAGACGCAGGGAGTAGCAGATGCGATTCCCTGTCTCTATCAGCGGCAGCCGCCGGGGCCCGCTGGGGCGAGCAAAACAACGTCGACTGTTCGTTCTGGGCAGCTGTGGAGAGTCGCAGGCAAACTTCTCTACCATAACCTGACGCCATAAAAACGCTGCATTCCTCGAGCGGGGCAATGGTCTCCTTTGTTGGTGGACTAGCACAGTGGTGAGTTTGAGTTCTCTATTTGTCAGCCCCACCTCCATAGGGAGGGGGGGGGGGGGGCAGCGTCCGCTCTAAAAGTTGGAGACTACAAATGAGATACTTTCTGTCAGCCATCTGTTTTCAAAGTGTGACGCAATAGCTGCGTTGTAAAAGCGATGCAACCGCCGTCTAGGGGTGCCGCCAAGGTAGCTCAGCGTGTTCGGCCAAAGGGATAGCTGCTCTCTGTAATAGAAATAAGTGAGTGAGTGGATCAACAATAAACTTCAGCGGGTGTCATGGAACGAGTAAATGTAACGAGCAACATGGGATTAAAAAAAGGGGGTACTGTCATTGATTAGTAATCAAAACGTCCTTGATCTTGGGTTCAAAACTCTCCACTGCATACACTTTCATTAATTATCAGCACTGGCAACCGAGACTTCCGGTGTAAGAAGTCAACGGCCTTGTCAAAGAGCGCGGATGAGCGGACGGAGCGTCAAGCCACTCTCTTGTCTTTGAGGTGGGAAAATGCCCCTTAAAGCGGAAGAATCAGCAGTGATCAACGGCTTTTGGGTGCAGATGGAAATGAAAACCACTGCTTGAAAGACGCATAACGTGTATCCATAGAACTTGTGGCCTCTAATTGAAAAAGTGTCATCATGATCTCTCCATTGGCAAAAGATTCCAAAAGAGCCCCGCATTCGGTTCTCTGGGAGTGGAGTGCTAAGCGGGAGGTGACCATGAGAAAAAGATTGAATAACCAACGAAAGGATAATGTTGAATGTCAGAAGCTTCAACATGGTAGGGAAGCTAGAAAATCTAAAAAGTTAACTGCAAATGTGTGTTACTGTGAACAGTTCAGTGATAGGATTCTTCTTATCCGAATCGACAGCAAACGAACAACGACAACGATAGTTCAGGCATACATACCGCCGTCGCAAGCTGAAGATGAAGAGACAGAGAAAGTATACTGAAAGGGTAACACACTACCCAAAGGGAGATGAAAATCTAATAGTCATGGAGGACTGAAATGCAACTGTAGTGTGAAGAGTAGGAGAAACGGATACAGAAGAACATGGGCTTCTGACAATAAAAGAGACAGGTAAAAGACTGGGTTCTGTAATAAATTTCAGTTGGTAATAGCGAATTCTCTGTTCACGAATCACAAGAGAAGGGGATATACTTGGAAAAGGCTTAGTGATACGGGAAGATTTCATTTAGGTTGTACCATTGACAGACAGAGATTCCGAAATCAGATACCGGATTGTAAGGCGTACCCAGGAGCAGATACAAACTCAGACCACAACGTAGCAGTGATGAAGGGTAGGCTGAAGCTGAAGAGATCAGTCAGGAAGTATCAATACACATAAAAGTGGGATACGGAAGTACTAAGAAATGACAAGACACGCTTGATGTTCACCAAGGCTATGGATACACCAGTAAGGAGTAATTCAGTAGGCACTACAATTGAAGAGGAATGGACATACCTAAACAGGACAATCACAGAAGATGGAAAGAGAAACATAGGTGCAAAGAAGGTAACTGCAAGGAAACCATGGGTAACAAAAGGAATATTTCAGTGAAATTAAAAGGAAGGGTGGTAACATTCTCTGTTAAATGCGGAGGAGAGACCGTATAGGTAGAAAGAGTACATTGAAGGCCTCTATGAGGGGAAAGATCTGTCTCTTCTGATACAAGAAGAAAAGTAAATCAATGTAGAAGAGATAGGGGATCCAATTTAGAATTTAAAAGAGCTTTGAAGGACTTAAGATCAAATAATGCAGATGGGATACATAACATTCCATCAGAATTTCTGAAATCAATGCGTGTAGTGGCAACAAAACGATTATTCGCGTTCTTGTGTAGAACGTATGAGTGTCTGGCTACATACCACCTGATTTTCGGAAAAATATCATCCACGCAATTCTGAAGACTGCAAGACCTGACGAATGCGAGAATTTATCGCTCAATCAGCTTAACATTTCATGCATCCAAGTTTCTGACAAGAATAACATACAGAAGAAAGGGAAAGAAAATTGAGAATGTATTACATGAGGATCAGCTTGGCTTTAGGAAAAGTAAAGGCACCAGAGAGGGAATACCGACGTTGCGGTTAATATTGGAAGCAAGTCCAAAGATAAATCAAGACAAATTCATAGGATTTGTCAACTTGGAAAAAGCGTTCGACACTGTAAAGTGGTGCAAGATGTTCGAAATTCTGAGAAAAATAAGTGTAAGCTGTAGGGAGAGACGGGTAATATACAATATGTACTAGAGCCAAGAGGGAATAATACGAGTGGACGACCGAGAACGAAGTGATGGGATTAAAAATGTTGAAGACATGGATGTAGTCTTTCCCCCTACTGTTCAGTCTGTACATCCATGCAGCAATGATAGAAATAGAAGAAAGGTTCAAGAGTGGGATTAAAATTCAAAGTGAATGGATGTCACGGATACGATTCGTTAATGACATTGCTATCCTGAGTGATAGTGAAGAAAAATTACGGGATCTGCTGAATGAAATGCACAGTCTAATGATTACAGAATACGGATTTAGGACAATTCGAAGAAATACGAAAGTAATGAGAAGTAGCAAAAATGAGAACAGCGAGAAACTTAACATCAGGATTCATGCTAACGAAGTAGATGAAGTTAAGGAATTCTGCAACCTACGCAGCAAAATAACCAATGACGGACGGAGCAAGTAGGACATCAAAGGCAGACATTAGCACTAGCAAAAAGGACATTCCTGGCCAAGAGAAGTCTACTAGTATAAAAAATAGGCTTTAATTTGAGGGAGAAGTTTCTGAGAATGTACGTTTGGAGCACTGCATTGTATGGTAGTGAAACATGGACTGTGGGAAAATTGGAACAAAAGAGAATCGAACCATTTCAGATGTGGTGTGATGTTGAAAATTAGGTGGATTGATAAGGTAAGAAATGTGGAGTTTCTCTGCAGAATCGGAGAGTAAAGGAATATGTGGACAACACTGACAAGGAGAAGGCGCAGGATGATAAGAGACTTGTTAAGACATCAAGGAATTACCTTCATGGTAGTAGAGGGAGCTGTAGAGGGCAAAAACTTCAGAAGGAGACAGTAACTGGAATACATCCAGCAAATAATTGAGCACATTGATTGCAAGTGCTATTCTGAGTTGTAGTGGTTGGCACAGGAGAGGAATTGAAAGGAATTTGTGGCAGGCCGCATCGAACCTGTCGTAAGACTGAAGACACAAAAAATAAATAAATAAATAAAAATAAAAAATAAAAAAAATGCGTGCACACGCCATTAAGAATGCATTCCTTCCCACCGCACACACACACACACACACACACACACACACACAAGCTGCTTCTGTGAGATGTAAGCGATTCAAACCCCTACGCTTTTACATATATTTTAACCCCAGTTAAATTATCTTTTAAAAGGAATTCACCACAGAAATTCTGCGTTGAGATTCCTACATGCAGACGTACGCATGTAAGCACACTACATCGTTGGTATATTGTACAATTTCCGTTGCTGATCAACACTATTGTGACTGATTCTGTAAATAACTGGCATTCTGATGAAGTCAGTTAAATGAGTATGGAGTGCTCCTCAGTTACAAGCAGCACTCATGGTGAGTTAAGTAAGAGGGATTGCAGCAACCCGTAACAGCAGATCCTCTGACTGTGTTGTGATTTATTGGGTAGATATTAAAGGTCAAGGCAATTCCCTGAGATATACCAGACATGAATTGCTAATCTGATAGTGTTGGTGATTTTGGGTTATCTGCTGTGGTGTTAGATACGTAATGAATCTAACCATATGCGTAGGAGTTGAGGTGACGTATTCTGTACGTGTGATGCGAGTAATGAGGGTTTTCAAATTGGTAGTTGATTGCTTATTATGTGAAACTATATTACATAAAACCGCAATCAGTTCTTTGCCTTTAACAATTTGTGATTGTTTATCTACCGAAAACACTTACATTAGTCTAAGCTCACCAATAACATATTAAGACTTTGGAATGCTGTTTGTTGCAATTGTTGGAGCAGCTATAAACATATCTTGCGGATTCTCTGTATTTTATAGTCGACTCGCTGACAAACACGGATCTTCCATGGAGTGAGTTGCTGTGTATGATTGCAGAGTACAGAGATGCCGTGGTAGCAGACCTCCTCGCAGCCTAATTGGAGACAGTTCGGATCGGAGATCTTGTATTTTTAGGTGCCGCTACACCGATGATACATGCTCCTGAGTTACTTGTCCCGACAGCTGTTCAGGATTCGCATTCTGTAATATTTTACTTCGTTTTCTTTGGTGAGGGATTTTCGAAAAGCTGTATTTAATAACTCTGGTTTAATGAAATAGTCATCGGGGATGTCACTGTCGGTGAAGGTGCTGGCTTACTTATGATCAGAATCTCTTTGGATTTGCTACCAGATTTCTAGGTAGAGTTTCATTGTAGACACTACTGGAAAGCATCCTGCAGTGAAGTTCGTGCTAAGTGTCAAGCATCAATAAAATGTCGCCCTCCGCTTGGGGATTTGTTTTCTTGCAGTTCTTTGAATCTGATTTGCTTTTATCGTTGGATCTGCAACAGTTTACTGATCAGTTTGCACTAATCCTTCTAGCATATGAATCTAGTGAGCAACATATAACACGATTCACTTTCGTACTCTTGCATCCTATCGCATGGATCGTTAAAAAGAAGCAAGAAGTCTTTGCTATTAGGGAATAGATCATACATGGTGGGGAGTACGTAGACTGCAGCAGTATTCACCCATCAACAGTTTCATGAGCATTTTTCTTTAATATCATATGCCCCATAGAAACCAGGGTTAATACCCCTCCTCCCCTTTCAGCCCTCTCACCAGCGTGTTTCCATAAGTGCAGCACTACATGAGTCTGCAGACAAGCTCTCTGATGTGTCAGATCAGTACACAATATTGTTTTCAAACGTCGAGTTTGCAATATACCCATCCTCTGCACAACATCTTGAACCTCATCTAAGTACAAACCGAGTGTTACTACACTTATCATGATCATTCTATACAAAATGCACCCGCCAGGTTAGCTAAGAGCGCTAATGTGCTGCTTCCTGGACTCAGGTAGGCGTTCTGGCCCCAGATCGAATCCACCCAGCTGATTGACGAAGAGGACCGGTGTGCCAGCCAGCCTGGATGTGGTTTTTGGGCGGTTTTCCACATCCCACTAGGTGAATACCAGGCTGGTATCCATGTCCTCACTCAGTTACACATTCGCACTATTTCATGGTTTACACTAGAAGCAGACAGCTAGGGTACACTAATTCAGTCCCGGGGCATATGGGGTGACGGCAGGAAGGACATCCGGCCACCCCTTAAAATTAACCATGCCAAATCCGTACTTAACCCTGCCGACCTTGCGCCCGAAGCGGGACAAGGCAGTATCACAAGAAGAAGATTCTATACAAAATGGATGCATATAAATCATCGGGAAGAGGGGTATACTAGGATTTTTTTAGTAGGCTGGTCTAGAAGGCAAGCAAGTATTCTCGTATAAAATCAAACAATATATGAAACGCTATCCAAACAAATATGAAAAATGCAATAAAATCGGTAAAATTGGGCAGGAAACCGGGTTTAATTGTGAAAAACTGATGGGAAATACGTAAAATTGAGGGAAATATGACGAAATATGGAAAATCGCGAAAACATAGAAGAACTTTGTAAATTGGCTAATCATACATAAAATTAGAGAAAAAAAATGGCATGAAATAGACGGAAATGAGCTGGGCTGAGGGTACCCAGACACCCATCGGCGAGAAAAGCGTAAAAATTATGCTCTGCGTGCACTCAGTTTTAATTCTCCATCTGTAAACTAAGTGGGGGTTCGTAACATATACTTCAACAAAGATGATATAAGTATTACACAGAAGCGCTATATTAAGATGGCAAAACATATGTCTCCCACACGGGACAGTGTTCTCACAGATGCAGTAGAATATAGATATTACCAAAATACGGCTGGTTCTCACAACCAATGCTATTCCACAAGTAGAAGAATCAATGTATTTAACAGACTTAAGGCATTCCCCAGCGTATTCTGTAGGAGAGTGAACTGATGCTACATGTTTTTGCTTTAATATTGTCAGGACCGTTACTCTAGAGATGTGGTGTCAGAACGAAATTGCTGTGTTATCCTATACATGAGCAAAATGGCCTAACCTCAGGGCATGACTTCTGTGTGCAAGTGGACGGCTACCTGGGATGTGGTGATGTTACTGTAAACCACAATAAGACTGTTACATCTCATTTGGCTACTGATCGTAGTGTTTACTTCCTCGTAAGATGTCACTGTTTCTTCGTACGCATTTTCATGCAATAGGACGAGGGTGGAAACCCAATGTATCAACTAACGAAAACATTCATGTCGTTTTCCCTTGTTCTATTTCCTAGTGAGGTATAGTCACATCTGTCAAAACCGCTACTACTATTACTACTACTACTACTACTACTACTACTACTAAGAACGACTGACACGGGAAATGTTACTTAGCGTACGTACATTTCAGTAGAATCAGAGCAGCAGTGGCCCGACTTCGTTCTAGTTGGTTTATAATTAGTTCGAGCCGTGGGTGTACACCTACGATACCTTCGTGATGAGGAGCAGCTTGGCAACTTCCTAGGACACCAGAACACCCTCCACACCAACATAAAATTCACGATTGAGGTAAAAAAAGGATCGACAAATACCCTTTCTAGATGTGCCGGTTGCAGGAAATGGGGAGGAAGCTAGTACATACATCTAGCAACACGCAGATGAGTTACACATGCATAAGCCCTCAAATCATCAAAAAGCGGAATGATCAATATGCTCGAGACGAATATGTGAGATGCAGCACTTAGATAATTCTCTGATGAGCAATGGGAGCTCGACCCATTGCATAAGAAGTGTCACGTCAGAGGAGGAAAATGTTGGGTAGAGCCTTTTTACGATGTATTCATATCGTGACCACCGATGATTGTCTACAGTCGAAGGTAGCTTGTAGGCAGCCCCATTCCTGTTCTACCCACACCTGTGTGTTCAGTGTCATCTGCCTGTAACTGTGTGTTAAGTGTCCTCTGCCTGTAGGGTGGGAAACCTCTCTCAGTTGTGGTGGCTCTGAGTAACAGTTTCTAAGAAATCTTCCAATGTGATGGGTGTCTTACGAAATGTTGTACGAGTGATGACTGTGGTTTACTGTATCCTTGTTATTGGTCGTGACAGCAGTGTCATGTCTGAAGTGAGCTAGGGAAAATAAGACCTTGTGTGGCCATCACCAAAAAAATTGAAGGTGAGCCTCGATTTTTCCGACAAGTATTTAACGACAATTCGTACTAGAGTATTTGACGTGTTGAATGCAGCATAGGACTTGTGAAGCCGAGCTGGCACGCTGCTTGCCAACAAAGAAATTCCGTACTATGATCAATGTGCTGGAATATGTAAGTAGCTGAACTCTACAGGCATACGAAGCAGTCTGGCATACTTTGGTGCATATATGTCGGAGAATTAATATGAATGGACATGCTGCACAGCCATCTGTCTATGAATATAGTATATAACAATGATAACGTAGTTGACAAATTCGTATGATCCGGATGTAAAGTCTTCGATCGTTATGAATGTAAACATACGTCGGAAACGTGTAACATAAGCCTCAAACGTACTAACACAAACTCAACTGACGAGTTCCAACTTGACCGTCCGAATACAAAAACGCCATTGTGTTGGCTGGATTAATAAAAAACCATAGAAAAAGCACTGTATTAGTATCAAAAATACGAAAAAAGACGGAAACTCCCAGTTGTCAAGTGTGGACAGTTTGTTAATTATCAGTCTGCACTCGATTTTGTTTGACTCGAAGTCCTGTATGTTGAATCATTTCATGGAAATGGGGAAGTCGAGAAACCTCGTGGGGATGAGATGTCTGGGGATAAGGTGATGTTTTCATAGAATTTAGCTATACCCTACAAAGTTACTCTTTCTATAATAAACATGTCAATGTTTTGTGATCTGGCATACGCCGACTATCATGCAGGAGCATAAATAAAAAACGCATTGGTGTTCAATTGTAATTATATCCTATATTACTCAACAAATACGAGGGTTGTACAAAAAATAATGCACGGAATTTTTTTCCTTCAACAATTCTTTACTGAACATAATGAGAATTACACACACGAAGGAATGGTGTTTTACCTACACACGCTATTTTACCACGTAATCTCCATCCTGTTCTATAGGCTTCCTCCAGCGCGAAACAAGGGTGTGCATGCCCTGTCGGTACCAGTCCTTGTCCTGGTGGCGGAGCCAGTGATTCACTGTTTGAATCACCTCCTCAGCGACCTCAAAGTGGCTTCCACGAATGGCGTCCTTTAATGGCACAAACAAGTTGAAGTCTGAGGAAGCCAGGTCACGTGTGACATGTGTTACAGCCGCGGATGGTCTCTCCGACCGCTGAAAATCGTGGAGCTCCGCTGAACCACCTTCTGATGACCTCACCCTACGTGCCCAGCGACTAACTGTACTTCTATCGACAGCAGATTCTCCATAGACCTTGCACAAGCGTTTGTGAATATTCCCTGCAGATTCTTTCTCAGTAGTGGGAAATTAAATGACGGCACGTTGCTTCTAACGTACATCACGTATAGACGGCATTTTGAAATGTCCTGCAACTACGCTATCTGTCGGAAGTGACGGAAACCTGTCGCTCTCACTCAGGAGACTTCAAATAATACATACGTAACATTTATCATTCTTAGCATTGTTTTCGGCTGAGAAAAAAAAATGCAGTGCATTACTTTCTGGGAAACTCGCGTATGTGGTGACTGATGACGATGTGGGAGGAGGTTTTTTCTACTGGACAGTGTGAAACGATACTCAGGTGAGTACGTACACATACTCATAGGTGAGTGTGTACGCATCATAAATTTTTTCGGACACTGTACACCTACAAATGATAGTCGGAAATGTTGTGATGTTGGAATGTAAAGTTATTGTGGTTAGTGCTCAGGCGTGTGCAAAGAAACTGACGTAGGTGGGACTATGTCCAGTCATAAGGGACAGAATTGTGCTTCTTAATTGGAGGTCGCTTACAAGAGGTAAGTTGACGTTAAATAGAAATGCTCCAATGGATTTTCTATTGCCAAACATGGAACACAAGTTGAAAAAACACATGTGTCTCTTCTTTGATCTTTGAGTGACCAGGTTTCTCGCGTTTTTTCTGTGGTCCACCAGCATCCTTGAAAGGGATCAGAGCTTTCAGTTATGGGTGACTGCGACGTCTGGTTGCATTGGCTATGGCTTTGGTTTTTTAAATAAATGATAGCTGATAATAGGTGTGTGGTATACGCCATCACTCAGCCTCTGGCCGACAGCGGCGGACTTCAGTCAACACGCGCAAATCGCCGCCAGCCGCTTTGCTGCAAAGATAACACACTCGGACCGGACATATATACATATCAAAAAAATTTTTGCATCACCCCGGTTCCCAGAACTCCTGAAGACAGACGTTGACTGTGGATATGGTATCACAGGCACAGTCCCTTTGACTGTTCAGAGCTGTCACTAAACCCGCCCAAAGATGTAAACAACCATGGACAAAGTGCGCCTGTTAGGCGGAGAGGGTCCGACAGCCGATCAGTTTCAGTCATTCCATCAGGAAGGAAGTACACGGCTCGTGTTGTCTGTAGTTCAGCCATTACTAGACGGTCAACACCACGGTTAGATCGCGTCCGCATTGTTACTTTGTGCCAGGAAGGGCTCTCAACATGGGAAGTATCCAGCCATCTCGGAGTGAACCAAAGTGATGTTGTTCGCACATGGAGGAGATGCAGAGAGACAGAACTGTCGATGACATGTCTGGCTCAGGCCGCCCAAGGGCTACTGCTGCAGTGGATGACTGCTACCTACGGGTTATGGTTCGAAGGAACTCTGACAGCAATGCCACCATGTTGAATAATGCTTTTTGTGCAGTCACAGGCCGTCATGTTAACACTCAAACTGTGTGCAGTAGCCTGCATGAAGCGCAACTTCACTCCCGACGTCCACGGCGAGGTACACCTTTGCAACCACGCATCGCGGTACAGATGGGCCCAACAACATGCCGAATGGACCGGTCAGGATTGGCATAACGTTCGCTTCACCGATGAGTGTTACAAAAGCCTTCAGCCAGAAAACCGTTGAAGACGTGTTTGGAGGCAACCCAGACAGGCTGAATGCCTTAGACACATTTTACAGCGAGTGCAGCAAGGTGGAGGTTGCCTGCTGTTGTGGGGTGGCATTATGTGGGGCAGACGTAAGCCGCCGTGGTCATGGAAGGCCCCATAATGGGTGTACGATACGTTAATGCCATCCTCCGACTGATAGTGCAACCATATTGGCAGCATATTGGCGAGGCATTCGTCCTCATGGGCGACAATTCGCGGCCCCATCGTGCACATCTTGTGAATGACTTCCTACTGGATAACGATATCGCTCGACTAGAGTGGCCAGCCTGTTCTCCAGACATGAATCCTGTCGAAAATGCCTGGGATAGATTGAAAAGGACTGTATATGGACGACGTGACCCACTAACCACTCTGAGGGATCTACGCCAAATCGCCGTTGAGGAGTTGGATAATCTGGACCAACAGTGCCTTGATGAACTTGTGGATAGTATGCCACGACGATTACAGGCATGCGTCAATGCAAGAGGATGTGCTACTGGTTATTAGGGGTAGTGGTGTCTTCAGAAATCTGGACCACCACCTCTGAAGATCTCGCTGTATGGTGATATGACATGCAATGTGTTTTGATGAGCAGTGGAAAGGTCGGAAATGATGATTATGTTGATCTCTATTCCGGTATAGGTTCTGAAACTCTCGGAACTGAGGTGATGCGAACCTTTTCTTGATGTGTGTATTATCCGAGTTAAATACGTGTTACATGGAATTTGCAGTTTGTTTTAAATATCAGATAGTGATGTTTTTGAATCATGTAATGATATGTAATGAGGATTTGTAGTAGCCAGTACATACACCACCCACACCAGCAACTGAGTTTTCCCTCAAAATAAACAAATAAAAAAGACTGTACCTTAAGTTATCCGTCTCCAGCAGCTCAGCACAGACTAAGTCTTTTTCCTGCTAATTCATGAGTGGGGGGAGGGATAGGGGAAGTGAGGGACGTGGGAGGGAAGGATCAATAATACCCCCTGGTGGTGATATTGTGAACTACAGCTTCAAAATTTGAAATTACCATCAGATTTTTAATTTTTCATAATTTTTTAAATTTCTGTCAATTTATGAAGTTCCCACCATTTTGAATTTACTTAATTTTCATAATTAATTTAATTAGTTTGCATATAAATTTAATTAAATATTCAATTAATTTGACATCCCCAACGGGAGGGGAATGGGGTGGACGCCATCTTGGATAAATTTTGCAAGAATGCAGACTGTGCCAGCATGAAGTTTGGTACTCTACTCCCATGTTCACCAACATGCGCTATAAATTGTGCTCCAATACATTTGTGCCTGCTCAGAACCATACTCTGTCGTCAGACCTTCCACAGAATATCGCCTATCCCGTTTTACAGAGTGAGCAAGCCTCTGACCTCTATGTCCTGTAATGAGGTGTGAACGTGGAGCACCTTGTCGCTCGCTCTTCATTTCAGCGTCATTCAACTGCCTTCTATAGACGCTCATGACTGTAGCACAGGATTAGCTTCGCCGTTTCTGAGATGCTCGTTCCATGACGCCAGGCCACATCACTGTGCCATAACTTTTCTCAAAGTAGCTTATGTTAGTGGATTTGCCCATTCGCGACCCTTATGGTCGATATAATTACTCCCCATTCGTCTCTAGTCCGCTTATGCATTTTCTTTACGGCCGTAAGTGCTTGCAACGACACGATGTGCGGCATTCATTCTCAAGGTGGGTAGGGGCCGTCAAATAAGATTTTGGTTCGTTTCTGTAAATAATGAAATACTTTCCCTGTTGTTGAAAAACAATGAACTGGTGATTCCGCAAGAGGGAAACTCGTTCCGAGATGCGTAATCTGGTCGCTGTAGAGCTTCGAAATCTTAAATACGATTGTGTCATCTGTCTTCACACTGTGCTTTGGAGAGTAATAGGTTATGCGATTCATTTACATGACATCACGGATTGCAGTTTGCTGTCGTCATAATATTGCATGGTTGCGTTATTTACCACACCACAGGTGACGAAATGACTAACACGCCTCTTAAGTGTGGAAAAACTGATGGCAACATCAAGCTGCTGTACTACTGTATCTGGAATGGTTTACCAACAGAAATAATCGACATCACTTAATGTTTGCTGCACTACGAGAAGACTACGAGAGACTAGAAAGACGCAAATAGGAACTTCATTTTACGTCTTTGGTTTTCCAGCATTGTAGACTGCACATACAGCAGTAGTACTGCGTGGCATTCGGGAATCTATAGTACGTCTGATAGGCCTACTGAATACCATAAAATTCCTCTGCGTTTCAGTCGCGTATTGGGTATGAGAAACAGATGTCGGTCGTTCACCCTAATATCAGTCGTTTGCGTTTGAAGAGAACTTGTAGGAATACTTCGTAGAGGAACCATCCACTGCTTGTAGGGATTCGTCGGTGAAAAAGCGCTACGTCCATAACATGTACTGAAGTCTCAGGTAGTTACGGTGAAGTACCATCTACGACGAGTATAGCAGCGCCTCCGACAAAAAATAGGAGAAATACATTGCCAAGACTTAACAAGGGAGAAGCTTTACTCGCGCTATTAAAATTACAAACATTATTATCTGTGTTCTTTTGTAGAGGAAGAATGAGAGGTTTTTTTGTTGCATTGTCTTATCGATTCTGCTGTTCTCGCTGACGAACGTTAATTGTTCACGGTCTCAAACTGCTACAATTATTTGTAGTAGAAATATAATTGTGCTGAATATATATGAGATCAATAATTGTAGTGCGTGTTTTTGTGGGTAGCGAGTACCTATCCTGTATATGATTTAGTACGTAATAATTAAATGTTTCCCTGGCCATTTCTGTGTTGGCTCATTATTTTAGTGACGCCATTAATGAAAAAAATTATGTAAGCCTTTCAACAGTCATTTAATGCTAAAAGTATAGAAGGAATAATTTGAATAATTTTAAAACGGCGTCCTGCAATATTTTTTCAATTCATATTCGGCCAGAGGTGCAGTTTGTATCAATAACAATATCAATGAATGCTTACGTTGCCATTGAACATAGGCAGCTATCCAGCCCCACAGAGAAAATTAATTAAAATTTGTTTGCATATATTATCGCGTAATATTAAAAAAGGATTTTTAATCCATCGTCAGTAGGACTGATGTCTTTACGTTGGAATATGTATGTTATTTTTGGTGATAGCTCTCTGAGGAAACTCAGTCGAGGCTCTTAACAGACATAAAAGAGAAAAGATTTATTATTTCTATTTTTCAAAACCGTTTCATAAAATAAGAATAACGGCACAGTTATCGTTGTATGAAGAATTCAATAATAACCATACAATTAATTAAAATATGACGCAAGAACTGGCGCCCAACGTGGGTCTCGATGTTCCGGGAAATTTATGTATGTGGGAAAAATATATTATTAATATAAGAAAATTAACGTTTGTATATGTAATCTGTTTCATGTGGACGAGGATTATCATTTACGATGTTAAGAGAAACGAAAGACCTGAAACCTATCACAGATTTGAATAAGAATAAAGCCCACAATAAAAACAAACGTAAGGGCTTCTCGAAATATCTCTCGCTTTCGTGTGTCGTGTTGTTTGTCAATATTCACGGTTCGTACTGCGTGGTAGTGCCTTGCAAACAGTAACTCAAGTAGACAAGAAAGTTTATATTTGCTGTAAATTTGTGTAGAAATAGAAATTTTACATTGTATTATTATTATTATTATTGTGGTGATTGGAGTGTGAAAATAATTGTGATAGAACAATGTCTCGTACCGAGTCAAGGAGATTACGTATTAAAACTTGGACAGAAGCTGATATGGAAGCAGTTTCACGAGAGGGTAGTGATACCGTGGGATCTGCATCCAATAGAAATATACAGGAAAGTTTTACGGTCCATGATGTAGAAACTGCACATCAGCGCGCAGAAATTGGACGTAGCGTTGACAGTATCGTGCTGCCAACTGTTGCGAGTGAAACAACTGCGCCCGCAACTAAACAACTGTTACGTGCGCTACGCCTGGTTACGACGCCGTAACTGAAATAGTAATGAAGTTAGATCAATTCCTGAAGCAACAAAAGGAGAGAGATCGAGAGAGGGAACGAATACAGTTAGAAAGGGATAGACAGCAGGAGGGGAGAGAAAGAAAGAGGGAAGAAAGAGAAAAAGGAAGTGAAAATAGAAAATATGAACAGCTTAAAAGTTTAGAAGTCATGAAAGCACACATAGCCAGTTTGAAACAAGCGTAACAGGAACGACCAACTTTCGTAGCAAGTTTAACAAAATACGTACAAAATCTGCATATGGAGCCGAATAGTATGAAGGAAGATATTCAGAACATAACCGAGAGGGTAGAAAATATAGATATACAAAATGAGGAAAGAGTAGAGAAGTACTTCGCGGAACATACTAATAGAAAGAGTAGAGAAGTACTTCGCGGAACATACTAATAAAGTCGAAAAAAGTAGAAAAATGATTAAATAACAAAGAAAAACAGAATAAAAAATATAAACAGAAGTGACACGTGCAATTCACGCAGTTCACTCGACTAGTCAGATCAATCAGACAGAACACGAAAGAGTAAATAACATGAGACTAGAGGAATATTATGTACCTGCTTCTTCGCATGATTCACACGAAATTCCGCCGTTCTCTGCCACTTATAATACAATTTGTGGGGTACAGGCAGGAACATGTAGTCCTAACAGTGAACCATTGAATGGCATTGGGGCTCTGGCACTGTATCTTCAATAATGATTAAAGAGAGTTTAATTAAACACCGCCTGTTCCTGGTCATCTCAACCGACAAGAAAAATATTCACCCAATTGTATTTATAAAGAGTGTTCGAAATATACTGCCCGGAACTTGGACCGAGAAACCAAAACATACAGTTTATTGTTTCGCACATAGTAGGAGATGCTGCGCTATGGGTGACAGATGCAGCTGAAACCGGCTACATCTGTGAACAAATCGAGAAGGCATTTCTAAATAAATACTGGTCGCCTTGTATTCAGGAAAGACTTAGAAAAGAAATATGTAGTCCAGTGGCATATAGTTCTAAACAAGGAAGCCTACGAAAGTATTTTGAAAAGTACATCAACAAAACGCGATATTGGGACGAACCGATTTAAAACCGTGATGTGATCAGGCTATTAAATGCCAGACTTCCGCCAAATATTAGAGAGAAACTAATCCATGTTCCAGACAATGATTTGGATAACTTCTTGTCTGTCTTGGATTCAATAGATTTCATTCAGGAAGACTTAAAGTTGCGAAGTAGCAATGGAAATACTTACGATTATAAGGAAAAGAACAATAGTAGACAAAATGGCTGGAATAATTGTGGGAATTGTTCTAATGGGCCAAACCACAGTGGTAAAACTGTGAACGGAAACCAGTCGTTCAACGGTCCTCCGAATGATGACAAAAGTAATAACAATAGACAGGCTAGGGGAAACAATTTACCTCAATACAGACGAAAACGAAGGTATGATGAAAGGTTTGGCCCAGGAGGTGGCCATCAACAGCCGATGCCAGACGCAGGGCAACAGGGGAAGATTAGATTTGCAATGCCATGGTATCAGGATAGTCAGAATAACACAGAAAGATACCCGAACATTAGCAATAATAGGAACGAACATGGTCGAGCAGGTACTTCAAACAACTCAGCTTGGCAGAATCAGAATCAACGTGTGAGAATAGTTTATGTGACGAATGTCAGTCATCCTACATCAACCGATTCGACAAACTAAAGACGACCGCAATTAGCTCTCCGTCGTCGGCCGTAGGACGGAGGGAGGGCTCACAAGAGAGTAAGGAGAAACATGATGTAGTGAATAGGTTAAGATACAATAATGGTGCTGGGATGAGGGAGGAACTTTTATCGGCGAATAAGAGATGTAACAAAGTAGATAGTGAGTTGATACAGGCTGTAGTTAAGGCTAAAGTTCTTAGTATACCGGTCAGTATCATGACTGATACTGGAGCTACAGCTAATGTGATGAGTTATGATTTCTATAGGAAATTGTGACAATTGCATAAAGTGCCAGTGTTGTCATTTCAGAATTGCAAACCGTCGGGTGCCAGGTACAGGTGGACGTATTTATGGGAAATGGAGGATTCAATTGCACGTTCCTGGTTACAAAGGGATTGAGAGTCGCCTATATTCTGGATAGGGAGTTTTTGGGGGAAAGGAATGCCTATATGGACCTCTTGTAACACCATTATCGATAGTAAGTAGGTCATTCTATGCAATTATTTGTATGTAACTTTGAAGTGACTGTTCTGTACTAGTTAAGATCTTTGAACTGTCGGAGATAAAGTGGAAGTTTATGATGTATATATTGTAAAAACTTAATAATGTTTAAAAATAATGGAACTTTATAAAATATGTATGCTCGTAAAAGAGAAATTGTAATTTGAACACTGGTCCATACATAGGGAAGTTGAATTGTGTAAGGGAAAAGGTGTAGGGAACGCCCTCCGCTACGAAAGGGGCTAGCCCGCGATAAAAGCTGGATTTGGCGGTCAATCTCGGCGGCAAGAGGGAGAGCACATTACGTAGTCAGTGGCCAGCAGTTGTACAGTCAATACCGTGGGTGCCAAGTGAGGCATTCGGAAGTCGATTTACGTTGAAATTGCCTCGGATGTGGTTTCGGCTGTCATACGGTGTTCTTGTATTATGGAATGGGTCTAAAATGATTAATACGTCGCCAAGAAGAAACTTGAAAAGAGCCTTAAATTGCCAGAGGTGGGACCAGATAGCCGCCACATGCTTGCCACCACCATTACGCCACTGCTCCGCCAACTTCAGGAAATCAGATACGTATTTTAGTTTGGACCAGTATATTTGTTTGTGTTTTTTCAATAATAATTTCCGTGATAAAGATATGTGTTTGAACTCTGAAATTGCTCTGATCATGAAACCTATGTATGGTCCTATCCTAGACGTCCTAAAGACCGAGTAACTTGTTTTTGAATAATCAACGATTTGTTTCTACATTGAATGTGCCAATGGTTCAGTGCTAAAGTGTATTTCACAGGTAATGAAAGAGGCACATAATTTGAACTTTAATGAAACTTAACTTTGTTGTGACTATTACTAGGAACTAATTTCTGAAGTTTTATTTAAAAACTCAATCTGTATATCTGCAGTAAAAGAAACAAAAGAAAAATTCGGAGTAGGTATTAAAATCCATGGAGAAGAAATAAAAACTTTAAGGTTCGCCGATGACATTGTAATTCTGTCAGAGATAGCAAAGGGCATGGAAGAGCAGTTGAACGGAATGGACAGTGTCTTGAAGGGAGGATACAAGATAAACATCAACAAAGGCAAAACGAGGATAATGGAATGTAGCCGAATTAAGTCGGGTGATGCTGAGGGAATTAGATTAGGAAACGAGACACTTAAAGTAGTAAAGGAGTTTTGCTATTTCGGGAGCAAAATAACTGATGATGGTCGAAGTAGAGAGAATATAAAATGTAGACTGGCAATGGCAAGGAAAGCATTTTTGAAGAAGAGAAATTTGATAACATCGAGTATTGATTTAAGTGTCAGTATTTGTATGGAGTGTAGCCACGTATGGAAGTGAAACATGGACGATAAACAGTTTGAACCAGAAGAGAATAGAAGCTTTCGAAATGTGGTGCTACAGAAGAATGCTGGAGATTAGATGGGTAGATCACATAACTAATGAGGAGGTATTGAATAGGATTAGAGAGAATAGAAGTTTGTGGCACAACGTGACTAGAAGAAGGGATCGGTTGGTAGGACATGTTCTGAGGCTTCAAGGGATCACGAATTTAGTATTGGAGGGCGGTGTAGAGGGTAAAAATCGTAGAGGGAGAGCAAGAGATGAATACACTAAGCAGATTCAGAAGGATGTAGGCTGCAGTACGTACTGGGAGATGAAGAAGCTTGCACAGGGTAGAGTAGCATGGAGAGCTTCATCAAACCAGTCTCAGGCCTCAAGACCACAACAACACAACATTTAAAAATATTAATTCAGTAAATTTCTATATTGTGTTGAAACTTAAAGAAATTCAAGCGGGGTTAGAAATCCACATTAGTGTAATGCAATTGTCTCTGAAATAGTTACAGAATTTTGTAGGATTATTTAATTTCATTTCTGGTATGCATGCGTTAGCTGAAATCAGAACTCTTTCCATGCCCAATTTCATTCCAGTGTGACTTTAGTAACATCTTAATGTTGAAGTAGTATCGAATTAATTAATGATTGCAATAGTAACTTTTATTACTATGAGTGAAGTATTATTTAGTTCTCTATGTTTGCTGGTTTGTGAAATGCTGTCTACTGCTAACCATTGGATAGTTCGTTCGTTAGTTGTGTGTATCAATTGCACTGTTTAAAAGGAGCATTAATGGAAGTCTCTTCAGCAATCCATGTTCATTTTCTTTAAACTTAAAGTATTATGCCTAATTAGGCTGGCGAACGTTTAATATTTCATTTATGTGAACTTTGCTACATTCATTACTTACAAAATTAAAGTCTTTTAGCTTTCTATTAACTGCCATAATCACAAAATCCATGTTCGATACCCTCTGTCCATTAGGCTATATTTCGGTCAAACAATTTTAAATTCCTCTTAGAGGGTAAAACTTACTGTACGTTAAGGTCACGTTTGGCACAACATACGTACAAACGTTATACTCTCTCAAGGTATTTGTAGTTTGGAGAATGGGGAAGAGAGGGTGAAACTGGAATTCCTGCGCACTAAAACTATACATGGCAAATATTGTCAGGACGTTCAAGTGAAAAGTAACCTGCCAAAAATACTACATATGCAGCAGTATTTTGGGTGGCGAGATTATGGCCATCACGGTGGAGAGAATGTTAGTACCTCAGAGTCCTGTCAATCAGTGAACAATGAAGTAGAGGAATCCACACATCTGACATCACAGCAACAATTAGAATTATCTCATCTATTGAAGGAACATATAGAGGTATTCTCTAAGAGACCAGGGATCATCAGAGGTTATACGTGTAATATTGATGTGATACCACGCAAGACATTTTTTAACGCTGCTTACTCCGTTCCATGGTCGAAAAAGGAGGCAGAGAAACTAGACATACGTAAAATGCTAGAATGGGGAATAATTGAGCCGTCACTGTCACCTTATAGCGATCACAAAAGATAGTGGAAAAATACGTCTGGTGTTAGATGCTCGCACCATTAATAAAATTATTGTGCCAGTACGGACTAGGCCAGAGAATTTGGAGGAACAGTCGCAAAAGTTCTTTGGAGTGAAATATCTTTCGTCCATTGATTTGCGGATTTCCTACTAGCAGATCCCTCTGACGGAAAAGTCGAGAAAGTGTACAATTTCATGTTCGCTGGTCGGAGATACCAGTTTAAAGTGCTCCCATTCGGATTACATACGAGTGCTGGGGTATTCTTAGCAGCTCTTCATTCGGTGTTAGGCCCAGAGTTTCTTGATAGAGTCACTGTGTATATAGACGACATTTTGATTGCGACTTCCGCCTGGGAAGAGCATATTGAGATAATAAAGTGAATATTGAGCAAATTCGAACAGGTAGGAATCAGTGCCAACCTAAGTAGGTCAAAATTCGGTAGAGAAAAGATTAAATTTCTGTGACATGTCATTCACCCTTACGGATTGTGCCAGATGAGAATAAAATACAAACCATATAGAATTCTACGTCGCCTAGAACAAAAAGGCAATCCGAAATATTCTAGGGTTTAGTATCCGTTTTACGGCGTTTAGTGGCCGATCAATTTTTAGAAATTTGAAATTAGTGGCAAGGACTACGGGACCAAACTGCTGAGGTCATCTGTCCCTAGGCTTACACACCAATTAATTTAACTTATACTAAGGACAACACACACACACAACCACACGCACACACACACACACACACAAACACACAAACACACAAACACTCATTTAACAACGATGTGATGCTATATCTGCTCAAGAAAAGTATAGTTTGACCCGTCTGTGAGAGAGAGTTCAATAGAATCAAGCAAGCGTTAGTCAACGCAGGTATTCTGTACGACCCCGACGTGGAGGAAGATTTCTGCATTGCTGCTGACGCATTTTTTACTGGACTAGGAGCTTGTCTGTTTCAAGTGGATGAAACAGACGGCAGCCACCAGATTACAATGATTAGTTTTGTGAGTCGTATATTAACAGAATGTCAACGATTGCGCTCAGTAACGGAACGTGAAGCCTTAGCTGTGGTTTGGGCCTTCAAGAAATTTCAGTTTTACGTTTACGTTAAAAAGGTAAAGGTGTACTGTGATCACCAATCTTTATGTTTCTTATTAACATGTAAATTGTTACATGCACGCTTAGCGAGATGGGCTATAGCGTTGCAAGTGCATCGCTTCCAAATTGTATATATGAATGGGAAAGATAACATCATTGCTATTGCCTTGTCCAGGTTGCCACAGGGCATGTCTGAAAAGGCAGAACTTATCGAACAGGCATCAGAGTTCAAGGAACTGTTGATTAAAGATGAAACATATCGACGAAATTTTTTGATATGTGTAAACGTATGTCCGAATGGCAAACTGCTGACTGTAAGTGGAAAAACTTTGTCCAAATGATCACTGAGAATCCGAATTCGGAATTAGCTAATCAATTTAAGATAAAAGATGGCATTTTTTACCGTAAACCTAAGAAAGAGCAAGAACGGTGGTGTGTGTGCATTCCGGAAAGTTGTTTGCGAGACTTTATCTCTTACACCCATAAAACGGGTGGGGGCATTTTGGCATAAATAAATCTACTGATAAGATTGAACTGTTTTGCTAGTACCCAAATTTAGCCAGGTATGTTCATCGAATTTTGAGAACGTGTCTCATATGTCAGAAAGCAAAACCGAGCAACCGTTCAGCAAGAAACGAACTACATATAACCGTACCGACGCAATTGTTTCAATTAGTTACTTTGGATTTCACTGGCCACTCCAAACAACACGAGGAGGGTGCGAGTATATACTGGCAGTTTACGATGTATTTTCCAAATATTTAAATATGTATCCGGTCAAATCCCTACAACTATACCCACTGTGAACAGGATAGAGAAGGATTATATACCCATAATTGGTAAACCGGAAGTTATCATCTCAGATAATGCTTTGTATTTTACTGGTTACAAGTGGAAAATTTCTCTGAGAAACCATATTATAAAACAGATACTGATAGCTCGGCTCCAATCGGACGTCAGTGCATTGTAACGGATATTCAAAGAATTTAACATATTCATGCGGACATGTGCGCCGAATTAGGATGCAAAATGGATTGAATATGTAGACCTGTTTGAGAACATATTTAACCGGTTCTGCCACATAATACACGCCAGCAGAACTGATGTTGTATGAGGATGAAAGTGACGAGTGTGTTACTTCAATGCCAAAGTTAAACTGCCGGCAACCGACTAGAGAAGAGAGGATCAACAAGGATTTGATCTCTCTTAAAAAATGTGCTGAAATTATGAAACGGAAGTATGACCAACAGTTAAGGAAAGTTCAACAGTTTGAATTAGGGGACATGGTACTTCTAAGGAACCAGCCAAAAGCCTCTATTGCAAATAAAAGAAATAAGAAATGGCGATTATTGTATAGTGAACTGTATGTGACTGAAAAGATACCGTATGGATGTAGTTATTTTCTAACTAATCCCGAGAATAAGAAACCAGTGGGTTTATAACCATATAAGGATTTAAAGAAATATTATAAATAATATGTATGTGTGTAATAGATGTTTAGGCCTATTAATATTTCTTTTTGCCGGCCGGAGTGACCGAGCGGTTCTAGCCGCTATAGTCTGGAACCGCGCGACCGCTACAGTCGCAGGTTCGAATCCTGTCTCGGGCATGTATGTATGTGATGTCCTTACGTTTAAGTAGTTCTAAGTTCTAGGGGACTGACGAACTCAGAAGTTAAGTCCCACAGTGGTCAGAGCCATTTGAACCAATATTTCTTTTCATTAATGAATTCTGAATCTATTTGTAGTCAAGATGAAAGTTTTATCCTAGTATGTTGTAAAAGTTTCACGCAATGAAAGTCATGATAGAATTTGTTAGAAATATGTAACGACAAATGCAATGGTATATCTAGAATTCTAAAAAGGGACTAAAGAATTTATTAAATAATCAAAAGCGTAGTACACGTAACGGTACAAGCCATGAATCAACAGAAAAAAATTAAAGACCAATACGTAGAAACTAAGTAGTTTTATCCAACGAATTTATAAGTTCACGTTTTGAGTGCACCAGACTGTAAGTACAGTAATTTTAAAAGGATCACTGAAGCAGAGACATATTCAGGAATCGTATATTCAGTGAATATACATTTATATGTATCTTAATATGCGACCAAGTGTGTTATTGTATAAACCAAACCAGTGTCGAAAAGTCCAAAAAATGGTCTATGTGGCCAAGCAGTTCTAATAGGCAGGTACTAATGCTATCAATACATAACGCGAATTGTAATGAGTTGTAATGTGCATACGAATACATTGTGTATTTCGTCATGTACGTAAGTGTTAAAGTTTTCATGAACGATTTAATGTGCCACAAGAGATTGTGAGGAACAGTGACTGTGTGTCCATAAACCCGAATGAACGTTGTGTCAAACTGGATTCAGTGTGACCAAAATTGACGCTATTTACGGGAACTATAGTGTAATAAATAGTGCTCATGAAACATTATAAAGAGAACGACGCAAGAGACATTATCATAGTGTATTAAGGTTAAATGTAGTACACTATTGGCCATTAAAATTGTTACACCAAGAAGAAATGCATATGATAAACGGGTATTCATTGGACAAATATATTATGTAAGTAGGCTGTTTATGTTTTCTTATTCGCAACGTTACGTAGCGCTCTATATGAAAATCACTGGCTGTGCTGTGTGCAGTCTGCGGCTAGTTTGCATTGTTGTCTGCCATTGTAGTGTTGGGCAGCGGCAGCTGGATGTGAACAGCGCGTAGCGTTGCGCAGTTAGAGGTGAGCCGCCAGCAGTGGTGGATGTGTGGAAGGAAATTGCGGAGTTTTGAAATTACATATATTATGACTGTTAAGGTAAATACATTGCTTGTTCTCTATTATCATCTTTCAATTGCTAACTATGCCTATCAGTAGTTAGTGCCTTCTGTAGTTTGAATCTTTTATTTAGCTGGCAATAGTGGCGCTCGCTGTATTGCAGTAGTTCGAGTAACGAAGATTTTTGGTGAGGCAAGTGATTTGTGAAAGGTATAGTTTAATGTTTGTCTGGGCCATTCTTTTGTAGGGATTTTTGATAGTCAGACTGTGTTGCGCTAAAATTATTGTGTGTCAGTTTAAGCACAGTCGTGTACAAATGTTCAAAGGGGACGTTTCATATGTCGACCCTTAGCCTAGGATACCTCACTGGAATCTTGTGATTTTTTCTTGTAGTTTGTGTATTTAGTGTAACTTTTGTTTATTGCTAGCGCGTAATTATAGAGAGAATTTCCTTGGTAGTTGTGGTTTTTCATTGTTGCACAGTAAAACAGTTGTGGCATGCATGTAGATTTCCACCAAGTATTTCGCAGCTGCGCTTGCAATTAACTAGATATTATTTTCAGTCCTATGTTAATGTGTTCTCTTATTTTTGCTCTTCAAATTGTGTTTTTTTGTGTTGTCGTGTGAAATGTTGTGACAATAATGGTGAGTGAAAAACGTAATACTAGGCTCCAAAGTAAACTGAGAAATGACAGTGAAGACGAAAGCAGTGTGTTAGCGCCACCGAGTAATGAATTAACTAATGTTCAAAGTAGTAATTTGGTAATTGTACATAGGGAAATGGAGCGGGCTGCAAACAATGGTGTAGACAGTGAAACAATTAGTGAACAGGGAAGCATTATCGATCGATCAGTCAGCAACAGCTTGCCTCAGTAAACCGAAATGACAGGACACAATCTTGCAAAAACTGTAGATTCAGGTTTTGCGTCCTCACCGTTTTCTCAAATGAATCAAGACACATTTTCTGCTTTTCAAAATGCGAATATTGCCGGTTCAAAGGCACTGCTGAATAGCACTGAGGAACATGTTTCAGACACCAGTGCACTGTTATTACAGTTGATGCAACAAATGGGACAAATGCTACAAAAGTTAGACACAACGCTTGAACAAAATCAGAAACAAATGGGACAAAATCTTCTAAAGTTAGACACAATGGAACAAAATCAGAGACAAACACAGCAAAAGCTTCAAAAGTTAGACACAATGGAACAACACCAGAGATAAACACAGCAACAGTTAGACACAATGGAACAAAATCTTTGGAAGTTAGACACCACACTTGAACAAACACGTGAAGATTTAACTACTGAGTTACATAACATTGAATCGAAATGTCAAAAAGTCTGTAATGACGTAAAAACACAAATTTGTGAGCATTTTCAACCAATTTCTTCGCGGCATGAAAATGCATTACAGAATCACGAAGCAGCCATAAAAGAACTGCAAACCATTGTTCATGAAAATCATGAGAGCCTGCAAGCTAAAATTGACTCAGTTGCATCTACCGATTCGGTTACGCTACTTGCAAAAACTCAAGAAAACTTAAAGGATACAGTAGATACTCTGAAAATTGGTTCAGAAAGACACACTGAGGAAATGTGTTCACTATCGGAGAAAGTAGCCAAACTTTCGGATCAGGTCACTAACTTATCTACGCAGGTAGATGATAATCTGAATGACACAAAACCGGTAGTCTTTAATGACACAGAAGAGTGCGAACAAATTAGGAAACTGAAACAAAATCTGAATCAAATTAATACGCAACACCAAAGAGAAATCCGGGAAGTACAAGATCAGCTGACACAGGTAATACAAGAATAACGTATTTCAGAGGACACTCGCGCTCCAATATGGAAAGAGGGACATAGAAATACAGAACAGCCACAAAATAATAACACAGGGTGCTTCGGAAATTATGAAAGAAATTGGCAAGGTACACCGAATTTTGAAATGGAACCGCCGAAACGACGTAACCATGACCGACATGCGACTCGCCGACATGATGATTTTGATTATAAGCTGTTCATTACTACACGTAAATTCAAAACGTTTAAGAATTCTGCCAACGACATTCATCCACAAGCGTGGCTCCATCAATTCTCTCATTGTATTCCTCCCAACTGGTCATTGGAGCACAGATTAGAATTTATGTGTGGCTACTTGGAGAATGAACCAGCTGTAAGAATGTGATCGGTCATTCACGATTGTTACAGTGAAGGAGAATTTTATCATGCCTTCCTCTCAGTGTATTGGTCTCAAGCTACCCAAGACCGAGTAAAACATAGCATCATAATGATGAAACGTTTCGCATAATCTGAATTTTCCAGTCTTATGAAATATTTTGAAGACATGTTGCATAAGAATCAGTATCTTTCAAACCCATACAGCCCCTCTGAACTCATCCGCATTTGCTTAATCAAACTGCCTGAACATTTACGACATATTATTTTGGCAGGACGTTGCAAAGACGACATTGAAGCTTTTCAGGGACTCTTACAAGTAATAGAAATTGACACTGACAATCGCGGAACGCGGAAACCAGAACACAACGATTACAGGTCACATACGTCACAATTCCGCGATGAAAGAAATAATAACTGGACACGACAAGGCTATTCTTACAACGCAAATCGTGACCAAAACAGACACCACCCATATGACAACCACTGGCAGTGTAATAATAGTTACAGAGAAAGATCACATTTCCGTAGTAATGAGTATGACAGAGATTACCATAGAAACAGACAATACGGGAACAAAAACAATTATTATCAAGGGAGACAGAATAACTTCAGATGGAACAGTTCAGCGCACAGTTACGATTCCGGGAGAAATTCTCCACCACATGACCGACAAACAAGAAATATGTAAACTACCGACAAAACGACAGACCTGAATTCCATCAGAACTGGCGGGATTAAAATAGAGCAGGGTACTCTCGACAGCGTGAATTTGTAGAAGTTAGGTCTCCTAATCCCAATAACGACGCGCGCCAACAAAGGAACAGACAATGACTCGTACCGCAGGCAGCCACTTGCGCCCGCTGGCTCAGGGAAAAATAACATAGACGCTAACCTTGAGAAAAATTTTAGCACTCCTCACCGACGTATACCGCATGATAATTCCGTTCAAGTTGAAACTCTGCGTACTAGGAAGAGTAAAGGTTTACACCACATTTCACATGTAAAACCATTTATTGAAAGATAATCTGCTTTTTAACTTTGTCTTTGCCATAAAACGTTTCACTTCACGTTACTAGTATGCTTTAGAAACTGTTACCATGCAACAATGTTTGAAGTTAAATATCCAGTCAAGAACCAAGAGAACTTATTTAAACAGAAATTACGAATGCATTGTTATTGCGAACAGACGACACAGTGTTATTGTGTGTGTACATTCTTGCTTGTTAGCTGCACGATTACATAACGACTATAAGGCTCACATACTTAGAACATATACTGGTACTGTTAATGAGATTTTAATGCAACATTTTGGATTTAAAGTACTTTCAGTGAGATACCAGATGACACAGTGGTTAGTTTATGTGACAGCTACACGATTTTACCACGACACAGCTAATGAGTGACAATTTACAATGTTGCTTTTGCGATGTTTCTGTTTTATATCTGCACAGTTTTTCTGAATCATTCTGGAAAGTAAAACATGTTTTAGTAGTAACTTTTGTGGTATAGCTACAATGAGACAGCCTTTTCCATAGTACAACAATACGTTACAGCACAATACTTTCTTCATCACAGCAATAAGCATAATAACTAAGATATCTATACGCAAAGCATTTCACTTTTGTTTATCATGAGGTAAGTACATTGACTTCTGCAGAACTTAGCTTTCGGTGGACAATAACTACGACACTTCCACAGAATTATATTACAGCAAGACACACATTTAGCGCTACAGGACACGCATTTGAGTGCTTAATTTTGTACTTAAACCATTTATTTTTCAAGATTTTTGAATTACAAAGAAAGTTTTCCGTGATACATTTCATTCCATTGCTGTAATCTGTAACACCTGAGGGTATAATTACATTAATCCTCAGAGGGGTACACGCTTACTTTGTGTACCATGTGTTTGGCAAACACAAGGAGCCCTAGCTAATATGGTATTTGCTTATACAACTTTACACATCGGTACCATATTTCCCTAACACATAAATTGCACAGCTATCTTATCATTTAACTGGGAGAGACAAACATTTTTTTTACTACGTCAGTGACAGATGTTTACACAAGTACACCGTTGGATAACTTCACACTTACGAAATTGTATTTTGTCTGTACTTTGTGAACTGTTCATATTTTTTCGGACCCATGGTGACATTATGAGAGCTTTGAATGATATATTTGGTATGAGATCACGATTTTTAAAGTACGTTTGAGGCAGATGACACTTTTGACATGAGCAGAGAATTTTTTTTTAATTATTGGAGGAAGCTACGACGATTTTGAGATTTGACTGAGGTGTTATGATGTTGTTATTACGACGACGATGTGTATTATGCTGTTGAGGAATGTTTATTATGATATGTATTTATTATGATGAATTGTTGAAGATGTGTTGATGAATATGTATATGTGTAGTAAGGTAAGGAATAAGGAGTAGTGGTTAGGGACTCTGGTTTGTGTATAAGGATGTTGGAAACCAAGAATCGTACTTTAAAAGTTATGAAATGTGTGTAAAAGCGTGAATGTATCACAATGCCGGCGAAAATTTTTTGGACACTGTTATATTTATAGGATTTTGTTTCTACAGATTTGTAACGCAAATTCTTGACCTGTCAAATATTTTTATGAGACTGTCACTGTAGCGGAAACTGCTGTCGTAAATATTTCCGTAAGAAAGTTAAGTGACCACCTGTACGTAATGCGTCGTAGGCACCCAGCTGTGTCAGACGCCTGGAGAAAAAGCCATTGGGGTGTGCCTTTCCAGAGGCATAGGTAGAAACGAAAAGGGAGGCCATTATCCTTGCTGTTGACATTCCTTTGTAGAAAGCATCGTAAATACGACACCTTCAAACTTCAAAACATGATAACACTGTGGAGCTCTTAATGTATGATATTTACTGCAATGCCGAAAGAAATGACCAGAAATATTTTTATGTCTATACACCTGATTATGACTACTGTTTTTTAGTTGAGAGAAATGCCATATGGCTTGCTTTATGTATTTATTTGTTCATTTTCTTTATATCTAGTTTCTAGCTGCACTGCAGCATTGTTTAAAATAAAATTTTATGAATGTACTAATATAGATATTTTATGCCTACAGATCCAGTAAATAATAACTTAAAAAAAAAAAAAAAAACGAAGGAGCACAAAAACACATTCCCCTTCACAGGAATTGTGAATACATTTTCACACAATTTGGGTGCATAGATCCTGAGAAATCAGTAACCAGAACAACCACCTCTGGCCGTAATAAAGGCCGTGATACACCTGGGCATTGAGTCAAACAGAGCTTGTATGGCGTGTACATGTACAGCTGCCCATACAGCTTCAACACAATACCACAGTTCATCAAGAGTAGTGACTGGCTTATTGTGACGAGCCAGTTGCTCGGCCACCATTGACCAGACGTTTTCAGTTGGTGAGAGATCTGGAGAACGCGCTGGCCAGGACAGCAGTCGAACATCTCCTGTAACCAGAAAGGCCAGCACAGAACCTGCAATATGCGGTCGTGCATTATCCTGCTGAAATGTGGGGTTTCGCAGTGATCGAATGAAGGGTAGAGCCACGGATAGTAACACATCTGAAATGTAACATCCACTGTTCAAGGTGCCGTCAATGCGAACAAGAGGTGACCGAGACGTGTAACCAATGGCATCCTGTACCATCATGCTGGGTGATATACCAGTATGGCGATGACGAATACACGCTTCCAGTGTGCGTTCACCGCGATGTCGGCAAACACGGATGCGACAATCATGACGCTGTAAACAGAACCTGGATTCATCCGAAAAAATGACGTTTTGCCATTCGTGTACCCAGGTTCGTCGTTGAGTACACCATCGCAGGCACTCCTGTCTGTGATGCAGCGTCAAGGGCAACCGCAGCCATAGTCTCAAAAATGGTTCAAATGGCTCTGAGTACTATGGGACTTAACATCTTAGGTCATCAGTCCCCTAGAACTTAGAACTAGTTAAACCTAACTAACCTAAGGACATCACACACATCGATGCCCGAGGCAGGATTCGAACCTGCGACCGTAGCGGTCGCGCGGTTCTAGACTGAAGCGCCTAGAACCTCTCGGTCACTTCGGCCGGCTGCCATAGTCTCCGAGCTCATAGTCCATGCTGCTGCAAACGTCGTCGAACTGTTCGTGCAGATGGTTGTTGTCTTGCAAACGTCCCCATCTGCTGATTCAGGGATCGAGACGTCGCTGCACGATCCGTGACAGCCATGTGGATAAGATGCCTGTCATCTAGACTGCTAGTGATACGTGGCCGTAGGGATTCAGCACGGCGTTCCGTATTACCCTCCTGAACCCACCGATTCCATATTCTGCTAACAGTCATTGGATCTCGACCAAAGCGAGCAGCAATGTCGCGATACGATAAACCGCAATCGCAATAGGCTACAATCCGACCTTTATCAAAGTCGGAAACGTGATGGTATGCATTTCTGCTCCTTACACGAGGCATCACAACAACGTTTCACCAGGCAATGCCGGTCAACTGCTGTTTGTGTATGAGAAATCGGTTGGAAACTTTCCTCATGTCAGTACGTTATAGGTGTCGCCACCGGCACCAACCTTGTGTGAATGCTCTGAAAAGCTAATCATCTGCATATCACAGCATCTTCTTCCAGTCGGTTAAATTTCGCGTCTGTATCACGCCATCTTCGTGGTGTAGCAATTTCAATGGCCAGTAGCGTAGATAGATTACAGACCGTGGCAGACTGATAAGTGTGTTTGGGACGAAGACGTTACTTAAAGCAGTCGAAGCTCAGGTGATCTAAATGGACATCAGAAAATCAATATCTCGATAATTATCGGAGCGGAGTAACTCAACCATGGGAATCCGTCCGCTCAAGCGAACAGACCAGCTGATCTGTGCAAGCGTGTCCGGAGATACCTTTTCGTGACACTATAGAGAGTGTGGTGTGTAACAGAAGTAGTGAGAATGTGTAAACAGCCTACTCTGGGGCGCAGCAACTGTATGAACGTTAATGTGAGACAAACTGTGAATTTGAACAGTGACATACAGCAATAAGAAACTTCAACATGAGTGTGACGAACTGTACTAAAATATTGTCATAAAGTGGACTTCGTATGTATTAACGAGTGGACGATTAATTCATATGCAGAACCACATAAACTGGTCCTGGATGGAGCAATGAAACAGGATTAACAACCATGTGTTTTTCCCATCCGCAGGAATAAGCATCTATGTATTTACAGTGAACTAAAGTTGCTCTTGTTCTGCATTTCATGGAATTCTGCTGTGAAGCGGCGTCGGAGAACAACTGCAAGGAGAGTAGCTGACAACGCACGTCCGGTACGCGGTTGTGCGGTTCGTCGCTGTCGCACGTCAGCTGTTCGCTCGCCTCGGCGACGTCACGATCTGCAGTACGCGTTTACGGGGGCGCAATTCGGCACCCACTTCCTCATCACTTCACCAACTTACCATGAAAGAAAAATAGCGATGAACATTCTATTTTATGTAAAAACTTTAACGACAAACCAAATTGACGGTACTTATGTCTGTATTTATGAATTTAAATGTTTAATAAAAGTACGGCTTCATAGCTCTGCCCTGGTTTTCCCTCGTTTTCCCAGTGCCTTTTACCCAAATGGGGGAGCATAAAACAAACCATTCTGAGGAAAAATAGTAAAAAAGGCTGCACTCATCTTTAGAGTAAAAGCATCCATCGGCAAGAGTTGCAAGAAAGCACATGTATTATCATCACTATTAAAATCACATCAATCCATAATCACCTGTTTGGACGCAGGCAAACTTGAAACATATTAATACAGGAGAGCTTCTGTAAAGTTGGAAGGTAGGAGACGAGGTACTGGCACAAGTAAAGCTGTGAGTACCGGGCGTGAGTCGTGCTTCGGTAGCTCAGATGGTAGAGCACTTACCCGCGAAAGGCAAAGGTCCCGAGTTCGAGACTCGGTCGGGCACACAGTTTTAATCTGCCAGGAAGTTTCATATTAATACAGTGACTAAATCAAACACGTCTATCGTCACCTGTTTGGACGTAGACAATTGATAAAAGGAAATATGCTATTGTATAATGCCATTTACAAGACTGGATTCGGGTAGACGACGGTTCAATCCCGCGTCCGGCCTGATTTAGGTTTTCCGTGATTTATCTAAATCGCTTCAGGCAAATGCCGGGATGGTTCCTTTGAAAGGGCACGGCCGACTTCCTTCCCCATCCTTCCCTAATCTGATGGGACCGATGACCTCGCAGTTTGGTCTCTTCCCCACCAAACCAACCCAACCAAGACTGTATGTAACTATGCAAATGGCATTCCAGGGGGCTTTTATAGCATTGCCTCCGATAAAAAAAAGGAGAAATACATTGCAAAGACTTAACAAGGGCCGGTCGGGGTGGCCGAGTGGTTCTAGGCGCTACAGTCTGGAACCGCGCGACCGCTGCAGGCGCAGTTTTGAACCCTGCCTCGGGCATGGATGTGTGTGATGTCCTTAGGTTAGTTAGGTTTAAGTAGTTATAGATTCTAGGGGACTGATGACCTTAGAAGTTGAGTCCCGTTTGAACTTAGCAAGGGAGAAGCGTTATCTGCGCTATTAAAATTACAAACATTATTATCTGTTTTCTTTTGTAGAGGAAGAAAGACTTTTTTTGTTTCATTGTATTATCGATTCTGCTGTTATCGCACACTGACGTTAATTGTTCACGGTCTGTAACTGATACAATTACTTGTAGTAGAAATATAATTGTGCTGAATATATATGAGATCAATAACTCTAGTGCGTATTTTTGTGGGTAGCGAGTACATATCCTGTATATGATTCAGTACGTAATAATTAAATGCTGCCCTGGCCATTTCTGTGTAGGCTCATTATTGTAACGACGCCAATAATGACAAAAACCATATAAGTTTTTCCAACAGTCATTTAATGCTAAAAGTATAGAAGGAATAATTTGAATAATTTTAAAACGGCGTCCAGCAATATTTTTTCAATTCATATTAGGCCAGAAGGACAGTTTGTATTAATAACAATATCAATGAATGCTTAAGCTTCCATTGCACACAGGCAGCTATCCTGGAGCATCAAGTCCCACAGAGAAAATTAATTAAACATTTTTACGTGTATTATCGCGTAATATTAAAAAACGATTTTTATTCCATCGTGAGTAGGACTGATGTCTTCACGTGAGGATATCTATGCTATTGTTGGTGATAACGCACTGAGAAAAATCAGCAGTGGCGCTTAACAATCATAAATGAGAAAAGATTTATTATTTCTATTTTTCAAAACCGTTTCATACAATAAGAATAACGGCACAGTTATCGTTGTATGAAGAATTCAGTAATAACGATGCAATTAATTAAAAATATTACGCGATATATGCAAACACAATTCCCGACTTTTACGCTAACAAATTTAATTAAAGTGCAGCTACTCACAGAGATCCAGTGAGAGCTGT
The DNA here is from genome assembly GCF_023864275.1 of Schistocerca cancellata. Classification (NCBI taxonomy): domain Eukaryota; kingdom Metazoa; phylum Arthropoda; class Insecta; order Orthoptera; family Acrididae; genus Schistocerca; species Schistocerca cancellata. The sequence continues at coordinate 751,025,866 of NC_064627.1, forward strand.
AATTATTGTATGGCAGCGAAACTTGAGAGGTTTTCTAATACGTTCATGCGGAATTGATTTGCGCAGGAAAAAATTAGTGCGAATTTTGGCCACCAGGTACATATCTGGCGCCCCGAATGCAAGAAAGAAGCACATAAATGTTTCAATATGTACTGGATTACGAACGTGGTGTGCACGGAAAAGGACAAACAAGTGAGAAAGACATAACGTAGATTTTGTCGCCGCTAACACAGTTATTCAATATGAGCACCAGAGACGTCGATGAGATGCTGAATCTGCAAAATGACGTGAACAGCAGTTGCTCGCAGCAGTTCCGGTGGAATGTGTGCAACGCTATTCTGCCTACTGGCCTTCACATTAGGTACAAACCAAACGTGTCTCTGGTGAACGTGTTTTGGACATAAGCCACAGCCAAAAGTCACATCGATTCAGATCACGCGATGCAGGCCATGCATATGGACAACCTCTGGAGATAGCATTAAGCAGATATTTCATTGAGCGAACGATATGAGGTGTTGCCCGTCTTACTTGAAAACAGTTGTTTCCGTACAGTTGCGCTCTTCCAAAGCAGGAATCACATGCTGTATAAGAAGGTCTCTGTAACGAGCTGGCAACACGGTACACGTGACACGCTCTCTGGATGTATTCTCTTCAAAGAATAAGGTGTTGAGACCAAACGTGCTTGTGAATCCTCACCACATAACCACGTGTGGCAAGTGCAATTGCTCTTCGTACACAACACATGGCTTAGCAGTACCTGTGTATTCACTGCACCCTGTAGCGTAACATGTGCCCTGTCGCTCCATAGATGCCCTGGAGAATGTCATTAACTTCGATCCTTGCTGGAAACCGAAGAGCAAATTCAGAATGTTGCTGCGGATTAAGAAATTTCTCGGTCTTGTACGGGTACCAGCAAAACTTTCTATGATGTTCACCGTGGGATGGGCAATCCCCGTGACACTGAATGAGCGCCAACACTTCCCAGGGCACATGCTACATACTCAGTTCAGCAACAGCAATCTTATCGATAACTTCCACCAGGACAGGACGCCTTACTCTTCCAGATGCCACACCAAGCTCACTCTTGTTTTCGAATGTCATGATTATCTTCTTTAAACAGTTTAGTGACGTGATGCCTCTCCTCACACCTTTCAGTCGCGATACCCTCTCAGTGCAACAATGTAATTGTTGCTGTTCACATAAGACAGTTTCAGAGCGCACAGTCTCTCTTCTCGATAGCCAAAGTGTTCACTCACGCTACGGCTTGTCAAATGACACTGTCAATATAATACCGGCATACAGACAGTGGACAGCGCCAGATTTGCTCCTCGTGGCCACAACTGGAACTAATTTGTACTGCATTATCTCATTAGCACATCTATCGCGTTTCGCTATCATATGAAAACTACATCGCACACTGTATCTGCTTGAGTATCTGCACTTTAAGTGTAACCACGCGGTATATACTCATGAATGCTGCGTATCTCCAGGAGCGTGACTCATATTTGCCCACAGAAATAACAGCGAAATCATGTGGTTAGAGGTAACCAACAGTGACAGTGAAAACAAAGCCCAGGATAATTCACGATATTACTTACTTGTATCAAAGGCTAAGCAGACTAACACGAGTGATATACTTCATCTTCAGAGAGATCTTCTTAGCATGCTATTGTATGAAGTGCCTGTATGGGCTCATCAGAGCACATAGCTGCAAAACGACAGAACTCCAACTTATTATGATACAAATGTGTGTTCGACGCCATATAGTGAAAACGATTAATTGGAAGACAAGAACCTATTCCATAGCCGCCAAAATGACTATACATTACACTTCTTGACTGTTTTTCTGTCGGTAACACGAAGACTATGGTGTATGTTTCTGTAAGATCAGAGGAATATCATATCACAGAAAACTTGGAACGAAAGATTGACACAGATTCGCACATTTCAATCTGTGCATCAACGCACCGCATTGTGACGATCTTGTTGGCTTTCTTAAAGACACGTGTAACAATGACGCAGTCTTGTTGTTGTGGTCTTGATACAGCTCTCAGTGCTACTCTATCATGTGCACTCTTCTTCATCTCTGAGTAACATCTCTCTGCAACCTACATCCTTCAGAATCTGTTTAGTGTATTCATGCCTTGATCTCCGTCTACGATTTTTATCCCCCGCTCTTCCCTCCAATACTAAATTGATGATCCCTTGATGCAACAGAAGGTGTCCTATCAACCGATCCCTTCTTCCAGTCAAGTTGTGCCACAAACTCCTCTTCTCCCCAATTCTATTCAATATCTCCTCCTTAGTTACGTGATCTACCCATCTAATCTTCAGCAGTCTTCTATGGCAATATATTTCGAAAGCTTCTGTTCTCTTCTTGTCTAATCTATTTATCGTCCCGATGTTAACAAATTTCTCTTCTTTAGAAACGCTTTCCTTACCTTTGCCAGTCTACGTTATATATCCTCTCTACTTCGACCATCATCAGTTATTATGCTCCCCAAATACTACTTTAAATATCTCATTTCCTAATCCAATTCCCTTAGCATCACGTGATTTAATTCGACTACATTCAATTATCGTCGATTTGCTTTTGTTGATGTTCATCTTACATCCTCCTTTCAAGACACTGTCAACTGCTCTTCCAGGTCCTTTGCTGGCTCTGACAGGATTACAACGTCATCGACAAACCTCTAAGTTTTTATTTCTTCTCCATGGATTTTAATTCCTACTCCAAATTTTCCTTTCGTTACCTTTACTGCTTACTCAATATACATACTGAATAACATCGGAGATAGACTACAACTCGGTCTCACTCCCTTCTCAACCACTGTTTCCATTTCGCGGCCCTCGACTCCTGTAACTGCCTTCTGGTTTCTGTACAAATTATAAATAGCCTTTCGCTTCCTATATTTTACCTCTGCCACCTTCAGAATTTGAATGAGACTATTCCAGTCAAATTGTCAAAAGCTTTTTCTAAGTCTACAAATACTAGAAACGTAGGTTTGCCTTTCCTTAATCTATCTTCAAAGATAAGTGGTAGGGTCAGTGTTACCTCACGTGTACCAACATCTCTACGGAATCCAGACTCATCTTCCCCGAGGTCGGCTCCAACCAGTTTTTTCCATTCGTTTGTAAAGAATTTGTGTTAGTCTTAAGCAGTCTCTTATCTGGACCATTCTCTAACTGCGATGCATGAATTTCCAGATATGGCCTCTGTCTTGAAAATGATTAGTTCATCGCCTTACTTAATATACTAAGGGTTCCATAGGCTGAGTCCGTGCATACATTTTACATTGATGGCTAATTGTTTCCATAACATATTAGGATTGGCTCTCTTTCTGACGCAGCTATTAAAAAACAAACTTCTAAGCTTTTTCTAATAAATGGCATATTTCTGAGTATTTATCGACTATTTTACTTTATCTCCCTTTTTTCCATTTCATAAACAATGAACATCAGAAATGTGTCAATTGGCTGGAGACCACCCAGTACCATCGTGTGCGGTGTTCGCGACAGGAAAATACTTGTCAGGGACGGTTTGCAAGAATCTGAGGATGATGTGGATAATTCCCTTTCAGGTAATGATCTTGAGTAATTTCCGAGAGGCAAATGCCTTAAAATTAATGCTCATTAAGAGTGAGTAAAGTCAGTAAAGGAGGTTAGGTACCTCACCATAGTTTAATTCACATGGCAGAGTGACGGCAGAAATGTTAAGGGCTATCCTGAAAACTGTTTCCGTGCCGTAGCAAGATGCTTGCTAAAATTAATTTCATATCGTGCCCAATTATAGATTAATTCATTAGATTTTTATATTATGTTTTACCAAAATTGATAATGTTTGGTTAACGCATCCAGCAATTTAACAGTGGTAAGTCAAAGCTAAACCATGTTAAATGGACTCAGTTTGCAACTACGCAATGTGAAGTATGCACTAACGTGTTTTAAGAATAATATTTTTGGTAGAAATTATTATTTTACATGTACTTGAAATATAGTTTTTATGAGATTTTGTTGAAACTCGGCTGTGCATTTTCTCAAAACAGTTTGTCCCTTGTCATTGTTTACAGTCGAAGCCTTCAATTTTCGTTGCATTATAGTAAAAGGTTTATAGTTTATTGTTGAATGTCACGTTTCAAGTCAGTACTGTTATGGTGCTGAGTCCCTCAAAAACCACTTTAGTTCCTGTATTGTATGAACATTCTGCCCCACTTATAAATCTCAAAGAGGCTGCTCGCGATAGGTAAGCATATATTAATGAACCATCCTGTATACAGAGTGAATCCGAAAATATTGCGGAAATAGCAAGTGCTATTGCTGTGCAGTTTTCACAGAGTGGATTAGTACTCAAATGGCTCGTGTTGTCAGCCTATCGACAGATTTTAATAATACTCTGAGAGTGTATTCTTTGTGCAAACATACACTTTTTAAAGTGGAACAATGCCTATTGACATTAACAGACTAAAAGTATAGTTTGTTAGAATGTTAGCGGTCACACCAGAATACAAGCGTCCATTGTCGCTGTCGGTGGTCATTTTCAACATAGCTTGTGATGGACAGTTGTCTTGTTACTGGTCATAATTCACATAACTAGCAAATGCAGTTATGTTGTTCTTTAGTGTGTGCTACCACTGTGAGAACTTTTTCAAAATGTGGTACCTCGTAAACAACTGGCACTAGAATCGTGCAACAAACACCACTTACATTCTAATTTACACTCCATTAGACTATTAATGTCAAGATACATTTTTCCATTAAAGAAAGTGTATGTTTTCACACAAAATTACAATTTGAAAGTATTATTACGATCTTTTAATTTGCTAAAAATTCTAGCCCTGATTATCAATCCATTCTGTGAGAACCGCACATCAATAGCGCTTTCCACTTCCGCAATGTTTGTGGTGCATGTTTTAGGCGATTCACCCCGTATACAGAGCATTGTTCCACTAAGCTGTCCTAGTGTGAAAACAGTTTCCATAAGAAAACAGTGAAATATAATTGTAAGAAACAATGTAATAAGCGATGGCTTACTAAAGGGATAAAAATATCTTGTAAACAGAAAAGGGAAATGTATCTTATAGCTAGGAAGAGTAATGATCTCAAAACAATGAAACTTAATTACTGCACTGTATTAAGAAAAGTTATTAAAACATCCAGAACTATGTCCATTAGCACATCTGATAATAAAATCAAAACAATTTGGAATATTGCGAAAAGGGAAACAGGGCAACTGAGAGCACAGGAAGACTGTATTTCTATCAAACACAATGAAAAGTTTGTTAACAAGAAGTCAGAGGTAGCAAACATTTTTAATAATTATTTTTAAGTGTTGTAAAGAAAATAGGTTCCAGCTATTCATTAGAAAATGCAAGGCAGTATGTGGAAGAGGCAGTACCTACGCAATTTGATAAAATTGAAATTAAACCCACCTCTCCTACTGAAATTAGGAAAATAATAAATTCACTCAAAAGTAAAAGCTGACATGGAATTGATGGCATTTCCAACAGAGTACTAAAAGCTTGTTCCCAACAGATAAATAGGATTCTCAGCCACATATGTAGAAGCTCACTGAAAAAGGGAATTTTTCCAGATAGACTGAAATATGCTATTGTTAAACCATTGCATCTTATGCTAACAACTACCACCCAATCTCACTTCTGACAGCTTTATCCAAAATTGTTGAAAAAGTAATATATTCAAGAGTAGCATCACATATTTATAAAAACGAAGTACTAACAAAATATCAATTTGGTTTTCAGATAGGCTTTTCAACAGAAAATGCTATACATGCTTTCACTGATCAAATATTAAATGCAATGAATAACCAAACATGACCCGTTGGGATATTTTGTGATCTCTGAAAGGCTTTTGATTGTGTGAATCATGAAATTCTTCTAGATAAGCTTAAGTATTGTGGTATGAGTGGGACAGTGCACAAATGGTTTAATTCATACTTAACTGGAAGAATGCAGAAGGTTGAAATTAACAGTACAGATAGTCTACAAAAACCAGCAGAGTGCTACAACTGGGGAGGTTTCAAGAATGGTGTCCCACAGGGTTCAGTCTTGGGTCCCTTATTCTTCTTAATATATATTAACGACTTGCCACTCTATATTCATGAAGATACAAAGTTAGTTCCTTTTGCTGACTATACAAGTATAGTAATCACACCCAGGAAGCAAGAATCAGCTGAGGAAATTTCAAATAATGTCTTTCAGAAAATTATTAAGTGGTTCGCTGCAAATGGACTCTCACTAAATTTTTACGAAACACTGTTTATACAATTCTTTACAGTTAATGGCATAACACCATTGATAAATATAGATTATGAATGGAAGTCTGTTGCTAAGGCAGAATACTCAAAATTTCTGGGTGTATGCATTGATGAGAAATTGAATTGAAAGAAACACATCGATGATCTGCTGAAACGATTAGGTTCAGCTACTTATGCTGTTAGCGTTATTGCAAATTTTGGTGATAAACATATCAGCAAATTAGCCTACTATGCCTACTTTCATTCACTGCTTTCATATGGCATCATATTTTGGGGCAATTCGCCACTAAGAGAGAAAGTATTCATTGCACAAAAGTGTGTAATCAGAATAATAGCTGGAGCCCACCCAAGATCACCTTGCAGACACTTATTTAAGGAACTTGGGATATTCACACTACCTTCGCAATACATACATTCACTTATGAAATTTGTCATTAGTTACCAATCCCATTTCAAAAATAGCAGTTTAGTGCATAGCTACAACACTAGAAGAAAATATGATATTCACTATTCTGGATTAAGTCTCACTTTGGCACAGAAAGGGGTGAATTATGCTGCCACAAAAATCTTTGATCATTTGCCAAATTGTGTTAAAAGTATGACAGATAGCCAACCACCATTTAATAGCAAATTAAAAGAATTTCTGAATGACAACTCCTTCTACTCAGTAGATGAATTCTTAGATATGAAGTAGTAACTTTAAGAAAAAGAAAATTAATTAATTTGTGTAAAAAAAAACTTGTGTTAAAGTGACACGTTCCACATCATTACGAAATGTCGTATTCATTATCTGTGGAACAGAGATTAATGTATGTATGTATGTTCTTTCTTAAACTTCAGGGTGAATTTTATAGCATTTTATGCACGAATCTAGGCATTTTAGTGTAGAAAAATGTAATTTTACTGTGCATGTGAAGTTATACGTACGTTTTTAGTAATAGGTCATATTTCGGCCAACTTTTGCCATAACAGGACATATTTCAGCCAACTTTTGTTAAAAATGCATATATTTATCGTATCTTTAAGGGCATAGGAACAAAAACATGAACGCATTCCTCACATGACTGTGTTTACATTGTCACAAATAAACACAACAATTACTAGAAAGTTTTATTTATCAGGTCTATGGTAGACAAGCAGCGTGACGATCTAGCCGGTTGGCTGTCGTTAAGACATAGTTGCTTAGGGTCGACAAAACGTTCTCAAAGCCAACAAAGATGGCTTCCGACGTAATAGGCATAGCAAACATGATCGTACTATTCAGTATGAACACAAACTCAGTCTGATTCCCCATGGCGAATGTAAATCGCTCCAGCAGCACCGAAGTTGCGAGGTTTTGTTCGTGATATTTGAGAGACTTTCTTCAGCACTGACGGGGAAAATTTATTTCGTAAGCTATGTGAAATTAACGGTGGTGCAGAAAAGCGCTTTAAGCCGCAACAACACTGTGATACTTCCACGCACAATAGCTGCGTGAAGGTAAGAGCTGAAAATGACAGCAGACGAACGCTGTTACTTGAACCGTGCAGTCATTCTTCAAAGACTGAAACGATGGTGTCTTTCAGCGTCCCGTTGTAGAAGCTGAAGAATTCACACTTTAGACATTTCTTGGTGTATACACAACACATCCAGTTCCAGAAGAATCTATATTGAGAAAGCGCTGTTTGTCCATGCACTATGAGATGGTTTGCAACAAAGAACGAATTTGTGTTTCTGACCAAAAGGTCTGGATGCCCATTTGGGTTGCCAGGTGTTCGTTTTTTACCGAACTGCTCGGCACTATGGCCATGTGCTCTGTGTTCCGTATCGAAGTGTGAGCAGTTCGGTGTTTTTACAATTTCATTCATATCATTAAATGATCAAAAGGATAACAGCGGTTCTATGAAGAAATGCGAATGACGAGTCTTGAAACACATGAGCCTTTTATAGTTTAATTCTAGAAACAAACTGTGTGTCGATATGGTAAAAACAGAATTATGCATTCATTGTATTTTGAAATTTGCACCATGCTACTACTTATACCAAAAATTAAAGATAACAAAATTTTGTTGATTCATATAACTAGCAATAATAAATATAATTTTTAACGTTTACTAAGTGTTTTCTTATCTTCACTCAGAGCCCTCAACTCAACAAATCCTTTAGCCAGACAATATTAGGTAATTTTGTCAATTTAGTCTGGCAACCCTAGCGTCCACAGATGAAACCAACGATGTGGGTGGGCGTTTGTTGCAAATAATGTTGTTGGTGTTCTAAAAGTTGACTATCCTGGAGAAATATTGCTCGAAACGTGTGAAACTCGTGACAGTGTAAAAACTCGACAACTGTTTCTCTTTTTTGGTAACTCTACGAAGCTACTGTAGCTATATGGTGTGAACAGAGACAACGGTTTCCTGTTAGTAACAGATGTCGTGTCATACATGGCTGAGGCAGCCAAAGGCCTTCAGATTCTTTGCCACAGGATGATGTATGCACTTGCCTCGCATGTGCTATACACAGAGTTGCAGAAGAGGTGGGATCGAATTATTCTGAGGTGGACAAATTATTTACCTGTGACAAGAAAGTCAATGTGAAAGCTCTGTTACGGTGCAGAAATTCAAGGAACAAGCACCTTCACTTTCCTCCCCCCTCAGGCTGGTGCTTACACGATGGGATTCTTAACTTAATGCTGCTGAGAACTACTACACTGTATTACTACACAAAATACACGAAAATAAATATAACCTTCATTGAGCTCTTTAGCTGTGAATAAAGGACTATGAAAACAGAAAAAGATCTCAGCAGATACCTTGTCTAGTTGCTTGGCATACTTCAACGCCTCTGGTATCAAAAGCCATCACAAGTCTGGAAGCTGCTGATACTCAACTTTGTGACGCCCTGGAGTTTGTGCAACATGTGCCCAGTAAGTTGGGTGGAGCTCGTGCTTAAGTTGCTGAAAAGAGAACAACAAATTCCAAAATGTCCTCCAACTGAATCCTGGATGTTCTACAGTGAGAAAAATTAGGGACTGTCTTTTTGGGTATGCTTCAGCATTTGAAGACAAGGAACTAAAACTGGCCTGCAGACCTTGTCACTTTCTTATACGCCGCTGTGACGTCCTGCGTTGTGGAGAGGATACGAAAGTATAGCCAGCAGAAGCCGTAGATCTTTGAAAGTCAAAAATCAAAAATTTGCCACTTGATATTCAGTGCAACTTTGCAGAAACTGAAGATTGACAGTACCTGTTGACTAATTGCAAATACTTTAATCAAGTGGTGTGCAGTGCTAGAGACCATGGTTTTATTGCTTGGATGTTTTTTTTTCTCACAGTACTTCGCGTTTTTTCATACTTATGCAGGCATTCCAAAAACAGGTGCTTAATTGGTTTCAGACACTGCAAAAAATAAGTACTGTGCTCACAATTTGTTCAGGAGTCAATTGTGGGTATAGAATACACATGGTGCATCATTAACTATGTTTTTGAATAAACATATGTAAACTCATATTTAATTTGTAGTGTCAAATTTATATACGTTCTTGGTCATAAATGCTTGCATATTTCGTATTTATTACTGCCATTAAAATTCAGACTGTACTATAAACTATAATCGATGGAACAGCATCCTTCGACCTACCGTATATGTACTTGAAAAGGTGATAGCATGCAAAGAAGAACTGTTAATTACTAATATGTCGCGTCCCTAACTTGAAACGGTATTCTCAATGTTTCAGAAAAAGCATGGGTCGTAAAGCGAACCCAGAACTACATCAGTCGTCCTATTCATATGAGATGATGATGTCATCTCATATGAGAAGGACGATTTTTGTAGTTGTAAATGCTATGAACGAGTCTTTTATTGCGTGTTTCATGTGTATTAAAATATTCAATGCTTTGTGTTTGAATACTCATGACAAATGAAATGTTTTAGTGATTTCCATACCAGAAGATAGCTTACAGCCGAAGCAAGTGTACAAATAAAATACAGTTAATGCAGTTCAGTGTCATGGGTTTTTTGAAACATATATCGGCTGCTGAAATTGGCCTATAAAAACCTACGTAAATATGAAGAACCTGTGAGTTTCTATTTTCCTAGAAGCAAGCACACAGTCTCACTCCTACTTAACTACACTCCTGGAAATTGAAATAAGAACACCGTGAATTCATTGTCCCAGGAAGGGGAAACTTTATTAACACATTCCTGGGGTCAGATACATCACATGATCACACTGACAGAACCACAGGCACAGAGACACAGGCAACAGAGCATGCACAATGTCGGCACTAGTACAGTGTATATCCACCTTTCGCAGCAATGCAGGCTGCTATTCTCCCATGGAGACGATCGTAGAGATGCTGGATGTAGTCCTGTGGAACGGCTTGCCATGCCATTTCCACCTGGCGCCTCAGTTGGACCAGCGTTTGTGCCGGACGTGCAGACCGCGTGAGACGACGCTTCATCCAGTCCCAAACATGCTCAATGGGGGACAGATCCGGAGATCTTGCTGGCCAGGGTAGTTGACTTACACCTTCTAGAGCACGTTGGGTGGCACCGGATACATGCGGACGTGCATTGTCCTGTTGGAACAGCAAGTTCCCTTGCCGGTCTAGGAATGGTAGAACGATGGGTTCGATGACGGTTTGGATGTACCGTGCACTATTCAGTGTCCCCTCGACGATCACCAATGGTGTACGGCCAGTGTAGGAGATCGCTCCCCACACCATGATGCCGGGTGTTGGCCCTGTGTGCCTCGGTCGTATGCAGTCCTGATTGTGGCGCTCACCTGCACGGCGCCAAACACGCATATGACCATCATTGGCACCAAGGCAGAAGCGACTCTCATCGCTGAAGACGACACGTCTCCATTCGTCCCTCCATTCACGCCTGTCGCGACACCACTGGAGGCGGGCTGCACGCTGTTGGGGCGTGAGCGGAAGACGGCCTAACGGTATGCGGGACCGTAGCCCAGCTTCATGGAGACGGTTGCGAATGGTCCTCGCCGATACCCCAGGAGCAACAGTGTCCCTAATTTGCTGGGAAGTGGCGGTGCGGTCCCCTACGGCAGCGCGTAGGATCCTACGGTCTTGGCGTGCATCCGTGCGTCGCTGCGGTCCGGTCCCAGGTCGACGGGCACGTGCACCTTCCGCCGACCACTGGCGACAACATCGATGTACTGTGGAGACCACACGCCCCACGTGTTGAGCAATTCGGCGGTACGTCCACCCGGCCTCCCGCATGCCCACTATACGCCCTCGCTCAAAGTCCGTCAACTGCACATACGGTTCACGTCCACGCTGTCGCGGCATGCTACCAGTGTTAAAGACTGCGCTGGAGCTCCGTATGCCACGGCAAACTGGCTGACACTGATGGCGGCGGTGCACAAATGCTGCGCAGCTAGCGCCATTCGACGGCCAACACCGCGGTTCCTGGTGTGTCCGCTGTGCCGTGCGTGTGATCATTGCTTGTACAGCCCTCTCGCAGTGTCCGGAGCAAGTATGGTGGGTCTGTCACACCGGTGTCAATGTGTTCTTTTTTCCATTTTCAGGAGTGTATTTTACACATTTCGCGGCCCTGTCAGCAACTGTATAAATATTTATTTTAATTTTAATAACCAACAGCCTCAGTTGTGCCGTTTACCTAGAATTTACCTAGGTTTCAGTCGGGATAACCCAACCTTAATACACTAAACAGATTCAGATGGATGTAGGTTGCAGTAGGTACTGGGAGATGAAGAACCTTGCACAGGACAGAGCAGCATGGAGAGCTGCATCAAACCAGTCTCTGGACTGAAGACCACAACAACAACAACAATCCAACCTTCTTCAGAATAACAGAAACTACCGTTTGTCCATAGTGGACATCGTCAAGCTAAAACTACAAACCCATAAATTATCGTCAGACTGTAAAAACTTACCTGAAACTGCTTCGGCCGCGTCGCGGTCGTGAAGTGGGGCCGACACGGTTTCAGATAAGTTTTTACAGTCTGTCGATAACTTGTGGATTTGTAGTTTTAGCTTGACGATGTCCACTATGGACAAACGGTAGGTACTGTTATTCTGAAGAAGGTTGGGTTATGCCGAATGAAAGCTAGGTAAATTCTAGGTAAACGGTCCAACTGAAGCTGTTGATTATTAAAATTAAAATTCACTCCTACTTGTAGGAAATAGCGATCAAGTGATACTAACATAACCCCATCACTTTACCTAAGTTTCACCATGACAAGGAGACTGGAATGGTGTCACCCAGTCTTTCATCCATTGAAGAATCTCCATAGCAGCATTTTCCTCCACCAGACAAAGTCTTCTCTCCAAATCTCGGCTTCACCATTTGCATCCATTAGTACCCGGAATAGGACACAGAGTAGAACTAGAGTGGTGAATACTCTTTGAAATAAGAAAGACCAGATGGCCTGTAACCCACGAACGGTTCCCGTTGGTTGAAAACAAACTGACTGCCCAAAGATGAAAAATTGCTTCACTGACCGTGCGAAGAGGTCACTGTAGTGGCTATATCGATTAATCGAAACTGTTTGTAGCAAAAAGTATTGCAAAGTCAAATATCGCTGCCTGATAGAAAAAAAAAAAAAAAAACGATTCAGATTGCTCTAAGCACTATGGGACTTATCACCTGAGGTGATCAGTCCCCTAGACTTAGAACTACTTAAACCTAACTAACCTAAGGACAGCACACACATCCATGCTCGAGGCAGGATTCGAACCTGCGATGGTAGCAGCAGCGCGGTTCCGCACTGAAGCGCCGAGAACCGCTCGGCCACAGTCTGACAGATGCGAAGAGTTTTGGAAGAAATGAAAGTGGCAAATGAATAGACAACTTTCAGCTACTATTAGAGGGATGGATTAGCTTTAAATCACAGGTTGTATACGCGGACAAGGAAAAAAAAATCCCGGGTTATGCCCGGATATCCCGTTTAACAAATATACTTTTTTCCGGGCGAAAACACGCTTTTTCCATGCTAAGTGACAGTAGGTTTTCCATAGATTCTTCCCTCGGAACTTTAAAACTTATCAATCCTTTGAATGGTTAACGTTTTATACACTGGCGTAGAACTTCCCGAAAAAAAAGCCTGGGAAGAGAAGTTTTGGAAAGACTTTCGCTGAAAAAAAAGAGAGGTTTTGGAAAGACCTTTGATGTGCAGCAACATATACGCTGCATATTTTCGTATTATGATAGTATAAATTCAAATTGCGCCAAACACAGCACGTTAGTTTCCGGAGCGTTAAAGTCGAGATTGCAATATCCTTTTGTAAGCCAGTCGTATCTCACGCCACGTGATCTCACCAGCCGATGACAGCAGATATTCAGAGCATATGACACGTGTTCTAGTCAGCCAATAGCAAGATCATTGTTACGTAGCGCGAATACACAATGAGGACAGGTTAATGGTTTACATTAATATACATAATATAGCTACAAGAAAAGCTAAGCTTTCACATATAATATTGGTCTCGAAGATTAATAAGCTACAAGAGAAGCTAATCTTTCACATGTAATATTGAACTTTTTTTGCGTGTATTATACTTTAAGATAAATCGCAGAAATGTGCCAGTAAATTTAAAATAGTGGCATAACTGTCTGGTCTTCAGGGCTCGAAACACTTGTGCGTGGCTGGTCCTCAAAGTGTTCAGTTTTAAACGCTCTGTGATTTAAGAAATTCATCCCACTTTCTCACACGTAACATAATTCAACTTACGTAAAAAGAAATTTACTTTGAAAGTAACGCTTTTTGAACCACCGTTTGCAATAATATCCCGAGACTGTTTGAAATACGTTCAATTTAGCAGTTGCCAGAGAGCGCCAGAAAACAGGCATTTATTGAGCGTGCGCAGCTGCAGTGGAGTAGGGAGCCCTCATGTTCGTTTGTATAAAGTACTAACAGAGCTTACATTACGCCATAAAAGAAACAGGACACCAGAAGATACTCCAAGAGCATCGGAATTTCGTAAACCATACTAAAATGCATAATTCGGCTTGACGTGCACATTGATTTTTTCCAGATTCACAATGAAGTAGGTCCTACCTATCTGATATTAAGGTTGTCAGTGTGGTTTTTATGATGTAAATTTTCTTAGAGTACCAGTACTGTACTATCTCATATTTGGCTCTTTATTATGGCATAATGCCATACATGGCACAATATGAAAACGTGCACTGAAATTCAGCGAACAGTTGGAACTGGCCAGTACTGTAGAATGAAACACTTCGTTTCAAATAAATTGATTGCCGGAGCAGAAGGATTAATAAAGGCAAATTTCTTTAGCAAACTGACAAAAATAAGTTCATTGTTCTGCAATGCGATTAATGCTTGAATGCTAATAACTTAGAAATAAAATAAAATCAGAAAATTGAAACTAATAAAATATTTTTGCCCTCCATTATTGAATGAATGTATTTTAATTCACTTGATAGCTCCCGGCCACTGAAATCCATTTTATTTTCATTTGACGTGGGAGCTGTAAACGAAGAGGAAACAGTGAAATCACTTAACGCAAACACGGGTCACGTGGAGACTAACCTCCTTCACACTACAACTCAGAAAACTCCGTTCATGCGCTAATCTGGCAGCTAGGGCGCGCTAGAAAATTTTTTCTCGCTAAGGCGCGTGTCCACTAGCAAGTAAACTTCAGCAAGTCGCTTGCAGAAGCTACTTCTGCAAGTCCTTTGCATGTGGAAACACCCGCAGCAAGTTGCGTTCCGCAAGTTTAGTCAACTTGGAGAAGTAGCTTCCGCATGCTAGTGTAAACGGTTCTCCGTGGCCTGCTGCAATTACTTGCTGGACTCGCCAGTTGCGGGAAGTTTTTTTCGGAATTTGCAGAAGTGTATACAGTACGAAATGTCAGTCCTGAAGTTCGTGTGGACGAGTGAAAAAACACAATGGCTTATTCAGGGAGTGGAGTGTTTTCACGTATTAGACATTAAAAATTGGTTAAAAAACATCACGCAATGAAATTATTGCGTCAAAATTGGACACTGCAGAGCCAGAAATACGGGAAAAAATCCGCAGTTTGCGTACGCAGTATAATCAAGACCTAAAGGAATCGAAGAAAAGAAAAAGTCGACAAACGGGAATTGTTTGATTCCATAACATTTATGTTTCGTTCCTACACACCAAAAGAAACCGAAGATTATATGGTAAGTGAAACAAATTTAATATTCTGCATACAGTATTTATTACTTTTATTAGAGATGTATGTGTTTATACTCTCATGAGAAATCAATTTAAATTTAAAGGCGTCTGCACTGCCAAGCTACTTCTCTTTCTGGTGAAACAAAGCAGTTTGTGAATTCATTTCTGACTTTCTTGGCCATCTGTGGCCAATTATGTCTGTTTATTGCTTCCAGCGGTATATTCGTTTCTGTCCATATGTCTTTGCGCCATTCTCCTCGCGTCTGTAAATCTTGAGAATCAAATGTGCCACGTGCGGCATAAATGGAATTTCTACTCTCTTCTGTGAGTAAAAAGTTGTGAAGAGAGCTCAAATCGCTTTGAAAATTTGCCTCGATTTCTCTGGGTTTAGATGAATTTGCGTTCGTAATACTCGAAAACGTGTGCATATAAGCCCAAAAAAGTTTTCAGATACATTTATTGCTCTAGAGAACCGATTGTTATACACACGGTTTTGCACTAGTTGGCCTGTAAAGGGGTAGGGCTTCATAATATAACTTTTTAGAGCAAATGCATCATCAGCAACAATGACGTAAGGTATCTGCACAGTTTTACCAGGTAAATTTCGAGGAACTGGTACATTCAAAGAATTCGACTCAAGACGGTCTAACAATCTACAATTATTAAAAACTCCACAATCAGATATTCTACTATTACTGCCCATATCGAAGTACATAACTCTGTAGTTAGGTCCAATCAGTGCCAATAGCTCAATGCTGTGGTTGACTTTATAATTAAAGTACACATTGCCTTCTTTTTTGGGAGCCTGTAAGACTATATGTTTCACATTCATAGCGCCAATACAGTTTGGAAAATCCCATCTATCCTCAAAACCAGGAGCGATTTGTAACCATTCTTCTTCTGTTGAAGGTAGCTAAAATCATAGAAAACAAAATTATGTCTGAAATTTATCCCTTTGAAGATAACTATTACATTACAATGAGTGTGAAACAGATACAGTCCAGGAAAAAGCACAGGAAAGAAGAATTTTGAAAAGAAGGAAAAAACCGAGGAAAATTCAGACACTATTCTAAACAAGGCAATAGAAGCGTTGCACAAACCTGTTGATGAACATCAGGTGTTCGGAGACTATGTGGCATCGGAATTATGGTTATTAACACAAATGTCAAACCGAATAAATTAAGGACGATAATACAAAAGGCAATACTGTAACTATCGGAGGAAGATGAAACTATAACCAATTCTAGGACGACAGGTGAAAGCAGTTTGATCTGCACACCATCAGAGAAAGTAATTATTATTTCTGATACTGTCCAAGTTCATCATCCACAAGGTAGCTATTTCGTAAATTTTCTGCTTAAGCGAATTATTTGTGTGAGTTATGAAATATCAAAATACTAACCTTCAAATATTCTCTTTTCAGCCATTCATATAGAGCCACACAGCAGTCCGTAATAACTCGAGAGATTGTGCAAACGGGTACTCGGAAAACTGTCACCTAAAAATTAGAAAAAGTAATTCAGTGAAATAAATATAAATGTAAGACTATTGACAATAAATATTTATTTGATATTTACGTGTTTTATTCTCTTACCTGTGGCTAAAAATCGAAGAGTAATTAAAAGACGATCTCTTGGTGACATAGCTTGCCGCATATTTGTATCCTGTTTGCGAAAATTAGACTACAATTGACAAGAGGTGTTCAAAACTTGCAAAAGACATTCTCAGCAAGTTTGTAATCTGAGCAAAGTCCTCTGTTCATTCAGTAGTGTTTCTTGGAAACATAAGCATGAACTCCTCTGTATCCATTTCTTTACCCAAATACTTACTTCTCTTTTTCTTAACTTTTCGTTTTTCGTCACGCTTTTTCTTTAACAATAACTATACAACAACACTGGCGGCTGCTCTGGTTTGTGCACACGACATTGTAATCTACAACTTGCCTGTCTCACAACTCTAACTGCAGTACTTCCGCAAGTACTGGCAGCAATTTCGGGAAATTAACTTTGCTGAAGCGACTTGCAGAAGTCAACTTGCGCAAGTTTTGGTGCTAATGTAACCGCCTCAGCAAGTACTTGCAAAAGTTACTAGCGGAAGTTCCTTGCTAGTGGACACGCGCCTTTAGCGTCTGGCTGTTTGCTGCTACTGCCGATACAGCTAACAGCCACACTTCAAGTAGCTGGAAGCGGGAGAAAGTGCTGTTCATATGTGGGTGAACTGCGCATGCGCATGAGTCCGCTAGTCGAACGAACCTAATGTAAGCAGTTGTGGCGTCACACTCATAGAAAGCAGTTTATTGTTACGAAGTATTACATAGTTTTTGCCCTAAGGCCTTTGACATATTTTTGCTGTTTGTAGATGCTTGTGCGTGCACGGTGTTTCGTTGTTATAAATGGTGCATTTCCTTTGCCACGAGAGTTTTATTTTGTTTCCTCTCGTTTATATTTTATTGCTGCAATATCATTCTCCAGTAGCAGGATACAGTAGGATTCTTTGATAGATACTCAATTCTTATCAGTCAAAATTACAAAAATTTAACTGAAAGCCAAAACAACGTAAAATTCGAGGAATTCCAAAATATTCCTAGGTTTTCCCCGGTTTTCTCCGAGATGAAAAAATTCCCAGGTTTTTCCCGGATTTCACGGTTGCCTGTGGTCGTATACACCCTGAATCACCTATATACATGCTAACGTGTGTGGGTTCTTTCAATGGGAGCAGGAAATGAAAAGTAGATCTAAAGACTTATTATTACTGTGAAATGAAAACAAAACAGTAGCGGAAATGAGTACACTTATTAGAAATTACACACCTTTGCACCCCTGTGAAATTAAATGTTGCTCCATCCGTGCACTGCGGCAAGCTTCCATTCTCCTTGGCCTACTGTTCACAGAGTCGGAGAGACATTGCTATTGAAGCCTGTTCTACTCTTCGACGCTGACCATCCTGAGGTCATTCATTGTGTGGGGGAGGTTCCAGCGATGAGGCACTGCAAATTTCAGCTGGTTCAAACTTTTTCAGCCGAGTTCATAGCAACAGACACCACACGCAAATCCGTTCCGGTGCCTCCTGCCTCCTGCAGAAAGGTGTTCGCGAAGCAGACATTTTGTCTTACCGTGTTTGCCTCTTGTAAGAGAAAACCATCGCTGAAACTTTGAACCTAGGACTGAGAAAGAAGTTGGAAGATCTTTTCGGACACAGTAAAGCTCTCACATCACCCCAAATAGTGGCCAGAGGCATCTTACGTCCACACATGACACCGGCCCAAACCGGGACTGACTCACCTCTTCGTTGAGCCCGACGGCCTGCCACATATAGTAGTAGCTGGTCGTCTCCACACTCTTCTATAACGATCGTCAATCCTCGGTACAGAACAGCTGACTACATTGGTATGGGATAAATTCTAGAAATCTTCTTGCAGATATTCTTCACTCACCATGTTGCTGATAGATTTGTATTGTTCTTCGTAGTAGGCGCCTAGTGGACAAAATTGATAGTGCAGAGAAGGATGCGTACTGGGTGGGTTGATACAACCTTCCTAATTGCATCTACTTAAGAAGTCGGCTGTTCTATTACATAATCTTTCAGGATACAATAAAACTGTGGGCTTACTTTTACCTAAATTGCAAATTATTTCCAGTAACGAAGACAGTATCGAGAAATAAGCTTCTGATTTTTAAAAATACGCTAATTACTCAAGTCTTGAGACAGATAGAAGACTTTTTTCTTGACAGTTTATAATAGGTAACGAAGGTAGTAGTTAATGTGGTCGATGAATTAAATGTAGAGGGGTAAAATTTTAGAGGTAGGCGAAGATAAAAGCATGGACTGGGGGATGGAAGATGAAGTAGCAATGTAGAGAAAACAACATAACTATTAACTGACGGAAGATCGCGTCAAATCAGATGGGACATCGACAAAAAGATAGAAAGAGTGAGACACACACACACACACACACACACACACACAGAGAGAGAGAGAGAGAGAGAGAGAGAGAGACTGAGAGAGAGAGAGAGAACGAATATGTATAGTATTATCTCAGACGATCACGGCTTCAGCTTTGACGTACTACCAATACCCTCGAATGCACACATATTGTTCAGCACATATGGGCTATTGTTATGAGAAATGTACTGCAACAGATACGGCTCAACTATAAGTTAAAATGAATATGAGAGATTTCTCTCTCTGAATTTGAAGATATATATGTATCATTCAGCAGAATTAATAGAATTCGCACTCTCCTCATACGACCACAGAGCGTGCTGCCTCCTCCCTCTCAACGTGCAGTGTGTAGAGAGGTTCAAAATGGTTCAAATGGCTCTGAGCACCATGGGACTTAACATCTATGGTCATCGGTCCCCTAGAACTTAGAACTACTTAAACCTAACTAACCTAAGGACAGCACACAACACCCAGCCATCACGAGGCAGAGAAAATCCCTGACCCCGCCGGGAATCGAACCCGGAAACCCGGGCGCGGGAAGCGAGAACGCTACCGCACGACCACGAGATGCGGGCTGTGGCGAGGTGATACAAGCATTTAGCAAGCACTGATTCGATGTAACGTTTTTGTGTAGAGACAGCGTGATAATACGCGCAGCTTTTGTATCAATTATTTCATATTTTCAGAGATTCTTTAATCATTGTACCATAATTTCTGGAACCCAGAGTAACGTTCTGATATGCTTCTCTAACGGGTTTTGACTCTTATTAAAAGTAACTGTGATAGGACTGCTGTCTGGTATACTCATATCTGAAACGAAACGCATAGATGGAAGGACGAATATTTCTATTTCTCTTTCCGATCAAGGTAATGTATTACAGAATTTCTCTTCTTCAGTTACACACAGCAAAATAATATGC
Source organism: Schistocerca cancellata (assembly GCF_023864275.1). Lineage (NCBI taxonomy): Eukaryota > Metazoa > Arthropoda > Insecta > Orthoptera > Acrididae > Schistocerca > Schistocerca cancellata. Next base: position 751,046,125 of record NC_064627.1, read on the forward strand.
CAAGTACCCCGCCGCCGAATGTTTTCTGGAGGTCTCAATAGTCGTAAGGCAAGTGTGGTAGAGATACACCCATTGCATTCATTCCAAACTGGGAGCGCCTCTGTCCTCTCGTAATTTCACTGGTAACTGGTTGAACAGAAGCGTGACTCTACAACGGGCCAGACCTCACATAGCCCGCTCCAACGCTGGAGTAAGAGGTCAGTGCAAAGAACAAAATGGAACTTACGTGCAGATGGCGTAGTCACATTGCAAAAGACGAGGAAGGTGTCTCCGTAAAAGAAAATAGAAAGGAGTCCAAATGCTCTGGTGTATGAAGAAGACGATTCTCAGTGATCTACTTTGCGTAATTTTGATCGTGAATTTCGATTACTTCATTCAAAACAAATCCGTTTTGCTTCCAAAATTTGACGGAAGTAAACACGTCAAAGTTTAGCAACAAACATGAAAAGAAAATAAAAGACGAAAATTCCCGCAAATAAATTCGTGAATAATTAAGGAAACGACCATAATTTCGTTTAGTTATAACTGTAGATGCGAAATAAATACGCACGTGGTAACGAGAATACCGTAACATGACTGTCATAGTTTGGAAATGTCCGACAAACTTTCATTACATGTCACTCTGCCTATCATCGAACCAGTACACATCCAAAAATTCTATGGCAAATTCCTTAAAATATTTGTACCACCCTGGGTCATATGCATCCCATGAACTCCATTTCAATCTTTTTCTTTTTATGCTAATACAAACTCTTCCCAAATTATTCTTTTCTCGACGGTTAACTTGAACTTGACTCCTGACAGTATTTACAACAGAAATTGTATTTACTTCTACTCTAAGATGAACAGTTATGTTGCCAGTGTTACTGTCATTCTGTACCTGCATTACTGAAGGTGTCCCAACAAATTTTGTTCCCAACGCTCTCTTATAAATCATTTCGCGTATTTTCAGAAATGATCTCTTTAATATCTTTCACCTTTGCCTCATTCATCCTACTACGTTCCTCATAAATTTGATTGCCACAGCCTTTCATTTTATTCTTCCCCTGTTTACACTCATTAGCTTGGGCTTTCCGAGTCGTCATCTTTTGCAAACACTGAACTTTTATTTCTTTAAACGTCTGATCTATTCTTTTACCTAGCTTATCCAACATTATCTTTTGTGACCTATCTACCAGTTTGCTAAGAGTTTCTGTCTCTCCACTAACTTCTTTTTTCATTTCCACTTGCCTTTCTTTCATTCCTTTTACCTCCGCTAACAGCAAGGCAACCTTACTCTCAATCGTCATATTAAAGATTTAATGAAACCAAGACACACCAAAAAAATTACGCCACACATTAAATTTTAAACTTCGACCAGAAAAGTAACAGATCCTGTCACAACACGGTCTATATACGTGAAGAAAACGGTTCGGAGGGATCTACCTTGCGTAATTTTGACCGTGAATTACGATTGTTTTAATTCAAAAGAACGTCATTTTATTTTTCAAATTTAACGAAAGTAACCACGCCGGAGACTGCTAACAAAGAGGAAATACAGCACGAAAACTTCCGCAAATAAATTCGTGTATTAATAAGGAATCGATTAAAATTTCGTTTAGTTGTAACTGTAAAAACGTAATAAACTCGCACTTGGTAGCGATAATGCAGCAGTATTACTTGTTATTGAATGCAAACACATTTCACGTAGTGACAACTGCCAGATTCAAAGTTCTTACCTATAGCAATCCTAGCACCAATAGCGAGCGAGCAGCTTTGCTATGATTGACCGACGCCTCGAATTTAATGCCAGACGCCGTAACTTACGCGGGCTGGCATTACCACAACTAAACACATAAATATGTGATAAAATGCTGTCCACATACATGAAAACATGCCCTCAAAAATACGTAAAACACACGAAATAACAGCTACAAATAAATAAAGGTGACAGACAAAGACAGCAAGTAGCAGTCACTACCGTTTGTGGTGAAATTAACAATGTCAACACCGATTGCAAACTCACCGTACAAAAACGACATTTATTTTTAAAGACAGTATATACTGATAAAAATTTGTTGCAAAAGAAAAAAAACTGCAACTTAAAAGTTAGAAATGTTTTGAGTCTTTGTACGGAAAGAGCGTTTGGCGTTGCAGCTTACCTGTTTGTTGACGATGCGTCGCGAAGTCCTTGGCAGCTCGTTGGTAATGATGGCATAATTATCATGAATCCATTACTCATGAAATTTCCATGCAGACATCCTCTTAATTGGTATAGGCTCCACCACGCGATAAAATTGTCCTCCATGACGTTTCTGTGGTAACCAGTTGGTCGGACGTAATTGTTGTTGTGTAGATCCAGTTTCATATGGGCGCGATTAAAGCGTTCCATATACAAACGTTTCTGTTTCTAACGTCCCGTGCATAGTTTTAAAACAGTACAGTATTCAGTTCCACCCCCTGATCGCGATATTACAGTCCGTATAGTTTTACCAATTACGATCGCGAATTTACAGTTCTGACGAAAATAGAGCAACACGTCACAATCAATTCGCAGTCTCCACTGCGACAGATTACGCTTCAGCGAGCACGGTAATTCACGAAATTGTACATAGATAATAAATTCAAAGTAAATTAGTTCGTGCAGATGGGTTCGCTCAAACACTTCAGTTCTCACGACTACAACATTCCATTCGCGTAAGCATTTTTACTGCTGCTTACTCCAAGAAATTCGCAGCACTGACACAGTGTAACATTTTGTTCCATAACGTTTGCTTTGAAGTGTAGTTTAAGCCGTGACCGAAAAATAAGAACGCGGCCATGAATTTTCGTGTGATTCTGTCTAGCACGATTATACGACATAACTAGCGCGTACGTCTCGACGTTGCACTCTTTCTGTCTTCGCCGTCCGACTGCAACGATCCATATCGCTCTCGCACCGCGGTTCTTACAACAGTAGTGCGTATTACATTTGGTTTTACACAGCGCATTACATGTAAGCTTTACAAAGAAAATGAAACATATATTGAAACTGTTGTGTTCTTCGTTAAAAGGAGATTCATGTATCACTGCAGATAAACGAAAACATAGTCACATATTATAATACAGAAAAAACAAAAATAATATTCTAGACCAACAAAGATATACATATAGAGCAAATTAAATAGAAGAAGAGAGTGAAGAAACAGAAAAAAATTATGTCTGATGATTAGGAATATCTCCACAGATACTTATCCAGATTTTCGTGCAGTTTCCTCTAAATTTGACGCAAGTTCTGTAACTGCTAACTCCACAGTCCCAGCCCCAGTTAGCTAGGACATGGCTTCAAAGATCTGAGCACTACAGTGTGACAAGCTTTCTGACGAGATGCTCTGTTTCCGCATAACGAACTAAAACTCGAGTAAGCTCGTACGTACACTGGATGATATGTCGGGCAGCTCGTTTACTATCCTCCACAAAAGTAATACGTATACATATACTCGTCACTATATTTTTTTCTGAGACAGACTGATTTAGAAAAAATTAAATGTATTTCAGATACACAGTTTCGACCCAGTTTCCCGGGAAATTTCCGTTGATTCTAATGCAACTACTGGAATTGGAAAACTTTCCCATGTACTTCCAAACTGGAAGTACTCTGCCCCATTCCTAGTTTACTGGAAAAGTGACTGTAAGGAACAGAGATGTAACGTGTGCCTTACCCTAAATAGCACTCCTTATCTTGGAGTAAAATATGAACAACAGACGGTGAGTGTCAACAGCGAAAACCGGTTTGTCCTACATCCAACACAATATTTGCTTTTTATCATGTTATGTTGAGGCCTGCTTTAATGATGTATTGTGTCACCCACATTATGTCAGATCCCGAAACGCTTGCGCAAAAAAGCGGCATGTCGCCTGTGGTTGAGGCTGATAAGTTGATATCTCATTTATCGGTCTGTCAGTGCACAGTTTGATCTGTCTAATTAGAGCGAAGATTTATTTGTGGGGCAAAAAGCACACTGACGTTTAGACCAACAGACACACACACACACACACACACACACACACACATACACACACACAAATAGCTTTTTTTCCCTTTTTTTGCAAAATAGTTATTAACAAAAATGACCCCCTCCCGTCCCTGCAACCCCGCAGCACAGGGTGTGGAATGGTTGATATAGATCAAGTCAGATCCAGCAGAACTTACAGGTACGTTGCAGAACCTCACCATCATTACGTTCGACTGTCAGGCAGTGGTACAAGAAATCCGAAAGTGTCATAATGAGGATAAGTTCTAGGCGTCCGAGCACAAGTCAAACGGGTGGAACATGCATCTATCCGGAGTCCAATAAAATCAATCTGTCAAGCTCTCGACAGTTTCAGCTACCAACACCCACTGTACACGGCATGCTACACAAGAGACTGAAGCTTCGTGCCTGCAACTTGCAGCTGCTGCATGGGCTTCATCCTGGCGACAGACCACAGCACAAACCATTTTCAATTGAGAGTCTTGAGTTGCATCGACGATGACCCACACCTTCCGAGATTAGTGACATTCCTCGAGGAAGTTTGCTTCCATGAGTCCAGGAAGGCAAACTACGCCAATTTGAGGAGCTGGAACTCTGAGAACCCCACTTTAGCAGGGAAACTGTGTGCGACACTCCAAAGATAGGTGTATGATGTAGTCTGCTTAATGACCGTACAGTAGGATCGTTTTCCTTTGCTAGTGCTGCAATAATCTCGACTGTTCATCCGGACATGATGGAACAGTTTGCATTTCCACATGTCAAAGAATTATAACCTGACATCATGCTGCAGTAGGATGGTGCCCCGTCAAAGAATTATAACCTGACATCACGCTGCAGTAGGATGGTGCCCCTCCTCTCAGGGCCGTTACCTTTCGAAAGGCTTCAAAAATGGCTCTGAGCATTATGGGACTTAACATCTGAGGTCATCAGTCCCCTAGAACTTAGAACTACCTAAACCTAACTAACCAAAGGACTTCACACACATCCATGCCCGAGGCAGGATTCGAATATGCGACCGTAGCAGTCGCGCGGTTCCTGACTGAGCGCCTAGAACCGCTCGGGCACCACGGCCGGCTTTCCGAAAGGCTTTTGATGAAACATTTACAGGCCGCTGGATTGGCAGACGAAGCCTACTTCCTGACCGCCAAAGTCTCCAGGCATAATTGCATTAGATTTTTTTCTTTGGCGATTTGCGAAGGGTGCTGTCCACAAGACTCCCATTTGGAGACTTGCAGGCACTGCGAGCTCACATCAGTGCCGGGACTGCATCGTCAGTGAGGTCGTAAGTGGGAATATCGCTTAGGTATCCTCTGTGCTACAGCTGGCTCACATAGTGAACGCTGTTCAACGGATGCTAAAATTGTAGGTGCGTGTGAATATTATTCTGCGAATAGCATCTTTTTACCTATCCCTATTTTTGAAAAATATGCGATCAAAGTCGTAAAGCTAATTTTCGGGCACCCCGCATTTATTAATTAATTCAATCACAGTGATAATTTAAATCATTTTCTCTCACAATACTTACGTTCTCAGGTGTTTCAACTCTCTATTGATACCAGGAGCTCGCCACAAGGTCAATTACGTGACGGGGCAATATATGCACAGAAAAATTAAATGAACGTGACAGTAGTTATGACCAGCATAGTGTATCAGAAGGATAAGTCTCAAGTTGTTGTATCACCGCTTCCATAAGTCGAGATCATTTACGTCCAACATTGTGGTGGTGCATGATCGGAGGTAGCCAGTAAAAATAACGAGGGTGGGACTAATTTTAATCAGTTACATTTGGTCAGGCGGAGACGTTTAGTGGTGGCACACAAGGTGTGATAGCTAAAATGTCCTGGATGAAATTCGATATCTCAGTGCATTATCTTCCGTACTGAAGGCATTTGGTACAATTAACACTGAACTGTCTGCAAGATGACATTCTGCGCTGCCTCCTCGTTGCTAGAAGGCCAGTGTTAGCTCCATATTTCTTCCTGCTCCTTACTTCTCACACCTTCATCAACAGTCTATATTCACTCGTCATATTCATTTACACTAGAAACTCGCAGCACTTACAATAGGTGAAGTGAAGACATCAAAGTGAGAATAAAAAATAATCGCCAATTAGACTGCTGGACCTATATGTCGAGAAGCTTCCAGCCGATAATGCGAGACGACTTGCTAAGAATAAATTACATTACTTCCTTTGTGTTGCAGTGGCACTAATAGTGTGCGATAGTGGCTGGGTATCTACTGTGTCTGTCATGAGGATGGCAGTTATCGCTGAAACAACTGGTTTCGGTTATGTCTTTTTTTCCCATGTCAGATTAACCCTACTATTAAAACCCTTCAAAATAACCGATTTCTGTAATAACTCATTTTCAATTTTTTATTCCTATTATTTATGTTTCACTTAGTTTCAAGATACATAGAACTAAAATGTTAAGTTAAATATGCAAATAAAAAATCTTATCTGTCCATCGTTCGCTGCTATTTTTTTCTCGAAAAGTGATAAGTGGTTGAATACTACAAAAAACCAACAGTATTCTCTTATTGATCCTAATTTTTGGAACTCTGCACAAAAATCTTGTTGTAATCGGGGATCTTACCACTATTTGAGCATTACGAATAGTTAGGGCCAAAGGGTGAGAAACGAGGTTGACGAACTCTACTTTTTATGTTAATTTTTGCGTTTTAAAGCGATACAATGAGAAAGGCATATTATGTATGCACAGGGAGGAGGTAAACTACTTTCAGTTTCTATTATATACTGTGAATGAAGTATTATTCAGTTTTGAATTTGTTACTCGTAACATAATTTGCTTCCTCTTTTATTATTTTACGGGAATGCACACAAATGTTTAATCTTTTAAAGCAAATGGAGCATTGTACTTCATAAAAATACTTCCAGACTGTATTATCGTTGTATTGCCATTCTGCAGTACAACGGATATACAGCAACGACAGCGAGAGACTACCTTATGGACACGTGGAGGCGTCTTGCACACTGCCCGTACACACGTAGCGTAAGTAACGTCACAGGCAACAGGGACATTATTGTCTTAGTTATGCTGTACTTGTTCTTATGCAATCTCTTTGTTGCTCGTTTCTATCGGAATTGTCGTGTTATATTAACCGGGGACCTTCGAACGACGGAGAGGCTCCGTTCCCACCGCAGCCGCAGTGGTCCGCAACCCCACGACGACTACCGCAGTCCACTTCACCCCTCCACCGCCCCACACCAAACCCAGGGCTACTGTGCGGTTCGGTCCCCAGTGGACCCCCAGGGGTCTCACACCAGACGAGTGTCTGCTTGCGTGGTAGAGTAATGGTGGTGTACACATACACGGAGAACTTGTTTGCGCAGCAATCGCCGACATAGTGTAGCTGAGGTGGAATAAGGGGAACCAGCCCGCATTTGCCGAGGCAGATGGAAAACCACCTAAAAACCATCCACAGACTGGCCGGCTCACCAAACCTCGACGCAAATCCACCGGGCGGATTCGTGTCTGGGACCGGCACTCCTTCCCACCCGGAAAGCCGTGCGTCAGACCACACGGCCAACCGGACGGGCATCGGCATTGTTACTACAATAGCACCGATCGCTTTTCCCATTTTCTACAATAACGTAGTACGTCAAACGAATACAAATTTTACAAATAAAAATTACTCATTTTTAAAAACGATGTAGTTAATAACGAAAAATTTTAGCACTGACGCTATGGCTTATCGACATTCTTTTACTCGGTTATTAGTAAAAAGAATAAGAAACTTCAGTTATAACCTAGGTGAAACTAATATCGAAAAAATTAGCGGTTATTCAGAATGAAAATGTCGGTATCGGTTACAGCCGGTCGTTTTCCCCATCCCCGGTCTGTCGAGAGTGAGCGGGCTCGCTACAGACCGTGCGAGCGTACCAGTGCTCCCACAGGAGGCGGCGAATCGGAAACTCGCCGGCCAGCGCCGCCGCCACGGTGCGGTATGGTAGGGTACCGTAGGGCGGCTACCCGTGCCATTGTGAGCGCGCCAGCTGGCCCACCTGTAATTATCACCGGCGCGGCGTCGGGCTTGGCGGTAATTAAACGGCGCCGACGGCTGCTCGCACCGCCGCCCACGGACACAGCGCCGCGCAAATTTGCCGACGCTCTGCTGTTTCTGCCCCTGGCTAACGGCCTGCCCACGTCGCTGCGACCTCAACGTTTAGTGAATATATTTACTAATTTCCAATTACAAGAAACAGATCGTTGTCTTTATTAATTACACGTTACAGTGAGCTGAGAGAAGTTATTGGACACGTTCCAATATCGAGTAGGACCTCATTTTGCCCTGCGTTGTGCAGCAGCTCGACGTGTCATGGAGTTAAAAACTCTTTCGAAGTCCCCTTCAGAATTATTGAGCCATGCAGCCTCTATAGCCGTCCGTAAATGCCAATGTGTTGCCAGTGCAGGATTTTTTGCACGAACCGGTCTCTACATTCTGTCCCATAAACGTTCAATGGGGTTCATGTCGGGTGATCTGGGTGGCCCAATCATTTGCTCGAATTAGCCATGTTGTTGTTGTGGTCTTCAGTCCGGAGACTGGTTTGATGCAGCTCTCCATGCTACTCTATCCTGTGCAAGGTTCTTCAGGTCCCAGTACCTACTGCAACCTATATCCTTATGAATCTGTTTAGTGTATCCATCTCTTGGTCTCCCTCTACAAGTTTTACCCTCCACGCTGCCCTCCTATACTAAATTGGTGATCCCTTGATGCCTCCGAATATGCCCTACCAACCGATCCCTTCTTCTAGTCAAGTTGTGCCACAAATTTCTCTTCTCTCCAGTTCTATTCAATACCTCCTCTTTAGTTATCTGATCTACCCATCTAATCTTCAGCATTCCTCTGTAGCACCACATCTCGAAAGATTCTATTCTCTTCTTGTATAAACTATTTATCGTCCACGTTTCACTTCCATACATGGCTACACTCCATACAAATACTTTCAGAAACGATTTCCTGACACTTAAATCTATACTCGATGTTAACAAATTTCTCTTCTTCACAAAAGCTTTCCTTGCCATTGCCAGTCTACATTTTATATCCTCTCTACTTCGACCATCATCTTTATGTTGCTCCCCAAATAGCAAAACTCATTTATTACTGTAAGCGTCTCATTTCCTAATCTAATTCCCGCAGCATCACCCGATTTAATTCGACTACATTCCATTATCCTCGTTTTGCTTTTGTTGACGTTCATGTTATATCCTCCTTTCAAGACACTGTCCATTCCGTTCAGCTACTCTTCCAGATCCTTGGCTGAAGTTTTTATTTCTTCTCCATGGATTTTAATTCCTACTCCGAATTTTTCTTTTCTTCCCTTTACTGCTTGCTCAATATAATGATTGAATAACCGATTGAATTAGCCATAATGTCCTTCAAAACAATCGCGAGCAGTTGTCGTCCGGAGACATGGTGCATTAGTATCTGTAAGAATTCCATCGTTGTTTGGGAACATGAACGCCATGAATGGCTCCAAACGATCTCCAAGTAGCCGAACATCCAGAGAACCGAATCAATTCCATGTAAACACAGCTCACATCATTATGGAGCCGCCAACAGCCGGCACAGTGCCTTGTTGATCACTTGGATCCATGGCCTTGTGGGGTCTGCCCCACACTCTAACCTTACTGTCAGCTCTCACCAACTGAAATCGGGACTCATCTGAACAGACTACAGTTTTCTAGCCGTCTAGCATCAAACCCATATGGTCATGAGCCCAGGAGAAGAGCTGCAGCTGTTATCAAAGGCGCTTGCGTCGATGGTATGCTGTCATGGCCCATTAACGCCAAATTTCGCCACACTGTCTCAACGGATGCGTTTTTGGCACATTCCACATTGATTTATGCGGTTATTTAAATCAATGTTGCTTGTCTGTAAGCACTGACCACTCTACCCAAATGCTCCTGTCCTCGGTAGTTAAGTGAAAGCCGTCGGCCACTGCGTTGTCCGTGATGAGAGACAATGCCTGAAATCTGAAATTCTCGGTACATTCTTGACACTGTGGATCTCGGAATACTGAATTTCCTAACGATTTCCGAAATGAAATGTTCCATGCGTCTAGCTCCAACTACCATTCCGCGAGGAAATTTTGCTAATTCCCGTCATGCGGCGACAGTCACATCGGAAACCTTTTCACGTGAATCAACCTAGCACAAATGACATTTTCGCCAATGCATTGCCCTTTTATATCGTCTGTACGCTGTACTACCGCCATCTGTATATGTGCATATCGCTGTTCCATGACTTTTGTAACCGTAGTGTAAGATTAATAGCTCCTACTATGTACAACTTAGGGATAACTTCCACAGAGGTGGTAGGTTGGCGTTCTCGCATTTGTCCTTACCATCATTATCCCCCGATCATAGGCTAGTCAAGATTGCTTGGTAAAAACGTCCATCCCCTTCAAGATCGGCCTACTGTTAACCCATTCGAGTGACGGCTTTTGGTAGTGAAAATGTGTTTTATGATAAGACCTCTTCTCTCTCTTATTCGATTACAGTGTTTAATGTTGCGTTCGTAGCTGATTTAACATGATCCCAAGCTTAAACATTTTCAGAAAAAATTGCACACCGTCGTCTTTTGTGTCGATACAGCTTTTATCTTACCATGATTAATTTCAAATCGGCTAACGGCTCGTCATCTGCTGGTAAACCTTCGTAACTCTTTCTACGGCATGAGACAGTACATCTCGAAAATAACCATGAAGAACTCTTAACAACAAACGCGGCCAAGCGTGCTTGTCCTCTCGTAACAGAGGTAGCACAGTCGGCTGGTGGAATTACGGCCAGGAGAGCGTGTTTGAGTGTTCACGGCCACGCTAGGTGGTCGAGCTTTGCACTGTGGTCACTAGGCGGCTGCACCTTTGATATGCGATGATTGGCGGAGGTCAACGTATGGGAAATCGTGACTGCAAGTCAGCTAGCCTGACGGTCTGAACACGTGGCGGGGAAAACTTTACAGTCTGAACAAACTGCAGATGGTAGCCGAACCAAAGGAATAACGAAATTATGAAGTAAGGGAAATTCCAAATACAAACTAAACCAAATTAGTGGCAGAGAAATCAGTCAGGTAGATTTAACGAGACGAATTAGACGAGTGTGTGAGTGAAGACGAACCTTCGCTACGAGATTTAGTTTACTACTTAACTGTTTTGGATATAAAATAACCTATAAAAATTAACAACTCATGAACGCCTTAATCGATTCAGACAAACATATTGCCAATGAGCACTATCAAACTGTTCTAATAGATTTTCTGTGAATATTTGGTACTTCAAAGGACAGGTCAGTATATATTCCATGCAATGAAAACGTAAATTTTCTAGCAAATGAAATATATAACAGTGAAAGTAGCAGTAACATTAATAAATAGAAATTATTAGAGATGTATGACTGTTATTAGTTTCATTGTTTAAAATTTGTTAGTGATGTAAAGCCGCAAAATGAGCATAACAGCAAAAATACTGTTTAAGAGAAAACCATTCAAGCTACACGAAATCTAAGAGCAGCATTGAAAAACTGATGACGTTTATGTACAAATTTCTGTATAATACGCTTACATATGTTTCCGAAAGTCGGAAATACTTAAACTGACTCACGCCAGTGTGGCGCCATAAGAATCGGAGGCCACTTTCGCGGGACACACATGGATTTCAGGAGGAGATGGAACGGAGCTCCTGTACAGACAACTTGTGTGTGTGCGGCCGGAAATCGCCTCGTATTTGTAACGAAAGTATTTTCTAAGTTTCAAGTTTAGACCTGTAAAAGTTTCACGTGTGACTATCGTGAGGAACTCTGAAATAATTTTCGTTTGTGGGAACTTAGAATGAATTCACGGGGTGTGAAAGGTTGGTTGTGACTGGTCAATATTTCTTGAATGTGGATTGCAGAGAGCTTGAATGATTGTTCAGCCTGTGCACTCTGAATAATTTTGGCTAGACGACCAATTGTTAAACATCTATGAGCTATACTGCAGTTAACACTGATTGTGATCTGCGATTAAAAAATATCGTCATTTCGTGATTACAGGAACTTCAGTTTAGAGGCGTGTTGAAGCATTTTGAATAATTTTCGTGGATTTCCTAAGCATTAAGCAAACAAATTGTCGGTCGGCTTACTTAGGTTCTTGCACTGACAAATATTATTTTAGTAATAAACTGTTGTGAGTAGTGTGAAAGGATATTCCGTTTTTGTTTTTTAATAAATTCAGTTTCAGTCTGTGAAAAGTGAGAAGTGAATATTATTTTACCACAAATTCCTGCGTGCAGTATTAAAATTGTGACTGCTTTCATTTAGGATTAAATGCGACAGCTGCGTTGAGTGGCTCGTGGGTAGGGACGAAGCCAATATTATCATGTCCAACCATGCATTTTGAATCCCTATGAATAGCGTTTCCCTCGCTTTGTTTAATTTTTTATTCGTGCTGAAGCACATGGGGGCCCATGACTCGAACTTAGGTGGAAGCAAAAGTTCATAACCTCACCATTAGAGATTTTCAATTGGTTAAACAAGCAACAAGAAGAACGGAACCTTTTAAAACAAACATTCCCCCCTTTCGGAAATATTACGCTATTATGTCGCAAAGCGCTACATTTTTCCTTTTTCTTTCAAGGTCCGATCGCTCACGACATGGGAACCAAAGTGAAAATAAAAAATATATATATATTTTATTCGCAACATTAAGGAACATCTTCCAGTTACTTCCCTACATAGTCGCCGCTCCGACTCAGACTTTTCCACAGCTCTGTACCAGCTTCCCAACACACTTGTCATAGAAGACAACCGCCTGTCCTTTCCTCTAATTCTCTGCGCTGGTCTGCAGCTCGTTATTTGTGCCAAAATGCTCCCCTCATAGCCAGCGCTTCTTGTTAGCAAAGAGATGAAAACCAAAGGAAGCTAAGTCAGGCTTATATGGTGGCTGATCGAACACTCCTACGTCTCCATCTACGTGACTACTCTGCCATTCACAATAAAGTGCCTGGCAGAGGGTTCAATCCAAGCTGTCTCTCTACCGTACCACTCTCGAACGGCGCGCGGGAAAAACGAGCACTTAATTTTTTCTATGCGAGTTCTGATTTCTCATATTTTATCGTGATGATCATTTCTACCTATGTACGTGGGTGCCAACAGAATGTTTTCACAATCGGAGGAGAAAACTGGTGATTGAAATTTCATAAGTAGATCCCGTCACAACGAAAAAGGCCTTTGTTTTAATGATTGCCACTCCAATTCACGTATCACGTCTGTGGCACTATCTCCCCTATTTCGCGATAATATAAAACGAGTTGCCCTTCTTCGTACTTTTTCGAAATCATCCGTCAGTCACACCTGATGCGGATCTCACACCGCACAGCAATGCTCCAGAATAGGGCAGACAAAAAAATTGTTCAAATGGCTCTGAGCACTATGGGACTTAACATCTGGGGTCATCAGTCCCCTAGAACTTAGAACTACTTAAACCTAACTAACCTAAGGACATCACACACATCCATGCCCGAGGCAGGATTCGAACCTGCGACCCTAGCGGCGCGCGGTCCAGACTGAAGCGCCTAGAAACGCTCGGCCACACCGGCCGGCTATGGCGGACAAGCGTGGTATAAGCAATCTCTTTAGCAGACCTGTTGCACCTTTTAGGTGTTCTGCCATTGAATCGCAGTCCTTGGTTTGCGCTACCCACAACACTATGTGATCGCTCCAATTTAGGTTATTTGTAATTGTAATCCTTAAGTATTTAGTTGAATTTACAGCCTTCAGATTTGTGTGATTTATCGCGTAATCGAAATTTAGCGAATTCCATTTAGTACTCATAATGACTTCACACTTTTTTTTATTCAGGGTCAATTGCCACTTTTCGCACCATACAGATATCTTATCTAAATCATTTTGCAGTTCGGTTTGGTCATCTGATGACTTTACAAGACGGTAAATGACAGCATAATCTGCAAACAATCTAAGACGGCTACTCGGCTTGTCTCTTATGTTGTTAATATAGATCAGGAACAGTGGAGGGCCTATGACACTTCCTTGGGGAACTTCTGTTTTACTCCATGACTTTCCATCTATTACTACGAACTATGATCTTTCTGAGAGGAAATCAGGAATCCAGTAGCACAACTGAGGCGATATTCCATAGGCACACAGTTTGGTTAGAAGACGCTTGTGAGGAACGGTGTCGAAAGCCTATGGAAAAGCGGCAGGACCCTCTTTGTTGCAGCTGCAGAGTGTCGGCAAGCATTCTCATGAGGAAGGGCAATCCTAATGACAACATTTCTCTCTTCGCATGTTCTGCATTGCCGTTCATAGATGGTTCTCTCTATCTCGTAATCCATTGTCTGAACAAGATCGTCGGTTGACACTCGCTTCATGGCGCTACATCAAGATCGTATGTACGTCCTGCTTCAAAGTTCCTGCACCACTTTGCTGTCGCGCATGACAGTTATAATAAGTGGGTTCGTGAAATCAGGCGAAAGCCGTCAGAATGAAGAAATGAAATGGCAGCAAGCACGTAACACTTGGTTGGATAATCAGTTGTTCTAGACATTTTTACGTGCTCACTGTACCCTCAGAACTGGAAAGTGCGAAGTAACGCCATCGACAGGCATATTGGAGACACTGCGCAAAACATCTGCGCAAAGCTTCATCGGATTTTCACTGTGGTTTTCATTTCTCAACCCATAGTACCTAGGAAGACAAACAGCCTTTGTAGGATTATGGGGGTCGTTGTGTATCTGTGGCTCGGTGGAAAAATTGTTATAAATAAGCGCTGAATTGATAAGGTATCTGGAATTTTTTACGATGTCAGATCAACTTGATGCTACTACCGACATTATGATGCAAATAATTCCAGATAGCTTGCCACATTCAGTGCTTTCTTATTCTGATCTTTCTATCTTGCCACAGTTTTTGCCACCATAATACTATAAATAAATACTAAGAACTGTGTCCCGTGCGAAGATGAATCCCTCGGCGACTTGGAAACTGTCATGGTAAAATAATAACTGTCCGGTCACAGAGGGCGACAGGTTGCAGTTATTTCTGAAAACTTTTGTTTATCACGGTCGTAATGTTTCGCATTCATAATGGATAAAAGCTTTAATCTCATGTCTCTCTTCACCCTGCTTTCTGTAGGTCTTAACTGCTTTCACAAACTGGAATAATTGAATAAATATATTATATTTATGCTGTTTGCCGTTCTCAACACTGGCTCTCTAACTACAATATTGGCAACCAGAAAGTAATTAGCAAAACGTTAAGCCTGTAATTAGAATTCCTAGTGCCCACTTCATCTGAGAAATACATTTATAGCTACAGCTTATAGCTCTGAAGAATTAGGAGATTGTCTGGGATTCATAATCAAAAACCATTCTCTCTAAAATGTTCACTATATTCTGAAAGTCACAGACCTAAAAGAATCCACACAATCCAACTACAAGAGCAGTTCAGAGTCTAATGCGCTGATGCCACTATAACTGTTCAAATTAATTGTTTAAGTGCATGCTCGCCATAATTTGATGATAATGTTCATCAAACGCCACGCTATTTAATGGTAGAATGTCTGTCCTGCGGCGGCACGTGAAAATACGACATAGGCAAACTAAAGATAGATCATTACCGTCATCCCAAAATTAACACTTCTCTCGAAAACGATTTCATGGTTGCGCGTATCGCGAGTAACTCATTACTGCAACCGAGGCTGTTTATATCAACGATACCGACGCGACGCGACTCCTGGCACAGGTGGTGCGCTAATCAGCGTCTGGAGAGAACTGGGGCCTTATTCCTTCTCGCGCAGCGTTCTTACATATAAAGCCGCGTTGCGGACGAATAAGGGAACGCCTGATCAAATCTGCTCTCCCGACTAGCGGCTGGGCTAGTAATGCACCACTTTAAGTTATCGAATAAATCATTGCTTCCTTTGCTGATGGCTGATGAAGCTTTCAATTTAATTATGCAATCAGCACACAAGCAAGTAATCATAATAAAAGCCGGACGTGGCTAAGTCAAATATTTTGGGCGAGAGAATTAATTTAATTACAGTACACGCAGTAGACGAGCTCTGAACTTGCTCTTTGGAGATACGCTATAGCTATAGTTTTATAGTTATTCTGTTGAAACTTCTCACATTTTTATGATTATAGCGGATCTCCCTTCTACTTAAATTTAAACATCCTAGCTTTATTTATTCACTTTCCTTAACTTCTAAGACAAAAACCAGAAAATCATGAATTTCAACTAAAATTTTAATTTGTGAGATCCAGAATACTGTTTCTACTAAATTATTATGTAAAAGGAATCTAAATATAAATTTTTAAGGTTCTAGCTCTTTTCTGTTGCGCCAAAGATTTTTACAGAAAAACATCCAAATTTCGAAAATGGTTAAAGTTATTGAACTGATATCCAATACATATTGATTTTGTATTACTCCTGACATGCTACAAACGTTTCAGGATATTTATTTCATTTTAAAGTATTGTGCAATATTTATGACGTCAGAGCTAGTTACAGCAGACTAGGCTGGCACACAATGGAAAGACTGATGTGAATTTTATAATGCGTGAGTATGCTGCTTCCCTACACTGTACATTAATAACTAACACGCTTTATTTCATTTGCAACGCAATATACAATTCAGAGAAAATTGTGAAACCAAAAGCTGTGGTCTATACATAAAATAATTCCCACAAATCTATTAAAACATGGTAAGCCTTACATGAGCTTGCAGCTCTTTTTCTTTGGGATACACTACTTAGAAAACTAACAAATTTTTCTAGATTTCCTCTTGTGTTCACGTACCAACTCAGTGAAGTCCATACGTAACAGGGCGCGGAAGGAACACCTGCAACACGTCCAAGGTGAGTACTACTGCTCCTAGGGCTATATGAGGTTACACAGTCCGGAAATAAAATACAATTTGGCAATGTGGTTGAGAATGAACTGTTATTTCCTCTTATTAAGTGAAATGAATGGTTTAATTACTATCGCTATGAGCTGAAGTACGTTTCAATACGTACAGCCAAGTCCAGTTATATCTTGCAGGCAATCCAAGCAGTCGTCAATGGAGTCGAGACTTGGTGACGCCCAGTTCTGTATAGAAGTACATAAAATGCACTATGTGAGCGAAAGCATCCGGACACCTGGCTGAAAAGACTTACAAGTTCGTGGCACCCTCCATTGGTAATGCTGGAATTCAATATGGTCTTGGACCACTCTTATCCTTGATGGCAGCTTCCACTCTCGCAGGCATACGTCCAATCAGGTGCTCGAAGGTTTATTGGGGAAAGGCTATCCATTCTTCTCGGAGTGCTGCACTGAGAAGGGGTATCGATGTCGGTCGGTGAGGCCTGGAACGAAGTTGGCGTTCCATAATATCCCAAAGGTGTTCTATAGGATTCAGGTCAAGACTCTGTGCAGCCCAGTCCATTACAGTGATGTTACTGTCGTGTAACCACTCCGCCGCAGGCCGTGCCTTATGAACAGCTGTTCAACCGTGTTGAAAGGTGAAATCGCCATCCACGAATGGCTCTTCAACAGTGGGAAGAAGGAAGATGCTTAAAATATCAATGTAGGCCTGTGCTGTGATAATTCCACGCAAAACATCAAGGGGTGCAAGCCGCCTCCATGAAAAACACGACCACACCATAACACCACCGCCTCCGAATTATACTGTTGGCGCTACACATGCTAGCAGATGAGGCTCAGCGAGCATTTGCGATACTGGCACCCTGCCATTGTTTACCGTGATATGTTACTCCACACAACCTTTTTCCACTGTTCAATCGTCCAATGTTGACGCTCCTTACACCAAGCGAGGCGTTTTTTGGCATTTACCGGCTTGATGTGTGGCTTCTGAGCATCCGCTCGACCATGAAATTCAAGTTCTCTCACCTCCTGCCTAACTGTCATAGTACTTGCTGTGGATCCTCATGCAGTTTGGAATTCATGTGTGACGGTCTGGATAGGTGTCTGCCTACAACACATTACGACCCTCTTAACTTGTCGGTGGTCTCTGTCAGTCAACAGACGAGGTCGGCCTGTACGCTTTTGTTCTGTACGTGTCCCTTCACGTTTCCACTTCACTATCACATCGGAAACAGAGGGGCCTAGAAAAGTTTAGGAGTGTGGAAGTGTCGCGTACAGACGTATGACACAGGTGACACCCAATAAACTGACCACATTCGAAGTCATTGAGTTCCACAGAGTGCCCCATTCTGTTCTCTCACGATGTCCAATGACTGCTGAGGTTCTGATATGGAGTATCGGGCAGTGGGCGGCAGCACAGTGATCCTAATATGAAAAACAAATATTTTTGGGGATGACCGGATACTTTTGATCATATAGTGTACGTACAAAGTGGCCTTCTTGTCCATTTATGCTGCTAGGGTTATTCATCACGAGTAGCGTAAGATGAAAGTGTTCCTCCATAGGCCACACAAAGAACTGTCACGGGGAAATCCGCTCGACGGCGACGAACGTGCTGGCCAACCCTGCCCTAACAGATACCGGTAGGCCTGTACCGAGTAGCCACTTCGAAGTGGATAAACTTGCTTTCCTCCTCAGAATTAGAAGAATTCTGAGCATAAATACTGAAAATAAAAACATGGAGAAAAAATTATGATTTATATACGAAAAGAAACAGCGTCTGACAAATTCTCCTGCTCTCCTAACCCGTATCGTTCCTATCATATGTTTAGATTAGATTAGGTTTGCTTTCATTCCAATTGATCCGTAGTGAGGAGGTCCTCCAGGATGTAGAACATGTCTGAAAAACAATAATACAAGGCAAATATCAACAACAAAGACAAATAAACCAATGTACCTTTCACAGGTTCCAAGTGGAATGATCATTTTTTTATGAACACTGTATGAAAAGATCATTTTACAACATATATTTACTTAGATCGCATTAATGCACTGAATTTAAATTTTTTTTATTTATAGGGTAATAAACGCGAATTCTTTACAGACGAATGGAAAAACTGGTAGAAGCCGACCTCGGGGAAGATCAGTTTGGATTCCGTAGAAATGTTGGAACACGTGAGGCAATACTGACCTTACGACTTATCTTGGAAGAAAGATTAAGAAAAGGCAAACCTACGTTTCTAGCATTTGTAGACTTAGAGAAAGCTTTTGACAATGTTGACTGGAATACTCTCTTTCAAATTCTGAAGGTGGCAGGGGTAAAATACAGGGAGCGAAAGGCTATTTACAATTTGTACAGAAACCAGATGGCAGTTATAAGAGTCGAGGGGCATGAAAGGGAAGCAGTGGTTGGGAAAGGAGTGAGACAGGGTTGTAGCCTCTCCCCGATGTTATTCAATCTGTATATTGAGCAAGCAGTAAAGGAAACAAAAGAAAAATTCGGAGTAGGTATTAAAATCCATGGAGAAGAAATAAAAACTTTGAGGTTCGCCGATGACATTGTAATTCTGTCAGAGACAGCAAAGGACTTGGAAGAGCAGTTGAACGGAATGGACAGTGTCTTGAAAAGAGGATATAAGATGAACATCAACAAAAGCAAAACGAGGATAATGGAATGTAGTCAAATTAAGTCGGGTGATGCTGAGGGAATTAGATTAGGAAATGAGACACTTAAAGTAGTAAAGGAGTTTTGCTATTTAGGGAGTAAAATAACCGATGATGGTCGAAGTAGAGAGGATATAAAATGTAGACTGGCAATGGCAAGGAAAGCGTTTCTCAAGAAGAGAAATTTGTTAACATCGAATATAGATTTAGGTGTCAGGAAGTCGTTTCTGAAAGTATTTGTATGGAGTGTAGCCATGTATGGAAGTGAGACATGGACGATAACTAGTTTGGACAAGAAGAGAATAGAAGCTTTCGAAATGTGGTGCTACAGAAGAATGCTGAAGATAAGGTTGGTAGATCACGTAACTAATGAGGAGGTATTGAATAGGATTGGGGAGAAGAGAAGTTTGTGGCACAACTTGACTAGAAGAAGGGATCGGTTGGTAGGACATGTTCTGAGGCATCGAGGGATCACAAATTTAGCATTGGAGGGCAGCGTGGAGGGTAAAAATCGTAGAGGGAGACCAAGAGATCAATACACTAAGCAGATTCAGAATGATGTAGGTTGCAGTAGGTACTGGGAGATGAAGAAGCTTGCACAGGATAGAGTAGCATGGAGAGCTGCATCAAACCAGTCTCAGGACTGAAGACCACAACAACAACAACAGGGTAATAAACATCGAATAGAACTACGACAATACTTATTTACAATGAACACATTACTGGATTGAAATGGTACAGAAGTTAGACTGTAGTTTTTATATATACAGAAAATCAGTTGGTTCTACCGAGAAATTCATCAATGGAGTAGAAGAGTTGGGCACCAATAACCAATAAATCCTTTAGGCTTATCTTAAATTGATTTTCATTGGTTGTTAAACTTTTTACAGCTGCTGGCAAGTTATTGAAAATGTGTGTTCCTGAATAATGCACACCTTTTTTTACAAGAGTAAGTGACTTTAAATCCTTCTGAAGATTATTCTTATTTCTAGTATCGATTACATAACTGAGCTGTTGGTTTGAAAAATTGATATATTTTTAATGTCAAATTTTATTAAGGAATAAATATATTGGGAAACAGCAGTTAGTATCCCTAGTTCCCTAACAGGCCTCTGCATGATTGAGTTCACATCACATATAACTCTTATGGCATATTTTTGTACCAGGAAAACTTTAGTTTGGCTTGATGAGTTATCCAAAAACATAATCCCATATGACATTACGGAGTGAAAGTAAGCAAAGTACGCCAGATTTTTCATTTTTATATCCCCTATGTCTGACAGAATTCCCATTGTAAATAGAGATTTGTTTAGACACTTCAGCAGTTCTGTAGTGTGCTTCTCCCAGTTGAATTTATTATTAAGGTGTTATCCCAAGAATCTAACACTGTCCACTTCTTCTATCTACTCGTCATCATATGTTAGACGTATACTCGTACGACACACTTTACAAGTTCTGAACTGCATGTCGTGTGATTTTTCAAAGTTTAGTGGCAAAGAGTCCGCCGCTCTTGGTCTCGGGGTAGCGTATTCGCTTCCCGAGCACGGGGTCACGGGTTTGATTCCCGGCAGGGTCAGGGATTTTCACCTGCACCGAGATGACTAGGTGTTGTGTCCCCATTACGGTCAGAGGAAGGCAACGGCAAACCACCTCCATTAGGACCTTGCCTAGTACGGCGGTGCGGATCTCCCGCATCGTTTCCCTACGCTCTCTCAAGAAGCATGGAACTTTACTTCCATTTTCCAGTGACAAAGAATTGGCTGGGAACCAGTGATTAATGTCCACAAATGTTTTACTAGCCAATCTTTCTAAGACTACACTTGATTTGCTATTTATTGCAACGTTTGTATCATTGACAAACGAAACAAACATGGCATCTGGTAATGTTTCTGATAAAAGGTCATTGATATACACGAGAAAAAGTAAGGGTCCTAAGATGGTTCAAATGGCTCTGAACACTATGGGACTTAACATCTATGGTCATCAGTCCCCTAGAACTTAGAACTACATAAACCTAACTAACCTAAGGACAGCACACAACACCCAATCATCACGAGGCAGAGAAAATCCTAGAGGACCCTTCACCTGCTCCTTAACTCATGCACCACGGAACTAGGCTTCTTACACATAACTTCTAACTCTTCTGTTCCAAATTTACGAACTAAAATGAGTCAATTATTATCCTTAATACGAGTACTATTCGTTTGTGTGTTTATCTTTCTTCTGCTGCTTTTATGCTCGGCGTAACCTACCCGTCAGAATCTGAATGACAGAGGGGTCAGAACTCGAGCTTGTGCTCGTCTTCTAATGTAACAAAACAAGGACTATGCTCAGCAGAACAATGTTGCTACAATGTTTGTACAACAATAGTCAGTGCTGTGTCTTTCTGGTGCCGCTTTTCCCACTATAAATTTACATAATGAACTAAGGTTTCCAGAGAGACTCACCCTCCTGTTGGTCCCAAACTGTATTTATAGACTGCATTAATTGCGGTCCTAGAGTTTGAGTTATGCTGGTTAGATCTGCCTCAGGTAGTACTTTCCATCAACTATTCTCGCCAGTATAAATGAGGCTGCGAAATATTCAGCTCAGTTACCCTTGAAATGCAGCAACAGCAGTAAGGAATTTCTTAATTTTTTCGTTATTATCTCTCTACTACAGCTGTTACATCTCCGCAGCCGCGGCACGCTGTGATCCAGGCACTGGTGGCAGCTAAACCTGCCTATCCAAAACGGCATCCAGTGAGGCATGCTGCAACGGCAAAAATACCGCTAGTCCCCACGCAAGAGGCCGCAGGCGCCATCGCAACCGCAACAATCGCCCCAGCAGCGCCACATCCTTTTTCTCAGCCTCGTCCGAATCATCGCTGGCAATGAAACGTATGTGTCCTTCGGCACATATTCCTTTGCATCTCGCCGGCCCTATCATCAACAGCATGGACCTCATCACTCTCTAGTAGTGGTATTATTAGTAATAGAGATGATCCTGAGGCTAGTGGGAGCTACCTCTCCCATCCTTTTAGTGAAGGACATCAAGTCAGTAACTTCCAGCTGCAGTCGGAGTACTAGACGCCTTTGAGTACCGAATATCGTTCACAAGGATCGAGAATTCGGTGGGACGGAACCGCGACGCTGTCGAGTCTCTAATAGTGTGGCTTCCTGTTATGGGAGCGGAGGTCCTCAAAATAGTCAGTGATCCGCGATATCCTGCAGTTAAATGCGGTGCGGTGCTCTGCATCGAACTGTTGCACCTCACCAAAGTTTCCTCTGGGACTGGAGAAACAAGTCTTCATTATCTTTGGAGGGAAAATGGCGTGATAATGCTAAGCATGTTAATCGCCGAGTGGTTTCGTGAATCCACTTTGAGTGCTATAATGGGCTGGTTTTGCAATATGGATGTGAGGGGGTCAACTAAAGCACTCAGCCGAATACTACACGTGGATATCCATACACATGTATATGATCCGGTAAATGGAGAGTCTCGTTGTATCAACCTTCCGAAGGATGTAGCTAATAAGAGGACATTCATTAATGTCGAAAATAGAAAGAGTCATGCATGTTTCCCATTGTCAATCCTGGATTGCGAGAGAAATTACGATCATAGGGATTATCCTGAGAGTCCCAGTACATACAACGTAGGTGTAGTAACTATGATGATATTGAGTTCTCCATCAAGATGCTGGAAATTCCTAAATTTGAGGTGTAGAACACCGGACAATCGGTTCATGTTTAACGCATAGAGAAGAAAAGCAAAGCCGATGAGGAGGACAAGCATATAATCGTTGGCCCCCTTCCATTTCTCAAAATCTGCAGTTGAGCGTGATACGCATCTAAACATGCTACTATTCTCTAAAGGTGATAATTAACATTATGTTTGGATCAAAAACATGTCGTGACTTCTTTCCGTCCTACTGAGTAAACATGAGAGTAAATAGCATAACCATCTTCTACTGTTGCAGCACTTCTTGTTATGTGCTGGTTTGCTACGAAAATATGACGAGGAGTCCCGCGTCACGCAAGACACCTTTTTTCTGTTTTGTTTCACCCAGATATGTTTCAGTACTTTCTGTGCTATCTTCAGTGGGCTATTTTTTATTTTCTGGCTGTAAAATTGTTGTTACATATTAACATTTAGCGAAAATTTTGCTACATAATATTCACACATGTGAATGAATAATTATTGTAAGATATTGAACATAATTTGTTCATTGTTCAAAGTTGGGATATGTATTAACGACTTGATGCACTGTTTATGTTGTTTATAACATTGTGTCAAAGTTATATTTGTAGCTTATTAGCCAATGTATGTATTAGTTTACATATCTTACATGAAGCTATTGGACATTTATTTTTGTTCCTATTTTGCTACACAATGTACAACTTCTCGTCTGCAAACAGCAACAAGCTAATTTTTATTTTTCTGTTTATTATGCATTTAAAAACGGAAATGAATATACAGGGTGTACCAGCTATCTTGTCCACCCAAAACATCTCTGGAACAATAACAGCTATTGGAAAACGACTTTCACCGGTATCAATGTAGGGCTGGAGCCCATGAATGTACATATTTGAAAACATTCTAAAACGAAATCATATGTGTTTTTTAACACAAACTTATGTTTTTTTTAATGGACCTCCTATTTTTTTTCTTCAGCAATCCATAGCATGACAAAGCACATACACAATGGCGTTGATTGCATCGCAATATTCCCATTACGTCCCGAGATATTGAGACGCGAAGTTGACGCTTGAAAGACCCGACATGCGCTGCTAGAGCACGTCCTGAGGCTCAGGCGTGAACCCCATGCTGCAGGATGGCAGCAGACCGTATTATTCGTTTCGGACCTCTTGATGAGTATGGAAATATGATTACGCATGTCAATCACATCGCGATTACGGGCAGCATGGCGTTCACGCCTGAGACTCAGGACGTGCTCTAGCAGCGCATGTCGGCTGTTTCAAGCGTCAACTTCGCGTCTTAATATCTCGGGATGTAATGGGAATATTGCGATGCAATCAACGCCATTGTGTATGTGCTTTGTCATGCTATGGATTTCTGAAGAAAAAATATAGGAGGTCCTTTTAAAAAAACATAAGTTTGTGTTAAAAAACACATATGCTTTCGTTTTCGAACGTTTCCAAATATGTACATTCATGGGCCCCAGCCCTACATTGACACCGGTGAAAGTCGTTTTCCAATAGCTGTTATTCTTCCAGAGATATTTTGGGTGGACAAGATAGCTGGGACACCCTGTATATCACGCTTTTTGTATGTGACTTACGGCTCTGATATTGTCGTGCTTTCTCATATGTTGTTGGCGAAGTGAAAAAGCTGATTTCGTGAAATATGGTAGCTTGACACTGCACTATCTCCTATAATATAAAACATATGCAGAGTTTTCTCTCCGCCATTACGTGTTGTTGTGGATGTGTAACATTCATTTTTTTTTTTATCGTGTCTGACTAGGTGAGGCGCGCGAGTGAAAGATTTTTGCTTCCATAAGCCGTTTTGGTGGGGTGTTATTTGTGTAGTTCTTCTATTGTGGCGAAGAAGGTTTTATTGCACAGTGACGTGTATTCATTGAGTATTTTCCTTCCTTGAGCTACTGATTTTTGGATGTGATAGTTTTATTGTATAGTTAATTTTTGGTATAAGCAGCTACTAGTTTTAGGGATGTGTAAGACACTTTCAATGTTTGTTGGGTGGTGATTGTGTGCTATCAGGTGATCTGCAAATGTTGAGTGTGAGCTATTGCTTTTCAGTGCTCTGAAGTGTTCTGCATATCTGGTTCTGAAATTCCTGCACATTTGGCCCACACTTACGGATTGACAGCAGTTGGAAGTAAATTTGTATAAACCGGATTGGCTGCGTTTGACAGTATTGGTGGAATTTCTTCCAAGTCTGCTTTGTATTGTGTTGTTGGTTCTGTATGCTATATCTGACTCCTTGTTTCTTTAGTATATTATCCACCCTATGTGTGTCGTTCTTGTCGTAAGTCATTATATGCCATTTGTTCCTTACTGTCTGCTGATTTGTTGTGTGTTGTGTTTTGTTTGTTTGTGTGTGTGTTTCAGGGTTATGTGTTGTTTGTTTCTGTATTTTGTGGTTTATTTTGTGTACTCTCTTTGCATCATATCCATTGTCCTGTGCAATTTATTTTATTGTTTTCAGTTCTTGTGTGTATTCATGTTTATTTATTGGTATTTTGTTCAGTCTGTGTAGTAAATATTTAAAGCTGGCTTCTTTGTGAGTTATAAAGTGATTGAATTGGCTATGAATATTGGTGCTGGTGTTGCCTATTATGGTATCTGGGTATGTTGTAACCCTGTACATTAATTCATAAAAAATGGTGGCTACTTTTTGTGATTTTCTAGTTCTATTTGCGATCTGTATAGTTCAATATTCGGAGAGTGTTTTTTTGGAATACAAAGACCAGATTTCTTGCTTTACCCACATGATTTCAGCCTTACATTTTGTCCACTGTGCTGCTGATGACATGTTGTTTACACTTAGGGTTACATAGTTAGGTACTATTTTATAAGCCAAATGTAGTTTGTTGAACTTTATGTTGAGTATGGTTTTTTGAAGTTTAATGGTTGTGCTCTGGAGTTTGTTGAAGAGCTGCGAAGGAAATATCTGGCTTGGCGTAAAAATAATCATCTTGTGGTCTTGAAGTTCTTCTTGTTATGTCCATGCTTGCTACGAAAGTAGGAGGAGGCATTCTGCCTTATGCAAGACAGTTTTTCTTTGTTTTTTTTCACCCAGATATGTTTCAGCGGTTTTTGTGCTATCTTCAGGGGCTTATTTTTTATTTTCTGGCTGGAAAATTGCTTTTACATATTAACATTTAGCGAAACTTTTGGTACATAATATTTACAATTGTGAATGAATGATTGTTGTAAAATACTGCACATCATTTGCTCATAGTTCACAGTTGGGATATGTCACAACGACTTGATGGTCTGTGTGTGTTGTTTATAACATTATGTCAAAGCTCTATTTGTAGCTAAATAGGCAAAAATAGTGGATGTAGGTATTAGTTTACGTACCTTACATGATGCTATTGGACATTTATTTTTGTAGATATTCTGCTACGCAATTTACAACTTCTCGTCGGCAAAAAGCAAGATGTGATTGAGAGAGAGAGAGAGTGGGGAGAGAAGGGAAGGAGAAGGAGGGAGGGAGAAAGAATTTTTTCCATGAGTGGTTTTGGTGTGCATGTTATTTGTATAGTTCTTCTATTATGATGAAGAGGGTTTTATCGCACAGTGATCTGTACTCATTGAGTACTTTCTTCCCTTGTGCTACTGATTTTTGGATGTGATAGTATTCTCCTATAGTTAATTTTTGGTATAAGCTGCTACTGGTTTTAAGGATGTGTAAGTCAGTTTCAATGTTTGTTGGGTGGATACTGTGTGATATCAGGTGGTCTGCAAATGTTGAGTGCGAGATATTGCTTTTCAGTGCTTTGACGTGTTCTGTATACCCTGTTATGAAATTCCGGCATGTTTGTTCTACATATAAGGATTGACAGCAGTTTCAAGTAAGTCTGTATACACCGGACAGGTAGTATTTGTCAGTGTTGGTGGTATTTCTTCCAAGTCTGCTTTGTATTGTGTTGTTGGTTCTGCATGCTATGTTGATTCTTGTTTCTTTAGTATACTATCCATACTGTGTGTGACTTTGTTGTTGTAAGTCATTATGTGCCATTTGTTGCTTACTGTCTGCTGATTTGTTGTGTGTTGTGTTTTCTTTGTTTGTATGTGTTTCACGGTAATGTGTTGTTTGTTTCTGTTTTTTTGTGGATTATTTTGCCTAGTCTCTTTGCATCATATCCACTCTCTTGTGTAGTTTGTTTTATTGTGTTCAGTTCTTGTGTGTATTCATGTTTGTTGATGGATAGTTTTTCCAGACTGTGTAGTAAATATGTAAAGCTGGCTTCTTTGTGTGATATGGGATGATTGGATTTATGAATAATGGTGCTGATGACTATGGGTTTTCTGTAGATTGTGATTTCATGTTTGTTATTTGTCTTGTGTATGGTGAGAACTAAGAAAATAAGTTTTTCTTCTGTTTGTGTTTCAGTGGTAAACTGTATTTGTGGGTGGATGGAATTTATGTTGTCATGAAGTTCACCTCCCAACAAATATTGAAAGTGACTTATACGTCTTTAAAACTAGTAGCCGCTTATACCAAAAATTAACTGTAGAAGAAAACTATTACATCAAAAATCAATATCCCAAGGAAAGAAAGTACTAAATGAGAGCACATCACTTCGCAATGAAACGCAATTTGCTACAATAGAAGAACTAAACAAACAACACCTATGGTACACCAAGATCACTCATGGAAAAAAAATTCTTTCTCCCTTCCTCCTTCTCCTTCTCCTTCCCTCCCTCCCTCTCTCTCTCTCTCTCTCTCTCTCTCTCTCTCTCTCTCTCTCTCACTCTCGCTGCCCCAGTCCTGAATACACACACACACAAACACACACACACACACACACACAAACCGAACACCACAGACGCCAAATACACTTCAAACTCCCACGTGTCACCCAGCCAAACGCGCTACGAAACAAATGAATACTACACAGCCACAACAAAACGTAATGGCGGCACGCATATGCTATGAAAAATCGAAGAATGTGCAGTGTCTAGCGACCATAGGTCACGAAATTAGCTTACTCACATCGCCAACAACATATGAGAAAGGACAATATCAAAACCGTAAGTGACACACAAAAGACGTTATATATTCTCATTTCCGTTTGTAATTGCATAATAAACAGAAAAATAAAAATTACGTTTTTCTGTTTGCACATGAGAAGTTGTACACTCCTGGAAATGGAAAAAAGAACACATTGACACCGGTGTGTCAGACCCACCATACTTGCTCCGGACACTGCGAGAGGGCTGTACAAGCAATGATCACACGCACGGCACAGCGGACACACCAGGAACCGCGGTGTTGGCCGTCGAATGGCGCTAGCTGCGCAGCATTTGTGCACCGCCGCCGTCAGTGTCAGCCAGTTTGCCGTGGCATACGGAGCTCCATCGCAGTCTTTAACACTGGTAGCATGCCGCGACAGCGTGGACGTGAACCGTATGTGCAGTTGACGGACTTTGAGCGAGGGCGTATAGTGGGCATGCGGGAGGCCGGGTGGACGTACCGCCGAATTGCTCAACACGTGGGGCGTGAGGTCTCCACAGTACATCGATGTTGTCGCCAGTTGTCGGCGGAAGGTGCACGTGCCCGTCGACCTGGGACCGGACCGCAGCGACGCACTGATGCACGCCAAGACCGTAGGATCCTACGCAGTGCCGTAGGGGACCGCACCGCCACTTCCCAGCAAATTAGGGACACTGTTGCTCCTGGGGTATCGGCGAGGACCATTCGCAACCGTCTCCATGAAGCTGGGCTACGGTCCCGCACACCGTTATGCCGGTGTGGGGAGCGATCTCCTACACTGGCCGTACACCACTGGTGATCGTCGAGGGGACACTGAATAGTGCACGGTACATCCAAACCGTCATCGAACCCATCGTTCTACCATTCCTAGACCGGCAAGGGAACTTGCTGTTCTAACAGGACAATGCACGTCCGCATGTATCCCGTGCCACCCAACGTGCTCTAGAAGGTGTAAGTCAACTACCCTGGCCAGCAAGATCTCCGGATCTGTCCCCCATTGAGCATGTTTGGGACTGGATGAAGCGTCGTCTCACGCGGTCTGCACGTCCAGCACGAACGCTGGTCCAACTGAGGCGCCAGGTGGAAATGGCATGGCAAGCCGTTCCACAGGACTACATCCAGCATCTCTACGATCGTCTCCATGGGAGAATAGCAGCCTGCATTGCTGCGAAAGGTGGATATACACTGTACTAGTGCCGACATTGTGCATGCTCTGTTGCCTGTGTCTATGTGCCTGTGGTTCTGTCAGTGTGATCATGTGATGTATCTGACCCCAGGAATGTGTCAATAAAGTTTCCCCTTCCTGGGACAATGAATTCACGGTGTTCTTATTTCAATTTCCAGGAGTGTATATTGTGTAGCAGAATAGCTACAAAAATAAATGTCTCTCAGTATCAAGTAAGGTATGTAAACTATTACATGCATCCACTTTTTTGCCAATTAATTATAGAGTTTCGACATAATGTTATAAACAATACACACAGTGCATCACGTTGTTAACACATACCGCAACTGTGAACTATGAACAAATGATGTATAATATTTTACAACAATCATTCATTAACAGTTGTAAATATTAAGTACCAAAAGTTTCGCTAAATGTTACTATGTAACAACAATTTTACTGTTGGAAAATAAAAATTAATCCACTGAAGATAGCACAGAAAGTGCTGAAACATGTATGGGTGAAAAAAAACACAGAAAAAAAGGTGTCTCGCATAACACGGAATTCCTCGTAAACAGCATATTAGCGTAAGGTGCCTCAATACCTTTTTTCTCAGACAAGTTATTAGCAGCCCATCTAGTAAATTGCGCTTCCAAGGACCCGAAAAAAATTCATAAAGCGATGGTTGTTTGTAGTGCACACCGACTTTGAATGCCTCCTCGCTCCTGTGGTCCACTACGAAGTAACCCCACGACCTCTACAAAAAACATGCACCATATGCGGCAGTTTACCACATTCTATCGCCCTATGATTCGAGTCTTAACCGCCACACATCTTATGTTGGGAATAACCCTGCAGTCTCGCTGCTTACCGGGGCCGATAAATATTCAGGGGGGAGGGGGGGGGGGATAAGCTTTACAGCGACAACCCTCCCATGATCAGATAGAACGACAATGAAGATTTGTACAATAAAGTGGTTGCCTGTCATATTTGAAGGTTGGCGTTAGATAGAAAAGCTTTCACTCCACGTAGGACAACTGTCATCTTATGGGGAAGTTCCGTGGCACAACCCACAATACGTGCAATTTGAAGTACCAGTTACCAAGGCACTTACTCGTTCTCCTGCATAATTTAAGCAGGTATGACGCTCACTTTCTAGTTGAGCACTTGGCTGATTACTGTTGGAAGAAAAATCAAGTCAGTGTCCTGCATGAGAGCGACGAGAAATTCGTTTCATTCCCCAAACGAATGTTTCTCCGTCCCCTTGCCATGCTACGTTTTATGCAGGCACCACTCCAGAACCTTGTTGAAACTCTACCTCAGGGGGATATGCATATCATGCGAGCTGCATTTCCCGACGAGAAAACGTTTCCATTTGAGACTAGGAAGGAGGTTCCCTGTTACGAGTAGGTGAATAGGTTGGCTAAATTCAACGAAACCAGGCCACGCAACATAACTGCGTTCTCCAGCAACCTTACACGTGATGCCATAACGAACGCAGAGTATGAGCATGCCATGAATGTCTGGCGGGGATCCAACATCTCCACTTTAGGGGAGTACTCACGGCTTTACATGGACACAGAGTTGCTCTTGCTTGCGGACATTTTCGAGAAATTCCAGAAACTATGCATGACCACATATTCTCAGGATCCCAATTTTTATTACACAGCACGTGGGTTGTCTTGAGACGCAATGTTCAAGAAAACGAAGTGCAGCATCGAATTATAGGCCGATGCTGATATGCTTCTTTTCTTTGAGTGAGGGATCAATGGGGGACTTTGCCAACGTGTACATAGGCATGTGAAAGAAAATAACCAACGGATGAGTGACATGTTCAGCGCATCCCCTGATTTGAGTTACATAATGTACTTGAATGTAAATAAGTTATACAGGCACACCATGCAACAATCATTGCCTATTGATGAGTTTCAATGGGTGCCCAAAGACGAATGCAAGAGATAGGTGGAAAAATCAATGGGAGTATGGCAGCTGATTACGATGTAGGGTACGTGGTAGATGCAGAACTCACATAACCTATTATTTTGCATGAGACACAAGCCGATTTGGGGTTGTGTCCAGAGCAATTCGTTGTGTGAGGAGGCTCCATCCCAAAACAGATGACAACGCTGGGGAATAAGTGGAGATGCATCATTCACTATTGTAATCTCCAGCAGTGTCTCAGTTTGGGAATGGAACTGGTTAGAATCAGCCGGGCTGTCTCCTTCAAGCATTCCTCCTGGTGGAAGGAGTATATTGATTTTAATACGAGACAGGGAGCTTCCGTAACGTGTGACTTCGAGAAAGTTAATGAATAATTCAATTTTCGGAAAAACATCGGAGAAATTGAGCGAACGACATGAAATGTTGATTAGAACCAAATGGGATGGGCGTTATGACGTAAGAAAACGCATTGCCAGACCAATTTTTAAGCTGGGCACCATATTCAAGAAGAACTTCGTTGCTGTGGAGATGGCGAAGACTGCAGTAGAGTTTACGAAATTTATTTATGTGCATACTAGGTCTATCTTAACTCCACATGTACTGCTTTCATTATGAATTTGCGAAAATTCATCTCGCGGATGCTAAATTACGCTATACGGATACTGAGAGCTTCTTCTATTGTGTGAATAACTGCGATCCATATGAAGTAATGAGGTACCACAGGAATTAATTTGACACGTCTTCATACACGGCCAGTAATCCTTATGGCATTGTTCCACAGAACAAGATTATTGGCCTTATCAAAGACGAGGCAAATGAACTGCCGATTGTGGAATTTGTAGGTCTGCGATTAAAAATGTATGCATATCGCACACTGAAATATGCCACCCAGAGGCGGGCTAAGGGTGTGCGTCATATAGCATCTAGAGCCCCCTCTAAGGAAGACTATTGGCGGTGCTGCACCGCAGCGGCCGCATTTGGTATGACGAACTAATATTCTATCTGGAGGACACGAGGAATACACTGTAGTGCAGGCATGTCGCCTCATGCCGATAAGAAAGTCATTTGTGGTGATGAGACTGAAACTTTCCCATACTAAAACTACCCTCTTGTAGCGAGAGAAAGGGTAGGGGACTCTGATTGAGTGAAAGGGTGAGAATGAGTGAGTGAGGGAAAGAGAGAGAGAGATAGAGAGAGAGAGAGAGACTGCAGAGTAGCAGTATGACCTTTTCATCATAGTCTGACTTACGTGTGTCATGTAAATATTTATTTATTCGTGTGTACTGTGGGCACATGTATATACGCAAGCCATATGAGCAAAAAGTTATAAAAGACAAGGTATATATATCTATATATCACCTGCCGCTAGCTGTCCAGGTCAGATTGATTTTCACAGTCCATATCACAGTCCATCAGAATTATTGTAAAAGCTATGATACTGGAATTGTGGAATTTAGTTGTGGCAGTGAAAAATTGAAGTATCTCCGTATCCGTTTTTAGCGTAGATTTATGTACCTGGAAAAATTGGAAGTATCCTCGCCCTGTGCTACTGGAAAAAAAATGTGAAAAAACATTCTCAACCAGTGTTACTGTTGTAGCATGCAAGTGAAAAGCATTTCTGCATCGTAACAGCAGTCAAATTTTACTTCAAGAATTATGTTGAACCTCAAGAAATACATTGTACCTCAAGAACTGAACTGTAGCTCTAGAACTGAACTGTAGTCTTAAAGACTGTACAATACTGCAGTCGCTGTGTTATTCAGAATTACGAGGCAATGTTTCTTCAGACATGCGTCGTAATTCGCAGTATCACAGGCAATGCAAAATCGTACCATTATAACTGACTCTGCTATAAGGCTTAAACCATACTGTTGTGGTTTGAGGACCACCCACATCTATTTCTTATCCAACTGAAAGCATGTACTGGACTTCAAGTTCACAATAAAGAGGAGCTATATGTGTATGCGCCATATTGGTTTATGTGCATAATGCCAACTAACTTGGAGTTTTCTGTAAATATTTATGTATTTTCAAACATTATTTGTAATTTAGCCTATGTCATATGCTTCTATGTGACAGACTGTGTAACAGTGTTCTGCTACGGGCCCACTGAGCTTTAAGAAGACTGAATTGTGATCTAGAAGTTACAAAGCAGTTTGTTAAGTTTATGAACTGCTGGAAAATCTATGTTTAACGACAGTTCGCTTGCTATTGAGTTAACTTCATCTACACTATGAGGAAATCGATTACACGGTCTTGAAAACTTCTTACCGAATTTATCAAGTGTCTGGCGAAAGAAGGGGATGGTATTACGTTACGATTTAAACTACAGTGTTTACGTATACACAAACAAACATTTAGAGAGTTGTAAGAAATATTTAGTGACAAATACAAATCCGGTGACTAACTGATGAGGGACCGTTACGCAGTCTATGTCATATTGTAGTATATCATACAGGCTGCATTACAACCAATATTGGTACACTTTCTAGCACAGTTCCTGTCGGTGCCACTGTGGTTCAGGGCTCTTAACAGTCCTGTATCTGTACAATTATTATTTTAGTGTTTCAGACTTATGATGTAGCAGCCAGAGTCTGCTGTGATGGATGTGGGATAGCATTACTTGTGTGCAGCTACCGATTGTGCCCTTTTTTCCCCTGTTTAGTATCAAATCTTCCTCAATATTATCTCCCAAAAAGAAATCCTGCACACCTCAAAATTATTTCAATGCTTTCCTAACGAATGTGAAAAGGGGTACTGTTGTGCACTACAAAGGGTGTAGTATAGAAGTATGATAAATTCTATGAGTTGTTTCGGAGTGATTGTGAACTTGGTATGACTACTGACATCGGTCGGAAACAGAGGTGTTCTAATTGAATTATTTTGTCTTGTGTGTATGCTCTATACTATGTGTATGTTCCACATTGCTAATACAAGTACCACCTAACGTTGATGGCTTACAATCATGGTTCATAGTCACAGCCAGCTGCAGTGATGCTGTGGCAGTGTGTGAGCTGTCAGCAGTTGCAGGTCGCGGCAGGTCACTTGAATCAGCTACTACAATATAAAGGCTCACAGCTTTCTCCCATGCTTGGACTGCATCATTCGTTACTGCATATTATGTCCAGTAGATGGTGGTGGGCTTCATTGCTGATGGTAGTCCTGTTTCTTCTTGTTGAACTGTGGTGTTTATGTGGGGTAATTACCACTAAACCCATAAAAAATAAGGTAGCCTACGTTCTTATCGTATGTCTCTGCCTCATTTTCAATGGTTATAATACGACTTGTAATTAAGTATAAGTGTGTCTAATTCTCAAATACGTTTGACACATGGCTGCATACAAGAATGATTTCATGGTGGGTTGGGGGTATGCTTGACAAATATGTTTTACTGCTTGTTTTAATAACTGACGCCCATCCCACAGAGTAATATTTTATGGCAACACTTGCATGCATAGTACTTAATCCAAGCTTAGATTGCAGAAGTCGTGCCATCAGTACAAGTGCGCATCACCCCCATGGTTTGAAAATTTATCTACATAAAGTGTGTGCATGTTGTCTGTATGTCTTTTTGAGCTTGCTACCTTTCTTCATTGTAGTTTGAATCATATGTGTGATACTTGCATTTCAGATTTCGCTAACACTTTAAATCAGGTTACATTGTGCTGTGACTGTAATGCCATCACTTCAGTATGTAAAGGGGGCAAATCTGAACTACTATACTGCAATTTATGTTGGGATTTGGATCAGTTGTGTGTGTGTGCTGTGTCACATATTGCTTAGCTGTCACTGAATGACAGTGATGTGACACCCAGTTATATTGCTGGAGTTGTCCCAAATTCATATCGGCGACGGACCAGGCTCCCTTTTAGCAGCTCATATCGACTTTGCTCTTAGTTTGCTTCCGCAGAGGCTCCCAGAGAGGTGCGGAAAAAAATGGAGTGCCCTCCTTTGTTGTTTGCTGGAAGATGCAGATGTTCCAAAACAATGAGTTTAAAATGTGACATTAGAAGGATAGTTGTTTGATATTAGGGGAAAAGTTGGGCTACAGTTTTTGAGTAGAAATAGTGGGATGCTGTATGTCAAGTCATATGCACTGACCATTTTGAATTTGCTGCCAGTGTTAAACTTGGGGTAACAACTTTTTATTTGCTGACTTCAGAGGGCCAACTATGGTTCAAAAATGGTTCAAATGGCTCTGAGCACTATGGGACTCAACGTCTTAGGTCATAAGTCCCCTAGAACTTAGAACTACTTAAACCTAACTAACCTAAGGACATCACACACCCCCATGCCCGAGGCAGGATTCGAAGCTGCCACCGCAGCAGTCCCGCGGTCCCGGACTGCAGCGCCAGAACCGCACGGCCACCGAGGCCGGCGCCAACTATGGAATTCTAGAGACTGTGCAGTAATGCAGATCAGGTATACACACACATACTTTCACAGTAACGTCAGGGGAAAACCCAGTGGCCATCTTGAAGTGAACACAAGCACAAGTGAACTACTTGCACCTTCATGAAACCCAGCCATCTGACTTTTTTTCACCAGGTTAAACATAGGAAAGCAGACTTATGGTAGGGGTTAGAGGGGGAGTGAGGATTGGGGAAATTCGATGACTACGTGACGTCATCGACGACGTGCTTTGCGCTATAACTCTCATTACCTACTCCCTTGAGTGTCCTCATATACTTCTTTTTGCTGTTAATAGTAACTTGTTTCCAGTTCCTACTTATGTCACAAATATTGCACTCCTTATAATTACTGCATCATCTAGCTAAATTACATAACATCAAATATGTTGGTGAGATGCGGGTTAGATGGAGAATTATGGAGAGAGGTGGGGCGGGGACGGCAGGTGTTGGAAGTAAGTTGAGGTGGCGAGGAGTATACTATTTATCTAGCGCCCTTCTTTCTAGAGGCAGCACTACACACATTAATGTTTCCGGCTCAATGATCCATCTCAAAAATATTTCAGAATTTGTGGAATTCGATCATGACGTTGGCAAAAGGGTCAGAAACTACGTTCCAACTTTGCTCTTTTTTCTTTTGAAATTTTTGTCTCATTTGCACTTGCAATTCGGATTAATGGTGACTAGAACGTCTGCATTCATTATCATACCATTACCTACGTTAAACATACTTCGTTGTTATAAATGTAAAGTCCTAATGTTAATGTATGCAAACAGTTTTCTAGTACTGTTGTAAAACATCAGTAGCCCAAACGTATAATACAAAACTAGGTAAACAGTATTCGAGCACTCTACATGTTCAACTCTCAAGAGATAATTACAATGGTTATAACATACCTGATAAATTAAATAACATTTGAAGACATGCGCGGTAAAACTGACTAACCCTAAAATGTGAAAACCTAGAGATAAGTGCTGCCATCTGCTGCTGGGTACAGGAACTATCAAAATTGACATTAGTCTCATCCCTAATTATAACATTATGGTAATACAAAACGCAGGGACTTTCTTGTGTTCTGCTAGGTATGATTTTTGTAATGTCAAAAACTGGCAGACTTTCCTCCACACTGCGGCTTCACTTCAGTGGAGAGAATCTGGATAGCTGAGCAGCAGGCTAGCCCATACTGTGCCACATGATTAATAGGCAACAGATAATTAACTGCAATTTGAAAAGGTTGGGGGACTGAGGTAGTTTATATTGGAATTAATAAAACTGTAAACACGAAATATAATCCTTCTGTAATATGAAATACTAATCATTCTATGAACCTAGTTTAGAGTGTTAGAGGTGCTCATTTGGCACGTTCGTTACAGAATACATTTACCGGTAGTGAACATGGCGGGTGTAGGAATGGGAAACGTTGACGAAAGTGTGAAAAATCAA
Organism: Schistocerca cancellata; assembly: GCF_023864275.1. Lineage (NCBI taxonomy): Eukaryota > Metazoa > Arthropoda > Insecta > Orthoptera > Acrididae > Schistocerca > Schistocerca cancellata. The sequence goes on from NC_064627.1 coordinate 751,083,309, forward strand.
TGCAAATTATCGAGAGAGGATGCGTAATCCACATAATTGAAGCAAAGTAGTTGACATGAAAACGCGAACAGAGGTACGGTAATTGTAAAGATGTAGTGAAAAAGGCAAAAATCACAAGGTTCAGACTGATCGTATGCGAGAAAATGCTTCGATATTGTACATGCAGGTACACGGGAGAGGGTTTTTCGTGATTTCCGATATCTATGTAACAATAGTATTCAAAATTCTTATATACTAGGATGAGTGAATATGAATCCTGCGAAGCGTAAATGTACTAATGATCCAGAGAGGAGTAGGCGGCAGACAACCAAAATCTATGGTATAAGGTTACTGTAGATGAAATAGACCTTTAGATTTGCAAGGAAGTTTGTCTAGCAATCTTCGGTATAAGCAGTGGGCGCCTATCCCTTATAATTCAACAAAAGAAAACACCTCAAACTTCTGAAGTTAGTTTCTGCGTTTCATTGGGCAACAAAACATTAGACATATATTCACAACAATAGATTTATGTTCCGGCGTAGCGACAAGCGCTGACACGAAGATCACGAACGTAACCGCAAAGAATGGTGTGAGACTGCGACATTTAATAGTTCGCTGACTAGGACCGCACCACGACAGAAGCGGCCTCTATCGGAAGAGAATGTAAGCGCCGCTCCTGCCAGCCTCACCGGACAGTAGAAGACCCGCTGACTGGAAGAGAGCACTAGAAGAGCCGTGACTTGTCATCCATATCAATATCCATTACTTGCACTGACATTGCATATAGCGAAAGACATTGATTATCTGCATGTCGCACATTGCTTGCGACACGAAAATGTAACTACAAAGTTAAGTATTGTCAATTCAATTACTCTAATAAACTCCATTAATATTATTTGCTTGCATGTTGTCTAGCCTTGACCTTTTTGTCGCATGGTGTAACCAGTGGCTCCAGAAAATCAATCCTTCCAAGACCCAGGCAATCATCATAGGTCATACCACTCCCTCCTTCCGGCTCCTGGATTTCCCCCTTACCATCTGCGCCCATCCTGTCCGCCTCTCCCCCACCGTCACCTACCTTGGCCTCACCATTGACCGTCACCTCACCTAGATCCCTCATCTCCGCACCATTCAATCCAAAGCCCACAACCGCCTACGACTCCTCAATCTCCTCTCAAGCCACACATGGGAGTTGAACTCCTCTACCATCCTCCACTCCTACAAATTCTTAATCCATCCCATCCTCTGTTATGCCAGTCCTGCCTGGATATCCACTCCTCCCAAATTCTGCAAGTCCCTTCAGATCCTCGAGTGCCATGTAGTCCGCCTTGCCTTCCGTATACGCCTCCCGCCCCCCACTCCGATCCTTTACGACCTGATTCTTTTCCCCCATCTGCTCCTATTCCTTGAACATATCTGCATACTCTCCACCTCCGGGAGTCTTGATCCCCCCCATCCCCTGGTTGCTACTCTCCAACCCTACCCTCTCTCTGCTTCCCTTCTACCCCCCCCCCCCCAAGTCCTTTTGCATTCCCCTTCTCTGCCTTTCCCCACTACATTCCGCGTCTGCCCCCCCCCCCCTCTTATGAATCCTCGTCCTCTGTCGGCTCCTTCCCCCCTCCCCCCCCCCCCCCAATTTCGTTTTTCCTCTACTTCCCCCATTCTCTTTCCCATCATCTGTCCAGGTTCCCCCCATCTGCCCTCGGCTGTGGTGTGTCATATTTGTGCCAACATTTCAGTGCAGTGTTCAAGTGAGTGTTCAGTGTTGTACGTCTTTCCGAAGTGTTGCAAACAGAAATCATGCTATCGCTGGGTGTGATTTTTATATCTATAGGAACAGAAACCAGACTGTCGCCGTCTTTTTAATTGTCTGTCTATTATTTTACCTGTCTGCTTCCTGTGTATTTGATTAGTATCACCAACCTTTTGTTTTATGTTTTAAGTTCCACAATTTTCCGCCATTTTACCATTTAAGTCATCGATTTTACCGCCTGCTTTTATTATTTATTATCTTCATTTTTTTAAACAAATTCTGTAGGCTGAAGAGCAGCATACTAAGCTGCTGCCAGCCCGCCCCCTTCAGGGGCTATCGAAACTCAATTAAGAAAAAAAAAAAGTTGCCTAGCTATCCGAGAACAGCCCACACGAGTGGGCAGGACTGCACAATTTATGTGTAACAAGATATTAAAAGCTAAATATTTAATTTAAGGTGGATAAACAGCGAAGACGTAAAAATCGCTCAAAGAATTACAGGAATTTGCATGGGCTCATATACAGATAAATAGTTCTCCTACACAGTCAAATCACTACTCCGGGAAAAAGAATCCCAACATGAGGAATACGTGTGCGCATCGAATCATTAGCAAGATGTACGGTCTTTATCAAGTAAAGTGTAAAGACAGCAACAAGGTACCTCTTAGCATTGGCATATATTGTAAAATATTTTATCCGTTTTTCAATATTGCGAAGCCGCGACGTGGCACCTGTCACGTTTGTTATCACCTTAAAATGGAAATTTCATGCGAGAAAAACGGTCAGGAAAAGAAAGAAGTAGATGAAAAACTGAACGTACATGTTAAATAGGCGATTACTATCTATCGAAATCTAAAAACGGACTCAGAATACTCAAAAACTTCAGTGTATAATTCTGATATAGTCATTGCTTTCATCAACGGATGTCTCTTTTCGCGACATCAGACCATGATAGTGGCCATAGGCTCGATCTACTTGAGCCATATAGGACGTGTTATCACCAATTTTTCCTTGTACCGTACTTTTTACTACAGTTAATGGTAATTTTTGGCTGTGGGTGCTTGAAAATGACGAAACAAATCTTCACATATTATTGTTCTTCTTTATTACTTATAATTTTTATGTTATCTTCCAATATAAAGGAAATGACAGATCATAAACAATAACTGGTCCATACTCTACGGATTTACTTTAAAAAAGTAAGAATAAAATAGTTTGATATATTTTTCCAGACTCATTTACACAACCCCATTTCCCTCCATTTCTAAGTATTGTCGGTTAGCCTGTTTTTCCGCCCTTTCTTCATTTCTACATTTAGAGCTATTCACAAACGTTCATCTTCGAACATTCTGTGTCCTTAGTGTAAGTGCCTACTTTACACTAAGTGAGCGATCTGTCAGCAGAATGTGATAGAAGGATTCGACAGGCGCCATCTGTGTTCATTATATGTCCCTGCGCACTTTCGAGATAACACAGCACCAAGATACTTCCGCTAATTTTATACTGTCAAATATCGTATGCTGCAGGGAAAAAGTGTAGTACTGAAAACTGACAAAAGCGTACTAGTGTTGTGCTATGACGAAACAGAAAAAAAGTAATACAGTTAAAATCATTTAGAAACGACACTTTAGTTCATCATTATGAGATTAAATGAGACTGTAAGGAAAAGCCTATCGCAATATTGGTGACGTACTGAGACATTGAACTATGAATTTGACAAAGAAATATTTCTAAGTGGAATCTCTTGATGTAGTCGCACGTTTCTCCAGGGTTTGGCGGAGTGGGTCCGTCCTTGAGAGAAAGTACTGCCCTTCCCCGACTTAATCAAACGCTACTCGAGTGCACGGGCAGCGATCAATAAGCCAGCTGGAGCATCTCATTTGTTGGCTACCTGAATACCGCGGAAATGAAGGTTCTCCTTAATTTCCTATTGGTTGCACGAAGTGGCTGCTTGCAACAACAACAAAACATCCCCGTTCCAACAATCAGTGGCTGAGTACGCCAGTCTCAATTACCTACAGCTAGATTGTTGGATTCGAAGTATCAAAATTATTAGCATAACGAGGGTCTATTTAATGAATAGCTCGTTAAGCTACGTTTACACTATAGCACGGCTAGGGATGCTAATGGATTGACTCAAAACAAATTACATGTGCCAAAACAGCGCCGGCGGTTGGAGGTGGTAAGAAAAGACCTAGGACGCATAACATGTCTTCTACAATAGTAATCTGTTATTTTTGTAATTCAGTGTAACGTTCGCGTGTGGGATAAAGGTGTCAATGCGCCTTTACTGACTGTGACGAAAGAGAATATTTCTTACATATTACGGCTGTCGATATTCACTTAATTCTCACCAATCTTATGTTGCACCGCTTTCAAGTTATTTTTTGTCCACGGGATTTCGTTCTACCACTGTTAACAAAATGGTGTACTTCCAACCTCCGCTCTCAGAATTTTTTACAGCTATACCATAAAAATACATTTTGCCACTCACACATCTTTTGGGAAAGTGGATTTATGTGTTCCTTGCTTTGACCATATTAAGTACTATGCCAGAATTGCGAAATTTATCTTTTCCTTAACTTTCAAAGAAGGAAAGCTGGCCATGAGGGGTAGCCCAGCGGTCTTTGGCGCCTTGCAACGGTTCGCGCGGCTCCCCCCGTCGGAGGTTCGAGTCCTCCCTCGGGCATGGGTGTGTATGTGTGTTTTACTTAGAGTAAGCTGGTTTAAGTAACATTAAATAGTGTGTAAGTCTAGGACCGATGACCTTAGCAGTTTGGTCCCTTAGGAATAAAAGAAAATATCCTGTTCTGTTGTTTTTGAACCTTCATAGGACGTCGCCTGCGAAATATAATTTGGTTTCATGTTTACAGTGGACAGCCTCTAAAATGAGTATATCGTCAATTAAGTAACAAGTAGGGACTTAAAAAAGTTATACATGTCGATTGACGTTGATAATAAGATCATTGCGCAACAAGAGTGGCGCAATGTTAGAAGAGAGTACATGTTCCGGGTTTGCTGCAGATACGCATAAAAGGTGCATCACAGTCAGCGAGTGAAATTGTGCGATAGCTGGAAATGTTCTCCAAAACTGAAGTACGCGGAACTGTACGATTCCGTGTGCCAAATGTCTAAATGGCACACAGAATCACCGTTGAAATTCTGGTAGTATATGGACCAAATGCAATGTCGCATCATGCTGTAGTGAAATGATGTCAAGAATTTAGCCAATGCCGCACAGACGTGGGTGATGATCGGAGAGGGAGGGCATCGATATCGATCACAGACGACAGTGTCGAGGCAGTCGAGGAAGTCATTCGCAGCAACTGCAGAGTGACTGCCGCGGACATCGCTCAGCAGATACGCATCCCAGTAGTCAGTGCTCATTCGATTGTCCGAAATCGTCTACAGTACCGGAAAACGTGCTCAAACTGAATTCCGCGATCACTTGTACCTGCGCACCAATGCGCAAGGTTTATATCGCCTCTGGATTTCCTTGGGCACTATTCTGTAGAAGGAAATGACTTCCTAAGCCACACGATTACTGGAAATGAGACATGTATCTATCGTTTCATGCCTGCAACAAAGAGAGCGTTTATGGAATGGGGACGCGTCTCCTCCCCTCCACGGAAGATGTGCCAATTTGCACCCGTAGCGCGAAGTGTCTTGGGCCCCCTTTCTTCGACTGTGAAGGTGTTGTGTACACAGAGATTATAGCGAAGGGCATACCCGCTAATGACGGTTTTTACTGCACAACACTGACATTGCTGAATGGAGGACTAATCAGGAATCTTTTGCCAATGGAGTGATCAACACGAGACTTTTTTAAATTACAGGCCACATGTTCCGTGAATATACATTATGCGTCTCTAAAGCAGTGGTTTCCACTGCCTCCTGCATTCTCATGTCGTTGATCATTGTTGATTCTGCCGCCTTGTAGGCCAAACCATGGACAAGAGAGTGCACTGAACCTCTGTCCGGCCGTCCGCCCCCTTCGACAAGGTCGTTGGCAGAATAAGGGCGACTTCTTATGCCAGAAATCTTCGACCGCCATTGCAAATGATTATGATTCAAAATTTAATCAGTGTCGTAGTTCGAACCCGGGACCGAGGACGTTTTTATTAGTACTCAAAGACGCTATTCCCGGATAGACTGGAGGAGAAACGTAAATCGGATATACTTCTGATTAGCAAAAAAATAAGCAACGCAATAGGGTATGGACACTTAAAAACACTGATTGTCATCAGCTATCTTCAATAATACTGGAAAAAGAAGAATATCAAACAGGAAGAGGAAGAAATAGGTACTGGAGAATGTATAGTTCTATTGAAATTGTCAGAAAGAAAAATAAGTCTTCACCAATGTACAGAAATGGCTATAGTAGTGAAAAAGTTAGTGTAGCAAAATCTGAGAGTAATAAGTGATTAAGGATCCAGTATTAACCGTTGCCAAATTGAAGAAAGATGTTCACAGTTGCTTTCTAATTAGGTAAGACCATTTTAGCTCCTTAGATTTAGCAGTAATTAGCACTTGATATTTTTGGAGATACCGGTAAAAGGTGGTCCGCAGAAAATAGTACAGATCATAAGTCATGTAAGACTAAATATGGTGAAAGAAAAACATGGGTAGCCCTGTAATGTAGTCTGTAAACCTGTTCACGGCCAGGGACAAAGTACTCTTTCCATAATGTGTGAGATCCACCATATGTGGGTCTTCCAATGGAACAGGTACAACACTAACAGTAAATAACTGAACGTTTACTGTAGACATCGACGACGGGTGTACTTCTTGCTACATTCACTAGAACGCCGTCGAAAATGAAACGTGCTTACATTTCACAAAAATTTGTCTCAGCAGTTGTCATCGATCCAAAAACGTCGCTTGGCCATTGAAGGATTTCGTCGACCGTAAATTCTAGACTGCGCTTTACTGCATGCGTCTGTGGAGATACGGAACGTTTGCGATCCTTTCTCAGTCCGGTGTTGACAAAGCGGCGTCGACGCACCGGAGATTGGGTCACGTATGGTGGTGAATCTCGGGGTTGGTTGCCGCCATCAGCGTGAGGCGCGGCGTGATGGGACACGTTCTCTCATACTCGCTGACGACAAAGACGGAATACAACTGTTGGCGCAATTCAGTTCCGTACCTCTTGGAGAGTCGTTGAATTCCTTGCATGCGGCAAACGAGAGGTCACATCAGTGCGACTTGAGGCAACTGGCACTCACAATTTGAACTAGCGGATTAGAGGCAGACTGACGTGTTCAAAGCACGTTACTGGAGGCTCATCACTTGAGAAACACGCATACAGCCATAGACGCACACAAACCTTTTCTGGACGGGTTTTTATCATGCGATGTGGCCAAATATGGTATTAGAATGACAGCAGTGTTCTGGTTCGTTCGATAAAGGGAGACAGAAAGGTCCAAATAAGGCAAGGTCATGTACGGTTACAAGTGTATAGGTTTTCCACACTCTGCACGAATACACGAGCATTGAATGGCTCTCCAATTATTGCATCAATACACGTAGGACTTATTTTTGACAAGGCACCGTCTCACCGCAATTCTTGCACGTCAGGAATGTTTGCGTTAGGAAAATTATCCTGTCTACGTTCAGCTATTCCTAGCAAACTATAAGTGATGCAGTGAAATATCCTGACATCATTTTGCAGCTCGAGGAATCTATATGGCTCGCTGTAAGTTTAACGGAATGTTCATACCGCTGTCCACGAGAGAGGAGAATCTTACGTGACCTAAATGACCGAAGAACAGCTAATTATTTTTGAATCGTGATGCCCCGAACTCTGTTCGAATTTCAGAAACGACATCTTATTACAAGGAAGATTTCTTAGCTGTGTTAAATGCTATTTTGTTCGATTAGTAGCCGGCCGGTGTGGCCGAGCGGTTCTAGGCGCTTCAGTCTGGAACCGCGCGACCGCTACGGTCGCAGGTTCGAATCCTGCCTCGGGCATGGATGTGTGTGATGTCCTTAGGTTAGTTAGGTTTATGTAGTTCTGAGTTCTAGGGGACTGATGACCTCAGATGTTAAGTCCCATAGTGCTCAAAGCCATTTCTGTTTTTGTTCGTTAAGTTTCAGGTTTAGTCTGTCATCATGAAAAAACGAGTTATCTATCCTGTAAGGAATTTCGTTACGTAACTGATCATGCAGGATTCATGCATGTCACTAACTTGAGAATAATATTTATGATACACAGACAGGTAATGTAACTGTAGTATTTCGTACTAGGAACAGCATATTAGAAGCGCATTACAGCTCAAAATATTGGCCTTCGCGAATGTACTCGCAGCTTGCCAGTACATCTCTGCATGCAGGACCTGTTATATAACTCACAAGGACGTTACCACGTGCATGAGGCCTATTTAGGAGCAAAAACTATCAGCTGATGTGCAGCCAGCACTAGGAAAAGGCTCATGTATGAATCCCACTGGAAGAGCTAAGCAACAAAAGTCCATACTGCATAGGTAACTCGAAGCAACTTGAACAATAAAGTTTTTCTTAATATAAGATGGCATTCCTGAATGTTTAATTCTTAGCATTAATGAGTTAAAATAAATTAGCTTGTTATTTTATTTATAGAATTGAAAAAAGAGACAGCATTGGTCGTATATTTTTTACTATAGCAAAATCGATTTTCTGTCACTGAGTGACCATCTTCAGTGCTATATTGTATAACTTAAATTAGGATGCACTGTTGTCACTAAGCTTACGGCAATCACATAGTCTATCGATTTTGCGATAGTAAAAAATATACGAAGAATGCTGTCTCTTTTTTCAAGTATACCTGTTATCTGGTCGTAGTGCACAAGACAACATGGAGTCGCCAATCAATATTATTTGTAGAATCTTAGTTATCTGTTACTAAATATAACTATTCCAAAATGTATTAAGGTTTGGAAATCACTTTGCAGGCCAAGAATTCACTTTTGGGTGCCATGCTCAACATTGTGCCTTCAAAGTTTGGGATGTAGGTGGAACTTACTCATTATTAACACAGGGCCTTAAAAAACAAACAGACAGTAATAACTTTGTGAATCTTCAGGTTTTGGCGGCGCGAAGACTGTTCCATTAAGTTTCGGGGTTGCAGCCGCAAGAAATCTCCTTCTTCTTCTAATATTTCGGTCGTATAACGTTCAGCCATCTTCGGAGCGAGCCGCAAGACTGCCGCTCCAGTTTTTTTTCCCTTTATTGTAATTTTAATCACCTCATACAGGCGGGCTGGCAGCAGCATATTACGCTGCTCTTCAGCCTTAAGTGGAACAATAACATGACATATAGGTGATACAGACAATACAGTAAAAACGGCGGGCAAAAAAAGGGAGATACAAAAAACAATAAACAAGAAGCCGTTCACGCTGGACGCGAAAAAACAGTAACACTTGGTGACACGGCGCACAGAACACGGATGACGGCGACGGCACACGTGAACAGTTGAGGCGTGACGGTGACAGAACACTAAACACAAATCGAGGCACACACACGACACACAGATGGCGATGATCTCCGGCGCGCGAAAGTCCACTGAGCGTGTACGAGTCCAGGGACCTGCCATGAGTAGAGGAGGAGGAGGAGGAGGAGGAGGAGAAGGAGAAGGGGAATGGGAGAGGGGAGAGAAGAGATGCCATGGGCAGAGGTGAGAGGGGGAGGGAGGAAGGGGGAGGGGAAGCCCGGGGGAAGAGGGGAGGAGGAAGGGGGGAGACGAAAGAGAAGGGAACGGAAGGGAGGGAGGGAGGGTGCCTAAAGGAAAGGATACAGGAAGTGGGGGGGGAGGATCAAAGTTGATAGGAGGGGTAAATGGAAGGGAGGAGGACATCATCGGGGAGGGGGAGCTGGCGGAAGCCACCTCGGGAGAGGGTAAGGAGGGTGGAGAGATGGAGACCGGGTGGGACGTGGGAGTACAGGTGCGGCAGCAGGCGGGGGTGGGAGAGGATCGGGGAGACGAGCGGGTGAGGAGGATCGAGTTTACAGGAGGTGTACAGGATCCGTATCCTTTCAAGGAAAAGGAGAAGGTGGGGGAAGGGGATGAGATCGTAGAGGATCCGCGTGGGGGAGGGGAGACGGATGCGATAGGCGAGGCGGAGAGCATGGCGTTCAAGGATTTGGAGGGATTTGTAAAAGGTATGGGGGACGGAGATCCAAGCCGGATGGGCATAACAAAGGATAGGAAGGATGAGGGATTTATAGGTGTGGAGGATGGTGGAGGGGTCCAGACCCCACGTACGGCCGGAGAGGAGCTTGAGGAGACTGAGTCGGGAGCGTGCCTTGGCTTGGATTGTCCGGAGGTGGGGAGTCCAGGAGAGGCGACGGTCGAGGGTGACGCCAAGGTACTTAAGGGTGGGAGTGAGGGCGATAGGACGGCCATAGACGGTGAGATAGAAATCAAGGAGGCGGAAGGAAGGGGTGGTTTTGCCTACAATGCCGCTCCAGTGCTCCCTTCGTTCCTTTATACTCGTGTACCGTGCGACTGCGCATGCGGCACAGATGCAAATGCGCCAGAGACGTTGGTCGGCGGTAGAGACGTGCATAATGCGCGAGTTGTATCTATGACTCCGCAGTCGATCTGTGGTGGCATATCGATGTATCATTGTGAGCTGCACTGAGACGACGTCTTTGTGAGTTTATTACAGCAAGTGCCGGATTCCATGATTTATCAAGTTTGAAACCACTATCTCTATTTATTAAATTCGTCGTCAAGCGAATTTCAATTGCCTCCTTCACCATCGAGTCCCAAAAGGATGATGTAGTTGCCAAAATTTCGACGTTGTCATACAACATACTGTGCCCATTATCAATACAGTGCTCTGCCACTGCCGACTTGTTAGGTTGTAAAAGCCGTGTGTACCTCCGGTGTTCTGTACATCTTTCTTGGACAGTACGAGTTTTTTGTCCGATGTAAGAAAGGCAACATTCACATGGAATTTTGGAAACTCCAGATTTTCGGAGCAGCAAATCATCTTTGACGGAGCCCACGAGTACAGCTGTCTTGGGTGGAGGACGAAAAATCACTTTTACTTTGTGTCTGCCGAGAATCCGTCCTATTTTTGATGAGAGGCTACCCTCATATGGCAGGAAGGCCATCGATTTAAAGGTTTCTTCATCTTCTTCTGCTTTCTTTGTGGCCTCTTTCGGTTTCATTTTCAGTGCCCTCTGTATTTGTTGTGGAGAGTACGCATTGTCTTCAAACACTCTTTGTAAGTGGGAAAGTTCATCTTGCAGACTGCTTTCGTCAGAAATAATTTGCGCTCTGTGGGTCAATGTTCGAAGAACACTCATTGTCTGGGCAGGATGGTGGCAGCTATTTGCACGTAAATACAGATCGGTGTGCGTCGGCTTCCTATGCACTTCATGTCCCAGAGTGCCATCCTCTCTGCGCCGAACCAAAACATCCAAGAATGGAAGGTATCCCTCCTTTTCAATTTCCATTGTGAACTTTATTTGATCGTGGAGGGAGTTCAGATGCCTTAAGAAGTTTTGCAAATTGTTTTCACCATGGGGCCAAACTACAAAGGTGTCATCAAAATACCTCCAGAATACCGTGGCTTTCAAGTCAGCAGATTCAAGCGCCTTCTCCTCGAAGTCCTCCATGAATAAATTGGCCACCAGAGGGGATAAGCGACTTCGTACGCCTGTTCAAAAAATTCGTTGTTAAATAAGAAATATGTGAAGGTCAGAACATGTTTAAATAAAGCTGAAATCTCTTTGTCAAAACTTATTTCAATAAGTTGTAGAGACTCTGGAAGGGGAACATGAATCATGACGTACGTGTGGCCACACATGTGCGTCGATTCGTTGACCATACGTTCGATCTCCCCCCTCCTGGGTCCCCTGGTCCCAAGGTCGCCATGGCGCCTGTGGCTGTGGTGCTGAGATAGTTGGCTTTTCAAGCCGGCTATCTGGGCAAGCACCCACGCCAGCAACAGGTTGGCGACAGAAAGAAATCGCGCGTAATCGGTCACAGCCATTTGTGCCATGCCGTGACAGATGTTGCTGTTACGTATATAAATGCACAAACTAGTAACATTTATTTAGTCAGCACAATGTCTTGGTTAAATGATGATTTAAGCACGGGGCAACATGGTTCAATACAGTACGACGGAGGAACTTTATATCCAGGACCGGTGGACGATATTGAAATGGTGGAACGGGGAAACTTTTTTAATATTAATAGGAGTAATAGTATAAGGACAATGTTTCGCATAGATGCTGCAGATGAAATTAGGTATGGAGAAAATCCAGCATACGATGATTTAGACGAAGAAGTTGTTCAATTTGAAATGGAGCCAAGGCCAACAGAAGACGTAAATACTGGATTGCGCCAGCGTCGTCCATATCAGCACGGTGAAGAAGGTCATACAGCAATAGAGATAGATGCATCTGAAAATACGCCACTTTTATCTGGGGCAGCTGAAACAGCAGTTGATGGTGCGACCTTCATCATCTCGTTATCTACAGGTCAAATAGCTGGAGCTGCTGGTGTAGCAGCTTTAGCAGGTGCAGGAATAGCGTACGGAGCTACAAAATTAGCTGAAAGAGCAAAAAATAAAGGATTAACATTACCTGGTAGTGATTACGTGGGACCTGGAAATCCTATAAATATAGACGCACCACGAAGTGGAGCTGATGCCATTGCTAAAGAACACGACGTTGGGTACGATCGTTTATTAAAGGAAGCTCGAGAACGTGTTTTTACCGAAGAAGAATTTAGACAACGAGTGCAGCAGTTGGATGCTAAAGCCATTGTAGACTTTGCTATTGATTGGAGTCATACACGCAATTGGCATTCTTTTGCAGGAAAGTACGGATTGAAATTGAAAACATTTGTGGAAGAGAAACTTGACAAAGTGTTATACCCGAAAAAACCTGATCTATTTATGTTTTACATATATAATGTATATATAATAGGAATAATAACGTTTCTTGCCTTCACCAGAATTACGATTGGCCTCCTTGGGAACGTCCAAATTGGAATGAAATGCATAAAGGCCAGAAACGTTATGCTTATAAACAGTGCCTAATGCCGCGTGTACGTCGTGATTTGCCTGTAGATCACGAGCGGCTATCAACGTCAGTAACATCAACGAGCGACGGTGGGGCGGATCACGCTGACGACGACATCTAATATTCCGGAGACGAACCAGAAGATCACAATCCAGTTGTTCCATTAGTTCCATATTCTGACTCTGATACAAATATGAGTGCTATGGATGTAGGTTCAGGAAAACGTGCAGGACAATCGCAAAAGGGAAACCGTGCAAAGAAAAGTAAAAAGACGCTTCCGGGTACTGCAGCGCCATCAGCTAATGGAGTCAGTGATTCGGCCAACACACGTGATGTACCGTTACCTGCACCATCAATATTAGATACGGGAAATATTACTACCTATAGAAAAGTGCACAGATTTTTTGCATATGGCTTAGCATATAAAGTTATTACTCATTCTGATGCTGTATTTATAATTACTCCTTTGGCTGAAATTCCTGTTGATAGACCATTTTTGTACATGACTCCGTCTGAATTCGATTTATTGCCAAATGGCAGTAAAATTGTTCACTGTTCAGCAAAAGTAATTGCCCGAAGTCCTAGGATTGCTTTTCCAACCAATTCCAGTGAAACAGAACTTGCAACTTTAAATCAAAATAAAAATATGATTATTAGTGTGGGTATTAATTTAAAAATACCAGGTGCTAACGTAAAGCCTACTGCATTTGGTAACTCAGCTCCTATGGAAACAACTAGTATAGACTGAAACGTCCCCTTAGAACAATTATACAAGACTGTGCTTAACCTGACAGACTGTGCTTAACCTGACAGACTGTGCTTAACCTGACACACAATATTTTTAGCGCAACGCAATCTGACTTTCAAAATTCCCTACAAAAGAATGGCCCTGACTAACATTAATCTATACCTTTCACAAATCACTTACCTCACAAAAATCTTCATTACTCGAACTACTGCAATACAGCGAGCGCCACTACTGCCAGCTAAATAAAAGATTCAAACTACGGAAGGCACTAACTACTGATAGGGATAGTTAGCAAATGAAAGATTTTAATAGAGAACAAACAATGTATTTACCTTAATATCATCAAAAGTCATAATATATGTAATTTCAAAACTCCGCCATCTCTCTCGTCACATCCACCACTGCCGGCGGCTCACCTCTAACTGCGCAACGCTACGCGCTGTTCACATCCAGCTGCCGCTGCCCAACACTACAATGGCAGACAACAATGCAAACTAGCCACAGACTGCACACAGCACAGCCAGTGATTTTCATATAGAGCGCTACGTAACGTTGCCAAGAAGAAAACATAAACAGCCTAGAAAACATAAACAGCCTACTTACATAGCCCCCATGCACCCCACAAAAGATTTTACAAATTGTTTTGGCCAGTGGCCAATAATGATTTGATAAAATTTTTCATAATTACAATAACAAAGATATCAAATGCACATACTTATTAATACAATGGTGGTCAAAAGCTAAAATTTTCTCACAGTCCATAAAGACAGTCCTGATCATTCATCACAGTAAAACTACCGTTTCTTTTATCAAAGTCTGAGCAGTAAAAGACAATGCACACAGAAGTAATGGATGTCCATGCAGTCTTGAAGAAGTAGTGTTGTCCTTCCAACAGAAAGACAGTGCTGACTCTTGACATGCTGACAGGTAATGGGCCACAACAGAGCAAACCCACAGCAGAGTCAGTCGAAGTTGACGAATATTAGTAGGTAGGTCATCACAGAGTAGACCCACTGTAGTCCTGGTAGAGATTGTGGTATTGGTGGGTCACCAGAGGTGCAGACCCACTGCAGTCCTTGTAGAAATGATGGAATTGGTGAGTCATCAAAGATGCAGACCCACTGTAGTCCATGTAGAAATAATGGTATTGGTGGGTCATAAAAGATGCTGACCCACTGTAGTCCTTGTAGAGATGGCCAGCAGCCATCTGCTGCGACTGTGCAGGTGCACAATCACCATCGAAGAGTCTTGCAGAGAATATAGTAAGTCCATGAACCACCACTTGTGCACTCACAAAGTTTTTAGAATTGTCCTTAGAACCAGCAATGCTGTTATCCAGTCCCTTGCTGAATTATTAACACACATGCAAACACAACAGTCCCAACTTCTCACATATTGTGCATTACTGTGACCAACAAAAACGTGTGCGGTGAAATGTAACGTACAAGTTACTTAAATTGATGAACTGGTGTCAATTACAATATTATAACATTAGAATACAATTACAAAGGTACAAAATACATCATTAAAGAACATAACAATACAGATAACATTTGTAGTACAGGCTTTACAACAGAATAGAAATAAGCATATACATCAATGTTACAGGAATTATGAGATAAGTAGATACATGAACGATCAGAATAACTTTTGAAACATCAACTTTACACATGAGCATTAAAACAAAACAGAATAAATAATGTCTAAGCATCTTTACAGGGTAAATAACATATTATTAATGCCAATTATATTTGAGGATAACAGTATTCCTCATCATAGTGAATGTAGCTTAGTATTAGAAGAAGAAAAAATTCTATGAAACTACACAGAGACAGGAAGAAAACAAATACACAAGGGTACACAAACACATAGTGGGATAACACAAAAGGAAAGGACAGGGTTTGTTTTCAGTGTAACATCTGGTACTGCAGTCCACCCCAAAACTTCATTCCATATATCTTTCCTCTTATTTCAACCTTTGCTTCCACCAAAAAAATCCTATCCAAGCATGCTTTCTGTATTTATTTCACATATGTCTTACCTCATTATTTATTTCCAAGAAAATCCTACCTATACCTGTACTTTGTTCGTATAACTTCTCAGTGCATTTCTTCAAATTCATTGCAAATCATTCTCTTAGAGGCTACCCCCTCTTAAGCTAACTTAAATCTACTGAGCTCAGATGCTAAACTAAGGGACGAGGCAATGCAGCAGCATAAAACAATTAACACAAACATCAAGGACAAAAATTTTAAATAGGCAAAGCAATTGCAGTACTACAACTAATATAAGGCACTGTGGAGCAAACAAGAAAAAAAACAGTAGTAAAACTAGCTTAGAAGAGTAACACAAAGTCAAATTCAGTAACACTATGCCTGGCAAACAGCAGCAGCAAATATAAAAAATATAAAAAATATAAAACTTATATATATACATGACAAAGCTCAAGCAGAAAAAATATTACAGTAAAAATGGCCATGTTTAATACCTATGTCACATCTTAACACTAGAGTGATGCATCACGAGAACTTACACTAGCAGATAAGTTACCAAATCGTAAAGAAATTATTTATGCAATTCCTGTGAAGGGAAATGTCTATTTATGTGCCCTCATTTTCTTGGAAGTAGATCATAAATTTCTTATTGACTGGATCTGTAGGCATAAAATAACTATATTAGTACATATATTAAATTTTATTTTAACCAATGCTGCAGTGCAGCTAGGAACTAGATATTAAAGGAAATGAGCAAATATGTACAAAGGACGGCATGAAACATCATTCATTAGCCATATGGCATTTCATAACGCAGTAAAAATTCCCTCAATTCTAGAGAAAGACGCTTGTCATAGTCAGGTGTGCAGATGTAAGCGTGTCGTATTTGCGGTGCTTTCTACAAAGGTATGTCAAAAACGAGGATAATGGCCTCCCTTTTTTTTCTACCTGTGCATCTGAAAGGCTTTTTTTTTCGGGCATCTGTCGCACAGCTGGGTGCCCACGATGCATTACGTGCAGGTGGTCACTTAACTTTCTTACGGAAATATTTACGACAGCAGTTTCCGCTACAGTGACTGTCTCATATAAAAATATTTCACAGGTCAAGAATTTGCGTTACAAATCTGTAGAAACCAAATGCTATTGATATAACAGTGTCCAAAAAATTTTTGTCGGCATTGTGATACATTCACTCATTTACATACATTTCATAACTCTTAAAGTACGTTTCTTGGTTTCCAACATCCTTTTCATAAAACAGAGTCCCTAACCACTATTGATTACTCCTTACCTTACTACACATACACATATTCGTCGACACTTTTTCAATATTTCATCTTAATAAGTATGTAGCATAATCAAATTCCTCATATATCATCGGCTTACTGATCATAAACATACCTCAACAGCATAATACACATCGTCATCGTAAAAATAACATCATAACACCTCAGTCAAATCTCCAAAACGTCGTAGCTTTCTGCAATAATTTCAAAACCTAAAGAAAATTCTCTACTCATTTCAGTAGTGTCATCTACCTCAAACGTACTTTAAAAATCAAGATCTCATACCAAATACATCATTCAAAGCTCTCATAGTATCACAATGGGTCCGAAAAAATATGAACAGTTCACAAAGTACAGACAAAATACAATTTCGTAAGTGTGAAGTTATCCAACACTGTAATTGCGTAAACGTGTGTCACTGATGTAGTAAAATAAATGTTTGTCTCTCTCAGTTAAATGATCAGATAGCTATGTAATTTATGTGTTAGAGGAATATGGTACCGATGCGTAAAGTTGTATAAGCAAATACCATATTAGCTAGGGCTCCTTGTGCTTGCCAAACACATGGTACACAAAGTAAGCATGTACCACATTGAGAATAATTGTAATTATACCCTCAGGTGTTACAGATCACAGCAATGGAATGAAATGTATCACAGAAAACTTTCTTTGTAATTCAAAAATCTCGAAAAATAAATGGTTTAAGTAGAAAATTAAGCACTCAAATGAGTGTCCTGTAGCACTAAATGTTCATCGTGTTGTAAGATAATCTCTGTGGAAGTGTCGTAGTTATTGTCCTCCAAAAGCTAAGTTCTGCAGAAGTCAATGTACTTACCTCATGATAAACAAAAGTGAAATGCTTTGCGTATAGATATCTTAGTTATTACGCTTATTGTTGTGATGATGAAAGTACTGTGCTGTAATGTATTGTTGTGCTACAGAAAAGGCTGTCTCATTGTAGCTGTACCACAAAAGTTACTACTAAAACATGTTTTACTTTCCAGAATAATTCAGAAAAACAGTGCAGATATAAAACAGAAACACCGTAAAAGCAACAATGTAAATTGTGTCACACATTAGTAACGTCGTGATATAATCGTGTAGCTGTCACACAAACCAACCACTGTGTTATCTGGCATTTCACAGAAAGCACCTCAAATGCAGAATCCACTCTCAAGCAAACCAAAATGTTGCATGAAAATCTCATTAGCAGTGCTGGTATATGTTCCAAGTATGTGAGCCTCATAGTCGTTACGCGATCGTGCAACTAACAAGCAAGAATGTACACACACACTAACACTGTGTCCTCTGTTCATTATCACAATGCAGTGGTAATTACTGTCTAAATATGTACCCTAGGTTCTAGACTGGATAGTTAACTTCAAAACATAGTTGCATGATAACAGTTTCTAAGTGTGACAATGCATAGTAGAAGTGTGAAGCGAAACGTTTTATGGCAAAGACAAAGTTAAAAAGCAGATTATTTTTCAATAAACGGTTTTACATGTGAAATATGGTGTAAACCTTTACTCTTCCTAGTACCCAGAGTTTCAACTTCAACGCAGTTATCATGTGGTATACGTCGGTGAGGAGTGCTAAAATTTTTCTCAAGGTTAGCGTCTATGTTATATTTCTCTGAGCCAGCCGGCGAACGCAGCAGCCTGCGGTGCAAGTCATTGTCTATTTCTCTGTTGGCGCACGTCATTATTGGGATTAGGAGACCTAACTTCCACAAATTCACCGTGACGAGAATCCCGCCAGTTCTGATGCAGTTCAGGTCTGTCGTTACGATCATATCGTCTGTCGTCATGTCAGTAGTTCCTGTAATTTCTTTCTTGTCGGTTAAGTGGTGGAGAATTTCTCCCTGGACCGTTGCGTCTGAAGTTATTCTGTCTCCCATGATAATAATTGTTCTGGTTGCCAAATTGTCTGTTTCTATGAGTGTCTCTGTCATATTCATTACTACGGAAATGCGATCTCTTTCTGTAACTATTACTCTGCCAGTGGTTGTCATACAGGTGGTGTCTCTTTTGGTCACGATTTACGTTGTAAGAATATAATTGTTGTGTCCAGTTATTGTTTCTGTCGTCACGGAATTGTGACGGATGTGCCCTGTAGTGATTGTTTTCCTGTTTTCGCATCCCGCGACTGTCTGTCTCAATTTCTAATTCTTGTAAGAGTCCCTGAAAAGCTTCAATGTCGTCTTTGCAACGTCCTGCCAAAATAATATGCCGTAAATGTTCAGGTAGTTTGATTAAGCAAATGCAGATGAGTTCTGAGGGGCTGTATGGGTTTGACAGGTACTGATTCTTGTGCAACATGTCTTCAAAATATTTGACAACACTGGAAAATTCAGATTGTTCAAAGTGTTTCATCATCATGATGCTATGTTTTACTCGGTCTTGTGTAGCTTGAGACCAATATGCTGAGAGGAACGCATGGTAAAATTCTCCTTCACTGTGACAATCGTGAATGACCGATCACATTCTTACAGCTGGTTCATTCTCCAAGTAGCCACACATAAATTCTAACCTGTGCTCCAATGACCAGTTTGGAGGAAAACAATGAGAGAATTGATGGAGCCATGCTTGTGGATGAATGTCGTTGGCAGAATTCTTAAACGTTTTGAATTTACGTGTAGTAATGAACAGCTTATAATCAAAATCATCATGTCGGCGAGTCGCATATCGGTCATTGTTACGTCGTTTCGGCGGTTCCATTTCAAAATTCAGTGCACCTTGCCAATTTCTTTCATAATTTCCGAAATGCGCTGTGTTATTATTTTGTGGCTTTTCCGTATTTCTAAGTTCCTCTTCCCGTGTTGGAGCGCGATTGTCCTCTGAAATATGAAATTTTTGTATTACTTGTGCCAACTGATCTTGTACTTCCCGCATTTCTCTTGTGTATTGCGTATTAATTTGATTCTGATTTTGTTTGAATTTCTTAATTTGTTCATACTCTTCTGTGTCACTGAAGGTTACAGGTCTTGTGTCATTCAGATCATCATCTACCTTTGTAGATAAGTTGGTGACCTGATCCGAAAGTTCGGCTACTTTCTCCGATAGTGAACACATTTCCTCAGTGTGTTTTTCTGAACCAAGTTTCAGAGTGTCCATTTGTGTTGAAATCGTATCTACTGTGTCCTTTAAGTTTTCCTGAGTTTTTGCAAGTTGAGTAACCGAATCGGTAGATGCAACTGCGTCAATTTTAGCCCACAAGGTCTCATGATTTTCGTGAACAATGGTTTGCAGTTCTTTTATGGCTGCTTCGTGATTCTGTAATGCATTTTCATGCCGCGAAAATATAGGTTGAAAATGCTCACAAATTTGTGTTTTTACGTCATTACAGACTTTTTGACATTTCGATTCAATGTTATGTAACTCAGTAGTTAAATCTTCACGTGTTTGTTCAAGTGTGGTGTCTAACTTTTTAAGATTTTGTTCCACTGTGTCTAACTTTTTAAGATTTTGTTCCATTGTGTCTAACTTTTGAAGCTTTTGCTGTGTTTGTCTCTGATTTTGTTCCATTGTGTCTAACTTTTGAAGATTTTGTCCCATTTGTCTCTGATTTTGTTCCATTTGTTGCATTAATTGCAATAGTAATGTATTAGTGTCTGTAATCTGTTTCTCTATGCTTTTTGGCAGTGCATTTTCACCGGCAACATTCACATTTTGACAAGCAGAAAATGTGTCTTGACTCATTTGAGAAAACGGTGAGGACCCAAAACCGAAGTCTACAGTATTTGCAGTATTGTGTTCTGTCATTTCGGATTCCTGAGGCGAGCTGTTGCCGACCGATCGATCGATAATGCTTCCCTGTTCACTACCTGTTTCACTGTCTACACCATTATTTGCCGCCCGCTCCATTTCCCTATGCACAGTTACCAAATTACTATTTTGAATATTAGTTAATTCATTACATGGTGGCGTTAACACACTGCTTTCGTCTTCACTGTCATTTCTCAGTTTACTTTGGAGCCTAGTATTACGTTTTTCACACGCCATTATTGTCACAATATTTCACACGACAACACAGAAAAATACAATTTGAAGAGCAAAAATAGGGGAACACATTAACATAGCACTGAAAATAATATGTAGTTAATTGCAAGCGCAGCTGCGAAATACTTGGTGCAAATCTACATGCATGTCACAACTGTTTTACTGTACAACAATGAACAACTACAACTACAAAGGAAATTCTCTCTATAATTACGCGCTAGCAATAAACAAAAGCTACACTAATTACACAAACTACAAGAAAAAATCAGAAGATTCCAGTGAGGTATCCTAGGCTAAGGGTCGACATATGTAACGTCCCCTTAGAACAATTTATACAAGACTGTGCTTAACCTGACAGCCTGTGCTTAACCTGACAGACTGTGCTTAACCTGACACACAATATTTTTAGCGCAACGCAATCTGACTTTCAAAATTCCCTACAAAAGAATGGCCCTGACTAACATTAATCTATACCTTTCACAGATCACTTACCTCACAAAAATCTTCATTACTCGAACTACTGCAATACAGCGAGCGCCACTACTGCCAGCTAAATAAAAGATTCAAACTACGGAAGGCACTAACTACTGATAGGGATAGTTAGCAAATGAAAGATTTTAATAGAGAACAAACAATGTATTTACCTTAATATCATCAAAAGTCATAATATATGTAATTTCAAAACTCCGCCATCTCTCTCGTCACATCCACCACTGCCGGCGGCTCACCTCTAACTGCGCAACGCTACGCGCTGTTCACATCCAGCTGCCGCTGCCCAACACTACAATGGCAGACAACAATGCAAACTAGCCACAGACTGCACACAGCACAGCCAGTGATTTTCATATAGAGCGCTACGTAACGTATCCAATAAGAAAACATAAACAGCCTAGAAAACATAAACAGCCTACTTACAAGACCATAAACGTGATTTTTCGCCTGTTTGGAAATCATGGTATGGGTATAAAAATGATGAGGACGACTTTTTATCTACAGTTCCTGCACATCAGTTTCGGCAAACCATTAACTTAAAATACTATTATGCGTGTGTAACAAGTACAAAAGAAAAAGGTCTACACAATTGGGGTTGGAAATGTGTACAATCATGTGTTTCCGAGGTAGATGCAGATGCTTGTACTGGCAGTATTACTGTTAATTACGAATACAAACCTACTTTAGGTTTTCTTAAAATCCCAAAACCAGCTAATATTGATATTTTTCCAATAACATCTACTACTCAGGGTATACCTCAACGGTACACAATCAAAGGTGATAAGCACTCCACTCCATTCGTAACATGTGATAATTTTTCTACAACACCATTTGAACCAGCACAAATTCATGAACAATTAGTAGGAGCTATTTCTCCAGTAACAAACACTGATTCTTCTGTATATAATAACTTAATAGAAAAAGCTGATATTGCTTCTGCTGGGTATAATATTAGACTTCATGATACCAATGTTCAGCCGAGTCTTTCATGTAAGCATAAATCCCACACATGCTTTAAGTACGAGTAGTTTGAACAGTGATGTTACAAAGTGTACAGATACGCAAATGTTATTTGAAGTGATAGCTGAATGTTCTGTATACTCAGATGGTTTAGAAACTCATTATCCTCGCGCAAATGTACCAATTGTTCAAGTTTCTGATGTGATATATATGTCTAATGTGAAAAGGAATGAGGAATCATCAGTGTACAAGGGTCAATATGAAATAAAACAATTATAATATTTATTTTGTATAATGTAATATTTTATTTACCTTTGTAAACAAGTTATTGAAAATATATGTATTTCAAAATTACAATGGGTTTTCATTTAATATTCCACATTATACATTTGTTATAAGCTGAAAAAAGGTAAGGGGTAAGGCTTTTTTGTTGCATTTTTCGCTTGACGACGTATTTAATAAATATAGCGGTTTCAACCTAGATAAATCATGGAATCCGGCACTTGCTGTAATAAACTCACAAAGACGTCGTCTCAGTGCAGCTCACAGTGATACATCGATATGCCAACACAGATCGACTGCGGAGTCATAGATACAACTCGCGCATTATTCACGTCTCTGCCGCCGACCAACGTCTCTGGCGCATTTACATCTGGCCGCATGCGCAGTCGCGCAGTACACGAGTATAAAGGGACGAAGCGAGCACTGGAGCGGTCCCCGCCCCCTGCCACGTCTTCTCTGTTGTATCCCCCCTACCCTCCATCTCTACACCCTACATCTCCTTTCCCAAGGTGGCTTTCATCAACTCCACCTCCCAGATGGTGCCCTCTCTCCCTCCATTTATCCCACCTATCAACTCTGATCCTCACCCCCTCCTTTACTCTGTCCTTTCCCTGGGCTCCCTCTTCCTCCCCCCTTCCATCCTGAGTTTTCTCCCCGCCTACCCTCTCCCTATCTCCTTTCTCCCCCCTCCCCCCGAGTCCTTTTGTACTCCCCTCCTCTGCCTTCCCCACTCCCTGGCACGTCTGCTCAGCACCCCCACCCCTCTTATGGATCCTCATCTTCCATTGGCTCCTTTCCCCCCTCTCCCTTCACTTTTCCTCTCCTTCCCCCCATTTTTTTCCCGTCATCTGACCAGTTTCCCCCCACCTGCTCTCGGGAGTGGTATGTCATATTTGTGCCAACTTTTTAGTGCTGTGTTTGAGTGAGTGTTCAGTGTTGTGCATCTTTCCACAGTGTTGCGAACAGAAATCATGCTGTCGCTGGGTGTACATTTTATATCTCTTGCGAACAGAACCCAGACTGTCGCCGTGTTTTTTAATTGTCTGTCTATTATTTTTCTGCTTCCTGTGTATTTTATTAGCATCATCAACCCTGTGATTTATGTTTTAAGCTCTGGAATTTTCTGCCATTTTACCTTTAAGTCACGGATTTTATCGCCAACTGTTATTATTTTTTTATTATCTTCATCTTTTTAAAACAAATTCTGTAGGCTGAAGAGCGGCGTAATAAGCTGCTGCCAGCCCGCCCCCTTTAGGCGGAATCGAAACTCAATAAAGGAAAAAAAAGTGGAGCGGCAGTCTTGCGGCTCACTCTGAAGATGGCTGAATGTCATACGGCCGAAATATTAGAGGAAGAAGGAGATTTCTTGCGGCTGCACACCCGAAACTTAATGGAACAGTAATAACCTTTGTGGACTTCACAAAGTCATATGACTCCATCGACAGACAGAATCTTCTTAGGATCCTGAAGAACAGAGGACTTGACGGAACTGCACAATAACTCATAAGAGAAATTCTGACAGACTGTAATTTTCCTCCTATCTATGTAATTGTGTAGTTATGTAGTTCTCAATTCGTTCGAGCACTAAATCATTCATAATAGGAAACACAATCATGACTCAGTCACTCAAAATGATTCAGAAATTTTACTTGCTGGAATGAAATCAGGCGATGATTCTTCTTCTCTGCAGGCTCGTGCTAATCTGTACAAATAAAATGCCTCGTAATTTTGGGAGCGTTGTATAATCAGTCGGGAAACCTCAGATCAAGCGGATATTTGGCTTTGATGAAGTTTAACCTTCCGAAGAAGTAATGGAGCTCATGGATTATTAAATGCAGGTTCGTATCCAGTCTTTCGGAAGTTCCCTTCTGCTTAACAACTACGCAATATATCGATGAATATCATTAATTCTCAAATGTCAAATACACCCCTTTTGTATGAAGGAGCAATATATATATATTTCCCTTTTAATTGTACAATTTCGTATCAGTTATCGTTTATCAAAAATCGCAATATTCAGATTACAGTTCTTCAAACAAAGCTCAGGCTAATCGGCACGAAGACAATCTCGGAAGCTTTTTTCCTACAACCACCAGAGAGAGTCTACAAAAGAATAATTATGCGCTCATGGCATAGCTATTGTATGAAACTACTTTGCACATGGATTATGCAAGTATGAAGATAGAAAATTAGTAAACGTCATTCAAGGGTAGAATTGTATCGAGAATAATTCATCGAATATAAAGAGATATTACAAGACACAAAAGCAAGTGTGAGATTCAGAGGAGCACTGTCAGAAGAATGTGAGATCAAGACTGATGTTAAACAGGGAGATGGATTGTCACCATTGTTGTTCAGTATAGCACTGGACAAAGTGATCAGGCAGTGGAGAGCAAGAAACGAGGAAATGGGAATACCAAGGACCCACGTGGGGGACAAAAAGGACAACAGGGCTCAAGTGGACTGCCTAGCCTTTGCAGACGACATAGCAATAGTAAGTGAGACGGAAGAAGACGCAAAGACACAACTCGACAACTTAAGTAAGGTAGCCAGAAAGGTGGGACAGAGGATCGCCTATAACAAGACAAAGACATTAAATACCACTGCAGACTGGGAAACACCGGAAGGCAATGTGCAAATGGTGGACGAATTTAAACACCTGGGAGAATTTATAACATGAAGGAAGAGGAGCAAGGAGGGAACAACAGAGAATAAAGAAGATGAGGTCAGCCTTCTGCATGACGAGAGACATATACAATAAAAAGAATATATCCACAGAGGCAGAGATAAGCCACTACAAGGCAACGGTGAGGAATGCAGTATTATATCCTAATGAGACGATGACACTAGGAAGAAATGGGGCAGAACAATTAGAGAAAGAAGAGAGACAAATACTGAGAAAAATATTAGGTCCCAAAAGAGGTGGAGAGTGGTGAATGCGAAGACCTATGGAAGAACTGAACTGGAAAATAAGAACAATATCTGGAGAAGTCAGACTCAAAAGGGCAAGGTTTGCTGGACATGTAGTTAGGATGAGTATGGACAGAATGACGAAGAGAGTGTGGGAAACAACAGGGAGGACAAGGGGAAAGACATGAACCAAGTGGGTTGTTGAACTTCGGAAGGACTGGTTGGAATTGGGGATCAAGGTCGAAGGAAAGGAAAATTGTAGGAACAAATATACTCCGACCAATATGCCGGAGATCAATGACAGAGAAGAATACAGAAAAAATTAGAGTGTCACCAGTGGAGCTGAAAGGAGAAACGGAAACTGAAGATCTCGAAAGAAGAGCGGGAGAGGAGAAGAGAAAGAATGAAGAGGTTCTGGGAGAAGAAGAGGAAAATGCAGTCCACGAAGGGGCTACCCGTGGTCCTAAAGAGGCCGTAACGCAAGAAGAAGAACATTATTTAAACTCTTCAAAATCGGTCACAGTGTCATAAGCTGACGCAAGATTTGCCGTGGCACCACCGCCAATAAATTTCGCTACAATCAAAAGCTGCGGACGCTTTGTGCTTACCATAAGCCAAATGAAATTATAAACGTAAACAGCGATAGTATTATGGTGAATCTATCGGTAGGAAACAGGTAACCGAGCTATTTGTTTTTAATAGCTAACATTATTAACAGTGGATGGTAGCTTTTTTAAAAGTGTGTGAGAACTACCCTCTATCTAAACACAGTCACCGTCTCACTGCGTCAGTCTTCTATAAAATGCGATGTGTGTGAAAAAAGTAATGAGACTGACAATACTGCAAGCGATCTCGCAAAGCTACTTTGTTCTACTTGTGTAGACCGATGTGTTTATCCCTTCCAGGTGCTCAGTCCAAGTTTAAGCTCAGTACAGCCAGCACTTGATTTTTGAGAGCGTTATCAGTGACTTTGTGTTTTTGTTGTGGGTTGCCAAACTGCGGAATTCATAGCAACGTTGTGATATCAAATATGGTGTTAAACTTGGGAAAACGCGTGTGTGACCTTTGAAGAGTTGAAATAGGCCTATGGGGCAAATTCCTTATCACGATCACAAGCTTTTCGCTGGCACAAATCATTTCTGGAAGGCCGAGAGCAAGTCGAGAATGAACCTCGCTCAGAGAGTAGTCTAACTTCAAAAATAGACGAAAGCGTCGAACGTGTGTCAGCTTTTGTGAGATCAGAATGACGTTTAACAATAAGGATGATGATTGACCTGTTAAACTTAAACACTTTTACTGTACATCAAATTTTAACTGAAGATTTGCACATCTGAAATGTGCGTCCCAAAATGTTGGCGGAGAAAGCCCACAATCTGGTAGAGATACCAGTTTTCCAGACCTATTCTAAGCTGTCGCTGATGGTACACAAAGAGAGACATCTGCTGGAGGAAGGTAAATCGAAGAAACATGTGTCTTGGGCTTATTGCGAGGACTGCAATTATCACGAATGGTTATGTCGTGTGATGACCGGTGATGAATCCTTGATTTGTGAATACGATCCTGAGACAAAGCGGCAAAATCAGGAGGGCAAACTGTCTCCTCAAGCGAAAAAAGCTCGAATGAGCAAAACAAAGATCAAAACATCGTTGATTTGCCTTTTTGACAGCAAGGTTATCGTATTTAAAAAATTTGTTCCTCCAGGACAAACTGCCAACCAGGTGATTTACAAATACGTCTTTGAAAGGCTCAGGAAAACGATGAATCGAATGAGACCGGACTTTGCAGACAAGTAGCTGTAGCATGATGACGACGCCCCATGTCACACGGCCACTTCCGTCACAGAATTTTTTACCTCATACGGCTTTTGTGTTTTTCTACAGCCCTGGTATTCACGTGATCTGAGTCGTTGTGTTTCTTTTATTTTCCCGAAATGAAACACGTCTTAATAGGACATCGTGTTGGAACTATGGTGAACATTCAAAAGAATGTAACCGGTGTCTTAAAGGCCCTACCACCTGAAGCCTTTCAGTGCTGCTATCAAGACTGGGAACGACTCCGCCGGTGTATAGCTGCGAAAGAGAACTGCTCAGAAGTGGAGATGTTGCAGTTTTAAAAAAATTAAAACTTTTATGGCTAAAAAATCGGTCTTAACACGCAACTCGTAGCACTAAATATATTTGTTGCATAAAACAGTTGCTATCTAATCAGTGCAGTTAAGTTAGGTCGCATATGTTTCACTATACGTTGGTGGCACACGGTTCTGAAGTTCACAGTTATACCCAGTACGACGCTCTCCACAAGACCTTACACAAACAAAATGGATTTAATGGCATTCCATACATCTGCAATGCTAAATTAAAAACCAGACAAATGTAGTAGACTCCAGGAATGATGATATTATGAGCAACAGCTTCTACGTGAAACTGGAGACCATGACGAGCAGGTGTCAGTTACTTGGTGACGTAACTAGTGAACAACTGGGTTTAGTAACTGCGTTTGAGTTGAAGTTCCAGCTTCGTTACCCTGCAGGTCTCACAGGAATGCTTGTGAAGTACCTGGCCGTACCTGTGAGAGCTGCAGGGAGCAGCAGCAGTGGACAGCAGGGGCCTTAATGCGGTTATCATACAGAAGAGGCTGCATCTAGCTGTCGCAGGGCCAGACTTCTCGAATAGGTGTCTGCCGGCACAGATGCAGATTCTATTACGGCCCCTCCTGCTGAGGCGCTTAATGAACACTTTTGACTTGCAAACTGCGACGAGAAAGGGCCAGCTGGAGAGATCCGCCAACGGTATAGCGGAGCGTCGCTTCCATATTGCATTCCCGACTTCAAGAGAATGAGAAACACGACACACGGTTCTATGTTCTCCATGGTACATAATATTGTGGTATAACCAAATACTGTATTTAGATATTGTGACGAAATCAAGTGAAGTCGCAGAATACAGTCCGGCAGCACACCTCCATAGCAAAACACAAAAGAAGACGCCCATTGCAAGCTCTCTACTAGCAAATTAGTATCACACTTCATCAATTTTTCTGCAATCAAACTGTTTAATTAGGAGCAGAGCTCACACACTTTTGGTTGTATTCATTTCTAACAACAGTCGCTTGCCCTAACTAAGACGACTGTGACTTAAGTCATTATTTTGAGTAAGAACGATTACTGGGAAGTGAAGTTGAGTAGGGGAATAATGACCATTCTGGGACAGCCTGCATTGTTGCCAAATTTATTCAAGATCATGGCTCACCCAGGATGGTCACCCCACCTCGTCTCCATGGGGGTAGATCACGCAATGTCACACTGATGGTGTTACCATCCCCACTACTCCTCCCTACTCCACTTGCCCTTTCTTCCTCACTTCGCTCCTGCTACACATCCCCTCCCCTCTCCATCTTTGGCACTGGTGAGAAAAAGACTCAGTGTGTGCTGAGCTGCTGGAGAAGAATGACATAAGGCACTGTCTTTATTTATTTATATACGGATTTTCCTACACTTGCCAACTCTCCTTCCCTTGTGAATTTCTGGGAAGAACCCAGTCTGTGTTGAACTACTGGTGAGGAATGTACTCTGTGTGTGCACAATGAGTACAAATACTGAGATGTGTCCATCGAGCAGAGAGGAGCTTAACAATTGTACTACATGTAAACACTCAGTCAAGGATTGTGTCCCTTGCCTCCTACATGAGGAATGGAAGGTAATAATGGAATTACTTTTCAGCAAATAATGTTGATGCAGCAGGATAGAATGAGGCTGTATTTCACAATGCTTACAGACTACTATCTGTGATGGAGCTGTTCATGTTTTTTGAAATGGCCATTCTGTCCACAGTGCAGCAGACAACTTCACCATATTCCACTACCCCAGACTGAATGAGCCAGACGTGTTTGCCTTGCTCTGTAGGGCTCAATTGAGAAGACTTGAAATGGGTTCTGTACACTTTCTGATCATGTGTTTGTATATGTTCACCCTGCTGTGTGCCCTAGTCCACAGTACCACTCGAAACTGGCTGGAAATTTTCCTGCAGCCGCTGCTAGACGAACTGTCTGCTGGCAGTCTACAAATATATATAGGTACTGAGAAACTTGCCAAGAATGGATAGAAGAGCAGACTAACACTGAAGTGTAGGAAGAGATGTCACCTACCGATCTACAAGAGTATAGCTGCTGAGGAACTTGTACACACACATACAAGAATGGCAATGAGGTGTAGGGCAGCGAAGTGTCACTGAATTGTTGGTGAATGCCTCACTGCTCTAATAACACATTGAAACTGTGAAAAACTATCACTCACAAACATCGGATCTTAGTGAAACTCACACGCTGGGAACTGAGAGAAAAATCATTGCAATAACACAAGTATCTCAAAAATTGACCCCAAAAGATCTCGCCAGGAGAGAGTGGTGGCAGCTCGACGTGTGTTCACCCCGATGTGTGGACACAGACTAAGCAGCATAGAACCAGCCTTGCCTCCCCTCCAAGCTCCCCTCCTCCCTCTCTCCCTCACTTCACCTGTAGATAGGGATAACAGTTTTTCAGGCCTGTTCTAGACGGTCACTGATGCTACACAAAGAGATCCATCTGCTGGCAGTGATATACTGTTTCCAGTCTGCAGGAATCAGTCACAGATGGCCAAAACAATCAAGGAAAGAACATCTTCCTACAAGCCATTAAACGAATTACTCAGAGAGACTGCCACCCGGGAATACTAGCGAAATGCCTGACCCTTCGTCACAGATAAAGGACTGAATGGTCAACAGCAGTGTGCTTTCAAATGCCCTGGATGTGCGAGCACTGTCTGAAAGTGATCCTCTGCTAAGTAAAACCAGGCTCTCGCAACAGAAACATTGAACCAACGTTTCCCTTAAATAAGATACATAAATATCTTTACACTAGGCATCTGACTGTGCACCAATCTGCCCCCTCCAACCTGCCCCCTGGTGGAGAGCAGTGCTCGCCACTGCATACAGTCATGCTTCTTCGTCAGGTAAACAGTCCAAAGACCCTCTGGTACAGGTTTCAGACACTCCACTGTACCGAATAACAGTCTTGTGTTTGTGTGTGTGTATGTGTGTGTGTTTTCTGGTATACTGTGGAAGGACGAGATTCGTGATGTATAGACGGGGGAGGAATAAATGGTGGTCCAATTTTACACAGATCACTTGCTCCTTGAGGACTAACACACTGCACGTCTGCCTAAAGTGTTACCGTACTTAGCAGCTCAACTGCTCTAATGGCAGCTAATTTATTTTAAAAAATAGACTGAATAAACACGAATGAATGCTTATTTGCTGCATGAGGTATTACCATCGTATATTGTCCATGTATGATTCTTGTGCTTGCTACAATGAATACTGTACTGACAGAGCACTGTAAGGGCACTCTCTTGTCCTGGGAGTGCAAAACTGCCCCTAAAGGCGGAAGAATCAGCAATAATCAACGGCTTGAGGATACAGAAGGCAATGGAAACCACTGCATTGAAGATATGTAACGTGTATACACAGGACATGTGATCTGTAATTGGAAAAGTTTCGTGGTGATCTCTCCCGTGGCAAAAGATTCTGGAATAGTCCCTCATCCGGATCTCCGGGAGAAAAATGCCAAGGGGGAGAAGATCATGATAAAAAGATTGAACAGTCAACGGAAGGACAAAGTTCTACGAGTTGGGGCGTGGAGTGTCTGATGCTTGAACGTGGTAGGGAAACTAGAAAATCAGAAAAGCTAAATGCAAAGGCCAAATATAGATACAGTAGGGGACAGTAAAGTGAAATGGAAAGAAGACATGGATTTCTTGTCAGATGAGTATAGGGTAATATCAACAGCAGCAGAAAATGTTATTACGCAAGAAGGATTCGTTATGATTAGGAAGGTAGGGCAGCGCGTGAGTTACTGTGAACGGTTCAGTGATAGGGTTGTTACGATCAGAATCGACAAAAATGGCTCTGAGCACTATGGGACTTAACATCTATGGTCGTCAGTCCCCTAGAACTTAGAACTACTTAAAACTAACTAACCTAAGGACAGCACACAACACCCAGCCATCACGAGGCAGAGAAAATCCCTGACCCCACCGGCAATCGAACCCGGGAACCCGGGCGTGGGAAGCGAGAACGCTACCGCACGACCACGAGATGCGGGCTCAGAATCGACAACAAACCAACACCGACAATGATACATGCCGACGTTGCAAGCTGTAGATGAAGAAATAGAGAATGTATTTGAGGATACTGAAAAGGTAATACAGTACGTAATAGGATATTTAATTCTAATCGTCTTGAGGGACTGAAATTCTGTTGTTGGGGAAGGAGAAGAAGAAAAGTTAAATGAGAATATGGGTTTGGGACAAGGAATGACAGAGGAGAAAGATTAATTGAGGCCTGTAATAATTTTAAGCTAGTAACAGCGAAAACTCTGTTCAAAAATCACAAGAGGAGGAGCTATACTTGGAAATGGCCGAGTGATAAGGGTAGATTTCAGTTAGATTAAATCATAGTCCGGTAGAGATACCGAAATCAGATAGTGAATTGAAAGGCTTACCCAGGGGCGGATATAGACACAGATCACTATTCAGCAGTGATGAAGAATAGTTTAAAGTTTAAGTGACCATGCAGGAAGAATCAATATCCAAAGAAGTGAGATATGGAAGTACTAGGGAATGACGAGACCCACTTGAAGTTCTCTAAGGCTGTAGATCCAGCAATGAAGAACAACTCAGTCGACACTGCAGTTGAAGAGGAATCTACATCTCTGAAAAGGGCAGTCACAGAAGTTGGAAAGGAGAATATAGGTATAGAGAAGGTAACTTCGAAGAAACCATGTGTAAGAAGAAATACTTCAGTTAATCGATGAAAGAAGGAAGTACAAATATGTTCAAGGAAATTCAGGAATACAGAAATATTTGTTGCTGAGGGATGAAATAAATAGGAAGTGCTTCGAAGGTAAGGCGCAGTGGTTGCATGTAAAACGTGAAGACATCGGAAAAGAAATGATTGTTGGAAGGACTGACTCAGCATATAGGAAAGTCAAAATAGCTTTTGGTGAAATTAAAACCAAGGGTGATAACATTAAGAATGGAACGAGAGTTCCACTGTTCCATCTAGAGGAGAGAACGGATAGGTGGAAACAGTAGATTGAAGGCCTCAATGAGGAGGAAGATTTGTACGATGTGATAGAAGAACAAACACTTGTGGATTTAGAAGACGTAAGGGATCCAGTATTAGAATCAGAATTTAAGAGAGCTATGCAGGACTCGAGATCAAATAAGTCAGAAAGGATAGATGGCATTCCATTAGAATTTCTAAAATTATTGGGGGAAGTGGCAACCAAACGACTACTCACGTTGGTGTGTTGAATCTATGAGTCTGGCGACATACCATCTCACTTTCGGAAAAATAACATTCACACAATTCCAAAGATCGCAAGAGCCGACAAGTTCAAGAATTATGGCACAATCAGCTTAAAAGCTCATGTATGCAAGTTGCTGACAAGAATAATATACATAAGAATGGAAAAGAAAACTGAGGATTTGTTGGATGACGATCAGTTTGACTTCAGGAGAGGTAAAGGCACCAGAGAGGCAATTCTAACGTTGCGGTTGATAATCGAAGCAAGAAATAGAAAGTCCAGGAGACGTACGTAGGATTTGCCGACCTGAAAAAAACATTCGACCTTGTCAAATGGTGCAAGATGTTCGAAATCCTGAGAAAAATAGACGGAAGCTACAGGGAGAGACGGGTAAGATACAATTTGTACAGGAGGCAAGAGGGAATAATAATATTGGACGACCAAGAACGAAGAGCTAGGATTAAAAATTGTTTAAGACAGGGATGTAGTCCCTAGGCCCTACTGTTCAATCAGTACGTCGAAGTTGAAATGATGAAAGTGAAGGAAAGGTTCAGGAGTGGGATTAAAATTTAAGGTGAAAGGATATCAATGACACAATTCGCTAATGACATTGCTATCCCAAGTGAAGAAAAATTACGGGACCTCCTGAATAGATCGAACAGTCTAATGAGAACAGAATTTGGACTGAGAGTACATCGAAGAAAGATAAAAGTAATGAGAAGTAGCATAAATGAGAACAGCGAAAAACATAACATCAGGGTTGATGGTCACGAAGTAGATGAAGTTAAGGAATACTGCTACCTAGGCAGCAAAATAACGAATGACGGACGGAGCAAGGAGGACACTGAAAGTAGATTAGCACTGGCAGAAAGAGCATTCCTGGCCAAGAGAAGTCTACTAGTAACTAACACCGGCCTTAATTTGAGGAAGAACTTTCTGAGAGTGTACTTCTGGTGCACAGCATTGTATAGCAGTTAAACATGGTCTTTGGAAAAACCGGAACGGAAGAGAATTCAAGCATTTGAGATGTGGTGCTACAGACGAATATTGAAAATTAGGGGGACAGATAAGGTAAGAAATGATGAGACCTGCACAGAATCTGAGAGGAAAGGAATATGTGGAGAAGACTGAAAAGGATAAGAGACAGGGTTATAGGATATCTATTAAGACATAGGGTAATGACTTCTATGGTACTAGAGGGACCTGTAGAGGTCTAAAACTGAAGAGAAAGACCGATATTGGAACACATACAGCAAATAATGGTGGACGTGGGTTGCAAGTGCTACTCTGAGATGAAGAGCTTCGCCCAGGGAGAATAACTCGTAGCGGGTCGCATCAAACCAGTCAGAAGAATGATGTCTCAAGGAAAAAGACTGACAGACCTCACCTCACATTGGGTAAAGGATGTTGTCTTATGCTTTTAAAACGAATACTGCGACAGTGCAGATGGTGGATATAGTACTAAAGTCAGTGAAATCTGTAGCTCAATAATTGTTAACTCTCTTTGCCGGTGTGATTACTATGCTTGCTACAACGAATATTGTATCAATAGACGTAACCTCATAGTGTGTAAAGGGCAAATTTTTACGCTTTTGAAACTAATACTTTGTCAGATCAGTGAAAATAGCTGATACAATACTAAAATCATTGAAAAATCTCCAACTAAATAAGTGTAAACGAGCTCTCGTGGTATGACCTTATGCTTCCTGAACTATCTCCCGCTGTAGTCTCTCGTCTTTGGTGAGATGTTCCAATAGTTACAGCTCCAGGAGTTCTTATACCAACGATTTAGTTACTTTCCTAGACTTATACTGTATCTCATTCTTATACGTGTCAGATAGGTTGGTTTGAGTGCTCCTGTTTCTGTGATAATTCATTAGTAGATATTGAGAATTTTCTAGAGGTCTGAAGGTTTAATGTGGGTTATTACAGGTGAACTCACTCTCATTCTAAATAAATCGACGGTATGAGTGAGTGCTTATTGTTATTTACGTTAACCTGTTGTTTACTGTATATGGTTTTATGCCACCAACATCGGAAGCTAATGTTCTAAACGATATGTCGAAGTGAAGTATCCTCGGAGCATAGTAAATGGCTCTACCCAGACAACTTAATTTTTATGAATTACCCTATATACACATACAAATTTCTGTGTCGAAATCGTTTCATGACAGTGAATTACGTAATTCATATTTAGATACTTGAGACACTCTCAGACGCATTGTGAATAAGCAGCTGTCACTCTGTCTAGTTCATAGTTTGTGTATTTCATATATAACAGTCAGTTAGAAATGTTTTAAGTTGAGGTATTTACGGAAGCGACAATAATATTATATAAATTGAAATGGAGGCGGTAGAAAGAAAAGAAAAGTGACTATTGATATCAGCTGCATCGGGAGGTTGCGTGGAATCAGCGGCGACGAGTGAAAATGTGTGCCAGACGGGATTCGAACCCAGGCTTTCTTCCTTATGAGGCTGTTGCGTTAACTACTGTACACGGCGGACAAGTTTTCAGCACATCTGCACAGACTGTCTCCGTGCGCCTCTCGACCAACGCACATTCTCTCCTAGCGCCACCTATCCGCAGTCCCTGTCTATTTCCACCATGCTCACTACGTTCAGATTCCCGCAGGAGGTCGGACGTAATAGGCTATTTTCCTTTGTTAAAAATAAAGTTCGGATTGTTATTATTCTGAGTGATTATAACATTCAACTAGCATTTTCCGTCAATATTCACAAAATATCTGTTATTTTTATGTAATTAAAGGTTGTTGGTGTTGTTGTGGTCTTCAGTCCTGAAACTGGTTTGATGCAGCTCTCCATGCTACCCTATCATGTGCAAGTTTCTTCATATCCCAGTACCTACTGCAACCTACATCCTTCTGAATCTGCTTAGTGTATTCATCTCTTGGTCTCCCTCTACGATTTTTACCCTCCACGCTGCCCTCCAATGCTAAATTTGAGATTCCTTGATGCCTCAGAATATGTCCTACCAACCGATCCCTTCTTCTAGTCAAGTTGTGCTACAAGCTCCTCTTCTCCCCAATTCTATTCAATACCTCCTCATCAGTTATGTGATCTACCCATCTAATCTTCAGCATTCTTTTGTAGCACCACATTTCGAAAGCTTCTATTCTCTTCCTGTCCAAACAATTTATCGTCCATGTTTCACTTCCATACATGGCTACACTCCATACGAATACTTTCAGAAACGACCTCCTGACACTTAAATCTATACTCGATGTTAACAAATTTCTCTTCTTCAGAAACGCTTTCCTTGCCATTGCTAGTCTACATTTTATATCCTCTCTACTTCGACCATCATCAGTTATTTTGCTCCCCAAATAGCAAAACTCCTTTACTACTTTAAGTGTATCATTTCCTAATCTAATTCCCTCAACATCGCCCGTCTTAATTCGACTACATTCCATTATCCTCGTTTTGCTTTTGTTGATGTTCATCTTATATCCTCCTTTCAAGACACTGTCCATTCCGTTCAACTGCTCTTCCAAGTCCTTTGCTGTCTCTGACAGAATTACAATGTCATCGGCGAACCTCAAAGTTTTTATTTCTTCTCCATGGATTTTAATACCTACTCTGACTTTTTCTTTTGTTTCCTTTACTGCTTGCTCAATATACAGATTGAATAACATTGGGGAGAGGCTACAACCCTGTCTCACTCCCTTCCCAACCACTGCTTCCCTTTCATGCCCCTCGACTCTTATAACTGCCATCTGGTTTCTGTACAAATTGTAAATAGCCTTTCGCTCTGTCAAACTCTTCACGCAGTATCGTATCTCCCATTTCATCTTCATCTACATTCTCTTCCATTTCCATAATATTGTCCTCAAGTACATCGCCCTTGTATAGACCCTCTATATACTCCTTCCACCTTTCTGCTTTCCCTTCTTTGGTTAGATCTGGGTTTCCAGCAGAGCTCTTGATATTCATACAAGTGGTTCTCTTTTCTCCAAAGGTCTCTTTAATTTTCCTGTAGGCAGTATCTGTCTTACCCCTAGTGAGATAAGCCTCTACATCCTTACATTTGTCCTCTAGCCATTCCTGCTTAGCCATTCTGCACTTCCTGTCGATCTCATTTTTGAGACGTTGGTATTCCTTTTTGCCTGCTTCATTTACTGCATTTTTATATTTTCTCCTTTCATCAATTAAATTCAATATTTCTTCTGTTACCCAAGGCGTTCTACTAGCACCCCGTCTTTTTACCTACTTGATCCTCTGCTGCCTTCACTACTTCATCCCTCAGAGCTACCCATTCTTCTTAGTTAAAGGCTTAGAGTGGCGATATGTGCAACGAAAGACATTCTTTTCCCTTACCACCTTTAGAATTTAAAAGAGAGTATTCCAGTCTACATTGTCAAAAGCGTTCTCTAAGTCTACAATTGCTAGAAACGTAGGTTTGCCTTCCCTTAATCTTTCTTCTAAAATAAGTCGTAAGGTCAGTATTGCCTCACGTGTTCCAATATTTCTACGGAATCCAAACTGATCTTCCCCGATGTTGGCTTCTACCAGTTTTTCCATTCGTCTGTAAAGAATTCGTGTTAGTATTTTGCAGCTGTGACTTATTAATCTGATAGTTCGGGAATTTTCACATCTCTCAACACCTGCTTTCTTTGGGATTGGAATTATTATATTCATCTTGAAGTCTGAGGGTATTTCGCCTGTCTCATACGTCTTGCTCACCCGATGGTAGAGTTTTGTCAGGACTGGCTCTCCCAAGGCCGTCAGTAGTTCTAAAGGAATGTTGTGTACTCCTGGGGCCTTGTTTCGACTTAGGTCTGTCAGTGCTCTGTCAAACTCTTCACGCAGTATCTTATCTCCCATTGCATCTTCATCTACATTCTCTTCCATTTCCATAATACTGTCCTCAAGTACATCGCCCTTGTATAGACCCTCTATATACTCCTTCCACCTTTCTGCTTTCCCTTCTTTGGTTAGAACTGGGTTTCCATCTGAGCTCTTGCTTTCATACAAGTGGTTCCCTTTTCTCCAAAGGTCTCTTTAATTTTCCTGTAGGCAGTATCAATCTTACCCCTAATAAGATAAGCCTCTACATCCTTACATTTGTCCTCTAGCCATCCCTGCTTAGCCATTTTGCACTTCCTGTCGATCTCATTTTTGAAACGTTTATATTCCTTTTTGCCTGCTTCATTTACTGCATTTTTATATTTTCTCCTTTCATCAATTAAATTCAATATTTCTTCTGTTACCCATGGAGTTCTACTAGCCCTCGTCTTTTTACCTACTTTATCCTCTGCTGCCTTCACTAATTCATCCCTCAGAGCTACCCATTCTTCTTAGTTAAAAGTTTAGAGTGGCGATATGTGCAACGAAAGACATTCTTTACCCTGCTCCCTGAAACATCATTAAACTCGCTCAAAATTAAGCAATTGTAGAATCTTTACAAATTAAAGGTTACAAAACACTAAATATGAAGATTTGATCACGTGATCGAAAACGTTCTGTTATTGGCTGAAGCTCTGGTAAAGTCACAGGCTAGGAATAAGACGAAGTTATTAGTGTGTTGTAGGAGTGTTATACAAAGTTACTAGGTTTTTATGTGCTTTTTTCCGTAAACAGCTTAGATATTATTGAGAGAAAACGTCGTTACAAGTTTTAAGTAAAAATTGAAAGGAATTTTGTGAACGCTAATAGTAGAAAACTTCCGAAAGTTGATGCGTTTATGCAACATCCATTTAGAGTGGCGATATGTGCAACGAAAGACATTCTTTTCCCTGCTCTCTGAAACATTATTAAACTTGTTTTTTTCTTTATTGTTATTTTTAAAGCTGTTTACAGGCAGGCCAGCAGCAGCATACTACGCCGCTCTTTAGCCACAGAGAAACACAAAAGAGACAAATGAAGACAATTAGAGAAAAACATGGTGGACATATAAACGGAGACAAACACTTTTTAAAGTACATGGAGCCGTTCACGGGCGTAGAGTCCAAGATAAAATTTGTTCAGACACTTGGACACATACAGAGACGAAAATTGTCACACGCGAACGTAGGTGCAGAAAACGAATAACACTGTCCCACTTAAGCACAAACGACGGCACACACAGAAACACGAGGCGTTGATCACCGGCGCGCGAATGTTCACTAAGCATGTACGAGTCTGGGGACCTGCCAAGAGAGGAGGAGGGGGGTTGGGAGAGAGAGGGGGGAGAACACAGATGCCATGGGCAGGGGAGATAGGGGGGAGGGAGGAAGGGGGAGGGGAAGCCCGGGGGAAGAGGGGTGGAGGAAGGGGGATGGGGGGAAAGGAGAGAGAAGAGAGGGAGGGTGTCCAAAGGAAAAGGCACAGGATGTAGGAAGGGAGGATCAAAGTTGGTAGGAGGAGTAGATGGAGGGGACATCATCCGGGAGGGGGAGCTGGTGGAAGCCACCTTAAGAGAGGGTAAGTAGGGTGGAGAGATGGAGACCGGGTGGGACATGGAAATAAAGGTGCGGCAGCAGGCGGGGGTGGGAGAGGAGGGGCGAGACAAGTGGGTGAGGAGGATCGAGTTTACGGGAGGTGTACAGGATCTGTATCCTTTCAAGGAAAAGGAGGAGGTGGGGGAACGGAATGAGAGCGTACAGGATCTGCATGGGGGAGGGGAGACGGATGCGATAGGCGAGGCGGAGTGCATTGCGTTCAAGGATTTGAAGGGATTTGTAAAAGGAAGGGGGGGGGCGGACATCCAGGCCGGATGGGCGTAACAAAGGATAGGGCGGATGAGGGATTTATAGGTGTGGAGTATGGTGGAGGGGTCCAGACCCCACATACGGCCGGAAAGGACCTTGAGGAGTTGGGAGCGTGCCTTGGCTTGGATTGTCCGGAGATTGGGGGGGCCAGGAGAAGCGACGGTCGAGGGTGACGCCAAGTTACTTAAGGATGGAGGTGAGGGCGATAGGGCGGCCATAGATGGTGAGATAGAAATCGAGGAGGCGGAAGGAAGGGGTGGTTTTGCCTACAATGATCGCCTGGGTTTTGGAAGGATTGACCTTGAGCAACACTGGTTGCACCAAGCGGTGAACTGCTCAAGATGGGATTGGAGAAGGTGTTGGGAGCACCGCAGAGTGGCGCCAAGGGCAAGGAAGGCAGTGTCATCGGCGAACTGGAGAAGGTGGTCAGGGGGTGACGGCGGCGGCATGTCCGCCGTATATAAAAGGTACAGAAGAGGGGTGAGGATGGAGCCTAGGGGCACACCGGCGGAGGGAAAAAAGGTGTAGGAATCCGTGTTATGGATGGTGACATTGGAAGGACAGTGGGAGAGAAAGGAGCCGATCAAACAGACGTAGTTAATGGGAAGAGCGAAGGTTTGGAGCTTGAAGAGGAGACCGGATTGCCATACATGGTCATAAGCACGTTCGAAGTCCAGGGAGAGGAAGATTGCAGAGCGACGGGAATTAAGCTGTTTGGAAAAGAGATAAGTGAGGTGAAGGAGAAGGTCGTCGGAAGAGAAGGGCGGCCGAAAGCCACACTGGGTAACGGGAAGGAGGCAGTGCTGGCGAAGATCCTGGTGGATGCGGCAGGTGAGGATAGGTTCCAGGACCATGCTGAAGACCGAGGTAAGGCTGATGGGATGGTAGGACATGATGGCGGAAGGCGGTTTACCAGGTTTAAGGAACATCAGGATAAAGGGGGGTTTTCCACAGGTCGGGGTAGTAACTGGTGGACAGGACTACATTATAGAGCCTGGCCAAGGTTGAGAGGAAACGGACATGAGCTTCACAAAGGTGGTGGTAGGTGACACGATCGTGACCAGGAGCGGTGTGGCGTTTTGTGCGGAGTGTAGCAATGAGATCCTGTGTAGTGATAGGGGCATTGAGTTCCATGTGTGCAATGTTGTCCAAGTACTGGAAACCGTGCGAGGGATGTGACAGAGGTGTCAGTTCGATCACAGACATCCAGGAAGAGGGAGTAATCGAACTGGGGATCATCGGGGATGGAAAAGACATCGAAGAGGTAAGAGGCAAAGTGATTGGCCTTACTAAGTGTGTCAGGGAAGGGGTGATCATCATGGAGAAGAGGATAGTAGGGGGAGGGTTTAGTTCCGGTAAGGCGACGGAAGGCTGACTAGAACTTGGACAAGTTTATAGGTAGGGTAGCATTTAAGCGGGTGCATGTCTGTCGCCAGTCCCGGTGTTTCTTAGCCGTGAGCAAATTTCGAATGTGTCTCTGGAGTTGCCGGTGGCGTCCTAGTGTGTCCAGGTCACGCATGTGGAGGAAGGCACAGTAGAGACGGCGGGATTCACAGAGGAGGAGGACAGCCTGTAGGGCTAAGGTAGGACGGTGAGGGTGGATGGCGACAGTAGGGACGTGGGCCTCCATGGCCTCAGACAAGGTCTGCTGGAGAAAGGAGGTGGAATGTGTTACGTCGTCAGGGTGGTGGTAGGTGAAGGGGTGGCTATCGACCTGGGTGGAGAGGGTATCCCGGTAGGCATTCCAGTTAGCACGGGAATAGTCATGGACGTACTTTGGGGAAGGGTCATTACGAGGATCGGGGCGGGGGCGACGACCGTCTGAAACGGTGAGGAGGACAGGGAGATGATCACTACCAATAGGCTCCAGGACATCCACCATGATGCGGCCAAGGAGGTTAGGGGAGGAAAGGATAAGATCGGAAGTGGAGTTGGATTTGGGACGAGTATGCTGGGGGATGGGGATGAGGTCGCCTTGAAGGGAGGAGAGGAACTGATGCCACTGCCGTAACTGGGTGGCGGAACAACTATGGATGTTGAGGTCGGTGGCGATCACATAGGAGGAGAAGGTATGGTCAATGTAGGAGAGAATGTTGAATGGAATATTTACATTAGGGCGGACATAGATGGTGGCGCAGGTGACAGTAAGGCCGGGTAAGAAGAGACTAAGGATCAGGTGTTCGGTGAGGTCGGGATGGAGAGGTTGGAGCCGAACTGGGATCTGGCAGTGGTGACCAATGGCAATTCTGCCACGCGCAATTGGTAGGGGATTATCAGAGCAGTGAAGGAGGTAGGGCGACGTGGTGGATGGTGTGGTGGGGTTGGAGAAAGGTTTCATTGAGGAGGAAGGCACGCACGTGGTGGGTGGCAAGGGTGTGCAGGAAGAGGTTCTTGTTGGCGGGAAGGGAACAGATGTTTTTGAAAAGGATACAGTGCTGTCGCGCCATAGCAGGGATTTAGATGAGGGTATCAAGACGGAAGAAGGTGAAATGGGCCTGTTTGTTGGAGTCGGTGGCATAAATTTTGAGGTGGACGATGGAACAGGCGGCGAGGGAGACCTGTTGGAGGGTGTGAGGGCGCTGGAAAGGGTGGACAATGGTGAGGAACCTGGTGATGTCCTCAGCAGTGGGATCGGGGGACAAAGGGAATTTCCAGGGGGGGGTGGGGGCGTCCAGGGACAGGGACGGTGAGTTCAGGAGTGGTTGGTGGGGGTCGGACTTTACACTTTTGGGAGTAGGTGGGATGGGGGAGATTGCAGGTATTACAGGAGGGTGGGGATTGAAGGTTAGAGCACTGCCGGAGGAAGTGCACTTGCCTACAATGCGGGCAGGTGGGGGCCTCGCGGCACTCGGCTGTTGGGTGTGCATTATAGTGCAGACACCTCTGGCAGCGCAGGGATTGAGGAGGGGAACAGGAGGGGTCGACCTTATAGCCCTGGTTGAAGAGGAGGGCACCCTCCTTCAGGAGACGGTCAATGGAGGGGGTGTCCTCGGAGAAAACCCACATAAGGCGGGTGGGACCAGGCGAGTTAAAAATGCGGCGGACCGCCCGCACCTCCAGCGTGGGATGCGCCTTGAGCTCCGCCAATACCTCTTCCTCCATGATCATCGGACTAAGCTGAGTGATCACGGCAGTGAGGGTCGGCAAGCGACGCGGGGTTGCGGTTGGCGGGTAGGAGATGGAGAAGGAGCAGGGGTGAGGGAGGCATTGGGGCCAAAATGATTGATGGGGAGGTGGGAGAG
This sequence comes from Schistocerca cancellata, assembly GCF_023864275.1. Lineage (NCBI taxonomy): Eukaryota > Metazoa > Arthropoda > Insecta > Orthoptera > Acrididae > Schistocerca > Schistocerca cancellata. Next base: position 751,126,019 of record NC_064627.1, read on the forward strand.
GATGTCAGTATGGAGGGTGGGGCTGGGGGAGGAGATGAGAACTGAATCCCGTCTGGGAGTGAGGAGTGAGTGGGGCCGCCAGGGAAGTGTTGGCGGAGGAGGAAGGGGAGAGATTCCGGGTCTCGAGAAGGGAAGGATCAGGATGGGAGAGGAGGTATTTGTATAAAGAGAGGGGGAGGAGGAGGAGGAGGATTCGGAGGGAGCAGGGCCAGGCGGGGAGACATCCATGGCATCCTGGCTGGGAGAACGAGGATGGGGCCGGGCCTTTTTCGGAGCAGAAGAGGTGGTGGTGCCACTAGGGCGCTTAACGGCGGCAGAAGGGTGGGTGGTGACATGAGGGACGGGAGCTATAGGGAGGTGGTGGGAAGCAGCAGGTCCCGGCGTGGACGCAGCAGTCGGCGCTGGAGATGGTGACAGTGAATGCGACGGCGACGGCGACGGTGGTGGCGGTGATGGCGAAGGCGATGGGGAGAGTTGGGTATGGGCAGTGGCCCAACGGGCCACCACCCTAGCTGGAGCTGCAGTGACAAGCTGGGGGAGTGGGGGGAAAGGATCTGATTGAGAGGAGTGGGAGGAAGAAGCTGGAGAGGGGGTGACAAAGAGCGAGGGCGAAGGGAGAGTGAGAAGAGGAGGGATGGAAAGAGGGGGGTGTGACTGGGCACACCATGTAATGGTGGTGGTGGCGGCGGAGGGCGACGTGTACACAATGGAAGGGGTGGTAGTAGTGGCAGTGGTGGTGGGTGCTGACATGACGACAGGGATAAACAAAAAAGCACAGAACGAAAAGGAGAGGAACAAACTGGGGGCTTATGAAGACGGACGAAGACGGATGAAGATGGATGAATACCAGAGTCCCATGCTGCTGGCGCTGGCGCTGGCGATGGCTGGCAGAAACGTCGCTGCTGCTGCTGCTGCCGTGGATGGGGCCGGGCCTGCTGCTGCTGCTGCTGCTGCTGGAGGGAGGGCTGGCTGCCTGGCTTGCTGGCTGGCTGGACCGCTGCTGCTGGCTGGACCGCTGCTGCTGGCTGGACCGCTGCTGCTGGCCGTGACCACTGCCACTACTGCTGCTGTTGCTGCTGCTCGGCTGGACCGCTGCTGCTCGGGTGGCTGGCTGGCTGGCACCTGAAACTCTATCGCTTCGATTAGAACCGGAAAGGCACAATCGACGGGCGGTACCACCGGAGATGCATCATTAAACTCGCTCAAAATTAAGCAATTGTAGAATCTTTACAAATGGATACGTATCTTATAACTAGGTTGTCGGCTATCAGCCATGAACTACTACCCAAAGCACAATAAAATTATCCTTACCGCTACTTAGCGCTGATTTCCTGTATACAGGGTAGTCCATTGATAGTAAGTGGGCCAAATATCTCACGAAATAAGTGTGAAACGAAAAAACTACAAAGAACGAAACTCGTCTAGCTTGAAGGGGGCAACCAGATGGCGCTATGGTTGGCCCGCTAGATGGCGCTGCCATAGGTCAAACGGATATCAACTGCGTTTTTTTAAATAGGAACCCCCATTTTATTACATATTCGTGTAGTAAGTAAATAAATATGAATGTTGTAGTTGGACCTCTTTTTTCACTATGTGGTATCACGTAACATTCCGCCAGTCTGGACGGTATTTGCTTCGTGATACATTACCCGTGTTAAAACAGACCGTTTACCAATAGCGGAAACGGTCGGTATCATGTTGATGTATGGCTATTGTGTTCAAAATGCCCAACGGGCGTGTGCTAGTATCCTGCTCGGTATCCTGGACGACATCATCCAATTGTCCGGGCCGTTCGACAGATAGTTACTTTATTTAAGGAAACAGTAACTTTTCAGCCACATTGCAAACGTCAATCATAACCTGCAACAAATGATGAGGCCCAAGTAGGTGTTTTAGCTGCTGTCGCGGCTAATCCGCACGTCAGTAGTAGACAAACTGCGCGACAATCGGGAATGTCAAAAACGTCGGTGTTCAGAATGCTACATCAACATCAATTGCACCCGTACCATATTTCTATGCACCAGGAATTGCATGGCGACGACTTTGAGCGTCGTGCACAGTTCTGCCACTGGGCACAAGAGAAATTACGGGAAGATGACAGATTTTTTTGCACGGGTTTTATTTACCGACGAAGCGTCATTCACCAACAGCGGTAACGTAAACCGGCATAATATGCATCATTGGGCAACGGAAAATCCACGATGGCTGCGACAAGTGGAACATCAGCGACCTTGGCGGGTTAATGTATGGTGCGGCATTATGGGAGGAAGGATAATTGGCCCCCATTTTATCGATGGCAATGTAAATGGTGCAATGTATGGTGATTTCCTATGTAATGTTCTACCGATGTTACTACAAAATGTTTCACTGCATGACAGAATGGCGATGTACTTCCAATATGATGGATGTCCGGCACACAGCTCGCGTGCGGTTGAAGCGTATTGAATAGCATATTTCATGACAGGAGGATTGGTCATCGAAGCACCATACCATGGCTGCACGTTCACCGTATCTGACGTCCCCGGATTTCTTTCTTTGAGGAAAGTTGAAGGATATTTGCTATCGTGAACCACCGACAACGCCAGACAACATGTGTCAGCGCAATGTCAATGCATGTGCGAACATTACAGAGGCGATCTACTCGTTGTTGAGAGAAATGTCGTTACACGTATTGCCAAATGCATTCAGGCTGACGGACATCATCTTGGGCATTTATTGCATTAATGTGGAATTTACAGGTAATCACGCTGTAACAGCATGCATTCTCAGAAATGATAAGTTCACAAAGGTACATGTATCACATTGGAACAACCGAAATAAAATATTCAAACGTACCTACATTCTGTATTTTAATTTAAAAATCCTACCTGTTACCAACTGTTCGTCTAAAATTGTGAGCTATATGTTTGTGACTATTACAGTGCCATCTACCACAAAGTGGAAAAAGTGGTCCAACTAAAACGTTCATATTTCTTTACGTATTACACGAATATGTAATAAAAAACGGCGGTTCTTATCAAAAAATAACGCAGTTGATATCCGTTTGACCTATGGCAGCGCCATCTAGTGGGCCAACCATAGCGCCATCTGGTTCCCCCCCTCAAGCCACACAAGTTGCGTTCTTTGTAGTTTTTTCGTTTGACGCTTATTTCGTGAGATATTTCGCCTGGTCACGATCAATGGACCACTCTGTATATTACACGCAGCAGAGAATGTCTTCTCAGTAGGCATTCTGTGGCGAAGCGGACAGTGCATCTAATTGCGGTTATATGGAACCTAGCTTCGAATCGTGGAACATTCATATATTAAGAATTTTACATGAAATACGCATCTCCGGTGGTAATCCTGAAGGATACCGTTCTTCGATTGTCCCTTTCCGGCTCTAATCGAAGCGATAGGTCTATTGCAGGTGCCAGCCACCCTGCAGCAGTCCAACCAGCAGCCAGCAGTGGTCCCAGCAAGCAGCCAGCAGCAGTCCCAGCCAGCAGCGGTCCCAGCCAGCCACCACCTCCGCCAGCAGCAGCAGCAGCAGCGGCGTCCCCACTGGCCAGCCAGCCAGGTCGCCCCCCGCCCCCCCTGCCAGCAGCAGTAGAGTGGGGCTTCGGCCCCAGTCTCCTTCATCGTTCTCCGTCCCTTTTAATCTGTGTTTCTCGTCACCTTGCCTGTCCCTCATTTGCTTCTTTGTCCTGTCCTGTGTATTTCCCCTTATCACCATGTCAACCCCCACCACCACCACTACAACCACCACCACCGCCATCGTATACACGTCTCCCTCTACCGCCGGCACCACTATCACGTGGTGTGCCCAATCCCTTCCCCCTCAGTCCATCCCCCCACTCCTCACTCTCCCGTCTCCCTCACTTTTTGTTGCCCCATCCCCAGCTCCTCCCTGCCTCGTCTCCTCTGATCCCTTACCTCCACTCCCTCCCTCTGTTCCTTCCGTTTCTGCGGCCCACGCTCAACTTTCCCCTTCGCCCTCTTCATCATCTTCATTATCACCATCGCCATCTCTGGCGCCGACTCCAGCCCTGGGACCTGCCCCTCTATGCCACCTTTCAGTTGCTCCCGTCCCTCACACCTCCTCTGCCGCGGTCAAACGCCCCAGTGCCACCCCTGCCTCCTCTGCATCTAAAAAGACTCCGCCTCGTTCCCCTTCCCCTGTCCAGGATGCCATGGATGTCTCGCCACCTGTCCCAGCACCCTCCTCCTCCTCTCCCTCCTCCTACCGCTACATCCTCTCCCGTCCTGATCCCTCCCTTCCTGAAGCCCGGAACCTCACCCTCTTCCTTCGCCGCACCGGGAAGGTGCCCCCATCTCCCTCCTCACTCCTCGCCGTGATTCAGTCCTCATCTCTTCCACCACCAGCCCTACCCTTCACACAGATCTCCTTTCCCGCATCCCTGTCACCCACTTTGGCTGTAATGCCTCCCTCACCCCTGCCCCTTCCCCGGCTCTCCCGCCAACCCCAACACCCACGTCACCTGCCGACCCTCACTGCCGTGATCACTCGGCTTAGTCCGACAATCACGGAGGAGGAGGTGTTGGTGGAGCCCAAGGCGCAGCCCCATCTGGAGGTGCGTGCGGTTTGCCACATCCACAATTCTGCTTGCCTTATGCGGGTCTTTTCCAAACACACCCCCTCACAGACCATCTCCTTAAGGAGGGTGCCCTTCTCTTTCACTAATGCTACCAAGTTGACCCCGTTCCCCTCCTCCATCCTTCTGCTGCCAGAGGTGCTTGCGGTATAATGCACACCCGACATCTGAGTGCTGCAAGGCCCCTTCCTGCCCGCACTGTAGGCAAGCCCACTTCTTACGGCAGTGCCCCAATCTCCAGTCCTCCCTCCTGTAATACCTGTAACCTTCCTCATCCTACTTACTCCCAGAAACGTAAGGCCCGACTCCCTCCTACCACTCCTGAACTCACCATTCCTGTTCGCACTCTGGACGCCCCCACCCCTCCCGGCAATTCCCTTCGCCCACCCCCTACCGCTGAGGACATCATCAGATTCCTCACCATCATCCTTCAGAATGTTCACCCTTTCCAGCGCCCCCACACCCTCCAACAGATATCCCTCGCCGCTGGTTCCATTTTCCACCTAAAAAAATGTATGCCACCTACTCCAACAACCAGGAACATTTCACCTTCTCCCGTCTTGATACCCTCATCTAAATCCCTTTTATGGTGTGACAGCACCGTATCCTTTTCAACAACATCCGCTCCCTTCCTGCCATCAAGAACCTCTTCCTGCACACCCTTGCCACCCACCGCGTGGATGCCTTCCTCCTCAATGAAACCACACTGTTCACACTTCACCATACCTCCTTCACCACTCCGAAAATCCCCTCCCGATTGCATGTGGTAGAATTGCCATTGGTCACCACCACCAGTTCCCACTTCGGCTTCAACCTCTCCTTCCCGACCCCACCGAACACCTGATCCTTAGTCTCTTCTTCCCCGGCCTTACCGTCACCTATGCCACCATCTATGTCCGCCCTAACGCCCCTAGTGCGCTCGACTGCCTCTCCCACATTGACTGTACCTTCTCCTCCTACGTGATCGCCGCCGACCTCAACATCCATAGTCGTTCCGCCGCCCAGTTACTGCAGTGGCATTGATTCCTCTCCTCCCTTCAAGGCGACCTCATCCCCATCCCCCAGCACACCCGTCCCGAATCCAACTCCACTCCCGATGTTATCCTTTCTTCCCCTAACCTCCTTGGCCGCATATTGGTGGATGTCCTGGAGCCTATTGGTACCGACCATCTCCCTGTCCTCCTCACCATTTCAGATGGTTGTCGCCCCCGCAATGACCCTCGTAATGACCCTCCCCCAAATTAGGTCCATGACTATTCCCATGCCAACTGGAATGCCTACCGGGATACCATCTCCACCCAGGTTGATAGCCACCCCTTCACCTACCTCCACCCTGATGATGTTACCCATGCCGCCTCCTTTCTCCAGCAGACCTTGTCTGAGGCCGTGGAGACCCATGTCCCTATGGTCGCCATCCACCCCCGCCATCGTACCTTACCCATACAGGCCATCCTCCTCCTTCATGTATCCCACCGTCTCTACCATGCCTTCCACCACACGCATTACCCGTACACACTACGACGCCACCGGCAAGTCCAGCGACACATTCGAAATTTGCTCGCAGCTAAGAAATGCCGGGACTGGCGACAGATATACACCCGTTTAAATGCTACCCTACCTATAAACTCGTCCAAGATCTGGTCGACCTTCCGTCGCTTTACCGGAACAAAACCCTCTTCCTACTATCCTCTTCTCCATGATGATCACCCCTTCCCTGACACTCTTAGTAAGGCCAATCAGTTTGCCTCCTACCTCTCTGATGTCTTTTCCATCCACAATGAACCCCAGTTCGATTACTCCCACTTCCCGGATGTCCGCGATCGAACTGACACCTCTGTTGCTCCCCTCGCACCTGGTCTCCAGTACTTGGACAACATTGCACACACGGAACTCAATGCCCCTATCACTACACAGGATCTCATTGCTACACTCCGCGCAAAATGCAACACCACTCCTGGTCATGATCGTGTCACCTATCGCCACCTTTGTGAAGCTCCTGTCTCTTCTCCTACCGGCCCATCAGCCTTACCTCGGACTTCAGCAAAGTCCTGGAATCTCACCTGACACATCCACAAGCATCTCCGCCAGCACAGCCTCCTTCCCGTTACCCAGTGTGGCTATCGGCCGTCCTTCTCTTCCGATGACCTTCTCCTTCACCTCACTCATCTCCTTTCTGAACAGCTTAATACCCATCGCTCCGCAATTTTCCTCTCACTGGACCTTGAACGTGCTTATGACCATGTATGGCATTCCGGTCTCCTCTTCAAGCTCCAAACCTCCGCCCTTCCCATTAACTACGTCCGTCTGATCGGCTCCTTTTTCTCCCACCGTCCTTCCTACGTCACCATCCATAACACGGATTCCTACACCTTTTTTCCCTCCGCCTGTGTGCTCCAAGGCTCCGTCCTCTCCCCCCTTCTGTACCTGTATACGGCGGACATGCCGCCACCGTCATCCCCCATCCACTTTCTCCAGTTCGCCGATGACACCGCCTTCCTTGCCCTTGCCCCCACCCTGCAGTGCTCCCAACACCTTCCCCAATCCCATCTTGACCGGTTCACCGCTTGGTGCCACCAGTGGTTGCTCAACATCAATCCCACCAAAACCCAGGCGATCATTGTAGGCAAAACCACCCCTTCCTTCCGCCTCCTCGATTTCTATCTAACCATCTATGGCCGTCCTATAGCCCTCACCCCCACCCTTAGGCTCCTAGGCGTCACCCTCGACCGTCGGCTCTCCAGAACCCCCCATCTCCGCACAATCCAAGCCAAGGCACATTCCCGACTCCTCAAGCTCCTTTCCGGCCGTACGTTGGGTCTGGACCCCTCCACCATCCTCCACACCTATGAATCCCTCATCGGGCCTATCCTTTGTTATGCCCATCCAGCCTGGATCTCCGCTCCCCCCTACCTTTTATAAATCCCTTCAGATCCTTGAACGCCATGCTCTCCGCCTCGCCTATCGCATCCGTCTCCCCTCCCCCACGTGGATCCTGTATGACCTCATTCCGTTCCCCCACCTCCTCCTTTTCCTTGAAAGGATACAGATCCTGTACACCTCCCGTAAACTCGATCCTCCTCACCCGCTTGTCTCACCCATCCTCCCCCACCCTCGCCTGCTGCAGCGCCTGTATTGCCACATCCCACTCGGTCTCCACCCATCTTACCCTCTCCCAAGGTGGTTTCCGCCGGCTCCCCCTCCCTGATGATGTCCTCCTCCCCTCCATCTACCCCTCCTATCAACTTTGATCCTCCCCTCCCACATCCTGTGTCTTTTCCTTTGGGCACCCTCCCTTCCTTTTCTCTCCTTTCCCCCCCTTCCTCCAACCCTCTTCCCCCGGGCTTCCCCTCCCCCTTCCTCCCTCCCCCTATCTACCCTGTCCGTGGCATCTCTGTTCTCCCCGCTCCCTCTCCCACCCCCCCTCCTTCCCTCTTGGCATGTCCCCGGACTTGTACATGCTTAGTGAACATTCGCGTGCCTGAGATCAACCCCTCGTGTTTCTGTGTGTGCTGTCGTTTGTGCTAATTTTCGTCTATGTGTGTGTCCAAGTGTCTGAACAAATTTTACCTTGGACTCTACGCCCGTGAACGGCTCCATGTATTTTAGAAAGTGTTTGTCTCCGTTTATATGTCCACCATAATTTTTCTCTAATTGTCTACATTTGTATCTTTTGTGTTTCTCTGTGGCCAAAGAGCGGCGTAGTATGCTGCTGCTGGCCTGCCTGTGAACAGCTTTAAAAATAACAATAAAGGGAAAAAAAGCATGAAATAGGAAAATAGTGTTGTCGCAGTTGTTTCGATGGTTCAATGTATTATATATAGCTTCACATTAATCTTAGTCTAGCTGTGGACACCTGAGGTTAAATGCATGTCCTTGCCAGACAAGCAATTCACTTTTTTAGAAAGCATTTCTAGTAGCAAGGAAATCATCATACGCCCACAGTACAACGAGATGTATGACGGCGAGGCTTTGTAAGCAGAAAGATATAAATCATGTACAACATGCAGGTAACAAAAACGTAAAAGATATGATGTTTGTGAACGTATACTAACGTCAGTATCTGAAACAGAATTACTTCACAAAACTTCAAAAGTTTAAACAATAAGGATGGTACTGGACGGTATGAAGATAAAAAACTTGTTTCTAATAAAGCAAAAAGCATGTGGACACATTAACGATAAAATATCTTTCCGAAGGTGACGTGTGTGAACAACGATTGCAAATATAAGCGTATGTAAACGGCACGGTAAACACAGTAATACTCTGCCTCTGATCGGTGGGGTGAAGTTTTTTAATTGTGATTTGGTTTTCATATCAAAGGACTGTCGAGTCCAAAATTCGAACCACCGATCAATGGGTATCACCATGAATAATTCGACATTCTACCGTTCTGACAACTGAACTACCGAATAATGTACGTGAAATTCTGCAAAACGACAATTTTCACTAAGAGTTCAATTTCGTTGTATGGCACTATCCTTCCTTGTAACAGTGAGATAGCATATCTCGGAGCTACAGGGTGACAATTATTGAACTATATTAAATAAAATCGTTATAACATCTGAACGGTTAGCGTTTCAATAAGCTACCACAAGAATTCAAAAATCTTAGTAGTAATCCACACGCTTTCACATCGAAACTGAAGAGTTTACTCATGGGTCACTACTTGTATCCTGTTGAGGAGCTCTTTGAAAAATTAAGCTGGTTCTTATGATATATTGTTGATTGCGTGTTCTTAAACTTATGGCTTGACTATTTTGGGTTCACAAACATTTTATTTCATTTGTTATTACTTTTATGTCTTAATTGCATGCACTGACACGTTCCACGACGTTGGAGATTTGTTCTTCAATTTGGTCCTACGGAACTTGACGTGTAAATTAAAAAAATTAAAACTCCACAGTTGGCAGCGAGGCATGATGGCCAAAGAAGCTCGTAAACCTGCCTAATATTGTTTAGGGCCCCCGCGAGAACGCAGAAGTGCCACAACATGATGTGGCATCGACTCGATGTTTTTTCTCTTACACACACCTATCATTTTCTTCAATCCCAGTGACTTATAACAGGGTCTGTCGCGTGCGCATTTATATGTGAGTGTGTGTGTGTGTGTGTGTGTGTGTGTGACATCATTCAGCAACAGTTACGTTGTTTACCACAATACTGAGTAATCTCTCTGCTGGTGTAGGAGATTTTTTGAAGCATTCACAGATTCCGCTTCGAAAGATTCGTCCGTCATTCAGTTTGAAGACTTTCGGTGACTCTCCACCTCAGGAGGTGACACCATCTTCATCTGAGTAAGTTCGCTACAGATAAAAAATGATCGTATCGTCTTCCCATTTCACTAGAAGTGCAGCGCCATGTTGCTGTAATGAACAGAGTCAGTCTGGTATAGTAAATCTGAGCGTGCTCGTCTGCGTAACATAGCTCGTTCCAATCGACGTTGATAAACCGCTCTTTAACACTTTCCACTGCGTTTTATTTCTCCATAAACACACACACCACTCATTACCCGTATAACTGACTGTAGTTTGAGGAGGACTCCTTAACCATCAAAATCGTCTGCTCTGAATTCTCAGATATACACCTGTAATTTACAGGAGTTCTGCTTCTCTGGCTGGGAGTTAATTTCCGTGGAAGGGTGATACAGCATTGGAATGAGAATATGGTGCACGTTTAGTTCGGTGTCCATATCGTAACGTAGGTGTTAGACGTGCACATGTTTGCACTGTCTGGTGCTGATGTCTTCAGGTTGCTAAATGTCTATTCTTCTACCCATAAGCTTAGAAGTGATGACCAAAGGCAGTGTGGTACAGTGACGTATGCATTGCAACGTACTAGCAGGTTTGGTAGGAAATATTATGTGGTAAATTATTCCATTCCTCCTGTTCTGGCGTACCCAAAAGCGCTGGAACGCAGATGAAGAACGCAAGATAAAAGAAGGCGGTGAGACGACGTCGGCCAATGGTGCGCTGGTAAGGACCGCACCACGAAAGGAGCGGCCTCTAGCCGAAGAGAACATAGGCGCAGGTCCTGCCAGCCTCGGCAGACAATACCAGGCCGGGAGGGACAGTGCAGTATTCGCAGAGTATTAACACGGCTTAGCAGAGAGTGCTACGGTAGCAATTAGTAGTGATCCATATCAATTGCTTACACGGACATTGTCTATAGCGAAGAACATTACTTGTTTGCATGACGCCCATCGCTTGCGACACCGTTGTAAATTCAAAGTTAAGTATTGTCAGTCTTCTTATTTGTAATAAAAACTTTTAATGTGATTTGCTTGAATTGTTGTATAGCATTCCGAGAACGCAGCATCAGTTAGGCACCGTACACAAGACGATTGGACAGAACCCTACACCTTCATCAACGTGACTGACAACAAATGGTGCACTGCATACTACTTGTGCTTGACGAGATTTAAAGAGATTAGTATCCTATCATACCAAGAGTTCCTCTACGTGTGGTTAGGCGCTGTAAGCCCTAGAACGACTTAGGTGTCGGCAGAACACTGTTTACAGAATCTCCCACCACGCAGCGTTCCTGTTGTATTGCATCCTGTTAAACGCGGTAGCAATTTGACGTGGGGCTCTTGCACAATGCATGCTCCACAGTCCTTCTTCCACTTTCCACATGATGCGAAGTCTTCCAAACCTGACAGTAAGTGACACCACCGCAACTGCTCACACACTGTCTTTTTCTACTGCTGCGTGTTGTGGCAGACATACCAATTTATCGGTAGTCTTATCCCGTGCACACGATCGGCAGATGTATGAAAACATGCTCTCATTTGCACCGAGTGGTTAACACACGGCCCTGTCGCAACAATGCACCTCGCTCTGTTCCTCCACAAGACCCGTAATGTGTTAGATATACTCAGTCTCTGGTCAGTGTGTAAATTAAACTGGGACGATCACACAGACAATGTTGCAGATAAGTGGGGTCAAAGACTGAAGAAGATGCATAAGATTCAAGGGAGATCATCTAGACTTTTGTTCAGGGTAATTAGCTGATGGATTCAGAGAAGCGACAGCTCCTTTCGAAATAGAGGGCAGAGTGCTGGTACCGGCATCAATCGTTTGTTGGAATGGTTATCATCAAAGCTCTTTCAGTCTCCAACTTTATCCTAAGAATGCGAGAATACTTTGTGACTCCGATCCACATGAGTAGAGATGCCCAATCGTAATAAAATCTTACCGAATATGAAGTGTTTCGGCTAAGGCACGTAGTTCTCGCACCTCCTCTCTGCTGCTGCCTATTTCCCACGCTACAAAGCCCTATATGCAGTCCACGGCTTGTGGGTCGAATGCTTAGCGTTACTTGCAGGGCCATGGGTTCGATTCACGGTCAGGTCGGGCAATTTTTCCTCCTGGAGACTGGCTGTTAGTGTTGTACTCATCATTTCATCATCATTCGGATAAGTGGCGAGACTGAACAGTGAAAAGATGGGGAATTTGCACAGGCGCTGGTAGCCACGCAGTTGAGCGCCTCACAAACCAAATATCATCATCAGTTTTTGTGTCATGTGATGTAGGCCAGTTTCGCGATAGGTTCGTACATACATACGACCATCCCAAAATAATAGAGGGAATGGTTTGACAGCAATACAGAACTTGAGAACCACGCTGCAATGTCATTGGCTGATAGCATCACGACATCGACGCGATGAGACGTTTTATTGACGTGACAAGTTGTCGAGAGAAGTGGTTTGGAACTAGGGTAATTGGGTAAAATGAGATGATATTACGGAAAACCTGGTAAAATTACGAAAATTGATGTCAATTCGTAAAATTGCGGAAAATTTGACAAACATTATTGTTATAGAGCAACGAACTCGGCGTTTTGCTCATTTGTCATCGACAACAATATTGTAGACCGAGCTCAGAGTCTCACTCACTTGGATGTTACGAAATAATGAGGAGGCAGGGGTTGCGAATCGTAGCTTGCTGTCGGGCGTAAAATTACTGTTTTTTTCCACGCGACGTGTGAATAGGTAGCTGTTCTGTATTGCTATCTGTGCCTATGAAATGTATGTAATGCCCACACTCATGACAATTTATTTACAAGACGTCCACAGACACTAATTTTGTATGCTTGGAAGCTATGAGAGCATACGGGCTATGGGAAGCTGCCAGAAGTGGCCAGCGTAGTTGGAGGGTGGTCATAGCCGATGAATTAATTAGCGACCACCCACAGCAACCTAAACTGCCGCTGGTCGCAGCGCCCGCCCTCTCATGAATGCTTCAAATGGTTCAAATGGCTCTAAGCGTTATGGGATTTTACATCTGAGGTCATCAGTCCCCTGGACTTAGAACTACTTAAATCTAAATAACCTAAGGACATCACAAACATTCATGCCCGAGGCAGGATTCGAATCTGCCACCATAGGAGCAGAGCGGTTCGGGACTGAAGCGCCTAGAATCTCTCAGCCACAGCGGCCGGCCTGGTGAGTGCATCCCCTAGAACTGTCTGTTCCCAAAGCGAGACGTAGCCGAGAGCTGTAGCATGCTATTTGCCGTTCTTCTCCTAGAGAGTTGTTTTTTCCTCATCCGTAACGAATAGTCAGGTATTTCGGTACTGTTGAGGGGGTCGGCATTTCCTAGAAATACGTTCCGATTTCTGTAGACTTGAAACAGTATACCGTTATCATCCCAATACCGACCAAAGCAGAGCATCGCCAGCAGATGGGTCAAAACTAAGGCCAGGATGCTCCCATAGCATAATACAGTCGTTGCTATTGCACTGTTTGTAATACTTGCCCGCTTGTAAGACCTCCCTCCTCCTAGGACACACTGGTACCACTCACAAGAAAAAGACGTCTATCCATACCAGAATGTTTGCTCAATATTGGTTATGGTATGGTTGTTTGCTTCTGCCAGCACTACGTTATTGTTGAAATCTTCTACTCACCAGAGTGAGTGGACTTGCTAGTTGAATGTATGGGATTGCATTGATTTTAGTACTATACCCACTATATGATATGTTACAGAATTTCTTTTAAAAGCCAAAGACTATGCCCTTTACGCGATGTGAGGTGAGGTCTGTCGGAATATTTGTTGTAGCAAACATATGCATCACGGCTGGGGAGTAAGTTTACTCTCATTTAACTGGAGATTTCATTCATGTTAGTGTTGTATCCACTTTTTTAACCATCAGTGTATTCGTTTTAAAAGCGTAAGACCACATTCTTTAAACGATGTGAGCTGAACTCTGTCAGTACGATATTCTTTGTAGCAAGAATAAAAATCGCACCTGGAGAATGCACGATGGCAACGCTTCATGCAGCAAATTAGTAATGTGTTTATTCAAGTACTTCTTTTTTAAATAGATCGGCTGCCGTTACAACAGCTGAGCTGCCAAGAACGGCAACATTTTAGAAAGACACACAGCGTGTTAGTGCAAGTGATTCTTGTAAAATTCCTCCACTGTTTATTCCTCCACCGTCTGTACAGCAGAAGTCTCATTCTTCCACAGTATACGAGCGCGAGCGCGCGCACACACACACACACACACATACACACACACACACACGCGCGCGCGCGCGCGCGCGCGCACACACACGCATGCACAAAAAGCTGTTATGCGGTGCAGCAGAGCGTCTGTAACCTCTACCAGACAGTCTTCAGACAGTTTACCTCAAGAAGTAGAATTAATGCGAGCGATGATGGGTTATAACCACGTGCAGCAGCAGCAGGCACTGCTCTCCATCTATGGGAGGAAGTGGGGGGAGGGAGAGGGGAGGCCGGGGGAGTCAGAGCAGTCAGATTGGCGCACAGTGAGACGACTAGTATAATAATACTGTGTAACTCATTTACGCAGAACGTATTTCTTCAATGTAAGAATGCAGACTTAGTGATGGCGACAGTATGGCCAGTTTTGGTATGGTGGTACTATCTACACTCCTGGAAATGGAAAAAAGAACACATTGACACCGGTGTGTCAGACCCACCATACTTGCTCCGGACACTGCGAGAGGGCTGTACAAGCAATGATCACACGCACGGCACAGCGGACACACCAGGAACCGCGGTGTTGGCCGTCGAATGGCGCTAGCTGCGCAGCATTTGTGCACCGCCGCCGTCAGTGTCAGCCAGTTTGCCGTGGCATACGGAGCTCCATCGCAGTCTTTAACACTGGTAGCATGCCGCGACAGCGTGGACGTGAACCGTATGTGCAGTTGACGGACTTTGAGCGAGGGCATATAGTGGGCATGCGGGAGGCCGGGTGGACGTACCGCCGAATTGCTCAACATGTGGGGCGTGAGTTCTCCACAGTACATCGATGTTGTCGCCAGTGGTCGGCGGAAGGTGCATGTGCCCGTCGACCTGGGACCGGACCGCAGCGACGCACGGATGCACGCCAAGACCGTAGGATCCTACGCAGTGCCGTAGGGGACCGCACCGCCACTTCCCAGCAATTTAGGGACACTGTTGCTCCTGGGGTATCGGCGAGGACCATTCGCAACCGTCTCCATGAAGCTGGGCTACGGTCCCGCACACCGTTAGGCCGTCTTCCGCTCACGCCCCAACATCGTGCAGCCCACCTCCAGTGGTGTCGCGACAGGCGTGAATGGAGGGACGAATGGAGACGTGTCGTCTTCAGCGATGAGAGTCGCTTCTGCCTTGGTGCCAATGATGGTCGTATGCGTGTTTGACGCCGTGCAGGTGAGCGCCACAATCAGGACTGCATACGACCGAGGCACACAGGGCCAACACCTGGCATCATGGTGTGGGGAGCGATCTCCTACACTGGCCGTACACCACTGGTGATCATCGAGGGGACACTGAATAGTGCACGGTACATCCAAACCGTCATCGAACCCATCGTTCTACCATTCCTAGACCGGCAAGGGAACTTGCTGTTCCAACAGGACAATGCACGTCCGCATGTATCCCGTGCCACCCAACGTGCTCTAGAAGGTGTAAGTCAACTACCCTGGCCAGCAAGATCTCCGGATCTGTCCCCCATTGAGCATGTTTGGGACTGGATGAAGCGTCGTCTCACGCGGTCTGCACGTCCAGCACGAACGCTGGTCCAACTGAGGCGCCAGGTGGAAATGGCATGGCAAGCCGTTCCACAGGACTACATCCAGCATCTCTACGATCGTCTCCATGGGAGAATAGCAGCCTGCATTGCTGCGAAAGGTGGATATACACTGTACTAGTGCCGACATTGTGCATGCTCTGTTGCCTGTGTCTATGTGCCTGTGGTTCAGTCAGTGTGATCATGTGATGTAACTGACCCCAGGAATGTGTCAATAAAGTTTCCCCTTCCTGGGACAATGAATTCACGGTGTTCTTATTTCAATTTCCAGGAGTGTATGAATGTGTCTGCCAAAGTCTGTTTGGAACTAGTATCCCAGTTCTCTGTAAGTGAAGTGGTAGAGCTATGTAGGCTCACACTGATATCTTCTATATTTTCTGTATAACGACCAGTAGTACGATCAGACGGATGGAGTTGAAATGGCAGCCCGTTACCTACAGCTGTTGCAAACCACTTCATGGAGAATTTTGAGGGCACTGCCTTAGACAAGGCGCCATTAAAGCCTAGTCGTTTCTTTCGATACGTTGACTACAAGTTCGTGATTTCGCCCCACGGATGTCAGAAACTTGACGAGTTCTTGAAACACCTCAACCGCATTAACAGTAACGTCAGCTTACTGTGAAGGTAGAAAAGGACGATGCATTGCCCTTCCTCTATCTTCTCATCCGCCGTAAACGAAACTGATGCTCTGGCCACAGTGTCTATAGTAAACCCACCCACAGTAATGTGTACTTGCATGCCATGAGTCATCATCACCCGGCACACAAGCGCACTGTTTTACAAACGTTGGTACGTCGTGCAGTAATGAGAACAGACGCTGATAACCTGCCCAATGAACTGAGCCACCTGTGAAAGGTCTTCAGGAACAGGCTATAACGTCCATCGAATAAATGATGTGACTTCATATTTCATGCAAGACTCACGACAAAAACGCCGATGAGGAACAGGAAAAGAGACTTGCTTTCTTGCCATCCTGTGGCCTCGTGTCAGGCAAAGAAAGCTACCTTCTCAAATGACAGAAGATAAAATCGATCTTCTTGTTTCCGATTAATATCCATCAATTACTGAGATCAGTTAAAGATGCAGCCGGTCTCAGACCACCAGGGGTCTACAAGGTACCTTGTGAGTGTGCCCAGTATTATGTCAGACGAACAGGACACTCTGTGGAACAATACAGGAAGAAGCATGAGAGGTTTTATCGCCTACGCTACCCGAAGAAATCTGCTTCATCTGAGCATGCTTTAGAAAATGGAGACGGATAAAATAAGTCAAAACATCCATCGTGGTTTCCAAACTGGCTTTTGGAATTGTATAATTAAAGAAGCCATTGAAATCAAGGGCCGGCCGGAGTGGCCGAGCGGTTCTAGGCGCTTCAGTCTGGAACCGCGCGACCGCTACGGTCGCAGGTTCGAATCCTGCCTCGGGTATGGATGTGTGTAATGTCCTTAGGTTAGTTAGGTTTAAGTAGTTCTAAGTTCTAGGGGACTGATGACCTCCGCTGTTAAGTCCCATAGTGCTCAGAGCCATTTCAACCATTGAGATCAAAATCACCAATAACACCCCAAATAGAGATGGTGGACTGTTGCTCAGCACGGCTTGGGATCCATCGTTTCTCGTGGTTGAAGCAGGCCCATTGAGCGCTGAGTGAACGTATGCCCGTATGTGGCGATGCCGCAGCACCAGTGACGTCACAGCCGACAGGTAGTGTATCCAAGGGAAGTATCAGCAGCCCATTGGCTTAATACCTAATGTTGTTCATCGCTTTGTTACCCCTTACCTGCAACCTGAACTTCCACCGTCGGAAGGTGGTAAAGGACTTCACCGCTACACCTTAGAAGTGCACTCCGGTGATGTCTTTGGAATGGCATCACTGTCAAATGGAACGGTTTTACGATCTACCAACACAGTAAGACCGTGAGGAGTCGGTGAAGCTGTGCTTCAACCTCCCACAAAAAAATAAAGGACGAAATAAAAATTAAAAAGTCCACTAGCGGATATACCACTTGACACCGGTCAAGGAGTACTTAGCCGAAATCTCATGTGATTTTACTTGCTTGACACAGTTGGAAAATTGAGAACTTTTTATTCAATATTATTTCAGTGTTTTTCGTACTTCAGGATAATTTTAGTTAGCGGAGGACCACTTTCAGGAAGTGCTGGCACATCCAGGACGTTTGAAGGCACGCTGCTGTTGATCCATCAGTGACAAATAGTAAGGTATTTCGCCACTTTTTCAGGGGTACTATTTCCAGTAATACGTTTAACGACTCGCAGGAAGCGTCCTGTTCTTGAGTTTTTTCTCCATCTCTGATTTCTGCCGTTTGGAAACAATTACTGCCAGAGGATAGATCTCTTTGTATACAATCAGTGACATGTTGGAAAAGACCTGGAAAACCCGCATCCCTACCTATAGGGGGGGGGGGGGGAGAGGAGAGGGCGGGAGGAGGGGAGGCAAGATTGCTTCTAAGCTAGTTGATCGGTATTGTAACAGTTGTGCTACTTAATGTAACAATTCTTCTACTAAATGTAACTGGGTTTTCTCTTTTGATGCTATAAATTGTCAGGATGAGCATTCTAAAGCATTCTGTCAGGGTGAAAATATTAAATAAATTAACTTTTCTCTCTTAACAACACGTGGGCAGGGTGGGTTCTTCCTTGGCTCGGGTATGAGGTAGAATGAAACAGCATTTTTACATAAGATAACTTTTATTGGAAGTTTCGTACAACTGTATCTTACGGGGACGTTCTGGTTCGGAGAGCGGCAGCCGTGTCGTTTGCGTAGCCTTCTGCTACGGCAGCGGCGGCGGCGGCGGCGGCGGCGGCGTCTGATTACGCGTAGCGGTGTGTATCTCGTGTCGCCGTCTCGCCCAGCTGACCGGAAACGTGCAGCGCGAGGTGGCCCGTTTAATTATTGCGAGCGACGTCGTGCATCGGATGATGATACCTTGAATGTGGCGTCCCAGTGTTTCTCTTCTCTAAGAGACCGCGTGTGTTGTGCGTCGACCAGCGGAGCGGCACGGCGGGGGAAGGCCAGTGTCCCGGACTCGAACCACGGACTCCCGCTTGCCAGTCTTCGGCTGTCAGATCTTCATCCCAGCTCACAGGTGACTGCTGATGTGAGGCCGTCTCCTTCCCGTCCTCACGAGTCACCCGGGTACGTAAAGATCAGACTTCAAATACCTTTTAACTTCTGTCTTCTGGCGCTGAGGCTGCTGCTTGCTATTCCATTACTGCGGCGGACTTGGTGCGTCTGTGCATGGTGTAGTCTCTTCTTGCATGACGGTCTTCAGCACCGAAACTGACTTAAAACAACTGCTACGCTTCTTCCCTTCTTCGTCTTCTTCGTCGCTCGTCTCCGTCTTCGTCTCCGTCTCCGTCTTCGTCTTCCGTCTTCGTCTTCATCTCCCGGGCCCACTGCGTCTTGCGTATTTATTCACTTCAGTTTACTGGAGGTGAACGACTTCACGGCCATTGCCTCTTCTGTCACGTTGAAAAGATTCTCAAAGAATCTTCTTAACGTCGGTCATTGGCTCTTGGAATGTAGGCGAGGGTCTTTGCTCACATGCGAGAACTGAGAAACACGTGAGCCGGTCATTGCCTCTTCTGTCACGTTGAAAAGCTTCTCGAAGAATCTTCTTAACGTCGGTCATTGGCTCTTGGGATGTAGGCGAGGGCCTTTGCTCACATGCGACAACTGAGAAACACGTGAGCCGGTCGGGCGATGCCCTGACGGCTTAATCGACAGCGCCCGCTTATGTGGAACTTGCTGACTTCACGGTCATTGTCTCTTCTGTTCTGCTGTTCTGCCCGCTGAATGCCAGTATGTAACTCTCTAAACTAAACCAAGTTTTTCATTTATATTCTAATTTCTACTTCACTTTGATTTCACTAATTTATTTACTTAGGTACCACTCAACATTCCTCCACCCTTCGGAGAAATTCGCCCTCGAATTTACCACTCAACAGTATGTACACATCGAGGTAAACACATGCGCAGCTGCCGCCACCCTCTTCTGGCGAAATCTTTTTGGATCAATTTTTGTGGTAGTTATGTTATTACAATGATGTTTCTCTCAATTCCCAGTGTTTGTGTAGCATTATGATCCGCTGTTTGTGTTTTTTCACGACAGTTTCGATATGCAGCTAGAGCAGCGAAGCATTTTATGTCAGATGGGTAGCGTTTATTGGCCTTCCTACACTTCAGTGCATGTATGTATGTGTTTGCACAAATTCCTCAGCAGCTATTTCTCATGTAGATCGATAGAAGGCTACTTTTCCTACTCTTCAGCGGTAGTTTGGCACAGTTACTTGTTACCCTGTATCTAAGTACAAGTTTCTCAGCAGCTATACTCCTGTAGATTGGTAGGAGGCAATCCTTCAAACAGCGAGTGTAGGATAGTTGCCCACCATTTTCGAGTGGTTTTGTGGACTATGACACACAGCAAGGTGAACATATACACATACACATGTGATCAGAAAGTGGATCAAAGCCCATCAGTTGATCCCCATACACCAAGGCGAGCACCTATGGCTCATTCAGTCTGGCGTAGAGGGATAGGATGAAATTATTTCCTGCACTGCGCATTGACTGGCCATTTCAAAAACCATGAACAGCTGCAGCACAGGCAGTAGCCTCTAAGCATTGCGAAATGCATCCTCATTCCATCCCGCAGCATCACCATGCTTGCTGAAAAGTATTCCCACTATGATCATTCATTATCACCTACTTCTATTCCACAGTAGGAGACCATGGACACTGTCCTCGACTGTATGTATCTAATATTGTTATTAAACGCCTCTCTGCTCGACACCCACATCTATTCAGTTGTACTCATTGTGCACCCCCCCCCCCCTTACCACACACACACACACACACACACACACACACACACACACACAGAGAGAGAGAGTACATTCCTCACCAAAAGCTCAGTGCAGACTGAGCTTTTCCCAGCAATTCACAGTTAGAGTGGGGGGGGGGGGTTGACTGTAGAAGAATTCACATATAAGTAAACAAAGACAGTGCCTGACAGCCTTCCCCTCCATTGGCTTAGAACAGACTGTCCTTTTCCCACAAATTGCCAAGGTGGGGAGGGGAGGGAAATGGGAGAATGGAGGGGAAGTGGGTTAGGGGAGGGGGAAGTGGAGGTTTGGAGGAAAAGTAGGAGTGGCAAGGAGTTGGGGTGATGATGTCATCACTGCGACTTTGCCACATCTACCCCCCCCCCCACCCCCATGGAGAGGAGGTGGGACAGCAGTCATGGAGAGGCGCCATCTTGAATAAATTTGCCAACAATGCAGACTGTCCCTGAATGAAGATCATTCTACTGCTAATCTGTGGTCAAGTATATAATAAGTGTATAATAAAATAATGTGTTGTTCTATGTTATTTGAATTACTTGCAGAAATATAGAAAAGGACATAAGTGCGTTTATTTTGAAAGTCAGCATTTGCACATGACCAATGTTGACTGAAACACCCATCTGAAGAGACGTTACTATAGACAGGATAAGAATGGCGAAAGAAACTGTAGCTGGTACATCTGAACAGCCGTACTGGAAGCTGGCTGAAGAAATCTAGGGAAACCAAAATGAACCTGGTTATACAAGCAATTTCATCCTCACATTTACAAATATACGTCCATTGTATTAACCAATGGCTATGCGTAACTCACTGATTCGCTCTAGTCGTTTCATGTAGAAAAATGGTTCAAATGGCTCTGAGCACTATGGGACTCAACTGCTGTGGTCATAAGTCCCCTAGAACTTAGAACTACTTAAACCTAACTAACCTAAGAACATCACACACATCCATGCCCGAGGCAGGATTCGAACCTGCGACCGTAGCGGTCGTGCGGTTCCAGACTGTAGCGCCTTTAACCGCTCGGCCACTACGGCCGGCCTTTCATGTAGAATCGGCGACTTCGGTGACCCTTCGATTCGAGTGTTGAGCGATGTCACGTTAAACGTGCAATACATTTATAGAACCTACAGCCCACTGCGAAGTTTTTGGATAACATTGCATTGTACTATATCCTATTTATTATTGATTCTTGTCTTCCGAGAGCTGAAATGTGGTAGGAATAACAGCTAATATGTTTATGTTCTGGCTATGAATAATTTAATCCACTTCCCAAAATTTTTCTGGAAGTTGGTAGAATTCATTAGGAAATTAAGTTTTCTTACTAAAATCTAATTATTCACTTTATTTGAGCCACCATATTTCTATATTGCTGTGATATTTGGCTTGAATAAAATAAAACAAAAACAAAACGTTTGATCATCTAAAGTGCCCCATTTCGTTGATTTGTCGCACTGGAGAGGGTATGTTACAGTTTTAAGATAGAAACGAGACTTAAAAGGAAGTATGAACGATTAGTTTCAGAGAGCAAGGCAGTACGCATTTCATTGACTTTTAGTGGTGTTTAATTTAAGGTTACAGGCGTCCTTGAATACAAATCATTAATAAATATAGTAATTAACGGGAGATCTACAACTATATGCCGATTGTGGAAATAATACAGGTACGGTAGAGCACCATCAGGAATAACATGGGAAGGAGACTGAATTAGAAGGCAGTTAGAAGTCTAAGTGTGTTAGCAGTTTGGTAACTAAATTATTCTAAATATATGCAAAATTTTGAAGCAGTATGTGGTAAAGGAACTACATGATCCGCTAACATTAGTAAATCTTAAGTGAATCTAATACGCAAATATCCGTCTAAAGGGGTTGCAGTGGCATGAAACATTTAGTAACGATAATTGAAACTGCTTTTGAGCTACCCCAGAGCTTGTAACAAATCTTTCTCTGCCGCGAGGCGAAAAGGACGATGGAGTTGGAAACAAAGAGCAGAGCTTATCAAATATTGAAGTCGCTCTTAAGGAAGCTTCAGGAGACTTTGTTAAGTATAAAGTGGAACTTGTGCCGAAGGAAATCAATATAGGGAAGAGGAGGTACAAAGAATTGCAACAAAGTAGTTAGTCTGTCTACCTGTAACTCACTACAGACATGGACAGCAAGAAATTCTGTACCTGTGTTACGTCTGTACCACGTATTACAGTGATAAGCATAAATTCTCAAAAGTACTCTCCGATTTAAGAAAACCGTAGTTAGGCACGTAGGAGGTTTTTCGGACTATTGCTGACGATTACAATGTAAATAATCGTGTTGTAACATCCACGTGATAAATTTTTGGCTACAGTGCGACGAGAGGAAATTATGCCTGTAACAGTTATAAACATTATCTATTCGGCATATGAAAAAATAGCGAATTATTTATATAATATTCTATGATGTAATTAGACATATCCATGTGTATCATACAAAGACAATGATAATTGTAAATTCCTTTTATGATCTGCGTTTGTCTTCCTTTGTTTTATTTACCTTTTGTTGGATGGCTTTTGTAGGTTCAGCACGCAAGACGCATATCAAACTGAGGTCTGTTAAGAAATTGTAATTATCAACTGTTTGTAAAAATCGACTGGTCAGTCGATTGCTTTTTCGTTCAGTCGGTGTTTTCAGTCGAATGAAACTAGTCTCTTGGGCCACGTCAGTTGTATAAATGTTGCCACTCACTCACCGCGTTTGTATGGTTTTACTCAGTGTTGCACAACTGACTGAAACGTGTCTCCGTCGGTCGCGGCCGTTATGTGATTGGTTTCGCTCACTCACCGTGTTTGAGTGATTTTCTTATATTATTTTCAGCCTTTTCGTTTACATATGCAACATGACTAAGATTGACAGAATATTTAGAGACAAATAAAGCATCTTGTTTCAAGTATATTTCTAAAGTATATTCAAAATGCATGAATTTGCCTACTGAAATAAAAATTTTCGCTCTTGTGCATTAAATATTAATATTTTGTTGGTTTTAAAAGTTTAGTATCTGTAGCTGCACTGTAGATTTGTGTATATATACATCAACAATCACTTTCCAAAGCTCTTTTGTGGTCGGTTTCTTGTCTTTTTTTTCGATACATGTTTTGCGATTGGTTTTAACCTAACTTCACGATAAGCTATGGGCTTGAAGCATTCAAATTAGGTCAGAACCAGATGACTGCAATATTAAACCCGCCTTCACTTCTGGTGTTTGGCGGAGGGTAGGTATTTGGTATACCATTACTATTTTCTTGTTTTCTTGTTCGAGTCGCGAATGCTTTGCAATTAAGAACGATTGCTGCTAAGCTTCCCTGTGAATTAGATCCTCTCTCATTTGTACAGTTGCAGCCTTTTCGTGAGATATGTCTATGAGAAAGCAATATATTGATTGGCTCAGCTGAAGAGAAACTGAAATCAACCTGAAATTTACCAGATGTCTCTGGTGTAATCTCATCAAAATGTTTTAAATAAGCTGAAAAATTTCATACACAAACAAGACTAAAAAGCAGAAAATAATTGTTTAAATGGAGAAACTTTTTAATATAAAACTGACAAATGAATATCAATAATGTCTCCTAGTCTCATACAGATTTCTAACGTCGTACAGATAGTCCTATAGATTTGTACTTGTTAATACTTAATAGCTTTGACACTACCTATAAAACCGAAAACGTAGGGGGCACGTCTGTAGCTGGTGACGTAATTTTCTGTAGAAAACTTTTCACAGAAAAAAACCACTGAATATTCAAATGGTTTGGAACTGTGGACATCACCACACACTGCCTACAAAACGGAATGCAAACTGTCACTAAAAAGAGGCAAGATTCCATTCTTCTTCATGTACCGTTAGGGGAACCGTTGCACTCATCTTTCCATCCCCAATTGGGGCTTCAATACTTCCGGATTTCGGCGGATTAGTCCTAATTTTGAGGGCCTCCAGAGGCGTGCTGGAGGGATTTTTTTACAGCTGTCCGGGGTAAACCTGGACCTTTTTTCGTGTCTGTGCAAATTAGATTGATTGGAAATAGATAGTAATAAACCTTAATTAAAACTCATTAAAGGAGGACCGAAACATAGACAGTTTTCGGCTTTTTTTTCCGACTGCTTTGATGTGGCCCGCCAAAAACTCTACTCTTGTGTCAACCTCTTCACTCCAGATTAGCACTTGCAACCTAAGTCCTTCATTATTTTCTGGATGTATTCCAGTCTCTGTCTTTATCTACAGTTTTTGCCCTCTACAGCTCCCACTAGTACCATGGAAGTTATTCCCTGATGCCTTAAAAGATGTCCTATCATCCTGTTCTACTTTTCATTGTTTTCCAAGCATTCCTTTCCTCTCCGGTTCTGCGCAGAACCTCCTCATTCAGTACCTTGTCAGTCCACCTAATTTTCAACCTTCACCTGTAGCACCACATCTCAAATGCTTCGATTCTCTTCTGACACGGTTTTCCCACAGCCATTTTTCACTACAAAACAATGCTGTGCTGCAGACATACATTATCAGAAATTTCTTCCTCAAATTAAGGCCTATGTTTGATACTAGTAGACTTGTCTTGGCCAGGAATGCCCTTATTGCAATGCTAGCCTGCTTTTGATGTCCTCCTTGCTCCGTCAGTCATTGGTTATTTTGCTGCCTTGGTAACAGAATTCCTTAACTTCATCTACTTAGTCACCATAAATCCTGATGTTAAGTTTCTCGCTGTTCTCATTTCTGCTACTTCTCATTACTTTCACCTTTCTTCAATTTAGTCTCAGTCCATATTCTGTACTCATTAGATTGTTCATTCCATTCAGCATATCATATAATTCTTTTTCACTTTCATTCAGTATAGCAATTTCTTCAGCGAATCGTATCATTGATATCCTTTTACCTTGAATATTAATTCCACTCCTAAATCTTTCTTTTATTTCCGTCTTTGCTTCTTCGATGTGCAGATTGAGCAACAGGAGGAAAGACTACACCCCTGTCTTATGGCCTTTTTAATCCGAGCGTTTCTTTTTTGGTCGTCCTCTCTTATTATTCCCTCTTCGCTCCTGTACGTATTGTATATTACCCGTCTCTCCCTATAGCTTACCCTATTTTTCTAAGAATTTCGAACATCTTGCACCATTTTATGTTGTCGAACGCTTTTGCCATGTCGACAAATCCTATGAATGTGTCCTGATTTTTCTTTAGTCTTGCTCCCACTGTCAACCGCAGCGTCAGAATTACCTCTAGCATGCCTTTACCTTTTCTAAACCAAAACTGATCTTGTTCTTCTTCGTTTTAGTCTATTAAACATGCAGCGGCAAGCACGCTTAGAAGCTCTTCTATACGCATACAGTATGTTCCAAAATGATCTTTACAACTTTGATCACATATATTTTAGGAATGGAAGTAGGTGAAAAGATGCGGTTTACAGCATAATGTTCGCATACACACCGAAACTGATTTTATTTGTATTTTCCCATGTTGGTTATTGACTGCCCACCCTCCAGCAGCTGGTACAGTATGTGGACCAGATCTGACACCCATGTCCTGACTCGTACTAACTGGGAGCTCGCATCAGAGCATGGAACTGGAATAACAGTTAGGTAGCCTTTCTGCTACCGACGGCGCACACATTTTAGGTGACCATCCATCCCTCCGTACCCCCTCTTTTCATGAGCTTCGGTTTTCCTAGCTCTGCCCAGAACTTTTTCGAAAGTAATTCGGGACACCTACTTGTTCTGGATTTAAGAATTATGAAACGATATATCCCGATATATATGTTCTTTCACCTGTATCGGTATTCTGATGCCGGCCGCTGTTCTAGGGGACTGATGACCTCAGATGTTAAGTCCCATGTTGCTCAGAGCCATTGGAACCCAATGTCTTCCTCATCGACTCCGGTTTCTTTTTCTATCGTCATCAGACTAAACCCTCCCTTCAAAGAGGCTTTCAGTGTACTCTTTTCACCTATCCACTCTTTTCTCTGTGTTTTCCAGGGGGCTTCCCATAGCACTCTTAATCTTACCTCTCTTGCTTTTAATTTCACCGAAGATCGTTTTGACTTTCTCATTTGTTGAGTCAGTCCTTCCGACGATCAATTCTTTTTCGATTTCTTCAGGTTTCGTCTTGGTTGCCCTGTGCTTCATATTTATTTCATTTCCATGTGATTTATGTTGCCATGAGTAGGGAGACAACCTATGTGCCACCCCACTCTCCATTGTTGCCAAATTTATTCAAGATGGCGGCGATGACGTCATCCAAGATGGCGGCATATAGACTTGGCACATCGCATGACGATATCCAAGATGGCGGCTTTTGGCGGGAGAAGAGTCCAATTGTGCTACATCCACTACCCTAACCTCAATAAAAAATGATGGTAAGTTTGAATTTTGGCGGGAAAATAGTCCAATTGTGCTACATCCACTAACCTAAGCCTCCATAAGAAAAACAATGGCGGGATGTTTGAATTCCAACAGGATAATGCATGCAAAGACCGTACTTGTCTTTATTATTATTATTGATTATCATTCATTAACATTCATTATCATTCATTAACATTCATTATCATTCATTAACATTCATTATCATTTATTAACATTCATTATCATTCATTGCCATTCATTATCATTCATTATCATTCATTATCATTTATTATTATAGGCCTACCTCCACTACAAAATTGCGCCAAATTCAAAGTCCAACACGATATTCTCTCGAAAACTGTGCTTCTATGTATTATTATCATTTATTATTAATTCAATATGTCCGATTTTCTCGGTGAGAAAGCCATTATCCTTACTTCCATAACAAAAATCTATCACAAGTTCAAATCCCCAACACTATAATTGATCACATGTATGAGCTTTCTCCATCACTTATCTTTTTTTTTCACTGGTAACCTATCATAATCGCGTCAAATAATGAACTGCACTTATAGTAACGTAATTCACATCCTTTGATTTTGCAGGGGGGAAGGCACTGAAGACTTTGTTTCAAGCAGTACGGTCATCACTTGTTGTCCAACACAGTCAGCACACACATCTTTCATAACGCAGTGCAGTCACCACGAAATCCATGCTCCAAATGAATTAGTTCAAATCCTTGCCACCCCGTGGCCAGTGCGCAGAGACACTGCCTACTCCTGTCATGTGAGGCGGCCAGCGTGACAGGTAGTCTGCGGCACCTGAGGGCCCCGCCATAAACGGTCGGCTGCGCCCGCTAGCACTTAACACCGGATATGATGTTTCCCGTCGACCGCGTGCTGTACAAGGGATACGTTTGGTGCCAGAGTTTGACCGACAGTGGAATCCACCATGGCCATATAACAGCACGTTTGCTCGTCGTGAGAACGCTCGCTAATTCACTCTCACCACCCCGCTATATTAAATAATCCCATGTGGCGGTGAGTGGCGGCTGAGGGTCCCCCCACAAACGGTCGGCTGTGCCCGCTAGCACTTAACACTGGACACGATATTTCCTGTCGACCGTGTGCCGTACAAAGGACACGTTGCACCCCAATTTCTTTTTTTTTTTTTTTTTCTGAACAGGTTCCAATCTGCCGATACCTACCTCACACAACCGCCTGAGATGTTTGGAAAGTTCTATCACATGACACACTAAAAGCTATATTGGTCCCAAAGTTCGCAAATTCCCAGCACCGACGGACAGGAACAGACACGCTTGCTTTGTCCAAACCACCCTTACGCCACATGCCCACGACTCCATGGCGCCACCAGCATGTGTGATGATGGAGCACAAACTATGCTCTCGCCCCATAAACTCTGCAATTCTCTCACCAGTAGACAGGAACCGACACGCTCGAACTGGAATGTTTGCTACCAAGTAAGAAACTTCCTTGACGTCACAACGGGCGATCGATCACGTGGCTCTGTGGGACAAAGAACGCTCACATTAAGTTAACTGATCACCCGATTCTCATTATTCACCCCAAAAAACCCTGATTACCTAATCCAGGAACTTCGCAAAAACACACACATACGCGTGGACCATCGCTCCCGTCAAGATACGTACCTCTGCAAGTCAATTTAACACGAAGCTCTCAACTCAAATAAACAAAAATTAACAAGTCACTATCACGCACACTCCCAGCAAACTTCTCAACTCACATACCTATCAACTCACTCAAGTTCTATATGGTTCCAAAATACTTAACCTCCCCTTTATTCATTCAAAACATATTCGCTCCCTGCCATAAACTCCTCGCCAATAAAAAAATATCTAACAACATTCATCTCCAAAAACATTAACTTCAACGCCATCCTTAATACCATCAACCTCGAATTACGCCTATATGACATACTTTTAAATAATAATAACAATAATAATAATAATAATAATAATCATTCATCCTAACACACACACATAATGATCTCACTATCATCCTATCTCTAATCTAAATAAGATCTTTGTAAGTAGGCTGTTTATGTTTTCTTATTGACAACGTTACGTAGCGCTCTGTATGAAAATCACTGGCTGTGCTGTGTGCAGTCTGTGGTTGGTTTGCATTGTTGTCTGCCATTGTAGTGTTGGGCAGCGGCAGCTGGATGTGAACAGCGCGTAGCGTTGCGCAGTTGGAGGTGAGCCGCCAGCAGTGATGGATGTGAGGAGAGAAATGGCGGAGTTTTGAAATTTGTAAAACTGGATGTCATGAACTGCTGTATATATTATGACTTTTGATGACTATTAAGGTAAATACAATGCTTGTTCTCTATTAAACTCTTTCATTTGCTAACTATACCTATCAGTAGTTAGTGCCTTCAGTAGTTTGAATCTTTTATTCAGCTGGCAGTAGTGGCGCTCGCTGTATTGCAGTAGTTCGAGGAACGAAGATTTTTGATGAGGTAAGTGATTCGTGAAAGATATAGGTTAATGTTAGTCAGGGCCATTCTTTTGTAGGGATTTTTGAAAGTTAGATGGCGTTGCGCTAAAAATATTGTGTGTCAGTTTAAGCACAGTCATGTACAAATGTTCTAAGGGGACGTTTCATATGTCGACCCTTAGCCGAGGATACCTCACTGGAATTTTCTGATTTTTTCTTGTAGTTTGTGTAATTAGTGTAGATTTTGTTTATTGCTAGTGTGTAATTGTAGAGAGAATATAGTAAAACAGTTGTGGCATGCATGTAGATTTGCACCAAGTATTTCGCAGCTGCGCTTGCAATTAACTAGATATTATTTTCAGTGCTATGTTAATGTGTTCCCCTATTTTTGCTCTTCAAATTGTGTTTTTCTGTGTTGTCGTGCGAAATATTGTGACAATAATGGCGTGTGAAAAACGTAATACTAGGCTCCAAAGTAAACTGAGAAATGACAGTGAAGACGAAAGCAGTGTTTTAGCGCCACCGTGTAATGAATTAACTAATGTTCAACATAGTAATTTGGTAATTGTGCATAGGGAAATGGAGTGGGCGGCAAACAACGGCGTAGATAGTGAAACAATTAGTGAACAGGGAAGCATTATCGATCGATCGCTCGGCAACAGCTCGCCTCAGGAATCCGAAATGACATGACACAATTTTACAAATACTGTAGATTCAGGTGTTGCGTCCTCACCCTTTTCTCAGATAAGTCAAGACACATTTTCTGCTTTTCAAACTGCGAATATTGCCGGTTAAAATGCATTGCCGAATAGCACTGAGGAACATGTTTCAGACACCAGTGCATTGTTATTACAATTAATGCAACAAATGGGACAAAAGCTTCAAAAGTTAGACACAATGGAACAAAATCTTCAAAAGTTAGAGACAATGGAACAACACCAGAGACAAACACAGCAACAGTTAGACATAACGGAACAAAATCTTCAAAAATTAGACACAATGGAACAAAATCTTCAAAAGTTAGACACAATGGAACAAAAGCTTCAAAAGTTAGAATCAGTGGAACATAAGCTTGAACAAACACGTGAAGATTTAACTACTGAGTTACATAACATTGAATCGAAATGTCAAAAAGTCTGTAATGATGTAAAAACACAAATTTGTGAGCATTTTCAACCAATTTTTTCGCGGCATGAAAATGCATTACAGAATCACGAAGCAGCCATAATAGAACTCCAAACTATTCTTCATGAAAATCACGACACCTTACAAGCTAAAACTGACTCAGTTGCATCTTCCGATTCGGTTACGCAACTTGCAAAAACTCAAGAAAACTTAAATGACGCAGTAGATACGATTTCAACACAAATGGACACTCTGAAACTTGGTTCAGAAAAACACACTGAGGAACTAAGTACACTATCGGAGAAAGTAGCCGAACTTTCGGATCAGTTCACTAACTTATCTGCAAAGGTAGATGATGATCTGAATGACACAAGACCTGTAACCATCACTGACACAGAAGAGTGCGAACAAATTAGGAAATTCAAACAAAATCTGAATCAAATATCCTCAGGGGGGTACACACTTACTTTGTGTGCCATGTGTTTGGCAAGCACAAGGAGCCCTAGCTAATATGGTATTTGCTTACACAACTTTACACATCGGTACCATATTTCTCTAACACAAATTACACAGCTATCTGATCATTTAACTGAGAGAGACAAACTTTTTTATTACGTCAGTGACACATGTTTACGTAATTACACCGTTGGATAACTTCACACTTACGAAATTGTATTTTGTCTGTACTTTGTGAACTGTTCTTATTTTTTCGGACTCATTGTGATATTATGAGAGCTTTGAATGATATATTTGGTATGGGATCACGATTTTTAAAGTACGTTTGAGGTAGATGACACTTTTGACATGAGCAGAGAATTTTTTTTAGGTTTTGAAATTATTGGAGGAAGCTACGACGATTTTGAGAGTTGACTGAGGTGTTATGATGTTATTATTACGATGACTATGTGTATTATGCTGTTGTGGTATGTTTATGATTAATAAGCTGATGCTGTATGAGTTATTTGATTATGCTACGTATGTTATGATGAAATATTGAAGAAGTGTCGACGAATAAGGTAAGGAATAATGAGCAGTGGTTAGGGACTCTGGTTTGTGAAAAAGGTTGTTGGAAACCAAGAATCGTACTTTAAGAGTTATGAAATGTATGTAAATGCGTGAATGTATTAGAATGCCGACGAAAATTTTTTGGACACTGTCATATCAATAGGATTTTGTTTCTACAGATTTGTAACCCAAACTCTTGCCCTGTGAAATATTTTTATATGAGACTGTCACTGTAGCGGAAACTGCCGTCGTAAATATTTCAACAAGAAAGGTAAGTGACCTTGGTGTAATGCTTTCTGGGCGCCCAGCTCAGAGGTAGACATCTGACAAAAGAAAGCCATTACGTGCAAAAGAAAAAAAAAAGAAGAGGCCATTATCCTCGCTATTGACATTTCTTTGTAGAAAGCATCGCAAATACGACACACTCAAACTTGAAAACATATGATAACACTGTGGAGCACTTAATTTATGATATTTACTGAAATGCCTAATGAAATAACGAGAAATATTTTTACATCTGCACACCTGATTACGACAAGCGTTTTTCTACGAGAGTTGAGAGAATTTCTACTAACTTATGAAATGTCACATGACTATTGAATTATATTTTTACGCTTTGCTTTTCATAGTTGCATATTTCATTTGGTATCTGTTTTCCAGCTGTGTTGCAGCATTGGTTTTATAAAATAACCTTAAATGCATCTGCTAATGTGAACACTTTCTGTCAACAGATCTATTAAATAATTATTTTCTGATCCACATTCTTCGAAAAAGGAGCTCTTGGAATGGAAAGAACAATAACAAGGGACTTATAACAGTAACTGCATATATAATTTTCTTTTCAATTACTTGGTAATTTTTTGTAGAATTAGCTTTTGTGGTGTACCACTTTAATTACATAGACACTAAGATGTGACATAGGTATTAGACATGGCCATCTTTAGTGTAATATTTTTTCTGCATGTGGGTTTGACATGTTTAGATATAAGTTAATGAACTTGCTGTTTCCGTTTGCCAAGCATAGTGTTACTGAATTTGACTTTGTGTTACTCTGCTAAACCAGTTTTACTACGCATTTATTTTCCTTGTTTGCTGCACAGTGCCTTATATTAGTTGTAATATTGCAATTACTTTGCCAATGTGAATTTTTTTCTCATTGCTGTTTGTGTTATTTGCTTTGTGCTGCTGCATTGCCTCGTCCCTTAGTTTAGCATCTGAGCTCAGTAGATTTAAGTTAGCTTAAGAGGGGGTAGCCTATAAGAGAATGAGTTGCGATAAATTTGAAGAAATGCACTGAGAGGTAGTATGAGAAAAATACAGAAAGCATGCTTGGATAGGATTTTTTTGGCTGGAGATAATATTTTAAATAATATATTTTAAATATTTGGGTTGGACTGCAGTACCAAATGTTACACTGAAAACGAACCCTGTCCTTTCCTTTTGTGTTGTCCCACTATGTGTTTGTGTACCCTTGTGTATTTGTTTTCTTCCTGTCTCTGTATAGTTTCATAGATTTTTTCCTTCTTCTAATACTAAGCTACATTCACTATGATGAGGAATACTGTTATCCTCAAATATAATTTGCCTTAATAATATGTTATTTACTTTGTAAAGATGTTAGACATTATTAATTCTGTTCTGTTTTAATGCTCATGTGTAAAGTGATGTTTCGAAAGTTATTCTGATCTTTTATGTATGTACTCATGTCATAATTCCTGTAACACTGATGTATATGTTATTTCTATTCTTTTGTACTGTATTACTACAAATGTTATCTGTATTGTTATGTTCTTTAATGATGTATTTTGTACCTTTGTAATTGTATTCTCATGTTATAATATTGTAATTGACACCAGTTAATCAAATTAAGTAACTTGTAAACATTCATTTCACTGCACACATTTCTGTTGGTCGTAGTATATGGACAATATGTGAGAAGTAGGGACTGTTAGTGTTTGAACGTGTGTTGATAATTCAGCAAGGGACTGGATAACAGCATTGCTGGTTCTAAGGACAATTCCAAAAACTTTGTGAGTGTACAAGTGGTGGTTTATGGACTTGCTATATTCTCCGCAAGACTCTTCGATGGTGATTGTGCACCTGCACAGTCGCAGCAGATGGCTGCTGGCCATCTCTACAAGGACTACAGTGGGTCTACACCTTTGATGACCCACCAATACCATTATTTCTACAAGGACTACAGTGGGTCTACACCTTTGCTGACTCAGCAATACCATTATTTCTACAAGGACTACAGTGGGTCTACACCTTTGCTGACTCACCAATATCATTATTTCTACAAGGACTGCAGTGGGTCTGCGCCTCTGGTGGCCCACCAACACCATATTCTCTACCAGGACTACAGTGGGTCTACTCTGTGATGACCTACCTACCAATATCCTTCAAAACGTCGAATGACTCTTCTGTGGGTTTGCTCTGTTGTGGCCCATTACCTGTCTGCATGTAGAGAGTCAGCACTGGCTTTCCGTAGGAAGGACAACACCACTTCTTCCAGACTGCATGGAAATCCACTACTTCTGTGTGCAATTTCTTTTACTAATGAGACTTTGTGAAAAAAAAACCTGTAATTCCTATTATGATGAATGATCAGGACTATCTTTATGGACTGTGAGAAAATTTTAGCTTTTGACCAACATTGTATCAATAAGTGTGTGCATTTGATTTCTTTGTTATTGTAATTATGAAAAATTTTATCAAATCATTATTGGCCACTGCCCAAAACAATTTGTAAAATTTTTTGTGGGGAGCGTGGGGGCTATGTAAGTAGGCTGTTTATGTTTTCTTATTGGCAACGTTACGTAGCGCTCTGTATGAAACTCACTGGCTGTGCTGTGTGCAGTCTGTGGTTGGTTTGCATTGTTGTCTGCCATTGAAGTGTTGGGCAGCGGCAGCTGGATGTGAACAGCGCGTAGCGTTGCGCAGTTGGAGGTGAGCCACCAGCAGTGGTGGATGTGGGGAGAGAAATGGCGGAGTTTTGAAACTTGTAAAAATGGATGTCATGGACTGCTGTATATATTATGACTTTTGATGACTATTAAGGTAAATACAATGTTTGTTCTCTATTAAACTCTTTCATTTGCTAACTATGCCTATCAGTAGTTAGTGCCTTCAGTAGTTTGAATCTTTTATTTAGCTGGCAGTAGTGGCGCTCGCTGTATTGCAGTAGTTCGAGGAACGAAGATTTTTGGTGAGGTAAGTGATTTGTGAAAGGTATAGGTTAATGTTAGTCAGGGCCATACTTTTGTAGGGATTTTTGAAAGTCAGATAGCGTTGCGCTAAAAATATTGTGTGTCAGTTTAAGCACAGTCATGTATAAATGTTCTAAGGGGACGTTTCATCTTCACTGATAATATGAATTATTTGTGTATAGTTTTATAAATTATAAAATGCTCAGCCCTCCACCATGTCCAGGAACCATCTGACTAGTTCAGCTTTCAGCTACTAGGGGCGCTAGTGAACTCATTCACCACCCCCCACAGAATTCTCAACAGCCATTCGTCTATCCTAAGATCATGTGATACTACGTCATCACATTTATATAAGGAGCCACCCCTCGGTCTTCTTTCTCACTCTTCAGTTGTCCACCGCATTGTGCGTTTGTTCTCGCGTGTGTGCTGTATCTGTTTTATTAAGATGAAGCGAATTAACAACACCCAGGAGTCTGATGCGAAGAGACTTAGACTCCACGATTCGCCATTATCGATAAAGTAAATAATTTTTATTTTTAATTATCATTTTTCCTTTATATCTTATATATTCTCCCTATTAATTATATATCTCATTGTTATAGCTGAACTCGCGGACTTTATCATCGAGTCTGAGGAGCGAGCAGGTGGCGTCAATCAGCCTTGTCCTGAACAAGTTCCATTACCTGGTAAGTATATTTTTTCAATGTTTTGATATCTCTACCCTTTAACTCCGTGTACGAGCGCTACATCTGTTTTGGATAACTCTATATAAAGATCCACTTTTCACTTGGTGTGTGTGTTTATGTGTGTGTGTGTGTGTGTGTGTGTGTGTGTGTGTGTGCGTGTGTGTGTGTCTGTTTTACTCGCTCTCTATAAAGATTTAATTTTTTTAATATATATCTGCCTTTGTCCTCACATTTCTGTAGACCTGTTGCACCTCTCAAGTGTTCTGCCAGTGTATCGCAGTCTTTGGTTTGGTCTACCCACAATACTATCTAGATTATCGTTCCAATTAAATATTGTTATGATTCATTATTATATCACGGAAAATGGTCAAGTCGAGTTAAATTAAGTCTGTAGAACATAAGAACGATGTAAATGTAGTGGGAATGGCCTTCAGTCAATGAGAAGTAGACAATGTGACAGAATTCTACTGGAGTCAAGTGAAGTTAAGGCACTTTTGGAGGGATGCTCTCAAGGGAGTGATTCAGGGCACTTTATGTCGAGATCTGGAAGAAGCCAGAGATGCCAGAGGTAATCTGTTATATTCAGTCATGTACGTGATAGATTCTTGGCGGTGAATGGACGCTGGAATATTTAACTTTTTGATGTGTTAACTTTTGGTTTCTGATATATGAATTATTTTGATCTGTAATCACGAAAGGCCTTAGCTTTTTGCACAGGTTGGATGACTGCTTAGCTTGGGGATTCTACTAGCAGTGTTGTAACTTAACGAAACTATATTACATTTCAATAAGATTATATTTCTGTCTGTGCTATAATTATTAACTGTAGGAACACTTACCGTTTATTTGAGATTACTTAGTTGAATAAAGATTATTCAACACAATTCTCTGGCGTCGTCTACACCAAATTAAGACTTGTGAAGAGAACCTCTTTTATTAATTATTCGTTTATCTTTTAATTAATATTTCTGATTATTT
Organism: Schistocerca cancellata; assembly: GCF_023864275.1. Taxonomy (NCBI): domain Eukaryota; kingdom Metazoa; phylum Arthropoda; class Insecta; order Orthoptera; family Acrididae; genus Schistocerca; species Schistocerca cancellata. Next base: position 751,162,347 of record NC_064627.1, read on the forward strand.
TATTAATTCACAATTCAAGCCAACTCTCAGACTATTTGGCTACAAGATCAAGGGTACATGTCACTATCTACAGCGAGTTTAGTGCAGGGTATGAAAGCAGAGGTGTGCAGCTAGACCCTATGAATTTATCCATCCATCCTCTTTATTTAGAGCCATGCAAAGCCCCATTTTCTAGGTACATCTATGTGGAGGTGAAGTCGCACTGTGAACAAACCAAATATAGATACGATTGTTATATATAAGCCCTACCAGTATATCTCATTGACTCACTAATTCTTTGTTCAATAAAATACCTACCAGACCTAAATTTTATTTATTTAACATCAGTTTGAAAATGAAAGTATTCGAAGTACACTAAATATGCTAAAGTTCAGTTCAGCACTAAAGTCCTGGGAGGGTAGGCGGTATTAGCTAAAGCATATTATGACACTATGGGTGGACTCACTGGTTTGGCACAGCACAATACTACTACCTCTTTGTACTGGCGATGGTACACACAGGTACAGCACTGTTGGCAGCGCCTAGTGGCCCATAGTCAAACAATTTGTATCCGCTTCAGAGAATCCAGAACTAGAGAGCTCTCGGCGATGTTTTGGTTGTGCGACCGCAGCGCATGCTTTAACTCCACAATCACTGGATCCCAGGCCGTACTCAGCTGCAATACACCTTCTTTACTGCGAGAGTTGTCCTATATTTCGATTTGTTATTGGACCACAAAACGGTAAAAACGTATCTTCTTCGTGTCTTCTTCGGAGGCCTTCCGCCTTCGCGGCTTAGATGAAACTGCTTGCGGTATTTGTCTCTTTGCTGTAACCGTCTCTTACGTAAGTGCCTCAGATTCCTCGGGAAGTTTCGGCGTCTGAGACGGTTCCAGCTCCATGTGCCAAGATCCTCAAACCAGACTGTTTCTGTGCTGGGTGGTGGTAACTGGTGGCGCGCAGATACCGATCCATATCTGTGGGCTTGCGGTAAACGCTGTGACTTAGGCAACCATTGGGTTTACGGCGGACAAGGATTTGCAGGAACGTACTTCCATCGTAAACTTTAACTGTCGTGCCGGCCGGAGTGGCCGTGAGTTTCTAGGCGCTCCAGTCTGGAACCGAGCGACCGCTACGGTCGCAGGTTCGAATCCTACCTCGGGCATGGATGTGTGTGATGTCCTTAGGTTAGTTAGGTTTAATTAGTTCTAAGTTCAAGGCGACTGATGACCTCATAAGTTAAGTCGCATGGTGCTCAGAGCCATTTGAGCCATTTTATACTGTCGTGAGTGTTGTTGATGTGTTCCAGGAGCTCTCCTAGCTCTTACTGTCCATGTGACTATATGATGAAGGTATCGTCGACGTAGCGATAAAAACAACTAGGCTTAGGAGGCGTGTCCAAGACGATGTCCTCAAAATGCTAATGGGCTCCCCATCGCGACGCCGTTCGTCTCATTTAAATATTCATCACTATGTAAAAAATACGATGACGTCAAGGTGCTTTTCAATAAATCCACAGTGATGTCGTCAAAGAGCCGGGACAGCAACATATACCGTCTGTGATGGGCACACACTTCAATAGGGAAACCACATCAAAACTAACCATAATATCCCCTTCATCAAGACGTAGACGATTAATTCGATCGATGAAGTCCGCCGTATTTCTTATATGGTGCGTCGAGAGGAGACTGGCTAAATGTTTTGCAAGACGGTAGCTCGGCGATCCGATGATGGTGCTCACTAGAGGCCTCAGAGGTGTATCCCTCTAATGCGCCTTTGGCAGACCATAAAACGTGGGTGGTCTGGGTGCCTGAGGCATTCACACCATAGTCAACCACTTGACAATGGCAGAGGAGGTCTCTGCCGAAAGCTTGTAGTCAGTGAACCACTTCACATATCTTGAAACCCGAGAATATTTTACAAATGGATTTCGCCGTGAGAGCTGCATTCGTACACAATATGATCTTCGTACAAAAGAATAGTACTGAATATAACTACGTAATAGGCAAACAGAATAATCTGTAATAACAGTTATATAGTATGCTCCAGAACGAATTGTTAGTATTCAAGAATATGGAAGGAACGATTGTTTCAAGCAATAATCTTCTTATGAACATATGCCCTATTTTGAATAGTTTCCGTGAGAGAACACACTTAATATACATTGTTATTGTCAGGTTTACACATGTGCTACTGTACACGGTACAAGATGCGTTTTACAGAGTATCAATTGAAAAATGGGAATTTTTAAGACATTCACCTCTAAGTTATCGCCAGCCGGGGTGGCCGAGCGGTTCTAGGCGCTACAGTCCGGAACCGCGCAACCGCTACGGTCGCAGGTTCGAATTCTGCCCCGGGCATGGATGTGTGTGATGTCCTTAGGTTAGTTACGTTTAAGTAGTTCTAAGTTCTAGGGGACTGATAACCTCAGCAGTTAAGTCCCATAGTGCTCAGAGTCATTTGAACGTCTAAGTTATCGTTTTACGGCAAGTTGCAGCTCTTATTCAGTTCACAACCAATGTTCGAGTATCCCACGGTCAGTTTCATTGCATTTGTGCCTCTTGGCAGAACATGATGCGTATTTGTGCCTCTTGGCAGAACATGATGCGTTGCACGGAATGCGTTGAAATCTCTCATAAACACTACGTTCAGAAATTCGATGTGTGGGAAAGCGCTGATTGTATTCTTCGACAGCAGCAGGAGCACTATCATGCCAGAAACCGGAAACGTACTATATACCTGCACATTTCTCTGTAATGTATATGTGTAACATTCTAGCCTTCGTGAGTACAAACGCAATTAACCGATGCTTCTCTCTGATACACTCTCAGTCTTTGGCACTATTTCACTCACAATACAACGTGGAATGCTGTGCGTTCAACGGACTAATTTAATGCCAGAAAGACATCGCCAGCGAAGAGGCTGAAAGATACGAGGTATGATCGGCTAGAATCAAACGTCAAGGGGGTTGGATAGATTACACACATGCGTTGAAGGCACTAGCCAACATACAAATGTAGATTAAATGTGTTCTATCTTGGAAACAGTTCGAAATAGGGCGTATGTCCGTATCAAGTTTTCTTGCTTCAAATGAGCCTTCCTGTCAAATCCGTGAATACTGACCACTCCTCCCGCTACACTTGTATTTTTGGGAGTACCAAGTCAATTTGAATATTCCGTTTTTGGAAGCAATGTAACAACATGTGTTAACTCACATTTCTAGTACCTGGCGCTAATGACGCAGCACGAAACATGCCTCTTGTGGAGCCTGCTTTACAATATGGCATCTCTAGAAGGCCTTCGCACATTCACGCGATATAAACCACCTCGCTCACTTAGCGCCACATGACATACGGGCGTGTCATTGGCTCTCAACACAATGAGTGGGATCACCGCCCTCATTACCCGATTGGGTGCGGAATGAAATGTAAATCTAATGACCCGAATACCTTTACAAATTCGTCTGTTCCTCTTCGTACAGTCGAACGGTTCTAGGCGCTTCAGCCCGGAACCACGCGGCTACTATGGCCGTAGGTTCGAATCCTGCCTCGAGCATGGATGTGTGTGATGTCCTTAGGTTAGTTAGGTTTAAGCAGTTCTAGTTCCAGGGGACTGATGATCTCAGATGTTAAGTCCCATAGTGCTTAGAGCCATTTGAACCATTTTGAACCCCTTAGTAGCCACTATAACCAAAATACTGTCTAGCGCAGTTTGGTTTATATTGTATGTTCTATGACGTCGTCATCATGTGACAACTACCGCCCCCTTTGCTCCCTCCGGCATATTGCAGCACAGTATTAAACAGACGTGGGCCCCAGTTGTGATTTGTACCTCACACCCCCTCGCCTTCCCCGGCCCACCACTATGTGCTATAAAAATGATGTGCAAAAACCTCGTCAAGTTCAAAAATATACAGAAAATTTACAAAACCTTCACAAATATTGAGATGAAACATATTTGCCACTGATATGTGTGCACACACATACATCTGTATTTCATACGTCAAATGCTGTGCAAGCTGTCTCCCTTACTAAGTCATTCAATAACACATTTGTCACAGTTATTACGCACAGGGATGACTAGCCATGAAATAAAATTCAAAGACATGAGATATTCCTGAGTTTATTAGTACAAGTTCATTTCATTAAAACATTTCCAAGTAATTCAATAAAAGTTACTCTAGATGCACCGACAATAAAGACAAACACAAAACAAGATGAAACTCAAGTGACCTGTGGCTGGCAAACTTCAGGACGGGAGGCACGTGGTGGTAGATTCAGTTCTATATTATGTCAAATTTTAACTGTCCCAAATTCGCCCCTCGACAGCAGTGATTTGCATTCATGCTTGGAATATAAGTGAAGCTGTTGTGGAGCTGTTCCAGCCCCGGTGGCCAAGAAGAACCTGACTGTGAAATAACTGACTGTTACTAAATTAATCGCAACCTGTATCACCAAGTGCTCCCTGTAAATCACGCCATCGTTTGAGCGTGAATGCGGCGGCTACAGGAGGCGCCGATGACTCGCTGAGCGCTGGTGCATCAACCCCGGACGATGTCTGACCCAACAGTCTCCAGGCGAAGTCTCTGCCTGGAGCACTGTGACAGCAAAGTGTCCCAGCTGCGAGCGGATCCTGCAGTGTCTCTGCCGGATGTAAGATGCGAAGTGACTGCCGCAGACAGGGCAGGGGAGGAAGTGTTCCCTCTGCAAACAGCCTGAAGTCGCTCTACTCAGAACGAAGTCCGAACTGAAGTTTAAAGCACAAGGTGCGTCAGTTCTGCGGACGTTTTCCAAGTCTCAAGAAGGAGTTACCACTCAGAAAAGTATAATTTTGGTTTCGCCAACGTAAAAATTAAGTAGGCGCCGCTGGACTCCCAGCACCGTAGGAAAAATGCGGCGTTTCTAATAAAGTGTAGTGAAACCTGTCGTCCAGAACATAGCGTCTAAAATTTTTACGTCAAGATACTTCAACCAGTCCAGATGTTTTATATTCGGCGCCCGCTGCAAGCAGTTTTCTTGCGAGGGAACATAAAAATAGAAAATAAGAGTAGGTAAAAATGTTGAGCTAGATGACGAACAGGCAGCTTAAGCGTATGGAAGTCATTCCCAGTGACTGCCCGTGTCTGGGTGCGAAATCTGTATTTCCCCTAGAAAGATTCCTCTTCACACTGGCTCAAAAAACTAGCAGTGTTCTTTACCAAATCCTCCTTCCATCAGAGAAACATTTTACATACGTACTTAGCAGAAAAAAGTTGCAAAGCGCCCTAGGAAACCTACAGAACACAATGGACAGCTCTCTCCAGCATCCGTTCTACCCCTCCCTAGCATCAGAGGCCGACGCAAACCATCAGGGGTCTTCTGCTGAACTGCCCTTGCTGCTCTGCGTCTGGCAAAGAAAACAGAAATCACCTTAGCACATACCCAGTACACGTCTACAAGTGTCTAGATGGAAGAAAAGAAATAATCACCTACGCAATCACTGCTGCTGTAAAGTAGTCGAAAATAAATGCGCATTTCCACAGTTCTCCCGTTTCGATTTGATTTAATTTAAAATGTATTTATCTGAATATCGAATTGACTCTAATTAGCATATAAAATGTAGCTGATTTGCATTATAATGTATCGCCGGACTGAGAAGAGGTGTGAAAATCTGCTTCGTTGCTTATCAGGTTTTAAAGAGTCTAGACGTTTCTTGGATGCCTGTCTTCGTATACTCTTGCTCCAGCAGCGAAGTAAAGGAGATCTACTTCAATACAAAGAAAACAATTTAATGCTATCTGAAATTAGTGATGACTGGTACTAGAATAATACTACTAATAAGTTTAAAGGAAACTTGAGACTTCTGAAGAGAGAGATCCCAGCTAGGCGTGAAGGAAGTAGTTCACGTGCTAGTTAATGTAAATGAAAATAGGGAATTTTATGCAGGAGTACGCACGAAACTACCCAAAGTGATGGCAGAAACCGAACTAATAAATCGTAATAAATGGTAATGCCCATTTTAGGTGGTTAATTCTAGTAGGATGGATCCTGTATATAAGGATAACATTTCTATTAATATTTCTCACATGCAAACAAATTAAAGTTCTGCAATTTTCGATTTCCTATGGAACTGGAACATGTTCACATATTCAAAAATCAGACTGAAGGCGCCTCTGTAAATGTCTACGGCATCCAGTATTCAGATTACGATTGTATAAATATGGAAGAAAATTAAAAGATGGTAATGAGCTCTTAGCTGAAGTTAAACGTAGCTCATGCTTCTATTTTGCCGTCGAATACACAGAAAAATATGTCATACACGAAAAGTATTGCAGTGTTGCCCCAGGACAAGTACTCTATTACAAATTTGCAATTGTTCGATTCGCTAAATATCTTAATGTGCTCACTCGAAAAGTGTGCATAATAGCTAAAATCTGCCGAACTCAGGATGAGGTCATATCATCGTCATGACCGACAATTTAATCTATTAGCTCATAAGGGAATTTTTCCTTATGAATATGTGAACAATTAATCGGTTTTATTGGAAGATCACCTACCGAAAATCTAAAATATTTCAAACAGAAGAAACTAAACGGATGCCGAGAAATAAAGAGCTTACAATGTGTGGAATGTTTCCATTTGTAAAACAATTGGAGATTGTTCTGATTTATATCTGAAAATTGACTTACTACGTCTTACCGATGCGTTCCAAGAGTTTCGTGATCTTTGGCTAAGGATATATGAATTAAATCCTGTTCATTATGTTACTTCATTGGCATGGCGTGGGATGATCTGCTAAAAATTTCAAAGACAGAGTTTCAGTTTGTTACCAATACGGAGAAATTATAGTTCGTTCAGTATGGCGTCGGAAGCGTTACTGTTCAGTGCTAATATAGGTATGCAGATACAAATAATAGCTACACTGCTAACTGAGATGAAGAAGAAGACAAGTCTTACGTTGTACATCCTGATGTTATCGGTCTGTACTGCTGGACCCTGATGCGATACCCACCACTCTTTGATTAAGTGTAGATCTCTGCTGACGGGTATGATGCAACGAGCATACCTGATGAATCAGACGTAGGCTATATTTTAGAAGTGGATCTTGAGTCCATGAAAATACTACACGATCCTCACTCTAAACTACCATTACGTCCAGAGAAAATTGTACCATCGTCTAGCATCAAGAAACCTGGAGTTTCAGAGAAAATCATTTTCACATTGTGTAGCAACAAAATGTAGTGACACACTATAGAAATTTGAAGCAATGTCTTAAGAACAATCTTATTCCACACGAAATTCGGCGAATATTTTCATTCCTTAAAGCCGCCTGCATGAAACAGTACATATAGAAATGCTGAGAAACTCATGATTACAAAGAATTGCCGGCCGGAGTGGCCGAGTGGTTCTAGGCGCCACAGTCTGGAACCGCGCGGAAACTACGGTCACAGGTTCGAATCCTGCCTCGGGCATGGATGTGTGTGATGTCCTTAGGATAGTTAGTTTTAAGTAGTTCTCAGTTCTAGGGGGCTGATGACCTCAGAAGTTAAGTCCCATAGTGCTCAGAGCCATTTGAACCATTTCGAACAAGTAATTGAGAAAAAAGTTCTCCGAACTCATGAATATAACGTTCTCATCAAGATTATACAAATTGGGCGAAAGGTGAGTGGTATTAGATTAGTAAGAATATAGGAAGATAGATGATGAGCTACTGCTCTAATTGCAAGACCGAATTTTAAGGGCGGTGTTATATTTAATGAAAATGTAGTTGCAATCGAATGGAACTGTGTTAATGTAGTACTTGATAAGCCAATAGCTGCAGGAATGCCCATTTTAGATCTTCCCAAGCTGCTGCTTGTGGGTTCTAATTTTGACTACATGCTGAAAATATTTGGGTGGAAAAATGTAAAGATATGGTACAGAGATGTAGTACATATTCTGTACATCATGAGTTACATAGGATGCAACTACGAAAATATTAAAGGTGATATTAAAAGTGATTTGCATCAGTGACTTGACACTTCAGTTTGCTATACCACATGTCAAAAGAAGGAAGTGTCACGAAAGATGAACTGTCGGAAGGGATCATTATTGAATTCATAGGACAGACAGAAAAATAAAGATGACGCTCTAGAAACTGAGGCACAACTCATAACGCGTAGAGCGAAAGGTGTGAAACTCTCATCAGCAATATAGCTTAATATTGATGATTGCCGGGAATGTGCGTTAAATTATAAAAAAATTGATTTGCCCAGTATATAATTCGTTCTAAGTTGCGCTAAGTTTTTACCATAATGCATTGTAAATTAGCATTTTGAGCGAAGGATGTTTCATACTTGATGACAAATTAAGGACTGTTGCGTGGGTTCGCTAAGAATGACGATTGCTTTTATTGCAAATACCTTTAAAATGTAAATATGCAAATACCTGTAAATAACGTAAAGAACTGAAAAAGTGTGCAAATTATAAACTGAATAGTAACTAGTGTGAATACACATAATCCTTTCTCATTATCTTCAGTCGCTGATTTCGGTGGAAATTTAGTGCTGCGTAGTATTTGCTCAGGTAGTGAAAAACATTGCACAATTTAAACTATGAATATACCTAGAGAATATCTAATGGGCAATGCTGAATTGTAAAATTCATTCAATATTAAGTGACTGTACCTAAATTATTGAATGTAAAAATATTGTTTGTAAGAAAATGTAACTAATTCTAAGTCTAAAATATTTTTTGATTGAGTTTCCTTCTTGTTCAGTGCTTTTTAATACATTACGAAAAGAGAGATGAAATTTACTGATGGGAAATATAGTATTTGGTGTAAATGGAGATTCACGAGATGCACTGATAAATGTAAATGTCGTGTGACTAGGACCTTCCGTCGGGTAGACCGTTCGCTGGGTGCAAGTCTTTCAATTTGACGCCACTTCGGCGACTTGCGCGTCGCTGGGGATGAAATGATGACGATTAGAACAACACAATAACGATTGCCTGAGCGAAGAAAATCTCCGACCCAGCCGGGAAACGAACCTGGGCTCTTAAAAACATTCTGTCGCGCTGATCACCTTTTTTTTATTCATTTTGTTCAATATTGTTAGTTGCATTTAGCCTGGGCGGACGTCACAAGACATCCGTTCAAGTTGATCATTGATTCTTTGACTCAGTTGGTTTTTTTTTTATTATTATTACAGAGAGCACGCAGCCCTCTGATCGAACACGCTGAGCTACAGTGCCTGCATCACTCAGCTATTGTGGTGTCCGCATCTCTCAGCTACTGTGGACGGACGATGCACTGATGATGGAGCATTAAAGTATTCTTACAGATTTGAGAAGATTTTGTGTGGTTGTGTGTGTGTGTGTGTGTGTGTGTGTGTGTGTGTGTGTGCGTGTGTGTGTGCGCGCGCGAATGTGTGTACACGCGCGCGCTCGCGCTTAAAAGAAATTAAAGCTTTCCACACCCATACACACACATATCTAGTGGGCTACTTTGTAAGAAATAAAGCATGTACAGAATTTGATGTCTGTATATCTTCGAACCTGACGAGAGTTTTAAACATCATTTTAATACACCTTCTAGACTGGCTGGAGGGGAAATAGGAGCGGGGCTTGTCACGTCATGATGATGTCATTGAGGAGCGTGGCACCGTCAAAAATATAAATAAAGTGCGCCAAAACATACAATGTACACAAAGTTCACTGGGTGGTACATAGGTTACAATACTACTCTCTAATCTGAAGCACTTATTTCTTTAGGTATTTGTGTGTAGGTCTTTTGATCTATAGCACGTCAAATACTATGGCAATGAGACTTTTGCAGACTATTCATGGTAGTGTCAACTACCACTTTCAAGTGTTAATCAGGATTCAAAATGAGCTCCCAAGTACGACTCACGCCCCCTCCTCACATCTTTACTTCTGCCAGTACCTCGTCTCCTGCCTTTCAAACTTTACAGAAGCTCTCCTACGAACCTCGCAGAACTAGCACTCCTGAAAGACAGGATATTGTGGAGACATGGCTTAGCGACAGCCTGGGGGATGTTTCCAGAATGAGATTTTTCACTCTGCAGTGGAGTGTGCGCTGATATGAAACTTCCTGGCAGATTAAAACTATGTGCCGGGCCGAGACTCGAACTTGGTTGAGCACTTTGAAACGTCCCCTTTGAAAAAGTATACACGACTGTGCTTATACTGACACACAACATTTTTAGCGCAACGCAATCTGACTTTCAATAATCCCTACAAAAGAATGGCCCTGACTAACATTAAACTATACCTTTCACAAATCACTTACCGCACAAAAATCTTCGTTACTCAAGCTACTGCAATACAGTGAGCGCCACTACTGCCAGCTAAATAAAAGATTCAAACTACGGAAGGCACTAACTACTGATAGGCATAGTTAGCAAATGAAAGATTTTGATAGAGAACAAACAATGTATTTACCTTAATAATCATAATATATATAGCAGTTCATGCCATCCAGTCTTACAAATTTCAAAACTCCATCATATCTCTCCCCACATCCACCACTGCTGGCGGCTCACCTCCAACTGCGCAACGCTACGCGCTGTTCACGTCCAGCTGCCCAACACTACAATGGCAGACAACAATGCAAACTAGCCACAGACTGCACACAGCACAGCCTGTGATTTTCATACAGAGCGCTACGTAATGTTGCCAATAAGAAAACATAAACAGCCTACTTACATAGCCACCATGCTCCTCACAAAAAATTTTCCAAATTGTTTTGGGCAGTGGCCAATAATGATTTGATAAAATTTTTCATAATTACAATAACAAAGATATCAAATGCACACACTTATTGATACAATGTTGGTCAAAAGCTAAAATTTTCTCACAGTCCATAAAGACAGTCCTGATCATTCATCACAGTAAAACTGCCGATACTTTTCTCAAAGTCTGAGCAGTAAAAGACAATGCACACGGAAGTAGTGGATTTCCATGTAGTCTTGAAGAAGTACTGTTGTCCTTCCAACGGAAAGACAGTGCTGACTCTTGACATGCTGACAGGTAATGGGCCACAACAGAGCAAACCCACAGCAGAGTCATTCGACGTTTTGAAGAAGATTGGTAGGTAGGTCATCACAGAGTAGACCCACTGTAGTCCTGGTAGAGATTACGGTATTGGTGGGCCACCAGAGGTGCAGACCCACTGCAGTCCTTGTAGAAATAAAGGTATTGGTGGGTCATCAAAGATGCCGACCCACTGTAGTCCTTGTAAAGATGACCAGCATCCATCTGTTGTGACTGTGCGGGTGCACAATCACCATTGAAGAGTCTTGCAGATAATATAGCAAGTCCATAACCACCACTTGTGCACTCACAAAGTTTTTGGAATTGTCCTTAGAACCAGCAATGCTGTTATCCAGTCCCTTGCTGAATTATTAACACACGTGCACACACTAACAGTCCCTACTTCTCACATATTGTCCATATACTATGACCAACAGAAATGTGTGTAGTGAAATGTAACTTACAAGTTAATAATATGATGAACTGGTGTCAATTACAATTTTATAACGTAAGAATACAATTACAACGGTACAAAATACATCATTAAAGAACATAACAATACAGATAACTCTGTAGTAGTACAGGCTTTACAAAAGAATAGAAATAAACAGATACATCAGTGTTACAGGAATTATGACATACGTACATACATAAAAGATCAGAATAACTTTTGAAACATCAACTTCACACATGAGCAACAAAACAGAACAGATAAATAATGTCTAAGCATATTTACAAGGTAAATAACATATTATTAATGACAATTATATTTAAGGATAACAGTATTCCTCATCATAGTGAATGTAGCTTAGTATTAGAAGGGAAAAAAATTCTATGAAACAGTACACAGAGACAGGAAGAAAACAAATACACAAGGGTACACAAACACATAGTGGGATAACACAAAAGGAAAGGACAGGGTTTGTTTTATTGCAGTATTTTGCAAACAAAACTTTCTTTAGTTCTTGGAGATCTCCCTTCATTCATCATTATTCCCAAAAAGTCCTATCTATACCTCCTTCCTGTATTCTATTCATATTTCCTTCAAAATAATTATTTCTCATTGTACAATACTCATTTTGGCCCAAATCTTTTTCATATAACTTCGCAATGCATTCTTTACCTATTCTCCATAGTCAGTTTCTTATTTAGTCTACCTCTCTTAAGCTAACTTAAATCTACTGAGCTCAGATGCTAAACTAAGGGACGAGGCAATGCAGCAGCACAAAACAATTAACGCAAACAGCAATGAAAAACATGCAGATTTGCGAAGCAAGCAGCATTATATAGAAATTAGCAAAGCAATTGCAATATTACAACTAATATAAGGCAATGTGCAGCAAACAAGAAAAATAAATCCGTAGTAAACTGGCTTAGAAGAGCAACACAAAGTCAAATTCAGTAACACTATGCCTGGCAAACAGCAGCAGCAAATGAAATAACTTATATCTAAACATGACATAGCTCAAGCAGAAAAAAACATTACACTAAAGACAATAATGCAGACAAGGGAAATGTATATTCACATCTTAATGTCTATGTAATTAAAGTGGTGCACCACAAAAACTAATTCTACAAAAAATTACCAAGTACTTGAAAAGAAAGTTATATATGCAGTTATTGTTATCAGTCCCTTCTTATTGTTCTTTCCATTCCAAGAGCTCCTTTTTAGAAGAATGTGGATCATAAAATAATTATTTAATAGATCTGTTGACACAAAGTGTTCACATTACCAAATGCATCTAAGTTTATTTTATAAAACTAATGCTGCAACACAGCTGGAAACCAGATATTAAACAAAATGAGCAATCTCTCAACTACAAAGTCAATAGATGTAAAATGTTTCTCATCATTTCATTAGGCATTTTAGTAAATATCATAAATTACGAGCTCCACAGTATGCTTTCAACAAGGAAATGTCAATAGTGAGGATGATAGCCTCCCCTTTCTTTTTTCTCTACCTGTGCCTCTGAAAAGGCACACACTAATGGCTTGTTCTCCAGGCATCTGACACAGCTGGGTGCCCACGACGCATTATGTGCAGGTGGTCACTTAACTTTCTTACGGAAATATGTACGACAGCAGTTTCCGCTACAGTGACAGTCTCATATAAAAATATTTCACAGGTCAAGATTTTGTGTTACAAATCTGTAGAAACGAAATGCTATTGATATAACAGTGTCCAAAAAATTTTCGTTGGCATTGTAATACATTCACGCATTTACATACATTTCATAACTCTTAAAGTACGATTCTTGGTTTCCAACAACCCATTTCACAAACCAGAGTCCCTAACCACTACTCGTTATTCCTTACCGTATTTGTCGACACTTCTTCAATATTTCATCATAACAGATACGTAGCATAATCAAATAACTCATATAGCATCAGCTTATTGATCATAAACATACTGCAACAGCATAATACACATAGTCGTCGTAATAATGTCATCATAACACCTCAGTCAACTCTCAAAATCGTCGTAGCTTCCTCCAATAATTAAAAAAATTCTCTGCTCATATCAAAAGTGTCATCTGCCTCAAAAGTACTTTAAAAATCGTGATCCCATACCAAATATATCATTCAAAGCTCTCATAATATCACAATGGGTCTGAAAAAATATGAACAGTTCACAAAGTACAGACAAAATACAATTTCGTAAGTGTGAAGTTATCCAACGGTGTAATTACGTAAACATCTGTCACTGATGTAGTAAAAAGAAATGTTTGTCTCTTTCAGTTAAATGATCAGATAGCTGTGTAATTATGTGTTAGAGAAATATGGTACCGATGTGTAAAGTTGTATAAGCAAATACCATATTAGCTAGGGCTCCTTGTGCTTGCCAAACACATGGTACACAAAGTAGGCGTGTACCCCCCTGAGGATTAATGAAATTATACCCTCAGGTGTTACAGATTACAGCAATGGAATGAAATGTATCACGGAAAACCTTTTTATCATTGTACTTCAAATATCTTTAAAAATAAATGTTTTAAGTACAAAATTAATCACTGAAATACATGTACTGTAGCGCTAAACTGTCCGTCTTGTTGTAAGATAATCTCTGTGGAAGTGTCGTAGTTATCGTCCTCCGAAAGCTAAGTTCTGTAGAAGTCAATGTACTTACCTCATGATAAACAAAAGTGAAATGCTTTGCGTATAGATATCTTAGTTACTACGCTTATTGCCATGATGAAGAAAGTACTGTGCTGTAACATATTGTTGTGCTACTTAAAAGGCTGTCGCATTGTAACTATACCAGAAAAGTTACTACTAAAACATGTTTTACTTTCCAGAAAAATTCAGAAAAACTGTGCAGATATAAAACAGAAACACCACAAAAGCAACATTGTAAATTGTCACTCGTTAGTAGCATCGTGATAAAATCGTGTAGCTGTCACATAAACTAACCACTGTGTCATCTGGTATCTCGCAGAAAGTACTTTAAATCCAGAATGTATTTTCTAGTAAACCAAAATGTTGCATTAAAATCTCATTAGTAGTACTGGTAAATGTTCTAAGTATGTAAGCCTTATACTCGTTACGTAATCATGCAACTAACAAGCAAGATTGTACACACACAATAACACTGTGTCATCTGTTCACTATAACAATGCATTCGTAATTACTGTCTACATATGTTCCATAGGTTCTAGACTGGGTAGTTAACTTCAAACATTGTTGCATGTTAACAGTTTCTAAGTGTGACAAAGAGTACTAGTAACGTGAAGCGAAAAATATTATGGCAGAGGCTAAGTTAAAAATCAGATTATCTTTAAATAAACGGTTTTACATGTGAAATATGGTGCAATCCTTTACTCTTCCTAACGCACAGAGGCTCAACTTCAAAACAATTATCATGTTGTATAGGTCGGTAAGGAATGCTAAAAATTTTCTCAAGGTTAGCGTCTATGTTATTTCTCGCTGAGCCAGCCGGCGCACGTGGCTGCCTGCGGTGCGAGTCATTGTCTGTCTCTTTGCTGGCGCGCGTCGTTACTGGGATTAGGAGACATAACTTCTACAAATTCACCTTGACGAGAAGGGCCTGCCCTGTTTGAAGCTCGCCATTTCTGATGGAATTCAGGTCTGTCGTTTTGTTGGTAGTTTACGTAGTTTCTTGTTTGTCGGCCATGTGGTGGAGAATTTCTCCCGGAATAGTAACTGCGTGGTGGACCGTTGCATCTG
Source organism: Schistocerca cancellata (assembly GCF_023864275.1). Classification (NCBI taxonomy): domain Eukaryota; kingdom Metazoa; phylum Arthropoda; class Insecta; order Orthoptera; family Acrididae; genus Schistocerca; species Schistocerca cancellata. The sequence continues at coordinate 751,177,522 of NC_064627.1, forward strand.
AAGTTATTCTGTCTCCCTTGATAATAATTATTTTGGTTCCCATATTGTCTGCTTCTATGGTTGTCTCTGTCACATTCATTACTATGGAAAAGCGATCTTTCTCTGTAACTATTATTCTGCCAACGGTTGTCATATGGATGGTGTCTGTTTTGTTCACGATTTGTGTTGTGAGAATAGCCTTGTTGTGTCCAGTTATTATTTCTTTTGTCGCAGAATTGCGACGGATGTGACCTGTAATTGTTGTGTTCCAGTTTTCGCATTCCGCGATTTCCGCGATTGTCAGTGTCAATTTCCAGTTCTTGTAACAGACCCTGGAAAGCTTCAGTGTCGTCTTTGCAACGTCCTGCCAAAATAATATGTCGTAAATGTTAAGGTAATTTGATTAAGCAAATGCAGATGAGTTCTGAGGGGCTGTATGGGTTTGAAAGGTACTGACTCTTGTGCAACATGTCTTCAAAATATTTGACAAGACTGGAAAATTCAGATTGTTCAAAGTGTTTCATCATCATGATGCTATGTTTTACTCGGTCTTGTGTAGCTTGAGACCAATATGCTGAGAGGAACGCATGGTAAAATTCTCCTTCACTGTGACAATCGTGAATGACCGATCGCATTCTTTCAGCTGGTTCATTCTCTAAGTAGCCACACATAAATTCTAATCTGTGCTCTAACGACCAGTTGGGAGGAAAACAATGAGAGAATTGATGGAGCCATGCTTTTGGATGAATGTCGTTGGCAGAATTCTTAAATGTTTTGAATTTACGTGTAGTAATGAACAGCTTATAGTCAAAATCATCATGTCGGCGAGTCACATGTCGGTCATTGTTACGTCGTTTCGGCGGTTCCATCTCAAAATTCGGTGCGCCTTGCCAATTTCTTTCATAATTTCCGAAGTGTCCTGTGTTATTATTTTGTGGTTGTTCCGTATTTCTAAGTCCCTCTTCCCGTGTTGGAGCGCGAGTGTCCTCTGAAATATGTAATTCTTGTATTTCTTGTGCCAACTGATCTTGTACTTCCCGGATTTCTCTTTTGTGTTGCGTATTAATTTGATTCTGATTTTGTTTGAATTTCTTCTGTGTCAGTGATGGCTACAGGTCTTGTGTCATTCAGATCATCATCTACCTTTGTAGATAAGATAGTGAACTGATCTGAAAGTTCTGCTACTTTATCCGTTAGTGAAATTATTTCCTCTGTGTGTTTTTCTGAACCAAGTTTCAGAGTGTCCATTTGTGTTGAAATCGTATCTACTGCGTCCTTTAAGTTTTCCTGAGTTTTTGCAAGTTGCATAACTGAATCGGTAGATGCAACTGAGTCAGTTTTTGCTTGCAAGGTCTCATGATTTTCATGAACAGTAGTTTGCAGTTCTTTTATGTCTGCTTCATGATTCTGTAATGCATTTTCATGACGCGAAAAAAATAGGTTGGAAATGCTCACAAATTTGTGTTTTTACGTCATTACAGACTTTTTGACATTTCGATTCGATTTTATGTAACTCAGTAGTTATATCTTCACGTGTTTGTTCAAGTGTGGTGTCTAACTTTTGAAGATTTTGTTCCATTGCGTCTAACTTTTGAAGATTTTGTTCCATTGTGTCTAACTTTTGAAGATTTTGTTCCACTGTGTCCAACTTTTGAAGCTTTTGCTGTGCTTGTCTCTGATTTTGTTCCATTTGTTGCATTAGCTGTAATAACAATGCATTAGTGTCAGGAATCTGTTCCTCTACGCTTTTCGGCAGTGCATTTGCACCGGCAACATTCACATTTTGACGAGCAGAAAATGTGTCTTGACTTATTTGAGAAAAAGGTGAGGACGCAAAACCTGAATCTACAGTATTTGCAAAATTGTGTCCTGTCATTTCGGATTCCTGAGGCAAGCTGTTGCCGACCGATCGATCGATAATGCTTCCCTGTTCACTAATTGTTTCACTGTCTCCACCATTGTTTGCAGCCCGCTCCATTTCCCTATGTACAATTACCAAATTACTACTTTGACATTAGTTAATTCATTACTCAGTGGCGCTAACACACTGCTTTCGTCTTCACTGTCATTTCTCAGTTTACTTTGGAGCCTAGTATTACGTTTTTCACACGCCATTATTGTCACAATATTTCACACGATAACACAGAAAAACACAATTTGAAGAACAACAATAAGAGAACACATTAACATAGCACTGAAAATAATATCTCGTTAATTGCAAGCGCAGCTGCGAAATACTTGGTGCAAATCTACATGCATGCCACAACTGTTTTACTGTACAACAATGAAAGGCTGCAACTACAAAGGAGATTCTCTCTACAATTACGCGCTAGCAATAAACAAAATCTAGACTAATTACACAAACTACAAGAAAAAATCAGAAGATTCCAGTGAGGTATCCTCGGCTAAGGGTCGACATATGAAACGTCACCTTTGAAAAATTATACACGATTGTGCTTATACTGACACACAATATTTTTAGCGCAACGCAATCTGACTTTCAATAATCCCTACAAAAGAATGGCCCTGACTAACATTAAACTATACCTTTCACAAATCACTTACCGCACAAAAATCTTCGTTACTCAAGCTACTGCAATACTGTACAGTGAGCGCCACTACTGCCAGCTAAATAAAAGATTCAAACTACGTAATGCACTAACTACTGATAGGCATAGTTAGCAAATGAAAAATTTTGACAGAGAACAAACAATGTATTTACCATAATAATCATAATATATATAGCAGTTCATGCCATCCAGTCTTACAAAATTCAAAGCTCCACCATTTTTCTCTCCACTTCCACCACTGCTGGTGGCTCACCTCCAACTGCGCAACGCTATGCACTGTTCACGTCCAGCTGCCCAACACTACAATGGCAGACAACAATGCAAACTAGCCACAGACTGCACACAGGACAGCCAGTGATTTTCATACAGAGCGCTACGTAACGTTGCCAATAAGAAAACATAAACAGCCTACTTACAACTTGCTCACGAAAGGCAAAGTTCCCGAGTTCGAGTCTTGGCCCGGCACACAGTTTTAACCTGCCGGGAAGTTTCATATCAGCGCACACTCCACTGCAGAATAAAAATCTCATTCTGGAAACATCCCCCAGACTGTGGCTAAGCCATGTCCCCGCAATATCCTTTCTTTCAGGAGTGCTAGTTCTGCAATGTTTCCAGGACAGCTTCTGTAAAGTTTGAAAGGTAGGAGAAGAGGTACTGACATAAGTTAAGCGTTGCGGACGTGGCGTAAGTCGTGCTTGGGTAGCTCAGTTGGTAGAGCACTTGCCTGCGAACGGCAAAGGTCCCGACTTCGTGTCTCGGCCCGGCTCACAGTTTTAATGTGCCAGGAAGTTCCTTAATCAGGATTGTTTACAACACAATATCAGATCATGAAGTTATCATAAACAGACTTAAAACATGCAGAATTTTTATCTCAGTATCCGATTTTCATACTCATGTACCGCATATAATGAATTATAAGAACACAGGATCAAAAGTTAGCCACGGCCAGGAGACATCACACAGCTACTATTGCCACCATCTCTGGCCTTGATAAAGATCTCAATTAGGCAAGAAAAGACACGCAAGTTCTTACAAGTATACGGGTATATCCAGCTGAAAATACTTGTTGATGGTTAGATCCTGCAACTCTATCAGAGACGAGATAGTCGATTGTCACCTTTTACCAGTTGTTCAAGATAAGGCCCTGAAATTTTCTGTGGGATGCAAATCGAGTGATTTAGCGGGCCATTGAAGTGCCGAACAGGTGACTGGGAGTTTGTCAAACCAGTAACGTACGCGTGCACTGCTGTCAACCCGCCTGTTTCTGTATTTGAAGTGCCCACTGCATACACGTCATGAACATAAGAATATAATGACAACAACACTTGGTCACCTTAATGTTGAAATAAATACCCTGCTTCAGGTCGTATCTTGCCAACCAAACTCGGCAACACTCTTCGATACGACAGATTTTAGCGATGCCTCGCTGCAAATCTGCAATGGCGAATGTTAGAGGCTGAAGAAGACGCACTCATACTCTCTCTCGCAGCACAGTGGGGCCTTCGCACAGAGGTCAAATAGAGCCAATCATGGATGTGCTCTGTCCCAGTTCGTGACCTCAGCCGCAGCAGCCAACATCTTCAAGTAGGACAAAGAGGTATTAAAGACTGAGATGGAAGTGTACATCTGCATTTACATCTACGTGGGTACTCTGCAAATCACATTTAAGTGCCTGGCAGAGGGTTCATCAAACTACCTTCACAATTCTCTTCTGTTCCAATCATGTATGGCGCGCGGAAAGAAGGAACACCTATATCTTTCCGTACGATCGTTTCTCCCTATGTACGTCGCTATCAACAAAATATTTTCGTATTTGCAGGAGGAAGTTGGTTATTGGAATTTCGTGAGAAGATTCCGACTCCCCGAAAGCGCTTTTGTTTTAATGATGTCCATCTCAAATCCTCTATAATTTCAGTGACACTCTCTCACCTATTTCGTGATAATACAAAACGTGCTGCGTTTCTTTTAACTTTCTCGATGAACTCCGTCAATGTTATCTAGGAAGGATCCCACACCGAGTAGCACTATTCTAAAAGAGGATGGACAAGCGTAGTGTAGGCAGTCTCCTTAGTAGATCTGTTACATTTTCTAAATTTTCTGCCAATAAAAGGCAGTCTTTGGTTAGCCTTCCCCACAACATTTCCTACGTGTTTTTTTTTTTCAAATTTATGTTGTTCATAATTGTAATTCCTAGGTATGAAGTTGAATTTACGGCTTTAGCTTTGATTGATTTACCGTGTAACTGAAGTTTAACGGACTCCTTTTAGCACTCATGTGGATCACCTCACACTTTTCATTATTTAGAGTTAACTGCTACACAGATATTTTTTTTGTAAATCGGTTTGAAATTTATTTTCATCTTCTGGTGACTTTACTAGAAGATAAACGAGTGCATCATCCGCAAACAATCAAAGAAAGCTGCTCATATTGTCTCCTAAATCGTTGGTATAGATAAGGAACAGCAGAGGGCCAATAACACTATCTTGTGAGGTTCTGTAAATGTAAATGAAGAAATTCGGAATCTTTATGAAAACCATGTCGATAGGACTCAGCATTTCGAGTGAGTAAAGAGTTAGTTGTGTTTCACATTAACGATGTTTTCTAAATCCGTGTTCATTGTGTGTCACGCAGTCTTTGGTTAGCCTTCCCTACAACATTTTCTATGTGTTCCTTCCAATTTAAGTTGTTCCTAATTGTAAATCCTAGGTAGTTAGTTCAATTTACGACCTTTAGGTTGACTGATTTATCGTGTAACCGAAGTTTAACGCATTCCTTTTAGCACTGATGTGGATGGCCTCACTAAAACTAAAAAAACTAAAACTCCCCTCGAACAGACCATGAAGGCCTAACGGTACCGACCGGCCGCCGTGTCATCCTCAGCCCACAGGCGTCACTGGATGTGGATATGGAGGGGCATGTGGTCAGGACACCGCTCTGCCGGCCGTATGTCAGTTCACGAGACCAGAGCCGCTACTTCTCAATCAAGTAGCTCCTCAGTTTGCCTAACAAGGGCTGAGTGCACCCCGCTTGCCAACAGCGCTCGGCAGACCGGATGGTCACCCACCCAAGTGCTAGCCCAGCCCGACAGCGATTAGCTTCGATGATCTGACAGCAACCGATGTTACCAGTGCGGCAACGCCGTTGGCGGATGACCACACACTTTTCGTTGTTTAGGCTCACTTGATAATTTTCGCACCATGCAGATGTCTTTTCTAAATCGTTTTGGAATTTGTTTTGATATTTTGATGTATTTATTAGTCGACAAACGTCAGCGTCATCTGCCGAAAACGTAAGAGGGGTCTCCCACATCGTTTATAAGGATAAGGAACAGTACATGGCCTGTAACGCTATCTTGGGGAAAGCAAGGAATTACTTCTGTTTTACTCAATGACTTTCAGTCAATTCCTACGGGCCGGCTGGTGTGGCCGAGCGGTTCTAGGCGCTTCAGTCCGGAACCGCGCGACTGCTCTGGTCGCAGGTTCGAATCCTGCCTCGGGGATGGATGTGTGTGATCTCCTTAGGTTAGTTAGGTTTAAGTAGTTGTAAGTTCTAGGTGACTGATGACCTCAGATGTTAAGTCCCATATTGCTTAGAGCCATTTGAACCATCAATTACTACGAACCGTGATCTCTCTGTCAGGAAATCACGAATCCAGTCACGTAACTGAGACGATATTCCATAAGCACGCAATTTCACTACAAGCCGCTTGTGTGATACAGTGTTAAAAGCCTTCCGGAAATCCGGAACTACGGAATCGATCTGAAATCCATTGTCAATAGCACTCAACACTTCATGAGAGTATACTTTTCTAAATGTTGAACTTGTAGTTCGAGAGAAGAGTTGATTAATTAGGGCGTCAGCTAATGATTTAATAGTCAACGACATTTGTAAAGTATCAAGTGCTTCTGTGGCCTAGCATTATATCAAGATAAACTAAATCGTTTTATCGTTCATATAATAAAGTGAACTAGCATTACCTATGTTGTAGTTCAGATGACCCATCTCCCAGAAAAATCATATAGACCACAGTTATGTTCGGTCGATTGTAGTTTCGTCCGATTATAGCTGTTCATGTTCACACTGACATGAATAAGTGAGCCCAAGCCATAGTACGAAGACCGCCACAGAACAAAACAGAACCAGCTCCAGCGTGAACTGGGTCCTCCACTCAGTACAGGTTAAACGCATTATTAGGCCCTCAGTGTATCATTTGCAAAGAGGCAAAACTGCTTTTCGCTGGACAGCAACTGTTCAGTTACTGTGTTACTAGGGAAGTTGAAGACGGTCAGATTTACGTGTCACTGTGAGCAATTGTGTGTGTGTGTGTATGTGTGTGTGTGTGTGTGTGTGTGTGTGTATGTAAGTGTGTGTGTGTGTGTGTGTGTGTGTGTGTGTGTGTGTGTATGTGTGTGTGTGTGTCACAAGGTCATCTGGTACGGATTCTACACCGCCTGCCATTAGAAAGCGACTAGTGGGCCCCATGCTGTTTTAAGGGCGAAATAAAACCTTGTCCGGTGTGCTTACTTTGTTGTTACGATACTGTAGTCATCTTGCGATACAAGGATCTCTTTCTCTGGTTTCTGACTACAGATACTTTCCTTAGTTCAAGGAGTTTTGGAAAGCGAAAACACCCTCCTAATTTGAACAAGTGACTTGGTGCGGTAAAGGCAAAAAATTCTATCTAGTCATTTTTGTTACTGTTTTTGTGGAATAAAAAAACGCTTTCAAAGGGCTCTCTTTTATCCTCATCCAATCACTATTTAGGCTTCCCCATATCGCTTAAGACAAACGCTGGGAAGGTTCTGAATCCAAGCTTGTGCTCCGCTTATAATGACCTCGTCATCTAGCTAACACTTAATCCTCATCTCTTTCTTTACTCTTAACGCCCTACCTATCACCACGGAGTTACACACTACGAAGTTGAAGTAATTGTATTTAAGGCAATATTTTCCTGTATATTAATTGTCTATTCGCAGTTGGTGAGCATATAACGTTTTCTAGTTCATGTCGGCTGTTTATGTGGAATCTCATTTTTAACAAACATTACAACTACAAAGCAAGCGTTCTTTATTTAAGTCATAATTCAGTCTGTAATTCATATCTCGACCCAACACTGGCTTTTAATAACTGTCCTCACGGTCAAGTGCATACACAGCGAGGGGATGGCAGAGCATGAGAAGGCGCCCCCCCCCCCCCCCCACAATCTACCCCGCCCCAAACCATAGACAAAGAAAATATTCCCTACCGAACTACCATCTATCTTAACCAAACCGAAAGACGTATGCTGGTTAGTTATTCAGCAACAATTTGAAGTCACCCAGAACAATTTACTCAGAGCCATTTATCGAAACTCTGAGAACTGTATCATCTGTGAAAGCGAAATTAACATCGCTCTGCACGCCCTCCCAGTCCATCTCAGGATCCAGCTACGCTCATGACCACTGGCGGTAAGGATTCCCAGCTCCAGCATATTCTAAAGGAAACCATGAGAACACAGGTTTTTCATGAGGTTCGACGTACGTCATTGGTTTTCGGTCTTTCCATTCAGAGATAGGAAGTCTCATATCCCTACATGTTACCAAGGACGCCAAATGGAATATTTTTGAGTAAAATAAAATTTCTCTCACAATTGTATCAAAGTATTTATTATTTTCAGTCAGTTGTGTGGAAGACATCCTTTGGAATCATAAACAACATAAGCGAAATGCATATTCCTTCATCTACATCAACGTCTACGTACCCAAACCGCAAGCCATCATACGGTACATGACGGAGGGTACCCTGAACCACTACTAATCAGGCCCTTTCCATTTCCATTAGCAAAGAGAAGGAGGGAAAACAGAACATCTATACGTCTCCATACAAGTTATACGTTGTCTTATCTTTCACAGTCCTAACGCGAAATGTTCTTTGGCGCAGTAGACGCGTTTTTGAGTCAGCCACAAATGCTGTTGCTTAAATTTTCTCTGCGGTATTTCGCGAAATCAATATCATCTTCCCTCCAGAGATTGCCATTTGAGCTCATGAAGCATCTCCGTAACACTCACGTATTGATCGAACCCACAGGTAACAAATCTAGTAGCATGCCTTTGAAGTGCTTCGATTTCTTCATTTAATCGGAATTGGCGGGGATCCCAAACTCTCGAGCAATACTCAAAGAATGGAATAGGACGTAGGACTGTTCTAGGCGCTGTCTCCTTTATACTCTGTTGTGTCACATTAATGTGACCACCTGTCAAAATCCTAAATATGGTTCCCAAAAATATGTGCATACTTTAGTTGATCCATTGTGTTTTCCAGAACGCCGATGTCATCCTGGGAATGTCACGAAAACATCCCCTAGACCATAACGCTCCCTTCCGACGACCGCTGCAGTTTGTTTGCTTTTAGACGTTCTACGCCTACACGCCAACAGCCATCTGCCCGATGGAGCATAAAACATGAGTCATATGAAAGGGTCACCTGTCGCCACTCGCTGCAGGTTCAGTTCCGGTACTGGCTTGCAAATTCCAGCCTTCGTCTCCGATGAACAGCAGTCAGCATGACTACATGGACCAGGCGCTCATACATAGCAACGTTTGCTGAACGGTCGTTGAGGAGACACTGTTGGTAGTCCCTTGGTTCATCTGGGCGGTCAGCTGCTCAACAGCCGCACGCCTATTTGCCGGCGCACATCTCCCCAGCCGTCGTTCACCCTAGTCATCCATTGCCCGCAGTGCACCACAGCTGCGTTTGCGCCTCTTTTCGACAGCGTCATTTTGCCATTGGCACAGCAGCACACGAACAGTTTACGAACTTAGCCTTTTAGGAAATGGTTCCACAATTGGGCCGAAAACCAATGATCATATACTGTTGTACGGGAGATAAATCGCTCCGTTTCCGCAGTACGACAACGAATGCAGTGTTTTCCGCGTCCGCCAGCACACTGTATATGCCTTTCATTGCTAGTGTTGCCACCCGCTGTTTAAATATGAGGTTTTATTGTACGCTGAGGTCGAAAATATGCGGTGGTCACCTTAACGAGAGTGGACCGTGTATGTGAGCAACATTTTCATGCAATCCTCCCAATAAACCGAAATCGACCATTCGCGTTCCCTACTACGCTTCTTACGTGGTCCTTCCATTTCGCATCGCTCTGCCTAGATATTTAATCGAAGTGCTGTGTCATGCAGCACGCTTCGGATGTTGTATTGACACATTATGGGATTGTTCTTTAGCGTTCCTTACCTCAGTTGGTAAAGACCAACCCTTTATAACATCACTTCGTTGTCCGTCCGTCTGCATATTTGTCTGTCTGTCCGACCGTTAAAACTCCTTTCTCTCAGGAGAAAGAAGACGTATCAGATTGAAATTTATGTCACGTACTAGAGTATGAGCTCCATTGGCAGTGTAAAACATTTAAGCTTCTAAGACAGTTCAATAAAAAGATGCAGCTACTTTTTGATACAGTACTCGCAAATTCACTCATCACAACCTATGGGGTAGCAATAAACAATTTTGCAATAAATAGGTTCCACAGTGCAAGTAAAGGAATAAAAATTCGAAAATTGTTAATTTGTAATTACACTACATAAAGAAATGTTTTTTGCGAACAGAAATTTATACGAGGTGCATTCAAGTTCTAAGGCCTCCGATTATTTTTCTCCGGACTGGAAAGAGATAGAAACATGCGCATTGTTTTAAAATGAAGCCGCGTTCATTGTCAATAAGTCCCAGAGATGGCAGCACCGTACGGCAGATGAAATTTTACCGCCAGCGGCGAGAATGAAAACTGTTTTAAATACTTAAAATGGCGATGTTTCCCTTACTTGAACAGCGTGCAATCATTCGTTTTCTAAATTTGCGTGGTGTGAAACTAATTGAAATTCATCGACAGTTGAAGGAGACATGTGGTGATGGAGTTATGGATGTGTCAACAGTGCGTTCGTGGGTGCGATAGTTTAATGAAGGCAGAACATCGTGTGACAGAAACAACCTCGGGCTCGCACAAGCCGGTCTGATGATCGAGAAAGTGGAGAGAATTGTTTTGGGGGATTGCCGAATGACTGTTGAACAGATCGCCTCCAGAGTTGGCATTTCTGTGGGTTCTGTGCACGCAATCCTGCATGACGACCTGAAAAATGCGAAAATGTCATCCAGGTGGGTGCCACGAATGCTGACGGACGACGACATGGCTGCCCGTGTGGCATGTTGCCAAGCAATGTTGGCGCGCAACGACAGCATGAATGGGACTTTCTTTTCGTCGGTTGTGACAATGGATGAGACGTGGATGCAATTTTTCAATCCAGAAACAAAGCGCCAGTCAGCTCAATGGAAGCACACAGATTCACCACCACCAAAAAGAATTCGGGTAACCGCCACTGCTGAAAAAATGGTGGTGTCCATATTCTGGGACAGCGAGGGCGTAATCCTTAACCATTGCGTTCCAAAGAGCACTACGGTAACAGGTGCATCCTACGAAAATGTTTTGAAGAACAAATTCCTTCCTGCACTGCAACAAAAACGTCCGGGAAGGGCTGCGCGTGTGCTGTTTCACCAAGGCAACGCACCCGCACATCGAGCTAACGTTACGCAACAGTTTCTTCGTGATAACAACTTTGAAGTGATTCCTCATGCTCCCTACTCACCTGACCTGGCTCCTAGTGACTTTTGGCTTTTTCCAACAATGAAAGACACTCTCCGTGGCCGCACATTCACCAGCCTCAGCGATTTTCCAGTGGTCAAAACAGACTCCTAAAGAAGCCTTCGCCGCTGCCATGGAATCATGGCGTCAGCGTTATGAAAAATGTGTACGTCTGCAGGGCGATTACGTCGAGAAGTAACGCCAGTTTCATCGATTTCGGGTGAGTAGTTAATTAGAAAAAAAATCGGATGCCTTAGAACTTGACTGCACCTCGAATTTGATTCCTATTACTGCAGGTAATTTGACCTGTTTTTCAGTAAGAGACAGTGATTCACGAAGATGATTAGTGTTTATAAATTTCAGATATTTCTTGCTAATAGGCTGAGCAACGATAAAGTGAAATCCTCTGCCGTTGTGGAAAAGATGCCTCGGCCCTCAAACGGTAACAGGCGAAAGGCCGGCCGAAGACCCCGCCATGCCGGCACATTCCATTTATAAACATTCCTTGATATTCTATGCTAAATGCTTACGACACGTACGGCGTCTATAATGTTTCAAAGAAAGAAATACTCGTAACTGACGCATGACTGCACTTCTATTGTTTGGAAAGAAGTTTGAGGCGCAGTGTCACGTATTGTGCGGCCTCTCCCGCCGGAGGTTCGAGTCCTCCCTCGGGCATGAGTGTCTGTGTGTTGTTCTTACCATAAAATAGTGCAAGTTAGCTTAAGTGGTGTTTAAGTCTAGGGACCGATGACCTCAGTAGTTTGGTCCCTTAGGCATTCACAGACATTTGAACATTTGGAAAGAGGTTTTAGTAACCTATAAAATATCCATGAAGTGTCTCACAGAGTAATTCGATAGCTGCGTAACAACGAAAGCCCAATGGTCGCTGTGCCGTCTATTCTCTGGTGACTTTTGTTAAATCTTATCAGTAATAGCAAAAGGGGTGAAGCAGACGAAGTCAAAATATCTGTAACTGATAGTTAGCAGATCATGTTAATATAACTCCAAAATTAATAAAGTAAATGAAAAATTACAATAGCGAATGCGAAATCACAAAAAAATTTAATTTAAAACTTAAAATTAATACATTCTCAAAGGCTTAGAATTTCCCTGACAGGTATCTTACCAGAGTCGATACTGATAACAGGGAAAATTCGTTGAGATTCTCGATTATCGGGAAGCGTTAACTAACTACATACATTATCAAGTTTGTACGGAACTTTCGAAGTGCAAGTCCTACTTGCACTCGCCAGGTTTTTCTTACTCATCTATATCAACTTCAATTTTTCTATGATTAGACGAAGTTACCAGTTATTGTACTGAGTAGAAATTTCGTCTCAATAATTTTGTATCGTGCCATAATCACTCAATGACGACACCTCTCCGTATATCGAAGCGTCAGAGCTAACAGCCACAAATAGTTCTTCCACCTATCTGTCAGATCACTTGTCTATGTAGAGAACCAAAGCAGTCCTATCGTACTTCTCTGGGGCGTTCCAGATGATACCCTTGTCGCTGATGAATTCTCACCATCGAGTAGCAGTTACTGGGTTCTGCTACTTACGAAATCTCCGAGCCATCTGGAACCTTTTCCTTACGCTCGGACCTACGTGAATAGTCTGCAGTGGGGCACCGTGTCAAACGCTTTCTAGAGATCTATGGAATCGGTCTACTGCCCTTCATCAATCGTTCGTACGATATCGCGCGGAAAAAAGTCCAAGCTGCGTCTCGGACAAGAGATGCTTTCTTAACCCGGGCTAATTTGGAGACAGAAGCTTTTCTACCTGAAGGAAATTTACTGTATTTCCACTTAAAACATGCTCAAGAATTATGCAGCATACCGATTTTAAGGATACTGGTTTGTCATTTTGTGGGTCCGTTCGTTTCCCCTTCTTATATACAGCAGTTTCCTGTACGTTACTCTGTTGCGATTTTGTTCTGGGCGAGAGATTCGTGATAAATGCAGGCCAAGTGTATATAAGAGTATGTATTTTTTCCGTCGATTCAAAACGTATTTAAGATCAACAATGTAACAAGACTGATTCAATCATATTGCTGGTTTGTATATTTACCTCGACATTAGCGATAAATTAGATTCAGATGAACTGTTAAATAAACACACACAAAGAGGAGCGCAGTTTTTGCATTGTGCAACTGGTTTTTGCGTGGAATATCATGTTGCGAAAGAAATAATATCTTTAAAATTATTTTCATTTTTGTTGTAGTTTTTGTGCTTATTAAGTCTTTTTTTAAATTCTTCTTATATTTACAATTTCTAGTGGTGGGGCTGGTGTAGAAGGAAGGCAATCGCTTTTGGACAACTATTCACAGAGACAAATTACGAAGCACTGGGCGTGGTCTATGATACTGATCTTCAGGGCATCCATATACTCAGTTGTTAGTTCTGTCTTATACGACTATGCATGCCGTTTTTTCACGATGTTCTTCAAATTTTATCGTAAGCAGACGCTTATGTATCAGTTCACAGTGGCGGTATGTCTAACTTCTAACACTATAGTAGTAGCATGGCCAGTTTTAGAAGGAAAAAAGTAGCAACCTTTTTTTAGCAGCACAATGAAGTCGTCGGAATTTTGTAGGCTTAAGTCCGGTTCAAAAGATACACTCAGACCATTGCATTTCGCTTTCAGGACAAATAAATCCAGTCATTGGTAACACTAGTAACGATATTCCAAAACAAATCTGAAGTGCCGCCTTGGTATTTTTTAAGATCTTTTTATACACCAATCAGTGTGTTATGTTTTCGATTGGGGGTCAGTTGAAGTGAAATCCATCGACAACAAAGTTTTGTACATCTAACTATTTCCGTAACCTGTTTTGGATTTGACTTATATCAATAACCAAATGAAATCATAAGATGTCAGACTGCTCGAACAGCTGCAATATTTTCGTCAATAAGAACAATTCTGGGGGTATGTAAATAAGTTATACAAAACTGCAACCAGTCACTTTTTTGAATGATTATGTTTTATTCCATGAACCGGTTTTAGAACCTTTTCAGTTTCATATTTAGATTGTTTCAGGAAGTTACATCATTATTGCTAGCATAATAATGTAACTTCCTGAAACAATCTGAAGACGAACCTGAAAAGATTCGAAAACCAGTTCATGGAATAAAAGATAATTATTCAAAAAGTGACTGGTTGCAGTTTTGTATAACTTATTTACATTCAATATACAGTTACGGTTCTAAAATATCCGTAATGGATAAGCATAATTCTGGGGGTCCTTTACGAAATTCATCATTTAACATAAGAAAAAACTGATCTCTTTTCAATACGATGTATCAGTTACAAATTATTGTCTTAGATGGGGCTTCTCCGCTAACTGCATTCCTAAGTTGATCATCATGTTGTTTAGGCGTTAATGACGATTAAAAATCGTAAAAAGTTATAGCCTGGTAATGTTATCTAGTCAAATTCAATTTCTAGTGCACGCAAAATATTTAATTGATGATAGTTAAAAAACTACTAGAGCAAATAGAACAAAGTACTGGGCAATCGGTTTGCAAAACATTAGAAAGTAACTGTCAAATTGAAGCAAATTTAATTTCTATTGAGAACTATGGCATACTAAAATTTTCCAGTCTCCGTCGTATGTCACTTTTAATATTTGTTGACCCTCACCTTCAGCTGAACACTTTTACTTTTAAACATCGTTGAGGGAGAATGCAGCCAGCTACAAATAGGTTTACTTCATTGTCTTGACTAGTTCTGGGTCATCAAGCCCATCTTCGGATGGCTACAATTACAGAATGGAAATGTGAAACATTTTAAGTTCGAAAACTCACATTTGTCAGGAAATCAAATATAATGTCTTTCTTTTTTCATAATTTATATGCATCAAAAAATTGAGAAGTTATTTTGACGCCATAAGAATTACGCTGTTCGGCTTAACTCTTCAAAATATGAGACAAATTGTAAAATAAATAGATTGAGAACAGCTTACTTGCCGGACCAGAGAATCGACTGGTCCTGTATGACAATAAGTACTCTTTAGTTTTAAGTGTCAACAACGCAGAGGCACTTTTTTTATTTGTGATAATACAAGTACAGAAATACAGCAGTAGTGTTTTAACTAACAGTACTGTAGCCATCAAAAATAGTTTCTGGCATCTTTCAGATACTTTAGAAAAGAATAAAAAAGTTAAATTCAGGGAAAAAATCTCTCAGTATTGATGAACATCGCTGGACTTTCAGATTCGGACATCTTACTTGCCTGCATTGACAACACATGTTACAGAAGCATCTTTAAAATTAAAGGTGTCAGTTGCATGCTTTGGAATTACGTGGAATGGGTTCGTAGCTTTATCTGACTGAACAGTCTTGTGTAAATCTGGCAAAACAAAGGCCTCGCTTACCTTTTTCATCTATCTATAATTTAAAGATATCTGTCACAGCTCGAAAAGCTGTCCCCATTCAACAAAACTTGTCTGTTCTCTCTTCAGACCATTCAAGACTAAATGGTGGAGACAAGACACATCACACTTGGAACTCTAGAGGAAACCACTGCTCGATATAGGGAGCATGTGTCAATTAGTAATAAATGTATGGAACATTTTCTCCGTGATTTGACACTTGGAAGAAGCCAAGGGACATGCAACAAGAGTACCGAGAACACAATAGCACTGAAAACGTTTTTTGTGAAACAAATGACACTAAGAAGATGTGACATTTCGACTTTTCAATTATTTCGTTATAATGTCTGTATCGGCATCAGGATTTTGCCCACTACTGTAGTGCATGAGAATATTTGGAATATTTTTCTAATTATCTCCACTATGTATACTGTATGGGTGGCTTACAACGTAAAAATAAGCTAATGTGTGTGGTACTGAGACCACAGAAAGAGAGAGGGTTGTGTATAATATTTGCTGCAGTGATGAATAGTTTATTTCTCTTTTATCCATTTGAATTTTCGAGAGTAAGCACAAAAGATTTAAACGTAAATAACACTCACATAACGTGTGGCCAACTGAGGCTGACGATTATCTCATTATATTCTTCATAAATGTTGCAGCTCCAGAGACCTGATTTAGACACTGTGTACTAGTCTAAATGAAAAGATTCATAGACTGTCCACCAACTAAAAATGAATAGGCAATCCTGAGAACTAGGAATGTGCAAACGATACTCTCGTTTGAACACGTTAGAGATTTGTCGATATGCCGCAGCACTCGAAACGATATCGAATCAGTTTGAACGACTGGGTGTCACTTGATTTGTGCGGCGCGAGCGCAAGAGATAACACAAGCAACTATCAACTAGCCACAGCAGCCTATAGCTCTGCTTAAAATTTGACAGTTTCGTAAAACACAGAATGTGTGATTAATATCACACTACAAACCCCTGTTTTATCTGAAAAAATTTGCAATCGGATTTCTCATGTGGGATGCATGGATATACAAGCATTTATTTTGTTTCGTATGTAAAGTTAACAGTCAAAATCGAAAATGTTGTCATTAAAAAGATGTTACTTGAATGTAGGCTGAGTACAGTATTTTATTTGGCTATCAGATACTATAATGAGTTACAAAGTAGGTTGCAAATTGCAATTTCGAGTCTTGTGCATATATTTGAATACAAATGATACAGAAATTTTTCTGGTCTACTTGGTTGGACAACTTATTCTGTTGATTTTAAATGACGTGATTTGCCGCGCAAGGCTTCTAAAACAGAATAATTGTGCTTGTTAATGACCAGGTTGGCTGTTGGTGGATGTTTGTGTTCATTGACGCTACTGAATTCTTCGTTCTCGTATGCAAACCGACATTTCTTATACGGACGTGAAATGTGGTCGACAAGTTCGCACTGCGACAATATTTATCGCTCTTATATTGCGTGCTGTACTCTAATGCAGCTACATGACGATGCATTCTTAAAATTAAGTGAAAAACGAACTGCAGCCTACAGCTCTTTCGCTAAATTAGAATCAGGAAACCTCGTTGTATAAGAAACACGAACATCAAACGGTTTTACTGCTCAGCTTTTGCCCTAAAAGTATTTGTACATTTAGGAAATTTTTCAGAAGTTAACGATAAATGTATTTGTAAGTTTCCAAAGGCACTTTGAGTCGCTAGGATGCACACAACTCATGACTAAATTCTTCATTGCTTACTGAGGGGATTCTGTAGCATGGGAATAAATAAAGGAAAGTTTGAGTCAGTGTTACTACCAGTTGGATGAGTCTTTGCTCGTATTGCAACAGGCAGTTCACTTATTCTAAAAGACAAAATTCAAGTAAGACAGTTTTCTTGTTTGATGTAGTAGCCCATCACGTACCGTGTTTCGTGTGACGAAATGTTCATAAGTTGCGCTTGTCTAAACTCACGAAACACCGCTGTATTAAATTGTGTTCTGTCTCTGAAAAATCCAACTACTGGTTCTTATGTCTACGGATTATTCTTCGACCACGACCGTGTTGAAAATTATAGCTCTTACACAAAAGTATAGTTCTTATGAAACCTGAAAGACACCACACTTTTCGGGAAAATGTCTTAGAGCAACGGTCAGTTAATCTCTTAGTCAGTGACTTAATACTCTTCCTCTCCCAAAGAAAAACCTCTTCTGTAAGATATTTTACTTTGTAATACATAAATTATAAGTTTCTACTTACAGATACTCTTTTTTATTTGGCTTGTGGAACCAGCGACGAATATCGTTTCCTCAAAAAAAGACAGTTTAGGTCTTTGTTTGTCAGTTGTACTATACTTCGACACAATTCGAACATTTCGAGTGGTTTAAATCACAGTTGGAGGATTCTCGAGCTCTGCTCCATCTTCCGGCTGTTCTGCGATGTAGTGACATTATTAGTACTACCTCCAAGAGGTGTCTTAACGTTGTTCACGTACCATGGATTTTAATAGTAAAAGTAACCGCTAAGCACGCACAGAACTACACTGATGAGCCCAAAAATTATGACCACCTGCCTCATAAGCTTGCTTGTCCGTCTTTGGAACGAAAATATCACTGACTCTGCGTACCATGGATCCGACAATTTGTTGGTAGGTTTGTGGACGTATGTGGTATTAGATGTCTAGGCACAGATCGTGTAATTCGCATAAATACCGTGAATCTGATTTACGTAAGTGGTGATGGCGCCCGATGGCGGCCAAATGGGTTTCACGGGATTTACATCAGGCTAAGTTCGTCACCGAAACTTCAATCTGAGTTCACTATAATGCTCGTCAACCACTGTAGCACGTTTCTGGCTCCGAGACACGGACAACCATACTGCTGAAAGATGACACCGCCGAGTAAGACATCAAGCATGAAGGGATGCAGGTGGTTCGCAGCTATCGATTACTACCACAGGTCCCACGCAAGCGCAGGAGAATGTCTTACATAGCACAGTATTATCCCCACCAACCTGCGTCCGTGACAAGCTGCCCGTATCGAGCTGCCGTTCACCTCGATGATGCCGTTTGTGGAGGCGACCAACGGCCAAGTGTAGCAAAAATGTGATTCACCCGAAGGCCTGACACGCTTCTATTGGTCGACGGTCGAATTCCGATGGTTCCGTGCCCATTACAATTGTAACTGACGATGTTGGATCATGTGAACACTGAAGGGTGGTCTGCTGCGGAGTCCCATGTTCAACAGTGTACGATGAACAGTGTGCTCCGAAACATTTGTGCGTGGATAAGCCTGGTGCTCTTTCAACACAGTTGCCACAGATCATCATCTATCCTACTTTACAGAGCAGACAAGCCTCCGAGCCTCCTGTTCTGCTAAGAGTCGTGGACGTCCAATCACTTAGCCCCTAGAGGTAGTTTCACTGTCCTTCTTCCTCTACCTTCTACCTCTTTCCGTAGATGTTCACGACAGTAGCATGTGAATATTCGACCAGATTCGCCCTCTCCGAGCTATTCGTTCACAGGCTCTGCTTGATAACAATCTGCCCTTTGTCAAAGTTGCTCATCTCAGTGCATTTCCCCATTTGCAACTCATATCTTCACCAAGGTGATCCACCGTCCGTGTCTACTCCTCTTATCGCTTACTGCTTCACGTTCCCCCAAAGCCACCAGGTGGCATCCAACGTCGCGGTAGGCAGTGGTCATAATTTTTCGGCTTATCGTTGTACATTCTGTGGTGCAGGAGGTAGACAATAACAGTAACAACAGGGAAAAGCCTCGCCTATACCAGAACGAAATGGAACTAATCACTAGGCAGATACTTGCCAGTGAAAGTAAAAATATGATTACACACTTAGGAAAGTTCCACTTTCGTACCCTGGAATATTCCAGTCTGTCTGAAGTAGAGATGTAGTGATTCTCATCGTCATAAAGGGAGCAGTGGAGAACATAATGAATAATGAAAACTTCTACAACAGAGGGTTTCATTGCGTATTACCTTGTACAAATGTCGTAATTTTCTATGATAAGTTCTCGTAACAAATACAAAATGGATAAAATTTTAATACATAAATTTTATTCGTAACAAGAGCAAAATAAGTTGACGTTGTATGCCTCGTAGCAATTCAACACATATAATACAGCTTTGTCAAAATTATTTCCATAGCACACCAAGGGCCATGAGACGACAGAACTGTGTAGCAGGCTACCTCCTGCGTGAACGAATAAAGCGATCAAAAACAAGTGGCCTCTTGGTATGCAGATTACGTTTACAAACAGCAGCCGTGGACGATTTGCTCAAATATCACCAGTGAGAGGGAGAATTTCTCGCTGTAATGTGAGCCGCACACGTGACTGGTACTGCTGCCGAGAAAGCGATGAATGTTGTTGTTCGAGAGTACGGCACCAAAATTAGTGTAAATGACGAAAATTAGGCGAAACAGGAGCGCTAAGCTCCAAATACACCAAGAGCGGTACGTTCTCAGAGAACCCAGGCAGCAACAAAACACCGTAAAATACATAAATTAAACCTAACTGCGAGACGAGTTTTTTAAAGAACAAACTGTTACCCCCATCAAGTACAAGAAAGGTATCGATCGCAATAGCCTGTCTTAAACAGAAAGAAAATAATTAAAAAACACTCACTTATTGTGCCCACTGCTATGGCCATAGTTATCCATTTTTATAAGACTTAAATAAGTTTTCCCAACTTCTTTGCAATATGTCCCACACTTAACGCTTGTGAGACGTTTCCAATGTCAAAATTCTGCAAAATAATTCGACCAAGCGGCACAAAAAACTCATTAATCCAATATCTGAATACTTTCTTGCGGCTGCCTGTTGCACGTGCTGCAGCGCTGAGATTCCAGCAAGTCTGGATGTGAACGTCTGCCATGGTACCAAAAGACAGCAAAACCACGAAAGTCGCTGAAGTATGACTTAAAATGGGTCATGACCGCACACTTAACATTTAATGCCCGATATACCGTACTGAAGAAAACGTAACGAAGTACGGTAACGTTACAAAGAAAACCGATGCAAATGCAGTCTTAACCGACGATGGTAAAAATCTGCTTATTGTACCTCGTTTCTCTAACCACAAAAATAGGTCTCCATTTCTTCAGTCCATCTTCTGATATAAGTCTTAAGGCAAGAATTGCCTTGCGTGTTCCTATATCTCTCCTGAACCCAAGCTCATCCTCCCCAACGTCGTCTTCAATCAGCTTTTTACACTCTTCGTTAAATATCTACACTCCTGGAAATGGAAAAAAGAACACATTGACACCGGTGTGTCAGACCCACCATACTTGCTCCAGACACTGCGAGAGGGCTGTACAAGCAATGATCACACGCACGGCACAGCGGACACACCAGGAACCGCGGTGTTGGCCGTCGAAAGGTGCTAGCTGCGCAGCATTTGTGCACCGCCGCCGTCAGTGTCAGCCAGTTTGCCGCGGCATACGGAGCTCCATCGCAGTCTTTAACACTGGTAGCATGCCGCGACAGCGTGGACGTGAACCGTATGTGCAGTTGACGGACTTTGAGCGAGGGCGTATAGTGGGCATGCGGGAGGCCGGGTGGACGTACCGTCGAATTGCTCAACACGTGGGGCGCGAGGTCTCCACAGTACATCGATGTTGTCGCCAGTGGTCGGCGGAAGGTGCACGTGCCCGTCGACCTGGGACCGGACCGCAGCGACGCACGGATGCACGCCAAAACCGTAGGATCCTATGCAGTGCCGTAGGGGACCCCACCGCCACTTCCCAGCAAATTAGGGACACTGTTGCTCCTGGGGTATCGGCGAGGACCATTCGCAACCGTCTCCATGAAGCTGGGCTACGGTCCCGCACACCGTTAGGCCGTCTTCCGCTCACGCCCCAACATCGTGCAGCCCGCCTCCAGTGGTGTCGCGACAGGCGTGAATGGAGGGACGAATGGAGACGTGTCGTCTTCAGCGATGAGAGTCGCTTCTGCCTTGGTGCCAATGATGGTCGTATGCGTGTTTGGCGCCGTGCAGGTGAGCGCCACAATCAGGACTGCATACGACTGAGGCACACAGGGCCAACACCCGGCATCATGGTGTGGGGAGCGATCTCCTACACTGGCCGTACACCACTGGTGATCGTCGTGGAGACACTGAATATTGCACGGTACATCCAAACCGTCATCGAACCCATCGTTCTACCATTCCTAGACCGGCAAGGGAACTTGCTGTTCCAACAGGACAATGCACGTCCGCATGTATCCCGTGCCACCCAACGTGCTCTAGAAGGTGTAAGTCAACTACCCTGGCCAGCAAGACCCCCATTGAGCATGTTTGGGACTGGATGAAGCGTCGTCTCACGCGGTCTGCACGTCCAGCACGAACGCTGGTCCAACTGAGGCGCCAGGTGGAAATGGCATGGCAAGCCGTTCCACAGCACTACATCCAGCATCTCTACGATCGTCTCCATGGGAGAATAGCAGCCTGCATTGCTGCGAAAGGTGGATATACACTGTACTAGTGCCGACATTGTGCATGCTCTGTTGCCTGTGTCTATGTGCCTGTGGTTCTGTCAGTGTGATCATGTGATGTATCTGACCCCAGGAATGTGTCAATAAAGTTTCCCCTTCCTGGGACAATGAATTCACGGTGTTCTTATTTCAATTTCCAGGAGTGTATTTCGTGTCAGTATTTTGCATCCATCACTGTCACCACCTTCTTGATTTGAAACTGGAATCGTTACATTCTTCTTGAAATCCGAAGATTCCTCACCTTTCTCATATATCTTGCAAAGCCAGTGGAATATTTCTGTCACAGCTGGCCACCCCAAGCGTCTCAGTAATTCTGAGAAAATGCTGTCTACTACAGGGTCCTTTTCTTGACTTGGGTATTTCAGTGCTAAGTCGGATTCATCTTGCATTATCATATCTTCCATCTCATCTTTATCTACATACTCTTCTACATTTGTAGTGCAGCCTTAAAGTTCATTCCCCTTCTACATATTCCTTCCACATTTCAGCTTCCGCTTTTTTAGTACTGGTTTACCATCTGAGCTCTTGATTTTCATACAGCAGCTCCTGTTTCCTCAATAGATCTCTTTAACTTTCCGGCAGGTGACACCTATCTTTCTCCTACTCAAGTATGCTTCTACAGCTTTACATTTGTCCTTTAGGAATTCCTGCTTACACATCTTGCATCTTCTGTTAGTCTCATTTTGTATGCTTCTGTAATTCCTTTTAACCTGCTTAATTTGCTAGATTTTTATATTTTCTTCTTTCATCAATTAAATTCAGTACTTCCTGAGCTATTCAAGGATTTCTACTAGCTCTGATATTTTAGCGATTAGATCCTCTAGTGCATTCACCATTTCATCTCTTAAAACTACTTATTCGCCTTCTGTTTTATTTCGATTCTCTGTTTCAGTCAATCGTTGCCTAACGCTCAAAACAAGCCTTCCAGCAACCACGGATTCTTACAACTTATACAGACCCCATCTCCTCATTCTCCTACCGTCTTTGCAATATCTTCGGGACATGAAAGGGAAGTTGACGAATGTTTCTCTGTCTGAATATTGAAAAAGTAGTGAAGAAAACAAAGGAGTTATTTCGAAAGGGAATTAAAAATGAGGGAGAAGGAATAAAAATTTTGCCGTTTGCTTTTGATATTGTAATTCGGTCAAAGACAGTAAAGGATTTGGAAAGAGAGCGGAACAGAATGAATATTGTCTTGAAAAGAGGCTATAAGATGAACATCAACAAAACTAAAACAAGGTTAATAGAAAGTAGTTGAATTAAATCAGATTATGCTAAGGAAATTAGATTAGAAAGCAAGACACAATAATAGACGGGTTTTACAATTTGGGCAGCAAAATAATTCGTCATGGCTAAAGTAGAGAAGATACAAACTAGCAATCACAAGAAAAGCATTTTTGAAAGGAAGAATTTGTTATCATGAAACAACAATATCAGTCTTACGAATTGTTTTCTGAAGGAGACCCAACTCGCTTTATTTGTTCATGAGACCCAGAAAATATTAGATACAGGGTCCCAGGTAGATGCCATTTTCCTTGACTTCCGGAAGGCGTTCGATACAGTTCCACACTGTCGCCTGGTAAGCAAGTAAGAGCCTACGGAATATCAGACCAGCTGCGTGGCTGGATTTAAGAGCATTTAGCAAACAGAACACAGCATGTTGTTCTCAATGGAGAGACATCTACAGACGTTAAAGTAACCTCTGGCGTGCCACAGGGGAGTGTTATGGGACCATTGCTTTTCACAATATATATAAATGACCTAGTAGATAGTGTCAGAAGTTCCATGCGGCTTTTCGCGGATGATGTTGTAGTATACAGAGAAGTTGCAGCATTAGAAAATTGGAACGAAATGCAGGAACATCTGCACCGGATAGGTACTTGGTGCAGGGAGTGGCAACTGACCCTTAACATAGATAAATGTAATGTATTGCGAATACATAGAAAGAAGGATCCTTTATTGTATGATTATTTGATAGCGGAACAAACACTGATGGCAGTTACTTCTGTAAAATATCTGGGAGTATGCGTACGGAACGATTTGAAGTGGAATGATCATATAAAATTAATTGTTGGTAAGGCGGGTGCCATGTTGAGATTCATTGGGAGAGTCCTTAGAAAATGTAGTCCATCAACAAAGGAGGTGGCTTACAAAACACTCGTTCGACCTATACTTGAGTATTGCTCATCAGAGTGGGATCCGTACCAGGTCCGGGACAGAGGAGATAGAGAAGACCCAAAGATGAGCGGCGCGTTCGTCATAGGGTTATTTGGTAGGCGTGATGCGTTACGGAGTTGTTTAGCAAACTCAAGTGGCAGACTCTGCAAGAGAGGCGCTCTGCATCGCGGTGTAGCTTGCTGTCCTGGTTTCTAGAGGGTGCGTTTCTGGATGAGGTATCGAATATATTGCTTCCCTCTACTTACACCTCCCGAGGATATCACGAATGTAAAATTAAAGAGATTCGAGCGCGCACGGAGGCTTTCCGGCAGTCGTTCTTCCCGCGAACCATACGCGACTGGAACAGGAAAGGGAGGTAGTGACAGTGGCAGGTAAAGTGCCCTCCGCCACATATCGTTGGGTGGCTTGGGAAGTATAAATGTATATGAGCGTAGATGTAGATGAACGTAGCGTTACAAGGAAGTGAATCGTGCACAATAAGCAGCTTATCCAAAAGCGAATTTTTGAGATGTCTTGCTACAAAAGGTTGCAGTGAATTAGAGTAGCAGATAGAGTAACTTATGAGGAAGTACTGAATCGAATTGGGAAAAGCAAACTTATGGCACAACTTCACTAAAGGAAGGGATCAGTTGGCAGGGCAAGTTTTGAAGCCTAAAAGAATCCTCATTTTGGTTGTAGAGGCAAATATAAAGGGTCATTATCGTGGAGGGAGACCAAAGAATAAATACAGTAGTCGGGTTCAGATGAATACAGGTGCAGGCTACATTACTACTCTGCAGTTCACACTTAAATGCCTAGCACAGTGTTCTTCGAACCACCTTCAGATTATTGCTCTACTGTTCCACTTTCTAGCAGCGCGTGGGAAAAATGAACACTTAAGTGCTTCTGTACAAGCTCTGATTTATCTTCTTTTATTACGATGATCATTTCTCCTCAGACTGACAACAATGAAATATTTTTTTCATTCAGTGGAGAAAGTTGCTGACTGAATTTTGGTCAAAACGTCTCACCGGAACGGGAAACGTCTTTGTTTTAAAGATTGCCATCCCACTTACGTACCATATCCATGACACTCTCTCCCCTATTTTGAGATAATACCAATCCAGCTGCCCTTCTTTCGACATTTTCTGCGTCCTGCGTCAATCCTATCTGGTAAGGATCCAACACCGCACAGCAGTTCTCGAGCAAAGAACGGATAAGCGAACTCTACGA
The DNA here is from genome assembly GCF_023864275.1 of Schistocerca cancellata. Lineage (NCBI taxonomy): Eukaryota > Metazoa > Arthropoda > Insecta > Orthoptera > Acrididae > Schistocerca > Schistocerca cancellata. The sequence goes on from NC_064627.1 coordinate 751,202,972, forward strand.
CATGAAATGTATTCGCTATTGTGAATTCGAACCACCTCCAACTGTACAATGGAATGACGACATTAAAAATTTGTACCGGACCAGAATTCGAATCCGGATTTCTCGCTTTACGAGAGCGGTTGCCGTAACGGTTTCGTCTACCCGACAGCTGCAGTTGCCGCAGTGCCTGTTCATTCGGACATGCATGTACGTCCTCTGAGTGTTCTGCCAATAAAACGCCATCTTTAGTTTGCCTTCACCACAACGTTGTTTATGTCCTTATTCCAATTTAAGTTGTTCGTAATAGTAATTCCTAAGTATTTGATTGAACTGACAGTGTATCGATTTCTGTGACGTAAAGTCGAGATAGCGGTTGTATATGATTACTAAATATAGAGACAATCAAGTAGTTTCGTGTTTGGAATGTTCTTTCTTTTTCCTTATTTGACATTCGAACTGTATTTTGAATGGTTTCCAAGATAAAATTTATTATTTCTTTCATATCTTCTGTCTTTTTTGACATTTTCTTCTTTGTTCTTTTGTGGAAACGAAAGTATTTGGTCCTGGCCATGCTTCATTATTTAATAGATGGCTGTGAAATTTGGTTCTGAAGGAATTCAGGTTCAACAGCAGATAACGCATTGCGCAGTTTTATCCCGCTAGGAATGCATAAATTTGCCCCTACGGCCGTAATACGTGACTGCTGCTTTTGACTACACAGTGAACCTATTTGTAGGACTGTCGATATATTAATACATCACATGAAAGACAATACCTCGTGGATCAAGATGGTATAAAGTTAACTTCGTAAAACCATTATAGCCTGAGCTATAATTTATTTTCGCAAAATAAAATTTTGTATCAAAATAACAGAAAACCGTTCTTTTTGCGTTGCGTAGTGGGTAGCTCCAGGACAGCATCCAAGGTATGGCTCTGAGCACTGTGGGACTTAACATCTCAGGTCATCAGTCCCCTATAACTTAGAACTACTTAAAGCTAACTAACCTAAGGACATTACACACATCCATGCCCGAGGCAGGATTCGAACCTGCGATCGTAGCGGCCGCGCGGTTCCAGACTGAAGCGCCTAGAACCGCTCGGCCACCAGCGGCCGGTGCATCCAAGGTATGCCAACGAAAAGTCAGCCACAGAAATTATTTCATGCCTAGCAGAGTAGCCAACCGCTGTATTATTAATAATGAGATACAGGCGTTACACAGTCCCACTACAGCTATACTTTTTAACAGAAAAGCCTTTGTTATGAACTAAGCCGTGAATGACATGTGGAGATATTCGAGGTTGCCTGACGATCAGAATAGTCGCTGTCTACTAGGCCAAGTAACGCGTCTTTTGGTCGTAATGGATGTTGGGTGAGCTTTTCTGAAAGAATGAGTTTAATAGCTTGAGACAGCTGGAGTGGATTTTGTAAACAGAAGTTACTGCTGTACCGTAATGAGAATGGAACACTTTATGTAAATAAAGTCAGTAATTTGGGTCATGTTAATAGCTTATGTTATCAGCACTAGTATCCATGTTCAAATGTACGTATATTTTTGCGATTAATTCCAGAAGTTGTAATGTTAAATCAGAGCAAGTATGGGGCATTCGCGCCATGCCAATGTTGGTTGAATAGCTACTTCGACAGTTGTTGTCGAACTCAGTTATGTACAGAAGTAATGAAATGTGCCCGCTTTGTAAAGAAATGTCAATGACTTCCCGTTTTATACAGAAAGTGTGTGCAGAAGGTGATAATGTTCATTTCGAAAAGCAGATATTCTTTCCAAAAACTATTTACCTGCTTGAAATATTATGTACTTAGTGAACAAATCGTCGAACATGTCTCAGTACAGATCAGCACGCAATAAAAGTACGTCATGTGCTGTGAAAAAAAAAGAGAGAGTAGACAACAATCGCTGTGGCGTAAGAACCACCTACATCATAGTTCAGGAGATACAACGTCATAAGCAATGACGAAATGCGACTCTGTCCAACTACGCATCTTGAACACGCGAATGACCTACGATTTTTTCCAACTGATTGGTATCCTTCTTACACCAGTGATTTACGATACACTGCTGGCGATTAAAACTGCAACACCAAGACGGATAACAAATTCGAAATTTTTCAATATTCAGTACAGTGGGAAGATCACATGATTAACTTTGTTGATGATTTGTGGTTATACACTGTGAGAAACTGAACACACAAAGCTGTCACATGTAACCGCAGCAACCGCCCAAATCCGACTAAGTACTAAGTCGAAACGGGTACCTCAATCCAAGCTGCTTCAGCTCCATGTCAGAATTCATCGATCGTAATGTCTGGCGAGTGGCGGCGTGCGAGTCTCTCGCCAACTGATGATCAGACAGATGTTTTCAGCGGGTGAGAGGGCCGGAGAACAATAATCGAACAAACTCTGTGGCGAGGTCAGGACCGTAAAGGGCAACTTGAGATCTGGCTTTATCATATCGAATCACAACGTCGTGGGGACCTCGAAGGCAGGGCAAAAAGGCTGGTCTTAATATGTCATATAAGAAGTATCTGCTGCCTAATTTACCGGCTATGCGAATCAGAGGTGTGCCCAGTGGCACTGTATACCATCATGTTAGGTGCTGGGCTTATATCACGATAACGAATGCAATGTAATGAAACGTCCCCTCAGAAAAATTTTTGACTGTACTGATAAATCTCTTACATTATCTGATTTTCAAACAGGTGAGCAAAACTGAACGTACTCAGACATTTCGCTCTTTACCTATTCTGATCAACACTAAACTGACACACAAAATTTTTTAGCGCAACGCAATCTGACTTTCAATAATCCCTACAAAAGAATGGCCCTGACTAACATTAACCTATACCTTTCACAAATCACTTACCTCACAAAAATCTTCGTTACTCGAACTACTGCAATACTGCGAGCGCCACTACTGCCAGCTAAATAAAATATTCAAACTACTGAAGGCACTAACTACTGATAGGCATAGTTAGAAAATGAAAGATTTTGATAGAGAACAAACAATGTATTTACCTTAATAGTGTTCAAAAGTCATAATATAAATAGCAGTTCATCACATCCATTCTTACAAATGTACTGTTTCTGATGGACACACGTCCAGATCATCCGCTCTCAAAAATCCGCCATCTCACTTCCCCACATCCACCACTGCTGGCGGCTCACCTCAAACTGCGCAACGCTACGCGCTGTTAACAGCCAACTGCCCAACACTACAATAGCAAATTCCAACAGTGCCACCCAGCCACAGACTGCACACAGCACAGCCAGTGATTTTCATACAGAGCGCTACGTGGCGGTGGCGTTACCAATATAAGAACCTAAACAGCCTACTTACATAGCCCCATGCTCCCCACAAAAAATTTTACAAATTGTATTGGGCACTGGCCAATACATATTTGTTAAAATTTTTTCACAATTACAATAGCAAAGAAATCAAATGCACACACTTATTGATACAATGTTGGTCAAAAGCTAAAATTTTATCACAGTCCATGAAGAGAGTCCTGATAGTTCATCATAGTAAAACTGCAGTTTTTTCTCAAAGTCTGAGCAGTAAAAGAAAATGCACACAGAAGTAGTGGATTTCCATGCAGTCTTGAAGAAGTAGTGTTGTCCTTCCAATGGAAAGACAGTGCTGACTGTTGACATGCAGACAGGTAATGGGCCACAACAGAGCAAACCCACAGCAGAGTCATTCGAAGTTTTGAAGAATATCGGTAGGTAGGTCATCACAGAGCAGACCCACTGTAGTCTTGGTAGAGAGTATGGTATTGGTGGGCCACCAGAGGTGCGACCCACTGTAGTCCTTGTAGAAATAATGGTATTGTTGCGCCATCAAAGATGCAGACCCACTGTCGTCCTTGTAGAGACGGCCAGCAGCCATCTGTTGCGACTGTGCAGGTGCACAATCACCATCGAAGAGTCTTGCAGAGAATATAGTACGTCCATGAACCACCACTTGTGCACTCACAAAAATTTTTTTTGAAATGTCCTTAGAACCAGCAATGCTGTTATCCAGTCCCTTTCTGAATTATTAACACACTTGCAAACACTAACAGTCCCAACGTCTCACATATTGTGCATTACTATGGCAAACAGAAACGTGTGCACTAAACGTAACTTAATTTGAGAAACTTGTGTCTATACAATTATAAATTTACAACATAAGAATACAATTACAAGGGTACACAATACATCATTAAAGAACATAACAATACAGATAACATTTGTAGTAATACAGGCTTTACAAAATATTCGAAATAACATATACATCAGTGTTACAGGAATTATGACATAACTACATACATAACAGATCAGAATAACTTTTGAAACATCAACTTCACACATGAGTAACAAAACAGAACAGATAAATAATGTCTAAACATCTTTACAAAGTAAATTTCATAGTATTAGAAAAATTCTACAACATAACTCTCATCAGCTAAACACATAACGACAGGAAAAACACAAATACACAAAGTTACACAAACACATTGCAGAATAACACAAGAGGAAAGGGCAGGGTTTGTTTTCAGTGTAACATTTGGTACTGCAGTCCAACCCAAAACTTCATTCCATAGATTTTTCATCTTATTTGAACATTTGTTTCCACCAAAAAAATCCAATCCACGCATGCTTTCTGTATTTATATGTCCACATATTTCTTACCTCACTATTTATTTTCCATTATCTTACCTCATCATTTATTTCCAAGAAAATCCTACCTAAACCTGTTGTCCCTAAACCCTACTTTTTTGTTCATATCCTCTTTCAAAATACTTGTTTGGCAAAACCATTTTTTTATAGCTTCTCAATGCATTTCTTCCAGTTCATCACAACTCGTTCTCACATATAGCCTACCCCATCTTAAGCTCACTTAAATCTACTGAGCTCAGATGCTAAACTAAAGGACAAGGCAATGCAGCAGCACAAAACAATTTAACACAAACAGCAATGACAAAAAAATGGAAATTGGCAAAGCCAGCAGCAGTATATCTAAATTAGCAAAGCAAATGCAACATTACAAATAATATAAGGCAATGTGCAGCAAACTAGAAAAATAAATCCATAGTAAAACTGGCTTAACAGAGTAATACAAAGTGAAATTCAGTAGCACTATGCTTGGCAAACAGCAGCAGCAAATGCAATAACTAATATCTAAACATGACAAAGCTCAAGCAGAAAAAATATTACACTAAAGAGAACAATGCAGATAAGGGAAATGTATATCCACATCTTAATGTCTATGTAATTGAAGTTGTGCACCACAACTTATTCTACAAAAGAAATTACCAAGTACATGAAAAGAAAATTGTGTATGCAGCTACAGTTATTAGTCCCTTCTTATTGTTCTTTCCTTTCCAAGTGCTCCTTTTTCGAAGAATGTGGACCATAAAATTATTATTTAATAGATCTGTTGACAGAAAGTTTTCACATTAGCAAATGCATTTAATTTTATTTTATAAAACCAATGCCGTAACACAGCTGGAAACCAGATATCAAATGAAATAAGCAACTATCTAAAGTGAAGCATAAAAATATCATTCAATAGTCATGTGGCATTTCATAAGTTAGTAGAAATTCTCTCAACTCTCGTAGAAAGACACTTGTCATAATCAGGTGTTCAGATGTAAGAATATTTCCCATCAGTTCATAAGCATTTCAGTAAGTAGCACAAAGTATAATATGTTTCCAAGTAATGAGCGTGTCGTATTTGCGATGCTTTCTACAAAGGAATGTTAATAGCAAGGATGATGGCCTCTTTTTTTCCACCTGTGCCTCTGAAAGGCACACGCTAATGGCTTTTTTTCCAGGCGACTGTTGCGCAGCTGGGTGCTTACAGTGCATTACGTCAAGGTGACCTACTTTCCTTACCGAAATATTTACATCAGTTTCCGCTACACTGACAGTTTGATACAAATAATATTTCACAGGTCGAAATATTTGCGTTACAAATCTGTAGAAACAAAATCTTATAAATATAACAGTGTCCAAAAAATTTTTGCCAGCATTGTGGTACAGTCATGCATTTACACACATTTCATAACTCTTAAAGTACGATTCTTGGTTTCCAGCGTCCTTTTTCACAAGTCAGAATCCCTAACCACTATTCATTATTCCTTACCTTATTACACATATACATATTTGTCGACACTTCTTCAATATTTCATCATAATAAATACATAGCATAATCAAATTTCTCATACAGCATCAGCTTATTGGTCATAAACATACCTCAACAGCATAATACACATTGTCATCATAATAATATAAAAACTCAGCCAAATCTCAAAAATTCATAGCTTCCTGCAATCATTTCAAAACCTAAACAAAATTCTCTGCTCATTTCAATAGTATCATCTACCTCAAACGTACTTTAAAAATCATGATCCCATACCAAATACATGATTCAAAGCTCTCATAGTATCACAATGGTTTCGAAAAAATTTGAAGAGTTCACAAAGTACAGACAAAATACAGTTTCATAAGTGTGTAGTTATCCAACTGTGTAAACATGTGTCACTGATGTAGTAAAAAAAAAAATGTTTGTCTCTCAGTTAAATGGTCAGATAGCGGTGTAATTTATGTGTTAGAGAAATATGGTACCGATGTGTAAAGTTGTATAAGCAAATACCATATTAGCTAGGGCTCCTTGTGCTTGCCAGACACATGGTACACAAAGTAAGTGTGTTCCTCCCCCCCCCCCTGAGGATTAATGTAATTATACCCTCAGGTGATACAGATTGCAGCAATGGAATGAAATGTATCACGGAAAACTTTATTTGTAATTGAAAATCTTTAAAAATAAATGTTTTAAGTAAAAAATTAATCACTCAAATGCGTGTCCTGTAGTGCTAAATGTGCGTCTTGCTGTAAATTCTGTGGAAGTATCGTAGTTATCGTCCTCTGTAAGCAAAGTTCTGCTGAAGTCAATGTACTCACCTCATCATAAACAAAAGTGAAATGCTTTGTATATATATATCGTAGTTATTATGCCTATTGCCATGATGAAGAAAGTACTTTACTGTAACTTATTGTTGTGCTACGGAAAAGGCTGTCTCATTGTAGCTATACCACAAAAGTTACTACTAAAACATGTTTTACTTTCCAGAATAATACATAAAAACTGTGCAGATATAAAACAGATACACCACAAAAGCGACAATGTAAATTGTGATACACATTAGTAGCGTCGTGATATAATCGTGTAGCTGTCAAATACTAAGTCATCTTTAATCTCACAGAAATTATTTCAAATAAAGAATGTCTTTTCAAGTAAACCAAAATGTTACATTAAAATCTCATTAGCAGTATATGTTCTAAGTATGTAAGCCTTATAGTCGTTACATAATCGTGCAATTAACAAGCAAGAATGTACACACACAATAACACCGTGTCCTCTGTTCACTATAACAATGCATTCGTAATTTCTGTTTAAATAAGTTCTCTTGGTTCTTGACTGGATATTTAACTTCAAACATTGTTGCATGTTAAGAGATTCTAAGTCTGACAAAGGATACTAGTAATGTAAAGTGAAAAATTTTATAGCAACGACTAAGTTAAAAAAACAGATTATCTCTCAATAAACGGTTTTACATGTGAAATGTGGTGCAATCCCTTACTCTTCCTAGTACGCAGAGATTCAACTTCAACGCAATTATCATGTTGTGTACGTCAGATTCCGTAAGGTCCATTGTAAATCAGAAAGAATTTGTGACTCAAGTGTTTCTTCTTATGTTACAATGAATGAGCTTTAATGAGAACTTTGTGACCAATTTATGTTTTCTTTGCATTTGCTTTACTGTGTAGTTTTCTCCTTTTGTCTGCTTCAGATTTTATATTTTTAATAGCCAAATCAATTATGTCTTTGTGTCGAAGTTTACGTGAATTCGGAAAAGGTACAAGCTCTCTGATTCTGTTCGGAGGTTCTTCATTCTTCAGTATAAGAATAGGTGGTAAAGCAGTGGAGTCATGAGGCCTTTCATTCGGCATGTTTTGAAATAAGTGTAAATATCTGTCCCAATGCTGATGTTTTCTGTGACAATAAAGTCTGCAAAGCTTATTGATTTATTTCATAATCCGTTCAGACCGGTTACAATGTGGTGAGTACAATGAAATAAAAGCAGGTTTGATTTTATGGTTGCGAAGCATGCGTGATCAAACAGCAGACCTGAATTGTGGTCCGTTATCTGAATTGACTTTAATAACATGTCCAATTTCACGTAAGAAATTTTTAACAAAGTCGTTTGATACACACCGTCAAGTGGCTTTACGTAACGGAGTGAAAGAAACAAATTTTGAAGTAAGTTCAACAGCGACTAGAACGTACGAAAATCCATTCGATGTTCTGACAAGGGGTCCCAAGAGATCAACAGCAGCAAACTCTTTTAATTAGGAAGGAATGATAGGAAACAACGGAGCACGAAGTGAGATAGTAGATGGTTTCGCCTTTTGACAAAGTTTACAAATAGACAAGACTCTTCGAATTCTCTTTTCCTTATTGTTAAAATAAGAAGTCTTTCGAAGAATATGATAACATTTTCGTGGACCAAAATGTGCGTAGCTGAAATGAATGTACCAAATGAGCTTATTAACAAAATCGTCTGGAATGCAAAGTACCCATAGCTTGTCATCAACAGTGCAGCGTTTGAAGAGTATGTGGTTTCTAACCAGATAAAAATGCCGAATCTGAGTGTGTGTCTTTTCATGCCATTTACTTTTGATGTCTTTCCAAATCGGATCTTTATCTAGTTCATGAACAATGTCCTTTAAAGGTGTGGAGTTGAAGTTTTCAAAGGCGACTTTCAGAATGAAAAGAGTACTTAAATTTTTCTCGAGCTTGCCTTCTGTGTTACTTTTCTCAAGCCCAGCCGGTGCACGTGACAGTGTTTCCGCAACAATGTTCTCCTTGCCGGGAATGTAGATTATTGTGAAGTGGAATTCTTGCAGAAACAATGCCCAACGTTTTAACCTGTCATGATTTAATTTTGAAGACATAAGAAATTGTAATGCACGATGATCACTGTATACTTTTACGTGCTTACCAGAAAGAAAGAAACGGAATTTGTTAAATGCCCAAACGATAGCTAAAGCTTCTAATTCAGTAACGGAATAATTTTTTTCAGATTGTGTTAGCACTCGGCTAGCAAAAGCAATGGTTTTCTAAACAGTAGTGTCATTTTCTGTGGCTTCTTGAAATAAATTGGCACCAAGACTGACTTTAGTAGAATCTGTGCTAAGGCAGTAATCTTGTGACAGATCTGGATGAGCTAGTATTGGAGCGTTAAGCAGCGATTCTTTCAAAGAATTGAATTCCAACTGTGCTTGTTCGTCCCAGTTGAAAATAGTATTTTTTCCAGTGAGAGAACAAAGTTTTGGTGTTACTAGAATTTGCATATTCAGAAAACTACGGTAAAAATTTACGAGACCTAGAGAACTAGGGACTTGTTTTTTTGTGGATGAAACTGGAATGGCTCTGATTACTTCTAGCTTTTCAGGATCCGGTTGAATGCCTTCAGAAGGAATAATATGTCCCAAAAACTTCACCTTTGTCCTACCGAATTCAGACTTTTCCAAGTTAACTGCAATTCCAGATTCTGCAAAAATATGTAACACGCTGTTGAGGATGCGATTATGTTGTTCGGCATGAGGCTTCAGCTATCAGAATATCGTCCACATATAAGGTGACGTGACGTTTTAAGAACTCAGGTAATATGGAATTTAGCCCGCGAATGAATGCTGCCGAAGAAATGTTCAAACCAAAAGGAAGTTTCCGTAAATAACAAACGCCGAAACAAAGGAAAGCTGTGTATTTTCTACATTCTGGATGAAGTTCGATCTGATAAATGCTGGATCTGAGATCAATAGAAGACAACACTTTTACACCATTGAAATTTTGAAGAAGTTCTTCCAACGTTTGCGGCCTGTCTGTTTCAGGAATGATGATAGTATTGATTTGTCTCGAATCTAAGACAAGCCTGATCGATCTATTTTTCTTCTCAACAACATGTAATGGATTGTTGTATGAGCTTACTGCAGGCTCAACAATGCCCTCGTCAAGCATAGATTGTATTTCTGTTCTAACACGGTCACTATAATGTGCCGGAATTATGTATGGTCTAACACCAAATATAGTATGCTCACGAACACGAAATTGGTATTGAAATCCCTTGATTGTTCCTGTTTTGTGAGTAAAAACTGTGGAATGTGCTTGTAAAATCTCAAAAAGGTCCTGCCTATCAGTGTCATTACAATTCTCAATTGTTTGAATTTTATTGTGAATTGAATCATTAGTATCAAATGCGCCATCGATATCATCCCTGTCAGTACTTGCAGAGTGATTGCTAGTGTGAAGTTCGTCGAAAATTCCGAATTGTTGTCTAACAGGAGGTAAAGCTGATTAATTTCCACGTCATGGTTTGAGAGCCAATCTTCAAATTTCAAAGCTATTGACTTACCTTCTTTCTCTAAACTTATTTCAGCATCGTGAAAGTTTAAGATTGCCATGTATTCATTCAAAAAGTCTACTCCCAATATAATTTCCGTCGACAATAATGGAACAATAAGAAAGTTCATAGAGAAGCTGTGGCTTTGACCAAGGAATTCTAAGTTGGCCTGTTGGCGTGCATTTATACTTTTTCCAAAAATTGCACCTTGTAATTTAATCTTATGTAAAGGAAGTGTGGGGCAATCGTTCGATTTGTTGCATTTGCTAAAGGCTGTTTCACTAATAACTGAAATGGGACTACCAGAATCAAGTACTGCCGTAAATTTTACGTCATTTACAGTAATGTGAATTACAGGATATGCAATGTTGTTATGTTCTACGTCTCATTCCTGGAGTAAGATGTCCCTAATGTCTTCCATTTTTACGTAATTACTAGCTACGGCAGCTGCGTCGTCAGTTTCATAAGTACGTTTTGTGGCTGCCAGTGGTATGAGTCATTGCCTATTGTCTCTTTGTTGGTGCGGGTCGTTATTGGGATTTGGAGACCTAACTTCTACAAATTCACCTTGTCGAGAGGGCCCTGCCCCGTTTGAATCCCACCAGTTCTGATGCAATTCAGGTCTGTCGTTACGATCATATCGTCTGTCATCATGTCGGTAGATTCCATAGTTTCTTTCTTGACAGCCACGTGGTGGAGAATTTCTTCCTGAATCGTAACTGCGCACTGGACCATTGCGTCTGAAGTTATTTTGTCTCCCTTGATAATATTTATTTTGGTTCCCATATTGTCTGTTTCTCTTATTGTATCTGTGATAGTCATTACCGCGGAGAGGTGATCTTTCCCTGTAATTATTACTACTCTGCCAACGGTGGTCGTATGGGTGGTGTCTGTTTTGGTCACGATTTACGTTGTAAGATTGGCCTTGTCGTGTCCCTTTATTATTTCAGTTATCGCGGAATTATGACGGATGTGACCTCTAATTGTTGTGCTCTAGTTTTCGCGTTCCGCGATTGTCAGTGTCAATTTCCAATTCTTGTAACAGTCCCTTAAAAGATTCAATGTCGTCTTTGCAACGTCCTGCCAAAATAATGTGTCGTAAATGTTCAGACAATTTGATTAAGCAAATGCGGATGAGTTCTGAGGGGCTGTATGGGTTTGAAAGATACTGATTCTTATGTAACATGTCTTCGAAATATTTGACAAGACTAGAAAATTCCGATTGTTCAAAATGTTTCATCATTATGATGCTATGTTTTACTCGGTCTTGTGTAGCTTGAGACCAATATGCTGAGAGGAAGGCATGATAAAATTCTCCTTCACTGTGACAATCGTGAATGACCGATCGAATTCTTACAGCTGGTTCATTCTCTAAGTAGCCACACATAAATTCTAACATGTGCTCCAATGTTGGAGCTCCAGTTGGGAGGAAAACAATGAGAGAATTGATGGAGCCACGCTTGTGGATGAATGTCGTTGCCAGAATTCTTCAATGTTTTGAATTTAGGTGTAGTAATGAACAACTTATAGTCAAAATCATCATGTCGGCGAGTAGCATATCGGTCATTGTTACTCCGTTTTGGAGGTTCAGTCTCAAAATTCATTGCGCCTTGCCAACTTCTTTCATAATTTTCGAAATGCCCTGTGTTATTATTTTGTGACTTTTCCGTATTTCTAAGTCCCTCTTCCCGTATTGGAGCGCGAGTGTCCTCTGAAATACGTAATTCTTGTATTACCTGTGTCAACTGATCATATACTTCCCCGATTTCTCTTTTGTACTGTGTATTGATTTGATTTTGATTTTGTTTGAATTTTCTAATTTGTTCCTACTCCTCTGTGTCAGTGAAGGCTACAGTTCTTGTGTCATTCATATCATCATCTACCTTTGTGGATAAGTTGGTGAACTGATCCGAAAGTTTGGCTACTTTCTCCGATAGTGTACTTATTTCCTCAGTGTGTTTTTCTGAACCAAGTTTCAGAGAGTCCATTTTTGTTGAAATCGTATCTGCTGTGTCCTTTAAGTTTTCCTGAGTTTTTGCAAGTTGCGTAACCGAATCAGTAGATGGAACTGAATCAATTTTAGCTTACGAGGTGTCGTGATTTTCATTAACAATAGTTTACAGTTCTTATATGGCTGCTTCGTGATTCTGTAATGCATCTTCATGACGCAAAAAAATAGGTTGTAAATGCTCACAAATTTGTGTTTTTACGTCATTACAGGCTTTTTACCACTTCTATTCCATTTTATGTAACTCAGTAGTTAAATCTTCACGTGTTTGTTCAAGCGTGGTGTCTAACCTTTGAAGATTTTGTTCCATTGTGTCTAACTTTTGAAGATTTTGTTCCATTGTGTCTAACTTTTGAAGATTTTGTTTCATTGGGTCTAACTTTCGAAGAGTTTGTTCCATTGCGTCTAACTTTCGAAGGTTTTGTTCCATTGTGTCTAACTTTTGAAGCTTTTGCTGTGTTTGTCCCTTTTGTTGTATTAATTGTAATAACAATGCACTGGTGTCTGAAACATGTTCCTCAGTGCTTTGCGGCAGTGAATTTGCACTGGCAACATTCACATTTTGACAAGCAGAAAATGTGTCTTTACTTATTTGAGAAAATGGCGAGGACCCAAAACCTGGAGCTACAGTATTTCCGAGGTTGTGTCCTTTCATTTCGGATTCCTGAGACGAGCTGTTGCCGACCGATCGATCGATAATGCTTCCCTGTTCACCAATTGTTTCGCTGTCTACGCCATTATTTGCCGCCCGCTCCATTTCCCTATGCACAATTACCAAATTACCACTTTCAATGTCTGTTAATTCATTACACAGTGGTGCTGCTAATCTACTTTCGTCGTCACTTTTATTTCTCAGTTTATTTTGGAGCCTTGTGTTACGTTTTTCACACGCCATTATTGTCACAATATTTCAAACGATAACACAGAAAAGCACAATTTGAAGAGCAAAATAAGAAACATTAACATAGCACTGAAAATAATATCTAGATAATTGCAAGCGCAGTTGCGAAATACTTGCTGCAAATCTACATGCGTGCCACAACTGTTTTAATGTACAACAATTAAAAACTACAACTACAAAGGAAATTCTCTCTATGATTACGCCCTAGCAATAAACAATAGCTACACTAATTACACAAACTACAAGAAAAAAATCAGAAGATTTCAGTGAGGTATCCTCCGCTAAGGGTCGACATATGAAGCGTCCCCTTAGAAAAATAATTGAATTACTGTGCTGATAAACCTCTTACATCATTTGATTTTCAAACAGGTGAGCAAAACTGAACGTACTTAGACATTTCGCGCTTTACCTATTCTGATCAACATTAAACTGACACACAATATTTTTTTTTAGCGCAACGCAATCTGACTTTCAATAATCCCTACGAAAGTATGGCCCTGACTAACATTAACCTATACCTTTCACAAATCACTTACCTCACAAAAATCTTCGTTACTTGAACTACTGCAATACAGCGAGCGCCACTACTGCCAGCTAAATAAAAGATTCAAACTACTGAAGGCACTAACTACTGATAGGCATAGTTAGAAAATGAAAGATTTTGATAGAGAACAAACAATGTATTTACCTTAATAGTGTCCAAAAGTCTTAATATATGTAGCAGTTCATCACATCCATTCTTACAAATGTACTGTTTCTGATGGACACACGTCCAGATCATCCGCTCTCAAAAATCCGCCATCTCACTTCCCCACATCCACCACTGCTGGCGGTTCACCTCCAACTGCGCAACGCTACGCACTGTTAACAGCCAACTGCCCAACACTACGATAGCAAATTCCAACAGTGCCACCCAGCCACAGACTGGCACACAGCACAGCCAGTGATTTTCATACAGAGCGCTTCGTGGCGGTGGCGTTACCAATATAAGAACCTAAACAGCCTACTTACAGTATCACGTTCGTTCTCCTGGGAGGCTCCACACACGCTCATGACCATTGTGATGCCTTAATGTACTGGGACTTGTCTGGAAAGACCACATGGTGCCACTCCTATGTCCAGTATAATCGTTGGGCGCATCACCGTCATTGTGTCTCTTTCTGCTCCTACGTCGAGGGAAGACGCAACAATGGGCGCCATGTTGACAGCCTGTGGGGCTTGACATTGCCTCGTACTCGTATTGTCGTTGTGGGTTCTTGTGTCGCAAGCGAGCACATTTTCTACTGTACGATCCCGCACGGCCGGGTGAATAATATGTCTGGCCTCTCGGGCGCTAGCCATAGGGATCATTTAATATTGCATGGCCCTCCTGACCCCTTCGATTCCACATTCAGTCGCCTGTCGTCGAGTCCGTAATTACGAGTGCAGCAATATCGATGATAGATTTACTGAGACTCAGTAGTTTACGATCCGACATGTGCTGGTGCAGGTTTATTCACCTTCATGAGAGATAACTCGATCTTATTAAAAACAAACATATTTTAAATCCGTCTACTGAATGAGAAACCTGCTGCATAATCCATCCTTTTATATACACGGTCCAGCCATTTTAATGTGACCATCACCTAAGTTCGGCGTCAGCGGGCAATAACTACACACAGGTGGCACATGGCTGTAGCAGGAGTGGAAGGATGTCCAAAGGACGCAGGAAGTAGTGGGGTCGTTGTCGTAATACGGAAATGGAGTGATTTATCTGACGCCCAAAAGGGCATGATCATTGGCTTTTTGGCCAGAGGCGGAGCCATTTCCGAAATTGCTAAGTTTATAAACTATTCACATGATGCCAAGGTTAAAGTATGCCATGCATGGGAAAATGACATTGTACAAAACCACCGCCGTAGCAGCTATGGTTCACCACGGACCGTAGATGACAAGGGTGAACGACAGCTGCAGAGATTCGTAGGGCCTAATTGATGTGCAACTGTTGAGCAACAGATGGGGCAGATGAGCCAAGGGGCTACCATCTGAGCCTCCTCAAAGCCTTTTCAGCGAACGTTGTGGTGGATGAGCCTACGTAGCAGATGCCTGGTTCATGCACCCTTGATGACTGCTGTTCATAGACGATGAAGGCTGGAATCTTCATGCCAATTCCGCAACTGGACGTCTGCTAAGTGTCGACAAGTGGCCCTTTCAGATAAAACACGCTTCATGCTCGAACAGACAGATGACCATTGGCGTGAAACGTCTGAAAGCAAAGTGACCAGCACGGAGGAGAGAATGTTATGGTCTGAGTAATGTTTTTGTGTCATCCCCTGGGTGATTTCATCATTCTGGAAGGCAAACTCTATCAACACAAGTATGTATCTGTGCTTCGGGACCGTACCCTTCCTACATGTACTTTGTTTTTCCTCGGCATGATGGCATCCACCAGCAGGACAATGCAACGTGCCACAGAGCTCACAGTGTATGAGCATGATTCGAAGAGCACCAGGATGAGTGTACCATTCTCCGCTGGTCATGAAACTCTGCTGATTTGAATCCAGTCGAGAATCTGTGGGGCCACCTCAGTCGGGTTGTTCGCACCATGGATCCTCGGCCAATAATCCTAGAGCAGCTGGTCCCGGCACTGGAATCGACAAGGCCCCATATCACTGTTGGCAACTTCCAGAAACTCATTAACTTTCTTCTCGCACGTCTCGCAGCGACCCACGCTCCAAAATGTGATTATTCAAGGTTCTGAAAGGTGGTCATACTAACGTTACTGGACAACGTATAACGTACGTGGTTTTACCCCAGCTACTTTGTGCTGCTTTACTGCTAGTCATTTGCTCATCCAAGCACTTACTACACTTCATGACAGTACGAAATTTGTTACTTTGCGTTTCTACGGTTTTACAGTTTTAATGGCCAGAAAAATAGGTAGGTGGGGTGCGAGATCTTTCGCATAATTTACGTACATAAAATCGTCAGGCGCTCTGTTAGGTACAGTTCAATTTTTCTGTTGAGTAATTTTAGTCAAATGTATAGTCCACGATCATTTATCTCAGTCTCCGTCATCTCGTCTTTCGTAACATATTTGGAGAGAAGAACTGTGCTACGCATCTTCCACAGTGAAATAATTTCGGAAGACTGAAATCAGTACTTCGACCTACTCTCTCTCATCTTCGGTTCAAGTGCCACTGTGATCGCTAAGCAACTAGATAGATCAGAGATCTCCAAGCTTTTCTCAATGTGAGACGAATAACAGACGACGAACGCGGGGTGCATCATTATTGTATATAATACAAGGCTTGTCCAGAAAGTAAGTTCCGATCAGTTGCGAAATGGAAACTATTTGAGACACTTGGCTCCACTTTCCAGCTACTTCTCTACATAGTCGGCGTTCCAGCTAGGACATCTGTCGCACCGTTATACCAACATTCCAATATCCTCGTCATAGAAGGCAGCCATCTGTGCTTCCCGCCAATTCTCTACGCTCATCAGTAGCTCGCGGCCTGTGCGAAAATAGCCAGTAATTAATGTGAGCAGAGATGAAACACAGAGAGAGCCATTTGCCGGCTGTAGTGCAGGTGATCAAACACTTCCCATCGACAACGCTTCAGGAGCATTTCCATTGCCCCTGCAGATTGCGACCGAGAAGTGTCACGAAGTAGGAACCGTATGAGAGTTCTGTGATGTGAGCTGCATAACATCAGGCGAAATCTCTCACCAGGACCTCATAGTTGGCGGGAGACACTATTTTCTACGCATCTTTATGTGCTCACCATGCGCTCGGAACTGAAAGAATGAAGTCGTGCAACCGACAGGGATACTAAAGACACCATCGAACACACATGTGCAAAGCTTTATTAGATTTTCACAGTGGTTTCCATTTCTTGACCGATCGGAACTGACTTTCCGAATATCCTTCGTACTTGCAAGCCGGAATGAAAAAGACGAAAAATCGAATTTAGCATTCCTTGTTAATCAGGCACGCAAAGCACAAAAAGCAAAGATAACCAAGATAATCTATTTACTAAAATAGTTAGCAGAGAACATCGGCAAAAAGCTACTTACGTCAGACACAGTGTGTACATATCGGAATATCACAAACTACGCAGCAAAAAACATTAGTGAGATTTGTGAAATTCACTTTAGACTTATCATCAGTGTTTAGTCTGGTATTGCTACATCAAGAGAATTATTTTGAAATGTTCATCAGCCAATCCCTGACTTCACATACTTGATTTTTGAAAATTTTTGCTTACAAAGAAAAATTGTTCCAAGCACTGACGCCATACCAGCGGCAAATTTCTTGGGTTCCTGAAACTCAACAGCAGGTAAAGAGCGGTAAAAGTCAATTAGTTTCTTCTGTGCGTCTCTTTCAACAAATCATTTGCCAGAAGTTCAATTCATAACAGGTTTAGTTCAACTGACACGTCATTAAGGTCACAATCAAACGAATTCTGCAACATGAGAATGTAGCTCTCAGTTCTACCAAGATCACAAAATCCTTTGTAAAAATGCTTCATGAACTCATGAATAATTTTTTATGAAAATCAAAGTTGATATCTTAGAGGACCGTAGCACAAAAATCTTTGAAACAATGAAATTTATAAGAGCTTTCTCGTTCTAATTGTGCTTCAATCAGTGACACCTTTCTCCGAAATTACGTTTCATGGACTCATATTTCTCAGAGTGTAACATTCCAGAAAAATTTGAATATGTTGATAGATGTTTTGTTTCATAGTTATGCCGAAGATTGTATCATTTATGAATAGCAACACTTCTACTACATATCACCCAAGTAGTTTCCTGGTCATTTGTTTCCGCAAAGTACTTTCCTCTCCATTCTTCATTGAAAATGCTACACTCAGTCTACTTCTCTTCACTTAGTAGTGGTAACGAAGTGTGCAGGAAACGAGAAAAACAAGAAAATTGAATTATATACATTTTAGGTTGGTGCATAAATTCGTAGCGTTTTTGGTTTTAGTGTTGCCATTCTAATTTTTATGGATATATTTATCATTTTTCGTTGTTTATTTGTAATTCACTGTTGCTACTTCAGCTTACATATTGTCATTTTGTCGTCTGGCAATAGTGAGTGGAGCTGTGGACGTTAGAAAATGGAGTCCCCTGTGGAGAAATCGGAACATTTTCGACATATTGTACTGTTTGAGGTCAATGGAGAGATGATAGCGACGGAGGCAGCCAGAAACATTTGCGCCGTGTAATGGCATTGGACAGAGAACGGCAACAAAATCATTGTCTCCTTTTAAGGCGGGTCGCTTTGATATTACTGACTCTCGATGTTCATGAAACCCTTCGGGTGCGCCGTGTATGGGGATAATGGAATTGGACAGAGCACGGGAACAAAATCATTTTCTCCTTTTAAGGTGGGTCTTTTTGATATTACTGACTCTACATGTTCATGAAGACCTTCGGGGTTTGATGCAGATCGTTTTCACGCATTAATGATCCACGTAGGTGTCTTTGAGAACAGGCAAATACGTGGTCATTCCATCATTGTGCGACACTTGTTTGCAAGGGGCCAGGTTCAAATATCGTGTGTATCGGTACTCCATGCTCTAAGCCAAAGTCACAAAAATTTGTAGATGGTCACATGTTCATCTCTGCTTCATCGTCACCACTTGCCTCCTGAACAACACCGACCATTCGTATCCTGTATCGCTAATGGTGACGATAAACGGTGTGTTTACGTTAACATAATGAAAAGAAAGGAATATCTGAGCCCAAACAAAGTAGCAACTCCCCGCAGAATGACCTGCGCGCGTCCACAAAATGTAATGTTACGCATCTGGTGCAATAGCGGTGGTTGGTGTGCTACGAACTGCTTCCCCGATAAGTAACTACCATTGCTGACGTTTATTGTAAACAGCTGAGACGTCTTGTAAACATAATCCAAGTACAACGACCAAGAAATCTGCATGAAGTGATGCTACTCCACGATAACCTATCTCTCATTCTGATAGGCTGTCGAAAAAAGCTATACAGGAGTTGGGTTGAGAACTGTTTGCAACCCTCACCTTATTCATCCACAGATTTTCACCTTTTCCACACACTATCGAACAACCTGCAAAGAATTCCCTTTCCGCATGAAAATGAGCTACAAACATGGTCCTACGAGTTCTTCCCCTCAAAACCGTGTGATTTCTGCACTCGCAAAATCGACAAATTACCCCAGAGTTGACAGACTGTTGTAAACAGTGAAGAAAAATATATTATTGATGACTAAATTCCCTGTTCTGTGTAACTGTTGCGTTTATTAAACCTATGAGAAAACGCTACCAACTTATGCACCAACTTAGTAATTGGGGTTGGGATGGAGCGAAATAAGCAGCCATTACAACAAACAAAACTATCTATATGAAAGAATAGTAAATTTAAAGCACATAACAGCCAGGAGATCACATGTGCGTAGATCTACTAGTTTCTGAACACGACGTTCAAACTTAAATTTTGCGTTTCCGGTCCGCGGGCCGTAGATTAGTGACTCGACCTGACAGATGATTTTGATCCAGTCACTGACTTGACGTAAGCTATAAACTTCTTAGAATTTCATACCAAATCGGTCGACAAAATTGTATGTTGCGTTCACTGATTGATTCTCGCATTGGACTCTTTATTGTCACTTTGGTTTCTTTTAGCTTATATTTTTCAACAATGTTTTGACATCACATAATACCAGACGAAGCACTCTTTGGTTTTGTGGCATCTTTCTAAGACGGTTTTTGAACGTCGGAGTTCTTCATATCCCCAACTTTACACAGTACTTCCTGTCCAGCTTGTGTTTCACATTTCTTTTGGAACTTTGTTAACTGCTACTCCCCTCCAAGCGGAGAGCGACGTTATCCTGTTGGTAAATCTGCAAACTGTTTTCTATCACACCACCAAATCAATTCTATTCTTAACATTCTTCACCTAGCAGGCAATTATTTCTATTTCTACGTTAACTGGCTCTGAGCACTGTGGGACTTAACATCTGTGGTCATCAGTCCCCTAGACCTTAGAACTACTTAAACCTAACTAACCTAAGGACATCACACACATCCATGCCCGAGGCAGGATTCGAACCTGCGACCGTAGCGCTCACACGGTTCCAGACTGAAGCGCCTAGAACCGCACGGCCACACCGGCAGGCTCTACGTTAACTGCATGGGGAAGTTCGGGTCTTTTAGCTACCAGCAAATCTAACGCGTTACTTCACAAATCAGTTATCACAGTAGATAATTTTCAGAAAAGACGTTTAGAAGGATCTCACACGAGTACCTGGCACCTGTATAGCAGATCAAACAAAGAAGTGATTCACAAACCATTTTATGTTCCAGGCATCCGCAGCTGTTGAAAGGCATGACGTTAGGAAAAATTCCGCTAACAGCTTGTAAAATTGTTTTTTGTTGAAACACAACCGGTTTCACCGCCTAAAGCTGCATCATCAGTTGCAACCTACATGGTAAAAAGCAAAGGACAATGTTATCATATTTTGTGAATAATAAAATTAATAAAGGAATGTCTGAAATGCACTCACAACTTTAAAAGATCATAGGCATATCAACCATCCAATGTCAAAATTTACTATTCCGTGAATATTGTCAATACCATGACGAACGAAATTGACGAAGACGTGATCATTCATTTAGGGAAAATTGTTGTTAGGTTATAGAGTCATATTGTAAAATTTAACTGCATTTAAAAAAAAGGGGAAGAATACTTTTTAGTGAGCAGACGGTGAAAGTTTTTAAGAGGAGGGGGGGGGGGCAGAATGGCAATAAAAAATTATCACTGTTAACATGATTAGCCTCGGTACTACGCAAATTACTATGTGGAATGTATCACGTAGCACTGTCTTATCAGTGTGATGACAGAGAAACTCGGTGTTGGTAAAGTAAAAGCGGACCGCATGAACGACAAAGAGACACTAACTGACTGGCGGAACGGAATCCATCTGTGTGCTCAGTGTGACCTCATATATTCATGACTAGGAGCGCTGGGACGCTACCTTTATAAGCGAGAATAATACAGAATTTTATTACGTACTAATTCCTGGTAGAAGTTGACCTCGGGGAAGATCAGTTTGGATACCAAAGAAATGTATGAACACTCGAGGCAATACTGACACGACGGCTTTACCTTAGAAAATACATTAAGGAAAGGCAAACCTACTTTGCTAGCATTTGCAGACTTACAGAAAGCTTTTGACAATGTTGACTAGCATAGTCTGTTTCAAATTCTGAATGTGGCAGACGCAAAATACAGGGAGTGAGAGGTTACTTACAATTTGTTCAGAAACCAGATGACAGTTATAAGAATCGAGGAGCATGAAAGGGAAGCAGTGGCTGTGAAGGGAATGAGACAGGCTGTATACTGAGGAAGCAGTTAATGAAGATAAATTAGGAGTTGGAATTAAGGTCCAGGAAGATGGAATAAAAACATTGAGGTTTGCCGATGACATTGTAATTCGGTCTGAGATAGAAAAGGACTTGGAAGAGCAGATGAAGGGAAATGATACTATGTTGAAAGGAGGATATCAGATGAACACCAACAAAAGCGAAACGAGATTAATGGAATGTAGTCGAGTAAAATCAGGTGAAGCTGAGGGGATTAGATTTGCAAAGGAGACACTTGATGTGGTAGATGAGTTTTGCTATTTGGGCGGCAAAATAACTGATGACGGCTGAAGTAGAGAGGACACAAAATGTAGAATGGTGATGGCAAGGAAAGAATTTTTGAAGAAGAGAAATTTGTTAACATCGAGTGTAAGAGGGTCGTTAAGTAAGTAATGCCCCATTTTCTGTTTTCCGAACATATTCATCGTTAAGAGTCAGAATTTGGTGACAATATACATCAACATGTCTTATCCCTGTCCTATTTTCCTACATAGACTCCATCACGTTCTATGGCCATACGCCAACGTTGTGGAAGAGCATGTATTTCCTGCTGGAAAAATCTCTTGTCCTGTAGGCGTAGCCATGTTTTCATTGCATGATTGACACTGTAGAGAATCTTTAAGCAGCCCAAAGAGATCGAAGACCGAGGGTGCCAGATCTGGACTGTAGGGTGGATGAGGCAATGATGTCCAACCCAATTTAGCGATGTGTTCCTGGGCTCTGAGACTTGTGTGTGGGCACGCATTGTCGTGTTGGAGCAAGATTTCCGCTGTACTCTTGTCCGATCGAACACGTCGGAAGTGGTTCTTGAGTTTTTTCAGAGTCTTCACGTATACTTATGAGTTGATGGTGAACCCTCTTGGCATCACATCCACGAGAATGACGCCATCACAGTCCCAGAACTGTCACAATGACTTTTCCGGAAAAGGGGGTGTCTTGAGCTTCTTCTTTTGTGGTAATGAGGTTGATGCTAATCCATGCCTTTCTGCCGCAAAGTGGTGCACCCAGCTTTCGTCCCCATACCGATACATGACAGAAAGGCCTCTCCCCGTTGGTTTCAAAATGCTCCAACAATTGAGATGAAATGGCCTTTCTGTGAATCTTGTGGTCTGCTGTGAGCATTCGTGGAAACCATTTTGAGCACCTCTTTGAGTATCCGAGAGTCTCGAACATTGCAGACGCATTTCCAATGCTAACCGACAACCGTAGAGCCAATTGTCGAGTTGCGAACCGCCAGTCGGCACGAATAATGGCATCCGCATGGTTCAGCTTGTTTGGAGCAGTGGCTGTGACAGAACGTTAAGAGCGTGGCTGATTATGGAGCTCTGTTCCTGCATTTTCTGAGGCTGTAGCTTTCTTTACCCATCGCCCAGCTGTACTCCTATCAACTGTAGGATCGCCATGCGCTGCACATAAACGTTTATGGGTGTTCACCACGGTTTCTTTTTCTGCACACAAGAATTCAATAACAGCACGCTGCTTGTACCGTGAGTAATAAGTAGACGCCATTTTGATGCTGTACTACGGCTCTACCATCTACCAGAACGGTTAGAAACTTCACCGGCGCACAGAACAAACATCAAACGTGAAGCACCAACAAGGACGTTGGTCTATGTATATTAATGGCTTTCTTTTTAAGAAAAATGTGGGACATTACTTCGAGTTAAGTGACAGAAAGTCTGTTTTGAAAGTATGTTTATGGAGTGTAGCCATGTATGAAAGTGAAACATGAACGATAAACAGTTTAGACAAGAACAGAATAGATGCATTTAAAATGATGAAGAATGCTGAAGATTAGACCGGTCGATCACGTAACTAATGAAGGGGTACTAAACAGAATTGGGGAAAAGAGGAATTTGTAACACAGCTTGACTAGAAGAAGGGATTGATTGGTAGGACACGGTCTGTAGCATTCACAGATCATGAATTTAGTACTGGAGGGAAGCATCGAGGGCAAAAACTGCAGAGGGAGACAAAGAGATGAATACACTAAGCGTATTCAAAAGTATGTAGGTTGTAGTAGTTACTCGGTGATGAAGAGAGTTGCACAGGAGAGAGTGGCGTAGAGAGCTGCATCAAACCGGTCTTACGACTGGAGACCACAACAACAACAACAACAAAAACAGTAACACCTAATCATGTACACAGTCAAAATTAGCCAGAAAGCTGTGGTAGTTTAATTCTAATTGGTTATTCAACGTGAAGTCTATATTTTCGTTTTTATACAAAAAACCTTCTATTTCCACTAATATATTAAAAACACGGCTATTTTTTTCACCAAGTAGTTTTAAAATTTTTAAATGGCTTGTGATGCTGTGCCCCTCTTTGCCTAAGTGCGCTCGTAACGCAGATCGCAGGTTACTTAAGTTAGATATTCCTACAATCTGATTAGAAATAATCTACCGGTTTATCCTATATGTTTTTTATGGCAATCACTGCATGTAGTGCAGTATACACCCTATTGTATATTTATTTACCACAGCTTTTCCCTTGTGCCTGAGTTTTCTGCCTACATCCGAAAATACGCTGGAATAATGTTTTAGATCTCACACACGTGCCTGTTTTTTTTTTTTTTTTTTTTTGTATACTGCACTCAGATATGTTATGCTGCAAAAATCAGAGCGTTCCTTTGTCTGCTCGGCTGGTGTGAGCGGTATAAAATCTGCCTCTGACCCGCTATGGGAAGGAAGACTTTTCTTTTTTAATATTCTTCTATTAATTGCGTTAACAGTTATTCGGTCTGGATCCCAACCGCTTTGATTAGATATGTACCGTAAAAGCTCATATTCTTGCAAGCTTTATTAGTAAGGGGCACTTCATACATACGGTCTGACAAGGCGCAGAATGCCGCGGATTTATCTTTCATTGTGTGACATGATCCGTCGTGGGTGGCTTTCGGTAGACATAGAAGCCTTTTTTCCATTAATAACGACCACTTGCAGGTCCAAAAACAGTAAAGTGTTATTATCAGTGCGCTCCCCAGTATACTGTACCTTTTGGTTCAAACTACACTGGTGTCTAAAATTAATGCAACAAACCGCAATTTTGCAAGGTTGCGTTTATTTTGCCTCAAAACGGTATAGCAAAGCAGAAACAATATAAAGAATACAGAACGTAATCAACTGCAACATGCAGAACAGTAGACGAAAATGTTCTTTGTTTTTTTTCCAACTTAACGGATTTACACATACATTTCGACAAGTGGCTAATGCGTTCAGTATGGAGTGTGACCACCTCTGACAAACAACGGGGCATGCAGTGAATGATGCCATCAGTCTCATTTTGTGGCAATAACGCCCATTCTTCCTGCAACGCTGCTCCCCAAGTCTTTGAGAATGGTGGTTGGATGCTGAAGTGATGCAACCCATGTCTCTAGTGCATCCTGGACGTACTCTATGGGATTCAAATCGGGAGAACCAGCAGACCACGCCACGCCATGCGTGCAATGCCTTCCGTTTCCAAGAAAACATCAACCACACATGCTCTTTGAAGTCGAGCATTATCGTCCAGCAGTACGAAGTCTGGGCCCACAGCAATTCGCAACAATCGCGCTTGAGGTCGCAAGATCTCGTCACGATGCCTGACAGTAGTTAAACCTTGCGAATCTAACCGTACAATTTCAAGAGAGGTGTTCGAGTGGTCAACATAATCGCTATCACACCTTTAAGGATCCTCCTCCATATCGGGCTCTTTCCACAATGATTGGGTCCCGAAATCGTGTTCCACGTTCCCTCCAGATGAGAATCGGTCGATAATCACTCTCCAGACCAAATCGGGACCCATCTGTGTAACGAACATTGGCCAATTCTTTGACCGTCCAGAAGGCATGTTGACGGCTCCAGTCTACACTTTCCCTACTGTGAAGACGCGTCGAAGGTCGACGTACAGCATGTCTCCGACAATAAACACCACTCTGACAGAGCCTTCTGCACACCATTTACTTCGATACAACACGTCCAGTGGAAGCTGCGAGATCAGATGCCAGTTGCCGTGCAGTACCACAGTGGTACCGTTGTTCCCTTACAGACAAAACACGGTTCTCTCTTTCTGATGTTACACGCAGTCGGCCTCACCCTGGTCTTCGTGATACAGTTTCCATCTCTATAAATTGTCTCCGCATCCGAAAATCAACAGAACGATTCACATTAAGCCATCGGACCACATCAGTTTTCGGCTGTCCTGCTTCCATTCTTCCCATGGCCCTCCACCGCGAGGAGACTGATAGGCGTCTTCTCTGTGCCATACTGCATCCTCTGTGACTGTGTACGCAGTGATTGTGGCTCTGAGACTACCCGGCAAACACTATCCGTTTGATAGGTGCACTCACGTCATCGTTGGCATGGTTGTCCGTTGACCAGAATGCCATCTTCCGCGCAGAACATGGTCGTACGGACTTCTGTTCACAATTTGTATGATTATATCGTGAATTAGACACAGGGCGGGGTAATATTGGTTTGTTGCCTTAATTTAGGACACAAATGTATTTAAATCCCTGATAAATAGGTCGCTTTCAACATTATTACCATCACATAATATGAAAACATCATCAACATATCTATTCCATAAAACTAATCTTCTAACACATTGAGGGAACTCTGTCATAGATTCTTGCTTAAATTTTGTCATAAAAATATTCGCTGTGCAATGGTAAAGTGACGATCCCATGGCTAAGCCTTCTCGTAGTGAAAAAAAAATCCCCGAATTAAAAAGAAGGGACGGAACAGAAGGAAGATTTACGGTAGAACATGAGTTTGTTAGCTGGAGTAGAGATGTGCAGAGAATTTGAGATAGTAACAGCGAATACACTGTTCAAAAGCCACAAGAGGAGGAGATCTAAAAGTCCCGCAGACACAGAAAGATTGCAAGTGGATTACGTAATGGTCAGATTCCGAAATCAGATGAGATGTCAGATCGTACTACACCTTAGGTACAATGGCATATGGGTGGCACCTGAAGTGCAGAACCCAGCAGTGCTCTAAATTTAGGAAGCATCTCCGAAGCCACAGTATAAGAAGAACTGATATCCTTGATAGATGAAATAGTAAAGGCTGCAGAAGATCAAGTAGGTAAAAAGACGAGGGCTAGTAGAAATCCTTGGGTAACAAGAGATAACGAATTTCATCGACGAAAGGAGAAAATATAAAAATGCAATAAAGGAATCGGGCGAAAGGGAATACAAACATCTAAAAAATGAAAGCGATAGGAAGCTCAGAATAACTAAGTAGGATTGGCTAGAGGACAAATGTAAAGATGTAAAAGCATATATCACTAGGGGTAAGATAGATACTGCCTACAGGGAAATTAAAGAGACCTTCCGAGAAAAGGGAACCACCTGCACGAACATAAAGAGCTCATATGGGAAATCAGTCCTAGGCAAAGAAGGGAAAGCAGAAAGGTAAAAAGAACATGTAGAGAGTACATAAAAGGGAGATGTAGTTGATGACAATATTATGAAAATGGAAGCGGACGTAGATGAGATTGGAGATACGCAACTGAAGAATTTGACATAGCACTCAAAAACTTAAGTAGAAACAAAGCCCGGGGAGTAGACAACATTCAGATAGAGCTACTAACAGCCTTAGGAGAGCCAGCCCTGACAAAACTGTTCCAGCTGGTGAGCTAGATGTATCAGACAGGCGAAATACCCTCAGACTTCAAGAATAATATAATAATCCCAATTCCACGAGAAGTAAACGCTAACAGGCGTGAGAATTATCCAACTATCAGTTTAATAAGTCACAGCTCTAAAATACTAACACGAGTCCTTTACAGCAGAATCGAAAAACTGGTAGAAGCTGACCTCGGTATGATCAGTTTGCATACCGGAGAAATGTTGGAAAACGCAACGTGATACTGACCCTACGACTTCTCATAGTAGATACGTCAAGGAAAGGCAAAATTTCGTTTATAGCATTCCTAGACTAGGAGAAAGCTTTTGACAACGTTGACTGGGACACAATCGTACCAATTCTAAAGGTGGCAGGGGCAAAATACAGGGAGTGAAAGGCTATTTACAGTTTGTACAGAAACCAGATGGCTGTTAAACGAATCGAGGGGCAGGAAAGGGAAGCAGTGGTTGAGAAGGGAATGAGACAGGGTTGTAGCCTATTCCCGATGTCATTCAGTCTGTATGTTGAGCAAGCAGTAAAGGAAACGGAAGAAAAATTTGGAGTAAGAATTAAGATCCAGAGAGAAGAAATAAAAACTTAAAGATCTGGCAGTGACATTGCAATTTCTGTCAGAGACAGCAAAAGACTTGGAAGAGCAGTTGAACGGAATGGAGAACGTCTTGAAAGGAGGATATAAGATGAACATCAACAAAAGCAAAATGAGGACAATGGAATGTAGTCGAATTAAATCAGGTGGTGCTGAGAGCATTAGTTTAGGAAATGAGACACTGAAAGTAGTAATTGAATTTTGCTGTTTGGGAAGTAAAATAGTGGATGATGGTCGAAGTAGGAAGGATGTAAAATGTAGACTGGCAATGGCAAGAAAAGCGTTTCTGAAGAAGAGAAATTTGTTAACATTGCCTACAGATTTAAGTGACAGGAAGCCCTTTCTGAAAGTATTTGCGTGGAGTGTGGCCATGTATGGATGTAAAATATAGACGATAAACCATTTAGACAAGGAGAGAATAGAAGCTTTTGAAATGTGGTGCAACAGAAGAATGCTGAAGATTAGATGGGTCGCCCATGTAACTAATGAGGAGGTACTGAATAGAATTGGGGAGAGGAGAAATTTGTGGTACAATTTGACTAAAAGAAGGGATCGGTTGGTAGGACAAGGGATCATTGTATCACCAATTTAGTACTGGAGGGAAGTGTGTGTGTGTGGGGGGGAGGGGGGGGGGGGTAAAAATCATAGAGGGAAACCAAGGGATGAAGACAGTAAGCAGATTCAGAGGGATGTAGGTTGCAGTAGTTACTAGCAGATGAAGAAGGTCGCACAGGTCAGAGTAGCATGGAGAGCTGCATCCAAGTAGTCTCTGGACTGAAGACCACAGCAACCGCGGCGGAAGTCATGTAATGATATTATTGAAGAACCTGGATTATATTGTTACCAACGGAGGTGATATGAATTACTTCGAAAACGGAATGTGCCTTGACGATAAACAATTTAGATGTGAATACACTTCTTACAGAACTGACTTGTGACAGCAGTATGGTGGTTAAAATCATGCTAAAACGGAGAGCCAATAACAATTATAGAAAAGATGGCCTGTAATGTTGAAGGGTGAAATGAGTTGCATTTAAGAGTTATTTACATAGTAAATGCTGCAAGTTCCTCTCTGCAAGACACGCTGCAAGGGAAAGCTATCAGTTATCCTAATGAATACAACAATGTGGCTGCAGATGGAATATTGGAAAACATTGGCATGAAGCACTGGAGACCTTCTTGAGGCAGTATAAAAAGTTATCTTTCTATGTCACAGAAAGTGGAATTAGCGTATACTGAAATTTATTTACTAATAGATGAGCTCGAAGGCGCATTGCAGAAGTTTTATACTGGGGTGACAAAAGTCGTGGGGTATCTCCTAGTATCGTGTCGGACCTCTTTTTTCCCAGTGTACTGCAGCAGCTCTATGTGGCATAGCCTCATCATGTCGTTGGAAGTCCTCTGCAGAAATATTGAGTCATGCTGCCTCTATAACAGTCCGTAATTGCGATGGTGTTGCCGATGCAGGATTTTATGCACAAACAATTATGTTCCATAACTGTTCGATGGGAGTCACGTCAGGCGATCTGGGTGGCAAAATCAGTCTCTCGAATTTTCTAAAATGTTCTTCAATCCAATGGCGAACAACTGGCCTGGTGGCATTGTGCATTGTTATCCAAAAAATATCCATCGTTCTTTCGCTGCCAATGGTAGCCAAAAATAACCATTTCCGTCAACAGTCGGTTGTACAAGAGGACCCAGTCCATTTCAGGCAAACTCTGCTCACCACCAGCTTGCACAGTGCCTTGTTGACATCTTGGATCCATGCCTTTATGGGGTCTGTGCCTGAACCATACATCAGCATTTACCAAGTGAAATCGGGACTCATGTGACCAGACTACAGTTTTCCATTCGTCTAGAGCCCAACCAGTATGGTCACGAGCCCAGGAGAGGAGTTGCAGGTGATGTCGTAATTAGTAGGGTAAGGGTCATGTGAGCCCACTTTTCATATAAAATTCATATTCATATTAATGAATTTGATGAATTAATTACAGCCTAACCTCCTCCCACCCCTACGCTCACCCCCAGATGACGTCATGGGTTTTGCTCAGTCTCATGTGCATCCCCACCAACTCCCTCTCCCTCCCTTCCCACCACATACCCTATTGGTGGGAATTCTGAATTTTGGTGGGCATTTCGAATTTTGGCTGGAAATTAGAAATTCGGTGGGACTTTCTTTGTCTCAGGTCTGTGCATATGTCCCACCCCAACCCGGAAGTGGCAGGAAATTAAAAATGAGGGTATCCTTTCTGGGACTCGGAGCCCAGTCCTTCTAGATAGAAAGCATAAGTGCACCCCTAACAAATGCAAACTGCCCAGATGCAGGAGAGGAAGTTTAGGTTAGTGTACTTCATTCGTTTTGGTTGGGAAACTGAAGTAAAGATCAGTTCTAATTACATTATTAATCATAAAGATCACAATACAGCACAAAAATTGCCGATGTCATACAACTGGTGTTATGCCGCTGGGAAAATATTTCACAATACCACTCCAAACTAAAGTGTGCGTCATTTACGTTGGCGGCCGAGTTTAGGTTCGGTCTGCACATCTGACGACACAAAACACAGTCAGCCAATGAACAGAGAACGACGTTGCCAGATCTCGCCTGCAGTGTGGAGCACAGACGAATGTCCTCAGTTTTAGCAACGTTCAGTCAAAAATAAAGTAATACAACAAAAGCAATGTCTTGATAGCAGACTTTCTTTTATAGAATGTTTGGAAAAAGCATTCTTTATACCAATTGCTTCATATTCTATTAATTAATTAAACCAAACAAGCAATAAAACTCCTAATTCAGGCGATAGCAAGGAAAGGTGTTTGTATCAATCTCACGAACCGTTTTTTCGCAATAAAGAACAGCGGTAATTGTTTATTTCCTGTTGTACTTCGACGAAGCGTGAATAATTCATTGTCACACCAACAGTGTTTGTCAGTATTTTGCGGACGTGTTACAATCCTCTGGAGTTTTGTTGTCAGACGAGTTGTGTTAGTGTAACGGTTAAGGTGTTGGGCTGACAAACGCAAGGTTATGAGTTCAAACCTTGTGTGGTGCCTAACCATTTTATTTATTTAAAAACAATATTGAAGTGCCTTACTTCACGAATTTTATTCGTTTGAATGCAATTTTTTGAAATTTCTAGTGCTTTGTCTCTTCATGAACCCTTTCGCTGCTGGCGACACGTGCTCCCCGCATTCCGGCTGTGTGTGATTTTGTCATCACTGCACTGCTCGCCTGTGCAGACACATGTTGTTCCCAATGTTTTGACACACTTGTCATTCGATTTCACCAAAACTATTTGGCCCAAAAATTTGATTTTAACGCGTCTTCTTGACTGATACCTTCCCCCCATAAATGACTTAATTTTGTTTCGATGTTCAACGCAGTTATTGTGCAGCATTAGATGTAGTATACCATTGCACGAAATTTTGAAGAGTTTGCTTTAAAATAAAGCCAAACGTGCCTGGTGTAAATAAAACTTTTGTTGCAGTCACGAAAGATGGAATATTTCTCAATATTACATACGACACCTATGTGGTACTTAAATTAAATGAGATATTGTTATACAGTAAATTTTATATGAAATTTAGGTATCTTGTCCACATTTCATTCTCAACATTGTGGCAACTAAAATCGACCATACGGAAAGTATACGCTATGGACTTTTACCTCTGCAAACTCTTCGAAATTTCGTGCAATAGATTACTATATTTAATGCTTCATAATAACTGCGTTAAACATCGAAACAAAATTAAGTCATTTATGGTGGGGAGGTATTAGTCAAGAAGATGTGTGAAAATCTAATTTTTGGGCCAAATAGGTTTTGTGGAATCGAATGATAAGAGTGTCAAAGCAGTCGGAACACCATGTGTCTGCACAGGCGAGCAGTGCAGTGACAAAATCGCGTGCAGCACGTCTGTGTAGCAGCGAAAGGGTTAATGCAGCCGTGGTGGCTTTACTTCATAAACTGCGCGCTGCCCCCTAAACGTAAGCTTGCGAACTATGCTATACAATGGCGCTGCTTCTCTTGGCGCGTGCGTCGTGTGCAACTGGCAACGCAGCAATCTCCCGCGTCTGAGCGGGCATGCGCGAGCCGCCAAGATAAAAGAATTCAACTATATTGGCAGACGCACTCAAACTCGACCCTTCATATACAAGCTACCAGGAAAAAGGGCTGGAGTGGAAGGTACTATCTTTATTTTTGTCCTGAATTGTGTCCAACTGACGAGGTGCTGGTGTTGGGGAAAGACGACTTTAATAAGTGTATTACCTTTAAATATACAGCTGAGGACTGTATCTATCATTGTTTGACATCAGAGTTTGCTACAGAAACCTGCTCAACAAACACCCTGCAGCCCAGTAATCGAAACCAATACATGCTACTGCAACTGATGGAAATTTTTTCACTGCTCTAATTACACATTGTAATTGTTGTGAAAAAAACAGCACTCATAGTGAATGGGTCAAAATACAACACTTATAATGGGAAAAATTGTCTTCCCAAAAGACTGCTGATGGACAGCAGTTGAACGTTTGTTCTCCTTGATGCACGGCCGAGAACTAGTGAAATTATAGGCACTCAAACCTCCCTTCATCCCTCAAAAGCCTCCGTCCCTCCCTCCTTCCAGTTATGGAGTGGCACAGGCCTTTTGAAATGGTCAACTGGTACCGAGCGCCTTGCGGTTTTTCTGTGGCCTATTGTCCTTCCGCAGGCAGGCGAGTGGCACCCAGCCTACCTTAGGTGACGGTCTTTCACCATCACAAAAGGATGTAAAGCCAACTAAACAATCCAGGATAAATGAGTGCCACTCCCAGTGGACTTAGTTCGTTTGTTCAAAATTTAGTGGGACTGCCCCCCCCCCCCCCCCAAACATTGCCCCTTAGTCGGGGCACAGGTGCCTAGGCTTACCATACATACTGTCCCCGCAACTTCCTGTCATTCTTTATGTGAAAACACTGTGCTGTAACCATTGTATTTTTCATCAATGCATCTCTTGTAATCGAGCATGTATTAAAAAGGTTAAAATGGCTCTAAGCACTGTGGGACTTAACATCTGAGGTCATCAGTCCCCTATTAAAAAGGAAAACACAGTTGCAATGAAAGTAAGTGTTGTCTTTCCAAGAAAGGTGGTACACTCCATTCCCTTTTAGTTTTACGAGCAAAATCGGTACAGTTTTTACGTTTGACTGCAGGATACAATTCGCATGTCATTATTTTGCGGCATCCAAAGAAGAGAAAAAAATTAAATAACGCTTCAGCACCGACGCCGCTCACAGAAGACCAGTGTACTGATATCTATGTATGTCCACCCTGCATAAAATCCGGAAAAAAAAATCTTCCACCATTTTGCTGCAAAAACTACCGATCACAGCAAAATGTCCTCATTATTTCAAAACAAATCGCAGTTAAGAAAAAGCGAAAATTTAAACTCCAAGGAAAAACCATCTCTGCTAAGCAATTTCTTTCACCTTGATGGACAAATTATATGACCTGAGAGGACCTCTCGCATTTAGATCACTGTCTGTAGATGAACTGTAATGTGTGTGTGTATTACAAACATTTCTGACACATGAAATAGCATAACAGAATACAGCCTTTCACGCCATATGCTCAGATGTCAGACAAAACACAATCGTTTTATATTTGACAGCAAGCAGCTATAGCTCGAAAGAGTGTTACTGTTTTGTACACTATGGCAAGTGTCGTTCTACCAATGTGAAGCTATATTACACTGGTGTTTATGAAACAAATCATGGGAGACTATCTGGTAATAGAACTTCCTATAAGATTTTACCACGTGTCTCCCTCTTCCGAAACATAAAAATGAAATTCCACCTGTGATATTACATTTGACATTTTTGTTCCATAACTCCCCTCTACCAACCCACCTGTTAAGTTTCGATAATCCAGCAGACAATCATTCACAAAACAACAGATTCTTGTGATCTAGTTTTGTAAGCAATTTGATCATCACAGCCTGTTTCATGCAGGCTACTCCCTTGTCGAGAAGAAAACACTCTCATTTCTAGGTTCCACAGAGAGCTATAATTCAAGTGGTGTCTACTTTATAATTAGAAGTTATGAAATAGAAGAAACATACGTTAAACATGCAATGGTGAGGATGATAACACTAATAAAAGTCATAATTCCTCGAGCGTAGATACAGCAGATTTTTATTAGTTATAAGAGAAAAATAGGTGTAGTTTTGAGAGAAATATCTGCATCCAAACTTTAAGCACTTATATCACTCCTTGTAATAGAACCCCCTACAAGATTTTTACCATATTTCTCTCTTCCAACATATCGAAAAACAAATACACTCCATTGCAGCAGGTGGCCAGTGCACGAAGTCACTTGCACGGTTCTGCATAAAGGTTTACCTACTGTACTGAATGTAGAATATATACAACAGACTATAAATCACAAAGAGGGTTTCTGTATTGTTCCTGCATAAGCTGTTTAATACATTGTTTTTTCGGCTGTAACACATCCAAGCAGTGTATGATTATAGCTTTGTACACAACCATACACTTCGTTTTTCTCCCATGACTTAGAGGTCTGTGTCAGGTGCTAAACTGACTAACACATTTTGATCCATTGGCTCCCACATAAAGCTGAACATCGAATGGTGTAAACTATGCAGCTCCCACAACACACAGGTTAGTAGAAATAAAACACACAGGCGATGTTTCTCACTGACAAAAATGTGGAAGACTTCTCAACATATGGAAACTGGAAGAGTTTGTGGCAATCCAGAGCATTTGCAGCAGCTATCCAAAGGTGATGACCCATACAGTTAATCTCATTTCCCACAGCAACGTGGTAGCAGATGTTCCGGTGTTCCATTTCAAAGAACACTTTTTCCTCATTTTGCAGTCATATACATGATTACTGTTCTGGTGTTGACCATCGCCAGGACATGCTGTTCACAACACATGTGATATAATAGAAATAATAAGAGGTACTGTTATTTTACTGGTGAAAGAAAAAGCAGTTCACTTCTCGCTTTCTACGTGAGAAGCGAACTATTTCATAATGTACACGTAATACATATCAAAACGAAAGTGTATAATAACTGCGTCGTTATAGATCGCACTGACGATGCCTTGAAGTGAAATATTGAAAATGCTTCTGGGAGAATAAAATGTAGTGTAGCAAAAGAAGGCGTTTTTTTAGTCACAAAACAAATATTTCTGTTGTTGCCACGGAGGATAACCATGCAAACAAACTCGTTCTATCATTTTGCTGCTTTTCGTAGTTATACTTGGATACTTCGAAAATATGCAGTTTAACGGATGCAATGAATTAATAATCCCTCCAAGATAGGCCATTTTAGAGCAATTTGTTGGACTAAAGAGTCGGAAATGTACTGTCATTTGCTGAACATGCTGTAGATTGTATCTTGGGGTTAGCTCCTGGAATTGTTTAGCAATTAATTATGAAAACCATGGGAGATATAACCTGGCACCATAGCTCTGTTTGGTAAATGTTACTCATTACGGCAACCACAAGCTCTGCCTATGCAAACATAAAGCTGCATCGCTACTTTCACAAATTACAGCAAGTCTAAAGTTAGTCAATAACGTCAGTTACATTTAACTAGTGAACAAAATAGTACATTATCTTTCTCCATCTTAAAATGGTGCTTGATGAGTTAAAGCATTACTATTTTCAGAATTATACTTGTACACTCCTGGAAATTGAAATAAGAACACCGTGAATTCATTGTCCCAGGAAGGGGAAACTTTATTGACACATTCCTGGGGTCAGATACATCACATGATCACACTGACAGAACCACAGGCACATAGACACAGGAAACAGAGCATGCACAATGTCGGCACTAGTACAGTGTATATCCACCTTTCGCAGCAATACAGGCTGCTATTCTCCCATGGAGACGATCGTAGAGATGCTGGATGTAGTCCTGTGGAACGGCTTGCCATGCCATTTCCACCTGGCGCCTCAGTTGGACCAGCGTTCGTGCTGGACGTGCAGACCGCGTGAGACGACGCTTCATCCAGTCCCAAACATGCTCAATGGGGGACAGATCCGGAGATCTTGCTGGCCAGGGTAGTTGACTTACACCTTCTAGAGCACGTTGGGTGGCACGGGATACATGCGGACGTGCATTGTCCTGTTGGAACAGCAAGTTCCCTTGCCGGTCTAGGAATGGTAGAACGATGGGTTAGATGACGGTTTGGATGTACCGTGCACTATTCAGTGTCCCCTCGACGATCACCAGTGGTGTACGGCCAGTGTAGGAGATCGCTCCCCACACCATGATGCCGGGTGTTGGCCCTGTGTGCCTCGGTCGTATGCAGTCCTGATTGTGGCGCTGACCTGCACGGCGCCAAACACGCATACGACCATCATTGGCACCAAGGCAGAAGCGACTCTCATCGCCGAAGACGACACGTCTCCATTCGTCCCTCCATTCACGCCTGTCGCGACACCACTGGAGGCGGGCTGCACGATGTTGGGGCGTGAGTGGAAGACGGCCTAACGGTGTGCGGGACCGTAGCCCAGCTTCATGGAGACGGTTGCGAATGGTCCTCGCCGATACCCCAGGAGCAACAGTGTCCCTAATTTGCTGGGAAGTGGCGGTGCGGTCCCCTACGGCACTGCGTAGGATCCTACAGTCTTGGCGTGCATCCGTGCGTCGCTGCGGTCCGGTCCCAGGTCGACGGGCACGTGCACCTTCCGCCGACCACTGGCGACAACATCGATGTACTGTGGAGACCTCACGCTCCACGTGTTGAGCAATTCGGCGGTACGTCCACCCGGCCTCCCACATGCCCACTATACGCCCTCGCTGAAAGTCCGTCAACTGCACATACGGTTCACGTCCACGCTGTCGCGGCATGCTACCAGTGTTAAAGACTGCGATGGAGCTCCGTATGCCACGGCAAACTGGCTGACACTGACGGCGGCGGTGCACAAATGCTGCGCAGCTAGCGCCCTTCGACGGCCAACACCGCGGTTCCTGGTGTGTCCGCTGTGCCGTGCGTGTGATCATTGCTTGTACAGCCCTCTCGCAGTGTCCGGAGCAAGTATGGTGGGTCTGACACACCGGTGTCAATGTGTTCTTTTTTCCATTTCCAGGAGTGTATATTATGAGAATATGCAACGTATCTGATACACTGCGTTAAATGTCTCTCCAGTACTAGAGAGTATGAGTGTGTGTTTGCATGTGTTGGCCATGTAAATAACATTGCAGCATTTAATTTGAGGATAAATTGTGTCTTACACAAAGAGGTACAAAGATGGATCTAGAGTCAGGTTTTGGTACAAGGTGTACCTTAACAAGTAAATGACACTAGTAGTGTCAATAAGGGAGCAACATCTGTTTTGTGCTGTTATAGAACAAACCTTTCTGTATTTTGACAAATAGACTGCTGGAAAGAAATCAGTACACTCTTTTAGAGGTTTCCAATTCACTCAAGATTTATTGATGCAACGTTGCTTACGAAGTGCATGACATGATTACAGTTACAGATCAACATGACGGGTGGTTCTTAGGCACCTGGTATCTATCCATGCTGAAACATCCACATTAGTGTGTGGTGTATCCTCGACTGGTGGCATTGCAGGAGGTAACTCTGGCACGCAGTAGATGGTACAGATGGCGAATACGGCTTTGGGATAGCTTATCCCATGCCGGCACGACCTGTTCACATAATGCTGTAAGAGTTGTTGGCTGACAAGTCAAACGAGTCACTTCTTGTCCGATCATATTCCAAACGTGCTCGATTGGAGACAAGCCCAGAGATTGTGCTGCCCAGGAAAGTTGCTGCACATCTTGCAAAACACGTTGTGTTTCATGAGATGAGTGTGGGTGAGCGTTAGTCTGTTTTAACAACACTTCACCTTCCTGTAGAAAGAATGGCAAAAGAATGGGTCTAACAGCATTCTGAACATTCCGACTGCTGGATAGCGTCCTCTCCAAAAACACAAACGGTGGATGAGAGTGGTAGCTTATCGCAAACCAGAGCTTAAGACCTGTGGTGGGGTGTGTGCGTCTTTGGTCTACATTGCATGCACAAACGGCCACCACTTGCATGCAGGCAGAATCTACTTTCATCGCTGAAGACAACAGCGAGCCATTTCAACTTGCAAGTGATCCTCTGACGGCAACAGTCGAGCCATGCACATCGATGCTATGATGTGAGTAGAAGACAGGCTAAGAGCGCATGCCTGTATTCGTATTCCCATTGCTAATAACTGGTTTGCAACTGTTACTATTAACAGGTATAGGTTGACAAGCCCTTGTATCTACACTATAATAGCTATACAACCTGCCACTGCCGCCGTGGCAATACAACTATCCTCGGGCGTCTGTGCTGCGTGGGCGTCCAGAACCTCATCTGCTGGTATGAGAATGTGACTACTGATGCCAGCACCGATGCACAACTGACGCAGCACATCCAGCTTTTTATTGCTCCTGAGACTCATAGTATTGCAGCAAGCTTTTCACGTGCTGACTAAAATGATTTTCCTGTGGTCTATCTTGGAGATAAGAATAACAGCGTGTTTGTATGTGTGAGACATGGAAATAATTTTGTGACAATTAATTTGGGGGTCCATCGTGCCTTGCACAAATGGGTATGGAGATTGAACCACAGTCGTATTTCAGTACCAAATGTACCTTAATCTTTGAGTCAGATCGTTAGTGCCAGTAAATGAATCACTAGTGGTTCGTACAGTATTAGACAAGTAATATAGACAATGTCTGGTTTCTTTAAAGTGGTTTAGTTTTTGATGCCAAGATTAAAATTTGGTCTGAAAGTCAGAGATCAAACTTCTGCTGTTTTGGCGCCAAGTGGTGGTGTACAGAGGTCAAACTATAAGGACAAGGCGGTAGTTTTCAGGTATGTAGTGACTTAATGTTTCATTTCTATGGCAGTGAAGTACTAAGCTGTGACTGATAGAGCAAAATGTGTGTGGGTGTGTGTATGTGTGTGTGCGTGCGTGTGTGCGCATCAGTTCTCATTGTTCTGCCGCATTCCAGTCCTTTCCAACACCTGCCCCTGCATGTAGGCAACCCTGTGATGTCACAGGGAAAGTACTAAGGAAACTCCAGCACTAAGCTTACAAACTGTGACCGAGTAGCCCCTTTGCCTGTACTACTGACATATAGGCCTCGTTACAGAAAGTGGAGGTTGTAAGTCTGCCAGCTCTGTAAAGCAGGAGAGGCAACAACCAGTGACAGGTCTGACAACAGACTACAATACCGTTCCCGGCATCAGTGTTTCGGAGCAGGTAGTTCAGATACATTGTTGAACATGGGGCATCACAGCAGGTGACACGTGTTTCCATTTTGACTAAATGGTATCGTCAATTACGATTGCACTAGGTACAGGATCATGGGAATTGGACTGTGAATCAATGGAAACGTGTGGCCTGTTTGGGGGAATCACGTTTCTTAGTTCGATGGTTCTGGGACAGTGGGGGGAGTTTTATACTGTGGAGGATATTCACCTGGACTTACGCGGAAGCTGGAGGAATCTTGACATCAGTGGGCTATGTGAACACTATTCTGGTTATGCTTCATATCTTCCCCGGTGGAAATGGCGTCTTTCAGTGGGATAACTGTGCATGTTTAATGGCTACACAGATGGTCGAATGATTAGAGCGATTAAGTTAGTTAAGGGTAGGAGTGTTCCAGTAATGAAGTCAGTTAAAATATGAAGGAATATTGGGAACCAGAAGTCGTATGTGTGTTACAGTCTGTTGTGCAGCTCAGTGGTATGGTAGTGTGATGCAAGTGGGTTGGCAGAGTTAAGCAGCATGAAGGGGAACATTATGTCACTGTTCAGTGGAGGACATGAGAAGAAGCAGCTCACTGGACGCAACATCGAGGGAGGGGGGGCGGGGACATTAAGTCAGTTGTGCCAGCTGAGCAACACCAGAGTATCACATCGGTCTACTGGGGAAAAGGAACCGCAGACATCAGTGGTGGAAGCCTGTGTCACGTAGCGCCGCCTGTCTTGGGAGTCGTAACTTTGGTAATGCAGTGTTGCTACCGACCTAGTATGCTTCCTCCACAAACGCCCTACCCGGGGCCAGATCCGGGGACCCTGGCCCACCGACACCAGATAGACACAGCCAGGGATGGTCGCTGAGACAACCACTGACTTGCTCCACCGTTACCGAGACGCCGCATCACCGCGATAACAGCAGAGGCCCCCACAGCACGTGGTTCCAGCCGTCGCAGTGTGACCCATCATCAACGACGTAGCACTGCTGCTCAGGCAGCAGATTCCCGTCACGTCAGCACAGGTATTGTCACCACAGCGGGCGCGCGTGCATGTGTGCATCCGGCGGCTACCTTGGTCGCCACCGAGAATATTACGTTTCTGCAGGCCGCACTACCAAGCATTTATCAGTTTTGTCAGACACTGATACATTTCATTCCTCGTATGGTGTTTCGATTGTACTCCATTTTAGAGCCGATGGTACTCCATTTTAGAGCGGATTATGCTGCTGCAACCATCAGGTAAAGTACTTACTCTTCAGTATGGTTACTCTTTCTTCCCCTTCTTTATCGATTTGTCTTGATATAAGATGTACAAGTCGCATGTTCGTTAGCTTATCTTTTCGTGTCATGTGCTGATTAATCAGACTTAAATTGGAAATCCTTCTGTGATGCACAAACATTTACTTCTTTTATATCTCATTTCAAAGAACTCAACAAGTTTGTATCACATTTGCCTAAGCTTAATATCCAACTGTGTAATATAGCTACGTTATGTTTTATTTATGCTAGTTAACACCGTCCTGCCAAGTTTGTCTTTTTTACGTTTCACATCGATGATCTGTTGCCGAATATTGTAGCTGCAAATCGCGACCTGTGGCCTGCAGGTTTTGTTCGTTTTTGTGACACCACGTTTTGTTTTATTTTCCACCGAGTGTGTGTTGTGTTTTTAAACTCTTTGCTTTCATATAGCATTTGTTTTTGCCAAATTAATTCCATTATTTTCACGGTGTAATGTTTCATCCATAATTAACGCGAATGTATCGCATGTTTAATTTTAATTTCACGGTCTACTACTGAAACGCTGCCTCAAAATATGTGTCACAGCGACTCACTGGATGTGACGATATTGTGCTTCGTAGTGGTTGACAGTTACTTGCGGCCGGCCTCTATGGAATCAGCGTCCAATTTTCTTATCTGAAGACGGCAAAACTAAAACTTTCGTATTGCGCTGTTGAAACTGAATGACCAAGAAAGGGCAGTTTCGGTATTACTGCAAGCACTCTGATGTAGGTTTATTCTACTGGCTCACTTAAAACAACTGATGAGATGATTCTAACAACAATAATATTGACGATTCGCTCCTCTATCAAGTGAGACGGTGGTTTGTCGGATATTAGGCAAATTAAGCCGCATCAAAGAATAAATCTTCATTCTGATACGCGGAGAAATTTTCTCCACGATTTTCTGCATTATTTATCAATAATCGAAAACAAATGGTTCGGAAAAAGTTTTTTTCTGTTAACTACACACGATAATTATGAAAATTACAATATTTGAGTTTGCAAGCACAATGAGATTTGTATGGTCGTTTCAGTCTGTATTTGCGTAGCACTTGTTTAAGTCATAATACACATATTTTCTTTCTCGATAACGCAGAATCATTGGAAAGTCTCTGTTGCGGAACATTTATCTCAGAATGGGATTAAACTAGTTTCAGATAGCGGCATGTCTGGACATGGGACAACAATTTTCTCTGCCACAACTGAAACACCTACAACCTGATATCATATTCCAGCAGGATGGGACACCATCGTCAAGTTCTTGATGAAAACTTCCCGAATAGGTGGATCGGATGAGACGGTCCGATTCCATGGCCGCCACGTTCACCTGACTTCGCGCCTTTGTATTTCTTCTTGTGGTGTTTTGTAAGGTATCAGGAGTTACACAATTGCAGGACTTGACGACAAGCATTCTCACCGTATTTCAACATTTCACTATGAAGTTTATAGACTGCATCAGGAGAAAAAGAGAACACCGACTGGACGTTGTCCGCGCCACTATTGGTGCACACATTGGCGTGTATGGCAGAGGAAACAAAATTGCATATGCTTTTGTCAAATGTTGAAGACTAATTGCTGTTATCTAGTACAGGAATGGGGGAAGAAATACAGTAGAAGAAGAATGGGTAGCTTTGAGGGATGAAGTAGTGAAGGCAGCAGAGGATCAAGTAGGTAAAAAGACCAGGGCTCTTAGAAATCCTTGGGTAACAGAAGAAATATTGAATTTAATTGATGAAAGGAGAAAATATAAAAATGCAGTTAATGAAGCAGGCAAAAAGGAATACAAACGTCTCAAAAATGAGATCGACAGGAAGTGCAAAATGGCTAAGCAGGGATGGCTAGAGGACAAATGTAAGGATGTAGAGGCTTATCTCACTAGGGGTAAGATAGATACTGCCTACAGGAAAATTAAAGAGACCTTTGGAGATAAGAGAACCACTTGTATGAACATCAAGGGCTCAGATGGAAACCCAGTTCTAAGCAAAGAAGGGAAAGCAGAAAGGTGGAAGGAGTATACAGAGGGTCTATACAAGGGCGATGTACTTGAGGACAATATTATGGAAATGGAAGAGAATGTAGATGAAGATGAAATGGGAGATACGATACTGCGTGAAGAGTTTGACAGAGCACTGAAAGACCTGAGTCGAAACAAGGCCCCCGGAGTAGACAACATTCCATTGGAACTACTGACGGCCTTGGGAGAGCCAGTCCTGACAAAACTCTACCATCTGGTGAGCAAGATGTATGAAACAGGCGAAATACCCTCAGACTTCCAGAAGAATATAATTATTCCAATCCCAAAGAAAGTAGGTGTTGACAGATGTGAAAATTACCGAACAATCAGTTTAATAAGCCACAGCTGCAAAATACTAACACGAATTCTTTACAGACGAATGGAAAAACTAGTAGAAGCCGACCTCGGGGAAGATCAGTTTGGATTCCGTAGAAATACTGGAACACGTGAGGCAATACTGACCTTACGACTTATCTTAGAAGAAAGATTAAGGAAAGGCAAACCTACGTTTCTAGCATTTGTAGACTTAGAGAAAGCTTTTGACAATGTTGACTGGAATACTCTCTTTCAAATTCTAAAGGTGGCAGGGGTAAAATACAGGGAGCGAAAGGCTATTTACAATTTGTACAGAAACCAGATGGCAGTTATAAGAGTCGAGGGACATGAAAGGGATGCAGTGGTTGGGAAGGGAGTGAGACAGGGTTGTAGCCTCTCCCCGATGTTATTCAATCTGTATATTGAGCAAGCAGTAAAGGAAACAAAAGAAAAATTCGGAGTAGGTATTAAAATCCATGGAGAAGAAATAAAAACCTTGAGGTTTGCCGATGACATTGTAATTCTGACAGAGACAGCAAAGGACCTGGAAGAGCAGTTGAACGGAATGGACAGTGTCTTGAAAGGAGGATATAAGATGAACATCTACAAAAGCAAAACGAGGATAATGGAATGTAGTGGAATTAAGTCGGGTGATGGTGAGGGAATTAGATTAGGAAATGAGACACTTAAAGTAGTAAAGGAGTTTTGCTATTTGGGGAGCAAAATGACTGATGATGGTCGAAGTAGAGAGGATATAAAATGTAGACTGGCAATGGCAAGGAAAGCGTTTCTGAAGAAGAGAAATTTGTTAACATCGAGTATAGATTTAAGTGTCAGGAAGTCATTTCTGAAAGTATTTGTATGGAGTGTAGCCATGTATGGAAGTGAAACATGGATGGTAAATAGTTTGGACAAGAAGAGAATAAAAGCTTTCGAAATGTGGTGCTACAGAAGAATGCTGAAGATTAGATGGGTAGATCACATAACTAATGAGGAAGTATTGAATAGGATTGGGGAGAAGAGAAGTTTGTGGCACAACTTGACCAGAAGAAGGGATCAGTTGGTAGGACATGTTCTGAGGCATCAAGGGATCACCAATTTAATATTGGAGGGCAGCGTGGAGGGTAAAAATCGTAGGGGGAGACCAAGAGATGAATACACTAAGCAGATTCAGAAGGATGTAGGTTGCAGTAGGTACTGGGAGATGAAGAAGCTTGCACAGGATAGGGTAGCATGGAGAGCTGCATCAAACCAGTCTCAGGACTGAAGACCACAACAACAAACAACAGTACAGTGCGAAGTTGTAAAAATGTTTATGGAGACATTGTGGCATTCACTGTGACGCCAGCATCACTTTCTGTTTCCAGTAAGAAGATATCTATAAACAAATTAGATATCTAGACGCTGAACCAGCAAAGCGATGAGCACGTCTTTATAATTTTAATGGACTATTATCAGTTCTGCCGCCTCCGTGGCAGCCGGGACAGCTTGTCTGAGTGCTGTGCAGAGCAGCCGGTTTCAATTACCCGTACTGCCAGGGATTTTTATTTTCTGGGAGGATGGAATGGCACAAACGCAGCCTCATGAGGTCTGTTCAGAAGGTAATCGCATATGAAGTACCAGCTTCAAGACCTGGAAAACCGATAACGGCTGGGACAGCTATGTGCTAACTTCATGTCCCTACAAGCTAGATCCGAATGACAGCATTTGACATCGGACGACATGAGACTAGTCGGTATCGTTTGGTCCTCATTGCCAAAGTGAGGACCCTGTAAAAAATCAGGCCGTAACCTTC
Source organism: Schistocerca cancellata (assembly GCF_023864275.1). Lineage (NCBI taxonomy): Eukaryota > Metazoa > Arthropoda > Insecta > Orthoptera > Acrididae > Schistocerca > Schistocerca cancellata. The sequence goes on from NC_064627.1 coordinate 751,247,590, forward strand.
CTATATTTTTCGTCTGATCTCCCGCAGTGTTGGGCGAAATCACAATCGAGTCCATGTCAGAAGCCACACTCTTAGAGCTGCACATCATGCGGGACAAATTACGAGGCTTGTAGGTCTGCACACTTGGTCAGAAACGATGATGAGGAGTGCTGGATAAATTCTCTTTACCGCCAGGAGCTCGGGGTAAACGACCTCCACTTAAATCCCACCTGCACGTAGTGAGACTCTCCAGAAAGACATAGAGGGGTTGTGGGTTGCTGCCTCATTGACAACTCGGGAATACAGGCAAACCCTTGAAGAAATAATTAGCGGTATTTGCAAGAAAGCTAAGAAATGCCACAAGTCCTGTGAGCGAGGAGGGAGTTCCCAAATCACAAACCAGCCCGTACGAAGACTGGGAGAGTTAGTTTCTGAGTGTCGATCGCTCATTGGGTGAGCTTCTAAACGGAGTTCGCCAACGACAAAGACGATACGACGGGAAATTCAACGTCCTGAAGGACAGAGCGACGGAAAATGAAAAATAACTGCCGAGCAGGGGAGCCATCAGATCAGACAGACATGGGGATAATGAATGAGAGGAGTACCCGTAGAAGCCTGAGGAGAAGTGACTAATAAGTTACTCCGCAGAAAGTCCAATTCGCCTTCTAGCGGCATGGCAGTCTGTTGAAGACTCAGTTTCTAGACTTAGAGTCGGACCCGTGCATTCATTTCACTACCGTAACTCTGTGACATTCTCATTTTTATTCCACGTCGGATGGACATTCTTATGGTCCGATGTTTGAATCTCAAAGCATTCGACTGCGTTTTTCTTGTATGACCTCCACTTTCAAGTATGAGGAGATTAAAATTATAGTGCAGCGAAAGATGGTAGGTTTCCTAAACCTTTCATGCGGAAATGATTTACACTGGGAAAAAAATTAATTCCAATTTTGATAATCAGGTGCAAATATGACCCAAAAAATGCAAGAAACACATACAGAAATGTTTCCGTATGTACCCGGTTAGGAACGGGACATGAGAAAAAAAGGTCAAACATGTGAGGAAGACATAACGTTGATGTTATTAGAAAATATTTTATATTCCGTGAAACCGCAGCTGTTGAAAGGCATGATGTTAGGAAGATGGATATGTCTATGATCTTTCAATTTTCTTCACCTGAAGATGTGGCTTAAAGCCACGAAACTGGTCGTGTTTTAATACACAACAATTTTGCCAGCTGTGACCGGAGCTCTTCCTAACATCACGTTGATTTTATTATTAACAGCCGCTTACACATTTTGTACAATATGAGCACAGGGGATGTCGACGAGATGCTGCATACACAAAACGACTTGAACAACAGTTGCTCGAAGCGGTTCCTGTGGAATATGAGCCACGTATTGTGTATACAGGTAGAGGCCGAACGTCACTCTGATAAACGTGTTCTTTTATGGTAAATATCCCCAGGGCCTAAAGTCTCATGTATTCAGATCAGGTGATATTGTAGGCTATGCACCTGGAAAACCTCAGGAGATAGCACGTTCGTGGACGTTTGTTTTAAGCAGATATTTCTCCGGACAACCTACATGAGGTGTTTCCCCATCTTGCATGAAAACAGTGTTTTTACACACATTTGCGCTCTTCCAAAGCAGAAATCACAAGCAGTACAAGGTGCTATCAATAACGTGGAGACGTCACTATACATCTGACAGGTCGTCTGCCTGTATTCTCTTCAGAGAATAACAGAGCGAGAGTAAATATGCTTGTGAATACACACCACATAGTCACATAAATCTACACCTACATCTACATCTACATGGATACTCTGCAAATCACATTTAAGTGCCCGGCAGAGGGTTTATCGAACCACCTTCACAGTTCTCTATTATTTCAATCTCGTATAGCGCGTGGAAAGAATGAACACCTATAACTTTCCGTACGAGCTCGGATTTCCCTTACTTTGTCGTGGTGATCGTTCCTCCCTATGTAGGTCGGTGTCAACAAAATATTTTCACATTCGGAGGAGAAAGTTGGTGATTGGAATTTCGTGAGAAGATTCCGTCGCAACGAGAAACGCCTTTCTTTTAATGGTTTCCAGCCCAAATCCAGTATCATTTCTGTGACACTCTCTCCCATATTTCGCGATAATACAAAATGTGCTGCCTTTCTTTGAACTTTTTCGATGTACTCCGTCAGTCCTACCTGGTAAGGATCCTACACCCAGCAGCAGTATTCTGAAAGAGGACGGACAAGCGTAGTCTAGGCAGTCTCCTTAGTAGGTCTGTTACATTTTCTAAGTGTCCTGCCAATAAAACGCAGTCTTTGGTTAACCTTCCCCACAATATTTTCTGTGTGTTCCTTCCAATTTAAGTTGTTCGTAATTGTAATACCTACGTATTTAGTTGAATTTACGGCTTTTAGATTAGACTGATTTATCGTGTAACCGAAGTTTAACGAGTTCCTTTTAGCACTCATGTGGATGACCTCACACTTTTCGTTATTTAGGGTCAACTGCCATACAGGTCATACAAGGGTCAACTGACATACAGCGAGTGCTGTGTCTCTTTGTGAACAATGCGTGATTTAACAGTACACGAAATCGGGCAGTTCTGTGTATTCACTGCTCTCTATGTTGTAAAATGTGCCACTCCATAGCAGTTGCCCTAGTAAATCTCATCAACTTCAATCCCTGGTAAAGGCATCAGCTGCAGCGTGTGGATATTGTATGGGCACCAGTGTAATATAGACTGTAAAACTTTCAGGACTGTTGTCAGTGAGATGGACACTTCTAGTGAAACTGCACGAGCTCTAGGAGTACCTGCGCACGTGCTGCATGGTCAGTTACAGCAGTAGCAATCTCGTTAACAACTTTCACTGGGATACGACGCCGTGCTCTTGGAGTTAGTACACCAAGCTCATCCGCGTTTTAGAATTCCATTACTGTGTTCTTTAGACGGTTTAATGGAAATGCCGTCGGGTAGACCGTTCGCCTGGTGCAAATCTTTCGAGTTGACGCCACTTCGGCGACTTGCGTGTCGATGGGGATGAAATAATGATGACAAGGACAACACAGGACCCAGTCCCTGAGCGGAGAAAATCTCCGACCAAGCCGGGAATCGAAACCGGGTCGTTAGGTGTGATATTCCGTCGCGCTGACCACTCAGCTACCAGGGGCGGACAGACGGTTTAATGATATCAGCCCTCACCGTAGACTTTTCAGTCGGCGGTACTCTCTCAATGGAGCACTGTTATTGCCGCCGTTCACATAAAATAGTTTCAATAACAACGCACGACCTCTCTCTTCTCGATAGCCTTACTGTTCACTCATGTTATTACTTGTCAAATGACAGCATGGAAGTCATAACGTCATACAACAGTGTACAGCGTCAGATTTGCACCTGGTGGCGAAACATGAAAGTGATTTTTTCCCATCGTAAATCGGTTCCACATTAACGCATCAGCATAACCAGCAAGTTTCGCTGTCATCCATAATTTCAGCCCACACTGGACTTCCGAGAGTAGCTGCGCTAATACTATAGCAACACGGTATTACGCTGACACCCCATCTGCGAGATAATCGTCACAGACAATACACGCGATGTACGCGCACTAACACTACACCTGCCGCCAGATTGCCCTCTACGTGGAGACGGATTAAGCAGGAGGCGCTGACTGGAGCTTCCCAGAGCATCGCCTGAAAGCTGCGGAACATGAATACTGTCAGCTGTCAACGAGCAGCCACACGACACGAGAGGGGATGGAGTCATCGCACCGACATCCCATCAGCTGCACACGCCATCAACTCGGGTCGACTCCACTGAGTAATGAGAGCGAATGGTTTATTCTCTGCCCCCTCCCCTCCCTACCACCGTCCATCCTACTTGTTCAGTTACTGAGTCGTGTCTATGCCCAGTGAAATTAGGCCTGTCATTGTACTTGTGTTGTTGTGAACGAGCGTCACAGAGATGCTGAAAGAACAGAACTGGCAAACGCGTGAAGTCGGACGCAAGCTATCCCGTGAGTGCCGTATTGTAACCTACTTAATACGTTTTGAGAATCAAAAACTATAGAACTGCCAGCATTTCTATACTGTGCAAAGACAAAATTAAACTAAATACCGAGCGCAGAGAGACATTGAAGCACTCATTCGTTCCGCAAAGGAAACAGGAAGAACCCTTAATAAGATATACAATAGAAGGACACTCAGCCACGTACTTTACAGTAGTTTGCATAGCATGGGTGTAGGTGTAGATATGCAATCACTGTCCTGCATCCATCCAACTACTTTCAAAATTCTCTCCTATTCGATCGCTGTATTGGGAAATAAGCACCGCAGACAGTCGCTACACCGACATAAGCTTGTTTTATGTCGCTCCCCCGCCGATAAAAGAGGATAACCGTCATAATACTGACTTCCGGTGGAAGTACTTCGATGAAAAATGCCAGTTTGTGTCATTTGCGGTTGTACGAATTGTTCTGATTATAGTGTAAATCAGGGTTTCTCGGCGTTTCAGTATTTGCCAACCAATTTTCAGTCACAATTTTCCTCTCTCACGGCCATCTCCCTTCTACTCATACTACATGGTGTGTCTCTCCCAAGAGTCGCGAGGCGCATTTGCTCTACTTTTTCGGGAGATATTTTCAATTTTTTTTTTTTTTTAGTATTGTGTAGCTGGAATCGGCCCAAACAATTGCCACGCATGTAGTCTACCATGGTACTTTCATTACTAGTACAGTGTGATTTGTTAGATTCTCTTTATTTGGATTCAGACTACTGTGGTGGTCTATCAATACATGTGAGCTGCCGAATAATGTGTATTTGGAATAATAAAATACAATCTAAAGTGGAACTATTCCATAAAACGAAAGGCGTCCCTGAAGGGTGGGGCATTCGCTTTGACAGTATCCACACACCAACCCACCCACCTCCTCTCTCTCTCTCTCTCTGTCTCTCTCTCTCTCTCTCTCTCTCTCTCTCTCACACACACACACACACACACACACACACACACACACCACAGTATAACTGTTTTCCAAATACAAACAAAGTTACAAGACATGACTAGAAGAACATGTGACCAAGAAGTGTTACCACCTCACTCTATACCTTTAGCTTTTTGTCATCAGCAAAAGGAAAAGCATTAGCCATTCTGATTATATTGCTATACTAAAATGTCACTCTGTGTTCGTCCTACATATACACAAATACTATGAAAGACTGACGTGGGATCTAAAGCAACACCTTGTGGAGCATTAAACACATACGTTCTCAGTACTCAGGACTGATAATTGGTTGTAAAACTATTTTCTGTATGCCTATGTTGTAATTCTTTAAGGCGGGAATCGGTTATGCAATCTACTTAAGCATCGATATAGAGTGCTTATTAGGGACGTTCTCTCGATGTATTTCTATGTTGTTCTGCTGGATTATTGTCTATTCGTAATAAACAAATTACACTTCAGTTTAATTATGGCGAGTATATGCTCTAAAAGACTATCAGCTTTTAATAGATCAGTTGTTAGTGGCTGGAGAGAGCTGATGACTGGCTATTCATTCCGGAATTCCCACGTAAAACTTTAAATCGTCTATGTGGAAATCGATTCACTAGCTATGATACTGGGGTAAGATACTTCCTACAGAGTCAAGACCAGGTAAGATTATGATACTGGGGTAACATTTATCATTTACGGTTGCAATGGCTGGAAGAAGCACCACCTCCCAATAGTTTTCGTTGCTAGTGTTAGGAATCAGGATAAAATCTAATAATAGCAATGCATAAAATAGCTATACATCTCTGGAGACCTCTGTTCTGCTGGCCAAGATATAGATACATAAAGCAGTCAGTGAGTGAAGCAGCCCTAACGCATTGCCTACTAAGAGCTCATAAGCTAGTCACATGACCATGATGTCACTTTTCGTTGAGTTACCTTAGTGCACTAACGCTGCAAAAGATAAAATTATATGTGCAAATGTGCTACACCAGACTCAATTAACAGTTGTAAATTATTCACAATTACCCATCATGTCCGATACAGTCTATAATTACACACATCTAAAAACGTTTTGCATCATCCCGGTTCCCAGAACTCTGGAAGACAGGCGTCGACTGTGGATACTGTATCACAAACACAGTCCCTTTGACTGACCCACCAAGCAGAGATGTCACTAAATCCACCTAAAGATGTAAACAACCATGCATGAGCAGTGCCCATTAGACGGAGGGGGTCCAACAGCCGATCAGTTCCAGTAATTCCACCAGGAAGGAGGTACACGGCTCGTGTTGTCTGTACATCAACCATACCTAGACGGTCAATACCGCGGTTCGACAGCGTCCGAATTGTTACTTTGTGCCAGGAACGGCGCTCAACAAGGGAAGTGTCAAGGCGTCTCGGAGTCAACCAAAGCGATGTTGTTCGGACATGGAGGAGATACAGAACTGTCGATGACATGCCACGCTCAGGCCGCCCAAGGGCTACTACTGCAGTGAATGACCGATACTTACAGATTATGTCTCCGAGGAACCCTGACAGCAACGCCACCATGTTGAATAATCCTTTTTTTTTTTCAGCCACAGGACGTCGTGTTACAACTAATTCTGTGCGCAATAGGCTGCATGATGCGCAACTTCACTCCCGACGTTCATGGCGTGGTCCATCTTTGCAACCACGACACCACGCAGCGCGGTACAGATGGGCCCAACAACATGCCGAATGAACCGCTCGGACTTGGCATCACGTTCCCTTCACCGATGACGTCGCATATGCCTACAACCAGACAATCGTCGGAGACGTGTTTGGAGGCAACCCGGTCAGGCTGAACGCCTTATACACACTGTCCAGCGAGTGCAGCTAGATGAAGGTTCCCTGCTCTTTCGGTGTGGCATTATGTGGGGCCGACGTACGCCGCTGGTGGTCATGTAAGTCGCCATAATGCCTCTACAATAGATGAATGCCATCCTCCGGTCGATAGTGCAACCATATCGGCAGCATATTGGCGAGGCATTCGTCGTCATGGACTTCGCGCCCGCATCGTGCACATCATGTGAATGACCCTTCAGGATAACAACATCGCTCGACTAGAGTTGCCAGCATGTTCTCCACACATTAACCCTATAGAACATGCCTGGGATAGATTGAAAAGGGCTGTTTATGAACGACGTGACCCACCAGCCATTCACAAGGATCCACGCGGAATCGCCGTTGAGGAGTGGCACAATCTGGAACAACAGTGCCTTGATGAACTTGTGGATAGTATGCCACGACAAATTCAGGAATGCATCACTGCAATGGGACGTGCTACTGGGTATTAGAGGTATCAGTGTGTACAGGAATCTGACCCCCACCTCTGAAGGTCTCGCTTTATGGTGGTACAGCATGCAATGTGCGATTTTCATGAGCAAAAAAGGGCGGAAATGATGTTTATGTTGATCTCCATTCCAATTTTCTGTACAGGTTCCGGAACTCTCGGAACCGAGGTGGTGCAAAACTTTTGTCGATGTGTGTATCTACCACCAGCATAACACGTTTCGTGGTGGACTGTGTACATCTGGTCACACTTGACATGTGAACTTGCCAGCGTCATTTTCGATGCACCTGCAGTACAGTGCTACAGTATTTTCCGCGTTTGTGTAGTGTAAATAGTGCAATTATACATCAAAGTTTAACTCGCAGATTAGATAACCATATGCTGCAGGATTTAATACCACGTTTATACAGCTGTGTTTTGATTTCCTCATTAAATAATTAAAACTATAGACAGGTAGATAATAGTTTGAATTTCATACGCTGGTTCTTACTTCTTTAGACCTATTAAATAACGTTGCTTGATGGTTTAGTTGTGAAAAAAATGTTTCTCCCGTTGCTATAATGTAATACTTGCACAGTGGCATAGGTGCAGGTTTACTCAGGTCAGTAACCAAAATGTTCTTCTCGACAAGCCGGGACTTCGAAAAGCACTTAATAAATACTTCTGATAGTCACCGACTTGATGGAAATGCATGTATCTAGAGACTGCAAAAGTTGCGAACTGCCTAATAGAGATATTACATCGAACAAATACTGTAACATACGCAAACGCTATTTCGTGCTCAAAACACCTGAATATTTAATGAAAATGGGTCTCGATATTTGTGGTCTGCTTACAGAAAGTATCCAGTACCTTCCGGAAAAATACAGCAGGCATTAATTAAGCTAATATTTGCTATTATTTATTAGGTTACGTTCCGCACAAACGATCTAGATGGCTAACATTTTTGTGGTATTCGCTCACCTCCCATAATGTCAAAGTATTATACATTATACATTAATGTTATCGCAGAATATTCCCATGACATCACACGCACCGTACTGTCGAAGTAACTCACCTTGCCATTTCTTTTAATTCTGCCTCTCGCTACAGCGCATAGGGATGACAGCAGTGCACAGCTCTGAATGTAAATGCATGTATACAGTAATGGATTAATTAACACATTCACCAATTCTTTTTTTGCTGGTAAATCTGCGTTTTTGTTTATCGTACAATTTTATCAATCCTGCTTTGGAGTCCTATAAAATAATCAATTTTACCAATTTCCGATTTGGCGTCGTCCTAAATTGCCAATTGTATAAGCATTACTACTAATTTCATAGTAATTTAAAAACATGATACAGCTAATAGTTACAAGACTCTGCTCTGCTAGGTCAACTGCTATTACTTTATAAACAGCAAGTGTGTGTGTTTATAACATTACCATCAGAACTATTTACTTCATTTGCAGAGTAAACATTATAGCTGCTAGGAGTTGAATGTTCCTAGTTTGTTTAGTACCTTCAAGTACATTTGGCAAGAGCAACAAATTAATACTTATGTTCTCGCGGGCAGCAAGTGCGGATACGTGTACACAACGTAGTTAGTCCATACTGAGAGGTGTAGTCTACTTAATGGTGCAATTACGACCGTGCAAAAAAAGAAAGAAACAGGTAATAAATTATGTGAAGTGTTTGTAGGAATATTGTTAGATGAAGAGAAAAAAATAATTAACACAGTGACGTGGGAACATACTAAGGTACCAGTAGTCACAATATCTGCATTTATATCTATAACAAACTCTACACACACACACTCTCTCTCTCTCTCTCTCTCTCTCTCTCTCTCTCTCTCTCTCTCTGATCACCCGAAACATTATGACCGTAAGCAGAGCAGACACGGACGTGGTGTCACCATGGCGAAGATATGGGCTGAAAAAGGGAAAATCCGTTAAGATAAACGACTTAACCAAAAGGCAGATTTTTATCACGCAAAGTCTGTGAACGAGTATCTCGAGAACGGTAAAGCTAGTCGAATGTTCACACGCTACTGTCACGATTATCTATGGAAACAGGTAGGGCAACGAAACTACCACTAGGCGCTATACGGCTGGACGTCCAGTCACCAACCTGATGGAGATGCATGTGTCTAGAGACAGATAAAGTGGCGAGCGTGTCTAGAGACAGATAAAGTGGCGAGCGTGTCTAGAGACAGATAAAGTGGCGAGCGTGTCTAGAGACAGATAAAGTGGCGTGCTGCCTAACGGAGATATTACATCGAACAAATACTGTAACATACGCAAACGCTATTGCAGTGGGCACGGAACCATCGGGATTGGATCGTCGAGCAATGAAACCGTATCGGCTGTTAGCGTGAATCTCAGTTTTAATATACAAGGTCGACGGCCGTCTCCATAAACGACGTCAACGACGTGAGCGGCAGCTGGGAGCGTTATCATACTACGGGCGACATTCTGCATCGCTTGCATGGGGCCTGTGGTAGTAATCAAAGACACACTGACAGCTGCGAACCGCCTGCATTCCTGCATGCTTGATGTGTTGCTTGACGGCGACGTCATTTTCCGCAGTATAATTGTATGTCTCGGAGTCAGAACAGTGTTACAGTGGTGTCATGAGCACTATTGTAAAATCACGTTGACGCCTCGGCGATCAAATTCGCCTGATGTAACCCATCTGTGCCGCTATCGGGCGCCATCACCTCATACTCCGATCAGCGTTCCGTTACTTACACTAAAATTATGTATTTCGTTCCAAAGATGTACAACCAAGCTATTATGCAGGTGGTCATAATGTTTTAGCTCGTCTGTGTGCGCGCCCTTGTGTGTGTGTGTGTGTGTGTGTGTGTGTGTGTGTGTGAGTGTGTGTGTGTGTTTACAACTGACAACTACAGTAACAACTACTCGTAGTCATTCTATATTCCTCCTGATTTATTTGCACTCCAAATAAACTATCATGTATTGATGTAGAAGGCTGGTGCTGTGGCTCAGGCAGTAGCAGACTGGGGAACACGTCCATGTCCTGGTCCAGCAGTTCTGCCAGCAATCGATTAAGGGCGCTTTGGGTTGCGGATGGTTGCTGCAATGCTTGTGGCACTACAGAGTCGAACTACAATAGGTTTACTAGGTGAGGAAGACATCCTAAGCAACAGCGGCTTCTGCTGCTGAGGCAATAGTACGGTGTACAACAAATCCATATCCTGGTCCAGCACAAATTAAGGTCTATAACAATAAGAACGAGACAAACATAGATACACTAAATATACAATGCTTACAGCGAATCCCATAATGTTATTAATTTATCACAACAGATCAGTGCCTCTGTAAAATCCACTTGCAGTAGTTCTGCACGTCATGCATGGAAGCAGTACAGCATTAAGTGCTGCCCTCATGCTGCATTGGAGTGGTGTGATGCATGCATGTAAACCTCTATAATATCCACATTATTATAAGTAGAAAAAATAATTGGCAAAAAATTACTGAGTCTCTTCCTTTCCAGCTGATCACTGCTGCTAGTGGCATTTCATACTGGACGAAGTACAGATGGCATGCGATGGCGTTCACGCAATCGAATTATGAAAATTAAAATTCTTCCAGGTGTTGGGTGGGGGGCTCAACTTGCACTCCATTGGTGCCCTGGAAGCTACAATGATTAGCGAAGATGATAATGATGTCGACGCAACAATATAACGCCACTGGTTGGTTTATATTAAGCAATACAATTCACAGTAAATTAATTAATACATGTGCAAATTACATAGCACACTCGTGTGCAAGGGGCTCAGTGGCCAGGAGCAGTAGAATGTGGTGCAGGGGGACGTCGGGGTGGCCTTTGGCGTAGGGGGGCGGGGGAGGGGAAGGGATGCAGGGTACCGTTAGCGTTCACAGGGCGGACAATGTTGTCACGGCCCTAGCGCCTCTGTCTGGATGCGACGATGTCAGGATTTCAGGAAAGCTGATTCCGACATCAGCGAAATTTCTACCAGAACTCCCACTGCCCACCAACTTCATAAAACCGGATTCAGTTCTGACTTTTAACACTTTTCAAAAACTCCAAGTTCTTCACATACACTTTACGACAGATAAATAAATCACTCAGAGAGGCTGGAAGAAACGAAATGAAAGTTCATAGGTTGAAAGGATAAGTGGTATTTCTTCATTGACTACAAAATCGAGCCAAATTTATGAAGATATTAGGCAGTACGAGCCCACTTATCAGTATGACCTTGCACCCCTTTGTCCTGGATGCATGCACTGATTCAGTTGAGAAGAGCGTCATTAAGCCCTTGTACCCTCTCCTAAATTAACAACTTTATAATTGGTCATCGATAAATTGGTTCGTGGCCAGATGAGCGCTGGTATAGCTCCAAGTTGCTTGTGGTGGTTACGGCCATCGACTAGCTGGATAATGTATCCCCCGACACGTAAACTCCTGCCGCTCTCGTCGTATCTCTGCAGCGTATATGTAACAAGCAAATAATCAGTGCTTTGCTCTCAACAAAATGGTTATCGTAATTAACTCATTTGATTAATTACATCAAGTACCAATCATCGTGCATGTGGCAAAGTTCTATGTGCTACTACGCAACTTGTGTATCACTACACAATCAGCACAGAGCTGCTTCCTACCAGAGCTCATGAAGTTTCCTTTTTCAAAAAATGCTTCAAATCGCTCTGAGCACTATGGGACTTAACATCTGAGGTCATCAGTCCCCTAGAACTTAGAACTACTTAAACCAAACTAACCTAAGGACATCACACACATTGATGCCCGAGGCAGGATTCGAACCTGCGACCGTAACGGTCGCGCGGTTCCCGACGGAAGCGCCTAGAACCGCTCGGCCAACCCACCGGCTTCTTTTTTCACAACCGATACCGGTTAATATTAGCCATTCTAGGAAAACCACATAAATTACATGGTTGGCCTAGGCCACCGCCCGTTTAGTAGGACTGGATAAAGGAAAGCCCATTCCCTTGAAGAGGACAGACGCTTCCTTTCGCCAGATATTGAAAGCTGACATACACAACAGTCAACGGGACGACCACACATGCGTGCCAGGAAATGATACAATACCTGAACTCTGATTCTGGTTGTGTCTGAAATCCAAAGGGACCAAACTGCTGAGATCATCGGTCCCCAGTCTTAGACACTGCTTAGACTAACTTAAAATAAATTATGCTAAGAACAACACACCCACCCCCATGCCCAAGAGAGGACTCGAACCTACGGCGGGAGGGGCCGGGCAGTCCGTGACATGGCGCCTCAAACCGCACGTCCACTCCGCGTGTGTATCAATATTAACTTTACTGCGATAAGCTGATTACGACTGTCTGCAAAAATGGTTCAAATGGCTCTGAGCACTATGGGACTCAACTTCTGAGGTCATAAGTCCCCTAGAATTTAGAACTACTTAAACCTAACTAACCTAAGGACATCACACACAACCATGCCCGAGGCAGGATTCGAACCTGCGACTGTAGCGGTCTCGCGGTTCCAGACTGCAGCGCCTAGAACCGCACGGCCACTTCGGCCGGCGACTGTCTGTGGATTGATGAAACTGAGCATGTTATGGCTGAAGGTACCTGTAACTGAAGTTGTCTCTCACAAGCTGTGTATCTCTAACTCTCGTGTGGGTCGTATGTATCTTCTGTATCAGTCCCTTTGTCTTTCCATTTATAGCTTCATATGATTGTGATTGGTGGAAGCGTACTCTCCACTTCACAAAAATTGGATCCTACTACCACCCTAAGTCAACCTCCAACTAGGACAGAGCGAGCTGTGTTCCCCACCCCCGCGCGCCTGGTGTGAGGAAGCGGAACCCGCCTGCCCGGCTGCCAGAAGTCATTAAGCCATCGAGCTCCGCAGCAACGGCCCAACTTGCCAACTGCATTAGCTCTCCCAGCACTCCGGCGTTCCAGCCTGGCTGCATCAGCACCGTCACAGATCCGGTTATGTGCTGGAAATGTAATCTGCAGAGTGACATTTGATTCTGATATCAACTTCTCCGTAAATTACCACAACTTTGATTTGTTTGATATCATTCCTCATCGTTGTCTTGTCAAAAGTCGACATTTTGAGAGACGCGGCAATAGTACAATCACTCATGTTTTCCCATTTAATATTTTAAGACCTTTATCACTACGGAAATCGGTTTTATATATCCTATTATTTGGCTCACTCGGCAGTTTTACTGCTGTACTCATCCTCACAACGAAAAATTAACTCATTCTGGGTGCGTAACACGGGTTCTGCCAATTATTCCTTGGTTCTGATGAACATTTATCACGCTTACTCTTTGTTACCTAATCTTAATAGCATCGATTCACCAAGTACTACAACTTCAAGCTTGTTTATATTTCCTTGTTGTGGTTGTAGTTTCTATTCTTCCTCTTCTTGTCATCTAGTACGAATTATTTACTTAATTACTAGGAACCATGTGTTCCACAAGTACAGTTTGGGATATCACTTTTCCAATGAAAACCATGTGGTTGACTCATACAGCAAGTTTCATTTTCCTATGCCCATGAACTCGTGACGTTGTCGAGTTCATGGGCACAGCAAAATGAAACTTGCTGTATGAGTCAACCACAATTAACCAGCGAGTGTTCCAGAAGGGTCCCGCAAATTCTGTGAGTACGCGTTGCCATGGCGATTGCGATTAGGCCAAGCAGAGAACTTTAGTGTCGGTGCGGACTGATTTTCCGCACATGCGTGACACTGACGTCATCTGTTCTACTCGGGCGTCCATACCCTGCGAAGTACATTGTCTAAGCGCTGTTTCGTACGAAGAGTCCCCCAGTGTCCTTGGTGAAGTAAATGCAACACTTCTTTTCGCAAAGCTTTAGGGATCAACACATGGGACTGTACACTGTCATTTTGTACGAGAATTACACCTTTCTGTACAGCGAGGCTATGCCGACGTGCAAAGTTCAAAAATGGTTCAAATGGCTCTGAGCACTATGGGACTTAACATCTGTGATCATTAGTCCCCTAGAACTTAGAACTACTTAAACCTAACTAACCTAAGGACATCACACACATCCATACCCGAGGCAGGATTCGAACCTGCGACCGTAGCAGTCTCGCGGTTCCGAACTGAGCGCCTAGAACCGCTAGACCACCGAGGCCGGCCACGGGCAAAGTATCGGCGCACTACAGAGTTCTTTATGCTATTCAGTGAGTGAGGCCAAAATGTACGAATATAATTAAGTAAAATATTCAAATCGTGATCAGCTTTCGTGGCATTTGCAATTTTCTTATAGATCAGCGGTAAAGACTGAAGCAATTCAGAATCCTGAGCATTGATGTGATAACAAGATGCAGCAGGAGCGTCAAAGTCCGTATCAGGGCTAATCTAAAGACGTGAAAGTATGTCAGCATTACCATGTTGAGCTGTCGGATAATACAGAATCTCGTACTGGTATTGAGACAACAACAAAGGCCATCTTTGCAATTTTTGAGCAGTTTGTACAGGAACCAGTTTCGTCGGACGAAATAATAACTGCAAAGGCTTGTGATCCGTTACCAAGTACAATTTTCTGCTATACAAATAGTGGTGGAATTTGGTGACGCCATACCCAACAGCCAACGCCTCTTTCTCATTTTGTGAGTAGCTACTGTGAGCTTTAGACAACACTTTCGATGCGGAATCGATACGTCAGTCTTGATCACCAGTTCTGTGCGAAAGCATTGCACTGATTCCACAACAGGAAGCGTCAACCTCCAATACAACTGATTTTTCAGGATCAAAGTGAACTAAGCATCTGTCACTGAGCAATGCATCTAGTTGTTGAAAAGGTACTTGGCACTCATCTGTCCAGACAAAGGGGACATTCTTGAGACGCAAGCGGTACAATGGAGCTGAGATTTATGCAGTATTCGGTATGAACCGAATAGTTCATTTTCCCTAAAACTGACTGAAATTCTGTGATATTACAAGGAACTGGCCAGTCTCGTATGACCAACAAATGCGACTGCATAGGCTATACACCTTGACTGTTGATGACCTGACCAAGATACTGCCACTCAGGATAAAAAAAATCACACTTGTCCAGTTTACACTTTAGTCCTGCATCAGATAACACATGAAACAAAGTACGTAAATTTGCATCATGTTCTTCAGGTGTACGACCTGCTACTACAATATCGTCCAAATAGTTTGAACAGTTTGACGCTTATGCAGTCAGCTGTTCCAAATACCTTTGGAAAATGGCGGGTGAAGAAGCACAGCCGAAAGGCAAACGCAGATATCTGAACGAGCCCAAATTAGTATTGACTTCACACACTTTGAGATTCTTCATCGAGCGGTATTTGAAGATACGCGTCGCGCAAATCAATTTTGGAAAGTAGCGTCCAGCGCCTTATTTGCCCATGAGATCGTTTGGCGTGGGAATGGATAAGCATCAATGACAGTTTGTGGGTTGGCTGTAGACAGTCAACGGAGACGAATGCGATCTTAAGGTTCGAGGAGAAAAAACAGTGGACTTGCCCACTTACTAGCTGATATGGGCGCAATTACTCCGTTATCTTTCAATTCATTAAGTTCAGCCGCGACTTTGTCCCATAATGTAATGGGAAGAGTTCTGGCTTGGAAAAATGTCAGCTGAGCAATGTCTTTCAGCGCAATATGTGCAATAAAATCGTTAGCTTTGCCAAAACCTTCGGAAAAGATTTCCGGGAATTCATTTAGCAAGCTTGCTACACTGTCTTTTGAATTCAGTGCAGACACTGACGACACATTGTCCGGAATGTTAAAGCCAAGCAAATCAAAAATGTTAAGTCCAAATATGTTCTCACACTCGCGTGATTGTAGCACGGTAAAAGTCACTGTTCGCGTGTGCGAGCGATATATGGTATGCAAAGTACACGTTCCAAGAATGGGAATGTCCTGTCCATTATAAGCTGTCAGTAGCGTGCTAGTTTTAGATAGGCGTGGGGAGCCTAACAATTCGTATGTGCTAAGACTTAGCAATGTGATAGAGACACCCAGGTCCACCGGGCGGGATTAACCGAGCGGTCGTAGGCGCTACAGTCATGGACTGTGCGGCTGGTTCCGGCGGAGGTTCGAGTCCTCCATCGGACATGGGTGTGTGTGTTTGTCCTTAGGATAATTTAGGTTACGTAGTGTGTAAGTTTAGGGATGTATGACCTTAGCAGTTAAGTCTCATAAGATTTCACACACATTTGAACACACCCATGTGCAATTGAAATTTCACACATTTCCATAAATAAGTAAATGAACAAAAAGCTGCACACTTTCTACTTTCAGACTTGGAATGTACTGCATTAATGACATGGGCCTTCTGACTATATCTTTGTGAGTGAGCCGAATTCTTATGTTTGCTCCATTGCAAATTGATGGATTACTCATGTCCTTTCCTACCACAAGCGTAACATTGTTGTAGGGAGGGCAGTCTGGGCGTTTGTGCCGTGTATAACAGCTAAGGGAAGACTTAATTCGGTTCGCTTGTGTAGCCTCCTGTTTAGCGAACTGTGTACGCGGCATGGTATGCTGTTTACTCGCCATGGATAGCACACGCCGCCGTTGCGGAATAGGGCGAGAACAACTAAGGGACTCAACCTGACAAATAGCTGGCTGCTCAAATGTATGAGCCGATAAGAAACCGGAATGTTACTGTTCCAGTTTTTGCACTAACTGCTGAAATGATGGATCGGACTGTTTCAAAATTTCGTCTCTGATTCTGACACCAAATAAATTGTACACTATCGCATCACGCAACATAACATCTGAATATAAAGGATCACAAGCACATTCAAATTTGCATTTCAGTGTCAGACCCTGCATATCTGTTCTGCCCTTTTTTTGCAATTGAAGAATTGATACCTAGCTGCTACCACATTTATTTCTTGGTCATAATAGTTAGTTGAAGTGATTACTTGTTCGTATGACATTTCACTCGGAGTGGCGTTGGGATGTGTCTTCTGGATAAGTCTGAATACTGCACTTCTTACCGTGGATAATAGATAGGGAAGTTTCACAGTACCTGAAACGTTTTAGGCGAGTAAATGTACCTCTAACTGGAATAACCACTCGAGCCATTCTTCTTCTTGTTCACTAAACTTGCGAAAGGTGGTATAGCAGCTGTAGTAGGAGGTGATATGGCCGAGCGGTTCTAGGCGCTTCAGTCTGGAACCGCGCTGCTGTTACGGTCGAAGGTTTGAATCATGCCTCGGGCATGGATGTGTCTGATGTCCTTAGGTTAGTTAGGTTAAAGTATTTCTAATTCTAGGGGACTGATGACCTCAGATGTTAAGTACCATAGTGCTTAGAGCCATTCCAACCATTTTTTTGTTATTTCTGTTGGGCGCGTAGCCTTGGCAGGTAGCAACAGCACCGTATTGAGCAAGGTAGAAATCTGGTTCGTCTGCAACTGAAACATCTGCATTAGTTGTGTGGCATGTAACGCTTGCGGCTGCAGCGCCTAAGCAAGGGGCGAGACAGGTGGGGTGGCCACATTGGAAGACACAAATGCAAGAAACATACAAGGCAAGCAAAGTAAAGAACGACAAAATCAAAGAAATGTTCTGTAACGCCCACCTGAAATCACGGTCGTTGACTCATCGCCGGTTGTGGGGCTTTCCCACTAGTTGCTTGTAAGGTGCCTAGAGGATGTCGAGTTCTCGGAATGGTATACAACAATTAAAACAAATAACATTTGTAGTTTTATTTCTAGAAAACAAATTTACAATACTTAACTTTCTTTACAGCAAATGTCGCTAGCGACAAGCGACATGAGAACAGTTTAGCCCTTGCTATACACAAAGTCCTAGTAGTACTTGATACGGATCAAGACAGTCTGACAGCGTAGCACAAAGATTCGTTGCAGACTTGGGCCGATCTGAGCGGCAGAGGCTAGCAGGAGAAGCATTTATGTTCACGTCTTCTAGGTGTCGCTATGGGCGCTGCGCGGTTCAATTCCGCGCACCATTTGCCGATGTTTCCTCACCACCTTCTCTGCTCTTGCGTTCCGCATCTTCGCTACGGCACTCGTGGTTACGCCAGAACAACAAGCACATACCACACTATGAAATAAAAAATAATGGAAAAATAACAAGAAAACTAACTCCATTCCGCACTAAATATTAATGTCATTAACTTAGCCAAGTTAATACACTAATATTTATTGAGGGGTGGAAATAGTTTCGTTGTTATATTTGTTCTTATATTTTTTATTGAAGTATTGTGCAATATGGGATCTCGCAAGTGCTTGTTATTCGGAAACTTGCCCATCAAAGGCGTTCAGCCTGAAACCATGAACTGTTCTCCACAACACGTTGTATTATAGAAACAAGCTGAATCAATCACGTAGAGCATTGGGGGTCACTGTAATTAAACAAGAAAACAGTTATCGTGAAAGGCGTCCTTCACATGAGTATCTTAATTAATTCTTCTATTCTAAAAGAGATTAGAAAGGCCAGACAGTATTTACTGAAAAATCTACTACTCAACTGCAAATTCATTTTTCTCCTGTGTATTTTGTATCTCCTCTATTTACTATGAATGCCCAATAATTTCTTCTTTCGTCGTTCTGTACAAATACGAGCTTATACGGTCTAGGGTGCCTTGCCACGGTTCGCGCGGCTGCCCCTGTCGGAGGTTCCAGTCCTCCCTCGGGCATGGGTGTGTGTGTGTTGTCCTTTGCGTAAGTTAGTTTAAGTTAGATTAAGTAATGTGTAAGCCTAGGCACCGATGACCTCAGCAGTTTGGTCCCACAGAACTTACGACAAATTTCCATTTTTTTACGAGCTTATAAAATACACCAGTATTAATGATTTATATAAATATTTCATTTAATAATAAGCCAACTGGCATGTTCATATCAAATTTGAATTTATTTAATATGACAGGGTAATTAATAATAAATATGTGATTTTTCAGTTTCCCCCAGCGTATCTGTTGATCGAACAGTCCGCGGGTGTACTGCCGGTTCATATTGTCCAACGGGCACAATATTTCGGAGATCAGTTATGCCGCCATCGTCAGGTGTGCATCTGACGATGGCGGCATGCCTGATCGCCAAAATATAGTACCCATTGGTTAATATGAACCGGCAGTACACCCTCGGACTATTCAATAAATAACAAAAGTATTTTATTTTATTAGAACAATGTAAGTCAACATTTATTATCATATCCATTTGAGAATAAATATAATATTTAAATACGAGTAATAAAAGTAATTTGCTGCTGACGAGATTCGAACCAGAGTCTCTGATCATCAAAATCTGATGATACACACTTGGCTACCGACGTCTAAACGTATACACCGATTTTTTATACTTAACAGAGCTCGGAACTCTTTGAATCTCCAAAGGCAGTTTTTTCGAGATTTTACATTTTATAATTCCGTCGTAGTGCTTAGGAAATTGCTCTCTGGACACTGACTTTCACATTACTTACGTACAAAGAAAATTGAAGGGGGGCAGTCAGTAGGATCCCCTTATCAGACTAAAGCTCATATTCACGCCCACAACCTGCTATCTGAGAAAGGTGAATGCACACACACAGTCAATAACAAGTCCAAAAATGTCTCAAACACCTGAAAGCTCAGCGACCATACGAGCCAGAAGAGACCTCATTTGCAGTCACATACGATTTCACCTATGGCTGCTATCACTCAGTATGTGGAGTCCCTAAGAACTTGCATAGAGAGCTGTGCTGAAAACCGCTGGCCAAGTATGTGGCCACCACTCCACATCACCTAGTCTCAACCTGTCGTCTACGAGGCTGCTCACTGTAGTGGAGATGGACCACAACCAGCAGATTCCATGTTACCCGTTCCAGAATGAGATTTTCACTTTACAGTGGAATGTGCGCTGAATATGAAACTTCCTGGCAAATTAAAACTGTGTGCCGGACCGAGACTCGAACACGGGACCTTTGCCTTTTGCGCGCAAGTGCTTTACCAACTGAGATACCCAAGCACGACTTACGACCCGTCCTCACATCTTCAATTCTGCCAGTACCTCGTCTCCTACTTTCCAAACTTCACAGAAGGTCATTCTGCAAACATCCTCCAGGTAGTTGCTAAGCGATGTGTCCACAGTATTGTTTCTTCCAGGAGTGCTAATTCTGCAAGGTTCGCAGAAGAGCTTCTGTGAAATTTGGAAAGTAGAAGAACAGGTGATGGCAGAATTGAAGCTTTGAGGACGGGTCGTGAGTTGTGCTTGGGTAGCTCAGAATGGTAGAGCGCTTGCCCGCAAAAGGCAAGGGTCCCGAGTTCGAGTCTCGGTCCAGTACACAGTTTTAATCTGCCAGGAAGTTTCATATCAGCGCGCATACTCATTGCAGAGTGAAAATATCATTCTGGAAACATTCCCTAGGCTATGGCTAAGCCATGTTTCCGCAATATCCTTTCTTCCAGGAGTACTAGTTATGTAAGGTTCGCAGAAGAGCTTCTGTGAAGTTTGGAAAGTAGGAGACGAGGTACTGGCAGAATCGAATCTGTGAGGATGGGTCGGCAGTCGTGCCTGGGTAGCTCAGTTGGTAGAGCCCTTGCTCGAGAAAGGCAAAGGTCCCGAGTTCGACTCTCGATCCGGCACACAGTTTTAATCTGCCAGGAAGTTTTATGTTACTCATTGTTTATGTTTCCCGTGGTACTCGAGCCCCTTAATTAATGACGGTCATCGCGTGTTCATTTGGTTTTGTGAGCATTGTTGGTTTGGCTGTCCTTGCTATCACTTCTTATTTTTGTCTCGCTCTAGGCGAAGTTATGAACACAGACATGTAAGTGTGTCTACACTATGTTTGTGCACTTCCTAAAATAAAGTGCACAGAGTGCATGCCGGGGCACCAAAGCAGTTGTGCTGATAACCAAGCACTTAGTGCAGCGTGGTGTAGAATAGGTGTTAGAAAGTGTCTTGAGGCATTAGCAGTACAGTGTCGATGTGTTCCATTTTGAATGAACCAGTATAGTTCTGTCCAGGCGACTTACAGAGATTGGATCGTTTTCCTGGATCCCTTAGCATACACTGGACATAGTGTGGAATGGACCCTTTATCGTTCCGATGTCAACTCTTGTGATTATTTCTGATGGTATTATCCGAATGACACAGACTTCACTTCTGAATCTGCGAGCTGCAAATTCCACAGAGATTCAGCAGTCGAAAGTGATGTTCTCCATAATCGCGGAATTCAGTTCAGAGCTCTCTAGACATTCATTGCTGCAGAAGGAAAGTACTTTTAAAACCTTCTGTATTAAATATCAGGTTGCCTGCTGTAGCATAAAGATAGACTACACGAATATACACTGAAGAGCCAAAGAAACTAGTACATGTGCCTAATGTCGTGTAGGGCTCCCACGAGCGCGCAAAAGTGCCGCAGCATGACGTGACATGGACTCGACCAAGGTCTGAAGTAGTGTTCATAAATCCGTAAGAGTACGAGGGGGGTAGAGATCTCTTCTGAACAGCGCGTTGCAAGACATCCTTGATATGCGCTGCATTGTATCGTCCCATACTATTTCGCGGTAGTCAGAAACTTTTTAACATCTACTATGCGCTACCCCGTAGGAGTAACGTGCATGACAACGTTCGGTCCATGACAACTGTATTTGACGTGCTGAAGGAGATACTTACTTTCTAGCATTTTCTGGGAGATGAATACAGGGTGTCTCATAAGCAAAGTAAGGGTAGTGTCGGGGTTCTGCTGGAGCCAGCACCTTATAGACTGCCCCGATCGCCACAAACGCTCCTGGTCGTTGCTAGGACTGTGTCGCGAGCCAAGGAACACGTACTTCCATAGGGTTAAGACGATACAAGAAACACGTACCTTTTCTAATGCTTTAGTTTGAGCTCATGCACAGTTCTGCGATTAGATGCTACTAAGACACCAATCCTAACTGCTAAATGGCGCATATATATTTCTCGGTAATTTTTCCAAGGCCACTCTTAACTCGCCTAGTTTCATTCTTAATTAAAAATGATACACCATCTACTGCACTGTCCGAGCCAACGTGCCAGAGCGTAGTGCAGAGATGGCAACCTGTCTACAGGATATACGATTCCTGTTTCGCACATGGCCGGATAATGCATGTACGTGGTACACCCAGTACAGTGTCAATTATAGGATACTGTACAAGATACGGAAATTAATTTCCGTGACAATGTGTTTACATACGTGTGACTTGATGTTTTTCACCATATTAACTATACATATAACATAATATGTGAATAAAATGTAGATCAAAATGTAAACACACGTTCAGAAACCAAAGTGCAGTTATAAGGATCCAGGAATATGGAAAGGAAGCAGCAGTTGAGAAGAGATCGAGATAGGGTTGTAACCCATATCCGATTTATTCGATACGCACATTGAGCAAGATACGAAGAAAATCAAGCAAAGATTTATAAAGGAAATGAAAGTTTAAGGGAAGAAATAAAAACTTGAGCTTTGCCGATGACAGTGTACTTCTGCCAGAGACGGAAAAGGACTTGGATGGTCAGTTGAACGGAATGGATAGCGATTTGAAAAGAGGTTATAAAATGAACATCAGTAAAAGTAAAACTAAAGTAGTGGAAAGAGGATGAACTAAAGTAGGTTGAGGCTGAAAATATTAGATTTGGAAATCAGAGATTAAAAACAGTAGTCGATGACAGCAAGTTAACTTACGATGACCAAAGAATATAAGGTGCAAATTGACAATGGCAAGAAAAGCATTACTGGTAAAGTGTAATTTGTTAATATAGAAGATAAACTAAAATGGTTGGCTTTATGACACAATTTGACTAAATATGGGATCGGTTGATAGGATATGTCCTGAGGCACAAAGGAATCGTCAATTTCGTAATGATGAAGTGTAGTGAGTAAAAATTGTAGAGCGAGGCCAAGTAAGTAAGTAAGTAAGTAAGTAAGCATATTCAAACGCATTTAGGTGACCATGAAAACAATATTGAATAACCATTGAAAGGATAGCAGTCTATCGAATGTCGCAAGTATTAATATTATAGGGAAGCTAGATAGTCTCAAAAGCGAAATGCAAAGGCTCAATGTAGACATAGGGGGAGTCTGTGAAGTGAATAGGAAAGAAGACGAACTTAGAGTAATATGAAAAACTGCTGGGAATGACGTTATGGGATTGGGATTCATCGTAAATAGGAAGGTATGGCAGAGAGTGAGTTACTGTGGACGGTTCGGTGATAGGGTTGTTTTCATCAGAATCAACATGAAGCCAATGGCAACAACAATAGCCCAGGTACACATGCCGACGTGACGAGCAAAAGAATGAAGAGACAGATATAGTACATCAGAATGCTGAAAGTGTAATTCACTGTGTAAAACGAGATGAAAATCTAAGAATAATTGGATCTCTTTAGGAGGTAAAGGAATAGAAGAAAGTTGTGGGGTAACATTGGCTCGGTAGTAGGTACAGTAGATATGAGAGTGAAGAAAGGCTAATTCAATCGTTAAACGCAGAGGAGAGAGCAAATAGTGGCCGGCCGTTGTGGCCGAGCGGTTCTAGGCACTTCAATCCGGAACGGCGCTGCTGCTACGGTGGCAGGTTCGAATCCTGCCTCGGGCATGGATGTGTGTGATGTCCTTAGGTTAGTTAGGTTTAAGTAGTTCTAAGTCTAGGGGACTGATGACCTTAGAAGTTAAGTCCCATAGTGCTCAGAGGCATTTGAACCATTTGACAGATGACCTCAGATGTTAAATCCCATAGTTCTCAGAGCCATTTGAACCATTTTAGAGCAGATAGTGGAAAGAGTACACTGAAGGTCTCTACGAGGAGGAGGTCTTGTCTCAAGACTTGGTATAAAAAGAAATTGAATTCTATATGGAATACCTACTGCATACGCTATTAGACAGAGTTTAACAGATATTTGGAAGACTTGTCATCAATAACGCTAAAGGCAAAATAACATTACTTCGGGATTTTTAAAATCTATGGGGAAATAGGCAGTCAAAGCACGAGTCAAGTGGGTTTGCAGAACCTAAGAGTCTGGAGGCAGATCATCAGACTTTCGGAAAAATATAATCTGTAGAATTCTGAAGATAAAAATGAATAATTGCAGGACTTGTTGACTGGAGCGAGTATTCTAATGAGCACCCGCTATGCGCTGAGAGTCAAGAGAAGAAAGACGAAAGTAGTGTCGAGTAGCAGAAACAAGATTAACGAAAATTGTAACACCAACATCGGGAACCACGCAGAAAATAACGTCAAGGAGTCCTGCTTGCTTGGAAACAAAATAACAAATGATAGAAGAAGTAGGGAAATAAAAAGCAGGCTAGTACGGACATAGATGGCTTTCCTGACCAGAAGAAGTCTACTGGTATGAAACGTAGGCCTCAATTTGAGCAATAAAATTCTGAGAATGTACTTTTGAAGCAGAACATTGTAGAGACGTGAATGATGAACTATTGGAATATAGGTAAAGGAGATAATTTCAGCGTTTGAGATTTTGCTCTATAGAAAGACCTTGAAAATAGGTGCACTAATCAAGGTTTTCCACAGAATCAGTTAGGAGTGGAACATGTGAAAAATACTTATAAAAAAGAAGAGATAGGATGATAGGACGTGTGTTACACGATAAATGAGTAACCTGAAGGTGCTGTAGAGGGTAAAAACTGTAGGGGAAGGAAGAGAGAGGAATACATGCAACAAACTATTGAGAACGTTTTGTGCAAATGCTACTCGAAGGTGACGAAGCAGGTACAGGAGGGGAATTCGCGGCGAGGCGCATCCCACCAGTCTGGAGACTGTTTACATCATTCATTATTCATAGTGCTCCACATCTTTCTCTCAACTGTCAATCTGTGTCGTTTTCTCCAGTTACCCGTTTGCGTAGAAATTCTTCAAGACTAACGTGGCTTACCTCTTTTGCCTACTACTTATGAACTAAGCAAAGGTTTTGTGTACTTTCTACTATGTAAATTGAGTACATCATTCGAAATCAAATAGTCTATTAAAAGGAATTTAATACCTCCATCATCGTACAAGCACATAATTTGTTCATTTTATACATCGAAGTACGCTTGTGAAAAATGATTCCAAGACTGAAATATTAATCACGGCTTTATTCGTTGTACTGTGTTCTGCGCTCACGAACAGTTCATTTCCTGACGGTATGCTGCTGCCGTCTAGAACCAGGATGAAGAATGAGTGCACTTTCCTTGGAGCAATGACACATACGTTACACACAGTTAGTTCCTCACGATCAAGTCGTTGGCAGATTCAACAGAACGACCATCCTCACGTCCAGCCACCCATCCACCCCCTCCCGTCCACCAGTTCCACCACTCACTAATCGATGCCACCAGGGCATGCCTTTAATATTTAATGTTTACTAATAGAGTGCGACGCTCGGAACAACCAACAGAGCTCTCTCTTCGCGGCATTGCTTTCATTCGGAGTATGTTGCTCCTACTCCGTCCACAAAACGGTGCTTTAAATTATCTCCTTTATTGCCCTCTATTAGTACGCCACGCCATTACCGTATTTGTAATTCTTCTTTCCAATGGCGTTCCAACCGTATATTTCACATGCCTTTCTGCCACTGGCAAGTAATTGACGTGTGTCGATAGTATTTAACACATCGTGGAATCTCTTTTATGACTAGGATGTCAACGAATAAATCCTCGTAATGGCCACATAAAAGACAACACTGTTATCAGCTATCTCCGAATCTTAACGAGAAACCATAAAAATCTCATTTCCGTAGAGCATTTATCCTCTGAAAATTTACGAGGCAATCCGAGGAGGACCAGATGCTTCAGTGGAAACAACATAAAAACGGGAAATGCTTGCCACAGACGTTATCGCCTGTAGTGAAGCAGTACAATCGTTCTAATATTACTGTCACAAACTTAAAATGCTTCTACACTGAAGCGCCAGAGAAACAAGTATAGGCATGCGTATTCAAATACAGAGATAGGTAAACAGAGAGAATACTGAACTGCGGTCGGCAACGCCTGTGTAACAAAACAAGTGTCTGGCGCAGTTGTTAGATCGGTTACTGCTGGTACAATTGCTTGTTTTCTTTTGCTTTAGGGCGCAAAAAACAGCTGGAGTCATAAGCGCCCAAGTCAAAACTGTAGAACACGAACACAGAGATGAGTTAAACGACTATACGTCAATCCTAATAGACAGAATAGGAGACAGCTAAAAACAGGCACGTGGAAAAAGGGCTAAAAAAGCACCATACAGAAATGGAGGTCCAAAACTAAGAATTAAATGGCCTTCGCCGTATTGCTTCGGCGGATAACAAGTAAAACGCGGTCGACATCCCGTGCGTCGTTCGCCGAAACGGCTGATAAATCAGACAGAAAACCTAAGCTGGAACGTAAATGGTAAATAAAAAGCATTTTCCAGGAGGAAGTATGTCACGTTATCAAGATTTAAGTGAGTTTGAACGTAGTGTTATAGTCGGTCCACGAGCGATGGGACACAGCATCTCAGAGGTAGCGATGAAGTAGGGATTTTCCCTTACGACCATTTCACGAGTGTACCGTGAATATCAGGAATCCAGTAAAACATCAGATCTCCGACACTGCTGTGCCCGAAAAAAGATATTGCAAGAACGGGTCAAACAACGATTGAAAAAAAAAAAAACGTTCAACGTGACAAAAGTGCAACCCTTGCGCAAATTTCTGCAGAGTCCAATGCTAGCCCATCAACAAGTGTCAGCGTGCGAACCATTCACCGATAGATAATCGATAAGGGCTTTCGGAGCCGAAGGCTCCCTCGTGTGCCCTTTACGACAACACGACACAAAGCTTTACGCCTCGTCTGGGCCTGTCAACACCGACAATGGACTGTTGATGATTCGAAAGATATTGCCTGGTCGGACGAGTCTCGATCCAAATTGTATCGAGCGGATGGACGTGTACGGGTATGGAGACAACCTCATGAATCCATATCCCTGCATGTCATCAAGGGACTGTTCAAGCTGATGAAGACTGTAGACTGTAATGTGAAGACTGTAATGGTGGGGGGGGGGGGAGGGGGGAGACAGACAGAGAGATAGAGAGAGAGAGAGAGAGAGAGAGAGAGAGGAGTGCTGGTGAAGTGATATGGGTCAATGATACGTCTAGATACGACTCTGACAGCTGACATACACTTAAGAATCCTATCTGATCAGCTGCATCCATTCATGTCCATTGTGTATTCCGAAAGACTCGGGCAATTCCAGCTGGTCAGTGCGACACGCCACTCTTCTGAGTTTAAACACTCATGGACAGCCCTGGAGGATTCATGGTGTCAGTTCCCTCCATCACTACTTCAGACATTATTTGAGTCCACGTCAAGTTGTGTTGTGGCACTTCTGCGTGCTGGCGGGAAACCTAAGCGATATGAGGCAGGTGTACCAGTTTTATCCTATTTCAGGAACTGATAATACGTGTTGTGAATCAAATAAACAGACCTTCGTAAAACAAACAGCAACAACGGCAGCTGAGAATATACGCAGAGATAAAATTTAGCTAGCTTGTAGAACATACAACATATTTCCATTATGTTTACAACTTGTGAACGACAGTCTGTGCGAAGTTACGTAGAATAGAAGTTACTTCAACTGCAGTTTTCGTACCAAGAACATCGGTAACTCTATACACTGACGTGTGATGCTGTTAATCGTGCCTATGATACCTGTAAGAAATTAATACCCTTATTCTTCTAGTGGTAAACTTATATTCCTTTCCGCGACGGGATCAAGTGACCAAGATTGTGGTGAATAATTGTCTGATTTTCAATAAATTTTCCATCACGTCGGTCATTGTATGGTCCAAAGTTGCTGTCTTGGAAACTTGCGAACTGTTGCCAATTTAAAATGTGTGATGAGTGGTAGTGGTTCCCTACTCCAGGCCTCATACTAAGACATGTGCTGTCACTTTGCAAGCTGAACCATTACTCATTCTTGAAGAGAAATCATCTACATTGACCTGCAGTCTAGTGTGCGTGGTACTGCGCCTTTAGCAAATACTTCCTTGACACGATCAGTGAGAAATTGATATGTGGTCGGTCGCCTCGTAGAGATACCGCTCTCATAACATGGTCTGACCACGATAACACACTTCCTAGAGCTGCAGCATTGGCAAAATGCAGGTAAGATTGGGGCTCCGTTTTCTGTCGATTTTAGAGAGAAGACTAGTTCACAGTAACTTCGATTCAAGGTGTGACATAAAATCACGTATGATGCCTGCGACCATTTTATGAAATCATAAATTTTTAACCTGCTGTCATGATCGCTGGAGAACAAATTTTTCAATCACTTGTTGTTCAGTAACTCAGTTTTATTATTTCCGCGTTTCGAGTAAACTCATCTTCAGAATATCAAAGGAGATAATTTGCTACATACTCCCGGAATGAGTCATATATGAGTCTTCAATTTCTTGATGCGGTGGTGACAGTTGAGGTCAGTTTACTCGAAACACCTGTAATAAAACTAAATTTCTGAACATAGCGTGACTAAAAATGTTTATCTCCATCGACTATAACATCAACGTTTAGAATTTATAAACACAGTACTTTGGCTAGTTTCGAGCCTTTAGGAACGCGAGTGACTTGTTAAGTACGTTCTCTTTCTTCTCAATATTTCTTCACTTCCGCTCACGCTGGCTCTCTTCACTCCGTCATTTTACTTTATTCCCGGTATCCCTTTATAATATCCCAACGTTTCCCTGTAACTAGAACTATACTGCACTGCTGTTCATAGTTTTTACTTCCCTTAGTTCAATTACTTCCCAATCTATGCTGACGTTTGCCACCCAACATGGCGTTCCATATCGTCTTGGTAAGCATGTTCTTGTCCACGCTGGAAATCGCATACATTTCTGCCAATGACTGTTTGAAATAACTGTTTTCATTCCTCTAACACAACTCTTGTCTTGATTTGCGTATCCGCATTCCACATATTTTTCTATGCTGCAAATCTCTCCACATACACAACGTGATCAAAAAGATACGTTTTTCATATTAGGTGCATTATGCTGCCACCTACTGCAAGGTACTACCTATCAGCGACCTCAGTAGTCATTTGACATCGTTAGAGAGCAGAATGGGGCGCTTTGCGGAACTCACGAACTTCGAACGTAGTCAGGTGATTGTGTGTCACTTGTGCCATACGTCTGTACGCGAGATCTCCATACTCCTAAACATCCCTAGCTCCACTGTTTCCGATGTGACAGTGAAGTGGAAACGTGAGGGACACGTATAGCACAAAAGCGTGCAAGCCGACCTCGTCTGTTGTCTGACAGAGACCGCCGACAGTTGAAGAGGTTCGTAATGTGTAATAGGCAGACATCTATCCAGATCATCACACAGGAATTCCAAACTGCATCAGGATCCACTGCAAGTACTATGACAGCCAGGCGGGAGATGAGAAAACTTACATTTCATGGTCGAGCGGCTGTTCATAAGCCACACATCACGCCGGTAAATGCAAACGACGCATCGTTTGGTGTAAGGAGCGTAAATATTGGACGATTGAACAGTGGAAAAACGTTGTGTGGAGTGACGAATCACGGTACACAATGTGGCGATCGGATGGCAGGGTGTGGGTATGGCGAACGCCCGGTGAACGTCATCTGCCAGTGTGTGTAGTGCCAACAGTAAAATTCGGAGGCGGTGGTGTTATGGTGTCGTCTTTTTCATAGAGGAGGCTTGCACCACTTGTTGTTTTGCGTGGCACTATCACAGTAAAAGCCTACATTGAAGTTTTGAGCAACTTCTTGCTTGTCTCTGCTGAAGAACAATTCGGTGATGACGACTGCATCTCTCAACGCGATCGAGCACCTGTTCATAATGCATGGCCTGTGGCGCAGTGCTTACACGACAGTAACATTCCTGTAATGGCCTGGCCTGCACAGAGTCCTGACCTGAATCCTATTTTGGGATGTTTTGGAACGCCGACTTCTTACAAGGCCTCACCGACCGACATTGATACCTCTCCTCAGTGCAGCATTCTGTGAAGAATTTGCTGCCGTTCCCGAAGAAACCTTCCAGCTCCTCATTGAACGTATGCCTGCAGGAGTGGAAGCTGTCATCAAGGCTAGGAGTCAAGAACTTGTAAGTCACTTTCAGCCAGGTGTCAGGATACTACACTCCTGGAAATTGAAATAAGAACACCGTGAATTCATTGTCCCAGGAAGGGGAAACTTTATTGACACATTCCTGGGGTCAGATACATGACATGATCACACTGACAGAACCACAGGCACATAGACACAGGCAACAGAGCATGCACAATGTCGGCACTAGTACAGTGTATATCCACCTTTCGCAGCAATGCAGGCTGCTATTCTCCCATGGAGACGATCGTAGAGATGCTGGATGTAGTCCTTTGGAACGGCTTGCCATGCCATTTCCACCTGGCGCCTCAGTTGGACCAGCGTTCGTGCTGGACGTGCAGACCGCGTGAGACGACGCTTCATCCAGTCCCAAACATGCTCAATGGGGGACAGATCCGGAGATCTTGCTGGCCAGGGTAGTTGACTTACACCTTCTAGAGCACGTTGGGTGGCACGGGATACATGCGGACGTGCATTGTCCTGTTGGAACAGCAAGTTCCCTTGCCGGTCTAGGAATGGTAGAACGATGGGTTCGATGACGGTTTGGATGTACCGTGCACTATTCAGTGTCCCCTCGACGATCACCAGTGGTGTACGGCCAGTGTAGGAGATCGCTCCCCACACCATGATGCCGGGTGTTGGCCCTGTGTGCCTCGGTCGTATGCAGTCCTGATTGTGGCGCTCACCTGCACGGCGCCAAACACGCATACGACCATCATTGGCACCAAGGCAGAAGCGATTCTCATCGCTGAAGACGACACGTCTCCATTCGTCTCTCCATTCACGCCTGTCGCGACACCACTGGAGGCGGGCTGCACGATGTTGGGGCGTGAGCGGAAGACGGCCTAACGGTGTGCGGGACCGTAGCCCAGCTTCATGGAGACGGTTGCGAATGGTCCTCGCCGATACCCCAGGAGCAACAGTGTCCCTAATTTGCTGGGAAGTGGCGGTGCGGTCCCCTAGGGCACTGCGTAGGATCCTACGGTCTTGGCGTGCATCCGTGCGTCGCTGCGGTCCGGTCCCAGGTCGACGGGCACGTGCACCTTCCGCCGACCACTGGCGACAACATCGATGTACTGTGGAGACCTCATGCCCCACGTGTTGAGCAATTCGGCGGTACGTCCACCCGGCCTCCCGCATGCCCACTATACGCCCTCGCTCAAAGTCCGTCAACTGCACATACGGTTCACGTCCACGCTGTCGCGGCATGCTACCAGTGTTAAAGACTGTGATGGAGCTCCGTATGCCACGGCAAACTGGCTGACACTGACGGCGGCGGTGCACAAATGCTGCGCAGCTAGCGCCATTCGACGGCCAACACCACGGTTCCTGGTGTGTCCGCTGTGCCGTCCGTGTGATCATTGCTTGTACAGCAGTGTCCGGAGCAAGTATGGTGGGTCTGACACACCGGTGTCAATGTGTTCTTTTTTCTATTTCCAGGAGTGTATTTGTCACATAGTGTATCACGGTATGCATTTCTGCACCTCATTGAATTTGATGCAGTAACAAAAAAAGTTTACGAAGTTTGATCATATGCGTACAATAATGGTAGTAACAATTGCGTGTGGCTCAACGGCCGAGACCAAGTATTACAAATGGACGTCACATCGGCGACTTGCATGTACCTAATCTACCATTACCCAACCCGGCAAAGAGGACATACAGTTTAACGAGGTAACCTAACCACTTGTCGTTGGTGGTGACCACGCTCATCGTTGAGAAATGAAGCTTAGATTAAAGAGAGGCTGAAAATTTCTGTGGTCCGACTGATAAACAATCCCGCGACCCTCGACTTCCAGGCGCGCGCTCTAGCACTAGACTACCAGGCAGGACCATACGTACGATGCAGTGATACAGAGGACGAAATGCGGAACGCTACTAGTGTCAAACGTTTGTTCAAAACATGCTCAGGAAGATGCACATAATCTTTTTAACTTGATATCTAATTAGTCAGTTGTAGTATATCATAACCCTTTGTTGAGCTCAGTTCTAGTTATCCCATAGCTCTTCAAATATAACTAGCGAAAGCTAACACACAGTAGGAAATACGTTTCAGTGTAGAGCTTGTGGGTTGCAATGGCTGCCACAGTGTGTGCACAAATATATAACCGTCATTTTTCCGTAATTTCTTCGAACAGGTATCTGCTTAATATTATCATGAGAACTTCACGAAAGCTATAACTATTTAGAGACTCTTTCATGTGTGTATAATTGTATCCAAATTTTTAGTTTCGTTTAGTTTAGTTATATAAACAAGCATGTTCCCATCAAGACGGAAGTTTTAAAGCACACAATTATGCGGCAATACAAAGTGGAACTTCATCAAATACACCTCCCCGCTCATAATACAAGATGTGATGTGTCTTAGGAGCTATATATATATAGCTCCTCTATATATATATATATATATATATATATATATATATATATACTCCTGGAAATGGAAAAATGAACACATTGACACCGGTGTGTCAGACCCACCATACTTGCTCCGGACACTGCGAGAGGGCTGTACAAGCAATGATCACACGCACGGCACAGCGGACACACCAGGAACCGCGGTGTTGGCCGTCGAATGGCGCTAGCTGCGCAGCATTTGTGCACCGCCGCCGTCAGTGTCAGCCAGTTTGCCGTGGCATACGGAGCTCCATCGCAGTCTTTAACACTGGTAGCATGCCGCGACAGCGTGGACGTGAACCGTATGTGCAGTTGACGGACTTTGAGCGAGGGCGTATAGTGGGCATGCGAGAGGCCGGGTGGACGTACCGCCGAATTGCTCAACACGTGGGGCGTGCGGTCTCTACAGTACATCGATGTTGTCGCCAGTGGTCGGCGGAAGGTGCACGTGCCCGTCGACCTGGGACCGGACCGCAGCGACGCACGGATGCACGCCAAGACCGTAGGATCCTACGCAGTGCCGTAGGGGACCGCACCGCCACTTCCCAGCAAATTAGGGACACTGTTGCTCCTGGGGTATCGGCGAGGACCATTCGCAACCGTCTCCATGAAGCTGGGCTACGGTCCCGCACACCGTTAGGCCGTCTTCCGCTCACGCCCCAACATCGTGCAGCCCGCCTCCAGTGGTGTCGCGACAGGCGTGAATGGAGGGACGAATGGAGACGTGTCGTCTTCAGCGATGAGAGTCGCTTCTGCCTTGGTGCCAATGATGGTCGTATGCGTGTTTGGCGCCGTGCAGGTGAGCGCCACAATCAGGACTGCATACGACCGAGGCACACAGGGCCAACACCCGGCATCATGGTGTGGGGAGCGATCTCCTACACTGGCCGTACACCACTGGTGATCGTCGAGGGGACACTGAATAGTGCACGGTACATCCAAACCGTCATCGAACCCATCGTTCTACCATTCCTAGACCGGCAAGGGAACTTGCTGTTCCAACAGGACAATGCACGTCCGCATGTATCCCGTGCCACCCAACGTGCTCTAGAAGGTGTAAGTCAACTACCCTGGCCAGCAAGATCTCCGGATCTGTCCCCCATTGAGCATGTTTGGGACTGGATGAAGCGTCGTCTCACGCGGTCTGCACGTCCAGCACGAACGCTGGTCCAACTGAGGCGCCAGGTGGAAATGGCATGGCAAGCCGTTCCACAGGACGACATCCAGCATCTCTACGATCGTCTCCATGGGAGAATAGCAGCCTGCATTGCTGCGAAAGGTGGATATACACTGTACTAGTGCCGACATTGTGCATGCTCTGTTGTCTGTGTCTATGTGCCTGTGGTTCTGTCAGTGTGACCATGTGATGTATATGACCCCAGGAATGTGTCAATAAAGTTTCCCCTTCCTGGGACAATGAATTCGCGGTGTTCTTATTTCAATTTCCAGGAGTGTATATATAAATATAAATATATAAATATATATATATATATATATATATATATATATATCATCAGACAATTCAATCATTAAATGATGTGGCCTCTTCGAGTCGTGGATTCAGGTAGGCTTTCAGCAGTCTTCTCCAAGTGGGACGGTCTTGGGCAGTTCTCTGCCAGGTGTTACCAGCGATCTTCTTGATGTCTTTGTCCCATCTGTCTGGTGGTGTTCCTCTAGGCCTCCGGTGCTCTCTCGGACTCCACACCAGTACTAGCTTTGTCCATCTGTTGTCTTTTCTTCTAGCGACGTGGCCAGCCCACTGCCATTTCAAGGAACCTACTGTCTCTAAGATGTCATTAACCTTCGTTACAGACCTGATGTCATCTGCCCTTTTCTTATCCTTTTTTGTATAGCCCAGCATTGATCTCTTCATAGCTCTCTATGCTGTCCTAAGTTTCCCTTTTGTAAATGAGTTCAGTGTCCACGTCTCTCAGCCATACGTCATCACAGGAAGAATGCATTGATCAAATACTTCTTTCTTCAGATTTATTGGCATTTTTTATCTGAATACTTTTGAATTCTTCCCAAATGCTTGCCAGCCAAGCTTGATGCGTCGATAAATTTCTGGCCTTATGTCTCCCTTCATATTTATAATCTGGCCAAGATAGACATATTCACTGACCTCTTCTAATAGACTGTCCTTGACTTTCACATCTTCATCTCGGGCCCATTTGTTGGACATTACTTTTGTTTTGGGCAGTTCATGTTCAAGCCAACCAGCTGACATTCCGATGCAAGATCTGTAACAAAGTTTTGGAACTCTGCGAAGTCTTTGGCCAGTAAGGCAATATCATCAGCAAATCTCAAGTTGGTAAGCCTTCTTCCATTAATTCTAATTCATATATATAAAAGCTACATGTATCTCCCCGCTAAGCTATCGTGGATGGAGCTTGGTCTACATGAGCCACTGTTTGTAGCACCTGGAAACTTCTAGTACGACTCTCGTCGCTCGACGCCCTTCCTTACACTGTCAGTGTGCTGATTTTCCACCGTTAATAAGTAATGTTAAAGTTCTATCTGTCTGTTTGTAACCCTATTCTTTCAAGATTTATATGCTAAACTGTGGATATTTTTCTTATTTGGATTTTGGTCTATGCGTCCCGTTCGGTTCTGAAATAAAATTTAGGCTTTTGTAATTCGACATTTGGAAGACTGAAGACCAAAATAATACATATATGTAGGCTTTCACAATTTAGAACATTACGTTTCACATGAGGTTTTGAAATAAAATTTAGGTTTTTGTAAGCAGGTTTAGAAGACTGAGGACCAGAATAATGCAAAAAAAAAAAATGGCTCTGAGCACTATGGGACTCAACTGCTGTGGTCTTAAGTCCCCTAGAACTTAGAACTACTTAAACCTAACTAACCTAAGGACATCACACACACATCCATGCCCGAGGCAGGATTCGAACCTGCGACCGTAGCGGTCGTGCGGTTCCAGACTGTAGCGCCTTTAACCACTGGGCCATTCCGGCTGGCAATAATGCAAATATGTAGGCTTTTTTAATTAAGAACATTTTTCACATTTAATGAAGTTATTTTTCATTTATGCGAAGACATCAAGACCTGGTCATGCTGTAACTTGTTTTACCACATAACTTTTTTTTAAAAGCATCACATACACATTTTACGTAGATTTTGCCCCCGTCCTTTTGGACAAACAGGATTTTCAGTACTGGGTATCACCAAGTCCGTGATTTCTTTATGTTTTACTTAGCATTATCTCAGTATATTTTTTAGTATTGTTCCCCTACAATTTTTATATTATAACCTTATTTTCTTCTGTTTTCCTGGCTTTGTATCTGAAGATGATCCGATCATCAGATCTAACCCGGTAGTAAAAATTGCAAAAAACGTGTTACAGATACCGTGTTCTTTAACCACCCCTCCCATCTCCACTCGTACACGTTCGAGGCTCTTCCCTTCCTCAGGACACTTGATCTGACGAAATATGGACTGATTTCTAGAATTTCATCTCCGTAGCCGCACAGTGAAAACAAAATCATTTAACACGCCGGCGAATCATTAAGTCGTTGTTCTAATTACATGAATTTGACTAGAAGTTGCAATATATCTGTTGTTTCTCGTAATGTTTCGAGTGGTGCGTCTGACTTGACTTGCGTTCCGCAGCAGTAAGTGCAAGTCGCTTGTCACACTTGCGAACTCAGAACACAATTAGCTCAGAAGTAGCCGGCCGAGACACAAACAACAAAAGAGAAGTAATCGATATTGTGACTTTTACGTGTTCCTAATGAGGAGCTAATTTTATAATATCATCTGTGTGCTTGAATAGTTTATTTTTTTGAGTTTCTGCGTGTTAATTTAATATCTAATAGCCACAGTTCTCGCGTTTTCGTTTGCGTCAGAAAGTAAACCGATTTTGTGACATATTACAAGTTCCTAATCAGGGACGAATCATTTAGTTTCACCTGAGTACGTCGATAGTTAGGTTTTTGAATCTCTGCATATTAATCTAATTTATAAGATACAGTTCCTGCGTTTTCCTCAGGATCTTCAGTAGAGTTGCACAGCCCGTGCCGATAATCCATTTATCTGCATAGTTTAGTTTTCCATGGTCGTTAGTATGGACAGGGACTGCTATCTGCTATTATTGTGTGCGAATGGAGCCGAGTTGGTGACACTTCGCTCTCAGCTTCAGGCTGTGACGGCTTCGGTTACACAGCTGGAGGCTGCAGTGGATGTGCAACACATTTGTGGGCCGGCCGTGGGGATCCAACGGACGTCCAGCACGTCCGACTCCTCCGATCGGTCCTCATCCGTCGCCAGCCCAGTAACTGAGGTTGACCCCTCACCTGTGGTCTAGTAGGAGGTCGCCTCGGGGCGTAGCAGGCGGCGGGAGACTTCCCAGGTGGCTGCACGTAAGGCATCCCCGGTTTGTCTGATAAACTGGTTCCAGCTGCTGTCTTTGGCTGACGCTGTCGATGAGTCAGATGCTGTCGCCTGTCCTGTTTCGGAGGAAACCTCTCAGCCTGCAAGATCCGAACAGTCACAGAGGGTAGGATTATTGATAGTTGGGAGCTCCAACGCTAGGTGCGTTATGGGGCCCCTTAGGGACATGGCTGCCGAGATGGGAAAGGAAACCAATGTGCACGCTGTGTGCATACCGGGTGGAGTCATTCCACATGTGGAACGGGTCCTCAGCAGCATAGTCGACAGGATCGATTGCGGACCTCTGGTCCAGAGCCGAGTTGAGGGTCTGAATCAGAGGCTGAGACGGTTCTGCGACCGTGTAGGCTGCAGATTCCATGTTTAATTCCGGAGACAGGCAAAAAACATTATCCGAAATTGTGCTAAACGCACTCTCTGAAGATTATTGCGGGCAGTTAGTTCATGAGCCGACGCGAATAGTGAACTGTTTTGAAAACAAAGTTGACCTCATAGCAACAAATAATTCTGAGTTAATAATGAATATCAAAACGGATACAGAGATTAGTGAACACACTGTTGTCATAGCGAGATTGAATATTGTAATCACCAAATCCTCGAAAAATAAGCGAAAAATGTACCTATTCAAAAAAGCAGATAAAAATTCGAATGACGCCTTCCACACATTCCAAATTAATAATGCAAGTGTAGCCCAGATGTGGCTTAAATTCAAAGAAATAGTATCGGCAGCAATTGAGTGATTTGTACAAAATAAATTAATAAAAGACGGAATTGCTCCTCCTTGCTACACAAAACAGGTCAGAACACTGTTGCAGAAACAACGAAACAAACATGCCAAATGTAAACAGCCCCAAATCCCCCAAGATTGGCGATCTTTTACAGAAGCTCGAAATTTAGCACGGACTTCAGTGTGAGATGCTTATAACAGTTACCACAACGAAACTTTGTCTCGCAACCTGGCAGAAAATCCCAAGAGATTCTGGTCGTATGTGAAGTATGTTAGCGCTAAGAAACAATCAATGCCTTCTCTGCGCAATAGCAATTGAGATACTATCGAAGACAGTGCTGTCTAAGCAGAGTTACTAAACACAGCCTTCCGAAATGTCTTCACAAAATAAGACCAAGTAAATATTCCAGAATACGAATCAAGAACAGTTGCCAATATGAGTAACGAAGAAGTAAATAACCTCGGAGTAGCGAAGCAACTTAAATCACTCAATGAAAGCAAGTCTTCTTGTCCAGACTGTATAGCAGTTAGGTTCCTTTCAGAGTATGCTGATACATTAGCTCCGTACTTGAGAATCATATACAACCGTTCGTTCGACGAAAGATCCATACCCAAAGACTGAAAAGATGTACGGTCACACCAATATTCAAGGAACGTAATAGGTTCAAAATGGTTCAAATGGGTCTGAGCACTATGGGACTTAATTTCTGAGGTCATCAGTCCCCTAGAACGTAGAACTACTTAAACCTAACTAACCTAAGGACATCACACACATCCATGCCCGAGGCAGGATTCGAACCTGCTACCGTAGCGGTAGCGCGGTTCCAGACTGTAGCGCCTAGAACAGCTCGCCCAGCCCGGCCGGCGAACGTAATAGGAGTAATCCATTTAATTATAGGCCCATATCGTTAACAATGATATGCAGCAGGGTTTTGGAACTTGTATTGTGTTCAAACATTATGAACTACCTCGAAGAAAACGATCTATTGACGCACAGTCAGCATGGGTTTAGAAAACATCGTTTTTGCGAAACACAACTAGCTCTTTATTCACATGAAGTGTTGAGTACTATTGACAAAGGATTTCTGATCGATTTTGTATTTATGGATTTACCGAAGGCTTCTGACACTGTAACACACAAGCGGCCTGTTGTCAAATTCAGTACTTATGGAATATCGTCTCAGTTATGTGACTGGATTTGTGATTTCCTGTCAGAGAGGTAACAGTTCGTAGTAATTGCCGGAAAGTCATCGAGTAAAACAGGACTGATTTCTGGCGTTCCCCAGGGTAGTGTTATAGGCCCTTTGCTGTTTCTTATCTACGTATATAAACGATTTGGGGGACAATCTGAGCAGCGGTGTCAGGTTGTTTGCAGATGACGCTGTCGTGACAAATTTTACATTAATCAGTAAGGAGACAAAACCCTAATCTATTCTGAGAACACTGTATAAATGCAGAAACCACCTGACTACTACATGGAAGACTGCTACTCAACTAGCAAATGACTTTTGAAGGTCAGAGGAGCACGATCCCAGTACAGAAAAAAAATTAACTGTAAAAGGGAAACTCACATTCCAGAATAAACCTCCAAATTGTGAGCTGCACAAAGAAAAATCAGAGCAAATTCTAAACGAGCCACTTACTCAAAAAAAGGAGCGAGAGAAGTGCCGGGCCGAGGCTGGACACCTCACGAGATCTCTGCGATGTGTCGCTGTCCTGCGGTCCCGAACACCAAGTTTAGTCTTCCGTCTACGTTCCTTTCCGCTCCTAAACGCCACGGATTGAAGGGGTTTTTCCACCGTCACTAACGAGAACTTTTCTGCACCTTCCATAATTTATGGGAAGCCTCAAGAACTTCCTGGAACAAGCGTTGCTGTATTTCCTTAAACTGACCAAAGATGGCACTGGACGGGCTCCCGTGCAGCTCGTTTCCCATGCTGTGTACAGTAAAAATGGCGGTGGCTCATTACCTGACTTTGCTTCTAGGAAAATCCATGGGCACTTCTGGCTGCCCCATAGGACCTCTCGTAGTTCGCGCAGTGTGAAAATATTCCAGTGTGTGTGAATTTCTAAGGAACCAAACTGCTCAGGTCATCGGTCCCTTGACTTACACACTACTTAAACTAACTTAAATTAACTTATACTTAGAGCAACACACACACCCATGCCCGACGGAGGTCTCGAACCTCCCGCGGGAGAAACCGCGTAATCAGTGACATGGCAACTCTAAAGGTACGTTGTCCAAGACGCGACGCACACTAGCGACTGCGACGGGTCGCTACGTGACGTCAGAAGTTGCTTGCTGGCGCATGCGCAGTTCGAGTTTGGGATGCGACGCGCGGCTGTTGCGACAGCTGCCGCAGCACTGCACCAGTGAGCAGTGTTGCGACGGAAGTCGGACGACACAAAGACGTACGGCTGCCAGAAAGATGTCGAGCCAGTCAAGGAAAACTGAAATGAGCCACCCACAGGATGTGATGCTCTGTGAGCTGGTCTCGCGACATCCTTGCCTTTACGATTTGAAGAACCCTAAATATAGAGACACTATGTTCAGAGACAGAATTTGCGAAGAAATTGGTGCACAGTTGAAACTGGCGGGTGAGTGAAATATATAATATTTTCCCATTAATGCAAATTTTTCAGGCCTGTTATGAAAATCAGTATAATCCATACAGATGTAGAATTAGAATGATGAAAATGAACTTGAAGGTCAATTTTCGCATTACTCTTTTTTGTGACGATAAAAATTGAAAACGTCAAGTACATTATAAAATGAACAATCTAAAGAACAACGAGAAAGTTACATTTTACAATACCTTCACTTTGAAAGTAAACGGTAGATTAGTGTCTTGATGATACCTTCTAGTTGTGAAAAACCACCACCAGACTGTTGTACAGCTTTCTGTAATCAATAGATGCTCGTTTTTGAGGAAGGTGTTTCTCAACAGATTGCGCAAACAGTATGCTGCAATAAGTAATTTGTCACATTCGCTTCAATTCATTGGTAGAAGATGGTGCTCAAAAAAATTGTGCCAAAAGTGCACTACTGTTTTACAAGGCCCTTCTGGTCTGACACAGTTCACAATTGAAATTCGTCTTTTGTAAATCCTGGAGTCATCTTTTGAGTGCAGCTTGGCAAGATTAAATGTTCATGTCATCCATAACGATGTATGCTGTCAGAATATAAGAATATGGAAGTTCATTTGGATGGGAATAAAGACTCAGTCGGCTATGAAAGTTGCCTTAGCTTGTTCCAAAAGTTTCTGCATGGGAGAAACTGACAAGTATAATTTGGGGAAATTTTGTGAACAAGCACGGACATTATTTCTTCCACATTTCTGCCAGTGTATACTGTAGACGTTCAGAATGAAAATTCTAGAGATGTTTAAGGTGTAACCCTATCTTGTTGTCAGGAACTTGAAACAATGCAATGACGCAAGCGTGCGGTTATTGTTAATAAACTTATCTTTCATTGGAATTTTAGGTGAAATGTGCAAAAACAGATGGAGGAATATTCGGGACTCGTATCAGAGAAATAAACGAGAAAGAAAGCTTGGAACAGGTTCAGATGCCTCAGCAAAACCACGAAAATGGGTTCTGCTTGATCACTTGAGTTTAAGAAACCTACATTTCGTGGCATTTTAAATGAAATTGTCAAGAGCATATGGAGAAATATTAGTAACTCATACCGGAGAAATATGACATAAAATGGTTTCATTAGGTCCAAATGTGTCAGCGAAACAAAACAAACGCATTCTCTATCGTGTGATGACCACACGATTCTCGTTGCGCGTCGACAGAACTGGCGGCTAGTCGCGACGCTCCCGGAGATATATGAGCCCAAATCTCGGTAACGGAGTTCGATATCATTCTGATCTCAACTTTAAAAATAATTTCGATATGTTAGCTTCTTTTCATCGGCAACGATGTATGACCTAACGTAAACCATACGTAAAGTAGCCAGCGACCACATTTTTCACTGTACACAATTCAAATTTTATGCAGTAGGTTACTTGTAAATTAAGTATCGGGATAACTGTGACGAATATCGGAAAAATAGACACCTCATTATCAAGCTGTGATGTGAAATTGTAAGATACGCAAACATCAATTTTTTGTGCCTTTTACTTTCCTCACAATTGATAGAGAAGTAATATACAGCGAAAAAAACACGCAAAACCGGAAGAGATACTTTTCAATTTTTTAAAGTAAAAGGAGAATCTGTATCGAAAAACTAACTCTGGGAGCCGATGTAACTTTGTTGCATTAACATACAGTATTTTTTACAGCAAGAAAATCGGAATTCTTATTTTTCTTATGTATTTGAATCCGCCGCCGCCGGCCGCAGCTTGGGAAACGGCGACGACTCCAGTCGTCTTGCGGCCGTGCCGCCGTCTGCCAGGGTGGGAAAAGAGGAGGGGGCAGCGTCGCAGTCGCAGCCAACTGTCGCGTCTTGCACAACGTAACTTAACCGCGCGGCCACTCCGCGCGGCTCGCACAATCTGAAAAGGCACTATGGGGCACCCCAGTCTGGGATCACTATTACCTGTAGCTGCCTTCTCTCGCAGCTACGGTCCCTGTTGGAATTCGCGGAGACTTCCACGGTCCCTGTTGGAATTCATGGGAACTTCCACGGTCTCTGTTGGAGTTCACGGAGACTTCCCAATATCTGGGTCTCGACCACCCAGTAGCTACAGCCTGTCACTAGACCCTCTCACCACCGTCCAGCAACAGGGAATTCACAAGCTCAAACTCCATACCTCGCAACGCCTGTTCTTCCATCCAGAAAATTTGATACGACCGCAGAAAATTTATTTGTAGTCGCTAAGCGACATGTGACTAACCAGTTACACCACAAGATCGTATCGTAATTGTCATCGTCGTCGTCATCATCATTACTTCAAGCATTAAATCTGTCGACCTGTAGGGAATTTCATATTTCATTTACTCTTGATTTTTTCATCTTTATCCACCCTGACAACCAGCAGAAGCCTCTAACCTGCCAGTAGTACACTTAGCTAGGCCTAGGCAAGTGGGTGTTACTCACTCATACTACAGAAGGGTTCCAGTTTTCTTCAGTTCGTCTTCTGCCCCTTCTCTTTAAACACTTCAACTATTCAAGGAACAACATTCCGAGGATTAGATTCAAGTCTTTTTGAGGCTTCTATGGAACCATGGGAGAATCTGTAGACAGGTAACCAGTATGTACCGCAGATTTTAGAAGATGATTGGTGTAGTAATTTTGACGAGATTAGAGTATTACCACAAAAAGGGACAGCATCAAATCAGATGTAAAACTGATGACC
This sequence comes from Schistocerca cancellata, assembly GCF_023864275.1. Classification (NCBI taxonomy): domain Eukaryota; kingdom Metazoa; phylum Arthropoda; class Insecta; order Orthoptera; family Acrididae; genus Schistocerca; species Schistocerca cancellata. Next base: position 751,290,733 of record NC_064627.1, read on the forward strand.
CACAGAAATGAAAAATGATTGTGTACCGTGCACACCTACATGCACCCCTAAATAATACAGGCAGCTTCTCCTCTCGCATTATGCTTCAAACTTCTACTACCATTACGTAATATTGCAGGAGTAATGATTGTAGGTTTTCTGTCATACACTGTCTACACTCTCTGTTCCGGCACGCTTCCGTTACACATGTAATGCACTCCAGAAAGTTTGGAAGGTAGGAGACGAGATACTGGCAGAAGTAAAGCTGTGAGTACCGGGCGTGAGTCGTGCTTCGGTAGCTCAGATGGTAGAGCACTTGCCCGCGAAAGGGAAAGGTCCCGAGTTCGAGTGTCGGTCGGGCACACAGTTTTAATCTGTCAGGAAGTTTCATGTAATGCACTCTTTGTGTGTGACATAACCATGTGACATGCCCTGTACCTTCGCTCCTCCCCCTCTCCTCCCAATCAAACCTCCCTCCTCCCCCCTCATTTCCAGTACCGCCCTCTCAGTGTCATCTCCTACTCCTCTAATCCATTATACCCGCACCCACCTTCTCTTCTTCAGCCAACCACACTTAAAACGAGACAGTCAATCATAGTTTAGTACTTTACACACTGCTGAGTAAAAAATCCAACCAAAATTTATAAATCTTGGCAGCACTCGAAAATACTCGAATATATCGAGTCCTTTTGGGTGCCATGTTCAGAAGTATTTATCGAAGGAAAAACCCATGTAAAAGCTGCATCTTATAGTATTTTGCATCTTATATCACCGGTATTTTTGCTGTTCTTAAAAGTATTTAAACATCCTTGCAACACATTTGTTCAAAGATTAAGTAATCTTTTTTCCATCTTGAAAACTGGTGTCCAAAGCTGATATTGAAGTCATTCAGTCATAGTGCCCCCTCATCAAATTAATTATTCCCCACATCTGCGTTACTTGTCAAGTATCGTCACCTTCTCTCTATGTCTAAAATGTCGGCAAAAATATGTCTGCAATGCCAGAAGTACAGTCTTCATGTTAGTTGTCACAGTGCTATTTCACACACACGCACATACTCAAACACTCACACACACACACACACACACACACACACACACACACAAGCACTCAGGGAGAGAGAGAGAGAGAGAGAGACGTACCTGTCAACCTAGTTTTTAAAACATGTGTGTGAACTCTAAATAATGTTATTTTCGTGACTGAACATATACGAATAAATAAATAATATGCTAAACAGGCAACTGACATTAATAGCTAGGTCCCAAAGATAAAGTTAACCTGAGCAGGCTTATAAGTGTGGACAGTACATGTTGTCTAAAATACTGAGCAAACACGCAAACTAATTTGACACTGTCTAATGTAAGCCTCGATTAGTTGTCGACTTTTAGTTAGCAGGTTTTAAATTTACCCTACTTTTATGTGTCTTTTTAGTGCTATTGCTGCTTGCTATTAATTGGCATAATGATTTCTGACAGTGGGGACTGTAAGGTTTCGCTACTTTCTCCTTTGGTCAGTAGCGAGATGCTTGTAAATGGGAGTGGCACATATGTATGTTCATTTAAGCGATGACAGTGGTGTGTTGTTTTTCGTCGCCACATATTTATTACCTCTAAATTAAAAACTTGCATGCCACTCATGTAAAGGGAAAAGTTACACTGTGTTTTACGGTTTATATATAAATTTTATGTCGCAGCTTCCACTTAGTTTCCTGTCCTGTTTTGCCCTGTTCAACGTGTCCATTAATCACCATAATGCGCTTTTAATGTTTTTCATGTAACTTTCTATGCAATATCTTTTTTTTTCATTTTGCATTCTCCAATTTAAATGTAGATCACTAATTAAAATTATGGTGGCCGGACTAGTGGCCCCGGGTTCTTCTTCCTGTCAACAGATGGCAGTACTTTTGCCATTCTGGTTCGCCAGTTTGCTTCCTCTTTCGCGTCCGCTACGCCATGCTCTGCGCTCGTTGGTAGCACACCACGTCTTGTACAAGACCAAGTGTAAGTGTCCTGGTATTCTTTGCATATTTCTTTATCTAGGCAGTCGTCTGGTGTCACTTTGGCATTGACTTAGGTTTCACACCACCTACCCCGAACGGAAGTTCTTAAATGTTTTACATTTTTATGGACTTTTTTCTTCTTTATGTGTATTGCTGTGTGTAAAAATTATCTCCTGTCTCTTGCTATTTTCAGTACGACACCTGAAGATGGGCATACAAGAGAACGAAACCGGTCGTGTGTTAAATAAAATAACCTTACAACTGTAGCGGTATTTTCAACCTCTGACGTAAAAACTGCATATATAACACACAGATGGGCACTACTGCAGATATAGCTTGCAGCATTTTGTGCACTGTGGATTAGGCAAGTAAGGAACGACACTGTGTGGTCACAGAAGCAGTTCATCTTTATATCTTGGATATAAAACAACATGAAAATGCTTTTTTATACATCTATCGGCGATTTCCCTACAAAATCTCTGAGAAAGTGGAGTCGTTGAAACATTTATGTTCGCCTCACACTTCATATCATCAACTTACGCAGGCTTGGTCCAATTGGCAAAGATCCAGTTGAATGGAGAATGTTCATCAATATTAATTAGGTACGACTTAATGTCCTCATATGCTACTTACACTGTGTCTTTCACTTGTTTTCCACATCCATTATGAACTACCTGTGACAAAAGTTTTGAGGCGAGCTGGTACACCCTCACATGTAGATACATTTTTTGGTAAAGCTTTTACGGTTATGGGGGGTAATTTCATTAACATTCAGGTTACGTTTCTCACATATATTCGAGATAAGTTGATACATTTTTGAAGGAAGTCGGTACTTTTTGGCATAAGCTGATAAATTTGGTATAAGGTGATACATAACCAGGAGGAATAAGTTGATATACTTTTGGGGAAAGGCGATTTTGAGGGGAGGGGAGTTGATCCAGTGCACTCAACATCAAAACATTATATACAGTATTTCCACATCTGCCTCATAACCGTCATCATTACCACACATATACAAAACGAGGGTTGCTGTACTTACAACGATTGGCTGCAACTAGTTTTCTGTTGCAGTGAGCAGGGACAGGAAGAGTGGAGATGGGACATGGAAACTATGTAAAATTTACTAATACTCGTTGTGGGGTGGCAGCTACTGGGGTGTCAGAAATGGGTAAGGTAAAAGGGTTTACAGTAAACGATTGCCATAAATTATGACTAGCGTAGCCCACATTCACGAGACAACTACCATCAATTGGTTACTACCGTTACCCCAAACATTGACTACTATTACCCCAAGTGGTAACTACTATTACCCCAAACTTTGATTACCACTACCTTAATCAGATAGTACCATTACCCCAAATGATTATAACCAATACCCAAAATGTGGGCTGTTATTATCTCAAACAATAACTGCCGTTATCCAGAAGATTGTCAGCTTTTTCTCTGGATGGTGACTACCATTATCCCATATAGTGACCGTCATTACCAATATGCACAGGCAGCCATTACCCCAAAGAGTGATTGAACATTTGGTGAATACTACTGGTGTAACGGCTCAGGGTAATTTGAGTCACCATTAGGAATTACGTTAAACACAATTTGGGTTAATGGCTGTTACCGTTTGAAGTACTGGCTTTCGACATTTGTCCTAATGTTATTCATCAGTGTGGGTAATGAAAATTAGCAATTGAGGTAGTGATAGTCACTGTTTGGAGCAATGGTTACCACAATGTATATTGAGGTAATGGTAGCCACCATATGGGCTAATCGTAGCTACCTTTTAGGTTATTGATAGTCTCCATGTGTATTTGGAATAATAGTAATTACATTCCATGAACCATGGACCTTGCCGTTGGTGGGGAGGCTTGCGTGCCTCAGTGATACATATAGCCGTACTGTAGGTGCAACCACAACGGAGGGGTATCTGCTGAGAGGCCAGACAAACGCGTGGTTCCTGAAGAGGGGCAGCAGCCTTTTAAGTAGTTGCAGGGGCAACAGTCTGGATGATTGACTGATCTGGCCTTGTACCACTAACCAAAACGGCCTTGCTGTGCTGGTACTGCGAACGGTTGCAACCAAGGGGAAACTACAGCCGTAATTTTTCCCGAGGGCATGCAACTTCACTGTATGGTTAATGATGATGGCGTCCTCTCGGGTATAATATTCCGGAGGTAAAATAGTCCCCCATTCGGATCTCCGGGCGGGGACTACTCAAGAGGATGTCGTTATCAGGAGAAAGAAAACTGGCGTTCTACCGATCGGAGCGTGGAATGTCAGATCCTTTAATCAGGCAGGTTGGTTAGAAAATTTAAAACGGGAAATGGATAGGTTAAAGTTAGATATAGTGGGAATTAGTGAAGTTCGGTGGCAGGAGGAACAAGACTTTTGGTCAGGCGAATACAGGGTTATAAATACAAAGTCAAATATGGGTAATGCAGGAGTAGGTTTAATAATGAATAAAAAAATAGGAATGCGGGTAAGCTACTACAAACAGCATAGTGAACGCATTATTGTGGCCAAGATAGAAACGAAGCCCACGCCTACTACAGTAGTACAAGTTTATATGCAAACTAGCTCTGCAGGTGACGAAGAAATTGAAGAAATGTATGATGAAATAAAAGAAATTATTCAGATAGTGAAGGGAGACGAAAATTTAATAGTCATGGGTGACTGAAATTCGGTAGTAGAAAAAGGGAGAGAAGGAAACGTAATAGGAGAATATGGATTGGGGGTAAGAAATGAAAGAAGAACCCGCCTGGTAGAATTTTGCACAGAGCACAACTTAATCATAGCTAACACTTGGTTCAAGAACCATAAAATAAGGTTGTATTTATGGAAGAAGCCTGGAGATACTGACAGATTTCAGATAGATAATATAATGGTAAGACAGAAATGTAGGAACCAGGTTTTAAATTGTAAGACATTTCCAGGGGCAGATGTGGACTCTGACCACAATCTATTGGTTATGAACTGTAGATTAAAACTGAAGAAACTGCAGAAAAGTGGGAATTTAAGGAGATGGGACCTGGATAAACTGCAAGAACCAGAGGTTGTACAGAGTTTCAGGGAGAGCGTAAGGGAACAAATGGCAGGAATGGGAGAAAGAAATACAGTGGAAGAAGAATGGGTAGCTTTGTGGGATGAAGTAGTGAAGGAAGCAGAGGATCAAGTAGGTAAAAAGACGAGGGCTAGTAGAAATCCTTGGGTAACAGAAGAAATATTGAATTTAATTGATGAAAGGAGAAAATATAAAAACGCAGTAAATGAAGCAGGCAAAAAGGAATACAAACGTCTCAAAAATGAGATCGACAGGAAGTGCAAAATGACTAAACAGGGATGGCTAGAGGATAAATGTAAGGATGTAGAGGCTTATCTCACTAGGGGTAAGATACATACTGCCTACAAGAAAATTAAAGAGACCTTTGGAGAAAAGAGAAGCACTTGTATGAATATCAAGAGCTCAGATGGAAACCCAGTTCTAAGCAAAGAAGGGAAAGCAGAAAGGTGGAAGGAGTATATAGAGGGTCTATTCAAGGGCGATGTACTTGAGGACAATATTATGGAAAGGGAAGAGGATGTAGATGAAGATGAAATGGGAGATATGATACTGCGTGAAGAGTTTGACAGAGCACTGAAAGGCATAAGTCCAAACAAGGCCCCGGGAGTAGACAACATTCCATTAGAACTACTGACGGCCTTGGGAGAGCCAGTCCTGACAAAACTCTACCATCTGGTGAGCAAGATTTATGAGACAGGCGAAATTCCCTCAGACTTCAAGAAGAATATAATAATTCCAATCCCACAGAAAGCAGGTGTTGACAGATGTGAAAATTACCGAACTATCAGTTTAATAAATCACGGCTGCAAAATACTAACGCGAATTCTTTACAGAAGAATGGAAAAGCTAGTAGAAGCCGACCTTGGGGAAGATCACTTTGGATTCCGTAGAAATGTTGGAACACATGAGGCAATACTGACTCTACGGCTTATCTTAGAAGCTAGAATAAGGAAAGGCAAACCCACATTTCTAGCATTTGTAGACTTAGAGAAAGCTTTTGACAATGTTGACTGGAATGCTCTCGTTCATATTCTGAAGGTGGCAGGGGTAAAATATAGAGAGTGAAAGGCTATTTACAATTTGTATAGAAACCAAGTGGCAGTTATTAGAGTTGAGGGGCATGAAAGAGAAGCAGTGGTTGGGAAGGGAGTGAGACAGGGTTGTAGCCTCTCCCCGATGTTATTAAATCTGTATATTGAGCAAGCAGTGAAGGAAACAAAAGAAAAATTCGGAGTAAGTATTAAAATCCATGGAGAACAAATAAAAACTTTGAAGTTCGCCGATGACATTGTAATTCTGTCAGAGACAGCAAAGGACTTGGAAGAGCAGTTGAACGGATTGGATAGTGTCTTGAAGGGAGGATGTAAAATGAACATCAACAAAAGCAAAACAAGGATAATGGAATGTAGTCGAATTAAGTCAGATGATGTTGAGGGTATTAGATTAGGAAATGAGACACTTAAAGTAGTAAAGGAATTTTGCTATTTGGGGAGCAAAATAACTGATGATGGTCGAAGTAGAGAGGATATAAAATGTAGACTGGCAATGGCAAGGAAAGCGTTTCTGAAAAAGGGAAATTTGTTTACATCTAGTATAGATTTAAGTGTCAGGAAGTCGTTTCTGAAAGTATTTGTATGAAGCGTAGCCATGTATGGAAGTGAAGCATGGACGATAAATAGTTTAGACTAGAAGAGAATAGAAGCTTTCGAAATGTGGTGCTACAGAAGAATGCTGAAGATTAAATGGGTAGATCACATAACTGATGAGGAGGTGTTGAATAGAATTGGGGAGAAGAGGAGTTTGTGGCACAACTTGACTAGAAGAAGGGATCGGTTGGTAGGACAAGTTCTGAGGCATCAAGGGATCACCAATTTAGTATTGGAGGGCAGCGTGGAGGGTAAAAATCGTAGAGGGAGTCCAAGAGATGAATACACCAAGTAGATTCAGAAGGATGTAGGTTGCAGTAGGTACTGGGAGATGAAGAAGCTTGCACAGTATAGAGTAGGATGGAGAGCTGCATCATACCAGTCTCAGGACTGAAGACCACAACAACAACAACAACATTCCATGGTAGTGGCAGTCGCTCTTCATAGTAATAAGAATGACAGTTACTGTTTGGGAAAGTGATAGTCACTGTTTGAGGAAATGGTAGTCAGCATTTGGGTTAATGGTAGTAATCATTTGGGGTAACTGTAGTCACCAAGTGCACCTGGGGTTATGGGAGTTACTATCTGGAATACCCGTTTACAGTTTATCCATTTACCCACATCTAACATCTAGTAGCTGACACCCTACGTCAACTGTTTGTAAACTGTACAGAGTTCCCTTGGATTTCCCACAATAATCCCTCCCTCTCCCTCCTTGGCGCATAGCATATGATGTCAGAGAGGAGACCTTGAAAAGTAATTGAGATTAGGTACCTGAAAGGATGGGAACACTCATTTGCTACCTATATGATTATAATGATGATTATGGGGCAGCTGTGGAAAGATTCCACATAAACCATTGCTGTTTTGTCCATACATAAACTGTATCATCTTTTCTCCACTTGAAGATGTTACAACATACCCCATAAATATATCAAATTACCATAAAAATGTATCAACTTCCATCAAAAATTTATCACTTACCCAACAATGTCAGCTTGCCCCAATAGAGTGTGAACTTATCTCAAAAATATATCTACTTCCTGTGAACGTATATCTACTTCCCACTAAAAATGTATCTTCTTTCCCAAAAAATGTATCAACTTGGCCATAGGTGTGGAAGATACAGAAAGTCTCATTGGAAAATTGCATATGAGTCTCACCTAGATAAATGATAGTTAACTTGCTTCAGTGAGCTGGATCCTTCCCAACTGAATCATGACTGGGTAATGATAAAGAGGGGGTGGCGAGATGGGGGGAGGGGGCATATTTCAACAGCCGCAGCTTCCCTTCCTTCCTACCATTTGATGTACGAACAAAGAGCATTAACATTCTGGTGAAGCTGTGAAGCATTCAAGATGCATCGATGAACAGATTTTGAAAGCATCCAATGTTTTCATTGTTTACTTTGCTAATTCACAGCGCATTTTGTGCTGTAAATTGGTTATGCAGTAGCGATGTGTGTGTGTTTTGAAACCATTTTTTGCATATTTAGATGAATTTAATGCAAGACAGAGAGGTATGGTATCTAGTAACCTATAATTTATTTATGTTGTGTCAATAATCAAGCTCTGTATATTTTAATAAGTTATACAGTCAGTTTAGATGTGGAAACTTTTAATTTCAAGGTCTTTAGAGCTTCCACAGCCTGCTACAGGAATCGAACTTTTGTCACCAACAAGTGCTGCTTAATCTAAAAGTTTTTATCATAAATGCCAGACGAAAGTTGCGTGTTTTAGTATGTAATACAGCTTTAAGATTAACAACCTATGCATATGTTTCTACCCAATAAATAATTTTAGTAAAAATTTTACTTTTGAGTTATTGTTTTTAGAGATGTTACATCTTTGTTATCATCCTTGCTCATGTGGTGTGCAAACTTTAAGAGAAATTTATCAGTGATACACTATAATAAGAACATCTTCTTCTTTCCTTCTAAATTGATGCTGGCTATGTTGTCCATGTGCAGGCATGTATGTGGTATTTTACATCAAGTATTTTTATTATATGTTGGTATAATTAAGTATCTGACTATAGGCAATACAGTCTGTAAACATTGTAGAGAAATGTCACACTTAATTTCTGGTTGCTAAATGTTACAGAAGTTCATTCTTGGTTTAATATCGACTAGTTCCAATCATTTCTAATAAGAGTTTATGAATGCAATTAGCTGTAATTTTCGAGTGATAAATTATCATCTTCTTTAAATTGATGGTGAGATATTACCGACAAACCTTAGGTGATGAAAATATGGTCTATGGCATTTCCTCAGGTTAAAATGACGATGTGCTATACGTATTTCAGAAGTGGAGATGGCATTGTAACACTTGACAAGCGTCATAGAACAACTTAGATTTAATTTGAGGATGTACTGTGGCCTACATCAACAGGATACCTTGTGATTACATGCTTCCAGGGATTTAGAATGCCCATTCGTTTGTGTGTATGCCTGCTGGTTTGCACCCACATCTATCTTCGGCATGTAAACCCCATGTCAGGTTAGCCTTGCAACATCGATCTTTTAAGCCTAACTTGTAATATCAACTGCCTGTTTAGCATGTTAGTTATTTATCCCCAGGTGTTTAGGCATTAAAATAGCATTGGGGTACGTACTTTAGAGCTCAGTATCATGTGTCTGGCAATGTGGGGTGATCCATGGTTCGATGTCAGCATGACAAGACTTATCGATAGAGGCAAAACGCTCAGTCAGCAATTTCAGTCTTTCCTGTGCCTGCCTATCTGCCTTGTGACACTTGAGGCTAGAGAAGTGTAGTTCTGATGGGGAGGTGGGGAGGGGGAGGAGTGATTGAGGGGATGGGGTATGGGGACATGAGCATGAGGGAGAGAGGACGGGTGGCAGATGGAAGCAGGGCTTGTCAGATAATGATGATGATGTTTATGACATCATGGCTAAAAGGGGTGTAGTTTTGTGACATACCCCAAACAAATTGTGTGGGAAAATTATAGCAAATAGTACTTACTATGCTAAATTTCTTGATACATGTGAACTTCCTCAAGGGATGAGAGTAAACAAGAAACGAAGGCATACTTTCCACATTTTCTTGCAAGTTTGTTGTTAGCAACAAGGTAGTAGCAGATTTGCTGTGCGCCATGAACATCCATGGTCACTGTTTTATTCAACATTTCTAAATGAATTTGTTCTGCTAACGAAATTCACTCAATACGCATTCTAACAAGCCTTCAGTCCTTTGAAGTATAATGTGAGTCCCTGCCAACAGGAGAAACAAGATTATCTCACAACAAATATATTCTCGAGCCACCTTACTTACTAGAACATAGGGGCCTCAGAGAAGAGGGAGAGATGTACAGGTTTCCCATCTAGACTAATTATCTCGAATATTTCCTCAAGATATTTTCATTGATTGTTGAGGTATAACTTTTTGTGGCATACCTGTCAAGGAAGATCATCTCTTCATAAGAGATTATTAGTTTGCTAGGTAAGTGGATTGCTGACAGTATGCACTCTATACATTCACAGTTTATAAGGCAGTAAGGATCGTTGGAGAGAGTCACTAATCGATTATTGTCCGCCACCGAAAAGGGTGAGCTCTAAGTCATAACGTCTCTCTGGCATACGTACCTAACTACCTAGGATTGTTTCCTTACAAACTACTTTGTAGATTTTAGTTCCCAAATGACAATGACACCTAGTGTCCAGTGGCTAGGGTCTTTGGACGCCAACCTCAATGTGGCCAAGAGTACTCCATAAGGGCAGTAATTCTCCTTTTATTCGTTTATTTATTTATTGCTTTCTTATCCTGACCAGATTAGGGCTTTAAGGTCCTCCCTTACACCTAACCATGAACAACACAAATCAAATACAGTATAAAACATTCCCAATAATAATAATAATAATAGTAGTAATAAATTACACTAATAATAATAGTGATAATAATAGTAAAGGGCATTTAGAATGATCTAGATGAACTTAGCAAATTTAAAGTCTTTTGATTTACAATAAATTACAGCTTATAAGCAAATTACCCAAATCGTGATTATCCCGACCAGGCTCAGTCTGCCCCAAAAAAGTATTATTTCCATCAGTAGTGCGGCTGGTGGCACATGTGGTCTAAACAATACCTTGCACTCTGTTTTTAAGTGCAAGAGGATTGGAATGAATGTCGCTAACAACTGGTATGATCGTCGCTCGAGTCCAATTGAAATAATATGTAAAAAGTCGAAATTCTGCGGATTGCTTGGGAAAACATACCAGGAATAATGCCACTAAAAGGTTACTTTGTTAACTCTTGCAGCATAAATATCACCTCCTGGTTTTTAAGTTTAAGATTTCTAGAATTTGTGTCACAACAGACTACGAATATATCTGATGACTGGCTGCCCCTACTCTTGATGTCCTCCTATCAGTTACCCAGTCTCTTGAGGACTCCTGGCTGTTTCGGAAAATGTATCAAGCACGACACATATTTGGTATTTGGTGACGACAAACAGCTATCAGCGTCAGAGCCAGTCTTAGGTAGACGAGTAGTGAAACAGTAACAAAAATCACTACGGCTTTAAATGTTTCGCATTATTTGCTTTCACATCACAGGTGAGTGAAATCCCCTAAGATTTTATGATGTACACATCTGAGAGAGTAGAATGTTCAACATATCACTAAAGGGCAGTATCCAGCCATGACAGACCGCAAGGCAGTAACCATTTTCATTTCTCCGTGGAGCCCGCAAGCCTAATCTGTGTGTTACGCGTTCTCCTCCTCCAAGCCGTTTGCATAATGCATGAGCTGGGCAGAAACGGGTAAACAGACTGGCGGCCGCCAAAGCACTTGTGAAAATCCGCTCATACCTGAAAGAGGGAGAGGGGTGGGCGAAGAGTGCTTGGGGGGGGGGGAGGAGGTAGAGGGATCACGATGTCCAGATAAACACTTGTTAAATACCGCCACAATCTCTACCAAATATTGTTGCTGTTATTCTTATTGCGACGTTTAGTTCTGCAAACCTACGAATTTGGAGAATGATACGACAGGAATGTATCGATATGGCCGCTTATTCGCGAAAAAGATTATATACACTGTGCACTTAACACTTCCGATTCTCTGATGACGTTATAATTGAACGACACGAACGTTCTTATCGAAAACGTCCCGATGTAGTACTGATATTTAAATTTTTGGCATTATAACGCGAATTCTGTGTTCAGATTAATATATTTTTGTCCACAAGGGATTTGGCACAGGTCTGTTTAACTGGACAGCGTTATATTTTCTCCCTACAGACAGCGAATATTACGAAAAATTATGCACGCGTTAATTATATTGCACAGCAATAAAAATACTGTTCTTGAACTAGAGAGATCCAAAAGAGAAAGTAAATACGAAAAACGAATTTTCTTTATTACTAATTATTTTGCAATGAAAAGCAAAAGACAGTCACAATATCGTTAGTTTAACATCGCAACAAACCGTAATCACTCTGACAGCCGTTTTGGTTGATTTACGTAAAGTACATGGCCGTGCTCAAAAGTAATGTCTTCCAATTTTATTATGTTGGAACCTTAAAGCTTTTTAACTAATACAAACGTTGTTGAGATTGTATATTCTTCATTTCAACAAATTTATTAATCAACAGTCACCCAGCCGACGAGCACATTTCTCTCAATGAGAGACAATTTGTCGATACCGTCACTACAGAATGTTGGACAATGTTGACGGAGCCCCAACCTCACCTCTGCTTGCACTGCTTCAGCACTAGCAAAATGAAGATGAAAATTGGTTGAGACTGTTCGGAGGATGCTTTATGACAGTGGATTCTAGGCGTCGGGTTGCTAAAGATGTCACAGCGGTCATATGTGATCCGGCATTGTCATGCTGAAGGAGAGGGTACTCCATCTGCGGACGAAAGCTTTGAATTCGAAACTCGATTACAACATGCGATTTCTCGCCCATCCACATAGTCACGTAACTCACAGCAATGTTACACGTTACAATTCGGAGCCCTCTAGCGGCAGAGGGTTCCAAGGATATAGATGTGACAAATAAGGATGTAGAATGTCAATAATATCTGTTTTATTTCAATACCTTAAAGTATTTTCACGTAAGAAATTCGAAAGAACTATTTTCAGCACGCCCTCGTATAATCAGAATAACAGTCGGAAAAATTCAATTACATAAATTCAGACGCAACATCATAACTTAAACTCAAAAACAAAAACTACAATACATAAATAAACCCAGAGCAACTGAAGTACTAACACGCGAAATGAAACTATATCTCTGTACCCATTAGCATCCCTGCAAGCAATAAAAACCGCACTTATGTTGTAGGGAGGGTTTTATTCTAAATGTTCTATACTTCTGCCTTCTAAAATATTTACTATTATGTAGCTTGACTGATCTTAAAACAGCCTTTCTCAAATCGCAAATGCAGGTTAACGAATGTGGAGAAACTGCTGCAGAGTCATCGGATTAGTTGACAGATATATGCCAAATAGTAACACTTATATGACGTCCACAGTTGCTTAGTATTTAAAAAAAGGTGTCATTTCTGATTTTTCTGCTTACTTAATAGGTAGATTTCACCCACTGCTTTAGTATAAGGCATTAAGCCTAAACAGCCTTCAGAATACAATGTAAGTGAAATATTTTAACGTCCCTGCCGTGTAATCTACCTCTACATGCAAATGTCTATTTCTGTTCATATAGTCAGTTGGTGATGGAAACATTCAGATGGTTACACTATAGGTATCACGCTCTCTAAATACCAAGTAAATTATTTGGGACAACAGAGGACCTGTTCTCAAGAACTGTTACACCATATTTCTATTTGAATTAGGCATTTTGACTGTTTTGGCCATTTATTACTTTTCCTTTTCATTTACTTTTATCCTGCTACTGCATTTGTCCTCCGTTATCCTTTGAGTATATTGCAGCCACTTCTCTGTATGAATGCGTGTTGTCAGGACTCCAAAATTGGCGAGCTTGGAGGAAATGGATGGTGCAGTGGTTAACACAACGCCCTAGTAGGCAGCAGATGCCAGATTCGAGTTCCCATCTGGCACACATTTTTGCTCATTGCTACTGAATCCGTTTAAAGTCCTGATGCTGCTGAAATAATTAGTTCTTTTCATTTCCTTCCCCCTCCCCCCCTCCCCCCTCCCCCCTGTACTTCAATTTATATAATATCTCTGACCTTTCATCCACATTGATATGTAGACTGGACAGGAAATCCAAATCATCACTGTTGGCTACTAAGGAGGCGGATGGTGTGGGTATGGAAAGTGGGGTGGGGTGGGGGTGGGGGTTATGGGAGTGAGTGTGAAGCAGTTGGGGTGAGGTTGTGGATGGGAAAGGGTCTGACCCTCGTAATACATGTATTAACACAAAAGGTTACTTGAACCGCCATAACCCCTCTACTCATTGCTTCTCATTAATAAAAATTTATTGTCTGTTGTATTTATACATGCCTGGCAAGCTGGAGCTTAGGTAGTTTTCTAGTATATGAGTTACAGTGAAATACAGCTTTATCTGTGATCCTCTTCACCTATGCATTATATTCAGCTCTCTGCCATTTAAAATGTGGATTGGTAGCGCCTATTGCAAGTACAGTTAAGAAATTTTATTAAAACCAAATATCAGTACAGTTTCCTCCACTTGGTGGAAAAACACGCTGATAAATGTACAAAAATTGTTGTAATGTGGCTGAATAAAATACAACCCAACTGATAACTACGAATGTTGAAATCAGGAAATACTACTTCATAAAAATTACAAAAAGTTTAAATCTTATATTTTCATTGCAGATAATGTGAAGTATTAAATTAAAATGCTTCAGTTTCTTCTGATGACATTTTATTCGTAGCTTATGAACGACCAATATTTTTCCTACAGAAATTTAGAAACACATACCCTCTATGGAGTAAATTATTTTTACGTGCAGTTTCATTACCCCTCTCACCCCATGTCCAGTTGTCGTCTTCTCCTACGTACTAAGTACATTAATATTGTTTCCACGTTATATTACACTTTTCCTCATCGTCTTCACCTTTAACATTTTTTATCAGGTAACATTCGCCGTTTCCAGTGCTGTCTGAAAAAATGGTTGCAGCAGCTGTCCTGCCGTTTCTCGCATGTCTATCAGTGGTTGTACGTTAGGTTAATAATACTTCATAGCGTAATGCGTGACCTTCCTTGCTCCGAAACAGTTGCACCTGCGATAATGTTGTACTCTGGTGTCAGATATGCCATAGATTGCCGGCTATCCTATTTTACTGAGCGACAAGCCTCCGACGCCCACTTTTCCGTGCTGAAGCGTGGACGTCAAACACCCTGTCGCCCGGCCTGGTTTCACTGTCTGTCAGTCACTTTTCAAAGACACTCACGATTGGCTAGTTTCGTTGTTTCCGAGATGTTCGTTCCCATACTTTCTACCTGCCCATTGACGAAGTATCATATGCCGCCCATATTGTTGCTAGAATGATTCCCCATTCATATCTGGTCCGCTTATACCCTTTCTATAGTGTGTGCCCTCAACGCATCTAAGCGAGAATCAGTTAAGCAGTGGACAGTGCTGAGAAAGTCTTGGCTTATCACTGTAGACCATCTTTAGCAGTATGGGGTTTTGATTCATTGTAGAGGGGTTGGTGCAGTCAAGTTCGAAAAGAGTGGGGTCTAAAATAATGAATTCTGGCGTTTACAAACAGCCGTTGATAGCACTGCATAGTTCATTTTTCTGTCTGGTTATCCGCTTTGACAATACCCGTAGTGGAACGAAGCATCCTTAAAAATACAACTCTTTCTACTACCGAAGTGCCCAAGCTTAATTCGCTATTGCGGAGCGGTGTTGCTGACAAGGGAACCTCCCCATCGCACCCCCCTCAGATTTAGTTATAAGTTGGCACAGTGGATAGGCCTTGAAAAACTGAACACAGATCAATCGAGAAAACAGGAAGAAGTTGTGTGGAACTATGAAAAAAATAAGCAGAATGTACAAACTGAGTAGTCCATGCCAAAGATAGACAACATCAAGGACAATATGAGTTCAGGAGCGCCTTGGTCTCTTGGTTAGCGTGAGCAGCTGCGGAATGAGAGGTCCTTGGGTCAAGTCTTCCCTCGAGTGAAAAGTTTAATTTTTTATTTTCAGACAATTATCAAAGTTCAGGCACTCACACATAATCAACTTCGCTCTCCAAAATTCCAGGACATGTTCAGATTTGCTTGGACATATGCAGGATTTGGCTGTCTACATTCGGAAAAATTTGAAAACGTTAAAAACATATGTGTTGACAGAACACAGGGAAAACTGTGCGACTGTAAAACTGTTGCATTCATTTGTTGCAGTTTATTTGACAAACTCTTATGTTTTCATCACTTCTTTGGAAGTGATTATCACATCCACAAGAAAACCTAAATCGGGCAAGGTAGAAGAATCTTTTTACCCATTCGCCAAGTGTACAGGTTAGGTGGGTCGACAACATATTCGTGTCATGTGACGCACATGCCGTCACCAGTGCCGTATAGAATATATCAGACGTGTTTTCCTGTGGAGGAATCGGTTGACCTATGACGTTGCGATCAAATGTTTTCGGTTCCCATTGGAGAGGCACGTCCTTTCGTCTACTAATCGCACGGTTTTGCGGTGCGCTCGCAAAACACAGACACTAAACTTATTACAGTGAACAGAGACGTCAATGAACGAACGGACAGATCTTAACTTTGCGAAAATAAAGAAAGCAAATTTTTCACTCGACGGAAGACTTGAACCAAGGACCTTTCGTACCGCAGCTGCTCACGCTAACCACGGGACCACGGCGCTCCTGAACTCTCACTTTCCTTGATGTTGCCTATGTTGCACATGGACTACTAAGTGTGTATATTTTTCTTATTTTTTCATAGTTCCACACAACTTCTTCCTCTTTTCTCGATTGATCAGTGTTCAGTTTTTCAAGGCCTATCCACTGTGTCAACTTATAACTAAACCTGAGGGGGGGTGCGATGGGGAGGTTACCTTGTGAGTACCAGTCACATAAAAATGATGTCTGGTGTATTGAAGATAGCAACGGGTACCGAATAAAAATTACGGCACCAGGTCTTACGCTTCTCAATAGTTCACGTTGACACAGGCTTATTACGGGAAAAGTCACCAACGACAGTCGAACACAAACCTTTCTAACACAGCTTCGTCAGAATACATAATCGATGTCATGCTACACAAAGCGCGGAAGGACAACTTTGAAATGCGCTTGGCAGCTGACATTAGCAGAGGATGACAGCTATCCGATATGTGTGAATTTATAGTATGAAGCCTTGCGGTGCATGCATAGAAAGGAACTGGTAGAAGGAAAGGAAAAATCGCCGTTAACAGACACCCATTTCGCATGTGTCGAGTGTCAACACACGCTCTACGCAATTTTTTGCAGCGGCAGTCTCAAGAACAGATATTAGGATGTTTCTTGACTTTTTACGGAAAAAAGGTTAACGACTGTCGATGACTGTTTTCAGGTTCTTTTCGTTAGAAATGTCGAGGTGGGCGCCTCTAACTGCGCTATAACATGGTGTAGTGAATTTTACTATAACGTCAGAGTACATACGTAGGAGCTTTCTCTGTATGTAGAGTTTCAAGAACATGTCAAGCTTATTAAGAGCCACTGAAATTGCATACGGGTCGCAGATCGGAATACAGGTACTATGTTACACAGTTCCATTACGCAAATACGAAGGCTGTTTCTATCAACCTGCGATACAGTCAAGCATCAAAACAAGTGTGTGTAGCAGGAAGAGTTGAAATACAGATTCTGCATGTGCATAGGAACACGCATACGCATTACCGCTATGGCTCCATTCCTTATTCTGAGATGAAGAACTGACTGGGAAGGCAAAACGTAACCCATGTGAAGAACTGTATGGCACCTTGGCAGCATCGGACGATAGAGAAACAGCAGTAATTATTATTGTTGTTATTATTATATTGAGCAACAATCAATACCTAAACACACAGGTCTACAAAACTTAAGGACGACAGCAACTTTCACACAGTGTGCAAATATAGATTAACACTACATAGGTACAATATGCTGACGAAAAGTGATGGGTTAGCGATATGCGAATATGCAGATGATGGTAGCATCGCGTATACAAGGTATAAAAGGGCAGTTCATTGGCTGAGATGTCATTTGTAGACATTTGAAAAGGGTTCCGAGGGGATTATGGCTTTACAATGGGATTTAACGGGCTGTGAAAGCGGAATGGTAGTTAGAGCCAGACGCATGGGACTTTCATTTCGGAAATAGTTGGGGAATTCAAGTTTCAAAGTGTAAAGACTGTGTAGAGAATACCTAATTTCAGGCATTACCTCTCACCATGAACAACACAGTGGCCGCTGGCCTTCACATTCCCACCGATAGCAACGGTGTTTGCGTAGAGTTTCCAGTGTTAGACAAGCAGCACTGTGTGAAATAAATGTAGAAATAAATGTGGGACGTACCACGAACATATACGTTAGGACATGGCAACGAAATTGAGGTTAATGGAATATGGCAGCAGAAGAGGGACGCGAGTGCCTTTGCTAACAGCGCGACATCGCCTGCAGCGCCTATCCCTGGCTTGTGACCACATCGGTTGGGCCCTAGGCAAGTGGAAACCGTGGCCTGGTCAGATCAGTCTCGATCTCAGTTGGTAAGAGATGATAGGTCTCGAGTGTGGCACAGACCCACAAAGTCATGGATGCAAGTTGTCGACAAGGCACTGTGCGAGCTGGTGGTGGCTCAGTAATGGTGTGGCCTGTGTTTACATGGAATGCACTCTGGCCCAGTTGAACCGTTCATTGAAATTGTAATACTCAGCTATTTGGAGACCATTTGCAGCCATTCATGGACTTCTTGTTTCCAGACAATGATGCAATTTTTATGGATAACAATATGCCAGTAGTGACAGTAGAGATTTCTGTGACAGCTTACGTTGTTCCCAATTTATCCAAGACGGCGGATCCAAGACAGTGGCAACGTCACACGGAAGTCACGCCTGGAAATTCAAATTTTGGCCGGAAATAGGGCAATTTGGATGCCTCCACTAACCTAACTCCCCTCTCTCCCACTCCTCCTATGAGCTCAATTCTGGAAATGGCGGGAAAAGGTCAGTTGGTCTACCCTACCTCATGGAAGTGGCAGGAAATGGTAATTCTGTGGTGGAGAACAAGCCATGTCATTTTATTTACTTATTTATTTGTACCTGAGTTGGGCTGCCTCTAGTAAGCTAACTTGGAGATGTGTGTTGATGGGGCTAAACATCCACTTGATGGCACTGTTGGTCCTACCCAGTTCTCCCTTCTCCCCTCCCGCGTACCCCACTCCTCCTCCACTAGTGACGAAGCTTCAGTCTCTGCTGAGCTGCTGGATATGATGGACATAAGTTACAGCCTTATTGCATGTGTGGTGTGTTCAGTGGAGATGTTGGTATTAGACAAGACAGAGTTCAATAGCTACACTAGCTGTAATCACGAAGTTTAGAACTGTGTCCATTGATCTCTGCGTGATGCTTGGAAGGTGGCGAAATTGTGAGCATAAGAATAGAATAAGTTTCATCAAATAATGAAGATGCAGTGGGTTGGACTGAAGTTACTTTTCAAGCTGATAGATGCTTGTGCTGGAACTGTAGACCTTTCATGGAAAGTTCAATCAGTCTTCCAAAGCAGAAGGGATGGGACACTCATCCACTCCAGTGTTGTCATCTTTTTCAGAATATGTTCAACTGAGGAGAATTTTAACAAGTGTACTACTTGTAAGCATGCAGATGAGGACTGCATTCATAGCTCCCCATATGTGGACTGGAAAGGAAAGATAAACGATGAGAGTAAGAAGAATACTTTTCAAGAAATAATGGTGATGCATCATTATGGGTTGAAGTTGCATTTACCAACCCATGCAGATGACTGTTTATGCTATAACTGTCTACCTTTTTCGAAATTCCCCATCAATAAGTCTAGGAGACAAATGTGTGTATTCATCACCAACAATCCCAGAGCAACCGAGCTAATTCACAGAACTGCTGCAGAGGGTGCTTGAAGTGAGATTCGATCCCCCACCACTTCCACTCAGGGTACTAACAGGAATACAGCATACCCCCTCCAGATCTGAAAATTGGAGGGGGACCACAGGAACGCTACATCTGATCATGTCAGCATGATGGCAGGGGTGACATAAGGCGAATGCAGCAGTCCATCAGTCTCAGTCAGTGGAGTAGCTGAGATCCTCATCAACCTCCATCTCACAGTAGAAGCAGACAAGTAAGTATTCATTACATGTTTTTTGTACTACTAACACAGTTAGTGGTTCCCTGTTGAGCAGCTGAGGTCCTCATCCACCTCCATCTCGCACAAGAAGCAGACGAGTAAGTATTCATTCCATGTTTTTGGTACTGCTAACACATTTAGTGGTTCTCTGTTCAACTCCATGTCTATGTCTGTGGATGCTTATTGTTTCTTCTTCTTCTACTTTCTCATTCAGCAGGTTCCTGCAAGTTCAGACCTGCAACAGACCCACCCAGTTGTCAGAACCTGCAGCAACATCCACTATGTCCAGACCAGCATCAGTGGCAGCTAGCAGCTTGTCAGGATCTACAGCACTGTGGGACATCTACATGTTGGAACAGGAGAACGAGTTGTTTTTATCCGTCTCACTCATCGATTTGTCTAAAGAAGACACCCATCCCGTCCCTGAATCTCTAAGAAGTGTGCTGCTGGTCCTGCTCCACACTGTACAGGTCTTGTCTCCGACATATGCACCATACCAAAACATTCAGGCGCCACTGCAAGGACAATGTGTAGATGTGGTGGGTGATGAACTGCCAAATCCTCCCAGTGTTCTAACCATATCCAATTCAAATTATAATGTAACAGCCAGCGCCTCAAAGCACTTAAATACTGGTATAGAAACATCAGTGGACAGTGACTGGTATCATCTGTTAGAGACTGAAAAAGCACTAAGATGTGTTACAGTGAAGTTTACAGAGTTTGGATGGGATTAACTGCGTAATGCAGAACCCTACATCAATCAGCAGATGACTACAGAATATTATCCATCCAGTTGCCCTCCAGAGCGTGTCTGTGCTGGCCTGACACTGGCCATAACATCACAGTGTGATGGTGCTGCACTCTTGCTGGGATTTGGCGGTCGGTCCATTCATTTACAGAACTCTACCATCTGGTGAGCAAGATGTATGAGACAGGCGAAATTCCCTCAGGCTACAAGAAGAATATAGTAATTCCAATCCCAAGGAAAGCAGGTGTTGACAGATGTGAAAATTACCGAACTATCAGTTTAATAAGTCACAGCTGCAAAATACTAACGCGAATTCTTTACAGACGAATGGAAAAACTGGTAGAAGCTGACCTCGGTGAAGATCAGTTGGGTTTCCGTAGAAATGTTGTAACACGTGAGGCAATACTGACCCTACGACTTATCTTAGAAGAAAGATTAAGGAAAGGCAAACCTAAGTTTCTAGCGTTTGTAGACTTAGAGAAAGGTTTTGAAAATGTTGACTGGAATACTCTCCTTCAAATTCTAAAGGTGGCAGGGGTAAAATAAAGGGAGCGAAAGGCTATTTACAATTTATACAGAAACCAGATGGCAGTTATAAGAGTCGAGGGACATGAAAGGGAAGCAGTGGTAGGGAAGGGAGTGAGACAGGATTGTAGCCTCTCCCCGATATTATTCAATCTGTATATTGAGCAAGCAGTAAAGGAAACAAAAGAAAAGTTCGGAGTAGGTATTAAAATCCATGGGAAAGAAATAAAAATTTTGAGATTTGCCGATGACATTGTAATTCTGTCAGAGACAGCAAAGGACTTGGAAGAGCAGTTGAACGGAATGGACAGTGTCATGGAAGGAGGATATAAGATGAACATCAACACAATCAAAACGATGATAATGGAATGTAGTCGAATTAAATCGGGTGATGCTGAGGGAATTAGATTTGGAAATGAGACACTTAAAGTAGTAAAGGAGTTTTGCTATTTGGGGAGCAAAATAACTGATGATGGTCGAAGTAGAGAGGATATAAAATGTAGACTGGCAATGGCAAGGAAAGCGTTTCTGAAAAACAGGAATTTGTTAACATCAAGTATTGATTTAATTGTCAGGAAGTCGTTTCTAAAAGTATTTGTGTGGAGTGTAGCCATGAATGGAAGTGAAATATGGACGATAAATAGTTTAGACTAGAAGAGAATAGAAGCTTTCGAAATGTGGTGCTACAGAAGAATGCTGAAGATTAAATGGCTATATCACATAACTAATGAGGAGGTGCTGAATAGAATTGGGGAGAGGAGGAGTTTGTGGCACAACTTGACTAGAAGAAGGGATCGGTTGGTAGGACATGTTCTGAGGCATCAAGGGATCACCAATTTGGTACTGGAGGGCAGCGTGGAGGGTCAAAATCGTAGAGGGAGACCAAGAGATGAATACACTAAGCAGATTCAGAAGTATGAGTTTGCAGTAGGTACTGGGAGATGAAGAACTTGCACAGGATAGAGTAGCATGGAGAGCTGCATCAAACCAGTCTCAGGACTGAAGACCACAACAACAACACCAACCATTACAAACTTGGTTTGTTTATGTATGGTGCCACTCATTTTGGAGGGAAGACTGAACATATAGTTGCCTTATTTTCAAGGTTCATATAAAGAGCTTTTGAACTATCTCCATATGTATAGCGTGCATGTAGATGAGTATAACAGTGCGTAAAACAAGGCCAAAAGAAGGATCTAAAGAAATACCCATCAATTGGAGGGAAATACACGCTGAATTCTGTGCATACAAGGAATATTTATTTGCTAAATAAGACGAAAAAGCCAGTGCATTTTGCTGATGTACTGCATCCTACATATTATTACCAAAGTCTAAATAAAATTTATTATCATAATGCTTCAGTTCTTCTTACTTCGTAACCTTCTTAATATAATGTAACGATTGCAGCTCACTCAGTAAGGTGCTGGGTGCTGACTGCAGAATAGTGGCTACATATATTATTACAAGTGTTTTTCTATAAAAACCCATCACACCCCAATGCCTGATGTAGTCCGTATCATGGCAGGACGGGTGAAGCATCAGTATTTCGTTGTAAGCGACTGGTCCTGTGTGGAAGAAGACCAGAAGAAGAAGTAGAATGGGATACTCTTCCCTGATAATATACGAGCAATAATTTAGGTCCATTAAGTTGCGGGAAGACAAATGTTCTCATGTCACTGTCGACACATCTGAATGGAGACCAATATATGCATATGTGTGTATTTTCCGAAACACTGTTTCAGCCCTGGTACTAGCTGCTGGAAAAGATTCTGCAAGATATCAGTGGTATAACATAAACGACATTCAATCAAAACAATGAAATCCCTCCTCCAGAAAAAGTAAAACCAAACATTGTGTTCATATTTGATGACAGTATTGTGGAAAATCAGGATCAAATTCTCTGATATTTCTGTTTTGGTTGCCATCTGGCTGTTGACGTATTTTATTTGAGCCAGATATACGCGAGAAGCCTGAAACAGTTGGTGAGGGATAATGCAGACCTTGTTATAGCATGCCGGCCGGTGTGGCCGTGCGGTTCTAGGCGCTTGAGTCTGGAACCACGTGACTGCTACGGTCGCAGGTTCGAATCCTGCCTCGGGCATGGATGTGTGTGATGTCCTTAGGTTAGTTAGGTTTAGGTAGTTCTAAATTCTAGGGGACTATGACCACAGATGTTAAGTCCCATAGTGCTCAGAGCCATTTGAACCATTTGTTATAGCATGCAATGAAGACAATTTGAATTTAAAGCACATTTACCAAGTACATGTAGGAACTGATATGTCATTCAATGAATTTTTAAGGATATGTGGGGTTTGCTAGAATCACACATATGACAGGTTTCTTGTTATTGATAAAACATGAAAACTGAAGAATGATTGTAGGTATAGGCTAAGCTTCCAAGAATTTCTCTATATATAGCTACGAATGAGGTGGGTATGTTAGTATATACCACACCACGACTAATTTGCACTCATGCCCGGCACTCCACCCAGACGGATCAGTGTATGTAGACAGAGAATTCGCCTATATGTAGATGAAAAGCTTCAGCATCTCAAACCTAATGTTACAGACCTAGAGATATAAGCCCAGACCATTGTGAGACTGATCTTGAACTTAGATGCTAGGGATTCTACACTTGAAAAGAATGTAAATGACATAACTGTAAAGACTAATGGAACTGTAAAGGAATTACATGAGTTAACTGTAAATTTTGATAGAACTGGATGAAACATATATAAGTTGCAATCTATGAAGTGGTCCAATTCGTTCATAATAAGATGTTGACTAAGCATATGGTCATAGCTGCATAGAGGCAGCTCGAGGAAAGTTATGACTGCTAAGTCTAGGGCAACTGAATCGAGAGCATACGCTGGCAGAAACCTTTAAACCTATTACATAATCTTTCGATGAACTCTCAGTAAAATTACACATTGACGATGATTTACTAACAACTATAGTGACAACAGGATAGACAAAATATTTGGTGTCAGTTGTGAAAAACCACACATGATAGGCATGCAGACTATAAGTTTAGAAGAAAAACAATGCAGATAGGTGATAGGGAATTTCATAGAACAAGTGGGCTAATGAACCTCATTTTTCTAGATCCCATAAAAACTGTAAATTATTGACCCAAAGATCGAAAGATGTACGGTGGATATTACAAATGACCGTCGTGCATTGGAAAGCAGGAAATTGATGCAGTGCGAAACAGAAAACCGATGTACAATCTACATTAGTTGTTCGATAGAGCACTCATGATGGTATTGACATCCAGCATAACACAGTCAGCAATCTACCCCCACAGTAAATATACTACAGTGATCCCAAAGAGCTAATAGATGAACTATGACTCCTCATGGCATCAGCTGCTGTCAGGAATATTGCTCATTCAAACTAGGTTGTTTTAATAAGTTCTGAGCTTAGAGAGAGAGAGAGGTACAATCGAATAATATTGGAGACAGTAGTTTGAGAATTGCAGAAACCAGCACGTAAAACATACCCTCGTAGACATGTTATGATTGAAGGTTTGGCAGACTTGCAGCAGGATGATATTATAGATGTGAGGGAACATGCATTAGCCAATAATGGATTCAAATATATTTTAAAGTCATTGATACACTCTCTAAATTCACCGGGGCATTACCTGTTAAAACAAAATCAGAGAGGCATCTTGCACGGGTGTTCGAGCGTTTGTTGCAGACAGCGACGAGTCAATGTCCAGGCAACCTTTAAACTGATTATGATGGAGAGTCTTACAAGAGGTATTTGAAGACCATGATGCAGCGTTATAGAACGCATTACTGCTCAACATTCACTCACCTGAAGGCGAGTATCATTCAACACCTGAACACAACAATAAAAGGCGAAATGTGGATGCGTTTTAATCTTTGTGGCCCAGACGTGTGGACAGATATCCTCCCAAAAATAATTTCACAGTATAATGAATCCAAACATAACACAATAAAAATGAGGCAAATTGATATTCATGACAATGAACTAATGGATATAGTGTAGTATCGTACTAATATGCTAGGTCCATATGAACATAAATTTAATGTTGGTGATTTGGTACCTATCTCAAAACACAAGACACCGTTTGAGAAGACATACGTCCAATACTGATCGAGTGAGATATTCACAGTTTCCAAACCCCAGAACTTACATCCTAAAGCATGGCAATGGCACTGTAATTTCTGGATGCTTTTAGACAGAGGAAATGCAGAAGAGCTCAGAAATGCATGTGTTTCTCATAGAGCGTGTCATAAGACGTCAAGAAAATAGAGCACTTGTTAAAGGGCTTGGTTTTCCTGTAGTATGAAACAGGTGCACTGATGCTGACGAATTGCTATATAGTGGATGCACAGAGCACAATTAGCATAGTAGCATAACAAGCCCAATAGGATACACGTCATACAAGGTGGTTCTACTATCGAAAATTCCAAGTGTATTCCCATTCCGGTGCGTAACTACTGTGGATCTGCGACAAAGCTTTTGGCTTATGGTGATAAGGGGAGTAACCTGCTTGACGAGACGTGTTTAGAACACGACATTGCATATGCAAACCTAAAGATCTCCCAGAACGTCACGCTGCAGAACGAGTTTTAGGTGATAAAGCCAAGGTAATAGGTCTTAGGAAGGACACTGATATAGGGCAGCGCACTGTGGCAATTGCATTCCTTAAAACCATTAGATAGAATTAAGTTTGACCTGAGCGTCAGTGTCAGGCAAGTTATGAACGCTGCACGTCGTTCACTGAAGAGGAAGAAGACAATGATAAAGATGAAGAGGCCAGGGCATGGGTGTTTATAAAACTATCCTGACAGCGATGTACGAAACTAAAGGCTCCCTAAAGCTTAAATGACCGGTTAAAACATCCCTGGATCTCCCAGTACCCAAGACATCAGGTGGAGTTATGCCCTTTCTCATCCCTGTTCTTGCAGGTCTCTCGGCGATGGGTTCACTGGCTGGTGGTGCTGCGGCTATTGCCTGGCCAGTCAAGAACGCATCATAGTAGCAGGTAGAAGAGGCTAGGAGACATAACTGCGGTGATGGAAGCAGCTGCCGTCGGGAAACCTGAAACCCTGTAAGAAAGGACAAGGTCTCTTCATAAATAAAAAGAAAAAATTCGTAAGCCATCCTAGCGGATAGACTGCTTACAAATACAGGGCTACTCAAGGCTGTTGAAAAAAAAATCAGCAAAACCAAGATTCCTTGATGTGTATATGTAGTACAAATGGTTCAAATGGCTCTGATCACTATGGGACGTAACGTCTGAGGTCATTAGTCCCCTAGAACTTAGAACTACTTACACCTAACTAACCTAAGGACATCACACACATCCATGCCCGAGGCAGGATTCGAACCAGCGACCGTAGCGGTCGAGCGGTTCCAGGCTGTAGCGCCTATAACCGCTCGGCCACCCCGGCCGGCTATGTAGGACACATTACCAACGACTTTGGAAATCCAGAGAACATGGTATTGGGAATTTGGATGTTGCTGGAAGGCTTGGAACCCACTGGGTGGCATATGTTTAGAGAAATACGAATGAAGTCTACTATTTTGACTCATTTGGGGCCTGCAACCACCAGAAGAATAGCAACAATACTTCACCAACATGAGGCGTGTGTGATACAATATTCGTCGCTACCAAGATTCCACTATTTACCTGTGTGGTTTCTGTGCTTCATGTTCCTTCTAACATTTACAAAGCAGGGTATGTAAGGATGTGGATTAAGCATCCAGTCTTCAGTTGAGGTTCAGATGCAATGTCACACACTTTGACTTTAAAAGAATGATCGTCTGTATTACGCGCAAATTACTTCCTACAAATTGATGTAAGCAATGGAGCGTTGACTGTTGCATTGATTGGACTGGAGTCATAATACAGAATTCCGAATATCGCAGAGGCTAACAATAAATTTCATCTGAAAATTAATGGTCGAAGAGTAATTGAGGAAATAGAACCTGGTACATACGATATTAATGATTTAAACTAAATTTTAAAATAGTCTGGAAAAGGGATTGTGCTACGTGCAAACTTCAATACACTGAAATATGAAAAAAAGAAAGTGAATTCAACCATTGGCTTTAACCACAAATGTTCAGTAGGATGACTACTGCGATTCACAAAAGGACAGGTTTTGAAAACGGATCGTAATAAATTTTACAGATCTGATCAATCAGTAGATATAAATCCTGTAAGTACAACTCGTGCCGAGTGTAATATTGCAACTCCTTTCTCAACAATAAACTGATTCATACAATTTATGGACTCTTCCCATCAGTTATAACTGGGCACAAGATTACTGAGATCGCTACCAACGCTACATACCTCCCAGCAACAGTCCAGACATTGGACTATCAGGAGCTGCGTATTATGGGCAGGATAATCAGCTTCTTGACTTTCGTAGTGAGGAAATCATTGTAGAACTACATCTAAAGCGGAACCACCAGTGACCTCGAACGTACAGAGAGCAGAAATGACCTTAAACAGGTCGGGACTTGCAATGGACCCGGCCCCAACTTCTTAGTGACAACAAAGACACTATGTTGGCGGAAGGCCGGGAGTGGCAGTGGTGACCTTCTACCGTCTGAGACCCGAGGCATGCCAGTGGTCAGAAAGCAATGATGGGGATAAGACATAAAAACAATGTGCACAACACACAGCGTGACAGTTCACAACAGAACCAAAAGGTAATAAATATGTGAACTGCCAGTTTCTTAAATCAGTAAGTCTGAAACTTCACAATGACATCATTCGATATAACTAAACCAGTAGAATATAATAAGCGTATTATACGTCAGGAATACTTCTCACATAAACCTTAAGCTTCAACTACGTTTAACAAGAACGATAAAATTAGGATTGGCATCCAACACCAAGACGCTTTAATCCTCCCATGCAGGAGTTTCATATGTCTTGAGGCATCATTTATGAAAACGGCTGCTACCGCTACAGTCGGACTGAAGCTTACACGTAATGCTATAGTGTTCCTGTTTCATCAAATATGGTATGAAAGGAACACAGAACAGCTGAAGGGTACAGGAGATTTACTGCACGTATACCTCTAAAACAGATTATTAGATACTTTGAAGACATGTAACGACTTATTTTGAATGCTAAACAGGAACTTATTCTGGTACGGAGTGCAACAGATAACTCACACATTCAGGGAGCACGCGAGGTGAACGAGATCACCATGAATAAAATAATTGGAAAATACTACATACCATGGTATCGGATGAGCAGCGTTTGATGCTTTTAAAAGTTCTGAATGTCTGTGCATTTCTACTGTTGTCTTTCCGTTCATGGTAGATCTTCCAGTACCCAGCGCTACCGACTGCAAGCTGTCAGGCATGGACTGTTAAAGCCTCTGCTCAATTGGAGATGCCAAGATTCATCATACTTCCATTCCAGACCGGCAGAAGAGGCAATGTAGCAAATGATTCCACCAAATTTGATAACTGTGGGTTAACTGATGACAGAATCTACCTGAACTCCGAATTCTACCTGTATGATAATTTACACCTGCATTGGACGAACATATATACAGTCTAGCATTTTGCATGTACACACCGTTACATGCTTACTACTATGAAGAGGAACGCACCAAACATTGTATTAGGCTGCTCAGAACAGAACAAGATAGTTAAACATGGGCCTACAGATGTGAAAATTGAATTTGAATCTTTGATAAATTTCCCTGTAGTATATGCTATAGTTCTACGTGACTATGTGATTAACTGCTGCCCACTCACTGATGTTCTGCAACGAGGTGTATAAATGAGTAAGTGCTTTGCCCTATCCGAAGCATTTCACAATGATATCTCAAGGTGTGAATATCATTGCAGACGTTCAGGGTTTCCGTGATGAAGAGCATGAATAGATCATGTACAGTTCATAGTTCATAGTACCCAGAAGATTGTGGTATAATAGAGACATTCTCAGCATGAATTGCATCGCCGAGGTCTTTGAAGGATGTGGACTGTTTTAAAACATGGAGGAGTGGAAAGTGGCAAACACATTTCTCCTGTATCATTCACTGGAATGATCCTACTACATCCTATGAGGATATGGCGACATTCCTTCGATTATTTGACCACATGGACAGCATCATGTATGTCAAATACGCGGAGAATGTCACATGGATGGACCGAATCTTCCACTTTGCTGCTATACGAGACCTGGAAGTCTACGAGTGCCCTGCTCTCCACCGACTCAAGAAGATAAAGTTGTGTGAAAGTAGTGTTGTGTCTCCTTATAAAAATATAAAATTACTTTCGATCTGGATGAGAAATAAATGAATTTTAACCTAATAATCTGTATGTACTTTATTTCTTTCACACTTTCTCAGTATGTAAATGGTTCAAATGGCTCTAAGCACTATGGGGCTTAACATTTGAGGTCATAAGTCCCCTAGACTTAGAACTAATTAAAGCTATCTAACCTAAAGACATCACACACATCCATGCCCGAGGCAGGATTCGAACCTGCGACCGCAGCAGCAGCGCGGATCTGGACAGAAGCGTCTAGAACCGCTCGGCCACAACGGCCGGCTTTCAGTATGTAACTTTACCCAGATATCACGTCTGTGGTTCCCTTCAAGCACAGGAGATATAACAATAGACATGTTTGCTATACAACTTTGGAAGTAGACATTGTCTCGTGCCACCTGCTCCCACAATGTAACATGTGCGGCATGAAAGGCATATTCCCATGCAACTATTATATATATTTCGTTATTCTACATCTTAAACTTCACCTCCATAGTAGGACTCATGTTCAAAACTAACATCACTTGTCTCATACACACTCATTATATGTAAAAATGAGATAGGTTTTCTCTTAATAAAGACAACAAAGACGTATGGTACCGAATTTTTTTGTTTATTCAGTTCCTACAGGCGCAATTTCATTCTTGACAATTTAGTCCTTGAGATAAAATTTAGTTCTTTTAAACACAAGCAGAGATGCATATCAGTACTCAGTGATACAGTTTCGTTCTTCCTACACATTGTTCCCTGAAATACCATTCACAGATAGAATTTATTTCACGTGATACAATTCAGTTCTTATTTTGGAAACAGATACATTTTTGATACTGTGCGAAACAGTTACAATTTGGTTCTTTTAGAAAACAGATACTATCGCATTTTACAATGAAATCAAACAGTCAAGCAGACATACTTTCTTTCCTTCAACTTGTACTATTACCAGTAATAACCATAGCCAACTCCAAGCAGTTTTTAGCACACTGACAATTTTTTACAATGAACCACGCATCCATGGACAGTATTAAAATAGTAGCAACAGATGTGTCCAAAATATCTACAAGTTGCATTAGACTGGGAAAAAGAAATACTAAAAGCTAATCAGACTGGAATGGCTAGTAGTAGGTTAAACTTAAAAACTAGACTATTCACATGTGTACCAGGGATACATTTTATGTGATGTGCTGTCATTTTTTTCATATAGATATTTTTATAATTTTGTTATAATTTGTCATTTTTTCTATAGACACAACAAGCTACATACAAGGCACACAAGGTGTGTAGACAAAGTGTGATACATATGGTGTGCACGAAAAAAGAACTATTTACATGGTGCAATGTGCATGAAGAAAAAGCTATTCACACCACACCAAATATGGTGTGCAATCTATTACTATTTACACACCGTGATAAACTGCACATACCATTCCACACTCATTCATTCCTTATACACCCTGATTCAGTTCTTACCATTCACTTTAGCTGTATCATGAAGTGAATAGTCCGAGTATGGGCGGATTTCAACCCGATCCTCATAAATGACACCCTTATTGTCATGAGGCGACAGCCTGCTGTTAGATTTGTAAAGAAACTGGTTCTCTACTTCTGAAAAAAAAACCTTTTAAATAATAATACATGACCTATACAAGGAAACTGACTACCCCTGTTAGTCCTGGACGAAAAAAAAATTTGGCATACTCTTTGTCAGAACGTGCAAAATCTTACGTGGGGCCAACAAGACGTCAATTTTATTCTAATTATGGTATGCCAAAGTTTACATAATAAAAAAATAAATTAGGTAATTCAGTACAATTATTATATAGATGCGATAAATCACTTTAATGGGGGTCAAATGAACAAGTAAAGTCAATATAATTCCAGTAAACCTGCAAAAAAAAAATTGTAGGGGCCTACATAGCTAATCTTGGTTCGTGGGGTGTAGATAATGATGGGTCCTCTTGTTTCATTAATATTCCAGTTACAGCGCTGGCCACGTCTCCGTTGTAGTCGAATCAGCTGGCAGCACTGGCGCGATAATAACAGTTCTAGTACGCGCGCGACGTTTTATTATTAAAAGTTTATTAATCACCCGGTGCGGGTAGGTCGGAGTTATGAAATGTCTTTAGTATTTACGATATATAGCCGGTTAATGCCAATACTTCGCACAGTTCTGTCACTGTGTTGCCACAGGAAAACAGTCACATGTGTTTATCACTATAACAGTCCGTTAAACATCAGTTCAACTTACGTCGTCGTCTTTAAGACAGTTTGGATAATATAATAAATGTTTCTTGATCAAATCACAGCACTGTTCTTTTACTTGACATTTTGGTTAGATCCACTTTCACGCAATCCTAACAGTTGGTGTCTCCACACGACATTGGTGTCTGGTTCACGGCTAATTGTCACTAGCTTACACAGTATGTAAAATCGTCACCGCAAGCACTCGATATACTTTTCAGGTTTTGCTGTTCACTTAATAATGCACGATCTCCTATCAACACAACGGACGAACTGTACTTAGTTGTTCCTCCGAGTATCACCGTTTTTCTCGCCAAACTTTTCAACGTTTCTCCACCCACCAGCCACGATACCACAACAACTCACACGCTCTC
Source organism: Schistocerca cancellata (assembly GCF_023864275.1). NCBI lineage: Eukaryota > Metazoa > Arthropoda > Insecta > Orthoptera > Acrididae > Schistocerca > Schistocerca cancellata. The sequence continues at coordinate 751,322,836 of NC_064627.1, forward strand.
TATCTCTATCGATAGTCGTTCGCTCTCCCTCTGACACAGTACTTTTCCTAGCCTAACCAAAGATTTACAAAGCATATAAAACCACAACATTCATATTCGTACAATATAAAATATAAAACAGTAGCAAAATGAATGAAGAAACAATGTGACCTATTAACAAATAAAGAATAGTTGAAATCAATGATACATACGTACTATTACAAGGTAATGCACAAAAGAAAAGAAAATAACATCGGTTTTCGGGGAAAGCAATGTCTTTACAGACTGCAGCAAAGTGTACGTCTCGTGCCCTTATGACTGAATACTAGTTTCCAGCATCATATGCCGCAGCTGTGGTGGAACACCACAGACACCACCGTATAGGCACTGTACGAAATCTTCACTCATGAGGACTCTTGACGCAAAGGGACGTACATCCTTAGCTCGCCTCGGGGTGACACCAGCCAATGTACAATATGCATATACATTTGATCTTATACGTACAAAATGCACAACTGGCAGTCCTTTCATCTCTTCCTTCATTAGTCCAATATCCTTCTTGTTCAGCAAAACAATACCGTAAGGATTATCTGCCGTATATGATGACCTGTCGAAGGCCATGGTACCGAATAACTTCATATGGATCGCAGTTCTTAACTCAGTAGCTGAAACTATCTGTATCCGTCCAAAGTAACTCTGAAGTAGTGAGATGAATTTTTGTGAACTTGTAATGAAAGCGGTACATGTGGAGTTTGGATAGGCCTAGAACATACTTTTCCATATAGAGAGGTTCCGCGAACTCTACTGCAACATTCGCCATCGTCACAGAGTAAAATTCTTATTGAGTATGGTGATTCATTTGCAATCTAGTCTGTCAATGCATTTCCTTAAGTCATAAAGCCCATCCTATTCTGTTCTAATAAGAACACTGTGGCGGCTTCTTAAATTATCCATCGTTTTACCGAAAATTGAATTATTCATTAATTTAAAATAATGTTTTTAAAGTCTTACTTTGAGGAAGCCGTCTCTCTTGTGTTCAAATCAATATACTCCTTCAACCAGGGTTCCTAGTTGAAGGAGACAGCACGCCTAATTCCAGCCAGAATCATTTACAACTGAAGACCCTGGTGGACGTTACAGAAACATACCTCTGTTCGTCCTGCAGCGTTATCATCAGCTTAGGGATGGAACCCGTGCCTCGCTGAACTAGTCACTCTGAACATAGTGGGAAATCGGCAAGTACATCATGCAGACTAATAGCGTACGCGAGTTCTGCCTCCGCAATATATCCTACATCAGGTTCATTCACCATACCATCTTTTTTAAATATCTCACCTAATCCTTTGAGGTATTCTTCGGGTACCCTTTGAAACCCACCAACCGGAAGTGACTGGTGCATGGTGTGCCTGTATAAGTCATTCACAACCCAATGTATAACTAGACTCATCAGATGCTCTGAACATCTCACCCATGTGCAGGTTATTTGCCATGGTGTGCCTATGGACACAACTGGCAACGTCCCCTATGGCTTCCTCGTTCAAAGAAAAGAAGCACATTGGCATTGGTCAAAAGCTAGATGGTATGGTTCGTTTTCTATAGCATTGCTTCTCAAGACAACCGCGATACTGTGTAATAATAGGGCGGGTCCTTTTACTGTGAGATGAATACCCTTAGCTACATATAGGCGTTGATGTAAGGCAACAGGGACAGCTGAAAATGTGTGCGCGGACCGGGACTCGAACCCGGGATCTTCTACTTACATGGCAGACGCTCTATCCATCTGAGCTACCGAGGACACAGAGGATAGTGCGACTGCAGGGGCTTATCTCTGGCACCCCTCCCGTGAGACCCACATTCGCAACTTATTGCCCTGCACTATATTCATAGTGCCCCTGCCATCATACTCATTACTCTCGGCTTTACTACCGATTCCCGTAAGAGTTCGAGCACAGTCTGTGCATCTGCAAAGAAGAAGATGGTCAAATGGCCGGTGAGCCTCAACTGTATATACATGAAGATGGACCATTTTGTTCGTGGTCATGCTTACAATCCGGAAATTCTCGAAAACGTCCGCTAGCTGATGTAAGTCTGTGTCCATATACAGTTTTGTGCAATTTACATTGTTGCCAGACATTCACAGCATTTTCATACTCTGCATCTGTTATGGCATCGCCTGTGAGATTAGTGGAGAACGCTGTTATGTCAGGTAGTCTTGTTTCATCGAGTTTTGCCATGCAATCCAAATACTCGTATGGGAAAACCCCGTTGCCAGTTACAAGGTGAATCATTTCCTCATCAGGAAATGCAGATCGGGTGACACGCATATTCTCTTGAGATAGAGTTTCAACATGTTTCTGGAGTGGTGCTTGCAATGTATTGAATCGAGGAAGCGGAACGTAATTCCAGTCGGGAGGGGGGCGGGGGGGTTGCTGATACTTAAGGTTGTATTCATTGTGAGCTCCGCCGAGAGTTTGCCCCTTAAGCTGACAACGGTGCCTACGAGGAGTTTCCGCACTCCAATCTAACGGCAACCCACAAATATGACAGTCAACCGCGTTGTTGTACAGATTAATATTCTCCTGCGATTCGGTGGCGGGAATGTTGTTGCTGTAACGCTTATGAACCTTCCATGAAAGTGAGCAACCAAATCGTAGGATTATCCCCGACGTGTGATCTGTGGCGACTGAGACTGAAGTCAAAGTTACGTACCAGCTGATACGCCACTGAATACCGTACGTGTTCCTCTGTGAAGGTCACATGTCAGGCTGTAGGATCCCTTTCACATCGTGTCACAGGAGCGAAGAGGCTGTCAAAGTCAGCATACACTACGAAGGGACATTGCTCCTGATGGTGGTGGTTCTTAAACTTCAAAAATTTGTTTTCCACTGTCTGCATTTCAACATGTACCGCATCCAACGAAGAGTAACCAATAGTATGCCCTGCTGATGACTCCCTTGAGGAAAAGTAATTGAGCAACCTGCAGCAAATCTGCATTTTATTCTTGTGTTTATTCTGATGGTAGGAAAGGGGTCGACACATATCCTTGACTCACGCGTAGTGTTGATTTTGATTCTAATCTGATACTAGCAGCCTGTTAACATGCAGCTTGCGCTGACTTGTAAGATCGGATAAATGAAGGGGTTCGACGACTATGTGAGTTATTACGCCGTTGTTATCATCTTCATAATCTGGCTCGTTCTCCTTCAGGCCAAAAATACACTCTCTCTCTGTCCCTCGAATTTAGATATGTCTTGAAGTTTCACGGATAAAACAGTACCACCAAAGTTTTAATACGCATGAATGTTATCACCTACGTTGCATTGTTTAGGACGCTCCGGATGCTGATTATAACAGGCCGGGATGGACAACACGAAACAGGTATTGTCCGCTTTCTGCTGGATATTACTACACACCTTCTTGTCAGCTATATCTTTCGACAGCTTGATGTGATTGGACTCTACAGTTATTGGGTCGTGGAGATGTGAGTGGATGTCGACATGTAGAATACAGCTGAGTGCTTTACCAGATCCTTTTGTAGGCCATCTCGGAAAGCCTGCTACTAATAGCAACCAAGGTCATGGAACCATTCAGTGGTCCAGATGCCCTGCGATATCACAAATTATTCTCCTCAAAGATATACAATTTTTTTTTCTTTGAAAGCGCCTTCCTCTTTAGGAGGACGCGATAGTTCGCAGCATAGTAGGGCGCTGCATTTCACAGAGGGATATCAAGGATCATTTAAAAGTTCGATGAGCACTCTCACCATGACAGGTGATCACGCCAACCAGAAACTTGTAACATACTTGTACTGCCCTGCCAGATTCTCGATCCTTGTAAACGAGATGTTCTCATCAATGGCGTCCTCGATTACTGCGTATGGCATGAGTTTCTAATCTGATGTGCTGTAATAGGACAGAGGAATGGATTGCTAGGTGCCTTATCACTATCGCTGTTACTACTACAACTAGCCGAAGGCGATGGTGGTGGCGATGAGGTAGGAGCACCGGGTCCCTCCAGGTTCGGCCAGAACGAACAGCCAGTTTGCGGAGATGCCGACCGCACAGGGGTCAAGTACGGAGGTAGTCCGCTACGAGATACTACTGGTTGACTAGCTGTAGGATGAAAAAGTACTTGGTAAACACATGGGCACGTCAGTTGAAGAGGGAAGAAGAAAAAATACATTGGCAAAAAAAAAAATACCGCAAAGAGAGAAAAGAGTGAATATAATAATTTACCCGAGTCAGCAGTGCCGCTAATGTCGTCGTTCTGGTGCCAGGAGAGTTAACCTCTCCCAAGTCATCAGGTACTGCATGGGCCCATTTAGGTAGAGGCAGCTGAAGCCATTCGAGCGGGCTCACAGGTAATCTCGATACCTCCGAGTCCGAGCTATCCTGCAGCTGCTGGACAACTTTGCCGAAATCGTGGGCTGTAACAATATAGCTATTTGTTAAAGAAAGATCTCCTCCATTTCATACTACGGGCACAAACGAAATACTTTCTAGCACTACAGAATTGTTTTCTATTTACAAGGCTGCTCCGATGTCTCACTGTCTGCTGGAAGCTGTTCCAGCACCTGTTGTTACTGGTGAAGTCTCTAACTGCCTGTCTATAAAGCCAAGCGCCTCTACAATGGTTGCTGCAACAAGTCGAAACATAATTCTTTTAACGTTGAATTAGATATACATACAGAAAGATTACGCTGCAAGAAGAACAAGCAAGATATAAAATTTTGAAAGTCAAACCACCGCTACTACCACTGCTACTACTATCAGAACTAATTATAGATCTTTTTATACTTATAAGGCGGCCCTGGTTGTGGGTTTTCAACAGGAGGCTGGACCTCAACAGGAAGAGGCCGAAGAGTCTACTGTGGTTCAGCCTCCTCCTCTTCCTGTCTCTCCTCACACTCCAGAATAAAATCCTAGAACTGTGCTGTAATCAGCGAATGACAAACGGAATTAGTGATTGGAAAATCACTATAGAATTTAACTCGTGGAATTTTTCGAATTCCACACCATAACCACAGATCCACGGGCAAAAATACACTACTGGCCATTAAAATTGCTACACCACGAATATGACGTGCTACAGACGCGAAATTTAACCGACAGGAAGAAGATGCTCTGATATGCAAATGATTAGCTTCTCAGAGCATTCACACGAGGTTGGCGCCGATGGCGACACCTACAACGTGCTGACATGAGGAAAGTTACCAACCGATGTCTTATACACAAACAGCAGTTGACCGGCGTTGCCCGGTGAAACGTTGTTATGATGCCTCGTGTAAGGAGAAGAAATGCGTACCATCATGTTTCCGACTTTGATAAATGTCGGATTGTAGCCTATCGCGATTTCGGTTTATCGTATCGCGACATTGCTGCTCGCGTTGGTGGAGATCCAACGACTGTTAGCAGAATATGGAATCGGTGGGTTCAGGAGGGTAATACGGAACGCCGTGCTGGATTCCAACGGCCTCGTATCACTAGCAGACGAGATGGCAGGCATATTATCCGCATGTCAGTAACGGATCGTGCAACCACGTCTCCATCCCTGGGTCAACAGATGAGGACGTTTGCAAGACAACAACCATCCGCACGAACAGTTCGACAACGTTTGCAGCGGCATTGACTATCAGCTCGGAGACCATGGCTGCGGTCACCCTTGACGCTGCATCACAGACAGGGGCGCCTGCGATGGTGTACTCAACGACGAACCTGGGTGCACAAATGGCAAAACGTCATTTTTTCGAATGAATGCAGGTTCTGTTTACAGCATCATGAAGGTCCCATCCGTGTTTGGCGACATCGCGGTGAACGGACATTGGAAGCGTGTATTCGTCATCGCCATAGTGACGTATCACCCGGTGTGATGGTATGGGGTGCCATTGATTAAACGTGTCGGTCACCTCGTTCGCACTGACGGAACTTTGAGCAGTGGACGTTACATTTCAGATGTGTTACGACCCGTGGCTCTACCATTCATTCGATCCCTGCGAAACCCTATATTACAGCAGGATAATGCACGACCGCATGGTGCAGGTCCTGTACGGGCCTTTCTGGATAGAGAAAATGTTCGACTGCTGCCCTGGCCAGCACATTCTCCAGATCTCTCACCAACTGAAAACGTCTAGTCAATGGTGGCCGAGCAACTGGCTCGTCACAATACGCCAGTCACTACTCTTGATGAACTGTGGCATCGTGTTGAAGCTGCATGGGCAGCTGTACCTGTACAAGCCATCCAAGCTCTGTTTGACTCAATGCCCAGGCGTATCAAGGCCGGTATTGCGGCCAGAGGTGGTTGTTCTGTGGTACTGATTTCTCAGGATCTATGCACCAAAACTGCGTGAAAATGTAATTACATGTCACTTCTAGTATAGTATCTTTGTCCAATGAATACCCGTTTATCATCTTCATTTCTTCTTGGTGTAGCAATTTTAATGGCCATTACTGTATTTACTTACGTGTTATTTAGTTTTCTACAAATCTACTGCGCATGCTGCTGATGGAGGTGTTGCTACTGCGTTTCATTTTTAACGACAGACACGCACAGTCAGACAAATGACTATAGCCACTACAGCGAATACAAGTTGAGTAAAGATAAGGGAGGTGGGTCGGGGCTGGAATGGACTCATCACATTTTACAGGTTCCAATGGCTCTGAGCACTATGGGACTTAACATTGAGGTCATCTGTCCCGTAAACATAGAACTACTTAAACCTAACTAACCTAAATACATCACACACATCCATGCCCGAGGCAGGATTCGAACCTGCGACCGTAGTGGCAGCGTGGTTTCAGACTGAAGCACCTAGAACCGCTCGGCCACAGCATCCGGCGTGAGTGTGTTAATGTGTGATGGTGTGTACCTAGTATGATGTACACGTTTGATGTTCTAGTTAACTTTAAAGTTCTGTAGTCGAATCCTTATATTTTTCAGAGTGTAGTCGCGAGTATATTTTCTGTCTTTAGTAAATTCCTCCGGTCCTTGTTTGGTGTAACTAGAACACATGGTGTAGGAAGTTGGTTACTGCAGCACAGGTTTAAAATTCAGTTGCCTGACTTCTCTTTTAAATTAAATGTTTCTGTGAACTTTTCTCGTGTGTTTGTTTGTGTGTGATTTATCTCTTCTACTCTTCGTTTCAGTTTTAAGATTATGAAGCTTTTATCATACCATATGGTGGTGGGAGATATGATACTGCGTGAAGAGTTTGATAGAGCACTGAAAGACCTGAGTCGCAAAAAAGCTCCGGGAGTAGACAACATTCCATTAGAACTACTGACAGCCTTGGGAGAGCCAGTCCGGACAAAACTCTACCATCTGATGAGCAAGATGTCTGAGACAGGCGAAATACCTTCAGACTTCAAGAAGAATATAAAAATTCCAATCCCAAAGAAAGCAGGTTTTGACAGATGTGAAAATTACCGAACTATCACAGCTGCAAAATACTAACACGAATTCTTTACAGACGAATGGAAAAACTAGTAGAAGCCGACCTTGAGGAAGATCAGTTTGGATTCCGTAGAAATATTGGAACACGTGAGGCAATACTGACCCTACTGCTTATCTTAGAAGCTAGATTAAGGAAAGAAAAACCTACGTTCCTAGCATTTGTAGACTTAGAGAAAGCCTTTGACAATGTTGACTGAAATACTCTCTTTCAAATTCTGAGGGTGGCAGGGGTAAAATACAGGGAGCGAAAAGCTATTTACAATTTGTGCAGAAACCAGATGGCACATATAAGAGTCGAGGGACATCAAGGGGAAGCAGTGGTTGGGAAGGGAGTGAGACAGGGTTGTAGCCTCTCCCCGATGTTGTTCAATCTGTATATTGAGCAAGCAGTAAAGGAAACAAAATAAAAATTCGGAATAGGTATTAAAATCCATGGAGAACAAATAAAAACTTTGAGGTTCGCCGATGACATTGTAATTCTCTCAGAGACAGCAAAGGACTTGGAAGAGCAGTTGAATGGAATGGATAGTGTCTTGAAAGGAGGATATAAGATGAACATCAGCAAAAGCAAAACAAGCATAATGGAATGTTGTCGAATTAAGTCGGCTGATGCTGAGGGCAATAGATTAGGAAATGAGACGCTTAAAGTAGTCAAGGAGTTTTGCTACTTGGGGAGCAAAATAACTGATGATGGTCGAAGTAGAGAGGATATACAATGTAGACTGGCAATGGCAAGGAAAGCGTTTCTGAAGAAGAGAAATTTGTTAACATCGAGTATTGATTTAAGTGTCAGGAAGTCGTTTCTGAGAGTATTTGTATGGAGTGTAGCCATGTATGGAAGTGAAATATGGACGATAAATAGTTTGGACAAGAAGAGAATAGAAGCTTTCGAAATGTGGTGCTATAGAAGAATGCTGAAGATTAGATGGGTAGATCACATAACTAATGAGGAATTATTGAGTAGGATTGGGGAGAAGAGAAGGTTGTGGCACAACTTGAACAGAAGAAGGGATCGGTTGGTAGGACATGTTCTGAAGCATCAAGGGATCACCAATTTAGTATTGGAGGGCAGCGTGGAGGGTAAAAATCGTAGAGGGAGACCAAGAGATGAATACAGTAAACAGATACAGAAGGATGTAGGTTGCAGTAGGTACTGGGAGATGAAGAAGCTTGCACAGGATAGAGTAGCAAGGAGAGCTGCATCAAACCAGTCTCAGGACTGAAGACCACAACAACAATATGGTGGTGGTTTCACCGTGTGTCATTTCAGTGCCATCTTGAATAAGTTTTATTCTTAATTCCGCATCATGTTTTATCAGTATTTGTGTCTATACTGTTTACATTTGTGTTCTTCAAGTTTTCACGACTCTCAGTAACTTTTCTTTGTTCGTGAATATTCCCCGCATTTGCGGGTGTTTCATTCCAGGGTACCTTAGTTTATGTCAAGGTGATGGAGATAAATTTCTTTGTCGGAAAGTATTCCATAGTATTCACTTTCACAATACTTCAATCATACCAACGGGGGCGAACCTCTGAGCCTTTGACTTAATGTGATGGGCAAAATTCTTTTCATCTTCATTCTTGTGTGTGTGAATCTTGTATGTCTGTGTGAATTTTTGTCATGCGCGCCGAAGATTTCCTTTTCATTTATCACCACCATGTACCTCAGCACTCAATGTTATAGTATAAGTGAGTTAATTAATAAAGTAACAGGCAACGTCACATCATAGCTTAGAATTACTTTGTGAAATTTTAATATGATGTTTTATTTTAATAACTTGTCTGATGATCTAATTTTTTTGTTGAGGCTTAAGCTTCTGCTTGCTCTGAATTATTTGATTTAGCGTTCCTGTATGTTTATTCCATATATTCACTTGAATATTTTTATTAATATTAACACGATAGGTACGCTCAACAATTCAGTGATCAGACCAGTTCTTATAGTAAATTTTCCCGATTTTAATTAAATTGTATAGCGACCCATCAAAATGTTATGGCACACAAAACTTATAGTAGACTGCAGAGTTCCACAGTGACTAACTTCCTCGTGATTCGTGACGTAATATTTATTTTTCAGAGTGAGACAAGTCTCTCCCTCTGTCTCTCCCTCTGTCACTCTCTCCCTATCTCTCTCTTTCTCTCTCTTTCTCTCTCTCTCTCTCTCTCACACACACACAGCAGGTGTTTGTACTAGACTCGTGGTCCATTAAAAGGCACACCATTCAGCAGTGAGAGCGCCGGCGACCGCTCACACGGTGTACAACGCTCGGTCCCGTTCAATTTCATAAAAGCACACTGGGCAGCGGGACCGAATTTGAAGCTTCTCCTGGATAGTGAGGTATGTTTCGTGATTATTTTCTCTCCCTAGTAGGACGGTGCTTTATGGTTTTAGATGCACTACTTTATTTCCTTTCGCTGTTTTCGCATCTGTAGGACTGCCGCCAATTCCATTGTCTTTTGAAACACGAAACACGTGACGTAACGGTGCAACGCGCGCCCGCCGCTGACAAGACTCGCGGCCGCTTTAACCTACAAGAGTAGTAGCGAACATCTTCTAGCGAACATCTTTACCTGATGGAAGCCGTGCGCCCTGCCAGAAACAGCGCGCTCGAGACAGCTGCCCCCCTGCACTCTCTCTCACTACGAATAAAGCCTTGCGCTGCTGTAAACAAACAGTAATGGCATGCGAACCATGCAGCGTGACGTGGCTTCGTCTGGAGGGCGGCCAGCTAAACGGTAACGACAACAGCAGTATACGACATACTCCATATGCACTGCATAAAGACTTGTGTTGTATAGTGATATCAGATGTTCCCACTGGATTTCTGAGTCGATTACGGGAGCAAAGCGGTATGGTTTCCACATAAGTCAGAAAACATGTAAGATTTACTGTCAGTTCTTGACAAATGGGGACGGCTGTTGAGTAGCATATCTGTATACAGTACAGCGTCGATTCGGTGTTACTCTAAAAGACAGTGTTGCTAACAACATTGGTACATTTCGAATTTCTCACGCAAAACTTGGAATCCATCGCTATTTTATGGGGTGTACTTTACATCGTACCCCTCCATAGAATTTCTAAATAACATCGAGTGACACACATACAGCAAGTCACCGACTTTGCACGGTGAAATCAACGAATAACGTGAAATTTCCACAAGAATGTGCAGTATTACAAATTTCTGTATATGCCGAAACTATATAACACTTCGTGATCAGCGAATAACGGACTTTCCGCGTAAGTCGGAGAATTTCCGTGTCAAACCCATGGTGGACTTCCCGGTCACCCACTCCGAGAATTCCAGAAACCTCTTTTCGACTGTGAGGTATGCTGCCATTCTACACCTTCCCGTCTTTATGTGGTTGACAGAACACCGATTGCAATATGTTTTTTGTATCGAGACAGTGAAACACCGGTGGAAGAGACATTTTCTGGTTTTCTAGACATGAGAAACGTATATGATTAAGAGTATTAAAACCCTAGATGACTTTGTAAAGTACGAGGATGATCTGCAAACTGTTATATCATTGACATCAGTATTCGCTGAAAAATATTAGTGGAACTACCAGTTTCCTCTATTTAGGAGTTTTCACGTAAAAATCTTCGCAGACGAGGTAAGTTTCTAGTTACTCAATGGTTTGAAGCGCATCTCCCGTAATGATCTCCGTTAAAGATTCAGCGATTTCCACTCTTTATCTTCAGACTTATACTGTGCAGGCGATCCATCTGCTATGCGGTGATATCTAGAACAGTCGCGCAAATGATATAATATTCCGCCAAACCAAGTGAAAATATATGAAGTTCTGGAAATTTTCGTATGTTACCCGAGAATTTCGGCATGAAAGTGTTACAAATATCGTCGTTTATCGGCGCGTAAAGTCAGATATTGCAGCTGATATTATTTTCCAGATCGGTAAATTAATTCGCGGTTGACGAAGCATTTCTTATCGACAGAGCTCAGAGAGTAAATATTCTTGTAGTCCCAGAATCTGGAGATGGTCGCAGGACATTGCAGAAACCGCGGCAGCAAACAGGCCAAGGCGGAAATAGTACCGTTACCAGATGCGTTTGTGTGGGAACAACTAGCCTTTGTACACAAGTTCGGAGAGTGGCCGCTGTCTGCAGAGGGTACCCCGACCGCACATCAGGTCAGCACGCACAGCGGCAGTTGCCTGGCGACGGCTGGCAGCGATGGATGAACGACCGACCTCGCGGGTCAAAGTGTTTTCGTCGGTGGGGGATATCTAGCGCTGAGACCGTATACGGTGGAAGTGCTTCTGGTTTTGGGATCTGTGCGTGTTCGCGGTATATGTAGGAGCGTCTAGCGGTCGATAACTACAGGGTCCGGCATAAAAAACTCCCCGATTACAAAGTAACGTGCAGCGGACAGTAGAAGGAGCAGAGTGGTGGGGGGCGCGTCGTTAAGTAGCTGCCTACGTGCCGTTTTCAGTGTACGCCATGGCGTGGTCTGGTGAACATCGTGCCTTCGTAGTGGAAGATTTTATTCAAAATGGCGAATCGCCTATTAATACTCAACGTGCTTTTCGCGTTCGCTTTGCGCTCGGACGACGGGACCCTGTTCCCGATAAGAAAACAATTTATTCTTGGGTTGCTAACTTTCGTGAGACAGGTTCCGCATTAAAAAGGAAACCACCGGGACGACCACGGACTGCAACAGGCCCCGGAAATGTTGATGCAGTTAGAGCTTCAGTTCAACAATCTCCTCGACGATCCGCTAAAAAGCATGCGGCAGCATTACGGATATCTGATCGAAGTGTGAGAAGAATCTTGCATCGAGATCTTAAAATGCATCCTTACAAACTTGTAACTACGCAGGAACTGAGTGAACGAGACTGTGGTGTCCGTGTAAGTTTGTGCCAAGACCTTCTTCGGAACATTCGTGCCAACGATATTGTGATTTTTTCTGATGAAGCACACTTTCACCTTGCTGGAACAGTGAACAGCCAAAATTGCAGGTACTGGTGTGAACACAATCCCCAAGAACTTCATCAACGACCACTTCATAGCCCTGAAGTAACAGTATGGTGTGCTGTTTACAATTCCGGAGTGATCGGTCCTTACTTTTTCGAAGAAAATGACAGGAATTTAACCGTCAACAGTGAACGCTATTGTGCCATGCTCCGCGACTTTCTCCAACCGCAACTAAGGGAGCTTTTTGGTGAAATAGAGAACGTGTGGTTCCAGCAAGATGGTGCTACAGCCCACACAGCGCGGCAGTCACTGGCATTGGTGAAGGAAATGTTTCCTGGACATGTGATCTCGTTGCGTGGAGACATTGGCTGGCCCCCACGATCGCCGGACTTAACGCCCTGTGATTTCTTTCTTTGGGGCTATTTAAAAGCAAAAGTTTATGAACAACGTCCACAATCTTTACGAGCCCTGAAAGAAGCAATTACACAAGAGGTTGAAGCTATTCCACCTGAAATGACTCAAAGAGTAATGAATAACTTCAGGGAAAGACTCAGTGTGTCGACAGTGCAGGAAGCCATTTAAGGGATGTTTTATTTAAAAAGTAAGACCATAAGAGTATTTTCTAAAATGGCATAATATGTACTTTTATTTAGTATAAATAAAATTGTTCTACCTTATTTGGTTTTGTTTTTATTAGCTTTCCTTAAAGGGGAGGTTTTTCTGCCGGACCTTGTATATACAAAAGTGATGGTTTTATATGGCGCACGATACGAATTGTGTTTACTACGGTGACGAAGCGCTGGGGCACTGTGGTACAATCGTTTGTGATGATACGGCCTAGTTGAAGACAGGTTTAAAGCCGAAAACGAGACAACGTCCAGCAAATGGACTGGCCTCCCCATACCACGACTAAATCCCATCAAGCACTTGTGGGATGCGTTGAGAAAACTCATTGCAGCACATCCACATGCACCAACGGCCATCCAGCAGCAGTAGAGGAATGGGATGCCTTGCCACAAGTACTCCTTGCAAACCTCGTGGCCAGCTTGGGAGCATGTTCAAAATACGCATTGCCGTCCGTGGTGATCGCACTCAGTATTAAGAACAGCGTGCCGTCTTTTGTAAGGCCTGGGAGCATCATAAACTGCAGTGACTTCAGTGTAATTATTTTCTTTGAATAAAAGTGTGATTTCTGTTCGTCTTACAGCGTATTTCTTTTAGTTCAAAAATGGTTCAAATGGCTCTGCGCACTATGGGACTTAACATCTGAAGTCATCAGTCCCCTAGAACTTAGAACTACTCAAACCTAACTAACCTAAGGACATCACACACACCCATGCCCGAGGCAGGATTCGAACCTGCGACCGTAGCGGTCGCGTGGTTTTCTTTTAGTTACCTTCTGTCATGCTGTAGCAGTTATTTCGATCTACGGTCAAAGTTTCATCGAGCAATGTCCTCTGCAAAAATACTGAACCATGCTGCATCTACAGCTGTCTGTAATCGAGTAACTGTTGCCGGTGCAGGATTATGCTCACAAAAAAACTCTCGATCATGCCTCATAAATTTTGGATGGGCTTCATCTCGGGCGATCTGTGTGGCAAATCATTAGCTCGAATTGTTCAGAATGTTCTTTACAAGGCCTAGTGATGTGGTGTGTTATCATCCATAAAAATATCTTTGTTTGGGAACATGAAGTCCATAAATGGCTACAGATGATCTCCAAATAACTGAACATAACCATTTCCAGTCAATGATCGGTTCAGTAGGACCAGAGGACCCAGTCCCTTCCATATAGGCACAACCCATACCATGACCGAACCACCACCGGATTGCACAGTACCTTGTTGACGACTTGGATTCATGGCTTTGTGCCACACTCGGACTCCACCATCAGCTCTTACCAACTTAAATTGGGTCTAATCCAACCAGGCCACGGTTTTAGAGAGGTCTAGGGGACTACTGATATGGTTATGAGTGCAGGAGAAGAGCTGCAGACGATGGCGCGCTGTCGGCAAAGCACTTGGGTCCGTCATCTGCTACCATAACCTATGAACGCCAAATTTCACCGCTTAACCCTCCGTCCCACATTGATTTCAGCGGATATTTCACGCAGTGTTGTTTGTTTCTTAGCACTGACAGTACCACACAAACGCCGCTGCTCTCGGTCGTTAAGTGCAGGCCGTCAGTCACTGCGTTGTCCGTGGTGAGAGGTAACGCCTGAAATCTGGTATTCTCGGCACGCTCTTGACATTGTACATATCGCAATGTTGAGATGCCTAACGATTTACGAAATAGAATTCCCCATGCGTCTAGCTCCAACTACCATTCCTCGTTCAGAGTTAGTTCATTCTCATTTTGCGGCTATAATCACGTTGAAAACTTTTCACCTGAATCAGTCGAGCAGAAAAGACGTCTCCGCCTATGTACTGCACTTCTGTACCTTGAGTAAGCGATACAACCACCATCTGTATATGTGCATATCGCTATCCAACGACTTCTTGTCACGTCAGTGAACTGTGGGGTACGTAGTGTTACGCAGTATTTCATCAGTTAGGTTGTTTTTCTTCATCAATAACAGTACTACCCCGCAAAAACGAGTTCAAGGAAGTAAAGTGCTTCTTCAATGAACAACTGCGGAACGATGTTCCGTTTACCAGTGACATAGATTCTTCGGCGTCAAAACGTAAAGTGATTTTTTTGGAATACGAAAATTAATAATGTGTCCCGATTTAGGGTCTAGAAAGTACGGTGACCTTAATTCAAGACACCGCCAGTCTTCTCCATCTCAATGTAACAACATTCAGCAGAAGTGTAGCCCAACATGCTAATATCAATCTATATCTAAATTACCTATAAATTTGGCACTTTTTATTATCCATCCTTCTGAGCTTTCTGGAAATGTAACCATGAAACTGCCTAACATGATTTTTCACAAGTCTCAAAAGTTGTTATCCGACGCTGTTAAATACAAATTCTTAGATCATAAAATACAATTGGCAATCCAGGGACTTTTGAGCGGCGTTATGCGGTGAAACAACTCCCACCATATCAAAGAAGTGACACTAGCTGACTAGTGTTTCGAATGTACAGAATATCTACACACTTGGTTTGAAAGTAACGCTAGAATTGCTACCCTGATAACAAAAAGAAGACTGCGCGTTACATTTAAGTATTTTCCGCAGACTTCTGTTTGTATTCTCAAGTTTCAAGTTAAATGAATCCATAGATGTGCTCAAAGGAAAGATTATTTGTATACATGGGCGTTCTTGTTGTTGTTGTTGTTGTGATCTACAGTCCAGAGACTGATCTGATGCTGCTCTCCATGCTAGTGTATCCTGTGCAAGCCTCTTCATCTCCGAGTAACTACTGCAGCCTACATCCTTCTGAGTCAATTTATTCTTGCGTTGGTCCCCCTCTTCGAATTTTACACTTTACGCTTCCCTCCACTACTAAATTGATGATCCCTAGATGCCTCAGAACGTGTCCTACAACCGATCTCTTCTCCCAGTCAAGTTGTGCCACAAATTCCTCTTCTCTCCATTTCTATGCAGTACCTCCTCATTGGTTACGTGATCAACCCATCTAATCTTCAGCATTCTTCTGTAGCACCACATTTCTAAAGCTTCTATTCTATTCCTTTGTAAACTAGATATCGTCCATGTTTGACTTCCGTAAATGGCTACACTACATACAAACACATTCAGAAATGACTTTCTGACACTTAAATCTATACTCGATGTTAACAAATTTCTCTTCTTCAGAAACGCTTTTCCTGCCATTACCAGTCTACATTTTATATCCTCCCTACTTCGACAATCATCAGTTATTTTTCTCCCCAAATAGAAAAACTCAACTACTACTTTAAGTGTCTCATTTCCTAAACTAATTCCCTCAGCCTCCCTTGATTTAATTCGACTACATTCCAATATCCTCGTTTCGATTTTGTTGATGTTCATCTTATATCCTCCTTTCAAGAGACTGTCCATTCCACTCAACTGTTCTTCCAGGTCCGTTGCTACCACTGACAGAATTACAATGTCGTCGGCAAACGTCAAAAATTTTTTTCTTCTCCACGGATTTTATTTCCTACTCCAAAGTTTTCTTTTTTTGCTTAGTATACACATTGAATGACATCGGGGATAGGCTACAACCTGTCTCACTCCCTTCTCAACCCCTTCTTGCCTTTCATACCCCTCGACTCTTATGACTACCATCTGATTTTTGTAGAAATTGTAAATAACCTTTCGCTCAATGTATTTGACCCCTGCCACCTTCAGAATTTGAAAGAGAATATTCCAGTCAACATAGTCAAAAGCTTTCTCTAAATCTACAAATGCGTACGTAGGTTTGCCTTTCCTTAATCTATCTTCTAAGTTAAGTCGTAGGGTCATTATTACCTCACATGTTCCACCATTTCTATGGAATCGAAACTGATCTCTCCCGAGGTCGGCATCTACCACTTTTTACATTCGTCTGTAAAGAATTCGTGTTAGTATTTCGCCTGTATCATACATCTTGCTCACCATATGGTAGAGTTATGTCAGGGCTGGCTCTCCCAAGGCTATCAGTAGTTCTGATGGAATGTTGCCTACTCCCAGGGCCTTTTGTCGACTTAGGTCTTTGAGTGCTCTGTCAAACTATTCACGCAGTATCATATCTCCCTTTTCATCATGATCTACGTCCTCTTCCATTTCCACAGTATTGCGCACAAGTACATCGCCCTTGTATAGACCCTCTATATACTCCTTCCACCTTTCTGCCTTCCCTTCTTTGCTTAGAACTGGTTTTCCATCTGAGCTCTTGATATTCATACAACTCTTCTCTCCAAAGGTATCTTTAATTTTCCCTAGTGATATATGCCTCTACATTCTTACATTTGTCGTTTAGAGATTCGTGCTTAACTATTTTGCAATTCCTGTCGATCTCATTTGTCAGACGTTTGGATTCCTTTCTGGGTGCTTCATTTACTGCATTTTTACATTTTCTCCTTGCATCAATTAAATTTAATATATCTTATGTTACTCAAGAATTTACACTAGCCCTCGTCTTTTTACCTAATTGATCCTGCATTTTTACATTTTCTCCTTGCATCAATTAAATTTAATATATCTTATGTTACTCAAGAATTTACACTAGCCCTCGTCTTTTTACCTAATTGATCCACTGCTGCCTTCACTATTTCATCTCTCAAAGCTACCCATTCTTCTTCTACTGTATTTCTTTCCCCCGCTCTTGTCAGTCGTTCCCTAATGATCTCCTTGAAACTCTCTACAATCTCTGGTTCTGTCAGTTTATCCAGGTCCCATCTCCTTAAATTCCCACCTTTTTGCAATTTCTTCAGTTTTAATCTACGGTTCAGATCCAATAGATTGTGGTCAGAGTCCACATCTGCTCCTGGAAATATCGCACAATTTCGAACCTGGTTCCTAAATCTCTGTCTTACCATTACATAATCTGTCTGAAACCTTCCTGCTTCTCCAGGCGTCTTCCAGTTATACAAGCTTCTTTCATGATTGTTAAACCAAATGTTAGCTATGATTAAATTAAGCTCTGTGCAGAATTCTACCAGGCGGCTTCCTCTTTTATTCCTTACCCCCATTCCATATTCACCTACTATTTTTTCTTCTCTTCCTTTTCCTACTATCGAATTCCAGTCCCCCATGACTATTAAAGTTTCGTCTTCCTTCACTATTTTAATAATTTCTTTTATGTAATCATACATTTTTTCAATCCATTCGTCATCCGCGGAGCTAGTTGGCATATAAACTTGTACCACTGTGGTAGGAGTTGGCTTCGTGTCTATCTTTGCTTCAATAATATGTTCACTATGCTGTTCGTAGATCACCCGTGCTCCTATTTTTATTCATTATTAAACCTATTCCTGCACTGGCCTTTTTTGATTTTGCGTTTATAACCCTGTATTCACCTGACCAGAAGTCTTGTTCCTCCTGCCACCGAACTAATTCCCACTATATCTAGCTTCAATCTATCCGTTTCCCTTCCTAAATTTTTTAACCTACCTGCCAGATTAAGGGATCTTAAATTCCATGCTCCGATCCGTAGAACGCCAGTTTTGTTTCTCCTGATTGTAAGAGGTCCGAGAAGATGTAATTTCGATGTATTGCTCATGTTCAATGGTCTGGAATAGTATATCGTGTTGGCTGGTCGGTCGCGGTGCAGCGATACCGGAGCCTGAGTATTATTGTATAAGGTAAAAAGCAGCCTCGCGCATATCTAGTAATGTTATCTGAACTCCCATGTAATTTTTTTAAAAATGTCCTAATAATAATCGTTGTCATATAAAGTAATTTCTAATAAGCATTCATTTCAATTTAAAGAATTTACTTATTTCTCCAACCCATGATCTTCCGATTGTTGCAAAAGAAAAGTCAGTTGCTTCCTTTCATAAATGACCAATCTATCCGCCAGCATTGCACAGAGCAGTGCCGGAAAAATTTATTGTAAGAGCAGATATATTCGACAATTTTATTGAGGTAAGAATTTTCCCTTTTTTATTCAGAATGATCTTACAGGGCCATGACGCAGCACTGCTGTCGTCCAAAATTCACCAGGTTACTGAATTTTATTTTTTATTGCGAGGTTTAGGAATTTTTCTGTTTCTAGCTTACATTAGATGAGAAAAGAATTTTGTGGGTACATTAAAAGGGAAACAAATTTTGTGTGGAGGTTAAATGTGAATGAATTTCTGTAGGGAGGTTATAAATGGGAACCAATTTTGTTCTGATGTTACATTAAAATTAGAATCATATTCATTATTATTATATATTCAAATTTTGTGGGGAGGTTACACTAAAATTAGAATCATTAACCCAATAATATTTATTCAATTTTGTGGGGAGGTTACATGATAACGACTTCCGCCTGGAGATCCGAATGGGGAACTATTTTACCTCCAGAATGTTTCGCCCAAGAGGACGCCATCATCATTCAACATACAGTAAAGCTGCATGCCCTCCGGAAAAATTACGGCTGTAGTTTCCCCTTGCTTTCAGCCGTTCGCAGTATCAGCACAGCAAGGTCGTTTTGGTTAATGTTACAAGGCCAGATCCAGACTGTTTCCCCTACAACTACTGAAAAGGCTGCAGCACCTCTTCAAAAACCACACGTTTGTCTGACCTCCCAACAGATACCCCTCCGTTGTGGCTGCACCTACTGTGCGGCTATCTGTATCGCTGAGGCACGCAGGCCTCCCCACCAACGGAAAGGTCCATGGTTCATGGGAGGACATGGGCGTTAAGAGTAGTAAAATGAAGTCGATACTTTCATATTCATGACTCTGATGATACCTTCTCCATCCCCCATTAAAGTTTCCAATATTTGAACATCAGAAACTGAAGGGCTGCCAGCTTTTGTCATGTGTACCGATCAAGTTCTATGGTATAAACGGCACGAAAAAGTAACCCAATTTCGTGGAATCGCATTCCAGGGACGTTCATGATTACTTCGCTCATTTGCAGTAACACGCACACCGGACAGCTACAATGCAACAGTTGGTAGGTGAATGTTGTTGTCAGCAGTTGAAATCAAAATATCGTAGAGACGAAGTCTGTAAGTAACGTTGTATAGTGGCGTCGCTATTTCGCTTGCATTTATGTAGGAGTAACTTTTTCGTCATTTGCCGCCTTTACCAGGAAATTTGAAGTAAGTTCATAAATTTTAATTTCTTTACTTTGTATAACTACAACTTCCGATTTCCCTTATTTTACGGAAACTCTGTATTAGGCAGTGTGTAGAAGGAGAACACTAACAGATCAGAGTGAAAGACACAAAGGTAAACAGACACAATTTTTGCGTAGCGAAAGTAATAGGAATGTGGACATTCATAATGATAATGCATCTGTTTTACTGAACCATCATAATATTAATACGTGAACGTCGAAAATTGAAGTTCAAATGTTTAAAATTAATTAAACAAGGAGGCCAACGAAACTTACATAATTAGAAAAGTACTTTGCCATATATGTGCATAAAAGAGCAGGTGCATGCGTAGTCATTAAAAGAGGTAAAAGAAAGCAGACGTACATGAGAACATCTTTCCTCTCTCTTACGTGCCGAACAGGTGCTATGGTAGAAAAGACACACGAAAGTAACAACGTTTAGAGAAACCGCATTGTAGGGATGTCCATGTTTAAATGTTGGAGATGGTTCATTAGCAGTAACACACGCGTAACGGGCAGCTAATGCCACAACTGCTACATCGTTGATATGGTCAGCTGTGGGAAAGGATATTTAGTAACGACGCTGTCACGGGCAACAAACGTTTGTTGGCGTCGTATTCTCCGTTACTTTCGTCCTTGAGTAAATGGAACTAAGTATGTGTTTGTTTGCCGACGTCACCAAAATATCTGAGGTGCGCCTAATTTTCAGTTTCTTCATTTTGAATAACTATGACATCACGTATTATACAGCAACTACATTTTCTTTTAGGCTTGAAGATGAACAGTAGCAGGTCGGAGTGAAAGAAGAAGAGCCAGAGAGACATAATTTTTCCATACACATGATAACACGAAGAATGTGGACGTTGATAGTGATATTTCTTTTGTTGTTTTGAAGGATACATTTAAAAGTGCACTGAATGAAATTCCAAATAACTACGAGAGTTAAAATTGCTATTTGATGAATATACAGTCCAGATTTTGTAATGCAAACCATATCGCATCTGAGGTTACTTTACGCGATACAATGGCATTCATATCGTTTTGTCACAAGGGAAAATTTAATTTGCCACCGTTCTCTCAAAATTTAATTTTCAACGCACTGTATCAAGTGATTGCGCAATTAAAGAGATATCAAAGAATTATTTCAAAAATACTCGTAATTACAATACAGAATCTGACATGGATCAGTTCTGAGGCGGAAATTTCAGTCGCAGTTTTACGTGGAGTGTACTACTTTAAATACAAGACTATTTCTATCACAGATCAAAACTCAGTTGGTCGATTTTCAATCACAGGCGACTCTAGACGTAATAAATATGAATAATAACCAAAACGTAACCAACAGATCATCAGGCTATCGTGTGAGACTTAGAGTTTGAAATTATTGAGTATTTTTAACCAATATTATACCTGCAGTCTTTTGAGAACGACTGCATAGCGCATAAACAGGTGTATCCAAAATAAGTGGTGTTTTATTTTTTATGTTACAAGTAAAACGTTTCCGAGAAACTACTTCAGCAATTTCAGCAACTTTGCTCTGTTTGCATATAGTATGTTCTTTCAGTACTGCAGCAGATGATTTAACGTTCAATTTTCTGCCATCCTTGAATCAAACCTGGATGGGAATACGATTCTTTGCGAGGCACGACGAATAAGTTTTCCATGAAGAGACTACGACAAAGAGTTATGGTGTGAATCTCAATCATGTATCACAGCGCATATTGAGCTTCACGAGAGGAGTTAAATTACGCGAGCAAAACATTTACATCTTGAGTATTTTTTCTTAATTTTCCTTTTATTTATGCCACCTCAACCAGCATCCAATACACGCTGAATCACTCACACCTACACACATACGTCCATGATTCGCATACAATATTTACACTGTTGTAAACATATTACCTACATCACGATGTGCTTTCGTCATTGCCGGGAAATATCTCTAAATCCTAATTCAGTATAGAACATGTAACATTCACGCCTTCAGACTACTCCCCTGCCGTGCGCTGTTTACATCGTATAAAATATAAGAAAGTGATGATATCTACTTTCTTATCTATGTAGGTCTACTGCGAAATTAATTCGTAATTCCAAACAGAGGCCAGCAAACAAAATACGGTACGTCACACAATTCGTCTGGCTGTGGATACTTAAAGCTAGCCGGTTCGCTAGTTAAAAATAAACAAATGCTTAACTGCCCCTTCAGTCGTCTTCAAGTGCTGTTGGAACCATTCTGCTTCCCTACTGAACGTCAGAGACGACTCTTAGACCCTGCTTGTCTGCAGGCAGAATTGCCGCTGCCTCACTCATTGTTTGTGCCCAGCCAGAGGTAAGTTAATGAGCGACAGCGTAGCGAACACAAAAGGGACAGAATGCCAATTACGGTGCCTCCGGGAGGCGCTGTACGCATCCTGCTCCCTGTTCAGCTGGGAGGCTGAACGTCGCACCATACCACGAATTCATCGGCAAGGCGTGCCATCTCAGGTGTTCTGAAGCTCGCCCAACCGTCCCCCTCTCCGTGGAATCTTAATTGCAGAGCTCTGATATAATTAAGGGCGATTATACATACTCTGAACTTGGCCGTCAAATTAATTACTACATTATTGTGACTAAGGGTAGGTACCCTACAACGTACACCAAGCGAAATCGCACAACGGTTAAGACACTGGACTACTATTTGATATGCACGTGCCGTGGTATCCTGATATTAATGCTAAAGTTGTTCCTTCAACACGGTCTTGACTGGTTTCCTCCCCCAAGCCTTGTATATCCAAAGGCGTCGACATATGATATAATTATACAAATGGTTAGAAACAGCCTGAAAAGCTGGTGTTGCAGGGGAAATTGTGCTAAGAAGTAACTGTTAAGAAAAAAATCGATACGATGCGCCACTTCCATCTTACTTATTGAAGCTAGCCAATCAGCTGGTAGCGCGCGCAAATTCAAGCAGTTGCATATGATAAAAGGGGGTAATTCACAGACATGCGTGGGTCAGTGAGTTACCGCTTGTCTAAATCCTCATTACCAGTTAAAACGTACCATTTTCGGATTCGCAAAGTTTAAGCTAGGCGAGTAAAAGTTTCCTTTGTTCGGTTTGACGAAACCACGTTTGGTGACTCCGTCTCCGGTAGCCCGCTTGAATTTGGGCGCGTGGCGATCTGATTGGCTAACTTCAAAGCTACGAGTAAATAACTCGGAAACGCAACGTATCGATTTTTTTCTTAACAGTTATTTTTCAGCACAGTCTCCACTGCAACATCCTTACGAGCTCTTCAGGCTGTTTCTGACCACTGTGTATGGCTACAGCACTATGATTCTTGACTGAACTTACGTGTGATTTTTTTTATTGAATACGGTATTAATTAAAAAGTGATAAAATTTGAATAAGGATTTTCCTTCAATGCCCGTAACAGGACAGGGACAGAAATTAAATCACGTTATTCCTTGGATGCGAAGTATTTCGGGTGGTCTTAGTTTTGATGTAATCCCGCTGAATGTATAAATACTAATTTTCCCGGAAACAGCGGTCAGTGTTAGATAGGCTGCATCAGAGAATGACGTATACACTTGGTTATCATAATTACGAATCAGGATTTTACTTTTGGTAAGCGGATCTTCCGCAAGTACGTTGGCCGTGATATTCGGTTTCTTAACTGTCAAGTAAGACGATTCACAGAGACATTCGACACTAAGAGCCGAACACCACTAAGATTGTCCTGGGCGAATGTGGGTTTATTGCTGTAATGTTTCTCTCTCTCTCTCTCTCTCTCTCTCTCTCTCTCTCTCCTTCTCCCTCGATCTTTCTCTCTCTCTCTCTCTCTCTCTCTACCTATCTCTATATCTATCTCTCCTTCTCCCTCGATCTCTCTCTCTCTCTCTCTCTCTCTTTTAAATCATCTGTCTTCTGACTCGTTTGATGAGGCCAACCAGAAATTCCTCCCCTGGGCCAACGTCTTCTTCTCAGAGTAGCACTTGCAACCTTCTTCCCCAATTATTTGCTGGATGTGTTCCGCTCTCTGTCTTCCTCTACAGCTTTTACTCACTACAGCTCCTTTTAGTACCATGGAGGTTATTCCCTGATATCTTAACAGATGTCCTACCATCCTGCCCCTTCTTTTTCTCAATGTTTACTATATATTCCTTTCCTCGCTGATTCTACAGAGAACCTACTCGTTCCTCATCGGCCCACCTAATTTTCAACATTCTTTGTAGCACCATATCTCAATGCTTCGATTCTCTTCTATCCTGCTTTTCCCACAGTCCATGTTCCACTATCTTACAATGCTGTGGTCCAAACGTACATTTTCAGAAACTTCTTCCGAAAATTAATGCCTGCCTATGTTTGATATTATTAGAATTCTCTTGGCCAGAAATGCCCTTATTGTCAGTGACAGTCTACTTTTGATATTCTCGTTGCTCCGTCTATTATAGGTTATTTTGCTGCCGAGGTACCACAGTTTCTTAACTTTATCTACTTCGTGATCACCAATGCCGATGTTAAGTTTCTCGCTGTTCTCATTTCTGTTACTTCTCGTTACTTTCGTCTTTCTTCGTTTTACTCTCAATCCATATTCTGTGTTCATTACTCTGTTCATTCCATTCAGCAAATCCTGTAATTCTTCACTTTCAGTAACGACAGCAATGTCACTAGCGAATCATACCATTGAATTTTAATGTGTCTCGTGAACCTTCCTTCTATTTCCTTCATTGCTTCTTCGATGTACAGATTGAACCATGGAGGCGGGAAACTACATCGCTGCCTTACACATTTTTTAATCCGAGCACTTCGTTCTTGGTCTTCCACTCCTATTTTTCCCTCTTTATTTTTTTACCCATCTTTCCATACAGCTTATCCCTATTTTTCCAAGAATTCCGAACATCTTGCATGATTTGTCGTTGTCGAACGCTTTTTCCAGATCGACAAATCGTATGAACGTGTCTTGATTCTTTTAGTCTTGCTTCCGTTATCAGCCGCAACGTCAAACTGATCGTCATTTAACACGGCCTCAGTTTTCTTTTCAATTACTGTATCAAAGGGAAAACAGGGGAACGGAAGGGTACAGCATTTTCCGAATGATACCATGTGAATGTAACCGTGTTACCAGCAACACTTTAGAAATTCGTTCATCCACACATACTCTCTACTTCCATTATGCTTCCATGTAAAGCACGAAACATCACATAGTTCCTAGTCTCCTGCACTTCAGGTGCTACAGTTTTGCCTGTTACTGTCCTCATCTCTTCCTTGGGGTTTCCAGACCTCTTCAGAATAACGCATTATAATTTCTGACTTTGTAAGATGATCTGCCGCAGTTCATTCTGTCGAGATTTTCTCCGTATTTTATTCTGTTGTTCTAAATTTGTTTCTTGCAATTAACATCTTGAATTCCTTCTTAATGTCGTTGTTTACTAGTCCGTCTACTCTGCAATAGCCTACCGCATCACAATTCGGCCGCCTAAACATTAATTTCTTGCCTGTAAATTACCCACGAGCCACATCCATAGAACACTATGGCGCCGGCTATCACTTTTTAAATTTTCAGTCCCTTTATTGTTGTATCCTGTTCCTAAAGTACGTGTTTACTGTTTCCAAATTTTGACACATTCTTGTCTAAATCCTTGTATGTGACATCGTGTCCAAAATAATTAAAATGACTGACATGTTCTATTGCCGTATTTTCGTTCTGAGAGTCCCTTCCAATGAAAGCCATGGTTTTAGCTTTTTGTGAATACTGCCATACCTTAGTCTTCAGCTTTTTTGCTTAGAAGGTAGCAACCTTTTTGCAGGTCATTCATTCTCCTTCTGTGTTAAAAATGTGTCTGTCTGAAATACTTCATAAAAACTGTAACAATTATAATCTTTCAAATGCACTGTGACATTCTGAAATAACTGAGTCATGTGAAACTAACTACTATTTACATAAAAAAATTACCTTGTTCAGAGAATTTCTAAATGTAATAATTAAAATTTAATAGCCAGTATAAGATTGTACACTCACAATTTTATTAACTGACTTTATCGTTATTTAAAACAATTTTTTCATAAATTTTCAGCCCTTATTCTTACCCTACTGTCAATATTTGCAGCCATTTTCTTTGAGCTGCTACTGCCACTGAATGATACTTTTGGTTTATCAAAACTGTTTCACCTACACATGCTAGTATTATCAGCGGTTCATAAAATAAAGAAAACTATTTAATTATACATATTTTGTTGAGATACCTTTATTGATTCTTGGCAGCTCATGTCAGTTATCTAAAAATTTACAACTATGTATTTCCATTATTATTATTATTATTATTATTATTATTATTATTACACACACATAAATTCATGTATACGTCATTTCCTGAAAAAGGTATCAATATATATCCGCCATATATGACCTTTATTAGTTCACAGAATTATAAATGCAACATCACTTATTCGTTGCATGTTAATGCCACATAATGCTTGTGCAAATCCGTCGAATAATACATTGGTCAAAGAACGTGATCACGTACTAAGTGCTCTTATCATCAGCATCGCGAGGGGTGTCCCAAACAGACTCAAACTGTTCACTACTGTACTTTATACGTACGCAGATCACACATCCTTTCACCCTGAAAACGTTAATAAACCACCAGGCACGTTGCACATTATAGAGAAGCGGGCACATCACCTTCGAAACATCTGATCTATTGCCATAAGTGGCATAATGAGACTCCTGTCACCGTACGACACTGCTCACTGTTTTACTTTCCCTGTTTACGAACACAGGACGGAATTTTCACTGTATCGTGTACAGACAGTTAATAAGTTATTTAAGTGTCCCGTAGACAATAATTGTATACTCTCAGTAGGATGTTAACGATACAGTTTTAGAAGTTCGTACCATTTCTACATTAAAAGTTAGGCAACGTGCTGACATTACGTAATTGTTTTAAGCTATGCTGTTTTTCATACAGTGATTCATACTTATATACAACCCTCTCTCTCTCTCTCCCTCTCTCCCTCCCTCTTTCTCTCTTAAAAACTCACACTTTATTACAATGTGAGACATTTCTCTGGGAGTAGAAGTAATTGAGAAGCAGATATGATTTCATTTTTGTGTTTGAAGTTAATTTATTTACTGTATTCTTTACATCACTGGTTGGGTGGTCAGACATCTTTTTTTGACTGAATACCCGAATCCTTACTGTGTCACACGGAGCTGAGTGATGTAAATCGTAAGTAAATTCTTCTCATAGTATTATCTGTATGAATTTTACTGTCGTTTTGTTTTTTAAAAAACAATGTGTGTGAAACCTTATGGGCCTAAGTGCTAAGGTCATCAGTCCCTAAGCTTACACACTACGTAACCTAAATTATCCTAAGGACAAACACACACACCCATGCCCGAGGGAGGACTCGAACCTCCGCCAGGACCAGCCGCACAGTCCATGACTGCAGCGTCTAAGACCGCTCGGCTAATCCAGCGCGGCTACTGTCGTTTTTCAAGTATAACTAATTGAAGACAAACTTCATACGGGAGTTAATTAAATTCTGTCTAATTCTAGAGATGGCATAGCGATATGCACATATACATACGGCGGTAGTATCGCATACAAAAGGTATTACAGGAAAGGGCACTGGCTGCGAAAATGTTTATGACGCGAGACCTCAAGACGGCAATCAACAGACTTTCAACGTGTAATGGTAGATGGAGCTAGAAGCATGGGACATACCACTTCGGAAATCGTTAGGGCATTCAGTATTCCGAGAATCGAAGTGCCAAGAATCCCAAATTTCAGACATTACCTCTTACCATGGACAACGTAGTGGCCGACGGCCTTCTCTTAGCCAAACGACAGCAGGGTGTTTGTGTAGAGTTCTCAGTGTTAACAGACAAGCAACGCTTTCCGAGATAAGTGCAGTTTGGGACGTACGACGAACGTATCCGTTAGGATAATGTGGTTTAATCTGCCGTTATGGGCTGTGGCAGCAGACGGGCTACACGAGTGCCTTTGCTAACAGTACGACATTGCCTGCAGCGTCTCTCCTGGTCCCGTGACCATGTCGGATGGACCCTAGACGAATGGAAAACCGTAGCCTGGTCAGATGACTCCCTATTTCAGTAGGTAAGAGCTGATGGTAGGGTAAGAGCTTGGCGCAGATTCCCCGAAGTCATGGAGCCAAGTTGTCAACAAGGCACTGTGCAAGCTGGTGGTGGCTCCACAGTAGTGAGGGCTGCGTTTACATAGAACAGACTGATCCGATCACTGACTGGAAATGGTTACGTTCGGCTACTTGGAGACCATTTTCTGCCAAATAACGATTTAATTTTAATGGATAACAATGCCTTGCGCCACCGGGCCACAGTTGTTCGCAACTGGTTTGAAGAACATTCAGCAGAATTCGCGAGACCACCCGACATGGGTCTCATCGAATATTCATGGGAGATAATCTAGAGGTCAGTTCGTCCACAAATTCTTCACCTGCTACAGTTTCGCAATTGTAGGTGGCTATAGAGACAGCATGGTTCATTATTTCTGCAGAGAGTTTCCAGCGATTTGAGCCGACGCCACATCGAATTGTACTATGCCGGGAAAAATAGGGATCCGAGACGATGTCAGAAGGTATCCCATGACTTCTGTTACCATAGCGTATTACCATTAGTACGCGCTTCTTCCCAACGAATCCCTTTTCCCCCAATGATGAGTTATCCCCTTGTATGACGCAGTAGGACATTAGTTAATGAAAATAGAGTAATGGTTTACACAAAGTAATTTTTAATACATCATGTTTTTAAACCGAACTGAAGACTATAAATTCTTTTCTCCGAGTCCCATTCCGTTTCCAGATCCCACAGTCCTAAAAAGTAGTGACTGTGAATTTTTAATAGCTATGTAGATACTTGTGGTGCGCGTGCAATATAAAACTGATTCACGAATAGTTCACTTTCTCACTGTTATCTGTTGCAGGTGGACAACATTTTCCTTTTGGTCTGATCATAACCCTGGTATATTAAAATTTTGTTATTATTTAAATAATCGTTTTCTGATTTTTAGTCTTGGTTGTGTGAAGTTCTTCAATGACTCTCAAACACTTTGATGAAATTACAACAGAGACGTGATAAATGCAAGTTTATTAAAGTTTCTCTTCACCTCACTCAACCGATATATTGCTTCCTTGTACGTGTGTATCACGTAAAGACCGTGAAAATAAGTATTAGAGATATTACAGGTGACTTGGAGGCTTATCGTTCTTCCCACAAACCTATGACAACTGGAATCGAAAAATGTAGAAATGACAGCGAGACATTAAGTTCCCTCCACCATACACCAGTTAACGAAGCGAGTTAATATTGAATTGTCAGCCAGGTTTGAGCGATGTTTAAAATACCAAGTATGTACCTCATTGGTTGGTTGGTTCAAAATCGATTGCAAAATTTGTACCGAACAGACGAACATACAAGAAACGGATATGCGTCTCCTCTCCCTCCCCATCCCTCCCCCGGTCTTTCTCGACTAGGCCGTGCCTGTTACTCGCAACCAGGTGGAATACATTTCGACACTATGCACACAGCACGCCAGTCATGCTGGACAACCAAGCTGTCATGTTGTCCCAAACTTTTTGTCCCTCACCCCTTTTTCCTAGCGACTCCTAGCGAAGACGCCTGTAAGAAACTGACTAAATATAACATTGTCCTCCAGTTCTGAGTTATGTTTAAATTTTCAGATCTTTAGCTCATCGGATACTTTGTTTAAAGTCATTTGTAGAATGTGTACCAAACAGGCATGCAGACAAGAAAGCGATCCAATAAAAATGTGATAAAAAGCAAGTAATGTTTTTGACACTTTAGATTCCAGAATCTGATATCCCTACCGCGAAAGTTTCAGACGCTACACGCTTCAGATCCAAAGCAAGTGACCTCTAGTGCAGGTGCTTATTACTACAAACACCTGAGAATTTAAATATTCTGTTTCGTTTATTGATTTACCCTCATGCATTATTTCTAATGGTGTGGTTAACCCATGTTCAGAATTGAAATACGTGTGTTGTGTTGTATAGCAGTGCAGTGACAGTCCGTTTCCAGAAAGCCAGTTATTAATTTTCAATTAAACATGATTTAATCTTTCGAGTCTTGACATTTCTCCATTAAGCTTGACCGTAGTACCGGCATCAGTGGCAAGGAAAGATAATTATTATTTCTGTTTCTCGGAAATATAATGGCAGATCATTTACGTATAACAAGAACAAGAGCGAACGAATATTGAACCCTGTGATACATTTGTAATGAATTTTCCCCATTTTGAAGACGCTGTCTCGACGTATTGTTTAGATGCTGAATAGGTCTTCCAAAGGCTCAGTGGCTATATTAATGAAAATTGTAATGTTTGACAGCAAAGTGTGTAAAATGTACTGGATTATATTATTATTTACTTTCAGATTCGTGGCGCTTTTCCCTGAGGAGTGAAACATTGGAGACTGTCCACCCTCTTCTAGCAGCAAAGCCAACTATCGGCCGCCGGCAGTGGCTCGTAAATAGCCGTAACGGTGAGCCAGCCGTATCTGACGCACATTCCCTATCTGTGGGACTGATGTGGCGGTCTGCCACCCATACCATCCACCCCTCGTGTCGTAACAATTTATTTTACGGCTACAGCGAACTCTACGACGAATTTACTACACCCTCTGAGCTAAACGGCCACACGCATTCGTTTCGAACGTTTGATCGGTCTGTATGACGGTGTACGGGCGTCACTCCAAAGCACCGTGCGTTTTGCTGGATATAAATTCGAAAAATTACGATTGTGCAAGCCAAAAAGTTAATTTAATGCCCATTGCTCCACAAACGAAAGTAAATCGTGGGCATCGAGTGTTGTTACGGTTTAATGTGAGTGAAATTCAAACATACGAACGGAAAACTAGGTCTGGTGAGTTCATCAGTGAAATTTCACGTCTGATTGCACAGTAAATACAATGAGTTCGCATTCGCGCAACAGGGTCTAAATAACAATTTAATCAGTTTACGACTGACAAACAAATACTGCTAACATTTGTTTCTTTCGAATCCGGTCACCGGTTATTGTGCCATCGACAAGACTTTTGTTTTCTGACAGTGGCCCAACCAGTTCGAAATAAGGAAATATTAGCAGAACAAAAAAACAGTTTGCTTGTTTTCCAACTTAAATATGAAACTATTCTACCAAGAGGTGTCGGAAGAAGCCATACATATTGTAACCTGAATCCTTTCAAAATTCTATGTTCATACCCGAATGTGCAAGAGTCATTGGTACACAAGTACAAACTTGTTGGCATTTGAAAAATATTAAGAGTTTCCATACGTTTAATAGTCTTAGTCTTCATTGCCTATTAAATAATTCAATACATTCACCAACCCGTTTTCTTTATTAGCGTAAAATGGTACCCGTTTCCTTTACTACTGGAAATGGAGTATCTGTTTACGCTTGATACAATTCGTTCTTGTTTCAAGCTCTGCATTTCGTCGTCGGGAATGTATTATATCTGTACATATAGAGTTTCGTTTGGTGATAATACCTACTGTTTATAATTGTGATCTTTATAAAATTGAAGTACTTTCATGCCAGTTTTGAATTCGTATGTTCATTAAAATTTACAACTATTTAGAAAGCGCATACATTCACAATACCTCCAATTTCACTGCCTTCAAATGTGAAGAACTGCTGTCCTATGTCTCATGGTTCTGAATCATCGACAGACACAAACAAGAGCCGAATGGAAGTTCTCAAGGCAACAACAACAGCATCTTTTCGGAGGTCAGTGTGATGTACCGATAAAACCTACTCATAAAGAAGTGACCTGACTGGACTTTCCAAGATACAGAAAACGCTTATTAAATTGAAGAAACTCTAATGAAAGCCAGCTTATCTTAAGCACTTGGTACGGGAAGCTTACACAGTGTCATGGTAGTCAGCCGTTTTTTATGTCCTAGCTTCCTTCTTTTACGATACTGATTTACGTGAAAGCAGAGCAACGTTCATAAGTCGTACAGCTGTAGGATTTCTCTGCAGCCAGTATTTCATAGTGTTGAACGATGACATGAGACGGACGAAATCTTGCCTCTCACAAAGACAAAAAGTAGTTCGAGAACAAAATTGTAATCTTATAGTCGGTAGTGAAGTACTGAACATCTCTTCTGTGAGACAAGTGCATAGCGGCATTCAAGATTTTTACAACTTGTTTTATATTAAATATGTTTATGTCGAATACCTAGAATGCTCGTTTATAACCT
Source organism: Schistocerca cancellata (assembly GCF_023864275.1). Classification (NCBI taxonomy): domain Eukaryota; kingdom Metazoa; phylum Arthropoda; class Insecta; order Orthoptera; family Acrididae; genus Schistocerca; species Schistocerca cancellata. The sequence goes on from NC_064627.1 coordinate 751,355,115, forward strand.
CGTGTAAACACTTATAGCACGACGCACCGAGCTGCATCAAATGGATATTTGTGACCTTCGCTTTTATGATTTTATATTAATGATTCGACAGATGGTATGAATTGTAATCCCAGAATTTTTGCATATAATATAATTATCTGTAATGATAAATTATCTAAAAATCTGCATAAAAACTCAGCCAGGTCTTGAAAACTTTTGAAAATAATATAAAGACTGGCAGCATGCTTTAAATGTTCAGAAAACTCAAATTGCCCTCTTCATAAAACTCAGACGTGAGTAAGTGGTTGAAACAGTTAGTAGGGATATGAAAATGGAACGATTACATATGCTCCGTCGTACGTAAAGCAGGAGGTACACATCGGTTCCTTGGTAGGATGCTGAGAAAATGCTGTAAGTCTACGAAGGAGATTGTTTAGGAAACTGTCGTGCAACCCATCCTAGAATATTGCGCAACTGCACACCCAAGAGGGCAAACTGTTGATATTGAGCGTATGTAAAGAAGAAAATACTGAGAACCCTGAAGTGGTAGATGCTTGGAGAGAGACATAAGCTACCCAGGGCAAAGCAACAAAGTGAGGAGCCAAGGGATGTACTACAGCACTCTGCGTATCGCTACCATAAGGACTGTGAAGACAAGATAGTCTAATTACATCATATACAATCGCAGTTACACAATTATTCTCCCGTACTTCATACAAACTGGAATGATCAGAAACCTCAGCCTGTTGCACAACACGAAGTACCCTCTGTTATTCACTTCACAGTGGTTGTGGAGTGTGTACACCTACTTCTTCACAGATAGTACTCTATGACTGTGGGAGATCCCATTGTATCACACATCACGGCTTATACCTGTTCCATGAGCATATGGAGAGCTTGAATGATTGCCTGAATGTCTCTGTGTTCACTGCAATTAATCTAATTGACGTGCAGCTAGAAAGAGGTACACAGTAAATACTGTAAGGGGCCGCCACCACTGTGGCACAACCACTTGCATGGCGTCTCTTAGTTCTGTGCAGCAGCCTCCAGATGGCACTCACAAAGACGTGGACTTCTTCCTGCTTCCGTACTACTTCCTTCAGAGCGTCAAGTTGTTGTTGTTGTTGTGGTCTTCAGTCCTGAGACTGGTTTGAAGCAGCTCTCCATGCTACCCTATCCTGTGCAAGTTTCTCCATCTCCCAGTACTTACTGCAACCTACATCCTTCTGAATCTGCTTAGTATATTCATCTCTTGGTCTTCCTCTACGATTTTTACCCTGCACGCTGCCCTCCAATGCTAAATTTGTGATCCCTTGATGCCTCAGAACATGTCCCACCTACCGGTCCCTTCTTCTAGTCAAGTTGTGCCACAAACTCCTCTTATCCCCTATTCTATTCAATACTTCATCATTAGTTATGTGATCTACCCATCTAATCTTCAGCATTCTTCTGTAGCACCACATTTCGAAAGCTTCTATTCTCTTCTTCTCTAAACTATTTATCGTCCATGTTTCACTTCCATACATGGCTACACTCCATACAAATACTTTCAGAAACGATTTCCTGACACTTAAATCTATACTAGATGTTAACAAATTTCTCTTCTTCAGAAACGCTTTCCTAGCCATTGCCAGTCTACATTTTATATCTTCTCTACTTACACCATCATCAGTTATTTTGCTCCCCAAATAGCAAAACTCCTTTACTACTTTAAGTGCCTCATTTCCTAATCCAGTTCCCTCAGCATCACCCGAATGAATTCGACTACATTCCATTATCCTCGTTTTGCTTTTGTTGATGTTCATCTTATATCCTCCTTTCAAGACACTGTCCATTCCGTTCAACTGCTCTTCCAAGTCCTTTGCTGTCTCTGATAGGATTACAATGTCATCGGCGAACCTCAAAGTTTTTATTTCGTCTCCATGGATTTTAATAACTACTCCGAATTTTTCTTTTGTTTCTTTCACTGCTTGCTCAATATACAGATTGAATAAGATCGGGGAGAGGCTACAACCCTCTCTCATTCCCTTCACAACCACTGCTTCCCTTTCATGCTCTTCGACTCTTATAACTGCCATCTGGTTTCTGTACAAATTGTAAATAGACTTTCGCTCCCTGTATTTTACCCCTGCCACCTTTAGAATTTGAAAGAGAGTATTCCAGTCAACATTGTCAAAAGCTTACTCTAAGTCTACAAATGCTAGAAACGTAGGTTTGCCCTTCCTTAATCTTTCTTATAAGATAAGTCGTAAGGTCAGTATTGCCTCACGTGTTCCAATATTTCTACGGAATCCAAATTGATCTTCCCCGAGGTAGGCTTCTACTAGTTTTTTCCATTCGTCTGTAAAGAATTCGCCTTAGTATTTTACAGCTGTGACTTATTAAACTAATAGTTCGGTAATTTTCGCATCTCTCAACACCTGCTTTCTTTGGGATTGGAATTATTATATTCTTCTTTAAGTCTGAGGGTATTTCGCCTGTCTCATACATCTTGCTCACCAGATGGTAGAGTTTTGTCAGGACTGGCTCTCCCAAGGCTATCAGTAGTTCTAATGGAATGTTGTCTACTCCCGGGGCCTGGTTTCGTCGCAGGTCTTTCAGTGCTCTGTCAAACTCTTCATGCAGTATCGTATCTCCCATTTCATCTTCATCTACATCCTCTTCCATTTCCATAATATTGTCCTCAAGTACATCGCCCTTGTATAGACCCTCTATATACTCCTTCCATCTTTCTGCTTTCCCTTCTTTGCTTAGAACTGGGTTTCCATCTGAGCTCTTGATATTCATACAAGTGCTTCTCTTTTCTCCAAAGGTCTCTTTAAATTTCCTGTAGGCAGTATCTATCTTACCCCTAGTGATATAAGCCTCTACATACTTACATTTATCCTCTAGCCATCCCTGCTTAGCCATTTTGCACTTCCTGTCGATCTCATTTTTGAGACGTTTTTATTCCTTTTTGCCTGCTTCATTTACTGCATTTTTATATTTTCTCCTTTCATCAATTAAATTCAGTATTTCTTCTGTTACGCAAGTATTTCTACTAGCCCTTGTCATTTTACCTACTATGTCCTCTGCTGCCTTCACTACTTGATCCCTCAAAGTTACCCATTCTTCTTCTACTGTATTTCTTTCCCCCATTCCTGTCAATTGTTCCCTTATGCTCTCCGTGGAACTCTGTACAAACTCTGGTTCTTTCAGTTTATCCAGTCCCATCTCCTTAAGCGTCATGTACGACCACCGAAAGTGTGGACGGCCAATAGCCGACGCTGTCAACTGTGGACTATATTGCTTCCCCCTTGTACTAGCGGACATGGGAAATCCTTCCACCGACAGGCAGCAAAAGACACTCACACAGTTACAAACCAGCAGTTACACAGTTCAGGTCAGTGACTGCAGCCCACACAGCGCAGTACTCTGAACACTACCTTCCGACGTAACAGTTTCTAGTTACGGAGTAACTGGATTATTGTGTCTCCAGCATTACTTTTAGTTACATATCACAGACTGCCAAGAGACTCAATGTTATGCTAGATATCATTATATATGGTACAGGTCTCAAGTGCCACCCATCAAATTGTACCAAAGTTAAGTGACGTTCAGTTACTACACTCACAGCATTTTGACGACAAGGTAAAACATTAAGAACTGATAATAATTGTCGCCAACATTTTTTAACTGTGATTTATTTTCAAAGAATATTCTTAAGAATTTATTTTATTTACTAGCGATTCATCAAGAACATTAACTCATTTAATCACACTATGTAAGCATGGAAGTCGTTGCCAGGGAGTAGCTGATGAAATCATAACCAAATTCCTTTTAACAAATGGGAATTTTATTCACTTTAATAGTGCCTAAAAGCATTTTTTTAAAGAAAGAGATTTAAATTTATAATCAGAAAGCACCCTCTAAATATCAAAGTTACAATTTATTCAGAGGCAGAAAGAAACAAGTTTTGACTGTATGAGCTTTCGGGCAGAGAACCTTGCCGCTCCCTTTTGACACGGTTGTAGTTACGACCGCTCACAACAGCCTCTGAAAGACGATACTGGTGCAAATCTGCAGCACACCAGAAAATTTTAAAGTAAGAGTTTTACACAAGCACACAAACTATGCACCCCCTCCCCCTCCCTGTACGAGGGATGGAAATGGTACAAAACCCTAACAATTAAAATATTAACCTTGCCACCGAAGGTGCAACTTGATTTTAACTTCTAACAAAAGCCTTACGGTGGAAGTGTGGCAACTTTATGTACTAAAATGATCATTTAAATAAAACCCATGAAATGCAATCTTATATGAAATTCTACAAGGTTGACCAAACAATAGTTAAGATGCTCTACATTACACAGATACCGCCTCTCAAGATCATAGGCAATAATATCAAAGTTTCCAAAGCTCAAAACATATTTCAGGTATTAGGCCGTTACACTCCAAGCAATAAATTCGTTAACACACCACATCAGACAAACATGACAGAGGCAGCTATTAACGAACGGTAGATTGATAGGGAGATTACCGAACAACCCGAACCGCAGGTTGCTCTAACCCGCCCCTACTCCACAAGGGAAAAACTAACCACCCAATTTACAAACAAGCACCTTCCCGCGGGTGAGCAAACGGAGAAGAGTGGTGGGACGACCCCAAAGCAAAACGGCTGGTGACCTCACCAAGAAACACGTAGATTTTAACATAAGTAAATCAAACAACATATCACCACTTCTAATAAACTACGATTTCTCGAGAAGACCTGGCGCAGCACCCCCAAATCGCTCTCCCGAACCGTCCGCTGCCAGACGCTTCAAAGGACGCAGGAAGGCGCGCCGATCTCCCATCTCACGGCGTCGCGGCTCGCACCGGCCAGACTGATGTGGGGCCGCGAAGTCACTACCCCTCGCTATACGGCGCGACCCACTGGACTCACGTGGCGACCTCACATGCGCCGACGCTCAAGACGGACAAGTCATCTTGTGTCTCAGTGCGAGACCGACCAACCGATCGATCCAACCGCCAATGACCATTGCCTGGGCAAACTCGAGCAGACTGGCGGCCTAACGCGCAGACTCAGATGCAGGAACTAAGCCCCGACCGGGCGACCACTCGCTGAGATCTCTTACTGGCGGAGTGGAAAGACTCTCATTTTGCCGGCTTTAAAGGTTGATCCGAACGACATACTAGCACTCCGAACGACAGACAGACTAACTGCCTAACAAATGCGGACGAGAGACAGACTACCAAGCTGGGGTCGAGAGAGTGACCCAGACTGACCGAGTGGCGTGTTTTTTTTTTTCTTTATTGTTATTTTTAAACCTGTTACAGGTAGGCCATCAGCGCACAGTACGTTGCTCTTTGGCCACAGAGAATACAAAAAAGACAAATGAAGACAATTATAGAATAAAAATGGTGGATATATAAACGGAGACATACACGTTTAAAATACATGGAGCCGTTCACGGGCGTAGAGTCCAAGATAAAATTTGTTCAGACACGTGGACACATACAGACGAAAATTGTCACACGTGAACGGAGGAGCACAAAACGAATAACACCGGAACACTCAAGCAGTTACAGGTGTAGACAGGGCACAACAAACTTTCAGCAGCAAATTGAAAAGTAAGAATGTAGGGAAATCAGTAAAGAGAAAGAAAGTGTTGTTGTTAGGTAGTTCCCATGGAAGAGGTGTTGGCCAACTCTTGCAGGATGAACTAGGATCAGAATACCAGGTCACCAATTTTTTTAAACCTAGTGCTGGTCTGGAGCAGGTGACAGAGGATTTAGGATCACTTTGCAAAGATTTCACTAAGGAAGACACCGTGGTTATAGTGGGTGGGGCAGGTAACAGTATTGACAGAGATCCTGGGTACAGCATAGAGTGTGACCTGGCGAAGATTGCATCAGCATCGAGGCATACCAGTGTTGAGTTTGTATCTGTTCTTGGGCGCCATGACCGACCTCATTTGAACTCTTCTGTCAAGAGAGTTAATTTGGAGCTGGAACGGCTGCTCATGTCGGGTGCGGGGTCACACATTGGTGTGGTTCATGTTGATTCTATCAGTAGGTGGGATTATACTAGGCATGGCCTTCACCTCAACAGGAAGGGGAAGGGTAAATTCGCTGGGGAAATAGCAGGAAAGTTAAAGGGGGGAGGCACTGTCATGAGTGGTAAAATACCAGTGGTTATAGGATTCAGAAAAGACCCTTTTTTAGGGTAGGGAGGACAGAAGGAAAACAAATTTTAAGAGAGGTTAGAACTGAGACAAACCTTCAGTTTGAGAAAGAAATCAAAAAACATAACTCCAGCTTATTACATCAACATAAACAGCCATTGGTTAAGAATTTTCAACTGTCAGCAGATATTTTAACTCCAACCAATTTTAACTCAGTCAATGTGAAATGTCAGCTATCTTTATTGCATCAAAATATTCGAGGACTGAGAAATAAAATTAATGAATTAACTATCTGCATAGATGAATTAGAGTCTTCAAACCCAGCTGACATAATCTGCCTCTCCGAACATCATGTGACCACTGGTATAGAACTTTTAAGTGTTACAGGGTTTAGGTTAGCATCTCACTTTTGTAGATCAGAAATGGAGAAAGGAGGAGTTGCCACATTCATCAGGAACTGTCATAAATTTAAGAACATAGACATTCATAAATTTTGCCTAGAACAGCATATGGAAGCATGTGCAACAGAATTAGATTTTCACAAAAAATCTTTCATAATATTAAGTGTATATCGAGCACCTGCAGGTAACGTTAATCTGTTTGTAAACCACCTTGAAGCTGTACTGGCCCCTTTAACAACCAAAAACAAAGAAATAGTGGTTGCTGGTGATTTCAATGTAGATTTCCTTAAAGACTCTCCCAATAAGAACTTATTTGAGTTAGTAACACTATCATTCAACTTAATTCCCACAGTAAAGTTCCCCACTAGGATAGCCACTTGCTCACAAACAGCCATTGATAATATCTTTATAGAAAAGTCAAATGAACAAAATTATATTACAAAACCAATAGTCAATGGCCTCTCAGACCATGACATGCAGTTCCTTCTGTTAAATATTAATACTGAACAGGATATAAAATCTGTTAAATCTGAGCTCAAAAGGGTAATCAGTAAGCCAAAAATTGATTATTTTAGGACACTCCTCAGAGACATTCACTGGACTGATGTTTACAGTGCTCATGGCATGAATGAAAAATATAACATTTTTGCTAATAAAGTGCTTACCTTATTCGAACACTGCTTTCCCCCAAAACTTACCAAGGTTAGAGCAAAGTCTACAAAGAAGCCATGGATTACTCGAGGAATAGGGGTATCTTGTAAAACCAAAAGAAAACTGTATCTGTCAATCCGAAACATTTCCAATGTAGATGCTATAGCACATTATAAGAAATACTGCAAAATATTAAAGACTGTAATACGGATGTCAAAGCAAATATATTACAAGGAAAAGATAGTCATATCAGATAACAAAATAAAGACAATATGGGATATAGTGAAGGAGGAGACCGGTAGAACCAGACATGAAGAGGAACAAATAGCATTAAGTGTAAATGATGCATTGGTGACAGATGTGTATAGTGTTGCAGAACTTTTTAACAAACATTTTATAACTGTTACTGAAAAGATGGGGTTGTCAGGTTCGGTAGATGCTGCTATGGATTACCTTAGACCAGACATTTCAAGTAACTTCCATAATATGAATTTGACCCTCACTACCCCAACAGAAATAATGTCCATCATAAAATCTTTAAAATCAAAAACATCTAGTGGGTATGATGAAATATCAACAAAGTTAATTAAAGAATGTGATTCTGAGCTAAGTAACATATTAAGCTATCTGTGTAACCAGTCGTTTATCAGTGGAATATTTCCTGAATGGCTGAAATATGCTGAAGTTAAGCCACTGTTTAAGAAGGGAGATAAAGAAATAGCATCAAATTTCCGTCCAATTTCACTGTTGCCAGCATTCTCAAAAATTTTCGAAAAAGTAATGTACAGTCGTCTTTATAACCATCTTATCTCAAATAACATACTGTCAAAGTCACAGTTTGGATTTCTAAAAGGTTCTGATATTGAGAAGGCTATCTACACTTACAGTGAAAATGTACTTAATTCATTAGACAAAAAATTGCAGGCAACTGGTATATTTTGTGATCTGTCAAAGGCATTTGACTGTGTAAATCACAATATCCTTTTGAGTAAACTAGAATATTATAGTGTAACAGGAAATGCTGCAAAATGGTTCAAATCTTATATCTCTGGCAGGAAACAAAGGGTGTTATTAGGAAAGAGACATGTATCAAGCTATCAGGCATCATCCAACTGGGAGTTAATTACATGTGGGGTCCCACAATGTTCCATTTTGGGGCCCTTACTTTTCCTTGTGTATATCAATGACCTTTCATCAGTAACATTACCAGATGCCAAGTTTGTTTTGTTTGCCGATGATACAAACATTGCAATAAATAGCAAATCAAGTGTAGTCTTAGAAAGATCAGCCAATAAAATATTTGTGGACATTAATCACTGGTTCCTAGCCAATTCTTTGTCACTAAACTTTGAAAAAACACACTACATGCAGTTCAGAACTTGTAAGGGGTGTCCCAAGAGTATATGTCTAACATATGATGACAAGAAGATAGAAGAAGTGGACAGTGTTAAATTCTTGGGATTACAGCTTGATAATAAATTCAACTGGGAGGAGCACACCACAGAACTGCTGAAGCGTCTTAACAAATCTCTGTTTGCAATGCGAATTTTGTCAGACATAGGGGATATAAAAATGAAAAAGCTGGCATACTATGCTTACTTTCATTCCATAATGTCATATGGGATTATTTTTTGGGGTAATTCATCAAGCCAAGCTAAAGTTTTCCGGGCACAAAAACGTGCAGTAAGAATTATATGTGGTGTGAACTCAAGAACATCCTGCAGAAGCCTGTTTAGGGAACTAGGGATACTAACTACAGCTTCCCAATATATTTATTCCTTAATGAAATTTGTCATTAAAAATATATCACTTTTTCAAACCAACAGCTCAATTCATGGAATCAATACTAGAAATAAGAATAATCTTCACAAGGATTTAAAGTCACTTAGTCTTGTACAAAAAGGTGTGCATTATTCAGGAACACACATTTTCAATAACTTGCCAGCAGCCATAAAAAGCTTAACAACCAATGAAATTCAGTTTAAGAGAAGCCTAAAGGATTTATTGGTGGCCAACTCCTTCTACTCCATTGATGAATTTCTTAGTAAAACCAACTGATTTGTATATAAGTACAACATAACTTCTGCACAATTTCAGTGCAGTAATGTGTTCACTGAAAATTTGTGTGTCTGTCTGTGTGTGTGTGTGTGTGTGTGTGTGTGGTTGTGTGTAAGTATAATCTAACTTCTGCACCATTTCAGTGCAGTAATGTGTTCATTGTAAATAAGTATTTCAGTAGTTGTATTACATGTTTATTACCTTATAAATAAATAATAAACTTTTTTATTTTAAATTCAGTGCATTAGTATTTGTAAAATGACTCTTAGTGTTCATTAAAATATGACGATCATTCCACTTGGGACCTGTGGAATGGTACATTAGCTTATTTGTTTTAGTTGTAAATATTTGTCATGTATTGTTGTTTTTCTGACATGTTCCACATCCTGGAGGACCTCCTCACTACGGATCAATTGGAATGAAAGTAAATCTAATCTAATCTAAACTTGAGCACGAACGACGTCACACACAGAAACGCAAGGCGATGATCTCTGGCGCGCGAATGTTCACTGAGCGTGTACGAGTCCGGGGACCTGCCAAGAGAGGAGGAGGGGGTTGGGAGAGGGAGAGGGGAGAGCAGAGATGCCAAGGGCAGGGGAGATGGGGGGGAGGAAGTAAGGGAGGAGGGGGGGTAGGGGAAGCCTTGGGGAAGAGGGGTGGTGGAAGGGGGGATGGAGGGAAAAGGAGAGAGAAAGGAGGAAGGGTGCCCAAAGGGAAAAACACAGGAAGGGGGAGGGGAGGATCAAAGTTGGTAGGAGGGGTAGATGGACAGCAGGAGGACATCATCAGGGAGGGGGAGCTGGCGGAAGCCACCTTGGGAGAGGGTAAGAAGGGTGGAGAGATGGAGAGCAGGTAGGATGTGGGGATACAGGCGCGGCAACGGGCGGGGGTGGGAGAGGATAGGTGATACAAGCGGGTGAGGAGGTTCGAGTTTATGGGAAGTGTAGAGGATTTGTATCTGTTTGAGGAAAAGGAGGAGGTGGGGGAACGCAATGAGGTCGTACAGGATCCGCATGGGGGAGGGGAGACAGATACGATAGGTGAAGCAGAGAGCATGGCGTTCAAGGATCTGAAGGGATTTGTAAAAGGTAGGGGGGCGGAGATCCAGGCAGGATGGGCGTAACAAAGGATAGGGCAGATGAGGGATTTATAGGTGTGGAGTATGGTGGAGGGGTCCAGACCCCATGTACAGCCGGAAAGGAGCTTGAGGAGACGGAGTCGGGAGTGTGCCTTGGCTTGGATTGTCCAGAGATGGGTGGTCCAGGAGAGACGATGGTCGAGGGTGACGCCAAGGTACTTAAGGACGGGGGTGAGGGCGATAGGACGGCCATAGATGGTTAGATAGAAATCAAGGAGATGGAAGTAAGGGGTGGTTTTGCCTACAATGATCGCCTGGGTTTTGGAGGGATTGACCTTAAGCAACCACTGGTTGCACCAAGCAGTGAACCTGTCAAGATGGGATTGGAGAAGGTGTTGGGAACACTGCAGGGTGGGGGCAAGGGCAAGGAAGGCGGTGTCATCGGCAAACTGGAGAAGGTGGACGGGGGGTGACGGCGGCGGCAAGTCCGCCGTATACAAAACGCACAGAAGGGGGGAGAGGATGGAGCCTTGGGACACACCAGCAGAGGAAAAAAAGGTGTAGGAACGCGTGTTATGGATGGTGATGTATGACGGACGTTGGGAGAGAAAGGAGCCGATCAGACAGACGTAGTTACTGGGAAGGGCCAAGGTTTGGAGCTTGAAGAGGAGACCGGAATACCATACACGGTCATAGGCACGTTCGAGGTCCAGTGAGAGGAAGATAGCGGAGTGACGGAAATGAAGCTGTTCGGAAAGGACATGAGTGAGATGAAGGAGAAGGTCATTGGAAGAGAAGGACGGCTGAAAGCCTCACTGGGTAATGGGAAGGAGGCGGTGCTGGTGGAGATGCTGGTGGATGTGGCGGGTGAGGATGAATTCCAGGACCTTGCTGAAGACCGAGGTAAGGCTGATGGGACGGTAGGAGGAGACGGCGGATGGCGGTTTATTGGGTTTAAGGAACATCAGGATATAGGAGGTTTTCCAGAGGTCGGGGTAGTAGCCAGTGGACAGGACTACATTGTAAAGCCTGGCCAGGGTGGAGAGGAAAGAGATAGGAGCTTCACGAAGGTGGCGGTAGGTGACACGATCGTCACCAGGATCAGTGTTGCGTTTCTTGCGGAGTGTAGCAATGAGAGGGGAGGGACAGAGGTGTCAGTTCGATCACGGACATCTGGGAAGAGGGAGTAATCGAACTGGGGATCGTCAGGAATGTTAAAGACATCGGAGAGGTAAGAGGCAAAATGATTGGCCTTACTAAGGGTCTCAGGAAAGGGGTGATCATCATGGAGAAGAGGATAGGTGGGGGGAGGGTTTAGTTCTGGTAAGGTGATGGAAGGCTGACCAGAACTTGGACGAGTTTATAGGTAGGGTAGCATTTAAACGGGTGCATGACTGTCGCCAGTCCCAGCGTTTCTTAGCCATGAACAAGTTTCAGATGTGTCGCTGGCGTTGCCAGTGGTGTCGTAGTGTGCCCGGGTCATGCGTGTGGAGGAAGGCATGGTAGAGACGGCGGGATTCCCAGAGGAGGAGGACGGCCTGTGTGGGTAAGGTAGGACGGTGGGGGTGGATGGTGACAGTAGGGACGTGGGCCTCCACGGCCTCAGACAAGGTCTGCTGGACAAAGGAGGCTGCATGGCTAACATCGTCAGGGTGGTGGTAGGTGAAGGGGTCGCTATCAACCTGGGTGGAGAGGGTATCCCAGTAGGCATTCCAGTCGGCACGGGAATAATCATGGACGTACTTCAGGGGAGGGTCATTACGAGGGGGGGGGGGCTGGGGCGACGACCGTCTGAAATAGTGAGGAGGACAGGGAGATGGTCGCTACCAATGGGGTCCAGTACATCCACCGCTATGTGGCCAAGGAGGTTAGGGGAGGAGAGGATGACATCAGGAGTGGAGTTGGATTCGGGGCGGGTGTGCTGGGGAATGGGGCCGAGGTCGCCTTGGAGGGAGGAAAGGAACCGATGCCACCACCGTAACTGGGCGGCGGAATGACTATGGATGTTGAGGTCGGCGGCGATCACGTAGGAGTAAAGGTATGGTCAATGTGGGAGAGGAAGTCGAAAGGAATAGGGGCGTTAGGGCAGACATAGATGGTGGCACAGGTGATGGTAAAACTGGGGAAGAAGAGACTAAGGATCAGGTGTTCAGTGGGGTCGAGAAGGAGAGGTTGGAGCCAAACCGGGATCTGGCGGTGGTGACCAATGGCAACTCCGCCACACGATATCGGGAGGGGATTATTGGAGCGGTGAAGGAGGTAGGGCAAAGTGTGGATGGTGTGGTGGGATTGGAGGAAGGTTTCATTTAGAAGGAAGGCATCCATGTAGTGGGTGGCAAGGGTGTGCACGAAGAGGGTCTTGTTGGCGGGAAGGGAACGGATGTTGTTGAACAGGATACGGTGCTGTCACACCATGACAAGGATTGAAACGAGCGTGTCAAGATGGGAGAAGGTGAAATAGGCCTGGTTGTGGGAGTAGGTGGCATACATTTTTAGGTGGAAGATGGAACGGGCGGCGAGGGATATCTGTCGAAGGGTGTGGGGGCGCTGGAAAGGGTGAACATTTTGGAGGACGATGGTAAGGAATCTGATGATGTCCTGAGCGGTAGGGGGGGGGGCTGAAGGGAATTGCCAGGAGGGGTAGTGGCGTCCAGAGGGCGGACAGGGACGGTGAGTTCAGGAGTGGTAGGAGGGGGTGGGGCCTTACATTTCTGGGAGTATGTAAGATGAGGGAAGTTACAGGTGTTACAAGAGGGATGGGAGTGGAGGTTGGGGGACTGCGGTAGGAAATGTGCTTGCTTGCAGTGCGGGCAGGTGGGGGCCTCACGGCACTCAGATGTTGGGTGTTCATTATACTGCAAGCACTTCTGGCAGCAGAGCGATTGAGGAGGGGAACAGGAGGGGTGAACTTGGTAGTGTTGGTTAAAGAGATGGGCACCCTCCTTCAGGAGACAGCGTATGGAAGGGGCGTGTTCAGTAACAACCCGCATAAGGTGGGTGGGGCCAGCGGACTTGTGAATGCAGCGAACTGCACGCACCTCCAGGTGGGGATGCGCGTTGAGCTCTGCCAACACCTCCTCCTCCGTGATCGTCGGACTAAGCCAAGTGATCACAGCGGTGAGGGTCGGCAGGCGATGTGGTGGTTGGGGTTCGTGGGAGGGAGACGGGGTTGGGGCAGGGGTGAAGGAGTCACTAGGGCCAAAGTGGGTGACGGGGATGCAGGAAAGGTTATCGATGTGAAGGGTAGGGCTGGTGGAGGAGATGAGGACTGAGTCACGGCGAGGAGGGAGATGGGGACACAGGAAAAATGCTGGCAAATGAAGAGGGTGAGCTTCTGGGCCTCAAGAAGGGAGGGATCAGGACAGTAGAGGAGGTAGTGGTAGGAGGAGGGCGAGGAGGAAGAGGAGGGGGCAGGGACAGGCGGGGAGACATCCATGGCATCCTGGGCATGGGAATGGGGATGAGGTGGAGCCTATTTAGGTGCAGAGGAGGCAGGGATGCCACTGGGGCGTTTGACGGCGGCGGTGAAGGTGTGGAGGACGGGAGCAACTAGAAGGTGGCGTGGAGTGGCAGGTCCTGGTGCTGGAGTCAGTGTTGGAGATGGTGAGGGTGAGGGCGATGACTATGGCGATTAGGGAGACGACAAAGAGGGCGAAGGTGAGAGTGGAGCATGGGCTGTGGCGCTCTGGGCCACCACCCTAGCAGGGGCTGCGGAAACTGAAGGAACAGAGCGAGGGAGTGGAGCGAAGGGATCAGCGGCGGCGTGAGAGGGAGGAGCCAGGGATGGGGCGACAGAAAGTGAGGGAAATGGGAGAATGAGGAGTGGGGTGATGGACTGTGGGGGGGGGGGGGGGTGATAGGGCACACCACGTGATAGTGGTGGCGGTGGCGGAGGGAGATGTGTAGATGATGGCAGTGGTGGTGGCTGCAGTAGTGATGGTGGGGGTTGACATTGTGACAAGGAGAAAGACACAGGACAGGACAAAAGGACGGAAGCAAATGAGGGACAAGCAAGGCGACGAATAACATAGGATCAGGTATGTAGAGCGACGAAGAAGACTGGGGCCGAAGTCCCACTATGCTGCTGCTGGCGGGGGTGGCGACCCGGCTGGCTGGCCGGCGGGTATGCCGCTGCCGCCGCCGCTGCTGCTGCTGCTGCTACGCTGGCTGGCTGGGACCGCCGCTGGATGGGACCGCCGCTGGCTGGGACCGCTGCAGCCTGCTGCCTGCTAGGCTGGACCGCTGCTGGCTGCTGGCTGCTGGCTTGGACCGCTGCTGGCTGGGAATGCTGCTGGCTGCTGGCTGCTGGCTTGGACCGCTGCTGGCTGGGAATGCTGCTGGCTGCTGGCTGCTGGCTTGGACCGCTGCTGGCTGGGATTGCTGCTGGCTGCTGGCTGCTAGGCTGGACCGCTGCTGGCTGCTGGCTGGGACCGCTGCTGGCTGGGAATGCTGCTGGCTGCTGGCTGCTAGGCTGGACCGCTGCTGGCTGCTGGCTGGGACCGCTGCTGGCTGGACCACTGCTGGCTGCAGGCTGCTGGCTGCTGGCTGGGACCGCTGCTGGCTGGACCACTGCTGGCTGCTGGCTGCTGGCTGCTGGCTGGGACCGCTGCTGGCTGGACCACTGCTGGCTGCTGGCTGCTGGCTGCTGGCTGGGACCGCTGCTGGCTGGACCACTGCTGGCTGCAGGCTGCTGGCTGCTGGCTGGGACCGCTGCTGGCTGGACCACTGCTGGCTGCTGGCTGCTGGCTGGATCGCTGCAGGATGGCTGGCTGGCTGGCTGGCTGGCTGGCTGGCTGGCTGACTGGCTGGCTGGCACCTGCAAAGCCTATCGCTTCGAATAGTGCCCGAATGACACAATCAAAGGGCGCTATTCTAGCGAATTACCGCCGGAGATGCCGAGTGGCGAGCTCATAGCGCCCCTTAAATGCACGTGAACTGACAACCTTTCCCCTTTCCCACCAGAAGGAGACACCAAAGCTGCGATTGCCACAGCTTCGCCACCGCCAGAAACGGAGGGCGACTGCTTCACACTACGCGCTGCGGCGCGCTTTTCAAAACAGCAATTTTTACCACGGCTCACTTTTGCAGCCCTGGAAAATTTTTAAAGATTATTGACATTTTTTCGCCATTGCCGAGAAGAAAAACCTGAAAACTGCTCATCACTGCAGTTTTTCGCATTAGGCGACAAATACACAGAAAATATACGAATCAGGCAAAATTTCCGTTTTTACTATCTTTGAGAGCACGATCATTCATGTTCATTTTCGTGGAAACATTGTGTGGCTTAATTCTGTGATTATTACATTGTAGGACCGCTGACCCCTTTCCTTTCCAGGAAACATTTTGTGAAATTTGTAAACTGTTCTGGTCATATTTTTCAGACAAGGCCCAACCAGACCTCGTCCGTCACGCAGTCGTAACCTTATTGCAGCAACTCTCGGCAACACAGGAGCTCTAGGTGGAGTGCAAGACCGAAGGCCGACAGTAAACAGACACTTGCGAAGTACTTCTAAGTGAAAGTTCATGTTGCTGCTGTCAGACATTTTTTTAGTGTTATAAGAAGTCAAATAAAAGCTATAAAAGCTGGACTACTCAGTTACAGGCCTGACTCGCGAATGTAAATTTCGCTGTGAAAATGATCAATCTGCGAAACCTTATGCAGACTCACTGCTTCGTAACACGCTTCTCATGCATTCCCCTGGATATAAATTAAAGAAGGATCTACTTACTCTAACAAAACCTTCTTTCCAGAATGAGATTTTCACTCTGAAGCGGAGTGTGCGCTGATATGAAACTTCCTGGCAGATTAAAACTGTGTGCCCGACCGAGACTCGAACTCGGGACCTTTGTCTTTCGCGGGCAAGTGCTCTACCATCTGAGCTACCGAAGCACGACTCACGCCCGGTACTCACAGCTTTACTTCTGCCAGTATCTCGTCTCCTACCTTCCAAACTTTACAGAAGCTATATCCTTTCTTTCAGGAGTGCTAGTTCTGCAAGTTTCTCAGGAGAGCTTCTGTAAAGTTTGGAAGGTAGGAGACGAGATACTGGCAGAAGTAAAGCTGTGAGTACCGGGCGTGAGTCGTGCTTCGGTAGCTCAGATGGTAGAGCACTTGTCCGCGAAAGGCAAAGGTCTCGAGTTGGAGTCTCGGTCGGGCACACAGTTTTAATCTGCCAGGAAGTTTCAAAACCTTCTTTACTGAACTGTCTCCCTCTGATTTGGACGTACAAACTAATGCATGAATCGGTGGAGTCAATATATTGAGAAGAAGGTGGCGTATTCATTAAGCGTTAACAGCTGGCAGAGCTAAGCAATCAGCAGTGCCAGATCCGAAAATCATAGTGTGCGCACGTTGATCGACACAAACAGTCCGAAAACAAGTGTAGAAATTCTTAATTACAAACTTCAGCGGCGATTGTTTCTTTCACAACGCATGTTGTAATTACTGCAAAAAGACCTGACTAAGTGCTGAGGTGTGTAAATCAGAGCACAAGTCACAAAAACAGCAGACACTCAGATATACGGCTATGGTTAATAGTAAAGTGTCAAGTAATATTCATAACTAACAAGTGCAAATTCGGAAAATTTTTCAGAAGAAATCACTTGAATACCATCTTTCTTGTAAATGACAGAACGTTAGTTGTATCTCCACGAGTTAACGAAGTGCCACTCACTTTTCAAATTGACACAGGGTCGTCAGTTTCACTATTTAACCTGTGGTCGTGCCGGAAGCTAGGAATGACAAAATTAACAGCCTTTCGAAGCGCCGTGTTAAGCAGTCAGGAGAATCCAGTGAAAGGACAGTTTGCAACGGATATTATGTATAAATAATTTACCAAACAGACTACATTCGTAGTTGTAAATTCAAATTAAGCATCGCATTGGCTGGGACGGAATCTCTTCAATTTTTTGGGCTTCATCATTCACGATGGTGCAAACCAAACTGACATTCGTTCTGAAAGTTAAGTCAGCAGTTGCGCAGATATGATGATATTCTTCAAGAGCAGCAAGCGGTATCGAAGGTTACAAGGCACACATTCTGTGGGGCGGCAGGTAAACCAATCAATCCTCTTTGCCGTTTGCAAGAACCTGAAAACTGTTTTTGTGGTCAGCCAGAAAGCCGATGGAGAGGATACTGACCATAATTTCTAGTCTGCAAGTCCTCATTATTCATTGTATTCACTGAAAGAAAATGTTCATCATTCAACTCACTCAGCAGAATCAGGACCTATGACTGTAAATAAAAGTTTTGGGGTTTAATTAATTGATTTATTTAGTAAACGTTCACACGCACAATACGTGATGATATTCGAGATAATAATAATAATTATTATTATAATAATAATGCCCCTATTGGAAACAGGACTATTAAGGAGTTCAGAGGAAGTTCCAGATAAAATGGTCTATCGCCCTGACTTCTAATCACCGAAAGTTAATTGCTCCCCACAAAAGTGGAAAATAATCTCATCACTTGCCACTCTGTTTTATCAACACTACAGGCGGGGCACGAACAGTTACTTCCGTGAAAACTAAGCGATTCAGGGCGGTGTACAGACTTCGTGAGTTCCCTTCCTACTTTTACGGAAAATGGCTTTTGGTAGTTACCAGGCTGTGACATCATCCGTGGCACAGCGCAAGGAAGCGTTTGACTAATGTGGACAGTTTAATATCTACGTGCGAAGTGCCTCTTCCCACTGCCTCTCTAGCCGTATTTATACACACAACAAGAGAGATTTGCGTCACCTCGTTTCCGAAAGTTTCGGAAACTATTCAGAAAATTGGAATAGAAATCAACATAAACATCGTTTCCGCCCTTTTTATTGCTCATGAAAACCGTACAGTGCATGTTGCACCACCATATAGCGAGACCTTCTGAGGTGGCGGTACTGATTGCTGAATACATCCGTACTTCTATTACCCAGTAGCACGTCCTCTTGCATTGATGCATGCCTGTATTCGTTGTGGCATACTATCCACAAATTCATCCAAGCACTGTTGGTCCAGATTGTCCCACTCGTCAACGGCGATTCGGCGTAGATCCCTCATAGTGGTTGGTGCATCACGTCGTCCAGAAATAGCCCTTTACAATGTATCCTAGACATGTTCGGTAGGGTTCATGTTTGGAAAACATGCTGGCCACTCTAACCGACTGATGTCGTTATCTTGAAGGAAGTTCTAATAGTTTAAATGACTCTGAGTACTATGGGACTTAACATGTGAAGTCATCAGTCCCCTATAACTTAGAACTACTTAAACCTAACTAACCTAAGGACATCACACACATCCATGCCCGAGGCAGGATTCGAACCTGCACGAATTGTCGTCCATGAAGAGGAATGCCTCGCCAATATGCTGCCGATATGCTTGCAGTATCGGTTGGAAGATGGCATTCACGAATCGTACAGCCGTTACGGCGCCTTCCATGATCACCAGCGGCGTAGGTTGTCCCCACATAATGCCACCGCAAAACAGCAGAGAACCTCCACATTGTTGCACTCGCTGGACAGTGTGTCTAAGGCGTTCAGCCTGACCGGGTTGCCCCCAAACACGTCTCCGACGATAGTCTGGTTGAAGGCATATGCGACACTCATCGGTGAAGAGAACGTGATGCCAATCCCGAGCGGTCCATTTAGCATGTTGTTGAGCCCATCTGTACCGCGCTGAATGGTGTCGTGGTTGCAAAGATGGACCTCGCAATGGATGTCGGGAGTGAAGTTGCTCATCATGCAGGCTATCCCGCACAGTTTGAGTCGTAACACGACGTCCTTTGGCTGCACGAAAAGCATTATTCAACAGGGTGGCGTTGCTGTCAGGGTTCCTCCGAGCCATAATCCGTAGGTAGCCGTCATCTACTGCAGTAGTAGCCCTTGGGTGGCCTGAGCGAGGCATGTCATCGACTGTTTCTGTCTCTCTGTATCTCCTCCATGTTCGAACAACATCGCCTTGATTCACTCCGAGACGCCTGGACACTTGCCTTGTTGAGAGCCCTTCCTGGCACAAAGTAACAATGCGGACGCGGTCGAAACCCGGTGTTGACCGTCTAGGCATGGCTGAACTACAGACAACACGAGCCATGTACCTCCTTCCTGGTGGGACGACCGGAATTGATCGGCTGTCGGAACACCTCCGTCTAATAGGCGCTGTTCATGCATGGTTGTTTACGTCTTTGGGCGGGTTCAGTGACATCTCTGAACAGTCAATATACAATATCCACAGTCAACGTCTATCTTCAGGAGTTCTGGGAACCGGGGTGATGCAAAACTTTTTTTGATGTGTATATATGGGTGCAGCGGACCGCTAGACGTAACATCTGCTATCAACCGCCTTAGAAACAGGTAGCAGCAGCTAAATAGCCCCTTTCTCGGACACGTATTAATTACTATCTCTGTAATGTAACAGTTCACAATCTTCTTAATTTATATATGAATAGAGTTAAGCTTGCTTTAGTTACTGGAAAAGGCTTAGCTTGACTGCATCTGAATTTAGGCAGCTAGAATTTTTAGAATTGATGCGACAGTAGAACACAACCTCTGAACTGCCACTTTATGATTACTCACAGAAAGGTCTTGAAACTAGATTCAGCTATATTATTTTATCAATGTAATCGAGTACTGTAATTAGATCTTTCGATTACAAATACAAATGATACTTAATCCACTATTAATAAGGATGTTTTCGTTCCAAGAGTGATATTTAGTAAATATCTTGAAAACTAATAGAGGTTCCTTAATGGAATCCCGTATTTACTGTTTTCTTATAAAACTAGAGCTACATACGAATTTTCATCTTTCTCAGTCTAATGTTCAGTGCCCTCAAATTTTCGTAAAAATGCCGATTTTGACCAAAATATGGCCATGATCGAGTTTAACTTTCGTTTGTAAAATACATTTGCACAATCTGAACAGTTTTTCGCTTTCTAGTTTCATTATTTTACACCACTTATTTTTTTCTTGAAATAATGTATTTATCGAAACATTCATTTGATCATCCTGAGACTTCACAGTGTTGACATTAATATACTGAAGCATACACTGACAAAGTTTGGAATAGTTATCTTAATTTTTAATTTCACTCTTAGATTATGGTACAGTCTCGTTACTATGACGTGGTGCTAGTATCAGTGAACTGAGGTAAGTGCCGGCACACTGGCTCGCTTCCTTATCTCTCACAATGATACAGCGCTTATTTCGCGAAGGTTCCTTTTGCACTGAAAGATAAAGCATGTTGAATAAAGCATGTTGAATAAAGTAAGGCTATCTAAGCCATGACCAAAAGCCAATAGGCATCGATGATCAAAGTTTTACATAAACTGAACAATTCACTTTGCTTCTGCAAGGGATTCAAGGTGACAGTTACTTTTCAATATGTTGTTGATTAATGTTCTATTGCCAGACCGGAAGAATTGATTCGAAATTAGTTGCTGATGTTTACTCTGCCGAGCTGGATCCTGAAGAAGCATATTTGCAAATTTCTTTGGACTAAGGTACACAGAGATTTGTGGTGACAAATATTCCTTTTGGTCTCTGCCATTACAAATGGTTACCCCTCAGAATAGCCAGCGCACAGAGTTTTCTTCCAGATATTTGGAACAGTTAATTCGGAAAGCGAATGTTGTGAACTATCTGGACGACAGTATTGTCTGAGGCACTACTCCAGAGGAACTCTTACAGAATTTGGATTCTATTTTCAGTATTCCTCCAGTGTCAGACCTGAAATCCAACGGTCACCTTCCAATGCAAATTGCAACACTAAGGACCACCCTGTCTACTTACGGCATCGAGCAGACGCCGCAACACATTGCCGCCCACAAAAACCTTCCGGCTCCCAAGGATGTCAAACAATAATGTTACGTATTAGAAAAAAGTTCCATACTAGGACAAATAAATATCATCGGAAGTTTTTGCCCTTATGAACTTCCATCAGTGATTCACTGTGCGAGTTTTTACGAAAGGGCCCCAAATGAAACTGGAACAGAGAATACCAGTGCGTATATAACAATTTGAAACAGTGTTTGCTTATCAGCCAAATGTCTTACAACATATGATCTGAGCAAAATGCTCAAATGGGTTGCGGATGTTTCAGACTATGGCACAGGTGTCGGTCTATCTAATCGGTATCATAGTTCTGGACGGTCAGTTGCGAACGCTTCAAAGACTCTGAGTGTGACCCGAAGAAATTATAGTCAGGTCAGGAAGGACACTTTCAGAATTATATTTGCAATCAAGAAGTTTCATGATTACATATACGGACGTAAATTCGTCTTCTTCACCAACCACAAACCTTTAGTGGCTTTATTTGGATCGAACAATACTGTCCATGCACGAACAGCTCATCGTGTCTAGCAAAGGGCGCATCTTCAATCGACTTACGACAGCGAAATTCTATACAGGTCCAAAACACAACACTTCAACACAGGTTTGGTTTGACATCTACCACTAGGAGAAGACAAACAGTTTGACCCTTCAGATGATGTTTGTTTTGCAACAGATATCATTAGTTAAAACTATGAAAATATTCCAGTAAACCCAAATTTAGTCGCCAACTTGTGCCTAAATATCCCGTTTTCAACTTTGGATTCTACAAAATGGCTCTGAGCACTATGGGACTTCTGAGGTCATCACTCTCCTAGAACTTAGAACTACCTAAGCCTAACTAACCTAAGGACATCACACACATCCATGCCCAAGGCAGGATTCGAACCTGCGACCGTAGCGGTCGCGCGGCTCCAGACTGTAGCGCCTAGAACCGCTCAGCCACTCCGGGCGGCCAAAACTGTGTTGAATTTGCAATGTTACTTCACTGTTTACTAATTGTAATTATTACAACAAATGTTATATCTGTAATTATCTTCAAGCAAACGACAAAACGCATAAATTTTTCCTGGAAAAGGTCTACTGCCTGAAGAAAACTATCACAGCACGCAAAAGCATCTTTTAACTGACGCTTTGCAACTCGAGTACATTATGCACTCAATTTTTATGACCTTCACCATCCGCAGTAGTCGAAGTATTAAGAGTCACCCATATTTTTGCTGTAAAAATGTGAATTCTGTGAGTTTCAGAACATTCACACTTACAGTATTCGTTCTCGAAAGCACATCCGATGGCTATTTCAGGCATACTGTAATCATTGCGTTACTGAATAAAGTTATTTACACCTTTGTTTCTCGAAATTTGTCTTGGGCTTTCAAAGCTTGTCCCTCGCTCGTGAATCCAGTTTGTGCAGGTCAAAGCGTCCAGGTGCAAAGCTGTTCCGGATATCTTATCCGATTGGAGGTATAAGGGATTTCTCAAATCATAATAGGTACATATTTTCTGGAAAAAATTTAAGCGTTTGATCGTTTACTCGTCGATAATCATAAATATAATAATTTTTGTAAGAATTAAAATTATTAAACAGTCAAATACCATAGGAAATATACGTGTTTTTTCATTGTATTACGTTTCAAATGTCCTGCTTGCATTAAACTTTCTGGCGGATACACCAGTTGTTAATGTTCCACCCTTTCAGATTTGCAATGATTTATGTCGCGCTTACATCAACCTATGATATTACAGTGTTAATCACGTAAACACTTTACTTAGATATATATATATATATATATATATATATATATATATATATTTCTGAAATTTCATTACTCTAAATTAATTACTTTGTTGTTGTTGGGACTCTTTCCGTCAGTGTATTTGCAGTCTCTGCCACAAAAGCACTCCGAATTTTAGCGTGAATCAAGGCGGTGTGTAACGTAAGTCCACCGGTGCATGAGAAAGAGCGTACTGTAATTGTGTTTCTAATTAGAAGAGTTCGTCCACACATGTCCTTCAGCGTGACAATACGAGACCACTCACGAGCGCTGCGATATTTGCAACATTTCGTCACCTTATGTTCACTGTTGCCGATCATCCTTCGTACAGCCCCGACTTGGCCCCATCCAATTTTCATCTGTTCCCAAAACTTAAAGAACATTATCGAGGACTTCACTATGACCGTGATGAAGCAGTGGAAGCAGAGGTGAGGTTGTAGCTCCGTCAACAAACTAAAACATTCTACGGTGAAGATATCAACAAACTGGTCACTCGTTGGGACAAAGTGTTCGTCGCCAGGATCACTATGTCGAGATATAAATCTGAAGACCTGTAGAATAAAGATGTACAATGTTAATAACGTTTGTGTTATTTAAAAATACTTTAAGAATTTTCACTGAAAAAATCGGAGGCACTACTTTTCAACACGACCTCCTATCAGTACGGTACCTGTTAATATAGTCTGGCACGTCATTAACACAAAACATGAAAGTATAAGTCCCAACATTCCTTCGGCACGCCTTAAGTTATATCTACTTTTATCGGGGAATCTCCATTCGAGGTAGTATCTGTGTCTTTCCTATCAGGAAACCCTCAATCCAGTCTCAGTTTTCGCTTGATATCCCATACGATCGTACTTCCAACAAAACGTGTAGCTGTAGAGATTCATGGCTTTCAGATTGTTTGAGTAATGATGTGTCGGGTTTCACATCACCAATTATTTTGCATTCAATGCTGACTGGCATCCTGTTCATCAAAACCCACTACGTTTGAGCTCAGTATATGTTCCAAGAGTCTAAACAGATGGGTGTCAAAGATACTGGACTGTAGTTTTGTAGCTTCGTTGCGCTATCTATATTGTAGACATTTGTGACCTCTGCTTTCTTCCAACTACTAGGCACAATTTTCCGTGCGACGTATCAGAGTATCGTTAAAAGTAGAGTGGGAGGGAAGGGGGTTAGGTCAGCCTCAAAGAACCGACAAGAATTTCATCTGGCCTTGGGGCTCAGTTCAGTTTTAGCAATTTCAGCTGTTTATCAACGTCACTGACACTATGCTCTTTCTTACACATGTTTGTAGTGGTATGTAAATTAAACTGGGGCAATACTCATGGGTTCTCCTTTGTAATGGAACATTTTAAAACTAAATTCATGGGTTATGCTTTCGCTTTGCTGCCCACAATTTTATTTCCTGTGTCATCCAAGAGTGTATCGACACAACTTAGGGGCCACTGGGAGCCTCTACATTTGACCAGAATTTATTTCGTTATTTTACGAGTTCTTTGATGATGGTCGAAGTAGAGAGGATATAAAATGTAGACTGGCAATGGCAAGGAAAGCGTTTCTGAAGAAGAGAAATTTGTTAACATCGAGTATAGATTTAAGTGTCAGGAAGTCATTTCTGAAAGTATTTGTATGGAGTGTAGCCATGTATGGAAGTGAAACATGGATGATAAATACTTTGGACAAGAAGAGAATAGAAGCTTTTGAAATGTGGTGCTACAGAAGAATGCTGAAGATTAGATGGGTAGATCACATAACTAATGAGGAAGTATTGAATAGGATTGGGGAGAAGAGAAGTTTGTGGCACAACTTGACCAGAAGAAGGGATCGGTTGGTAGGACATGTTCTGAGGCATCAAGGGATCACCAATTTAATATTGGAGGGCAGCGTGGAGGGTAAAAATCGTAGGGGGAGACCAAGAGATGAATACACTAAGCAGATTCAGAAGGATGTAGGTTGCAGTAGGTACTGGGAGATGAAGAAGCTTGCACAGGATAGAGTAGCATGGAGAGCTGCATCAAACCAGTCTCAGGACTGAAGACCACAACAACAACAACAACAACAACAACGAGTTCTTTCTGCAAAATTCTGCAATGGTAGTCGTTGAAGGCCTCACACATGGGACTTTTAACCCCAAACACATTACATTTAACATTTCTGTATCGAGCACTGTGAGCCTATAAGCGAGTGGAAGATCCCTTAACGCCACTCCACAAGCCATGTATTGTATTGTATGGATCTGGGGACCTAGAAACGACGGACAGGCTTCGTCCCCACAGTAGGCCACAGTGGTACACGACCCCACAACAGGCTCCAGCAGTCCACTCACCTCACCGCCGCTCCACACCGAGTCCAGAGATATTGTGCGGGTCAGCCCCCAGTGGACCCAGTGTTTGCCGTGCAGCCAGCGATGGCCACATCGAACATTTATCACGTTTCTAATTATTAAATAATTATTAGAAAGTAATAATTACAAATTATTAAATTTATTAAATATATATCAAACATTATGGAAAAGATCTGAAACTTCCTCCTCTGATTGGTATAAAGTTTGTTCATTCTGGATTTGTACTTTAATAAATATGAGGTTAGGAAAATGGGTCCATCATTTAGAATAAGCCTGTAAATTTGTCCTTGACGATCTGGGCCTATGAGGCAAAAATTCATAAGTTTAGTTTCTGTTTGGGCAGCGTTTGTAAGTAATATTGAAATTGTGCCAGATAGAAATGCTTTGTGGTAGATCCCTGCTGCTCTTGCAAAGATTTTCACCACGTCAGTACCTACGTGAGGTGTTCAACAAGTACCACAACACATTTGTCTTTTCTGAAAGCAGTTTTAGTTTTATTCAGGATACCAAAACGATATATTTTCCCACTCTTCTGGCTACAAAATCTTTTGTTTTTCCCTGAGTCTAGTCTTCGCTGAACGCGACAGCCTTAATCCACCTTATTGGGAGGACCTGTATGGCTGCACGGTACCACTCCACTCGCCGACGTCTGTGCCAACGCCTGCATCGGTAACTGATTCACGTACTGATTCACGCGGAGTAGAATCTTTATTGAGCAAAATGATGGAAGTCGGAAGGTGCGGCGACATCCGGGCTGTAGGGTGGATGAGGAACAGTAATACAATGAAGTTTTGCGAGCGCATCTCGGGTGCATGGATATGTGTGCGTTGTCACGGAGTAGTTCGTTCGCATTTTTGTTGCGACGAGCACGCTGAAGTCGTCTCATCACTTTCCTCATTGTAGCACAATACAGGCCAGAGTTGATCATTTCGCCGTGAGGTAGAACATGAAACAGAATAACCCCTTCAGAGTCCCAGAAGACCTCGTCATGACTTACCAATTGAAGGTGCGTCTTTGACTTTTTCTTCGGAGGAGAGGTGGTGTGACGCCATTCCATGGTTCCAGTTCGAAGTGATGAAGTCACGTTTCGTCGCCTGCGACGAAAATCGACAAAAAATTGTCGCGATCAGCCTTGCGACTTGCGAGTAACTCCACACGTGTGGTCCTTCGTTGTTCTTTATGGTCTTCTGTTAGACTGCGAGAAGCCCATCGGGCACACACCTTTGTGTACACTAACCGTTGGACGAGTGTGATAGTACTGCCAACAGATACGTCCAGCTGTGCAATGAGGAGTCTGACTGTGATCCGTCGATCACCTCGAATGAGAGTACCTGCACGTTCCATTATAAGATGATGATGGATGATGGGGAGGTTTGTATGGGCGCACGACGGCAAGGTCTTCAGCTCCCGCTCAGTAACAGATTGAGACGGGTGTCAAGAAAAGACTCAGAACAGTAAGTTAAAACAGAACGTAAAACATAGGTAACAAGGTTGGAAAAATATGTGCCTACTTACAACGAAACGTGGGACGAAGCATGCCGTCAGCACTAAAACATGGACAACACAAGAAGAAAGTGGTAGAGGGAGCTAAAACAAAATAGCAGATGGAAGTGGCTGGCTCACCGCAAGGAAAGAGGGAGGAGCCAGCCACTGTGCAATACACTAAAACCTCCAGCCTAAAAGTTTTGACCAGAGTCCAGACGTATCACAAAACTTTAAAATCCTAGACACACACGTCTCATCATTAGGTCAAGCACAGGGCAGAACCCCATCAACTTGTGCTTCTGCCCTTGCATCACGGTATAAAATGCAGTCTGTTAAAATGTGGCCGACAGATATGTGACAACCACAAGCATCACAAAACGGGGGCTCCTCCCGCTGTAATAGAAAGCTATGTGTGAGAGGACAGTGCCCAATCCGAAGACGCGTGAGAGTCACTTCTTTCCACCTGAGCAACCGGCAGGAGGAACGCCACGGCCGTGTTGTTGATTTCACCAAACGCAGTTTACTGGCCGTCACCGCCAGCAATTCTTCCTCCCACAACTCCATGCATTTCTTGTTGAGTGCAGGAATGACAGACTGCAAGATAATAGGACACTGGACCACATCCTGCTCTCTGCAGGCTTCCCAGGCAGCCCGATCGGCCTATTCATTGCCCCATATTCCAACATGACCAGGCACCCAGCAGAAGGACACCTCCTTACCCCGCCGTTGGAGCAAGTACAGTTGGTAATATATCAGCTGGACCATCTCCTCAGTTGCGTAAAGATTCTGAAATGATTGTAAGGCACTAAGAGTATCGGAGCAGAGGAGAAATCGATTGCCCCGAACACGATTGCATTATAGCCACAGCTGTGTCCGACCAGCCGGGAAGCGGAAGATCGGATAGATTTGCGCAACGTTATCGTTGTGATGACAGAAACCTCATCCAACGGCTCACCGTGTTTTTGTTCACTGCCAGGTCTCAATAGGCATTCTGCAAGCACCTATGAATGTCTGCGATGATCCGGTTTCTCGCAAAAAAAAACCTCGAAGAAAACTCTCTCCTTGGAACGCACCTCCGTTACAGACGCCATCTTGACGGCCACATTTAGCGCCATCACCTACCGAAATTTCAGGAAACTATAGGGTCTCAAGCGAGAATTTCCCACGGCGTTCCACAATAAGTTTCAGATTTTTTTAAAACGAAACTGAAGCAGAACAAAATGTGTTCCAAAATTCATTGAACGCTCCTCCTGGTTCTAAGAGTCAGGTTGCAAATCAAGGGTTTCATATTTGAAAATTTGGTAGAAAAATCAAGGTTCTACTTCATCAAATTCATCAGAACATCGCTTTAACATTCAGTCAGTGTTTCACAAGACATGGTAGCTGTTAACATTTATCCAGAGATTGGTCTCCTATTCCGTGCTTGAGCCACAGTTCCTGTACAAGTTATTGCTCTGATCTGAATGTTTTAAGTTCCTCGTTGGGATCTGACACTACTGTTCTTTGTCTCTTTTTCTGAACAGAAAAATCTTTCTACTTATGTTAATTTCCCTTTGTACTTAAGTAATAATTGTTGCTGCAGTTGTCTCTTAAAGAATGGAATGGTAAGAGACCATAATATGTTTAGAATAGGGAGAATCCTCTCCCACGCGCTCGACAGTGGTTAGCAAAGTATCGAGGTAGATGCAGGTATTTAGGAAACAGTAGTGGATCGCAGGTGCGGTATCGACGCGTCGGTAGCAGGGCTGCCGGTAACTGGCTACTGTGGCCCGCGGCACGGCCGCACCTGCACACCGTGTCGGTGGCGGGGCGGAGGTGGAGGCGGAGGTGGCAGCGGAACCTCGTTTCACGCTCCGCCACCCCAGCCACCGCCCCCCTTCCCCGCCTGCGCTATCAGCGCTTCTTCAGATGCGGTTTAGCAGCCACCGTGGCTGCTGTCATCTCGTCCTGGAACCCGAACAACGTTACCGATTCGACACCCAGTGCCGCGGCACTTGCCACGCGATCAAGAGTAAAGCCGCCGCCACATGGACCGCGCATTCGAACGTCAGCGTTAAGCGTGAAGGGTTTCCGAAGTCAGAGTGTGCAAAAAGTAAGTTGAAGGGTCCTTCCGAACGTGTAGTGCAGACCATGACAGGTATTTGAAACGTGCATTGGAACGTAGATCAATGAGATTGTAGAGCGACAAGTCAAACTTAAACAAGATAGCATCTTGGACCTACTGATAACAAACAGACCCGAACTTTTCGACTCTGTAAGCGCAGAATAGGGAATCAGTGTTCATAAGGCCGTTGCAGCATCCCTGAATATGGAAGTAAATAGGAATATAAAAAAACGGAGGAAGGTTTATCTGTTTAGCAAGAGTAATAAGAGGCAGATTTCAGACTACCTAACAAATCAAAACGAAAATTTCTGTTCCGACACTGACGATGTTGAGTGTTTATGGAAAAAGTTTAAGGCAATCGTAAAATGCGTTTTAGACAGGTACGTGCCGAGTAAAACTGTGAGGGACGGGAAAAACACACTGTGGTTCAGCAACAAAGTTAGGAAACTACTGCGAAAGCAAAGAGAGCTTCACTGCAAATTTAAACGCAGCCAAAACCTCTCAGACAAACAGAAGCTAAACGATGTCAAAGTTAGCGTAAGGAGGGCTATGCGTGAAGCATTCAGTGAATTCGAAAGTAAAATTCTATGTACCGACTTGACAGAAAATCCTAGGAAGTTCTGGTCTTACGTTAAATCAGTAAGTGGTTCGAAACAGCATATCCAGACACTCCGGGATGATGAAGGCATTGAAACAGAGGATGACACGCGTAAAGCTAAAGTACTAAACACTTTTATCCAAAGCCGTTTCACAGAGGAAGACCGCGCTGCAGTTCCTTCTCTAAATCCTCGCACGAACAAAAGAATGGCTGACATCGAAATAAGTGTCCAAGGAATAGAAAAGCAACTGAAATCACTCAACAGAGGAAAGTCCACTGGACCTGACGGTCGATTCTACACAGAGTACGCAAAAGAACTTGCCCCCCTTCTAACAGCCGTGTACTGCAAGTCTCTAGAGGAACGGAAGGTTCCAAATGATTGGAAAAGAGCAAGGGTAGTTCCAGTTTTCAAGAAGGGTCGTCGAGCAGATGCACAAAATTATACGCCTATATCTCTGACATCGATCTGTTGTAGAATTTTAGAACATGTTTTTTGCTCGCGTATCATGTCAATTCTGGAAACCCAGAATCTACTCTGTAGGAATCAACATGCATTCCGGAAACAGCGATCGTGTGAGACCCAACTCGCTTTATTTGTTCATGAGACCCAATATTATATACAGACTCCCAGGTAGATGCCATTTTCCTTGACTTCCGGAAGGCGTTCGATACACTTCCGCACTGTCGCCTGATAAATAACGTAAGAGCCTACGGAATATCGGACCAGCTGTGTGGCTGGATTGAAGAGTTTTTACCAAACAGAACACAGCATGTTGCTCTCAATGGAGAGACGTCTACAGACGTTAAATTAGCCTCTGGCGTGCCACAGGGTATTGTTGTGGGACCATTGCTTTTCACAATATATATAAATGACCTAGTAGACAGTGTCGGAAGCTCCATGCGGCTTTTCGCGGATGATGCTGTAGTGTACAGAGAAGTTGCAGCATTAGAAAATTGCAGCGAAATGCAGAAACATCTGCAGAGAATAGGCACTTGATGCAGGGTGTGGCAACTGACCCTTCACATAGACAAATGTAATGTATTGCGAATACATAGAAAGAAGGATCCATTATTGTGTGATTATATGATAGCGTAACAAACACTGGTAGCAGTTACTTCTGTAAAATATCTGGGAGTATGCGTACGGAACGATTTGAAGTGGAATGATCATATAAAATTAATTATTGGTAAGGCGGGTGCCAGGTTGAGATTCATTGGGAGAGTCCTTAGAAAACGTAATCCATCAACAAAGGAGGTGGCTTACAAAACACTCGTTCGACCTATACTTGATTATTGCTCATCAGTGTGGGATCCGTGCCAGATCGGGTTGACAGATTAGATAGAGAAGATCCAAAGAAGAGCGGCGCGTTTCGTCACAGTGTTATTTGGTAGGCGTGATAGCGTTACGGAGATGTTTAGCAAACTCAAGTGGCAGACTCTGCAATAGAGGCGCTCTGCATCACTGTGTAGCTTGCTGTCCAGGTTTTGAGAGGGTGCGTTTTTGGATGAGGTATCGAATATATTGCTTCCCCCTACTTGTACCTCCCGAGATCACGAATGTAAAATTAGAGATTCCAGGGCGCACGGAGGCTTTCCGGCAGTCGTTCTTCCCGCGAACCATACGCGATTGGAACAGGAAAGGGAGGTAATGACAGTGGCACGTAGAGTGCCCTCCGCCACACACCGTTGGGTGGCTTGCGGAGTATAAATGTAGATGTAGATGTAGATGAAACACACATGCATGTCCAAAGGGACAGGGTCTGTGGCGACTATAGCCGTTATGAAAAACAGTAATGTAATCGCAATTGCGAATACGGACAATCATCAACTGTTTATTGGGATGACAACAGAGAAAATTTGTGCTGGCTTAGGACTAGAACCTGGATTTCTCAGTAGTGAGCGGCCACATTACCATTGGTCTATTCGTGCACGACTCATGGCTAGAGCCAAGCCTCCACAGGTCTTCAACTATGTATCTACAACCTGTCCCTGTACATCCATTATGTGTATTCCTGTACAGGGGAGACATTTTACTAGAAAGTTGCTTGCCAGGTGTCGGCGGAATTACGAATGCATTTAATGTACTTCATAATGGCTGCAGTCGTCGCATGTCCAAAGGAACCTTACACCCTAATTCAGAATGACACAGCGACTGCACATGTATTTATCAGCCAATACCAGGCAAGCGACAAGTAAAATCTCTCCCCTATACAGTAATATACAAGGTGGAGAAAAATTATGTCACGAAATTTCAACCCTGGATAGCTGATGCCAGTAGTTAACAAAATTGCTTATGTTGTGTATGTCGATAACGTATTTTTTTAACTACGGAAATTTGGCGCCGCCGGCAACTGTGACCGAGTGGTTCTAGGCGCTTCAGTCCAGAACCGCGCTGCTGCTATGGTCGCAGGATCGAATCCTGCCTCAGGATCGATCTGTGTGATGTCCTTAGGTTAGTTAGGTTTAAGTAGTTCTAAGTCTAGGGGACTGATGACCTCAGATGTTAAGTCCCATAGTGCTTACAGCCATTTTTTGAAACTTGGTGCCACGTGCTCCGATTGGTCGCGGGAGTCCCCAATTGCCGGACAGGGCAACAGAGCAATCCCGCGGCCAATCGGAGCGCGTGGCGCCAAGTTCCCGTAGTTTAGAAATGGTGCATTGTCGACCTACACAACGTTAGTAATTTTGGTTCTTACTGGCATCAGATACTCGGGTTAAGATTTCGTGACACAATTCTTCTCCACCCTGTATATAACGGATGTATGGGTACAGACTGCAGACTCAGGGTTGACGACATATGGAGGTTTGAGGCTGGTTTGTAATTCGTCCGCTGACAGCCAAATGGTGCCGGCACTGTAGCTCAGCGTGCTCGGTCAGAGAGGCGCTGGCTCTTTGTAATAAAAAAAAAACTCAGTAAAGGAATCAACGATCAACTTGGACGGATGTCATGTTAGGCCCACCAAGCCCAAACAAGGACCAATACTGAACAAAGTAGAAAAAAAATTGGTAAGGTGACCGCTCGCGAAAAGCGGGAAATTCGGGTTGTCGCGGTCCTGCTAAAATTTTCACTGCCGTCATTCCATTCTGTAGGTGATGCTTGTCCACATTTGCAATTTGGAATACATTTAACGTAAATAATTATTGTCCGCTCCCTTTACTGACATCTTTTTTCTGAAATATTGGAAACAGTAATTGAGAGAAGAGTATTCTCACACTTAAGAGAAAGCAATTTATGTAGCATAATGTAGCATATCACAGTATGGATACTACAAGGGTTGCTCGCCTGAGATTGTCATTTATACATTCCCTCATCAAATAGTACGCGCCTTAAATAATAAAATCATACCAGTTAGTATATTTTATCATCTTTCCAACGCGTATGATTGAGCGGGTCGTGTTACTCTCTTAGAGAAACTCAAGTTTTATGAAAGTGATCACTATACAGAGCAAACAGAACTCAAAAGCTTTTACTGAATAATTCAAAGAATGTTGGAAGGGTAGAAAGTTTTAGTGAGTGGGGAGAAATCACAAAAGGAGACCCAAAGGGCTCAATTTTTGGTATATTCCTACTGCTTATATGTGTCAATGACTTTGAAATTAACATTCAGTAAGAAGAATTGCTACTTTTTGCAGACGATGCAAGTGTTACAATAAATCCTATTAGAGAGAAAGCAACAGAAGAGATGTAGAACAATATTTTCCGAAAAGTTATAAAATGGTTCTCAGAGAATGGACTCTCCCAATATTTTAGAAATACGAGCTATGTTTAGTTCTATACAACATATAGAGTCATGGCAACAAGTGATGTACCACATGATCAGGAATCAGTAAATGGTGAAAAATGTTCCAAATTTTTGGTTGCATATATTGATGAAAATTGTAACTGGAAGTAACATATTACTGAGCTTCTCCAACAATTAAGTTCAGCTAATTTTACAGTTCTTATACTTGGTAATCTTGGAAACGAGTGAATCAACCTCCTTACACACGTTGCACACTTTCATTCAACAAGGTATTGTGGAATTATTTTCAGGAGTAATTCATCACTTAGGAAGAAAGTACTGACCTGCACAGAAACGAGCAGTAAGAATAATACGTGGTGTTCATCCAAGAACGTCATGTTCTTCAAGAAGTTGGGCTTTTTAACTGTGCCGTTACAATGCAAAGTTTGCTTATGAAATTCGCCATAAATAAAACATCACAGTTTTAAGAACCGTGATGTCCTTACCTGGAGCACTAGAGGAAAACATTATCTTTATTGCCCGTTATTAATGCTGCCAGTCTCTCGCAAAGGATTTCAATAGGCAGCAACAAACATCTTCGATTATTTGCACAATAACATAAAATGTTTGACAAAGAGTAAAGCAAGTTTTAAACCTAACTTGGAATAATTTCTCCTGGGCACCTCCTTCTAGTACATTAACGAATTTCTACTTGAACGAATCCTGTAAAGCGACTCGTTCCACATCATTTCGATAAAAGAATCTTTCAAATGATCTACGGAACATCTAATTAACGAACTAAGCACATATGTTACATGCACACCATCTCTTTTCAGTACAGAGTTGGGAGACGCCATATTCGCTTTCACTTGAAGCCCATATTTTGCTGGGTTTATATCATATCTTAAGATCTATGAATATATGCCGCTTCAAAACGCTAGCAAGTGGAGGATCTGTCGTAAGCCAGTCGTTTATTGGTACAATTTCTTGTAATAAAACGACGGAAAAAATCATTTTAGTGATTAAAGAAACTTTGGACTGTAGCTTGTAAGTTATGAAAGCGTGTCGTTTCAAGGCAAAGGCACATTGAAGATTCATTAGACCCAAAGTGTTCTCACTACGATTTGCTGTAATTTAATGACAATAACGTATTGGCTATTAAAGCGTTTAAAAGATAGTAACGTACAAGTCACACATAATAGCAGTTCACCGCAACGTAATGAATAAAGACGTAGCGCTGCAAAGTATTGTATGATGCTTAGGTGGTTTGTGTCTCACTACATCTAATTAAATCTTGTTTCTATATATCTAATTTTTTTACTCACTTTCGCATTTTCCAGTGGGTTCAGAGACTTCCTTATTAATTTATAGTAAGTATAATCTATAATATTCGATGTTATTAAAAATAAACTGCACTTTCCTTCGTGAATGTGTTTGTTCGACTGGCTTTATATGCACGAGTGCTAGCACTACTTGGAGTAAAATATTTTGCACTTTTTTGTTTAAAGTCTTGTTTTTCACTTATTCTGAATATTCTGCTACAGAGCTGAAAGAGTAATCAAGTAAGAGTGACACTAGAGGTTTTTTAAAAAGTGAGAATCGTGAAATAATTTATATTTTATGTGAAAAGCTGTTGTAAATTTGTATTGCATTATGTATAAAGGAAGTTTTATAAGCTGATGTTCTTACTAACTGGAGAAAGAACTTAAATCTTCGGCTTACATTGAAGTATTTACTTATGTACACCACAGCCGGAATGAAATATCTGGCATATGGACAAGGGAGGATATGTGCGTTTTTATTGTGCTAATATAGGAATTTGACGCCTGTCCATTTCGTAAATAAGTCGTGCGGTTTGATAGCCTGATACAGCCGATAACTGCCGCTGGAGCGCGCTGCGATCGCGTATACCACGTTGAGGCAAAAGTACCTTACGGGGTCGAGTCTGAGCCTTTTGCAGCACGGTGGAGATCAACTCAGCTTGTTGCATGTTCAGTGTCACAGCTCATGTGACGACGGCTTTAGGTTACATGGTAAATGTTTAAAAATGTAAGCTAACAGCCACTCTCGCTAAATTCCCATGGGTATAAACGTTTGCACATTTAATTAAGAACATCAGGCATCGTTTGGCTGGATGTTGAAAACCTTACATACAGCTACACAAGGGAAGTTTAAGACGGGTCGCAGTGTGCCTATACTAGCCCCCTGTCCCTATTTCTAATTGAGTGGAACTTGGTTGTATTGCTATTTTATAAATACTTTGTCTAGGCATTGCTTTACACCTCTCATAAATGTTAGAAACTGCATCGTAAAACACAGCCGTATATGAATTTATTTGGACTATCGATTTTGGCCATTTACAGACCATCCTCGGGCTATCTGTATCAAAAGAGAGCAAGCTATACACGAAGCATACAATGAGTCCCTCATAAAACATTAATGAATTAATGAAAAGCATCTTTCTTAAATACATTAGGCTACCTCTTGGTGACAGGCTGGAAGCGACTAAGTTACTAATTTTCACTGGATTACATTGTACATAGAATTAAATTTGAAAGGGGAGGGGGACGATTGAGTAATCTTCTGACTTTCTAACGAATTTCTTGTGACCAGCTAAGACTTCCTCCCTTGTGCATACCTCTTCATCCCAGAGTAACACTTACACAGAACTTGCTCAATTATTTGTTGGATATATTGTCATATTTGTGCCCCCTGCAGTTTTTATCCTCCACAACTACCTCTAGTACCATGGAACTTATCCCCCGATATCTTAAATCATGTCCTATCATCCTGTTCCTTCTTCGTGTCATATATCTCCACTCGTCGATTCAATGGAGAACCTCCTCATTTATTGTTTTATTTTCCACCTAATTTTCATCCAGAGGCCATGATTCTCTTCCATACAACGCTATGCTTCCGATGTACATTCGTACGTACTCAGAAATTTCTTCCTCAACCAAGGCCAATGTTTGATACACGTAGGCCTCTTATAATGAGAGTTTTTCTCTGTTCCTGTGTCCGTTTCCTTATTATATCCTTTTTCCTTCGTCCTCATGCGCTATTTTTCTTACAGATAGCGGAATTCTTCATCTATTACGTGGTCTGTATTTTCATGAAGTTTCTCGCTAATTTTACTATGTTCGTTTGTTTTACTGTTTCTTTCAAGAGTTTCTGGAACACTGCCCAACTTTCGCTGAGGAAAGGAATGCCTTTGTCCAGTCTTATCGTTGATATTTTTTACCGTGAATTTCAATTCCACTCTTGAACTCTGCATTCATTTCGGTCATCTGCCGGGAATTGTTCTGGGTTGTATGGCCGTGGTCCATGGAAATGTGGCCCATACAACCCGGAAGAATTCTAAGCAGCTGAAACATCCGGTCGTGAAAGCCTTCATTGTATGATTTCCGTGATCGTTTCTACAATGGTCAGGTTAAACTTATGGAGAATAGCTCCACCCCTGTCTTTTTAATCCCAACAGTTCTCTCTTCGTCTTCAGTCTGTAATTTTTTCCCTCTTCTTTACGTCTGCACATATTGCATATTACCGTCTCTCTCTAAAGCCTGTGCCAAAATCTGTGAGAAATTAAGATATTTTTCTCCATTTTGTATTGTCGGATGCTTTTTTTCTAAGTAAACTAAGAAAGCGTTAGGGTGGTTCGTAGATCTTGCATTCATTATCAAGCACAACGTTCGAGCTGCCTCTGTGTGTTTCTCTGATGTATTTTTCTTTCCTAAAGCCAAACCAATGATCTTCTAACAGTTCTT
Source organism: Schistocerca cancellata (assembly GCF_023864275.1). Taxonomy (NCBI): domain Eukaryota; kingdom Metazoa; phylum Arthropoda; class Insecta; order Orthoptera; family Acrididae; genus Schistocerca; species Schistocerca cancellata. Next base: position 751,392,058 of record NC_064627.1, read on the forward strand.
CAATTTCATTCTCTATTCTTCTGTTTACTATTCTTTACTAACTTCCAAGCATACGCTGCTAAGCTGCTCGTGTGAAATTTCTCGCATTTTCCTATCTTTGCTATCTTCAGGATTGTCTAAACAGTATTCTTCTGAAAGTCCAATGACATGGCTCCAATAGTTTTTGCACACTAACTTTAATAACAATTTGGTTGACATTTCCTGCAGTGATATCAGGAATTACCAAAGAAGTTGTCTATCCCTTATGCCTTATTTGTTCGCAAGTTTTCTGAATCTCGTTCCAACTTTAATACTGGATCGTGTATGTGTTCCAGATCGACTTCAGGTTCTTCTTCTAACAATTCAGTGGAGAGGAGATGCTCTTGAGTACTCTTTCCATCAACCCGCTCTCTTCTCTGCGTTAGCAGTAGAATTCGTTTTACAGTCTTAATATTGATGGCTCTCCGTTTTATTCCCCCAAAAGTATTTGCTTTCCTGTCTGCAGAATCTCTGCTGCCAAGGACAATTTCTTTTTTGATTTCTTCACATTTTCATGTAGCCATTCTGCCTTTGTTTCAATGCTCTTCCTATAGATATCATTCCTGAGTGACTCATTTCTGTATTCCTTTCTTTTCATGTACACCTTCGTTTTTTCCTTATTTCGTCGATGAATTGAAGTACTCTTTCTGTTGATTAAGGTTCGCAGTTACGATCCTTGTATCAATTTTGGCCACCCAACTGCGTGATTGCCTTTTTAATGATGTTTTCTTCTCTTCAGTTGACCTGCCTAACGTGAGATTCATTATCACCGTACTCACAGTCTCAGAGAACTTCGAACGCATATAGTCATTTCTCAGTACTTTACTGTCCTGCGCCGGTCGCTGTGGCCGAGCCGTTCTAGGCGCTACAGTCCGGAACCGCGCGGCCGTTACGGTCGTAGGTTCGAATCCTGCCTCGGGCATGGATGTGTGTGATGTCCTTAGGTTAGTTAGGTTTAAGTAGTTCTAAGTCTAGCAGACTGATGACCTCAGATGTTAAGTCCCATAGTGCCCAGAGCCATTTTTTACTGTCCTGCTACCTTGTGGTGCTTCGTCCTGTTGATACTCTCCAACTTCAGCATACTACTCATTATTTCGGTCTGAGTTTATATCTTCTCCTCGGTGCACCTTACCACTTAATTTCCGATTTTGATATCTCTGTGTTACCATGGTGTAATCATGCTGGAAGTTTCCCTTGCCTCCAGGTCTCTGATTTTTTAATCGTATATTTACTTCTAGGTCGCCTCCATAGGCGATTACTTAGCGTGGTGTCCAAGGATCCGGGTTCGAATCCCGGTACCTCCTCAAATTCCTCTGAGGTAGGAGAGTCTGGAAGGTGGTTCATTCAGTCTCGCGGGGCCATATGAAGAACTGCTTCAGTAAAGAATCATGAATCATCTACTGCCAGTTACTTGCCGATCACATGTGCAACGATCTTAGATGGTGTCTTTTCTAGTCTTAAGTGAAATTCGTTGCAGAACTGGGGTAATCTTTCTCTTCTCTCACTTCTACTACCTAACCCATATTCTTTTACAACTTCGCCTTCTATTCCTTTCACTACAATAGCATTCCAAACCCTCATGTTCTTTATGTTTTTCCCTCCTTTTACATACTGAGTTACTCTTTCAGTGTTCTCATACAAAGGATGAAGAAAAAATGCCGTACTTGGCGGCCGGCATGCGATTCCTCGTCCCAAATCAAGACAAAAGTGTATCTAGCGAAACCCAGTCCCACCAATACGTTTAACAGATACGCGTTTTAAAAAACGAGGTTCTGGCAACGCTGTAGCTGAATGCAGCGTGGACAGGAGCAGGGTAGCATTAACTACACGCTCTGCCGGAGCTGCCGATTACTTCAGTGAGAGGGCATATTGTTTGATTTCCACGCGTGAGGCTAGTAGGATGTCCTAGTTTACTTCTACTGTTACCCCATGCGTCTTTGTTTCTTCCCGTCCATTGTCACATGAGATTCTGTGCATGTCGCAGTGCTGTTTGTCATCTAGTGAATGGTGTTTTTGCAGCGTATCCTGAAGCGATGTTGTCTTGCTCCGTGATGCCCAACATGCTTCCCACGTATACTCCATGTGAAGGTAGTGTTAGTGGGTCTGGCAACATCGGCTGTATCGAGGGTGGTTCAAAAAACAGAATAGGTAGGCTACACTAGACTGCACAACAATAGTTCCATTCTGTAAGCTGGACGACCATACTTATCTTCACATAGGCACACATACGAGCTAGCCGGCAGCTGTGGCCGAGCGGTTCTAGGCGCTTCAGTCCGGAACCACGCAGCTGCTACGGTCGCAGGTTCGAATCCTGCCTCGGTCATGGATGTGTGCGATGTCTTTAGGTTAGTTAGGTGTACGTAGTTCTAAGTCTAGGGGAATGATGACCGTAGATTTTAAGTCCCGTAGTGCTTAGAGCCATTTGAATGAACATACGAGCAACATTAACTTTAGAGAAAATGTTCAAAGCGAGCACCTTGCATTTGCAGACACTGCGCCACTTGCTATACCCTACATAACACACCTGCATCATCCATTGCCAAAGTGGCAGGCACCCGAGCTGTTATGGCGACTACATCCATGGGCGAAGTAGTAGAAACTTGTTCCTTGACGTGTCCCTACAAATAAAAATCTAATAGATTTAAGTCCGAGGAACATGGAGGCCAGAACATTGGAGCTCAACGAACAATCCGTTTTCCTGGAAACGCTTCATTTAAATTGTTATACACATTCGTTCCAGTGGTAGCAGTGCATCATAATGCTGAAACCATACCTGTTGCCGAACACCAAGAGAAAGGTTTTCTAATGCGTTAGGCAAAGTACTGCAAAGAAACGTACGATACAGGAGCACATTCAATTTGTCCAGCAGTAAGGAAGGGCCCAAAAGCACTACTTCCACGATTCCAGCCCACAGGCTTTTACGCCAAAGTGTACATGGAAGCCACGTACACAGCCAATAAATGAGTTGTGTTCCTACCGATAACGGCTGTTGTGCAGACTGAAAACACCTTCACAAGTGAAGAAAGATTCGTCAGTACATATAACGTTTTTTGTTAAATGATCGTTATCTTCGACTCGGTGCTAAAACCATTCACAAAGCTGTACTCGTCGAATCCAGTCTCCTGGCCGCTGGTGATGATACGGACGCAATTCTTCATCATGCAACACTTGAACAAACAGTTTTTGACGTATATGGATCTGCCTTGCAACATCATGGGCACTTGGCAGAGATGGTGAACGATTTGAGGAATCGGGTCCTTTTTTGTGGAGTATGTCTAGTCCTTGTACGATCTCTGTCGGATAGACCGTCAGTGACAGAGTACCTCGTCTTCCTGCTGCTAAGAAGGCTAGTACACCGTTCGTTTGTTGTATATTTTTACGAGCTTCCAGCAGGAGTGACTTATTTATTTACAAAAAAAAAATGGTTCTGAGCACTATGGGACTTAACAGCTACGGTCATCAGTCCCCTAGAACTTAGAACTACTTAAACCTAACTAACCTAAGGACATCACACAACACCCAGCATCACGAGGCAGAGAAAATCCCTGACCCCGCCTGGAATCGAACCCGGGAAACCGGGCGCGGGAAGCGAGAACGCTACCGCACGACCACGAGCTGCGGACTATTTATTTACAGATATCTGTGTAGTTACTAGATAGTTTTTGTAATTTGTTGCGTGTTTGAGTGCCTACTAGGCACAAGCTTTTATTTTAATAACACTGTACCGTACCGCCGTTGCTGTCGACCATTATATCGACCCTCGGATCGTACAGGCTGTTGTTTGTTTTGGTTAGTGTACCTCAGTGACGCTTAGACCATCAGTCAGAGAGCACTTCGAATTCCTGCTGCTAATGACACCGTTCGTTTGTTGTATATTTTTATGAGCTTCAAACGGGAATGACTGCAGTAATGGATAGGAGCTGTGATTGCTGTGTTCGGATGAGATCTGATTTGGTGACCTTTCGCTCACAGCTCCAGGCTGCGTTGGCTTCCGTTACACAGCTTGAGGCTGCTGCCGAGGCGCTTCACTGTGGGGGGTCGGACGCCTGGACGCGACAGACGTCCCACGTGTCCCCCGTTCGATCCACTGCTGTGGCTGCCCTGGATACTCACTGTACTGAGGTTGACCCCTAACCCGTGGTCGGTTGGGAGATCATTCCAAAGTCTGGCAGGCAGCGAATAACTTTTCCAGGGGCCAATCGTAGGTCCTCCCCGGTTCGTTTGACGAACAAGTTTCTGGCGTTATCTGTGGCTGACGATGTCTCTGAGCCGGATGCAGTCGTCTACCATTTTCCAGAGAAATATTCTCGGCCAGCTAGGTCTAGACGTTCGCAGAGGGTGGGTTTGATGGTAGTTGAGAGCTCCAACGTTAGGCGCGTAAAGGGGTCCCTTAGGAACATGGGTGCCAAGGAGGGGAAGGAAGCCAGTGTGCATACCGTGTGCATGCCAGGGGGAGTCATTCCGGCAGAAAAAAGGGTGCTTCTAGATGCGATGAAGAGTACAGGGAGCAGCTAACTGCAGGTGGTGGCTCATGTCGGTACCAATAGTGTATGTCACTTTGGATCGGTGGAGATTCTCTCTGGCTTCAGGCGGCTAGCGGAAATGGGAAAGACTGTCGGTCTCGCTTGCGAGATTAAGGCGACTATGGTGCTTTGGTGCACAGCCGAGTGGAGGGTCTGAATCAGAGGCTCAGGAGATTTTGTGACCGTGTAGAATGCAGATTCCTTGACTTGCGCCATCGGGTGGTGGGTTTCCGGGTTCCCCTTAAAAGGTCAGGAGGCCACTACACACAGGAAGCGGCTACACGGGTAGCGGGGGCTGTGTGGAAGGGACTGGGGGTTTTTTAGACTAGAGGACCTCAAGGAACCACAGAAAGGGCGTCCGATTAAAAGGGGACAGGTAAAACACAGCAAGTTAGTTGTAGAAACGATCGGTATTGTAGTTGTAAGTTGTCGTAGCTGTGTTGGGAAAGAACCGGAGATCCAAACCCTAATAGAAAGCACTGAAGCTCAAATAATAATAGCTACAGAAGGCTGGCTAAAGCGGGAAATAAGTTCAGCGGAAATTTTTTCTAGCTATCTAACAGTGTTCAGAAAGGATAGATTAAATTCAATTGGTGGTGGAGTATTTATTGCTGTCAGAAGTAGTTTACCTTGTAGTGAAACTGAAGTAGATAGTTCAGGCGAAATATTGTGGGTAGAGGCTATACTTGACAATCGGACTAAACTATTAATTGGATCGTTTTACCGACCCCCCGACTCAGAAGATATACTTTCTGAACAGATCAAAGACAACTTGTTTCTCATTTCAAATAGGTATCGCACTCATACAATTATAGTCGGTGAAGACTTTAATCTACCCTCGATATGCTAGAAACATTATACGTTTAAAACCAAAGGCAAGCATAAAAAGTCATCCGAAATTGTACTGAATGCTTTTGGAGAAAATTATTTTGAACAATTAGTTCATGAGCCCACGCGAAGCGTAAATGGTTGTGAAAGCATACTTGACCTCATAGCAACAAATAATCCTGGTCAAATAGTGAGTATCGTAACGAATACAGGGATTAGCGACTACAAGGCAGTATCTGCTAGGCTGAATACCGTAACTCCTACAACCATCAAAAAGATATGCAAAGTATGTCTATTTAAAAAAGCTGAATAAATTGCTCTTAACACCTTTTTAAGAGACAGTCTGCACTCCTTCCAATCTGATCATGTAAGCGCAGAAAAGTTGGGGAATTATTTCGAGGAGATAATATCGACAGCAGTTGAGATATATACCACCATAAATTAATAAGTGATGGTACTGATCCCCTATGGTACACAAAACGGGTCAGATCCGCATCGCAGAAGCAGCGAAAAAAGCCTGCCAAATTTAAAATAACGCAAAATCCCCAAGAATGACAAAGTTTTACGGAAGTTCAAAATGTAGCGCGTACTTCAACGAGATGCTTTCAGTAATTTCCACAACGAAACTCTGTCTCGAAAACTAGCAGAAAACCCGAAGAGATTCTGGTCATATATAAAGCACATTACTGGCAAGACGCAATCAGTAACATCACCGCGCGATAACAACGGTGTAGTCATTGATCACAGTGCCACTAAAGCAGAGTTATTAAACATGGTTTTCAGGAACTCCTTCACCAAAGGAGACGAAGTAAATATTCCTGAATTCCAATCAAGAACAACTGCCAAGATGAGAAACAGGTGTAGATACCCTCGGAGTAACGAAGCAGCTTAAATCACTTAATTAAGCAAGGCCTCCCGTCCAGATTGTATACGAGTCAGGTGCCTCTCAGAGTATGCTGATAAAATAGCTCCATATTTAGCAATTATATACAACCACTCGTTCACAGAAAGATCCATACCTAAAAACTGGAAAATTACTCAAGTCACACCAATACCCAAAAAGGGAAGTAGGAGTAATCCGTTGAATTACAGGCCTATATGACTAACGTCGACTTGCAGTAGGGTTTCGGAACATATACGGTATTCGAACATTATGAAGTACCTCGAAGAAAACGATTTGTTGACACGTAGTCAGCACGGATTTAGAAAATATCGTTCATGCGAAACACAACTAGCTATTTATACTCATGAAGTTATGAGTGCTATTGACAGGGGACGTCAAATTGATACCATATTTTTAGATTTCAATAAGGCTTTCGACACCATTCCTCACAAGCATCTTCTAACCAAACTGCGTGCCTATGGAAATCACCTCAGTTGTGCATCTAGTTTCGTGATTTCCTGTCAGAAAGGTCACAGTTCGTAGTAATAGACGGAAAGTCATAGAGTAAAATAGAAATAATATCCGGCGTTCCCCAAGGAAGTGTTATAGGCCCTCTATTGTTCCTGATCTATATTCACGACACAGGAGACAATCTCAGTAGCCTTCATAGATTGTTTACAGATGATGCTGTCCTTTACCGTCTTGTAATGTCATTAGATGATCAAAACGAATTGAAAAATGACTTAGATAAGGTATCTGCATCGTGCGAAAAGTGGCAGTTGATCCTGAGTAAAGAAAAGTGTGAAGTTATTCGCGTGAGTACTAAAAGAAAGCAGCTAAGTTTCGATTACGTGACCAGTCACACAAATCTGAAGGCTGTAAATTCTTAGGGATTACGATTACAGATGCCCTAAATTGGAATGATCACATAGATAATGTTGTGGGTAGAGCCAACCAAAGACTGCGATTCATTGCCAGAACACTTAGAAGGTGCAACAGGTCTACTAAAAAGACTGCTTACACCATGCTTGTCCGCCATATTCTAGAGTATTGCTGTGCGGTGTGGGATCCGCATCAGATGGGACTGACGGATGACATCGAAAGTTTACAAAGAAGGGCAGCTCGTTTTATACTATCGCGAAGTAGGGGAGACTACCCCAGACATGATACGTGAATTGGAGTGGCAATCATTAAAACAAAGGTGTTTTTCGTTGCGACGGGATCTTCTCATGAAATTCAATCACCAGTTTTCTCTTCCGACTGCGAAAACATTCTGTTGCCACGCACCTGCATAGGGAGAAATGATCAGCACGATAAAATAAGAGAAATCAGGGCTCGCATAGAACAATTTAAGTGCTCGTTTTTCTCGCGCGCCGTTCGAGAGTGGAACGGTAGAGAGACAGCTTGAAGGTGGTTCATTGAACCCTCTGCAAGACACTTTACTGTGAGTAGCAGAGTAATCACGTAGATGTATATGTACTTGTGGATGTAGAGTATCACTTTCCCGAAGGCACTGCTCCAGTCAACGAAAAATATTCTCACCGCGATGGCGCCTTTGTGGGCACAATGCAGCATACACACGACCAGCAGCAGTAATTTGGTTATCGGATGCGCCCAGTACCAAGAGAATATCGACCTATTTATCGTTTGTGTACTCCATCGGGAAGCTGCTCTGTATGAACTTGACAGAACCAGTTATATTTGTGCACTGCTACTTTAGTAGACACATACATGCAGTTTAATGTGCACCATCGACACACAGAGTCTATTGTAACATTAAAAAATGACGTCGTGGTTATAAACAACTTAAACGACGGAAGGGACACCTGAAAAATGAAAAGAAGGAACATGATGGTAACTTGAACCATAGCTCCATGTTGGATGTGGGTTTGACGTCCCAGTCGTCTATTCAGTGAGCTACGACGACTGGTACAGTAGTGTGAAGTGATGCACATTCCTCTGCATATTCCGATGCGTTGCACGATGTGACAGCGTTGCCAGCTCCTCCTTTATACAGTTTTTTCAGAATGCATCCGATCTGATTTTTTCTATATAAAATTTTGTCTTTACTCTAGATGAGGTATAGCGTGACGGCCTCCAAGTGCGGCAGTTTCTCTTCACCCTCTATATTCTCTACTAAATTTTGTGATGGTGAAAACTGTGATTCTATTCACAATGTATTGTCGGTACTTTCTGTTCTTCAGCTCAGTGATAATAATCGCAGGGAGTTCTGATTTCTGGCGTGTAGGCATTACAATATGGTAGGATTTACTAATTCAGGAGGACGTTGGATTGGCCCTTCATTTGAGGTGGGACAAATGGAGTGGAATGCACAGATATCAGTGACTATCTTGCGATCTGGTTCAGCTAGGTGGTAAAAATTGGTAAGAGGCGTGGATTGTTTGGAGGTCTAGGAAAGGTGGCGCTGCTGTAGCACAGCATTCTCAAAGGTAAGGATTACAGTGAGGCGCTGGGATGTGGACAGGCAAAGGTCCCTGAAAATCGGAAGGAACCTTACAAGCTGGTACAAGATACGTGTCGCTGCATTCCGAAAAAGTTCGGTGCGCGAACTGCAAACTTTTAAAGTTTTATTCCAGGATCGGCCTGACAGCAGAGGCCAGCTCGGCCAATGCGATAATCAAGTATTTGTGAACCACTCTCATTGGACGGTAGTAATGAAATTACGTCAAAACACTCCTGCCAGTCGGGGTCTGCGACACGAGTTACGGTCGAGGCAGCTGAAGCCGCAACACAGTGAGACCAAGACAGAAGTAATATTTTGTAACTCAGGGCACTTGCCTGCTCCCGTGAACCTCCACACGTTGCTAATTTAACCTAGCCTGGTAATCTGTGCCAACCTTTTAGTCTGAGAGTAGCAATTGTAGCCTATGTCCTCTATTATTTTGTGTATGTATTCCAACTTCCGTCTTCCTCCTCAGTTTTTACCCTTTACATTTTTCTCTCTACAGCTGCCTCCAGTAACAGGGAAGTTATTTCCATTTGCCTCAGCATTTCTCCTATCACCATGTCCCTCCTTCTTGTCAATGTTTTAAGAATATTACTTTCCTCACCGATGCTGCGGAGAACCATCTCATTCCTAACCTTACCAGTCTACCTAACTTCCAACATTCGTCTGCAGCATCGCATCTCAAATGCTTCGATTCTCTTCTATTCCGGTTTTCCCACACTCCATGTTTCACTAACATACAACCTCGAGCTCCAAACGTACATAGCGAAAATTTTGTTCCTCAAATGGAGGGCAATGTTTGATGCTAGAAGATTTCTCTTGGCTGGGAAACCCCTTTTAGGCAGCGGTAGTCTCATTTTTTATATCCTACATGCTCCTTGTATCATGAGTTATTTTACTGCCTAGGTAAAAGAATTCTTTAACCTCGTCTACACTGTCATCCCCGATTCTCATGTTGAGTTTCTCACTGCTCACATTTCTGCTACTTCTCATTACTTTCGTCCTTCTTCGATTTACTCTCAATCCACATACTCTACCCGTTAGACTGTTCATTGGATTCGACTGATCCTGTAATTATTCTTCACATTCATTGAGGATAGCAGGCTTATTGAAATCCTTTAGCCTAAAATTTTAATCTCACCCTTAAACCTGCCATTTATATCCGTATTGCTTCTTCGATGTATCGATTGAACAGTAAGAACTGTTCATGGTGGCAGCCAGTCAGGGAATATTTTATGGAACTGGTTTAAAAAATTTGCTTCAAAGGCCCAGTCAAATCTTTTCAACTTTTGCTGTGCCTATGTCACACTAGTTGGCAGTCTTTCAAAACCGAATCTGTTCTGCCCAGATAAAGCTGCTGACAAGAGACACACTGAGACCTCTGCTGAAACTGCTAGCGAATTCACCCATTGGTTTTAGCCAATAGCACGTGTAGGATACGGGTCATGTGTGTGGACGCTGGAGTGTTCTGCGGTGCGGAACACAGTTGCATCTCTCTCTTGTAATCCAGACCTCGAGAAAGACAGATGTCTTTTCAGAAGGCAGAGCCTCTGGCTCTGCTTTCCACGACCGGCCACCAACGTAAGTTAACATGAACCACTTCCCCTACCATTACCCATTTCAATTAATTGTTCGACCTCCTAGGCTGTCCTGAACCTGGTAACTTCCGACCCTAGGCTCGCCTCTTGTACACCATACATTGAAATATATCCTCTTTCTTGTACCGAATTTCCTGTTTTGTCATTTAACGGCAGCCCTGGATGCCCACTCTCAAATTCTGACCACTCGACCTTCCGCTACGAGCCGAGCCTGGGTGCTGCAGCACGCCGGGTGCGACGCCGCGCCAGACACTGCGTCCACACCTGCCAGCACCCGGACGAAAGTCTACTGCCTTTTGTCTCTCACAGCGCACCACTCCTACACGTGCCCGCTGAGTCCACCGAGATGCGCTCCACAGCGTATGTGTGCACAGCTTGTGCTCCGGCCCCATTTGACGGTTACAGTAGACCCATCTTCTCGGTGGCCTCCTGCTACCTCTGAACAGGGCACAGAGGCGCGAAAAGAAAACGTGGGATGCTTCCTAGCTGGTGCCGTGGCTTGCTGAGTGCACAAGTGTGCTGTTCACAGTCGGCACGGCTTCCCTGCCACTGCCACCACCCTCCTGCCAAAAAGATATGGTTCAAATGGCTCTGAGCACTATGCGACTTAACTTCTGAGGTCATCAGTCGCCTAGAACTTAGAACTAATTAAACCTAACCAACCTAAGGACATCACACACATCCATGCCCGAGGCAGGATTCGAACCTGCGACCGTAGCGGTCGCTCGGTTCCAGACTGTAGCACCTAGAACCGCATGGCCACTCCGGCCAGCCCCCACCGGCCACTGCGCAACTTCTACCCCACATTCGCCGCTAGTCAGCTCCCCACTGCCGCCTGCATTTGGGACCTGGCATCAATGCGTGGGGCGCGTACTTTTAGCGCCATGCAGCCAGCTGCCCCGCCGCCCACGCCGCTGCTACACGACTCCAACATGGTATATGGCCCTCAGCCGTCACACCAGTGCTGCCACCGTCTCTTCTGTGCTGTGAGTGTTGATATGTGCTAAGACCTTGCAGTCATTATCCAGAGAAGAACTTAGAGATCAGTAAATAATAGCAAAGATTTTGTGTCGTATACAGTTATTGCCTTTTGTTTAGACATGACTTTATTTACAAGAACGATTTGAACTTTAAATTTTTGTGAGTCTAATTACTATGAGGTATGCTGTATTCCTAGATAAGCCCCTTAGTTGTATGTTAGTAGTATATTAGTTTAACAATACATTTCAATTGAATATGTGTACGTCCTAAAATTTCTTATCCTTGTTTTAAACTCTGTTGTCATGGAGGGATGTCATGCGTAGTTGTTGTGATGAGAAGTTTTTTCAGGTAACATTTTTGAGAGCTTTCAGCTCTACCATCTCCATGGATGTTCAGCTTGTACAATGTGTTTGGCAACCATAGAGTTTCGCAGCCGTTCATGGCATTTTCTTCCATTTCCTTTTCGTGTCACGATCAACTCTTTTTTCTTTCAGCTTTCCTACAAGCATCCTTTCTCCGCCCTATGATGAAAGTAGGTTCCTTCTCCTTGCTCCACAGACGTGAGTGCTTTAAGGGTTCTGTAACGCCCTGTGACATCATACCGCATCTGCAAAATCATAGGTGCACTAAGGAATGATCTTTTTCTACCTTCTCTTTCTTTTCTTTCTCGTCTCTCTGCATCGTCTTTTCCGACCATTTATTCTTTTTCTGTCCATCCCTTCTGTTTTTCGTAAGTGGTAGTTCTTTGATTGGTTGACTCAATGCACAAAGCTACGATGTATTTTGTGATGAAAGATAATTGTGTTCTGCCCCTGTAAGTTGATAAAAGAGGATAGATGACTTCCGGCTGTTATCCCCCAGAGGGCAGTGAAGTTTTGTTGATATGAAGATATATAATACGTTGTTTTATTTAGGTTATTTGTGAGCAGGAACGAGGTCCTGTGGTCATGTGGTTGAAGATAATTACGTACAGACAAGGGTTCCTGGGTATGTTGTTGTACGTGATGTTAAATGGTCTGTTTTATGCTGCCATCCCAGAGGCCAGTGCAGACATGACCCACTTTACCATGCAGAGAATTTCCAGTTGAGGCAATGTTTTCTTAGTTGTCTAAATTGCAGCCTATGTTCCCAGTGAATGCTTACTATAAGCAGAGAACGTATGGCGCAAACACATAGACTGGCACAGCCGTCGCCTTGCGATAAGCCAGTCACGCCCCCAGATGCTACCACTTCTCTCCCTATTCTTTATCTGGTCTGTTATAAATTAAGTCCAACTTTCATTTGATTTATAAGTCGTTTATTGCATATTTTTTGAGTGACAGTATACCGAGAATATTATATAGAACACAAATATTAAGTGGTTGTAAGTACCCGTTCGTAGTTTTAGGAGAAAGATGGCCCAAGTCCATACCTCTTTGTACTATGTTAGAAGTTTAATTATTTCTGAAGATTTTGAGGTGTTTAAAGGTACTGTCTCCCATCTACTGCATAAATATTTGTCATTTAATGATACACTTCTGGTCTCGCGGTTCTAGGCGCTCAGTCCGGAACTGCTACGGTCGCAGGTTCGAATCCTGCCTCGGGCATGGATGTGTGTGATGTCCTTAGGTTAGTTAGGTTTAAGTAGTTCTAAGTTCTAGGGGACTGATGACCACAGATGTTAAGTCCCATAGTGCTCAGAGCCATTTGAACCATTTTTTTGATACACTACTGGCCATTAAAATTGCTACACCAAGAAGCCTGGCCATTGAGTCAAACAGAGCTTGGATGGCGTGTACGGGTACAGCTACCCATGCACCTTCAACACGATACCACAGTTCATCAAGAGCAGTGACTGGCGTATTGTGACGAGCCAGTTACGCGACCACCATTGACTAGATGTTTTCTATTTGTGAAAGATCTGGAGAATATGTTGGCCAGGGCAGCAGTCGAACATTTCCTGTTTCCAGAAAGGCCCTTAGAGGACCCGCAACATGCGGTCGTGCATTATCCTGCTGAAATGTAGGGTTTCGCAGGGATCGAATGAAGGGAAGAGCCACGGGTCGTAACACATCTGAAATGTAACGTTCACTGTTCAAAGTGCTGTCAGTGCGAACAAGAAATGCCCCATACGTGTAACTAGTGGCACCCCATACCATCACGCCGGGTGATACGCCACTATGGCGATGACGAATACACGCTTCCAATGTGCGTTCACCGCGATGTCGCCAAACACGGATGCGACCATCGTGATGCTGTAAACAGAACCTGGATTCATCAGAAAAAATGACTTTTGCCATTCGTGCACCCAGGTTCGTCGTTGAATACACCATCACAGGCGCTCCAGTCTCTCATGCAGCGTCAAGGGTAACCGCAGCCATGGTCTCCGAGTTGATGGTCCATGCTGCTGCAAACGTCGTCGAACTGTTCGTGTAGATGGTTGTTATCTAGCAAACGTACCCATCTGGTGACTCAGGGATCGAGACGTGGCTGCATGATCCGTTACAGCCATGCGGATAAGATGCCTGTCATCTCGACTGCTAATGATACGAGGGCGTTGGGATCCAGCACGGCGTTCCGTATTATCCTCCTGAACCCACCGATTCCATACTCTGCTAACAGTCATTGGATCTCGACCAGCCGGCCGGTGTGGCCGAGCGGTTCTAGGCGCTTCAGTCTGGAGCCGCGCGACCCATATGGTCGCTGGGTCGATTCCTGCCTTGGGCAAGGATGTGAGTGATGTCCTTAGGTTGGTTAGGTTTAAGTAGTTCTGAGTTCTAGGGGACTGAGGACCTCAGATGTTAAGTCCCACAGTGCTCAGAGCCATTTGAGCCACTTTTGTTCTCGACCAACGCCAGCAGCAATGTCGCGATACGATAAACCGCAATCGTGATAGGCTACAGTCTGACCATTATCAAAGTCGGAAACGTCATGGTACGCATTTATCCCCCTTACACGAGGCATCACAACCACGTTTCAACACGCAACGCCAGTCAACTGCTGTTTGTGTATGAAAAGTCGGTTGGAAACTTTGCTCATGTCAGCACGTTGTAGGTGTCGCCACCGGCGCCAACCTTGTGTGAATGCTCTGAAAAGCTAATCATTTGCATATCACAGCATCTTCTTCCTATCGATTAAATTTCGCGTCTGTAGCAGTCATCTTCGTTGTGTACCAATTTTAATGGCCAGAGTGTATTAAGCTATTTGCATTATTCAGCTTTGCTGCAGAATTTTTGTATTGTACTGTTTTTCACTTTAAGATCCTCTTTATTGACAATGAATTTGTTTTGCTTTTCGAAAGAATGCATCAGGTTTACCCTACTAAAGTTTTTCTACAATTCTACTTTTTACAAACGTACATCGTTTAATGTTTCGTTTTGTTGTCAAACCTAGAATGTGGAGGCTCTCCTTGCAGTGTCTATTTTATTTGCTTTTTCTTGTTCAGTAGATTGTGATACTTCGGATTTTCATCTAACTTACGGGACTAATGCTCCACTGCTTTGCAGATGAGCAAAGACTATTGTCGTTTTAGAAGCATTTATTTCCCTGTTTTCTTTCAGGCTGCCTAAGATTAAAAAATGATTGCGAATTTTTCATTCTCACGCCGCTGACCAGACTATAACTCCGAGGGGAGTTTGGAAACAAGCGACCTCCAGACGATGGTATGCGAAGCGGAAAAGGATTGCAATAACAAAGCTGGCCATTATGGGTTGTCTTCCCATGCACCACCATTTATTTTGGTGGCGCTCTGCATTTCCGAGCCTCCTCAGAAGTATAGTACTACCATACCACTTTCCGTCTAGTCTGACACATCTTAAGAACCGACTCCTGCTCCTTTTACCAATGCTTAGATGGTTCCATCATTACGTACCGACCACAGCCCTAGATTCTAGTATAATGCACTACAGCAACATTACCATTACGTAAGATTTCCCTTCAATCATGATACACGATTTTGTGAGTTAGTGATTCCAGAATCCAATTATGCGCCATGTTCGTTCCCAGAGACAGACTCGTATGTTTAGAAGAAAGGAAGCACCCGAGCTATCGAAGATACTCAATAGAGAAGAGTCGAATAGGCCCCTGAAGTTGAGATGAAGTGCACTACCCTCTCGCTGTCGAGCGGTAAGCGAAATAGATTTTGTGATAGGACAAAAGTAATTAAGTTTCACCCAAGTAAGTGGAGAATAGTTGTTCGCACCCCATGTGCATCTCGCACATTTAAGAATTCACCCAGATGAACACAAGTTTCGTTATCGTTCACCCTACTTCTTAAGAAGTAACTTAATAATGAAAGTGAAGATGTTACGAGCGAGCACGGACATCAGCACTGTTACCACTTGCATACAAATCTCCGCCATGTATTTAGGAAGTGAGAGACACCCGTTTGTTTATTCAGTCACATCTATGATGTAATAAGATTGAAGCACTCGCTGAAATAAGCACTAGATTGTTGATGATTAGCACCCATGATGTGACGTCATCTCTCAAGCTCAGGTATACGTTATCTTGTTGGAAATATATTTAGCAACAGACTTCCACCCTAATGAATAAAAGTTTTATTGTACATTGCCGCAGTAGTTCACGCCCCCCCCCCCCCCTTTTTTTCGTAGCTCACTCTGTTACTTCTGGGATTTTGGGAATTTTGTAGTAGTTAATCCCCACAAGACGTAATCGCCCCTGTGGAGACTGGGCACAGTTCCTCCCACACCCATGCACCGCTCTGGGTTACTACCATTGCTCTAAGTCACTCCTCTATTCGTTCCAACCTCAACGATTACTTTGTACCTCCCTCCTCCAGGGCCGTGTGCCTTACACGGTGTGGTTAGCGCCCGAAGAGTACCCAGCTGTTAGGTTTATTGTTTCAGTTTTCGCTTGCATAAGCTGATGGCCTACCTATCTCTTTCATCTATGCATCATTGACACATCAAGACGAGGCTCGACTTCGTCTGCACCCTGGTCGGCAGCCAATGCTACTCAGACATATAGCCTCCCCCAGAGGAAGGGGAAGAAAAGACCCTGCGACTAGTGGATATATCACTACTGAATCAATCTTATTCTGAAACCCGTTACCTGAACTTGTTCCCTATTATAACCAATTCTTTATTCTTTAACTTGAGCGTCCTTCCGGATTGCCGTGAGTGGGCCGCTTGGCATAGATGGCCAACATGTCGAGCTACCCTGGCGTTGCGATCATGGACGGCTGTCCACGAATATACCCAGAAGAAACGCTGCATTAACCACAACATAATTTTCTTATTGGTTAAATCCCTTTCCCTCCTAAGCCACTACATCCATTACTAAAGCTTCCAATTCAGCAAATCACTTACGAAACCACGAAATAATGCAAACTCTGCCTACGCATCAATTGCAGGCTCGGATTAATGCTACACCACATTTTTGCTCTCATGCTGATCAGGATGACGAGTAAACCTCTTTTCAGCACAACCATACCCCCCCCCCCCTCTTTCCCTCATTACCCCATTGCTACTATCTTACACCCTGCTGTTCTTTGGAATCGCCACTTTAAATAGCCCAATAACATAGTGCATACGAGTCTGTTAACCATCGACTTTTCACCCGCCACTACAACCTCGGGTAATTACTTACTACTTTTTGATCCACTGTAATACTTTCACTTTGTAACATAACTACCAGCTGGAGCTAACAAGTTTAATTCGTGCTTGTAGGTACTCAAGCATGACTACCTGCACTCTGTACTACCACCTGTCGCCACGACGTCCACTATTAATGTTTTAACGTCTTCTTCAGTGTGTTAACGCCATGACACTATATTTGGTGATCGCTCTTGTTGCTATTGTTGTCGGCCTTCCACCATTTCGGAATCACCCGTCCAACTCAGGAGTTACGTTAGAATGGTTGGATAAGCTGTTGTATACCCTGTACCCAGAAGTAATTTATACCAACTTGGATTGAGCTGTGCTTCAAAAGCCGTTTGCTTCAAGTTCGCCTTAGCAATCACATCTGTGCTGTGCCGAGTGCTGAATGTGCCACCCCCACATCCCCTCCCCCTCTCACCATTCTTCATCCCATGCGCATACCTCTCCGCTCTTTCCCCTTCCACAAGACGTGCTTTACGCCACAGATAATACCCCCTCCATTAACCTGCCAGAGAGAACTGCCATAAAGTTTTTCGACGTCACAGGCATATCTCTCCTTCCCCGCCGGACATGCCACGTGCTCAGTCAGGAGTTTGTTTACAACCAGTGTGTGCGTTTCTGTCGCACGGAACCACATTCCAGAGGTGAATCTTTTCGTATTTAATGAACTGATGATAAACTCACTGTATTCTTTTCCTTTTTTGTGTGAAGTTTTATAAATAGGACGAGGATAATGTTAGCTATTTTGTCACTGTGGACATGTATTTTAATTATGTTTTGTAGTGTTTTGCCTGTGTGTTTCTCCATGCCTACAACTTTTTTTTACAAGCTTATTTTATGCCACATGACAGGACGCTGATAATCCCAAAACTGTAAACTCAAAGAACAGTTGATGGGACACATATTTTTCTTGAAATTGGTCATTTTAGAGGAAAAAATAAGACTGTAGCCGATCTTCACTCTTAATTGATAGTCCAAAAAGTGTTGTTTTTGGTCCTCTCCTTCAAAATTTTAGTTATAGAGAACAGTTTGTTAATAATTATTGTAACATGTTTCCAGAACATTCTGGCTGTGTCACATTTGGGAAAAACATTAAATCTGTGTGTTCCATGTTGAGCACTAAATTATGAGAAATATTGCTTATAGGTTCCCATTATTAGACCTATAGTATTTGTGGTGCAAACCAGAAACCATTTAGACCACAACATAGTCACATTTCAGTCTTCTTAATTCTTATTTACCTTACTTTTAATTAACTAATTTACATGTAAGACTAAGTGATGCATGTGACCAGTATTATCCCATGAGGTAATTTAAAATGGTTTCCAAATGACCAGGTGTGTCTTATATTTTGCTTTTCTGAGATTTTCACTACTATCTGGCTGTATTGGCAGTTTTCGAATGATGTATCCAAGTTGATGTAGTGACAGCACATCAGATGCTCTGGCTACTTCATGTTACAATTTTTACAGTGAAACTACTGAGTAATTTTCACCTGGGTGTAATATTTCACTGTCTTCTTCTCTTACCGTGTGTCCATATGTATTCCAGTATGCCATGTTTTGAAGGACGATTGCTGTATGAAGTGATTTAAGGTACTTTAAAGTGAGAAGGTAGCTTTTTGGTATTAGATATTCATGGGTTTCGATGTATAGCCTTTTTATCGCCTGAATTCATCCATAATTCCTATATTTTACAAGAAAACTTTTGTACCTTGTATTTTAACATGAGTTAATGTGGTTAAAGATTTTTATGTGATTTATGGAACATCATCTCTTCAGCTTGTTAACTGCATCTTCCATTCTACTGAAAAGTGTTAATATTTTGTAGCCTGTGAAACTTTGTGCACCTATTACCCATAACTAATATGTGGAGGATCCACGTTTGTTACCACTCTTTTCAAATGTACTTCACGCAGTTCTTACCCAATTCAGATGCTGACGATTGCATTATGCTGATTTATTAAGTTTTTACCCAAATACTCTGATTATCCTAGAGCTGAGTATTCTGTCATGTTGTTGATGCATTTTATTTTTGGTATTGGTTCCCCTATCTAGCAATGAGATTAATATTTGGCATATAATACAAACAATACGTGTAAATCATTAAAAGATCAGTGCTGATTCAGTTCGGCCACCATCTACTCCCTATGATAACGAGTTCGTACTGCAACAGCAGATTAATAACGGATTTTTTTCCCTGAAATTAACAGAAACCAAAATAGTTTATTCCTCTTTTGCGAAGCATCGTATGTTTTAACATCTGATGATATGGACAGTGATGATTTTAACTATTACAGGAGAAAAGAATTGGTTTAATGGCTCTGACCACTGTGGGACTTAACTTCTGAAGTCATCAGTCCCCTAGGACTTAGAACTACTTAAACCTAACTAACCTAAGGACATCACACACATCCATGCACGAGGGAGGATTCGAACCTGCGACCGTAGAGGTCGCGCGGTTCCAGACTGTAGCGCCTAGAACCACTCGGTCACTCCCGCAGTCTATTACAGGAGATATTGTATTGTAATTTGAATAGTTAATTTTTTACTATCTTCTTAACTCATGAAATTTGATAAACTTGACTATATGTTAGTCCCCTCCCACTTACATACAATAAATGAAATATTGTAACAAATCCCTCCCATAGTATTAAGGCTTCTACTAGGGCAAACCGTTTTTTCGGGGAGTGACTGACGCCGTTTTGTAAACAATGTTTGTCACCACTTCTCTGGAAGGGGGAAGGAATGTACATGGCGGCAGCCAGTCAAAGAATATTTTAGGGAATTGGTATAAAAAATTTATTTCAAAGGTCCAGTCAAATCTTCCCAAGTTTACTCCTAGAGCAACTTACGCCGTATCTACGTGACACAAGTTGTTTGACTTTCAAGACCGAGGCAGTTCTGCCCAGATTAAGCTGCTGACAAGAGGCTCCCTGAGACCTCTGCTGAAACTGCTAGCGAATTCACGCCATTGGTTTTAGCCAATAGCAGGTGTAGGATACAGGTCACGTGTGTGGACGCTGGAGTGTTCTGCGGTGCAGAACACAGTTGTATCTCTCTCTTGTAATCCAGACCTCGAGCAAGACAGATGTCTTTTCAGAAGGCACAGCCTCTGGCTCTGCTTTTCACGACCGTCCACCAACATAAGTTAACATGAACCACTTCCCCTTCCGTTACCCATTTCAATTAATTGTTCGACCTCCTAGGCTGGCCTAAAACTGGTAACTTCCTACCCTAGGCGCGCCCCTTGTACACCGTACATTGAAATACATCCTCTTTATTGTACCGAATTTCCTGTTTTGTCATTTAACGGCAGCCCTGGATACCCACTCTCAAATCCTAACAGCTCGACCTCCTGCACACTGTCGTCACGAGGCATATGTAACAACCTTCTCCCCCTTCCCTGCCTTTACACATTCACATTGGTGACCAGAAGTGGGATCATATACATTAACAGAGCGGAAGCCTACATCCCTGGCCTACAACGTTTTTAATCGAAGCATTTCGTTCTTGGTCTTTCTGTCTTACCTTTCCCTCTTAAGTATTGTACATATTGTATATATCCGCCTATTTCTATAACTTTTCTGATAATCTTAAACATCTTGCATCATATTACATTGTCAAACGCTTTTCCCACGTCAACAAATCCTATGAACGTGTCTTGATTTTCCTCCATTTTTGTATCTGTTATCAACCACAGCGTCAAAACTGCCTCTCTGGTGCCTTTACCTTTCCAAAAACCAAACCGATCGTCGTCTAACACATTCTCAATTTTCTTTTCCATTCCTCTGTGTGTCATTTTTGTTAGCAACTTGGTTGCATGAGCTGTGGAGCTGAGTGTGTGATAATTCTAGCACACATCGGCTCTTGCCATATTCGGAATTGTGTGGATGACGTTTCTCTGGAGGTCTCATATTTTACATCCACCAAAGCGCATAGTCGTTTTGTTGCCACTTCCCCCAACGGATTAGAAATTCCGATGGAATGGTATTTATACCTTCTGTGTTACTTGATACTAACACCTATCTCTTCCCCGTCGACTCCTGTTTCTTCTTCCATCACGTCATCCGACAACTTCTTCCCCTCACGGAGGCCTTCAGTTTACCTTTTACACCTATCAGCTCTCTCCTCTACATTTAACTGTGGAATTCCCATTGCACTCTTAATGTTACTGCTGTTGTTTTAATTTCACCAAAAATTGTTTTGAATTTTCTGTATGCTCAGTCAGTGCTTCCGACAATCACTTCTTTCTCGGTTTTTTCAAATTTTTCGTACAGCCATTTCGCTTTGGCTTCCCTGCACTTTTTATTTACTTCTTTCCAAGTGATCTGCGTTTCTGTATTCCTGAATTTCCGTGAATATTTTTGTACTTCATTGCTTCGATCAACTGAAGTATTTCTTCCGTTACTTATGTTTTTTTTCGCAGTTACCTTCCTTGAACCTATGTTTTCCTTTCCAACTTCTGTGTTTGCCCTTGTTAGAGGGAATTCATAAAGAGAGCAGAAGTGAGTGGACGTCAAGGCCTCCGTGGCGCAATCGGCTAGCGCGTTCGACTGTTAAGCGGAAGGTTGTTGGTTCGACCCCGCCTCGGGATGAAATCATTTTAATTGCCATCGAGGTGAGGACAAACGTCGAGTTTATTAGAAATACACAGATTCTGTGACGATTTGGCTGAGTTTAAATGATGCCACAGAGCATTATGCACAATCAGCCAAGTGACAGTGTGGATAAAAACATGGCCCTACACAGACGTTCTACACTTTTCCTATTTATGCGTCATGTGTGACACTGAAGGAGAGCAACGAAGACTAAAGAAGATGTATTATTTACATTTAATTTCAGCGTATACAACGCGAGTGCCATATGACAGGACCTCTCTCTCGATGTTGATTTGTATTTGGTGTCCCTTAAGTAACGGTCTGGAGTAAGGCACTGTGTCGACGTGCAGCTGTTAAACAAAACTGGCTATAGAAACACGAACTAAGGAAGAAATATCTCAGCATTATAGCCCCAACAACTGGCTATAGAAACACGAACTAAGGAAGAAATATCTCAGCATCATAGCCCCAACCTCACACTCGAATCCTCATGACCCTTAGACACCTGTTCCACCCTCGCACTGAATTACCAGTTCTATTTCATCATGTAGCTTCTGTATCTCTTCATTTTTTGCTGGCAAAGTCGGCGGGTACACCTAAATTGTTACTGACGATGTTGGCTTGCTGTCGATCGGAATTGGAACACCATCGCTGAAGTGTTCACAATAACTCACTCTGTGCCCTACCCTCTTATTCATAACAAAGCCTACTACCGTTATACCAAACATTTCCCTTCTCAAATTTTCCAGCTTCCTCACCAACTTCAAGATTCTGACATTCCATGCCCCGATTATTAGAACGTTACTCTTTCGTTGTGTATTGAGATTTTTTCTCATACGTCGCCCTTGGTAGTCACTTCCCAGAGATGTGAATGTAGGACTAGTCCAGAAACTTTTGCCAATGGAGAGATGACATATTTTCAATTACAGGCTACATATCCTGTAAATACAAATTAAGTGTCTCTAATGCAGTGGTTTTCATTGCCTTCTGCATCCTCACACCGTTGATCATTGCAGATTCTTCCATCTTTTAGCGGTAGTTTCCCACCCCAAGGGAAAGAGACTGCCCTGAACTCCTCTGTGCGCTCTTCCGCCCTGGCGGAGTGAGGGTGACTTCTTATGCTGGAAGTCCTTGTCCTCCATTGCTTAAGACTAGTATTAGAAATTTAAGCAATGCAGAGGAACTTTTTGATTACTAGTCAGAGATGCTACTCCTAGACCACGGGAGTATAATGTATATGTAAGGGTATAAACAATCTAGCTTAGTGACTTACGGCATCAAGGCATACAGTTGTACCGCCGTTCTGTCTGCTTCATTAACCGGAGAGTAGGACGAGCTTTTGAGTTTCGGAGAAACAACAGCTTGGTGATGAAGTTCGGCCGGCTACCTGTCCGTTGATTAACTCGTCCTTTCGTGAGGCTAGACATTCGTGTAGCGTCATGGCCGTGGGACTTGGGAAAAGTTGACCGCTGCGGGGAACTGGTGTGGGGTCAGCGTCCCCTCTCTGACAGATTAAGGCCGACAGACTGCTAGCTGTCTATTATCCTGCTGGTGGAGGAGCGCCTTCTGGTCCTCCTGGACACCTAGACGTCATCGTCCATCGTCTTGGTCTACCCCTGGAATGGGGTTATAGGGGCACTACTGCTCGGTATCGAATATCAACTGTATGCTATTGCACCTAAGCTTACGACATGGGGACCACAGGTACACGTGGCGGTGTGTATCACGCGATACCTTGAAAGGCCTGGGAGGGCCGCGCTCGTTCTTCGCCCGCTGGAGACCCACGTGGCGCCACTGCAGCTGCTGGCCAGGAAAACAGACGTCAAGGGCGCCATTGGGGTATCAGCGCATTCTGCAGTACTTGGTGTTCCACGCACGCAGTGCGACCCTGGGGCCAGCCAGTGTGCTGTGCTGGGTTGTTTGAATAAACAACTGTTACTACTACCACTGCTGAACTCCGGGCCCCATCGAGAATTTACCTTCTTCCTCACCATTTCGCTCAGCCATCCTGACGCTCTGAATAGGCCAGGACCTTACAGTGTCATGGAAAGAAGTACGATGCAGAAAGCTATATGCAGCGCATCTCATTCAAGGATATGTAGGAAATGGTAAAAATTGAGAGGAGCAAAAGCCCATGCAATATTTATATCGTACGGATGGACGATAGTCGTGGCATGAAACTACCCACTCGAACGGTTAGTAGGAAATCCGGGTTAGAGTCCTCGTCCGGCGCAAATTTCCAGTGTCAACATTCCATTATACGGCTGATGGTCCTCCATATTCTAAACTGCGAATACATTTCATGTCAGTAATTTTAGTAGTTTTAGCTTATTGTGATTTTTCCATTGGTTCGTTAATAAAATTCTCACAAAATCTTTATGCTAGAAACATAAGTGAGGCAAGTGAGGCTTCTTGTGTAACTGCCTTGGATCCTCTCGTATTGCAATCACAAAAGCACTACCACGCCTTACGATCGCTGGAAACAAGATAACACTTATACTGTTTACGGACGATGTTGGCGTAATTGTAACGATAAACAGTGTGAAACTTAAAGTATTTGTGCTATTATGTTTAGGTCTTAGTACAGTGCCATAATGTGTAATAAGAGTACGATCCACAAATGGGAGTGAGTTGGGAGAAATGTTCTCTGGAAACACTGACAGAAAATGGCTCTGAGCACTATGGGACTTAATATCTATGGTCATCAGTCCCCCAGAACTTAGAACTACTTAAACCTAACTAACCTAAGGACATCACACAACACCCAGTCATCACGAGGCAGAGAAAATCCCTGACCCCGCCGGGAATCGAACCCGGGAACCCGGGCGTGGGTAACGAGAACGCTACCGCACGACCACGAGCTGCGGACACACTGACAGAAAATTGAAGCACTTGTCTCCGACTGCTATGAGTGAGTCTTTAGGAACGTACAGTCAGGGGACGTTGGCTGATAAAACGGGTTCAGATCGTTAATTTATGCTTTCTTTCAATGTTATGTACGAGTGTAAAATTTTTCCACATTTCCCAATAAGTAGAAGAGGACATATTGACACTAACAATTTGTTCTGTTAGCGGAGCAAATATTTCTAAAGTAACAAGTTATACTATAAGAATATGGAATCTAAGTGGGTGTTCAGTAACGAGTCCTGTATCGAGCTGAGTCCCGATGACCGTCGAAGACGTGTCTGGGTATGCCCCGAAGAGTAGTGGGATACCAGCCTGACTGTCGGTCACCATACGGCCCGACAACAAGGGGTGAAATTAGAATTATACATTAATACCTTCAGCTGCTGACGGGCCTTGATATATATCAACGGGGACAGGTGAAAATGAGTGCCCCGACCAGGACTCGAATCCGGGATCTCCTGCTTACATGGTAGACGCTCTATCCATCTGAGCCAGCGAGGGCGCAGAGGATAATGCGACTGCAGTGGCTATCTCGCGCACGCCTAGCGCGAGACCCGCATTATCACCTTAAAAATGTCCACACACTACATTGTAGTGCCCCTACCCAATACACTCATTACTCGTGGAAGACATTCTTACCAATTCTCGTAAGAGTTCGGGTAACATGTGTTCATCCGCATAGAAGAGGAAGGTCATGGCCGGTATTGACAAAACTATATACTTATATGGATATGGTGTCTATTCGTTCGGATATGTCCGAAAGAACAGACACCATATCCATATAAGTACAAGGAGTGAATGTCAAAGCTGTTGTTTCATTATAGCGTCCGCGGCACCCTTACAGCACAGCAGTACGTCGACGATATTCTAAGCCCATTTTGTTGGTCTTCATGGCATGCCATCTTTGGCTTACATTCCAGAAAGGCAGTGCACGCCCGCACGCGACGAGAGTTTCTGCTGCTCTCCTTCCGCGCTTGCCAAACCTTACCTTGGCCAGCAGTGTCGCCGTACCTACCCCCAACTGAAAACGTTTCGTGAACTATGGGCAGTAGCCTCCCGCAGGCTCTGGATTTTGACTATCTAACACGCCAATTACACAGAATATGGCACGGTATTCCTCAAGAGGATATCCAACAACTCAATGAACCAATGCCAAGCAGAATAAGTGCTTGCATAAAGACCAAAGGTGAACCAACGCTGTAGACTTGCTTAATTTTTGGAGCTCTGTCCCTAGATCAAATCATCCAACTAATCTGAAATTATAATCATTTGTTTGTGTCTTCAAGTATTAGTTTGGTGCATAAGTACTTAGCGTTTTTGTTTCGGATGTTGGTATTCTGGCTGCTATTGGTTTCTTTATCGATTTTCATTTTTTTTTTTTTGTAATTCACTTAGGTATTTTAGTTTACACATTATCATTTTGTCTTTTGGAGACAATGAGTGAGGTACTTATTGGAGACATGGGAACATTTCCGACATTTTCTTCTGCTTGAGAGAGATGGATAGAGGGCTGACAACAACGGAGGCAGTCAGAAGTATTTTCCCCAAGTATAGCGATAATACAATTGGGCGAAGCATGTCAAGAAAGTGTTTTTCTTTTTTGCGTTTTAAGGAGGATCGTTTTGACATTAGTGAATCTCCTCGTTCTGGAAGACATTCGGGGTTTAAGGAAGATCGTTTAAACACATTAATCCATAACGATCCACGTCAGTGCACACATGAACAGCCAAAAGTTAAGAACTGTGGTTATTCCACCATCGTGAGACATTTGCATACTATATGGAAGGTTAAAAATCGATTGTATGTCTACCACATGACCTAAGCCAAAATCATAAAAATATGCATCTGTACTTGCTTGTCATTAATCGCCTCCTGAGCAACACCAACTATTCCTATCGTGTATCGTTACTGCTGACGCGATACACTGTGTTTCTGTTAACATAAGTTAAAGATACGAATGGGTGTGCCCAAGCAAAGCAGCAACTGCCCGTACAAAGACTTGCGTGCATCCACATAAGTTAATGTCTTGGAAACGTTGCAGCGTCAAGCTAGGAGAGTTTCAGATAGATTATGTGGCCACGTAGTGGAAATTACATAAAGAAATGTATAGTGGTAAAACCCTTCGTAGCGTCGATGCTGGTTCAGACCACTATATGTAAAAATTAAAATAAAACTGACTCTTAAAAGGAAAACCAGAAATTAGATAGAAAGAGAACTTATGACCCTCCTCATATTATTAATAATCGAATATATTACTAGAGACCTAGAACACATTTAAGTGATAATCTACAGGCAATAGTCAGTGGATTGGATGAAGAAGTTTCTCTCTTACGGAAACGGAAAAAATATGCTTGGTAGAATGAGTAACGCAATATGTCAATTCTAAGCATGCCTAAAACCTGGCTAAGTGACCAACAAAATAGAACTGAAAGCTCCAGGAAAGAACTAATCACTCTTAAATTACATACGGCCAAAAAATTAGAAGGGTCAAAAGCACATTTCATCAGGACTCATTAAAATATATCAAAGAGGTTTCAAGTCTCCATGAGACAAGCGATTATTATCAGATATTTAAGCAGTGCCAATCGAACCTACTCCACCTACTATTATGATGAAAGACATGAACGGAAAGGTAGCAACTAACAATTATGAAATTCAATGATTTTGGCTGAATACTTCGAACGATTAGTAAATGCTGCCGAACCTGAACATTATTTGGAATTTTATCTTTATTTGAGAAAAAAACACATCTAGATATAGTTATATCCCGACATCCTGACGAAGTACAAGCAGCAATTAATTCACTTCAGAGTCATAAGGCGGCCGGTGAGAATCAGGTAGGGGCAGATCTTTGGAAGTATGCGAATGTACAAACTATTCTGAATTTAACTAAACATCTTATTGACATTTGGAATAATGAGATATTGCCAGAGGAATGGAACGTGGCAGTAAGCCATCCACTACAAAAGGAAGAAGATAAATCGGGTCCTAATAATTGTATTCTAGAGGTATATCCTTGCTGGATACGACTCTCAAAATTTTCACGAAGATTCTGCATTTCACATTTCATGAACAGCTTTATGGTGAATTAGGTGTATATCAAGGAGGTTTTAGTCCACGACGAAGCAGTCGTAACCAAATTATTGTTCTTAAATGGATAATGAAACACCAAACAGCCATGAACAAGAAGCTAGTGATCACCTTCGTCGATTTTAAAACAGCCTTTCATAGTATCCATTGTGAATCTCTACTGTGTATAATAACATAATTTGGTTTACGTCAGAAACTTGTCAAGCCCACTGCGGTCACCCTTCAAAATACTAAATCTAGTGTAAGGTTCAGAAATAAACACTCTGAACCTTTTGAGATTCGAATTGACCTTCGAAAAGGTGTTGAATCATCTCCATTTTGTTTAATTGTGCACTGGAGACAATCATGCGGTAATGGAACACGATATCTCTACCATCTCTTAAGATTGGAAGAAAGATTCGACTTAGCTGTCTTGCACTTGCAGATCATTTGACGTTGTTAGCAAACTCCACCGATGAAGAGAAGTTACATATAGAAGCATATTTCTTTTGAGGAGACGGAAATGATGCCCACCTTCCCAGTTGACGTATCCCATATTACACACCACTCAAAAAATTAAGGTGGCAAAAAAGTTCAAATATCTTGAAAAGTTCATTACTTAGAATGCCATCGAAAGAGCATCAAGAGACAGTAAAACATTAAAACTGCAAAGAGCACAGAGAACTACGTAACCAACTTACAAAAAACGACCTCTGTCAATGAATGTCATATTTCGGCATTATTCCTCCGTCGTTAAACAGGTGGCAACATATACACGAGAAAGATTATTTAAACTTAACACTCCAGCAACAACTGATAAACTGCAGGAAGTTGATAAAAGAATGCTCTGAAATATCAGTGAAGAACACGAAGTTAATAGTCAGTGGAGGCTCTTGCCCAATTCGGTGGTTTACCGAGAAAGTGAGATCATTGTTGATAGAATGCGAAAAAGAAGGATTGATTGTTTCTCCAAGTTTTTCGCTTACCGATTACAAGACTCCTCAGACAACTTTTTTATTACTTTTGGAACAATAACACAAAAAACAGCAGGTTTAAAGAGTACCAATGGAGCTGAATGTGTTGAACATGACCAAACATCGAAGTGAACATAGCGAACAGAGGCTGTCTCTGAAGAACAAAGACATACGACTGACATTCAAAACATCACAATGGAAGACGTGTATCAAACTGCAGAAGAGCGAACCAGCAGATCACTCTGAACGAAATTTTTGGAAAGGAAGAAATTATTGACTGCTAGAATTTAAATTTATTCATTATAGACTCTGTTGTAGAATATTTTATTTTAGTGCTGAAATGTGGTTGTACATTAATAGCCGGCCGGAGTGGCCGTGCGGTTGTAGGCGCTACAGTCTGGAGCCGAGCGACCGCTACGGTGTCAGGTTCGAATCCTGCCTCGGTCATGGATGTGTGTGATGTACTTAGGTTAGTTAGGTTTAATTAGCTCTGAGTTCTAGGCGACTGACGACCTCAGAAGTTAAGTCGCATAGTGCTCAGAGCCATTTGAACCATTTTTGTAGATTAATAAATAAGTATTGATGACTAGTCTCTGTTACGTGTGTGTGTTATGACTACGAAACTCACGTAAAAACGCAGGAACTTAGGCTCTAACCCAATACATCACCACATCTAACGATTTCTGCCCCATTCGGATGTTTCCTTCGTGGTGCATCGTGTTTTTGTTTCGAATACTGTGCTGTTTATGGCGTAGTGTTTTCAAAACTGTTTCAGAATTCCAGTTCCGTTTCCCATTTTTTGCGATGGATGAAAAACAACGGCAGAATTTTAGTATTGTTATTTTTTGTGTTGTATCTATAAAGGTTGTTATAACATTTATAACTCATAAAAAGAGAAGAGGAATTGGAAAATAGTTGGATAAGACGATCGCCCGTGTTGACCAGTAGAGTCGGATTCGAATCCCGAATACAGAGAAAGTTTTTATTTGACATGAAATTATTGTCAGTATCGTTCCTTGATTGCTTCTATATTATAATCATTACTACTATTATCATTATTATAGTTTTTTGTGAATGTTGTCCACGTACGGAAGTAAATAAAAGTTTTAATGCCGTACACGGTTCGCCTCGTTTTACTTACGAATCATCCTTAGTGGCCCATAATATAAGTTTCTTGTTTTCATATAATTATTATGTTGCGTAACATTTGCGGAATTATTAGTCTATTACAGTTTCCACGTTGTTGTCTCACTGTTAAATTATAGAAACTTTTTTGGAGTGCAATCTTCCTAAGGTTAGTTTATTGATTGGTTCAATTTATCATTTTTGGGATCTCGTTATCAAGAATGTGTCGCCGCCGTGGAATTGTGCCTCGTTGTCATGCGTAGACCAAGATGTCCGATTTTCGGGGTTTGCAAGCACATTTTACCTTGCAAGCACATTTGACACTTCACTTTCGCTGTGTGTTTTGGTTGTGTGTGTGTGTTTACTGTTTATAAGTATATTGTTGCCAGTAGTCGTTGTGTGTTTTTAAAATGTCTGTCATTGATCTTTTGTTTGCTTTGCATATATACGTAGTTTTATAGTCGTTCATTTGTTATACTAATGTTACTGTATGTGTGTGGGTTGATGGGCGGGGAGGTGCTCTGGGCAAAGAAGAGGTGAGAGTCTTTTAGCGGAGGGAATAGTTTCCTTTTATGGAGGCATCAGTTGCGGTGAGATTGATTAAATTATTATTTGATGTGGGTATGTTCTACATAGATATTTGGAAACCTGCAGTCCATACCGTTGTTTTTTATGTAACAACAAGAGAGTAATGGAAAAATTCCAATATAGCATTATTTCTGTAAGCACTATACAGCACATTAATTATATGCAAACAGCAAACATACACAACAGGCCACTGAGGGTGCTTCGTAAATAGAAGGAAGCAAAACATGCATGTTATAAACAGAGTCTTTCATTTCGCTGTGCAGATCGATCACATCTCTAAAAAAATTGAAATAATAGTATTCATTATATTCCAAGTACCGCATTTCTCAACAGATTTCGTTGATAGCACTTCACTGCATGTCACCCCCACTGATTCCGATTTATTCATTTCAGGGAACGAACTTCGACTGAATGAGGAAGAATTTACTGACAGTGATTGTCTGATGCATAGTATTTTAAGCACTTGAAATTTAGATGTTAGGAAATACAGGGACGAGAAAATAGATCCGTTCGAAATGTGGAGCTATAGAATAAAATCTAGTCTGATTGCATGGACAGAGTGCGACATAAAGATCCACGAAAAAAATGTGTAGTTAGAGTACGGAGGGAATTCAGTCCTTGGAATTTCGTCTGCAGAAGATGGAGAGGTCTGGAGCTGCAGTTGCTACGACATCCCGGCGCCGTAAGGAGCACTGCATCTAGAGGATTCTAGGGGCAGAGAACGATTGGAATATGTCAAACAGCTATAGAGTATGAAGATGTTGATACAAAATGGCTGGAACTGGAAACTGACATCAAACCAGTCAAAAATCGGATGACAAGGAAAATATAAAAAAATCTCTATCCAAGTTTACGAACGTGACGATATTTTAGCGACGGCATTTTTTTTCTTCCTTTCTTTTGTTTTTGTGTAATCTCATATCATTTTCTCATTCAACGCGATTTGGCAGTACTCCCTGTTTACTGACTGACGCTTTGTGTTTCAATTGCTGGGAAATGCAGCATTGTAATGTATGAAAATCCACGTGTCTCATTCAGGATAGACGGAAATACTATACAAACATCGAAAAACTCGCTTGTATAATTCAGGAAACAGTATTTCAGGGATTCGTTGTTCGACCTGATAATGAGATAAACGGCTTAAATGTATGATGGGCTGTTAGAATAAACAGGATTAAGTGCTTAACTGTGGTTTATTAAATGTTTCTGCTGTCAGTATGAGCGCACGGAGCTCGCAGTTAATTTCCGGCACGAGCAGAGCAATCCCAGCAAGTATCACCCCGTAGCTCCATTCCGTTGCTAGCAACGCGCTAGTTCTTTTCTAAAACGTTGAAGCAAATGGCTCACCAGTAGACTAGTAGCTAGTCGTACTTAGATTTGCGGGTTCATTCCCTTCACATATTGGATAGCTACGGTGTTATTCCAAAGGCAATGAAACGCGAAATGAGGATGGTTGCTGCCGAACATAGCCTGCGCTGCTCATATACTGAAAATGTGTTGCTTCTGTGGCTGTGCGACTTGGCAAGTAACATTTTTAAGCGTCATTTTTGTCTTAGTACCTCCGATCACATTATTTCTAGCTCCTGTGTCTTGTCATATGTACATTTGTATTTAACTGTGATTGTATTTTTACTATCTACGGGATAAAAAATTAGTACACTACACGTCCCAGCCCCCCCCCCCCCCCCCCCGTGCCAATTGTTCTTCGTTGCTGTATCGTTAATAAATAGAATCAAACATTTTTCTGCATATATACAGGGTAACAATTATTGATATATATGAAAGAAACGTAAATTAGTTACAATATTCGGTGTGCACACACTTTATTCAACATGTAAACGTCTCCACAGATAGTCGGATTTAGGTTATGACATGTTCGATAGGCCTGCCATCACTGGCGACTTTGCGGCGCAGACAAACAGCCAAATTCTGCATGACCCGCTGGAGTATCGGAACACCAATGCTGTCGATGACCTCCTGAATGGCTGTTTTCAGATCAGCTATGGTTTTGGGATTATTGCTGCACTTTTTCTTTAATATAGACCCACAAAAATTAGGCCCATGCGTTCAGATCCGGAGTATATGGTGGCCTACCGAGGCCTATCCAGTGGTCTCTGGGTACCCCGGAGCCAGAATTCAGTCGCCAAAGCGTTCCTCCTGCACATCGAACACTCTCCTGCTTCGATTGGATCGAGCTCCGTCTTGCATGAACCATATATTGTCGAGATCAGATTCACTTTGGATAATGAACATGAATTAATCTTACAAAAATTCACGCATCGTTCGGTAGTCACTGTGCCATCAAGGAATATCGCACCGATTATTCCGTGGCTGGACATTGCACACAGTACAGTCACCGGTTGAGGGTGAAGAGACTTCTCGATCGCGAAATGCGTATCCTCAGTCTCCCAAATGCGCCAATTTTGCTTATTGACGAACCCGTCCAAATGAAAGTGGGCTTCATCGCCCAATCAAACAACAAAGCGCATACTAATTCCCATCATGCCCGGCGGCCAACAGTGCCGTCTGAACGTCCTAACGCAATCCGTTAAGAATTTATGACCTTTTACTTCATGTAGTTCAATAATTGCCACCCTGTACAAACGCTTTTTGCTGATCGTTTTAGTTCTTGTACTTTAATTTGCTGCATATCTATGAGAGGGTTTTTTCTTTATTGTTATTTTGAAAGCTTTACAATAAAGGTAGGCTGGCAGTGGCCTATCTACGGCGCTCTTCGGCCACAGAGAACACACACAGGAAACATGAAGACTGAAAAACAAACAAACATGGTGAATAAAAACGGGGAACAGAATAGTAAAATAAATGAAGCAGTTCACGGGCGCACTGTTCGGATAAAAACGTTTATCATTGTACACAACGGGGAAGACAGAGTTTACACACGTGAACGGATGAGCACAAACGGAGAGACATTGAAGCACTGACCCCAAGACACACACGAGCACTGGCGACGATCTCCAGCGCACTGAGATGGACTGTTCACGCGAAAAAGTTGGGGACCCGCCAAAGGGAAGAGTTGCGGTTAGGAGGGAGAGGGGGAGGGGGTCGATACCAGTGGGAGAGGAGAAGAGAGGGGGAGGGAAGAGGTAGAGGAGGGTAAGCCCAGAGGAGGGTGGGAGGGGAAGGAGGGAGGAGGAGAGGAGGGATAGAAGGGAAAGAGGGTGCCCTGGAGGAAAAACACAGGGGGACGAAGGGAAGGATCAAAGTTGGTCGGAGGACTAGATGGAGGGGATGAGGGCATCATCAGGGAGGGGGAGTTGGCCGAGGCCACCATGGGTGAGGGTATGGGGTGTGGAGAGATGGAGAGTGGGTGGGATGTGGGAGTACAGGTGCGGCAGCAGAGGGGGATGCGAAAGGATGGGAGAAACAAGTGGGTGAGGGGGATCAAGTTTGCAGGAGGTGTAAAGGATCCATATCCATTCGAGGAAAAGGAGGAGGTGTGGGAACGGAATTATGTCATAGAGGACCACATGGGGGAGGGGAGGCGGATGCAGTAGGTGAGGTGAAGCCCATGGCGTTCCAGGGTTTGAAGGGATTTTAGAAGGTAGGAGAGGTGGCGATCCAGGCGGGATGGGCATAGCAGATAGGGGAGATGAGGGATTTATAGGTGTGGAGGACGGAGGAGGGGTCGAGACCCCATGTGCAGCCAGAAATGAGCCTGTGAAGGCAGAGTTGGGAGTGTGCCTTGGCTAGAATCGTCCACAGATGGGGGGTCCAGGAGAGGCGACAGTCAAGGGTGACACCAAGGTACTAGAGGGTGGGGGTGAGGTTGATAGGATGGCCATAGATAGTGAGATATAAATCGAAGAGATGGAAGGAAGGGGTGGCTTTGTCTACAATGATCGCCTGTGTCTTGGAAGAATTGACCTTGAGCAGCCACTGGTTACACCAAGTTGTGAACCAGTGGGGATGGGTTGGAGAAGGTGCTGAGAGCGTTGCAGGGTGGGGACGAGGGCAAAGAAGGTGGTATCATCGGCGTACTGGAGCAGGTGTAAGGGAGGTGAAGACAGCGGCATGTCCACCATGTAGAGAAGGTAGAGAAGTGGGTAGAGGACGGAACCTTGGGGCACACTGGCAGAAGGATAGAAGGTGTGGGAATCCGTTTTATGGATGGTGACACAGAAAGGACAATGGGAAAGAAAGGAGGCTATCAGACAGACATAGTTAATAGGAAGGGCGAAGGTTTGGAGCTTGAAGTGGAGACTGGAATGCCTACACAGTCAGAGGCACGTTCAAGGTCGAGGAGAGGAAGATGGTGGATAAACAGGAGTTGAGTTGTCCAGAGAGGAGGTGAGTGAGGTGAAGGAGGAGGTCATCGGCAGAGAAGAACGGTCGAAATCCACATTGGCTAGCAGGAAGGAGGCGGTGCTGGTGGAGATGCTGGTAGATGCATCGGGCGAGGATGGATTCCAGGATCTTGCTGAAGACTGAGGTAAGGCTGATGGGATGGTAGGAGGAGACAGCGGATGGCAGTTTATCGGGTTTGAGGAACATCAGGATCCAGGTATTTTTCCACAGGTCAGGGTAGAAGCCGGTGGACAAGACAACTTTTATATAGTTTGGCCAGGGTGGAGAGGAAGGAGGCTGGAGCTTCATGGGGGTGACAACCGGTAACACAGTCATGACCGGGAGTGGTGTTGCGTTTCATACAAAGTGTAGATATAATATCTTGAGTAGTGGTCGGGGCATTGAGTACAGTGTGTGTAATGTTGTCCAAGTACTGGAAGCCAGGAGCGAGTGGAGGGGCAGAGGTGTCAGTTCGATCATGGACATCAGAAGAGAGGGAGTAATCGAACTAGGGATCGTCAGAGAGGATAAAGATTTCAGAGAGGTAAAAAGCAAAATGGTTGGCCTTACTGAGGTTATCAGGAAATGGGTGGTATTCATGAAAGAGAGGGTAGTAGGGAGCGGTTTAGATCCGGTAAGGCAGCGGAAGGCTGACCAGTACTTAGAGGAGTTGATAGGTAGGGTAGCATTAAGATGGGTGCATCTCCGTCCCCAGTACCAGAGTTTCTTCGCCATGAGCAAGTTTCATGTGTGGCATTGGAGTTGCCGGTGGCGTCATAGTGTGTTCCGGTCACATGTGTGAAAGTAGGCGTGGTATAGATGGCAGGATTCATTGAGGAGGAGAATGGCATGTAGGGCTAAAGTGGGAGGTGTGGGTGGATGGTGATGGTAGGGATGTGGTCCTCCACAGCCTCAGACAAGGTCTGCTGGAGAAATTAGGCAGCACGGGTAATGTCATCAGGGTGGTGGTAAGTGAAGGGATGGCTATCAATCCAGTTGGCATGGGAATAGTCGTGGACATATTTCAGGAGAGTGTCAGTGCGAGGGTCGGGATGGAGGCAACGACCATCTGATACAGTGAGGAGCACAGGGAGATGGTCACTGCCAATAGGGGTGAGGAAGTCCACTGCTATGCAGCCAAGAAGTTTAGCGGAGGCCAGGATGATACTGGGAGTGGTATTGGATTTGGGTTGGGTGTGTTGGGGAATGGGAAAAAGGTCACCTTGGAGGGTGGAGAGGAACTGATGACACCGCCATAGCAGGGCAGCAGAATGACTATGGATGTTGAGGTCAACGGCTATCATGTAGGAGGAGAAGGCACAATCAATGTGTGAAAGGAAGTCAAAAGGAATAGGGGCTGAAGGGCAGACATAGATGGTGGAGCAGGTAATGGTAAGTTTGGGGAAGAAGGGACTGAGGATCAGGTGTTCTGTGGGATCAGGAAGGAGGGGTTGGAGCCGAACAGGGAGCTAGCGGTGGTGGCCAATGGCTATCCTGTCTCGTGCTAACAGAAGGGGATTATCGGAGCAGTGAAAGAGGTAGGGCAATGTGTGGATGGGATGTTGGGACTGGAGAAAGATTTTGTTCAAGAGGAAGGCATTCACGTGGTGGGTTGTGAGGGTATGCATGAGGAAGTTCTTGTTAATGGGAAGGGATCAGATGTTGTTGAACAAGACAGTGCTGTTGCACCATGACGGAAACTTAGACGAGGGTGTCAAGATGGCAGGAGGTGAAGTGGGCTTGGTTATGGGAGTAGGTGGTATAGGTATTTAGGTGGAAAATGTAGTGGGCGGCAAGGGATATCTGCTGGAGGGTGTGGGGGAGCTGGAAAGGATGGACATTTTGGAGGACGATGGTAACAAACCTGATGTTCTCGGCATTGGGGGGTGGGGACGAAGGGAGTTGCCAGGAGGGGTGGAGGCATCCAGATGGCAGACAGGGATGGTAAGTTCAGGAGTGGAGGAGGGGGTCGGTCCTTGCAATTCTGGGAGTAGGTGGTGTGAGGAAGGTTGCAGGTGTAACAGGAAGAAGGGTACTGGAGGTTGGGACACTGCCGGAGAAAGTGCTCCTGTTTACAGTGCGGGGAATTGGTGCCTCACGGCACTCAGATGTTAGGTGTGCATTGTAGTGCAAACACCTCTGGCAATGGATGGACTGGGGATGGGAATGGGAGGGGTCAATCTTGTAATGGCGATGAAACAGGAGGGCACCCTCCTTTAGGAGAGGGTCTATAGAGGGAGCATGATTGGAGAACACCCGCATAAGGCTGGTGAGGCCAGCAGGATTGTAGATCCAGTGGACAGCATGCACATCTAGGCAGGGGTGCGCCTTAAGCTCCAGCAACATCTCCTCCTCCGTGATCGTTGGTTTAAGCCAGGTGAGGATTGGCGGGTGACATGTGGGTTGGGGTTGGTGGAAGGAAGAAGGTAAGGGAGCAGGGCTGAGGGACCAAAGTAGGTGACGAGGATTCGTGAGAGGATGTCTGATTGGAGGGTGGGGCTAGAGGAGGTGATAAGGATGGCGTCCCTACGGGGGGTTAGGAGGGAGATAAGGAGTCTGGGGAAGTGTTGGCAGAGGAGCAGGGTGAGGTTGTGTGCCTCCAGAGAGAGGGATCGAGTTGGGAGAGGAGGTATTTGTATGAGGAGGAGGAAGACGATGGGGCTGAAGGGGCAGGAGGAGAGACATCCGTGGCATTCGGGGGGGGGGGAGGTGGATGGGGTTGGGACTTTTGGGGAGCTGAGGAGGTGGGGGTGCTGCTGGGGCCCTTGACAGCGATGGAAGGGTGGCAAGAGGCGTGGGGGACAGGAGCAATTGGAAGATGGCGGGAGGTGGTGGTGGTGGTGATGGTGATGGTGATGGTGATGGTGATGGTGATGGTGATGGTGGTGGTGGTGGTGAAGGTGATGGCGATGGCGATGGCGCTAATGACAGTGGGGCGTGGGCCATGGCCCTCCAGGCCTTCACCCTGGTGGGGGCAGCAGGTGTGGTTGAAATAGTGTGGGGGAGTGGAGGGAAGGGATCAGAGGAGAAGGCTAGGGGGGAAGGAGCAGGGAACGGGGTGACGAAGGGCACAGGAGTTAGAAGCGGGTGGATGGGGGAGACAGGGCACACCATGTAATCGTGGTGGTGGCGGCGGATGGGGAAGTGTATATGACGGCTGTGGTGGTTGCATTGGTGGTGGGGGTAGTCATGGTAGAGAGGAGGAGTGGAAGAAGCGAAAATCAGGACAGGAGACATGGACAAACAAAGGATGTAGACAGTGACAGGTCATTCATGAAGACGAAGATGAAGACAGAGATGATGATGACGAAAATGAAGCCCTATTCTACTGCCGCCGGCGGGAGGGCAACTGCAAGGGAGGGGGGAGGAGCCATGGCCGGGGGGTGACGATGGGCTGACAGCATCCACCGCTGTCGCAAGGCTGCTGGGCTGCTGGGCTGCCGGGCTCCTTGGCTGCTGGGCTGCTGGGCTGACTGGTGCTGGAACTCGCTGGCGTTGCGAGGGACTGGCTCGTACTGCTGGAAGCTGCTGGCGCCGCAGCTGTCGCTGGGACTGCTGCTGCCACTGCTGCTGCGGCCTCGGTACTGGTCTGCTGCTGCTGCTGCTGCTGCTGCTGCTGTTGCTGAAACACCTAACGCTTCGATAAGTGTGAGTGCAAATATCGAAGGGCGGCACTCAAGACGAGTTCCGCCGAAGATGTCTACGAGGGGAATTGAAAAAATTAAGGACTGTTTGCTTAAATGTAGAAGTTACAAGAAAGGAGCATCATCTATTAATTGTGTGTGATACTTCAGAGTTTAAATTCGAAAATTGTTTGACTGTGGGTGACATCGTTGTCCTGTCCAGTTGAGAAGTACACCATGTGATCAAACCCATCCGGACAACCACAAAGATATACGTTTTTCATATTAGGTGTATTGTGCTGCCATCTACTGCTAGGTACTCCACATCAGCGACCTCAGTAGTCATTAGACATTGTGAGAGAGAAGAACGGGACACTCCGCAGAACTCACAAATTTCAAACATGGTCAAGTGATTGGGTGTCACTTGTGTCACACCTCTGCACGCGAGATTTCCACACTCCTAAGCATACCTAGGTTCATTGTTTCCAATATGATAGTGAAGTGGAAACATGAAGGGACATGTACAGCACAAATGCGTACAGGCCGACCTCGTATGTTGAGTGACAGAGACCGCTGGCAGTTGAAGAGGGCCGTAATGTGTAATAGGCAGACATCTATCCAGACCATCACGCAGAATTCCAGACTACATCAGGATCTACTGCAAGCGCTATGACAGGCGAGAGGGGAGAAAACTTGAATTTCATGGTCGAGCGGCTCCTCATAAGCCACACATCACGCTGGTAAATGCCAAACGATGCCTCGCTTGATGTAAGAAGCTTAAACATTGAACGATTGAACAGTGGAAAAACGTTGTGTGGAGTGACGAATCACGGCAAACAATGTGGCGATCCGATGGCGGGGTGTGGGCATGGCGAATGTCTGGTAAACTTCATGTGCCAGCATGTGTAGTGCCAACAGTAAAATTTGGAGGATGTGGTGTTATCGTGTGGTCGTGTTTTTCAAGGAGGGGGCTTGCACCCCTTATAATTTAGCGTCACACTATCACAGCACAGGCCTACATTGATGTTTTAAACACTTTCTTGCTTCTCACTGTTGAAGAGCAATTCGGGGATGGCGACTGCATCTTTCAACACTATCGAGCACCTGTTCATAAGCACGGCATATGACGAAGCGGTTACACGACAATAACATCCCTGTAATGCACTGGCCTGCACAGAGTCCTGACCTGAATCCTACAGAACACCTTTGGGATGTTTTGGAACGCCGACTTCGTGCCAGGCCTCACCGACCGACATCGATACCTCTCCTCAGTGGAGCACTCCGTGAAGATTGGGCTGCCATTCTCCGAGAAACCTTCCAGAACCTGATTGAACGTATGCCTGCGACAGTAGACCCTGTCATCAACGCTAAGGGTGGGCCAACACCATATTGAATTCCAGCACTACCTATGGAGCGCGCCACGAACTTGTCGGTCATTTTCAGCTATGTGTCCGAATCCTTTTTATCACATAGTGTATTTGCTCCAATTCGATTTTTGTGTACAGAAAGATCTACAGATGCACTAACACATCAGGATCAGTACTTAGTTTATTTGTCTGCGGTAATGAGGGAAATAAACGTTAGACAGCTCTGCCGAGAGTTTAAAAGTGACACATTTACAGGCATGGGGAAGAGTAAAGTGAAATGAAAGCTCAATTATTCGTTACCTTACAGACTTACCGACAAACACAAACAGCAAAGACACTCAAGTACGAAAGTGGTTTTGGACCACTGTCGACGCAATGGTTTCTTTTCGCACATTGTGACGAGCGACGTGATGTGATTGTTCTTCACTAATACCGAAGCAAAATTACAGTGAAACACTGGTGCCATTAAAATTATTGTTACCATTCCCTGGGAGTCGAAATGGGCGCTCTTCTGGTTGGCTCCAGCTGACGTGTACCGCGAAGCACTCATCTAAAATCGACTTCGCGGAAAATTATCGCCCGGGTTGGTCATCCTCCACGATACGACAAGTCCACAAATCGCTGCCCAACCATTTACATATATATTAGTACACTACAAAGCACTGTGAAGACCATGCGAGAGGATACGTGCTAATGCCCCCCTTGTTGTGACTCCCATCCGCTCCGCTCACGAAACACTGGAAGAACTCCTCAGAGCTCGCTGCGATTTCGCGATCTCTAGAGGAGGAACATGTATGAGGTTGCAGTATGTACCTAGATTTATCGACTGAAGTTTTTTTTCTCTATAATTTGTAAGTAGGTATTTTTGTACATTTTTTTGTCTATCGTCAAGCGTCCACCAATTAAGTTTATTCGGCATCTTCGTGACGCTCTCCAGCGAGGTCCCACACACTTGAGATATATTCTAGAATATGTTGCACAACGATTCTGTAACGATCCGCTTGGCAGATTGATCGCATTTCCCTCATATTCTACAAGGAACCCAAGTTTACCACCTGGTTTACTTGCGACTGAGGCAACATGATCGTTTGATTTCATATCCCTGCAAACTGTTTCACCTACGTATATCTATGAGTTGATGGATTCCAGTTATGACTCACTGATATTGTAGCATAGGATATCACATGTTTTCGTTTTGTGAAGTGTACGTTACATTTCCGAAAATTACAAGCACTTTGTCAATCTTTACACCACTTTGAAACTTTACCAAGTCCAGACAATAATTGTGCAGTTTATTTCAGAAGGTGTTTCCGTACCGGCAAGTGAATCTTCTGCGAAAAATTTGAGGTAGCTGTTAATATATCCTGCAACAACATGAACATGAAGGGTATCAACATACTTTCGTGGGGAAATCCCGAAATTACTTCTATGTCTTTTGATCCGCAAAAGGTAAGCAATGTAACATGCTATGTCCTACCTACCAGTAAATCCTCAGTCGAGTAACAAATTTCGATTGATACTTCATATAATATTACTTTTAACAATAAGTGTAGGTGTGGTACAGAGTCAAATGTAAATCAATAAATAATGCGTTGTCTTGCTCCATGGCTTGCAGGATGTCATGTGAGTAAATTGCGAATTCGGTGGCACATTGTCGATATTTTCGAAATCCATGTAGTTTGGCATGCAGCTCGTCAGTTTTTTCGTGATACCTCATTACAGTTTGAGTCCAGAACATGTTCTAAGATGCTACAACAAATTATGTCAAGGTTATTGGGCGGTAGTTTTGTGAATCACTTCTGTTACCATTCTTGTAGACTGATGTGGCTTATGCTTTCTTCCAACTATTAGGCGTCGTTTTGTTCAAGGGATCTACTGTATATTGCTATTAAATGAGGAGCTAATTCAACTGCAGTTAGATGTAGAATCTGATAGGGATTCCATCGGGTCCTGGACTTTCTTTTCAACATGGGGCCAGAATTCCTTGCGGTTTTGTGAGAGATCTTTCGATATTATAGTTCTACGGCAGTTCAACCATGAGACTCAGCCGTAAGATTAAACAATGCCGTTGCAACTTCAAAACCACCACATAATTCATCAATGTTACTGATTTTATGTTTTTAAGGGCAAAGATTTTGTATCACCTTGTAAGCTGTTGTAATCTTTGTATGATGCCTTATGACTGTCTGTGGGCCAATACTGATTGTATAGTAAGTGAATTGTTATCGGCAGCTCTTGGTGGTGATTCACTACGTTTTTCAAATATTTACAAGTTCTGGGGCACCATGTTCTTAAAATATACTGAAACCCGTTAAATCGTGGAGGTAATACTGTTTTAGGTATAGTTGATCATCAGGCACTCCGTTCTCTAACATCAGATCTACAGCTGTTTCAGGGATCGATATATCAGAAAAGTCTCCTGGCTCATAACGAACGGCTGAGCAAGGTGGCGCAGTAGTTACCACACTGGACTCGCATTCTGGAGGACGACGGTTCAAACCCGCGTCCGGCCATCCTGATTTAGGTTTTCCGTGATTTCCCTAAATGGCTTCAGGCAAATACCGGGATGGTTCCTTTAAAAGGGAACGGCCGACTTCCTTCGCCATCCTTCCCTAATCCGATGCAACCACTGACCTCGCTGTTTGGTCCCTTCCCCACAGCCATTAATCAATCATAACGAACGTGACTGATCACACAGCAGGAATACCGAAAAGTATTAAAACAAAATTGGCGTGATGAAGCTGTGTTTCCATTAAAAGAACAAGTAACCCGATGGAAGAGAAAACCTGAAGGACCAGATGTCATCAGAAAGAGTAAAATAACAAGTCAAAAAGTAAATATAAATATATTCGTTAAATTGAAATTGCTCTGAGCATTATGGGACCTAACATCTAGGGTCATCAGTCCCCTAGACTTAGAACTACTTAAAGCTAACTAACCTAAGGACATCACACACATCCATGCCCGAGGCAGGATTCGCATCTGCGATAGTAGCAGCAGCGCAGTTCCGGACTGAAGCGCCTAGAACCGCCCGTCCACAGTGGCCGGACGTTAAATTCAGTTATTCAGTTAATCCCAGTTCAGTCATCAGGGAAGTTATTGGTGGGTAATGCAGTATTGCAGGACTTTCGGGACGTGGAGACTTGGCGTCTTGCTTGTTGGAAGCCAGAGGGCTTAACGCAAACAAAGTTCTGCGCCTGTGAGAAGTTCAGCGGAACCGCAGCAGACAACTGTGACAATAGCAGTTTATCCCAGTTTGCCGCAAGACCCCTACCCTAGTTCGACGGCACTGCAAGGCGATTTGCTTCATTATATTCAACGTTAGCAGACACAGATTATGCTATCATCTTATCCACTGACATCAGTAGCCAAGAAGCTTGGTAGATTTCCTTCATTAAGTTTATTTACACAAGTAATGTGAGAAAAATTTGATTTACAAAAAAGTCCTTATTTGGTAATAACGTGAAACATTCTGAATTGCTTCATACGCTCCAACAGTGAAATTTACAATTCTGCGACGAACTACGTGTTTTGCATATTTTCATTCAGTAATGTTATAGGGAGTAATGTTCAATGGTAATTCATCTCTAAGAAAGAAAATGTTCACTGCTTAAAAACGTTCTGAAAGAGTAATAAGTGGTGCGCATCCACCATCATCTTGTAGACATCTGTTAAGGAGTTAGGCATTTTGACTAGTGCCTCACAGCATATTTATTCCCTCAT
This sequence comes from Schistocerca cancellata, assembly GCF_023864275.1. Lineage (NCBI taxonomy): Eukaryota > Metazoa > Arthropoda > Insecta > Orthoptera > Acrididae > Schistocerca > Schistocerca cancellata. Next base: position 751,435,237 of record NC_064627.1, read on the forward strand.
AACTTTGTTGTAAATAATCCACTGCATTTCAAAAGTAACGATGATGTACTGTAATGCTGAGAAGTATTGCGTTTCACCTGTTTTGCTGCAGCCCACATAATGTAACTTTCTTGCAGGTCCTCCAGTCTCTTTGCAGTACAGTCGTTTGGCTGTAAAAAGATCGATACCATAAGTAACCAGAAGAGAAAACTGTTCTGTATGGCAATCAATAAAGATGTAATTTAATACCACCATGTTTATTAGAGATGAGGCAGTCATTAAAGCTTGTGAACGCTTTATTACAATAATCGATATTTCAAAAGTATTGCCACACTCATAGAAACTGAAACTAATTCTGTCACGTACGTCATTCAGCAATCCTTAGTCAAAGTGCAATATTTGTATGAACAAGAGATTCTGGGCCCTTAAAGCTCCAAGTAAATTAGAAGTATTTTTGCTGTTGACGAGGTTTTCCTGCTATCAGCTAAACGGCGTTCCTGTTGTGAGTCGTTTTGCGTGAATTGGTTGTTGAACTAACCGGTTTAAGAAAGTCCATGTGATGGCCACGTATAGTTCCCATGAAATAGGCAATGGGGAAAGTAAGGGATTGGGTGGATGGAAATTCACGTTTACCAGCCGCTATGTGTCGCAATGCAGTGGCGAACGTTTAAAATTTGTAACTGACAATGACTCCAACCCGGACGGATTGGCACTTGTCATGAGAGGCCGACTTAACAGGATTTTGTATTCGAAATGCAGGAAAAAAATTAAAATAAAACACACAAACCGAACGGGCATCTAAGAAGCAGCCGCCTGTTTTTTTTTTTCTTTTTTTCGGGGGAGAGAGTTGGCAGGAGCATCTGATGAGGCGTGGCCACTGTCTTCACCTCTCACCGAAAGGGGAAATGAGGGAAAGTGGCGTTTGGGAAGAAAGGAACCAACCAAACGCTATCCAGAAGAAGTAATTTTTTATTGCCCTAGTCAATATATACGTCGTCTCGTCGTGCCACAAAGAAAGAAAAGAAAAGGGATGTCCGCCCTCCGACTGAAAGAAAATAAACGTTCACTTCACTATTATTTGCCACTAGGGTGCTTGGATTACCAGATCATCTTAATACATAACCTTCTATCTTTTGTTGTTGTTTTTAAAGTCATCTGTATTACAACATGTTCATCGTCTCTCACCGTAGATGATCTAGCTGCATGGCAGGTTGTGTAGTGCACCCCAATGATAGCTCGAGAAATATTATATGTATTTGCTGTTCTTAACTATCGTACAGTGTCGTTCCTGTATGTAATTCCGAAAAGTCAAGTACTTCCTTTGCGCTGTCACTGAATAAGTAATAAACCGCATGGCTCAGGATGCACATGAGTTTGGTCTTGGTCCTCGGATTGTACGTCTCATCCAGTATATGATTCAAATTACTGAACTGAAAAGGTGTTTGAATGTTGTGCAGGTGTGGTTAAATTTAGTGGAGTTAAACTTCTAACTGTTGTTATTTATAGATCCCCAGACTCCGATTTCACAACATTTTTGCTAAAGCTAGAGGAGGTTCTTGATTCACTTTATAGGAAATACAAGAAGTTAGTTATATGTGGTGACTTCAATATTAATTGTATAACTGTTTGTGCAAGGAAAAGGATGCTAGTAGACCTCCTCAATTCATATAATCTTATGCAAACCGTATTCTTTCCAACGAGAGTGGAAGGGAACAGTAGAACAACCATAGACAATATTTTTGTTCATTCGTCATTACTAGAAGGGCATTCTGTTAGCAAAACAGTGAATGGCATATCAGATAAAATTTTAACTCTAAAAGATTTTTGTGCTGCAACACATATTACATATAGTTATCAACTTTTTAGGAAAGCTGATCCAGTTGCTGTAGAGACCTTTGTAAACCTTATCAAGGAACAAGAGTGGCAAGATGTTTATAGTGCTGATACAGTAGACGATAAATATAATGCTTTCCTCGAGACTTTTCTCTTTGAAAGTTGCTTTCCGTTAGAACGTTCAAAACACGGTAGTAGCACAAACAGGCAGCCTGGGTGGCTGACTAGAAGGATAAGAATATCCTGTAGAACAAAGTGGCAATTATATCGAAACGTTAGAAACAGTCAAAATCTAATTGCAGCAGCCCATTACAAACAGTATTGTAAGGCGCTTAAAAATGTTATTAGGAAGGCAAAAAGTATGTGGTATGCCGATAGAATAGCTAAGTCTCACGACAAAATTAAAACCATATGGTCAGTCGTAAAGGAAGTGGCTGGTCTGCAGAGACAGGTCGAGGATATAGAATCAGTGCGTAGTGGAAATGTCCGTGTTACTGATAAGTCGCATATATGTACAGTATTTAATAATCACTTTCTTAATATAGCAGGTGAACTAAATAGAAACCTAGTCCCAACAGGGAATCATATAGCGCTCGTAGAAAAAAGTGTTCCGAGACTTTTACCTGAAATGCTCCTCCATGATACTGACAAGAGGGAGATTGAGTTAATAATTAAATCACTGAAGACCAAGAATTCTCATGGATATGACGGGGTATCTAGCAGAATACTGAAGTATTGTTCCATGTATGTTAGCCCAGTACTTAGCCATATCTGTAACTTTTCCTTTAGGAGTGGTCGGTTTCCTGACCGATTAAAGTACTTGGTAGTGAAGCCACTTTATAAAAAGGGAGACAGGGATAATGTTGACAATTATAAACCTATTTATATGCCATCGGTGTTTGCTAAAGTTATCGAGAAGGTTGTATATACAAGGTTACTTGAGCGTTTAAATTCACATAATTTGCTGTCAAATGTACGGTTTGGTTTTAGAAATGGTTTAACAACTGACAATGCTATATTCTCTTTTCTCTGTGAGGTTTTGGACGGATTAAATAAAAGGTTGCGAACGCTAGGTGTTTTCTTTGATTTAACGAAGGCTTTTGACTGTGTTGACCACAAAATATTACTGCAGTAGTTGGACCATTATGGAGTAAGGGGAGTAGCTTACAATTGGATCGCCTCTTACTTTAAGAACAGAAAGCAGAAAGTAATTCTCCGCAATATTGAGAGTGGTAGTGATGTTCAGTCCCAATGGGGCACTGTTAAGTGGGGCGTTCCCCAAGGGTGGGTGCTGGGGCCGCTGCTGTTTCTTATTTATATAAATGATATGCCTTCTAGTATTACAGATGATTCAAAAATATTTCAGTTTGCTGATGAGACCAGCTTGGTAGTGAAGGATCATGTGTGTAATATTGAAACATTATCAAATACTGTAGTTCATAAAATAAGTTTGTGGCTTGTGGAAAATAATTTGATGCTAAATCACAGTAAGACTCGGTTTTTACGGTTTATAACTCACAATTCCACAAGAACTGATATTTTGATCAGACAGAATGGGCATATTATAAGCGAGACGGAACAGTTCAAGTTCCTAGGCGTTCGGATAGATAGTAAGCTGTTATGGAAAGCCCATGTTCAGGATCTTGTTCAGAAACTAAATGCTGCTTTATTTACCATTAGAACAGTATCTGAAATAAGTGACAGTTCAACACGAAAAGTAGTCTACTTCGCATATTTTCGTAAGCTTATGTCATATGGTATTATTTTTTGGGGTAATTCTTCTGATTCAAAAAGGGTATTTTTGGCTCAAAAATGGGCTGTTCGAGCTACACGTGGTGTAAGTTCGAGTACCTCTTGTCGACCCCTATTCAATAGTCTGGGAATTCTGACATTGCCCTCAAAGTATATATTTTCTTTAATGTCGTTTGTTGTTAGCAATTTTAGCTTATTCCCAAGAGTTAGCAGCTTTTACTCAGTTAATACTAGGCAGAAATCAAACCTGCATGTGGAATGCACTTGCTTGACTCTTGTGCAGAAAGGAGTGCACTATTCTGCTGCATCCATTTTCAATAAGCTACCACAAGAGCTCAAAAACCTTAGCAGTAGCCCAAACGCTTTTAAGCCTAAACTCAAGAATTTCCTCATGGCTCACTCCTTCTATTCTGTTGGGGAGCTCCTGGAAGAGCTGAAAAATTAAGCTAATTCCAGTTTTACATTGTTGATTTTCTTCATTTAAGACCGAGAGAGGTGGCGCAGTGGTTAGAGCACTGGGCTCGCATTCGGGAGGACGACGGTTCAATCCCGCGTCCGACCATCCTGATTTAGGTTTTCCGCGATTTCCCTAAATCATTCCAGGCAAATGCCGGGATGGTTCCTTTGAAAGGGCACGGCCGACTTCCTTCCCCGTCCTTCTCTAATCCGATGAGACCGATGACCTCGCTGTTTGGCCTATTCCCCCAAACAATCCAATCCAATCTTAATTTAAACTTACGAATTGTCGCCTGAATACGTTTCTTGTATTTCATTTTATCTGTTTCTACTATCGTGTTATAATTTCATGTATTGACTCGTTCCATGACCAAGGAGACTTCTCCTTAATTTCGTCCCACGGAACAATAAATAAATAAATAAATAAACGGAGAGGAGTTTGAGTGATGACGTGTGTATGAAAACCAACATTTGTTTGATGAAGTACAAGACAGACGCACCTCTCCACAGCTAAGGCGGTGTTCTTCCATGTCAATCCTCCATGTCAATCACATTACACGTACATAGTTGGAGGACTCCGCAATGCGGATTTCATGTAGACACTCCTGTATAATCTGTTTTCTATCGACTCTCACATACCAAGTGCCCCACATTACAGGCCAAGGCGTGCGTCACCAAAGGCGGAGTCAGGAAAACACTGCGTGAGTAACTCAGTTCTAAATAGAAACGGCCACGATGGAAAATCGGTATTAAGATGTTTTGGAACTACACCGGGGATTCGAGGGTGGCCGTCGCAAGTGCTTCCAATAGCTAGTTCGTGGATAGCCGCCATTAAACGAGGGTTAACGAGCACCCTAGATGACGCATATCGAAGTAGGCGCATCAGCACTTTGATAAAGCAGTCAGTGCATCACATACTCTGGAGAACGACCTTCGCATCCAATTGCCGCTTCGAATTCAGTCGATAATAACGATCATGAAAAGCCTTGGCTATATTCCGTTGTTCCATGAGAGTCTAGCATCCTTCACGTCGATAATGTGGACCGGCGCCCCTTGCCGACTTTTGCGCTCTGTAAATATATGAAAGTCCTTCAGTGGGCAGGCTGTCTTGTGTATGTGCATGTATTTCGGTTGTTTCCAAATTGACAAAGAGAAATGATCTTTTCTTTGCCATGGTTGAAGGAAGCCCTTCTGTCAGCGATAGCAGCCAATTGGAACATTCTCTGAGGATGGTAAAGTAAAAATCCATTTGTGTCTGGGCCAGACAGGTGCTTCTCTACTTCAAACCATGAAGGTTCACCTCAACACCATAGCTCTACATATTGCAGTCTGGAGTGAGCGAATGACCCTGGTTGACTCTGCTGGACGAGCGACTGGTGCAAGAAGTATAGACGCATCTATAACTGTGAATGTGGCACCACATGTCCACCAGCTGACGCTCGCCGATGAGTAGGTCAAACTCAGCTCAAGAGGAATGGTATGGGAGCTGGTCTAAACACACTCGTTAGCAGTTCAAGTCCCTGTCAGTCAACAGATCGTCTAGTCGACACTGGCAGAGAAGCACAACGTCCTCTGCAAAAAAGCTGAAATGATCTCGCTATCGATCTGTATCGGAAGGAGCATAGACCCTGGTGAGCTACACTCTGTTCACCAAGGCACCTATGCCTGTGCATTGGGAACATATCAAACATCATCAGCTACCACGCCCTCTCTAAATCGGACAGCAACGCCACTGCAGTTTGGTGACGCATGGGAAACATTAGCTGTGTAACCAAAGACATCAGGAAAACTGGCTACATAGATCTCTTGCAGGAGAGTGATGTCAATGTCCACAGTATTAAGCATGTCTCGCAGGATGTAGGATTTATGGCATGAACTAATATTACTGAGGCTGATTGTTGCCAGCCAAAATGATTTTTGCCCTGTCTCCATCTCAGATGATCTTGTCATGGCCAACGATAGAACAGGATATCATTGGCTAAACGAGGCTGACGCATTGCCACTTACTTGGTCGTCAGAGCAGTAAGGGCACGCTGGATATCATCCCTATCTTCCTCCCTTTCTTCTATCAGTGCATCATATTCAATGTCATCTGTCCATGGGCTGTAAGTTGGCAGCTGCCCTTGCATAGAAGAGTGGTGGACCGAAGCCACCACAAGCACATTTTGTTAGTGCGGGTTGCCTACATCAGGGGCAGGTATTCACTCAGGGGCAAACCTATTGTTCTCCTTTGATTGACAGGTATTGAACCTATTTTTATCCTTTGATTGAGAGGCACACTTTCAGGTCTGAGTTATTAGAATAGCCCTTCTCACTCTTATCAATTTTATTTACTACTTAATTAAATGGATCAATTAATTAGCTTCTCCCCCCTGGTAAACCCCCTCCACTCCAACCCTCCCTCTCGGAAATTGGCGGGAAAAAGACTCAGTTGATAGGTCACTTGGAGCGAATTCGGTTGCAGTGTGGAGAATATTGATCAAACAGTTTAAACAATGTATAGAAGCTTATTTAATTATTTATAAGAGTATATGGAATATATATATATATATATATATATATATATATATATATATATATATATATATATATATAAGAACTTGTCTGGGAATCGATTACTGTGCATGGAATCTTGTTTAAACATTTTAGAAAATGTGTGGAATATTGTTTATTTAAACAATTTAGGGGATTCAAGGCAATGTATGGAATATATGGAAATTGGTGGCTCTTTGGTGGAGAGGAAATATCTCATAACAGGAAATTCAAGGGTATATTGTTTATTCAGAAAAAAATTCAGTATGTTTAGGTTGTATTTCCTTTGCTCACGAGTTGCTGCTATTTGGAAACATGTAGGTCTTGTAAGAAGTAATTACATATGGCAAATATGTTGCATAACCTAGTGTTTGGAGCTGTACTCTGGGTGTCTCAACCTAATGTTTGGCCCGTGGTTGGCACCTAACTTATTGTTCTGTTGAGTGGTTTTCCATGTCACCCCAATTTCCTTAAACTATTGTACCGCCTTTGATAGCAAATTAAGTAATTAGTTATGTCCTCCCACTATTTTCTGGTACACTTTTCGTATTTCACCTGCTTTTGAACACCATTTCTGGCGCATTCTTCTTTCTCACCCACCCCCTTAACCAATTGTAGTGCATTTCACATAAAAAATGTGCAAATTAACCTTGTGTTCCGCACTTAACCTGCTGTTCTGCTCCATGTCACACACTCACACAACCATCCCCTTAACTATTGTACTGATAACACCACATTGGTATAAAAAATTCATGCAGGTTAGTTAAATTCATATTCTTCACATGTATGGGGTAGTTTTTTTTTAATGCACAGCATCCTATTGGTTAGTTAAATCGATGGAATATAGTTTAAACAAAAGATCACTAATAAAGAACACATCCCACCAACCGATGCCTGACTCAGATGCCAATGACTCTGCACACACCCCCAAAAGTTGGGGTGCCCTGTCAGCCCCTGCAATGTGATGACGCAGGCATCAGCTGCCAAGCCACACACACAGATATCTGTTTGGATCCCACAAGCATGAGGCAGCGGCATTCCTTTCATACTTGACACCCTAGAAATTCTTGTCGAAATATGTGTCCACTTAGACACTGTTGCTGGTGTGATGATGCAGAGCTGTGGGTCCATTTGCTGGTGTGATGATGCAGAGCTGTGGGTCCTGTGCTATAGAAATCTGTTCCAATGCTTCCCAGAACATCCCGAGGTGCATTGTTCGTAGCAATACTAGTGGTACACGTGAGATGCATTGGCTGTGAGGAAGTATTTACCTGCCCAGTGTGGCTGATGCATTGCCACGAGATGTGTGTGGAGTGAGGCTGGAATTTTTGGGGTCCTACAGCTACGAGATCACTCTAATGTTAGAATAAAAATAAGGCAACAGTTAAAGAATCTTTGGTTCATGATTTTTGAAATATTAAATGTGCAGCCATTCAAACAGCTTTAATCCATTACAAACACTTTAACTCTTATACATATACCTTTAGCTAAAATAAACAAAATCTGCTCTTGATAATACTCCAGATCACGTTAACGTAACAACAGAAATAAGCCAATGTTTCATCTGAAGATTTGTTATTAATTTAAATATACAGGTCCTAGTCATACAGACAACTGCACCTCACTGCAGAACCAATAACTCTGTATTATTGATTCCTAGGGATTCATGTAAAAAAAAAAAAAAAAAAAAAAAAAGCTGCCTGTAACATACAAATAGAAATAACATAACAGATCACCTGAAATTTATTCTTGTAGTAGTTTATTATTATTTTCTCTAGTGCTCTCATGTTATCAACATTCTAATGAAAAAACTTGCCCTTATATCGACTTTAACACATGTAAAGAACAACAAATTACATCTCTGTACAAAGTAGGCTTATGCCATATCTCTCTGTCAAGATCTTTGTTATAAGCAACAGTTGTAAAGCGCATGCTGGATGCTGGTAAAGTGTCACTGTTAAAGTGTGAACTAATATAGTTCGTGTGAAAGTGTTCTGGACATCAAAATGGAGGCAGACAGATACGAAAAAAGCCGCCTATACTGTCACAGTAAGTAAAAACTAAATTTACATCGATATCGAAAGATAAGGTATAGTCATGGCGATACATTGAAGGGTGACCCATGTTTCTGCCATAGAACCAGCACCCAGCATCATGCTACTACCAGTAATGATGTAACTTCCCGGATTCTGCCGAAATCATCTGAAGATGAACCTGAAAGGGTTCGAAAACCGGTTAATGTAATAAAGCATTATTAATGAAAAAGTGACTGGTTGCAGTTGTGTATAATTTATTTACATATATAAATAAAGAATACTTCACCTTACACTCAGAACTTTCCATAGATAACTTGCCCCCCAACTTGTTCAAAACAGTCTGTAGAGACTCCTGTGTCCCAGCACAAAGTATGTCTTGTGAATGAATGCAGCATTCTGATTGGCTCTTACTGAATTTAACCACCAAGTAACTGACGCCGCTGCTGTGGAAGCACTGTCCACCTTCTTCTTTTCTTTCTGCAGACGAGACTTGCAGTGGCAAAAAACTATTTTGTACAGATCATCATATTGCACTGACATTTAAACCCTGAAAAGTGGCCTAGAGATCGTCAAATATGGAAAGACTCTTTCTCAATTACACTGTTCTGCCACTAAGGACAGGAGCTTGAATACTAGAGCCTGAAACCGATCTTCAACCCAGCAATATATCACTGTGTACAGTGTCGATGTAGTAAACATACAATTCGTATCCTGCACCACACAGAATCGCCCCTTTTACATCATTCGTATAGGTATCAATGGCCAGACACTCGTATGTATACCATGAAGAGAGACAGTATAAGCACTTGCACTGTAGGTATATTCCTTGCTGCGCTAGATATTTCCCACAAGGGTGGGCGGTCATCCTCTCCTGAGGCATGACCAGAACGCCCTCAGTGGACCGAAGTCACTCTCAGAACTATTCTACAATTACTGTTTCTGGTCCTGACCTGCTTACTTGCTTGCTTTCCTACACACATCTCCAGACTCTGGGATTACAAGAACACATATATTCACATGGTTTGCATAATCTTATACCATTTACACCATACTTCACGATATCAAGCACATATAGCAGTATCCTACCAATCACTCACGCAACATAATTCCGAAGATATAGACTGGAAATTATTGCTCTACAAACCCGGAACTTTATCGAGGTGGAGCGTGCTGTAAACCGTTAAGTAACTAGAAATTTATCCTGTCTGCAAAGACCTTTACGAGAAAACTCGAAAAAATAGAGGAAACCAATATTTCCACTCGCGAATACCGATATTAAGTAATATTATTGGGTTGGTTAGAGAGAGAAGAGAATGTTAATCACACCAAATTCCGCATAGTGTAACCCACAGTAAAACGAAATATGAGATCATTTGTGTAGTTCATTTAGATTTTCAAGCAGTCAAATTAATGTTTGTACAGTGAAATGTGTGTAGGACCACATGAACAAGAGTTTTGTTCAAAGAATAAATGTAAAATTTATCTCAATCAAAATTATGAAGTTGTAATCGAAAACGAGACCCTGTTTCCAAACAAATTTCGTCAATAATCAATCAGTAAGCAATGAAAGATAGTTACTGCCCACATAAAACATGTTCAATGATAGTAATTCTCATAGACAGAATTCTTATCAGCTCCAGACAGTAGCTATATCCCTAAGTCAGGCATGCTTATTGCATACGGTTAGCACCTCCCGCCTCTCTCCCCTCCCTTATGCGTTGATTTGGTGTGCAAAGATAGTAATCTGTTGCGCAAATTTTTCTTCTTTAAAAGTACTCAGATGCAATAGGACTTTATGTGAATTGCCTTGCATCCGTAACCTCAATACACTGTGCGGGAGGTATCTGTTGCATAGTACCATAATTAAAAAGAATTAGAGTCACCCAGTGAAGGCACAAGCTTTTGCTGCATGTCTGGCAAATCAGAAATTGAGAACCACCGGCAAGAGGATATCCGTGCTTGTGTTATCGTGTGACCTAAGCTTAACGGACTCCTTTTAGCACTTATGTGGAAGACCTCGCCTTTTCATTATTTATAATCAACCTCCAATGTTCACACGACACAGACATCGCATCTAAAACGTTTTGAAATTGTTTTTACTTTCTGATGACTTTACCAGACGATAAACGACAGCTCCATCTGCAAACAATCGAAGACGGCTGGTCAGATTGTCTCCTAAATTATTTACATAGATAAGGAGCAGCGGATGGCCTATAACACTGTCTTGTAGAACGACAGAAATCACTTCTGTTTTTCTCGTTAACGTTCTGTCAATTTCTACGAACTGTGACCTATCTGAGGGACTCACGAATGCAGTCGCCTAACTGAGACGATATTCCACAAGCAAGCAATCTGAGTTCAAGCCGTTGTGAGGCACGGTGTGAAAAGCCTTCCGGAAATCTAGAAACACGGAATCAAGTAAAGCTTCTTTTCCGATGGCACTCAACACTTCCTGTGTGTAAAGAGCTAGTTGTGTTTCAGAAGGAAGATGTTTTCTAAAGCTGTGTTGACTATGTATCAATAGACAGTTCTATTCGAGGTAATTCATAATGTTCGAACACAGTATATATTCTAAACTCCTTCTGCATGTCGACGTAAATGATATCGGCCTGTAATATAATGGATTACTCCTACTGCCGTTCATGAATACTGGTAAGCCCTGTGCAACTTCCCAGTCTTTGGCTACCTATCTTTTTTCGAGCAAGCGATTGTATGTGATTGTAGAGTATGAAGATATAGCATCACCATACTCTGAAAGGAACCTAATTGGTATACAGTCTAGACCAGAATACTTTTTTGCAAAGTGATTTTGCAAGAGTGGTAAACGTACGGTATATTAACCGCCTAGTCTGAGATAGTCGATAGTTGTTCGTTGAATTCCCTCCTCCATAAAGACGAATTAAATTTTCACATGCAGCGAATGTCTCTTCTCCGATAATGACATCCAGTTTGATATAGGGCTTTTCTCTGATACTCGTATGTCATTATGAAGCGAGTTTTTCATGCAAAATTGATTGCTGAAGAAAGTAATGCTCCAACATGTTGAAAGGTGGCTACACTGAGCCACAGCGCCAGAGAGTGCGCCAGAGAGTATTGTTCCGCCGCCTCCACTGGCAGTGATTTTTGAGACGTAGCGGCAAGCAGTTCTTGCTGAGAAGTTGTGGTGGACACTGCTTGTCGCTGAAGTTGGAGTGAGATGAGGTAGTAGTGAGTGTTTGTTCCATGTTTTATGCAGCTATTTGATGGGAGAGATAGCAGATGTTATTCTAATGGAGACATCGTAATGATCAGAGTGCATTTCGTCAATATAAATTAAGGTAACAAACTACTTTTATTTTTCTCTCTCATTATTTCAGTGACCTAAATAATGCATCATTACAGGTTCAGTCAACAAAGCATCTGGCTTGTGTTCTTGTATTAGAGTATAATTTTGGTTTTCTTGCACAATTATAGTATTTCTAATTTTCTTTTATCACGTCAGTATAATTGGTATTTAAAAATTCTTGTCTTGTTGAAGAAGAACCGTGCCAGATGTGTGTTGAGTCATACTACCACATACAGAACAGCTACACTTGTGCTTTGTTGGTTTCGTAGGTTTTATAGTTGCTGGGGACTTAATTAATTAATTGTATTAACTGAAATTTTCATTTCATTCTTTGTTGTTGTTCTATGCAGTCAGATTGCGTACTAATACTAGTCAGGGCCAGCCGTTTACGAAACAGCGTAATCGGACATACAGCGACAGAAAATTAAAAAGTATTTGCATTGCATTCTTATATCTTTATTTTAATTAAGCCCCCATGCACGTGGCGACCGCTGCTTCGGATCGTCCCTTGGAATTCTTCTGATTGTAAAAATAGTAGACAGTAGTATTGTAGTAGTAATTTGTAGTTTAGTAATTGTAGTCTATATTGCATGTGTATATTTGGTAATTGGCATTCTTCTAATGGTATTTTTCAAAATTTAATTTTTATTGCCTTGTATACGCGTTTGACGATTTGGTGCAATTATTTCAATTGTTCGATTAATCGTGTTTGAGGGAAATATTTCGTGTGAATGGTATTGTTGAAGATAAAGAGTCATTGTGTGTAATTTTCATATAGTGACGAGTTTTGTATGTTTTGTAAATGATTACGTGATCGATGAAAAAGGCAAAAATGATGAATAGTGAGAATGACGAAATTGTTAACATGGCGAACTCGCCAACAGAGGAAAACAGTATGATGGATAATGAAGTGGAAAACAATGTAATAAGTCGGGAAAATAGTCCGGAACCATTTCAAAATTTTTCTCAATCAGAAAATTCACAGAATCCGAGATTAACGACAGAAGATTCTGGAATAGTATCGAACACAGATAGTCTTACAGCTATGACCAAGGAAGCTGGTTTTGCGGGAAACGTTATGGGCGAAAAGAATTTCGAACCAGTTACTATGGAGCGGTTGATGAGTGCTATATTAAATGTGGGATCACAGTTACGATCTGAATTAAAAACTGATATGGGAACAATGGAAACACGGTTAGGATCTGAATTAAAAACAGAGATAGGAACAATTAAAACAGAGATGGGAACTTTGGAAACACGTTTAGACTCACGAATAGGGACATGTTTCAAAAATATGAAAGATGAATTAAAGAAAGAAATCAGAGAAGAATTACAACCGATTTTGAATGCTCACAATAATAGATTAGTTGCAGTAGAGATTAGACAAAGGGAACAGGATAGAGAACAGGAAGAAAGAGATCGCGTGATAGTACAGAAATTTTCAGAGTTAAATTTACAACGTGCAAAAGATAAGGAAGAAATATTTGAGAGAATCGAGGAATCCGTACCAAATGACAGAATAAATAATCTAACACAACAATATGAACAGTTAACTACCAAATGTGTCAGTACTGAAACCCGAGTCGCGACACTTACGGAAGACGCAAATAAACAGAAAGAACAAATAGGTGATTTATCGGAAAGAGTTGAGGAGATTTCAGATAAATTGACAAATGTTAGTTTAAATGGGGACAGAGATTCAGATGATACAGCACCATTGCCATTTGCAGAAACCGAAGAGTACCAGAACATAAATAAGCATGTTGAAAATCAGGGAAAATTTAATGAACGCGTTAAAAGGGAAGTGGAGGCATTAGAAAAGCAAGTCAAACAAATTGAAAGCAAAATCGTAGGAAAGGACGGTAGAAGAAATTTGGAATCACCGATAACAGCGGGTTTTGAAGAAAGTAATTTATTTCGTTTACGAGATGCAACAAGAGAGCGCCAGGCGCGCGAACTTGACAATAATCGACATTCGTACTGGGACAGACGCGGTAGGTCTTTGTCGCCACGAGGCGAAAACTTTGACTATAAACGCTTTTTGACTGTTCGGAAATTTAAGATCTTCCGCAATTCTGATAATGACATACATCCATGTTCATGGTTAGATCAATTTATGTACGCACTCCCACCAAATTGGCCACTAAGTCACAAACTGGAATTTATGTGTGGATATTTAGAAAACGAACCGGCGATGCGGATGCGCGCACTCATTAGAGATTGTAATAATCTGAATGATTTTTTCATGCATTTCTATCGGCATATTGGTCCGAAAACACGCAAGATAGAGTCAAACATAGTCTGATTATGCAGCGTAATTTCAAACAGTCTGAGTTCCGCACGCCGGCAGAATATTTTGAAGACATGATTCGAAAGAATCAGTTCCTTTCCCACCCTTATAGCCCGACTGAATTAATTCGCATTTGTTTAACTAAGCTGCCACAGTCCATAAGACAAATTGCTTTAGCTGGAAGATGTAAAGACGACACGAGACTTTTAAGACTTTGCTACAAGAACTCGAGTATGACAATGACGACGGGACTTCCTGTAATTTTTTCAGTAACAGTAATTACAATAGATTTTCAGAGAAAAGAGATACTGATCGGAACGGGCGTTATATGGGTAATGTTGAGATTGACAGACGTAACAGACAGGACAATAGATACCAGCCTTATGACAATAACAGACGTTCTAACAGAAATTACACAGACAATTATAATAGCGGTAATTCGTACCGGGATGATCAGTCATACGGAAACAGTAATCGGTATCATCAGGACAGAAATTATTCATACAGTAATAGAAATTCTTACTACAGAAATAATCAGGGTAGTAGATACAACAATAATTTCAGAAGTGACAGTAGAAATTACACAAGAAGTAATTATGCAGACAGACAGGAAAACAGAAATTTTAATAACAGACACAACCAAGAATTTGTATCTAACAGACAGGAGGGACCTAATTGGCATCCTCCACGTGACAGAACTTCAGAGAGACAAGTGCGAATCGTAGAAATGGATCCGCGAAATGACGCGAATAATCAAAGACGTGACGCAAACAATCGACAATGACTAGCAGCTTCGGCTTCTGGCAGCAATATAGACGGTTCAGAAAGTAATGACACTACGGCTTTACACTACGTACGCCTGGAAGACATGAGAGACATTTTGTTAGACGAAAAGGAAAATAATGTAGACGCATTTTTACATCCTGTTATTGAAGTATGTGTGGGTAAGAATAAGTTCACTGCAGTTTTAGATTCTGGAGCCCATTGAACGTCATTAGTGAATCAGTTTTTCGTATATGTGAAAGGACTATTGCCTGTCCTGTGTTACCTATTTCTAAAACTACAATTCGAGGAGCGATTTCTGGAAAAGGTGTAGAAGTTAAACAACAGACCAACCTAAATTTCAATTGTCAAGCATACGAATTTTCTGCTAATTTTATTATTGTTCCATTACTCAGTACACAAATTATATTAGGTATGGAGTTTCTTAACGCACATAAGGCAATTTTGAACTTTAAAGAAGGAAGTGTGAATTTGACTGTTGCCGGAATGCCGAAATGTTTGCAATTTTTCGAGTGTTTAACAAGATCTGAGTCAGATACAAAATGTTTAAGGTTTCTTACTTCTGATGTTTTCGTTGAGCATTATGACGACAGTGTGTTTATTCATGACAATGAACAATAGATACAGAGACGCGATGGATGATATAATTAATAGCGAAGAATTAATTAATGAAAAGGTTAAGAAAGCTGAAGGGCCAGATGACGTTGAAAGAGAAGAGCTGCACCACATTTTGACTTCACATGCTACAGTATTTAGACATCACACAGGAACTATACAAGGCTTACAATATTTATTTAAAGTAAAAGAACACACACCATTTCGTGGGAAAACGTACGCTATTCCTTTGGCTTACAGAGACAAGGTTAAGAATGAACTTCAGTACATGTTAGATCAGGGCATTATTGAGCCTGCAGTCAGTCCTTATACTAGCCCACTACACGTTGTTCTTAAAAAGGATGGGTCAATTCGTTTGGTTCTGAATTCCAGACAGATAAATAATATCATCATTCCTGAAACTGACCGTCCACAAAATTTAGATGAACTTCTTCAACATTTTCATGGAATTAAAGTTTTATCCACGATTGATATGCGCGCGAGTTTTTGGCAAATAGAACTCCACCCTGATTGTAGAAAATATACTGCCTTTTTAGCCTTTGGTAACTGTTACCAGTTTCGGAAATTACCGTTTGGACTTACTGTATCTTCAGCAGCATTCAATCGTAGCCTAAATGAAATTTTACCTGTTTATCTTCGTGACAATATTACTTCATATGTTGACGACATTCTTATTGCTAAACGTTCTTGGAGTGAGCACAACAAAATTTTGGATTCATTGTTACGTATCTTTGCAAGAGTTGGCATTGCAGTAAACTTGGAAAAGTCTGAATTTGGTCGTTCTCAGGTGAAATTTCTCGGTCACATTATTTCTACAGAAGGTATTCTTCCTGATCCAGAAAAATTAGACGCTATTCGTAATTATGCTGTTCCTACCACAAAACGTGATGTTCGTAGTTTCCTTGGTGTCTGTAATTTTCTTAGACGCTTTGTTAGATTGGACAATTTGGCCACACCTCGTTTATGTGAACTATCTGGAAAGAAATCTAATTGGTGTTGGGATGAGGAAGCTCAGTCAGAATTTGAACAACTTCGTGATGCTTTAGTTGCTGCTCCACTTCTTTCACACCCGGATTTATCTAAAGAATTTTGTTTGGCGACGGAGTCATCATACAAAGGCCTAGGTGCACATTTTTTTCAAGAGATAGAAGAAAACGGCGTTGTAGTACAAAAGACTACTGCATTTGGAAGTCGTGTTCTCTCGAAATCAGAAAAGAATTATTCGATTACGGAACTTGAAGCTTTGACTGTTGTTTGGGCTTTTACAAAATTTCGCACATTTTTGTTTGGCAGACATACTAAGGTTTACACCGATCATCGAGCTCTGGAATTTCTTATGTCGACAAAATTAACTCATGGCAGATTGTCACGATGGGCGTTGTACCTACAGGAATTTGACTTTAGTATTGTTTACATACAGGGTTCTTCAAATATTGTTGCTGATGCTTTATCACGTGCACCTATGGGTTTGAAACAAAGTGCTGAAGAGGACTGCAAGGAAAACAATTATTGTTTGATGTATATTCAAGGTGTTGCGTTTGAGAACTTTATTTCGTCTTCGCTCCAGGACATCGCTAACGAGCAAAATAAGGATCCAATCTGGAAGGACATTAAGGAGAAGTGGAGGAGAAAGGAAAGCGTAGCGATTAAACAGCATTATTTAATTCGCAATGACATTCTTTTCAAACGAAAATCGGTCGACAACTCTGTTTGGTTAGTTTGTATTCCTGATGAGTGGGTTAATAAGCTGATTTGGTATACGCATTTTAGTTATGCACACTTTGGTCCCAGAAAATGCTTTCATAAATTGCGAGAAAGTTTGTTACTTCAGTAATATGGAAAAACGTATTCGATCTGTTCTGGCCAAATGCAAATTATGTCAAAAGGCTAAGCCGCCAACAGTTTCTCACAGAGCACCGTTGTTTCCTATCATTCCAGCGAAATTAAAGGACATGGCTGCAGTCGACTTGTTCGGTCCAGTGGTTCGATCTACTAATGGTTTTGCGTACATTTTCGTAGCAGTGGAGTTGACATCAAAATATGTGTGTTTTACATCGTTACACAAAGCAACAGCTCGTTCAGTATCTAACGCTTTCATCAAACATTTTCTTAAAGAAGTGGGTCATGTTGATAAGGTTATATCAGATAATGGATCACAGTTTCGTTCTAAAATTTGGCTTCGTACTCTACAGCGTCGTAAAATTAAACCAATTTTCATTTCACTTTTTCACCTCCAATCTAACGCTTCAGAGAGATGGATGAAGGAAATCAATAAATTATGTCGTCTTTATTGTCTTCAGAATCACAGAACGTGGGATCAGTATCTTCATATTTTTCAAAACATTCTGAATGAACTCCCTAATGATTCAACTTCTTTACCGCCTTTACTGATATTAAAAAACAAAGCACCGACAAATCGCATTTCTGAAATCGTTCCTTTTCCGCCTACACGAAAACTGCGGCACTCTGAAATTGTCAACCTGGCTCTACGAAATATTACGTCTGCGGCTGCTAGAAGAGAGAAATCAGCTAAGCGTCCTGGTCGTTTAAAAATCTTGTCAGTTGGTCAGAAAGTGTTAATTAAGTCTCATCGTTTGTCTCACAAAGGAAAAGGCTTGTGTCGCAAATTTTTTCTGCTTTATAACGGTCCATATAGAATTCGCAAAATTATTCATGATAACACTGTCGAAGTAGAAACTCTGAAATCACGACGCTCTAAGGGAATACATCATATATCTAACGTTAAAATTTTTGTGGAATGACATACTTTCGAGAAACCAACAGTTTACGTAAACATGCAGAGAATACAAGGATACCGCGCTGTGTTTTGGCGGCGCGGCGGCACATACTCAAAGCAACAGTGAAGTCTGCGCGCCGCACAGGGCAGTCGTTGACCGCAAACAATTGCTTTCTACGTCACGCGCCTACAGCTGATCGAGCGCTCAGTGCGAATGCACTGACAGCCGTAAACAAATACACACTCTTTCTCCGAATAAAATCAGTATAGAGCTATAGTGACTTGATGAATTATGTTATTAACATTCAGTATTTTTCAGGATACGGTTCTATAAAATATTTAAGAACTTCAGGTAAATTCTGTGCGTGTCCGACGTTAAGACGACTTGCTATCGAGAAATTTTCAGGAAGAATGTAATTTCCAAGAAGAAACTAATAAACTAAAAAAGGTAACTATTAATTGAGTTTATTTTTCAGGTAACATATTTCCACTTAGGTACGTACTTTAGACGTAATTTGCTGCTCGCGATTACGTGATTCATACTTTGTACTAATTTCATGTTCTATGAATTTACTTGTGAAGCGACGTGCTTGCATACGTTAACTGATTTTGACAATGATTATTAATGAACTGGGTTGTAACTTGTGTATATTATGCATCGCTTGACTGCACTGCTTTTTCACTGATGTCATATTTTTTATTATGTGTCTGCTGTGCTTATTTATTTAAATTATAATTGTCACCTGATTAATTGTGCTGATGTGGTTAGGTATGTAAGTTATACTTTGTGATTTATCTGCTTGTGCCTTCATGTTTATTTATTAAGATTACATATGAACATTTATTTGCTTACGCTGATATGATGCTACTGACCTGTTTATTACGTAAGATATATGTTTACTGCTATGCGTATGAATTGCATATTTATACATTTCTGTTTGTCGTCACAACCACTCTTTAATTTGGTATATAGCAATGCTGATATACAGTGTACGAACATAGAGTTTAGGTTACACTATGGTATTAGTTACAGATTGTTTGCTTGGCAGAGCCTCGCTGTAAGAATTGTGCTGCATCCACTTGTTGACATTCTGTTCTCTACTGGTATATTTACTCGCTATTGCTTGTTTTGCTTACGCTCAGTGCCTTATATTTTTAAGATAGGAAAATGAACTGCTATAATTCGACGAACGACATTAGTACAAGAAACTTCATAGAAGTCACATGAGCAGGAGGTTTTATGAAAGCTGTATAAATGTATGCCAATAGGAAGGAAGCTAACGACATGACATACCAACACAGTTATTACACTGCATTTTTCGTGAGCAATTGAAATAGGAAGTGACACTTGACACAAGAAATACTCCACATGTTTGCTTCTGTTTGCCATAATTCTTGAAGTGGTGTACACACTGTGAAATATTAGGATCATTCACACTCCGTAATCGTACTTAATTACTGAGAGTTATTCGAACTAAGTCTGTTAGAGGTCATGTATGCATTCTTTGTTTATAATTCATAATGAGTGGAAGATTTGAGTCAGATGGATTACACAGAGGTTGTGTGTTGACAGTGTGTCTTCGGATTGTATGGGATGTGGAGGTTTGCATTAGGATTTTATTTGTACTTGTTCGAGGAGACTGACTAGAGGAAAGAGTTGTTACGGAAGTGAAATGATACTGGCAATAAGGTTTATATGTATCGACGTATTGAAGAGGTATTATTGAGGTATTGAGATTATATGAAGTTGATTGGAGTTTTGGTGTATAAGAGGTAAAACAAGTGAGGTGCATATTTTTTTTTTGTTGGTCTATATGGAACAAGGAGGATGAAGATAGCAGACTAGAACACTAAAATGGAAGGAAGATTGTCTACACACACTTTGTTAAATCACTAAGCAGTATGTACTTTTTTTTGGAGAGAGGAAGTTGCATATCTTGGCACACTGACAGTTGTTCAGCAACTGTACATTTTTATTTGGCTTGGCAAACATTGGTCTTGACATGATGACTATGACATTGACTTAACTATTATTGACTGTTATACATTGCTGTCACTACTACTTGATACACATGATGAACATGAAATTTTGACAGAAGTGCATTTACACAATTAACACTATTTAATTACACAGTAGTACTTAATGTGGATGAAAGATGAGTGAGTGTGTTTTGTGTGTTTTCCTTTCCTAATCCTACCCACCTATCTCCTAAATATTATTTTATTTGTTTGTAGTGGCTTGCACTGACACCCATAAATATTATAGGTTTACTGATGTTTGTGTATTTGTAATAGTAATATGACAATTATCTGATATCATTTGTGTGTTTATTAGAATTTGTATGTTTAGTGTAAGAGTATTGTAAAAGCATTTGTATGTGTATTCAAACTATTGTTCATGCTTGAACTGTCTGAGTAGTGATGGTGAATATTATGAACTGTTACCTGCACTTTTCAACATGATGTGTGACACTTAGAAATGTTTAATTTCTGCTGATGAACTGTGTGATCAGTGATAGTAAATATTATGGACTGTTACTTGTACTTTTTCTACATGATTGGTGCCACTAGGGCATGTTTAATTTCTGCTGATGAACAGTGTGATCAGTGATAGTGAATATGATGGACTGCTCTCTGCACCTGCTCATCATTGCTGGGTGCAACTGATGGAACTGCCTTTATTGAAATGATGTCACTTGTTGCTCTCTGCACCTACTCAACAATACTGGGTGCACAGATGGAGCTACTTCTATGGAAATGATGTCATTTGTCGGTGTCTGCACCTACTCAACATTGCTGGGTGCCATTGATGAACTGCTTCTACTGAGAAATGTGACTTGTTGCTGTGTGTACCTCTTCAACATTGCTGGGTACCACAAATGGAACTGCTTCTACTGAAATGATGTTACTTCTTGCTGTCTGTACCTCTTCAACATTGCTGGGTACCACAGATGGAACTGCTTCTACTGAAATGATGTTACTTCTTGCTGTCTGCACCTACTCAACATTGCTGGGTGCCACTGATGGACTGCTTCTACTGAAATGATGTCACCTGTTGGAGTCTGCACCTACTCCACAATGCTGCGTGCCACTGATGGACTGCTTCTACTGAAATGATGTCACCTGATGGTGTCTGCACCTACTCGACATTGCTGGGTGCCATTGATGGACTGGTTCTACTGAACTGATGTCACCTGATGGTGTCTGCACCTACTCAACATTGCTGGGTGCCACTGATGGACTGCTTCTACTGAAATGATGTCACCTGATGGTGTCTGCACCTACTCGACATTGCTGGGTGCCATGGATGACTGCTTCTACTGAAATGATGTCACCTGTTCGAGTCTGCACCTACTCGACATTGCTGGGTGCCACTGATGAACTGCTTCTACTGAAATGATGTCACCTGTTGGAGTCTGCACCTGTTCCACAATGCTGGGTGCTACTGCTGGAACTGTCAACTACTTGTTATGAAAGCATTTTATGTGAATATTTGTATAAACTGATTTTTTGTGTATTACTGTTTGTGAAAAGTTATAAGACTCTTACCTGCTCAAATTCGTCATTGCTGACGCTATCGATTGAATTGTTTAACCACATGATATTTGTGTAAACTATTATGTAAAGTCATATGTATGAAAGAATTTGTATTCCTTACTGTATTTTATATATTAGGCTATTGTAAGGTCAGTGCAAAGCCAAAATTTTATCTAGTTATATGATATTTACGTATTAATATTATCTTTTATTTTTTTCTGTATTTTTTTTGACGAATTTGGTGGTATTTTCACCACCAATGCTGGCAAAAATACCATCAAATTCTAGCCCGTGGAGGAAGGGCATATGAAAGGTGGCTACACTGAGCCACAGCGCCAGAGAGCGCGCCAGAGAGTATTGTTCCGCCGCCTCCACTGGCAGTGATTTTTGAGACGTAGCGGCAAGCGGTTCTTGCCGAAAGTTGTGGTGGACACTGCTTGTTGCTGAAGTTGGAGTGAGATGGGGTAGTAGTGAGTGTTTGTTCCATGTTTTATGCAGCTATTTGATGGGAGAGATAGCAGATGTTATTCTAATGGAGACATCGTAATGATCAGAGTGCATTTCGTCAATATAAATTAAGGTAACAAACTACTTTTATTTTTCTCTCTCATTATTTCAGTGACCTAAATAATGCATCATTACAGGTTCAGTCAACAAAGCATCTGGCTTGTGTTCTTGTATTAGAGTATAATTTTGGTTTTCTTGCACAATTATAGTATTTCTAATTTTCTTTTATCACGTCAGTATAATTGGTATTTAAAAATTCTTGTCTTGTTGAAGAAGAACCGTGCCAGATGTGTGTTGAGTCATACTACCACATACAGAACAGCTACACTTGTGCTTTGTTGGTTTCGTAGGTTTTATAGTTGCTGGGGACTTAATTAATTAATTGTATTAACTGAAATTTTCATTTCATTCTTTGTTGTTGTTCTATGCAGTCAGATTGCGTACTAATACTAGTCAGGGCCAGCCGTTTACGAAACAGCGTAATCGGATATACAGCGACAGAAAATTAAAAAGTATTTGCATTGCATTCTTATATCTTTATTTTAATTAAGCCCCCATGCAATGTACTAAAGGTAAATGAACTCACAGTCCGCATCGCATAAAGCTTTAAAATGACTTAAAAGTATTTTTTATAATTGTAGTAAAGGGAACCTGAATAACGTGGTTCTGCCTTCCATATTAGGAAAAGAAGGCATCATGACACATTCCAAGTCCATGTCGCTCAGCCGATCGATCATAACTAGCCATCAGATGGCTGCTCAACATTGCGGCTGCCCCAGCCAGATTGCCTAGTGCGTTGTAGCTCTTCTGTTAAGGCCATCCACTTATAAATATATTTATATTTTATTCGTTTGACTGTAAATCAAGCAAAGCAGTGCTCTGTTCGAATCTTGGTTCGAACACTGCAGTGATTTACTACGCATAGCGATGTGCCATTGACTTCCACCCACATCCGAACAGGTTACAGCCAATAAGAGGGGGATCTACGTTTCAAAACGTACTCCGAAAGACGGTGCAACTTGACTTGGCGGTATTGTCATTATTATAGGTGAAAGAAGTGATAAGTAACAGAGGGGACCGTAACACCAACCGGCGATCGAACCCTAAAGTTTTAGTTTTGTATTCCGAAATTTAAGGCACTGAGCCACAAAGGCACATTTCTAGACAAACCATTAATAAGTTATTTATCAAGTAAGTTATTTATGAATAAGTTATTTATCAAATAAGTTATTTATCAAGTTATTTATTTAACTTTATAAGTTATTTATCAAGTTATTTATTTTTTATCTTATTTATCAATAAGTTATTTGTCCATTGAGTCGAAGGAACAAATTCTAATTCTGTTCAAGATTCAAACAAAGTAAATAATGTGGCGTCATATGTTATTCGTTATTTAAGTTACAGATAATTTATTGGAGAATAAATTTGTTTTGAGGATCCACTTATTCGAATAGTTACCCAGGTAGAAATTTATTCGAATAATACCATCTCTTCTCGCCGCTACACGTTATGCTTCCTTTCTCTTTCTGTTGATATTATCAGCCATAAAGTGTCCTCTTAATCTATTTCTTTGATTTACTCACGAGAGATGATGGTGTATCTGGAGTGAAATATTACTTGTTAAGTACAAATACAATTGAAAATTATAGGCTGTTGTCACACTCTTCAACATAAATCTTTTTACACTGTTGTGTTGAAAATCTGTCTCAATGTCAGTGCAATTTTAGCAACTGACTGAAAGCGAGCATTATTACATTATCTATTTTTTTGACGCAAATATAAAGTTCCACAACTAAGACAATGCCCTTCAGCGACAGTAAATATTCGATTATCAATTTAATTTTTCTTATACTGTGATCAGTCTTCGTGATTCTCAGGTATACAGCACACACTTTCTCAATAGAAAACATACAAAGTCGCCAGGTGAAAAGAAATTCTAATTCTATACGCATTCGTTCGCATACCGGTCCCATTAGTGCCACTACGTTGTCATGAAGTTGTGTAGAGTCCATGTTTCCTTAGCGGTATGGCAAGGCCCTGGCACTGTTGCCTTTTACTCGGTGAGCGCTGCGTGATACCTAGTGGGTGAACTGCCTACCGCGTGATTCTGTGTGCGCTTGCCTAGCGAGTGACGTAGACGAACGCTACTCAGGTAGTTTCGTCATGCGGATACAGTGCTCCACTGAGCGAGTCCAGTTTCCATTGAAAGGTGGCTACACTGAGTCACAGAGCCAGACATTGCGCCAAAGATTATTATTCCGCCGCCTCCATTGGTGCAGTAATAGTTCAGAGATTGCCGTGGACAGTACTTGTTGAGAGGATGTCGAGAGCAGTAGTAGTTCAGAGGATGTCGAGTGCAGTTGTTGTTCTGTTGGGAGAGAGAGTAGATGCTGTTCGGTTGGTGTAATGTATAGATGCAAGATGTTGCAATGATCGCAGTGTATTTTTCGTCAATATAATGAGGTAAAAAAAATTATTTCACATTTCTTTAATGACAATTCCTCTTGGTCACAGGTTCAGTCAACAAAGCATCTGGCTCGTGTTCATGTGTTAGACTTGTAATTCTGGTTTCTATGTGTAATTATAGTATTTCTGGTTTTTCAATTAGTTCATTGTAAATGGTGTTTAAAATATCTTGTCGTATTGAGGAAGAACCGTGCCAGATACATGTACGTTGAATCACACTACCACACACAGAACAGTTACAGTTGTGCTTTGTAATTTCGTAGCTTTTATAGTTGCAATTGTGTTAACGGATATTTCTTGTCACTATTTATTGTTATTTTATGCAGTCAGATTCCGTACTAATACTGCTCAGGGCCAACCGGTTACAAGACTTCGTAACCGGTCACACAGCTACTAAAGTTATTGCATTTATTCATTATTCTTTTTAATTAAGCCCCCATGCACGTGGCGACCGCTGCTTCGGATCGTCCCTTGGAATTCTTCTGATAGTAAAAATAGCAGACTGTGGTATTGTTGTAGTAATTTGTAGTTTAGTAATTGTAGTCTATATTGCATGTGTAGATTTGGTAATTGAACTTTTGTAGTTGTCTTGTCATTCTCCTAATGGTATTTTTGCACAATTTAATTTTGATGTCTCGTATACGGGTTTGACAATTTTGTGCAATTGTGAAGGTTTTAATTGTTCGCTAATCGTGTATTTCGGGAAACATTTCGTGTGAATGGTATTGTTGGTAATTAAGTGTTATATTGTGTGTAATTTTCGTATAGTAACGAGTTTTGTATGTTTTGTAAATGATCACGCGATCGATGAAAAAGGCAAAAAATGATGGATAGTCAGAATAACGAAATTGTTTACATGGCGAACTCGCCAATACAGGAGAACAGTATGATGAATAATGAAGTAGAAAACAATTTAATAAGTCGGGAAAATATTCCGGAACCAGTTCAAAATTTTTCACAATCAAAAAATTTTCAGAATACGAGATTAACGACAGAAGATTCTGGAATAGTATCGAACACAGATAGCTTTACAGCTATGACAAAGGAAGTTAGTTTTACGGGAAATTTTAGGGGCGAAAAGAATTTCGAACCAGTTAATATGGAGCAGTTGATGAGTGCAATATTCAATTTGGGATCACGGTTAGAAACTGGTATGGGAACAATGGAAACAGTGTTAGACTCACGAATAGGGACATGTTTTAAAAACATGAAAGACGAATTAAAGAAAGAAACTAGAGAAGTAGTACAATCGATTCTGAATGCTCACAATAATAGATTAATTTCAATAGAAATTAGACAAAAGGAACAGGATAGAGAACTGGAAGAAAGAGATCGCGTGATAGTACAAAAATTTTCAGAGTTAAATTTACAATGTGCTCACGATAAGGAAGAAATATTTGAAAGAATCGAGGAATCCGTACCAAATGACAGAATAAATAACCTAACACAACAATATGAACAGTTAACTACTAAATGTGTGAAAACTGAAACCCGAGTCGCGACACTTACGGAAGACGTAAATAAACAGAAAGAACAAATAGGTGACTTATCGGAAAGAGTAGAGGAGATTTCAGACAAATTGACAAGTCTTAGTTTAAATGGGGACAGAGATTCAGATGATAAAGCTCCATTGCCATTTGCAGAAAGAGAAGAGTACCGGAATATAAATAAACATGTTGAAAATCAGGGAAAATTTAATGAACGCGTTAAAAGGTAATTTGAGGCGTTACGAAAGCAAGTTAAACAAACTGAAAGCGAAATCGTAGGAAAAGACAGTAGGAGAAATTTAGAATCACCGATAGCAGCGGGTTGTGAAGGAAATAATTTATTTCATTTACGAGATACAACAAGAGAGCTCCAGGCGCGTGAACTTGACAATAATCGACATTCGGACTGGGACAGACGCGGTAGGTCTTTGTCGCCACGAGGCGAAAACTTTGACTATAAACACTTTTTAACTGTTCGGAAATTTAAGATCTTTCGCAATTCTAAGAATGACATACATCCATGTTCATACTTAGATCAATTTATGTACGCACTTCCACCAAATTGGCCACTAAGTCACAAACTGGAATTTATGTGTGGATATTTAGAAAACGAACCGGCGACGCACATGCGCGCACTTATTAGAGATTCTAATAATTTAAATGATTTTTATCATGCATTTCTATCTGCATATTGGTCCGAAAACTCGCAAGACAGAGTCAAACATAGTCTTATTATGCAGCGTAATTTTAAACAGTCTGAGTTCCGCACGCCGGCAGAAAACTTTGAAGATATGATTCGACAGAATCAAGTCCTTTCCAACCCTTATAGCCCGACTGAACTAATTCGCATTTGTTTAACTAAGCTGCCACAAACGATAAGACGAATTGCTTTAGCCGGAAGATGTAAAGACGACATTGAGATTTTCATGACTTTGCTACAAGAACTTGAGTATGACAACGACGACGGGACTTCTTGTAATTTTTTCAGTAACGGTAATCACAATAGATTTTCAGAGAAAAGAGATAATGATCGGAACGGACGTTATAACTGTAATTTTGGGAATGACAGGCAAAACAGACAGGACAATAGATATCAGCCTTATGACAAAGGAAAGCGTAGAGATTAGACAGTATTATTTAGTTCGCAATGATATTCTTTTCAAACGAAAATCGGTTGACAACTCTGTTTGGTTAGTTTGCATTCCTGGTGAGTGGGTTAATAAATTGATTTGGTATACACATTTCAGTTATGCACATTTTGATCCCAGAAAATGCTTTCATAAATTACGAGAAAATTGCTACTTCAGTAATATGGAAAAACGTATTCGATTTGTTCTTGCCAAAAGCAAATTATGTCAAAGGCTAAGCCGCCAACTATTTCTCACAGAGCACCGTTGTTTCCTATCATCCCAGCGAAATTAAAGGAGATCGCTGCAGTCGATTTGTTCGGTCCAGTGGTTCGTTCTACTAATGGTTTTGCGTACATTTTGGTAGCAGTGGAATTGACATCAAAATATGTGTGTTTTACACCTTTACGCAAAGCAACAACTCGTTCAGTATCTAATGCTTTCATCAAACATTTTCTTAAAGAAGTGGGTCATGTTGATAAAGTAATATCAGATAATGGATCACAGTTTCGCTCTAAAATCTGGCTTCGTACTCTACGGTAACGTAAGATTAAACCAATTTTCATTTCATTTTTTCACCCTCAATCTAACGCTTCAGAGAGATGGATGAAGGAAATCAATAAATTGTGTCGTCTTTATTGTCATCATAATCACAGAACGTGGGATCAGTATCTTCATATTTTTCAAAACATTCTGAATGAACTCCCAATTGATTCAACTTCTTTACCGTCTATATTTACATTAAAAAATAAAGCACCGACAAATCGCATTTCTGGAATAGTTCATTTTCCCCCTACACGGAAACGTTTAATTTCTGCTGATGAACTCTGATGAACTGTTTAATTATTGATAGTGAATAGTATGGACTGTTACCTGCTCTTCTTCAACATTGATGGGTGCCACTTGGAAATGTTAAATTTCTGATGAGGAACTCTGATGAACTGTGTAATTATTGCTGGTGAAAATTATGGACTGTTACCTGCACTTGTTCAACATTACCGAGTGCCACTGATGGAATTGCTTTTACTGAGATGATGTCACTTGTTGCTGTCTGCACTTGTTGACCATTGCTAGTTGATACTGTAGGAACTGTCAACTACTCTGAGGAGTGCTACTTGTTTATTGAACTACTGAAAAGATTTTATGTGAATATTTGTATACACTGATTTATTGTGTATAGACTGTTTTTGAAATGTTATGAGACTCTTCCCTACACCTATTCGTCATTGCTGGTGCCATTGACTGAATTGTTTAACTACTCTGAGAAATGATACTTGCATAAACTATTATGTGAAATCACATGTATGTAAGCATTTGTATTCTTTACTGTATTTTTATATATTAGGTTATTGAAGAGTCAGCGCAAAGCCAAAATTTATTTAGTTATGTAACATTTACGTATTAATATCATCTTCTATTTTTGCATGTGTTTTTTGGACGAATTTGGTGGTATTTTCACCACCACTGCTGGCAAAAACACCACCAAATTCTAGTCCGTGGAGGAGGGGCATATGAAAGGTGGCTACACTGAGTCACAGCGCCAGAGATTGCGCCAAAGATTATTATTCCGCCGCCTCCACTGGTGCAGTAATAGTTCAGAGATTGCCGTGGGCAGTACTTGTTGAGAGGATGCCAAGAGCAGTAGTAGTTCAGAGGATGTCGAGTGCAGTTGTTGTTCTGTTGGGCGAGAGAGTAGATGCTGTTCGTTTGGTGTAATGTATAGATGCAAGATGTTGCAATGATCGCCGTGTATTTTTCGTCAATATATTGAGGTAAAAAAAATTATTTCACATTTCTTTAATGACAATGCCTCACAGGTTCAGTCAACAAAGCATCTGGCTCGTGTTCATGTGTTAGACTTGTAATTCTGGTTTCTATGTGTAATTATAGTATTTCTGGTTTTTCGATTAGTTCATTGTAAATGGTGTTTAAAATATCTTGTCGTATTGAGGAAGAACCGTGCCAGATACATGTACGTTGAATCACACTACCACACACAGAAGAGTTACACTTGTGCTTTGTAATTTCGTAGCTTTTATAGTTGCAGGGGACTTAATTAATCAATTGTGTTAACGGAAATTTCTTGTCATTCTTTATTGTTATTTTGTGCAGTTATACTGCTGAGGGCAAACCGGTTACGAGACTTCGTAACCGGTCACACAGCTACTCAAGTTATTTAATTATTGCATTTATTGCATTTTAATTAAGCCCCCATGCACCATCTTATTTCACGCTACAATGCAGCGTCCCTCGTCGATTAACAACCTACTCGCAAATAACTGATTCCAGCTGGAGCTCGAACGATATCGGAGCATTCAGAGTGAAACAGATCTTAAGGAGCCGCAGCACTCTTAGAGAAATATATACATTTGAGTGATGTCAGTTCTGTCGGACATGTTCGAACGTGTTTGGAAATGTTTGTAACGAGTAACATAGCACGCAATACAGAGTGTGTCATAACTATATTTTTTGTAGTTTTTATGCCATAGGCATCGTTTCGCCGATAATTTCGTCAGCGTAGGAATGTGGATATTTTACACATTCGTGTCCAATTACAGGGCAAATATTTAAGTTATATAGAGTTCCGTTCTTGAGTCATAATGGGTACTCTATAAACTTAATCCTCACTGAAGATGCGCAGATTGGGATAATTTGCTTGAATGTAGCGTAGTTGTCAGTAGACTTCTCGTACATCAATTGGATCAGGCTTTATATGTCCTATACATGCCTACCGCAGAGCGTACTTCCGCTATTAGTGGGAAATGGGACAAATAAACTGGTCTCTTTGATAAGAATGTACGTCTAGATATCTGGACAATCTGGCAACACTTCAGGCTGTTGCAGTTCCTAGAGGAAATCTTACCGTGTGTTCGAGGCGTTATGGCTTGTCTGCACCTGTGTCTAGAGGTGAACAGCGCATCGTCTGAATGCAACCTCTCACATTACAAACTGCTCATTGGCTAAATTTTTGTAGCACCTTGTGTCTCAGTGCTGAAGTCTTTAGGGTAATGGTAGCACAGCTACTATGTATTTCACTGACTGCCTCTGAACGCGACATGCATCAGAACCTGCCGGGGCCCACATGCTGGCGCGGAGGCGCTGCACTCCCTTGCACTTTGTCGAAAGCATCAGTTACTGCCCATCGCTTTGGAGAGTGTAAAATGGTTTACTCTTGTTTAGTCATATTCCACAAAAAACAGTCTACGCTCGATAGCAGCGGAGGCTCTGAGCACTATGGGTCTTAACATCTGTGGTCATCAGTCCCCTAGAACTTAGAACTTCTTAAACCTAACTAACCTGCGGACATCACACACATCAATGCCCGTGGAAGGATTCGAACCTGCGACCGTAGCAGTCGCGTGGTTCCGGACTGAAGCGCCTAGAACCGTTCGGCCACAAAGCAGCGGAGGCAGACAATCTGCTTTTAGATGATGACTATTATATTACACTAATATGCCACATGATTATGGCTCAAAGTTAATTTTTTAGTTTGCCATACAATCTGAATAACTGACTACGTTGTTTAATGTTGTTCTTAACGCTTTCTATCTCGCTTCGTTCTCATTTAGAAACGATTCTTCATGTAGATTTTTCGTCAGTCCACAGTCAGAAACTTTGATGTAATGAGTTTTACTCTCTTGCTTCGGTATCTTATGGTAAATGGATGCGATAAACTGTGTGCATACCTTGCAGTGCATGCTCTATAGTAATGCAGACATACTGCACATTTTGTAGTCCACGCAGGAATTTATGGAGAACTTAACGTATTTCGAAAGTGATATTTTAGCTATCCCATTAGATTTAAACCAAAAAAATTTGCCATTTTTGAAATTACCCAGAGTGGAAGGAAGCTGCTAACGGTGGTTTCAAAAAATTGGTTCAAATGGCTCTGAGTACTATGGGACTTAACATCTGAGGCCATCAGTCCCCTAGAACTTAGAACTACTTAAACCTAACTAACCTAAGGACCAAACACATCCATGACCGAGGCAGGATTCGAACCTGCGACCGTAGCAGTCGCGCGGTTCCGGACACAAGCGCCTAGAACCGCTTGGCCACCGCTGCCGGCTTAACGGCGGTTTCAGCGAACTTCTACACAAGTGCCTAATCACTGTGTCACAGGTTTACCACAGAGGAATTAAGCTGTCTTCGTGCTCATTTCACAGACATGGGCACTACGCAACGAACAAAGCGCAAACTCGTGTGGTTGAAGGTCGAATCGAAGTTCTTCAGATAAGTTTATATAGTAAAGAGGCTTGGAATTCATAGACCAGACATCTATGACCATAACACAGATTACTCAGTCGGTCTTATAAGAAGACTTCATGTGCAAGGTTTTCTTCCGATTTTGTCAGGAATTTTCACTAGCAATTTGCACCCGCGTTAAACAAAACATAAAATAATAACCTATAGTGCACGGGGATGAATCGCGATTAGAACTAAGAAGTCACGCCACCCTTCGATCACAAGGCAGTTGTTGAAGAATTGAACGAAGGAGACGCTACAGGGGCACGTGTCTCGCATTGCAATATTGTTTCCTGGGCCTCTTAACGCAACGTTAAAGATAAGACCAGCTGTTCCTTATGCGAAGTATGTCGTTCCTGGACTCTTAATATTGAATGTTCTGTCTCAGTGTCTGATTTTACGTGAGGATTACCTAGCATAGGCCATCGAAATGGAAATGGGAATTCCAAGTGAATTTAGTGGAATCATTCAGGACCACACGCCGAAGTAAGTACACTTTCACAGGATTCACAAATACACTGCCGGGAAAAAGATAGTACTTCCATTTAGGAGTTTCAAACTCACACAAAATTTAATGTTGCGACAGTGCATTTGGACTACATGAGACGATCACATTTACATATCAACAACACCAGTTCTGATATATCAGGTATCGACCCATGCTCAAACATCCAATTAGTACTGTCGTGAGATACGTTATTCCGTGCCTCCTCGACCTGCATATTTAGTTCTGTAGGAAATGAAATGAGCGTTCGGCGTTGTTGGTAGGGAGACCCCACGCGGGGTGTTCGGCCGCCGTAGTGCAAGTCCTTTTTAGCTAACGCCACTTCGGCCACTTGCGAGTCAATGATGATGAAATGATGATGAAAGACACACAACACCCAGTCATCTCGAGGCAGAGAAAATCCCTGACCCCGCCGGGAATCGGACCCGGGACCCCGAGCTGCGGACAGTTCTGTAGGAGTCGTTACTTGACGAATTGTGCGAGTCACTTTTCGTCCCATCATATCCCACACGTGCTCGATTGAAAACAAGTCCGGATATCGTGCTGGCCAGGGAAGTCGCTGGACATTCTGCGGAGCACGTTGAATTTCATAGATAGTGTATGGGGAGCATTATCCTGTTGGAAAAACACATCACATGGCAGAAGAACGGGTCTAACAACATTCTGCATGTACCGACCGCTGGTCACCGTCCCCTAGAGAAGCACAAAAGGTGAAAGACAGTTGTAGGTTATCACACGCCTGACCATAAGGCCTGATGTTGGGCCAGTGGGTCTCGTGCGAATGCACATTATTAGACAGCGCTCACCTGGTCTACGTCGTGCACGACAACGACCATCACCTGGATACTGTGGCGTGGGTGAGAGATGGGCAAGAGGTGAGCGTGCCAGTAGTCCCACTGCTAATAATCGGTTCGCAACAGTTCGCTTTGACACGTCTGGGCTCACAAGCCCTCTTATTTGTGCTGTGGTAGCTATACGATCTGCTACTGCTGCCCTTACAATAGGACGAGTCTGCCGGGCATCTGTGCTTCGTGGAAGTACAGAATCTCGTCTATGGCCGTGGAAACGTTCACGTGGCAACTGACACCAGCATCGTTGCACAGCAGTCGCAGCACGACCAACCTGTGTAGCGATTCTCTGGAAGTACTATCCCACCACTCGGAAGCCCACAATTTGACACCATTCGGACTCGCTCAGTCGGCTGTAGGGACCACGTGCGCTTCTCCGTGGCATGGTTGCCTACTCGCTTCACACTTTTGCACTATACTGAGCCTTCAGGCTGTGAGCATTTCTTATTACTGTGTAGACACAGGTCGCGCTTTGGTAGCTACGCCACTACGTTATCTGTTAGCGGACGGCGTTGAAATCATTACACATCTACGTTCCCCAGGCGGAAAATGCAGTCATCAGATCAAAATCGACGCCGTCTTTCCAGGTGTACCGTGAATTTCTTTCCAGCAGTGTGTTGCAGTGCTGTCGCCAGTTCTTAACTGTGCCAGGGACGGCTATGTAGCGAACTCTTTGTCGTGCGTGTCTTACATCGGCACTCAGATGTGAGACGGGAACGTGTTTGGTTTTTGTGCAGCACTATCTCCTGATAATTTCTAACGTTGCATATTCTCCATGGCAGAACATCCAACATTCTATTCTTCTATATTCACTGGTCATGTGCATTTGTACCAAATAGGGGTAGGAAAGCTCTTGTGAATGAACCAGGAGGGTGAGTCAAATGAAAACCTTAAATATTTTTTTAAATATTATTTATTGTGCAGAAGTGGTACAAAGCTGTACAACTTTTCAACATAATCTCCCCCACGCTCAATGTAAGTCCTCCATCTTTCACAAAGTACATAAATTCCTTTAGAAAAAAATTCTTTTGGTAGTCCGCCCAACCACTCATGCACCGCGTGGCGTACCTCTTCATCAGAACCGAAATTCTTTCCTCCCATTGCGTCTTTGAGTGGTCCAAACATATGGAAATCACTTGGGGTAAGGTCTGGATTGCTCGCTCTCTTCGTTTCGGGTTGTTAGAAGTGAATCCAGGTTTCGTCCCCAGTAACGATTCTTGCAAGGAAGGCATCACCTTCTCGTTCAAAGTGCCGAAGAAGTTCTTCACAAGCATCAACACGTCGTTCTCTCATTTCAGGAGTCAGCTGCCGTGGCACCCACCTTGCAGACACTTTGTGAAACTGGAGCACATCTTACATAATGTGGTGTGATGATCCATGACTAATCTGTAAACATGCTGCAATGCCATTCAGTGTCACTCAGCGGTTTTCCTTCACTATGGCTCAACTGCTGCAGTGTTCTGTGGAGTCACAACCCGTTGTACCTGACCTGGACGAGGAGCATTTTCCACTGAAGTCACACCATTTGCGAACTTTCAACTCCATTCGTAGACTTGCTGCTGTGACAATCATGCATCAACGTACTGAACATTGATTCGTCGATAAATTTCAATAGGTTTCACACCTTCACTACTCAAAAATCGAATAACAGAACGTTGTTCTTCCCTCGTGCAAGTCGCAAGTGGGGCGGCCATCTTAATACTGATCCTGATGCGGTATGTGTGCATGTGCACTATGCTGCTACCTACAGGCCATTCTGCACGCTGTTTGTAGCACGCTTACCAACTTACAGGATAACGGCGCGAAATTTCGATTAGTTACTACAAATTTAAGGTTTTTATTTGACTCACCCTCGTATTAACAATAATATTAGTAACAAGTACAAACTAACAATGAATGAAGTTTATTGAATTACAGAAGAATATTGACAATCAAAGTCCGCAGCTCGTGGTCGTGCGGTAGCGTTCTCGCTTCCCATGCCCGGGTTCCCGGGTTCGATTCCCGGCGGGGTCAGGGATTTTCTCTGCCTCGTGATGACTGGGTGTTGTGTGCTGTCCTTAGGTTAGTTAGGTGTAAGTAGTTCTAAGTTCTAGGGGACTGATGACCATAGATGTTAAGTCCCATAGTGCTCAGAGCCATTTGAAACATTTGACAATCAAAAATAAAAATAGGCTGTTGCTCAGTAGGCGCAATTCAAAGATATTTTTAGCATTTTATTACTGAATTCCTTATAGTTATTTCCAGAGGGTAGCGCCATTGAACAGTCATCAAAACGTCTTGGGTGCCGTGCTCGAACCCCGCCATCACTTAACTTTTTGAACAAAAATCGTCACCAATGGGACCGAGCACTTCAGCATAAGAAGTCACGTTCATTCACCTAACGGCCTTGTCAAAGAGGGCGGAGGGGCGAATACGAATTCAGACAGACCCCAAAGGCCGAAGAATCAGCAATGATCAACGGCATGAGGATGCAGAAGGCAATGGACAACACTATAATAAAGACACACAATGTGTAGCCACAGGCTCATTGGTAAAAGATTCCGGACTATTTCCCCATTTGGATCTCTGGGACGGGACTGCCAATGGGGAGGTGACCATGAGAAAAAAGATTGAATAACCAATGACAGGGTAACGTTCTACGAGTCGGGACGCGGAATGTCAGAAGTTTGAACGTCTTAGAAAAGCTAGAAAATATGAAAACGGAAATGGTAAGGATCAGTCTAGATCCAGTAGAGATCAGTGAAGTGAAATGGAAAGGAGACAAGCATTTATGGTCAGACGAGTATGGGATAATATCAACAGCAGGAGGAAATGGTACAACTAGAGTAGAATTCGTTATGAATAGGAAGTTAGGGCAGAGATTGTGTTACTGTGAACAGTAGAATGATAGGACTGTTGTCATTAGAACTGACAACAGGCCAACACCGACAACAGTAGTTCAGGTATACATGTCGACGTCGCAAGCAGAGTACGAAGGCGTAGAGACAGCATATGAGGATATTGAACGAGTAATTCAGTACGTAAAGAAAGACGAAAATCTAATAATCAAGGGCGTTTGGATTGCAGCTGCAGTGGAAAGAACAGAAAAAAGGGTTACTTGAGAATATGGGCTTGGTTAGAAGGAAAAAGACTGGGGAAAGACTGATTGAGTTCTACAATAAATATGAATAACTAATAGAAAATACTCCGTTCAGGAACCACAAGAGCAGGAGTTGTACTTGGAAACTGCTGGAAAACACATAAAAATTTCAGTTAGGTTACATGACGGTCAGGCAGATTCCGAAACCAGATACTGGATTTTAAGACGTACCCAGGAGCAGATATAGACTGATATCACAGTTTAGTATTGATGAGGAGTAGGATGAGGTTTAAGTGGCTAGTCAGGAAGAATCAGTGCACAAAGAAGTGAGATACGGAAGTACTATGGAATGAAAAGATGCGCTTAGAATTCTCTCTGTCTATAGACAGTGCGATAGCGAATAGCTCAGTAGGCAGTACTGTTGAAGAGGAATGGACATCTCTAAAGAGGGGAATCACAGAAGTTGCAAAGAAAACCGTACGTACAATGAAGGTAACTGGTAAGGAAGCATGGATAACAGAAGAAATACTTCTGCTGATGGACGGAAGAGAGAAGTACAAAAATGATGAGGGAACTTCAGGAACACAGAAATACAAGTCAGTTAGGAATGAAATAAATAGGAAGTGTAGGGAAGCTAAGGTAAATTGGCTGCATGAAAAATGTGAAGAAATCGACAAAGAAATGATTGTCGGAAGAACACATTCAGCTTGTAGAAAAGTCAAAACAACCTTCGATGAAATTAAAAGGAGGGGCGGTAACATTAAGGGTTCAGTGGTAAATCTACTGTTAAATGCAGGGGAGAGAGCGGATAGGTGGACAGAGTACACTAAAGGCCTCTACGAGGTGAAAGACTTCTGTAGCGACGTCATAAAAGAAGAAATATGAATCGACAAGGAAGAGTTAGGGGATCCAGTATTAGGATCAGAGTTTAAAAGACGTTTGGAAGACTTGAGATCAAATAAGACAGAAAGTATAGATAACATTGCATCGGATTTTCTATATTCATTGGGGGAAGTGTCAACAAAGCGACTACTCATGTTGGTGTGTAGCATGTATGAGACAGGCCAGATACCATCAGACTTTCGCAAAAACATCATCTACACAATTCCGAAGATATCAAGAGCCGTCAATTGCGAGAATTACAGCACAATCAGCTTAACAGTTCACGCATCCAAGTTGCTGACAGAAACTATACAGAAGAATGAGGAAGAAAACTGAGGATCTATTTGATGACTATCAGTTTGGCTTTAAGAAAGGAAAGGCACCAGAGATCAAGACTGAAGCAAAAATTGAGACAGGTGCATGGAATCTGTTGACCTGGAGAAAGCGTCCGAGAATGTAAAACGGTGCAAGATGTTCGAAATTCTGAGAAAAATAGAGGTAAGCTGTAGGGAGACACGGTTAATATACAATATGTATGTGGTGTCACCGCCAGACACCACACTTGCTAGGTGGTAGCCTCTAAATCGGCCGCGGTCCGTTAGTATACGTCGGACCCGCGTGTCGCCACTATCAGTGATTGCAGACCGAGCGCCGCCACACGGCAGGTCTACAGACACTTCCTAGCACTCGCCCCAGTTGGACAACCGACTTTGCTAGCGATGGTTCACTGACAAAATACGCTCTCATTTGCCGAGACGATAGTTAGCATAGCCTTCAGCTACGTCATTTGCTACGACCTAGCAAGGCGCCATTGCCAGTTACTATTGAGATTATGAATAATGTACCATCAAGAGCGATGTTCACCATTTATGGATTAAAGTTAAGTATTCCAGCAGCAACGTACGTTTTTTGCTAAAGTCTAATTTCCTTGACCTGTTCCAGACCTCACGCCAGTCTGCGTGAGCTCAAACGCGTGCCTTTCGGCTTCCTCTAGTATACCGGGTTGGTTCTCCTGCCAACCCACAACAATGTACAAGAGCCAAGAGATAAGAATGAGACTTTAAGACAAAGAACGTAGAGCTTGGATTAAAAAGGATGTAACATGTAGTCTTTTGTCCCTACTGCTCAGTATGTACGTCGAACAAGCAATGATGGAAATAAAAGAAAGATTCAAGAGTGGCAGTAAAATTCAGGGTGAAAGGATATCACTGATAAGATTTGATGATGACATTGCTACCCTCGGTGGAAGTGAAGGAGAACTTCAGGTGTACTGAATGGAATGAACAATCTAATGAGTACAAAATATGGATTGAGAGTAACTCGAAGAAAGACCAAAGTAATGAGAAGTAGCAGAAATAAGAACAGCGAGGAACTTCATATTACAAATGACGATCACAAAGCATACGATGTTAAGGAATTCTGTTATCTAGGCAGTAGAATAACGTATGACGGACGGAGCAAGTAGGACATAAAAATCAGATTAGCACTAACGAAAAGGGCATTCCTGGACAAGAGAAATCTTCTAGTATCAGACGTAAGAGTTAACTTGAGGGAAAAAATTTCTGAAAATGTACGTTTGGAGCATAGCCGTGAGACACGTTATAGAGACATGGACTGTGGGAAAACGTGAACACAAGAAAACCGAAGCCTTTTATATGTGGTGCTAAAGAAGAATGTTGAAAATTAGGTGGATGGATAAGGTAAGGAATGAGGAGGTCCTCTGCGGAAGTGGAAAGGAAAGGAACGTATGGAGAACACTGACAAGGACTAAATGATAGGAGACCTTTTAAGCCATCAGGGAATAACTTCCGTGGCACTAGAGAGTGCTGCGGAGAGTAGAAACTGTAAGAGAAAGACAGAGAAGCAAATAATTGTGATGGTAGGATGCAAGCGCTACTATGAAATAAAAAGGTTATTACAGGACAGAAATACGTGGCGGGCCGCACCAAACCAGTCAGAAGACTGATGACTCAAGATGACTCAAAAAAAAAAAAAAAGAAAGAAAGAAAGAAAAACAGTATTTCCACTTACTTTAGATAGCGAGATAAGTGCGGCGCCACGGAGCAAATATGACACTGCTCCATTTAGTTCTCTGCTAATGCTCTATTCCTCTGTTGGTACTTAATGCAGATAGTTCACAAGATACACAAAACTAGTTGAAATTTAAACATAGAATTATCTTCCTAGGGCAAAAAATTAAATTTACGATCTCGATGTCATATAAACTTTATTATGACTATTCAGATCACTTCATCAGTATGGAAAGAGACTTGCACGAGAATTTAGCAGGATCACTCAGCACCAATCCCGAGAGTTAGGGAACGATCTCCAGGTGCCACATGTCTTCAGTAATGCTACCAAGTCTCAACTGCACTCGTAGTATGAAGAAATTCACGGACAGACAGCAATATCCTCATTACTGTCCATAGCCTGCTCCAGCCAGCCGTCAGTGGAGCTACACGACCAGACGCCTATCATAGGGACATCTTCAAATCGACTGTAGATTACACCATTCATAAATACAAGTGAGTTCCACGCTTGCCCTGCTCGGCTTGCAACGAAAAATGATTTTAATGAAACTAAAAATGCTTCCAAAGCGATCTTGTACATCATGCTCGGCTTGCAGCAAAATATTATTTTGACAAAAATTAAAAATGTATTCAAAACTACTTTCGTTATCCATAATGTCAAAAATAGAAGATACTACGTACTGTTGATCTGAAACGGAATGTATCTACGTCCAGGCTAGTCTCATACACAACTGGAATAACAGGCATACCACCGAAATGTGGGCATATTATCGTTAACAGACTAATACATCGATCCCACTGAGAAATAGATTATATTATGGATACACAGGGAAAAATTGAACGTGTGATTACAAAAGCAGAAAGAAACAGGCAAATGTACAACTGAGCACTTTCATACGTTTCTCACCTCCAGATCTACCGTAGCTAATTCATCTTAACAAGCTTGTTCGTTGCTTCCGTGATTTATCGCATTGTGTTTGATACCGAGATGATGAATAAAATACGGATTCGTGTTACTGACAGTCGCTTCTAATCTTTTCAGACCTCTCTCCCATATTATTGCTGATGTAACGAAGTGTTTGCGATGCAGACGACTATGGCTACTCTGCGAGGTTGACTGGTGACATACACTGAAGCGCCAAGGAAACTAATATGGGCTCGCATATTCAAATACGTAGATATATAAGTAGTGAGAATAGAGCGTTGCTGTCGGCAATGCCTATATAAGACAACAAGTTGTTAGATCGGTTACTGCTGCTACAATGCCAGGTTACCAAGATTTAAGTCAGTTTGAACGTGGTGTTATAGTCGGCGCACGAGCGATGGGACACAGCATCTCCGAGGTAGCGATGCAGTTGGAATTTTTACGTTCGACCGTTTCATGAGTGTACCACGAATATCAGAACTCCGGTAATAATAATAAGTTTATTGCAGCCCAATAGCCATACAAATTCAATGTTAGAACTCCGGTAAAACATCCAGTGCCCAACATCTCTGTGGCCGGAAAAAGATCCTGCAAGAACGGGACGAACGACGACTGAATCCAATCGTTCAAAGTGACAGAAGTGCAACCCTTCGTCAAATTGCTGCAGATTTCAATACTGGGGTCCGACAGCCGACCAGTTCCAGTCATTCCACCAAGAAGGAGGTACTCGGCTAGTGTTGTTTGTAGTTCAGCCATGCCTAGACGGATAATACCGCGGCTCGACCGCTTCCGCACTGTTACTTTGTGCCAGGAAGGGCTCTCAACAAGGGAGGTGTCCAAGCGAAGGGCCACTACTGCAATGGATGACTGCTACCTACGGATTTTGGCTCGGAGGAACCCTGACAGCAACGCCACCATTTTGATTAATGCTATTCGTGCTGACACAGGATGTCGTGTTACGACTCAAACTGTGCGCAATAGGCGGCATGATGAGCAACTTCACTCCCGACGTCCACAGCGAGGTCCATCGTTGCAACCATGCAACGCGGTATAGATGGGCCGCTCAGAACTGGCATCACGTTTACTTCACAGATGAGTGTCGCATATGCCTTCAACCAGACAATCGTCGGAGACGTGTTTGGAGGCAACCTGGTCAATCTGAACGCCTTAGACACACTGTCCAGCGAGTGTAGCAAGGTGGATGTTCCCTAGTGTTTTGGGGTGGCCTTATGAGAGGCCGACGTACGCCGCTGGTGGTCATCGAAGGCGCCGTAATGGCTGTACGATACGTGAATGCCATCCTCCGACCGATATTGCAACTATATCGGAGCATATTGGCGAGGCATTCGTCTAATGACAGTTCCCAGTCCCATCGTGCACATCTTGTGAATGACTTCTTTCAGGATAACGACATCGCTCGACTAGAGAGGTCAGCATGTTCTCCCGACATGAACTCTACCGAAGACGCCTGGGATAGACTGAAAAGGGCTGTCTATGGACAACATGACCCAACAACCACTCTGAGGGATCTACGCCGAATCGCCGTTGAGGAGTGGGACAATCTGGACTAACAGTGCCTTTATGAACTTGTGGATAGTATGCCACGATGTATACCGGCATGCATCACTGCAAGAGGACGTGCTGCTGGGTATTAGAGGTACCGGTGTGTACAGCAATTTGGACCACCATCTCTGAAGGTCTCGCTGTATGGCGGTACAACACGCAATGTGTGGTTTTCATGAGCAAAAAAAGGGTGGATATGTGGTTTATGTTGATCTCTACTACAGTTTTCTGTACAGGTTCCGCAACTCTCGGAACCGTGGTGATTCAAAACTTTATTTTTGATGTGTGTACGTAGAACAGGCCAGTGAATTTTATTCGCATTTCTGTAACTATGATTTGAGTCTAAAGTGTACTTATGAATAATGTCCAGATGCACCGACTGCAATTCGAACGTCATAAATAAATAACAGGGAAAATAATTTCGGCGGGTCTCTTCTTCTGTTGCTATTGGAGATATTTTTGTTGTTCAGACTTGAGTAACATGCAAACTAAGAAAACTATTCCCTGCGAGCGATTCGCTTTGTTAACATTACCAGATGCCATTAACGTTATGAGAAAATAACATTAATTTTAATATTATTTGCCAGAAAGCAGTTTTCCTTATAAATGCTTGCATTGGTACAACCTGTAACAATTAGTAATGCTAATGAAAAGACAACATAACACTGTTTACGGATGTACGTGTTTTGTAATCAAATTTAATATGCTGTGAATTAAGTATAGTTTCAAATCACCAAAGCAAACTACGCAGGCTAATTTTTCGTAATGACTGAAAAACAGGACTCAAAAGCTGTGAAAATAATTAAACAGTGAATCATTGCAGTGCAAGTTTGTTGCCAGATGCTGGTAACATGTAAGAAGAAGCAGTTGTGATGGAAATGTGAAACAAGAAACAAAAAGTGCCGACAGTAATGTGTCAAATATCTCATTCTTGAGCAAAACTCATTAATTCCATAAAAACAACAAAGAGACGAGAGGTATCGTCTACTCGTAATGATTACAGTACAGCTGCTCGTTACCATTTGTCAGTAACAGCGAAAAGTGGCTGATGAATTAGCTTTTCAGTGACCAGACACGGTAAGACAGGAACCAAAGTAACAAGAAGAGGGTACCCTAGATGAGCATAGAACAGAATTTCTACGCAATGCGTCACAGTTGGCGCATTTTGCTCGTAGTTTGTTTCTGAGTTGTTCCACGCTAACGATCCCTTTACGGTATCACAACATTCATCTGGGAATTTCCCAGGTGTTATTGTTAAAACAGAGTCCTGTTTTAAACATTACGGCACTTGTGGCTGGATCTAACTCCGTGATCGACGCTTACTGTAATTTCATTTTATCTTGGAGACTATTGGAAAGACATAATAACGCTTCCGAGATATTGACTACTCAAATCAACTTGTCTTCTGGGACAATAGCTCACCGGCTCTTCCTTAACTAAATAGTTGATGGTCCCATCAATAGGGTAAAACCGAAGGACAAATAGTCATAGGAACTAGACACCTCACTATTTACCTCGCTTTGGAATAACTATAAAGAGTTAAGCAGTGGTAAGACAGCAAATTTAGATTAAATGAATCTGACGAAAAAACCTAAACACAGCAAGACGAAGCCTAAATCATGCTACCAGCACTGGTTCGAAATTTTGTATTCCGTGCTCAGATCCAATCTTTTGATATAATTCTTTTCCTTTTGGTACCACGGAAATAACTGAGACCAATGACATCTGTATTTCTGTGAAACGAAGAAATACAGTGGAATTACTTACAAAACAAATAAGCATTTCAAATAGTATAAAAATTATATTTTATCACCACAGATCTTATACAACTTTATAACCAACAGTAACTGAAAATGAAATACACCAATTTTTCCTCTCATTTTTATTTTTGTAATTCAGGAGAACCAATGTATTCCCAAAAATAATATTTATCATAAAAACGTTGTAAGCAGAATAATTCGAAGTACCGCCAGTAACATGAGAAGGCACATATGCAACAGTCGTGTTCTTTAATGTGAGTAACATTAGCAAATGCAGCTTTGTTAACTTTCTACACACCTAGCGACCTGGAGATAATTTGTTTGGAAAATCAAGCGTATCAAAGCATTTCCTCGGAAGATGGAGCCTGCGATTGATTATGGATCCGTGTGTTTTTTCTATTAATTCCATGTATTCTACTTGTGACCTCCGTTTGCTCTGCGATGAGA
Source organism: Schistocerca cancellata (assembly GCF_023864275.1). Lineage (NCBI taxonomy): Eukaryota > Metazoa > Arthropoda > Insecta > Orthoptera > Acrididae > Schistocerca > Schistocerca cancellata. The sequence continues at coordinate 751,478,983 of NC_064627.1, forward strand.
ATAGGGCATTTTCTAATACGCGAATGTAATTCTTCGCATGCCGTAAGACGATATGTTGCAGAATTGACACAACGGCATAGACTTTGTCGGAATTAATCTTAATTAACATATCAATATTCTGATTTCGGCGGCGATACAAGCCATTGTATAAGGAGGGATAGTTTTGCACACTCCATGAGTAAATAATGCACAGAAAGATCTTCACCTTTAGCGTTTCGTGTCTCAGTCGTTAAAACTGAACCCTGGTACGATCACTTTGTTCTCCATCTGTACATATGGCTGCTTTTCTATCCAACTGTTAACACCATTTTTTCACGAATAGGTAGAGGTAACAAGCAGAAACCTATGTAACGATAACATCTATATCCCTTGGCGATGAAAATAATTTAAGATTCTATTCCAATAGACTCAAAAGACATGACAATATATGTCAAATATTTAGACACTCAGAAAATCATTCATAGAGAACTATGGATGAATTATCTGCAAATATATCGGCCATGGTGGTCTTGAAGTAAGGAACATGCATGCAACTGGAGTGTCTGCTGGGTCTAAACTCAGTTAGATTACAGAGCTTTCAGTCCGCATTTTATCCTAGCCTTCCCCTCTCAACAATGTGAAGAGTAGCCAAAACAAACACAAGTTTGGAGTCCACGTCAAACTTTAGGTTCCCTTTCACCAGTTGGATAATTGGAACAGGTTAGGAACGCGCAATTCGCCGAAGTGGTGTCTGATAGAAAGACTTACACCATGCCACTTATAGCACTAGCGTGTATGTCACTCTTCCCTAACAACCAAACCTTTAGTCCTGTCACGGGAAAGCCACATATAACAATAACGTGCCGTGAAACACGCTAGTGTTATCCTCCGAGAGAATTTCGAATTTTGACCGCGCGTGTGTCTAATGGATAAAGGTACCGGACTATAATTTTGAATATGGTGAAATTAACTGATGTGTTGGCAGACGAGCCAACACCGTGTTGCTAGAGGAGGCCGAAATGCACGCGTTTAAGCTCACGCAGACTGGCGTGAGGTCTGGAACAGTTATGGGAATTTATAATAGCAAATAAAGTACGTAGTTGCTAGAATACTTAACTTTAATCCATAGTGGGTGTACATCGCTCTTGATGGTACAGGTTTTACAATCTCAATATTAACTGGTAATGGCGCCTTGCTAGGTCGTAGCAAATGACGTAGCTGAAGGCTATGCTAACTATCGTCTCGGCAAATGAGAGCGTATTTGTCAGTGTAGCTTCGCTAGCAAAGTCGGCTGTACAGCTGGGGCGAGTGCTAGGAAGTGTCTCTAGACCTGCCGTGTGGCGGCGCTCGGTCTGCAATCACTGACAGTGGCGACACGCGGGTCCGACGTATACTAGCGGACCGCGGCCGAATTAAAGGCTACCACCTAGCAAGTGTGGTGTCTGGCGGTGACACCACATTAACAGATAAACTATACAGACTTTAACCTTGGGAGTTAACGAAAGTGGTAAAATCCTAAGTGAATGAAAGAAATGAACTGTTGCCAGCCCAATTATTAGGCACATTAATTTGGAAATATATGTTTAAGAAAATTGAATATTGGTTGGTGAAGTTACTTTCGTTGACATTTCCCTTTAAATAGCACACAGGAAACAAATACGCAGTGCACTCTGAACTGTGTGTAGCAGCAGTTACCAATAACGCACACACCAGTGAATTATAGGAAGCAAATTTTCACCAAAGTCATACTAATAACGTCTACACTCAAGGTCATTACTTAATCAAATACTGAAACGTTACTGCATGAACTGCAGAACTAAATTTTGACATGAGGGGCTTTTATCTTAACTGATAATAAAAAATGAAGGTGACTAATATCATAAATACACTGTTTATGCTCCTCTGCATGTATCAGTTCCCCTTAGCAACAGTAATAGTTCAATTTTTTCCTAATAAGTGGAGAATATAAAAAAATGGTTCAAATGGCTCTGATCACTATGGGACTTGACATCTATGGACATCAGTCCACTAGAACTTAGAACTACTTAAACCTAACTAACCTAAGGACATCACACACATCTATGCCCGGGGCAGGATTCGAACCTGCGACCGTAGCAGTCGTGGAGAATATAATAGGGACCTATAAATTAATATAGTTTCACTAGTCAACGCTCTCGGATTATTACAGTGGAAAATACTAATTCAAAAAGCTAATCATTCACTTCACTTGGAGTATTATTCCAAGACAATAAAATACAACACTGGGTTTAATTAAGTTCAAAAAAGGAACCATCCATGATAGAAATAAAAACCATGCTATTTTTAAAACGAGCTTAACTTGTTTGCCCTTTGATCACCTGTGAAGCAGGTATTCTAGACAATAATATTTACACAATCTTGCACCGTAATCCTACAAAACTATATTTTGTAATAAACTAAGGACGCCTTAGCAAAAACCTATCGAACTTCACTTTTATGCTTTTAACTTTAACTTTTACTATTCCAGTTACAGTAGACAAAAATCACTTTTAAACACTTGAATGCAAGAATTGCTCATTTAAATTAGGATACTCGGTTTTAGTAGCACTTAGGTGAGGACTCTGCATAGGTTTGTGATCAGCATAGAAAATATGGTTCCGGACACGGATTCATAATGTTGTGATTATTATTAAAATAACACACAAATTGACTGGTCCATGCCCATATACATTACTGAATGTATGAAGTTAGCGAAGCAGTGGCGAAGATTGGTGGCTCAGCGGAATGGCGGCTGACTCTACTCACGACTCTTGATGTTCGAATGCTCTGTAAAATATCTCCTTGGCGTCGGATTTTCAACATTTTAGAGCCATTCCTTTATGCCGAGAATACCAAGTAACAGCCAGATCCACATCCGAGGCAAATCCTTTGTAAAGCAGCTTCCAATTGCCTCTCTTAGCACCGTCGAAGTGTACCGTGCTACGGCTAGCCACATACTGTGTACCGTTCACACCAAGGAGCCGCTCAGTTCAACCGCTAAAACCACCTTTTACTTCGCGCTATTCCACTTCATTTGCGGGGGGACTTCCCTACAGCTTTTACGTGCAACAAATACAAGTGCCCTCAGCATGAACCAGCTTTCAATAAACATTTTCTTTTTTTGAACATACACATATTATAATAATTTATCATTTGCTGTTTTCATACATACATTACAAAACTCTAATTTTCTTGTCACATATCAAGGAGTTTAAATAAATCAGAATACACACTTCATAATTGAAGATACACATTTAAACAAATATAAACCTACTTCTAATCGACATAAGTTTTACATACTGACTCACACAAAATCTGTATTAGTATCTATATACATAATTAAGTTCGAACGGAACCAACCCTCTGTACCGTGTTCTCGTGACTGTCCATTGGCGCCAGTTCGATATTGATACTTTTTCCCATATACACTTTGAAATACACCGTGAATACCTGCTTACAAGTTTTCAAGAAATAGTAGTAACTGAAAAATCTAGAAATGTACTACAGTATCTTACTTATTGCTGCCAAAGAAACCGCTAAGACAGTAGACTAATTGCAAGTCGCACAGGGGCATTTAAACAGTCATTATTCTCACACACGAGTGGAATAGAGAATGGCTGTAACATGTAGTGCAACAATAATTGTCCTCTGCCTTGTGCTTCACATTGGTTTCCAAAGCGTAGAATGATCACGTAAATATGTATGAAACATTTATGCTGTTGATTTCGTAGGCTAAACCTACAAAATAAACCGCAGGAATTAATTCAGTGGCGAGAAAATACACTTTAGTGACAAAAGTCATGGGATACTTTCTAATATCACGACGGACCTGCTTTTGCCCGGCATAGTGCAGCACTCCAACGTGGCATGGACTCAACAAGTTGCTGGAACTCCCACGCAGAAGTATTGGGCCACGCTGCCTATGTAGTCGACCATAATTGCGGTAGAATTGCCAGTGCAGGATATTATGCAAGTACTGACTTGCCGACTATGTCGTATAAATGTTCGATGCCATTCATGTCTTGCGACCTGGGTGGCCAAATCCTTCACTCGAATTATACAGAATATTCTTCAAACCAATCGCTAACAACTGTAGCCCAGTGAGGTGGGTGTCGCACTGTCATCCATAGAAACTCCGTCGTCATTTGGGAACATGAAGTCCGTGTGTGGCTCCAAATGGTCTCCAAGTAGCCGAACACACCCAGGACCCAGCCACTACCTTGTACAACGCCTTGTTGACAACTTGGGTCCATGGGTTCGAGAGGTCTGCGCCACACTCGAACCCCACCATCAGCTCTTGCCAACTGAAATCGGGACTCACCTGTCCAAAGGTTTTAATCAAGGGTTTTCAGTCGTCTAGGGTCCAACAAAAATGGCAACTAGCCGAGGAGAGGTGCTTCAGGCTATGTCACGCTGTTAGCTTAGGTTCTCGCCGCCATAGCCCACTGTCCTAGCAGATACGTTCGTCGTACGTCCCTCATTGATTTCTGCAGTTGTTTGACGCATTATTGCTTCTCTCTTAGTACTGCCAACTTGATGGAAACGCCACTCCTCTCGTTCGTTAAGTGAAGGCTGTCTGTGGTGAGACGTATTGCCTGAAATTTGGTATTCCCGGCACACTTTTTACACTGTGGGTCTCAGAACATTGAACTGCCTAACGACTTCCGAAATGGAATGTCTACCATTCTGCGCTTAAAGTCTGTTGATTCCAGTCATGAGGCCATAATGAGGCCGGAAACCATTTCACATGAATCACTTCTTTTTGTACGCCCCCTATAGCTGAGCGGTCATCGCGACAGACTGTTAATACTAAGGGCCGGGTCCGATTCCAGGCTGAATCGGAGATTTTCTCTGCTCTGGCACTGGGTGTTGTGTTGTCCTAATCATCATCATTTCATCCCCATCGTCGCGCAAGTCGCCGAAGTGGCGTCAAATCGAAGGACTTGCACGCAGCGAACGATCTACTCGACTGGAGACCCTAGTGACACGACATTTACGTTTTCTTTTTTTTACTTCTCTTTTATACCTTGAGTATGGGACACTGCCGCCATCTGTATGTATGCATCTCGATATCCCATGAATTTTGTCATCTCAGTGCGAGCTGGTCGTCCGGATACATGACACTTCTAGTACAAAGCCACGCCATCAGAGACGCGGAGGAATGGGGCTTTCTGCGGAGAGAAGCGAGCGGACTGTCTGGCTGCTGAGAGACTGAGTGACGGCGACAGACAGCTGGCCGGGGTATGGGCGGGGTATGGGCAGGGTATAGGGTATCGACTGGCGGCCGGAATGCTCAGCGCTGCCGGCATCCGATACGTCTCGGGGGGCGCGCTGCCGCTGCCCTCGGGGGAGGCGGCGGAGAGACAGAGCTGCGGCTGCCGTCGGTGTGAACGTCGAGGCTGCTCCTCTTCTACTCTCTGAGTCGTAACCAAAGGGTTTTGTATCACCGTGACTCGCGTAATCTCTCGTGTCTTGTGGGTGAATGGCTAACTGTGGTCTTCGCGGTATGAAGCCGAGCTGCCGTTTCCATTTCATGCACACCCACTAAATACCTTCCCCTCTGATTCTTTAAAGAATCGAATTCCCATGTACGAAACAGCTTCAGATGTCACCAATGACAGCATTTGTTGGATATTCAAAAAAATGTTCAAATGTGTGTGAAATCTTATGGGATTTAACTGCTGAGGTCATCACTCCCTAAGCTTACACACTACTTAACCTAAATTATGCCAAGGACAAAGACACACAACCATGCCCGAGGGAGGACTCGAACCTCCGTCGGGACCAGCCGCACAGTCCGTGACTGCAGCGCCTTAGACCGCTCGTGTTGGATATTAGACGTCATGTATGTAACCGGGAAAAAGTTTATAAAAGGTTTGAAATTACGTTTAAAGTTTGTTGCTAGTCTTTGAGTGTTCTCATCATCGGACACGGGATGAAAACAGTGTGGGTAATTTGCGCTCCGTTTCAAGCGAATGCTTGTTTTCCCACATCTCAATATTTACGTCGTCTTAACTCCTGAAATTTGTGTCGTACAATGGTATAATTTTGCAGGTAAATTCAGTGGTATACCTACTTGGATACAACGCGTAGCAATTAGAGTCAGCAGCAAAGAAGTAATAAAGTTGAATGCCATCAGTGATGTTTTGCTGAATAGACAACGAAATACATTTTCGTTGTCCGTTCAGGAAAGCATCAGTGATGACGTTCTAATTTATGTAGTAAGCGATAAACTTTGTTCCTTTCGTCGTTTTGTGAGGAACTTCAGCGAGAAAATGATTCGTACAGGTTTAAAATTATGCGTCAAGTTTGTCGGAGTTCGCTAAGTGCGCCTATGCTCAAATACCGGATGAATGTAGTCAGGGTCATTTGCGCGCTGTAAGTTACGCTGCCTCAAGACACGTACACAGTTCCTAACTGTAATACTTGTCTTACTGTGTTAAAGCCTCAGTATCAGGTTACACTTCTTCATGAAGAAATTATGACACAGCCAGTAGTTGTATGAAGCACAGGGAATTAAATTTTGGTTCCCCTAGAAGCCGTCAGGCAGGCAACCTGCAACTGCCACTGTGCGCCTTGATCAGCGTTAGCAATTTATTACACTTCCGGCCAATAAAATTGCTACACCAAGAAGAAATGCTGATGATAAAAAAACAGGTATTCATTGGACAAATATATTATACTAGAACTGACAAGTGATTACATTTTCACGCAATTTGGGTGCATGGATCCTGAGAAATCAGTACCCAGAACAACCACCCTTGGCCGCTATAACGGCCTTGATACGCTTGGTCATTGAATCAAACAGAGCTTCTATGGTGTATACAGGTACAGCTGCCCATGCAGCTTCAACACGATATCACAGTTCATCAAGACTAGTGGCTGCCGTATTGTGACAAGTCAATTGCTCGGCCACCATTGACCAGACGTTTTCAATTGGTGAGAGATCTGGAGAATGTGTTGGCCAGGCCCGTACAGGACCTGCAACATGCGGTCGTGCATTATCCTGCTGAAATGTAGGGTTTCGCAGGGATCGAACGAAGGGTAGAGCCACGGGTCTAGCACATCTGAAATGTAACGTACACTGTTCAAAGTGCCGTCAATGCGAACAAGAGGGGACCGAGACGTGTAACCAGTGGCACCCCATACCATCACGCCGGGTGATACGCCAGTATGGCGATGACGAATACACGCTTCCAATGTGCGTTCACCACGATGTCGCCAAACACGGATGCGACCATCATAATGCTGTAAACAGAACCTAAATTCATCCTAAAACATGACATTTTGTCATTCGTGCGCCCAGGTTCGTCGTTCAGTACACCATCGCAGGCGCTCCAGTCTGTTACGCAGCGTCAAGGGTAACCGCAGCCATGGTCTCCGAGCTGATAGTCCATGCTGCTGCAAGCGTCGTCGAACTGTTCGTGCATTTGGTTGTTGTCTTGCAAACGTCCCCATCTGTTGACTCAGGAATCGAGACGTGGCTGCACGATCCGTTACAGTCATGCGGAGAAGTTGCCTGTCATCTCGACTGCTAGTGATACGAGGACGTTGGGCTTTAGCACGGCGTTCCGTATTACCTTCCTGAACCCACCGATTCTATATTCTGTTAACAGTAATTGGATCTCGACCAACGCGAGGAGCAATGTCGCGATACGATAAACCGCAATCGCGATAGGCTACAATCCGACCTTTATCAAAGTCAGAAACGTGAAGGTACGCATTTCTCCTCCTTACCCGAGGCATCACAACAACGTTTCACCAGGCAACGCCGGTCAACTGCTGTTTGTGTATGAGAAATCGGTTGGAAACTTTCGTCATGTCAGCACATTGTAGGCGTCGTCACCGGCGCCAACCTTGTGTAAACGCCCTGAAAAGCTAATCATTTGCATATCATAGTATCTTCTTCCTGACGGTTAAATTTCGTGTCTGTAGCACGTCATCTTCGTGGTGTAGCAATTTTAAGGGCCAGTAGTGCAATATCGATATTACGACGAACAGCCAAGATTTTCTTCTTGAAGTGCCTCGAGATTCCCTTTTAGGCAGTGTGTCCTCGCTGTCTGACCTCCAACCAGACTGATAACTGTTGTTGACCTCGCGCGCGTATTTCATATTGACGCAATGATATTCCCTGAAAGTGCTTTAACACAACTTGTTGCATTGGATCACATTGAAATGTCGTCGAGTGGTTTTCGGTGGTTCCAAGCAAAACCGCACTCCACTCCACAGGGTTTCGTCCATGTTCAGTGGGGATGGAGCTCCACAATGTCATAAGAGAAGAGTTGAAAAATTCAGTGTGTCAGCTGTGTGAGAGGTTGTCAAGAACGTCGTCCTTCTGACCCTCGCGTCGCGAACTGTCGGTTCCGAACGGGAACTGTGTGGTATCATTGCCCCCAGGAAAGGAGTGTTTTCACTGACCCCCTTTGTCACACTCTGAGCGACAGTGTGAATTATTTTCCTCGACCAGTCATAATAACATCACGTGATTTCCACGGTGCGTGTCGCGATTCTGATCTTAAGCACAGAGGTGTCAAAAGAGTGGGAGGAATGTCCTGTGACGCCCTTCCCATCATGCGACATGTCCACGGTGGTGAATGGCAGCGTTATGGTGATATTTGGTTCCAATGTGAGAACATTAACCAACATTGGACGTCACATAAACGTCCTAGCTGTGGCCTCTTTTCCATGTCTGCCGACACCTTGCTGTTTAAAGCGCCGTCAAGCCCTAGGGTAACGTTGCGGGTCGTCACGATCTGCACCATCACAGAGGAATTTTGTAGGCACCTTTGAACCAGATTTAGAACTTCTGCGTCACAATGGAGGGTGATCCCTTAATTGTGTTGCATAGTGTAAATTGCATAATCTGAAGCGAAAACATGTTTGTGTAATTAAATGTAACACCTTCAATCCTCATTTTGATGCTATTTATTATGTGGCTACCATTTTCGGTGATTCAGTACATCAGCTTCAGGCCTTAACTGAAGCTGAGGGGGCTAACTCCATCAGCTCCGAAAATCTGTGAACTGGTTTCCGACGTTGTGTTCTCCAATCATCACTTACCAATGGTAGTTGATGACTGGAGACACAGCGCTGTTGTTACGGTTTACGAAAACAAGTTCATCGATAGCTGATGGTTGGGGACACAACATCGTTGTTACATGCTTTTCAGTGCGATAGGGTCCTCTGCTACGATGAATTTTTTGAAAGATTTCTTGATGCCTTCAGCTGCCATTCTCTTTGTTTCATGTACGATTGTACAATTTCGGCCTTAGGCCATTTTCAAGTGTCTAAAACGGAAGTATCATACATTATATACATTATTGACACTTCTGATTTTGATGTAGGAACAAGTCACATCTGTAGATATACTAGGCGCATTATAAGATACTTTATGGATGATTTTGCAGTAATAAATTATGTCATGTACGTCGTTGCTCCTATGACACCATGTTACGCTCATAAAATAAATCCGAGATGTTCACGCTATTTTAGGAGCACGTTATTTTCGAGCAGCTGTTGCAGAGCTCATATATAAGGCCCGTATTTTAACGTATTTAACACTAGGAAGATTACAATTGTTTTACAGAAATTTGCTACTTAATCTGCATATGCTTTTGTTCTCAGTTATATTTTATTACCGTTCATCATTGATATAAATATGATTATACGTAACTTTTTTAAAATAACATGTAAATATTTGTTCTGTTAGTGTGGGAGCACGTCGTTTTTGAATAGTTGGTACAAAGATCTTATATGTGAAATCTCTCACAGTACTCTAATGAAACAGTACTGAGGCTCACGACAGTCAAGTAAAAACTGCTTTATGGTTGCGTGATGTTTCTCATTACAATCATATTTATTGATGAGTGTAGGGATAGCTATACATTCTGTGGTTCTGTAACGCTTCGCCGTAGAAATGATAGAAACCTTCAGTCAGAAGGATGGATGAACAAGTAAATATGTTTGTGTAAGTAATTAACTATGGTTCTGTTACATTTTGTTTTGAAGCTGTACTTAAACTGGTAACTGATACAAAGGCTGAATAGTGTGTAATGCATTTCTGCTTTAAGAGTGTTCGAAAGAAATTTTGCTACGTAATATGGTATTGAGAAGACGCCATGTACTCGAAGTACGTTTGCTCATTACTCAAACTGTTGTCGAAAGAGAGATGGTCTTCGCAAACTACACAGTTCAGTTATCAGACGCTACTGAGTGGAAGGAGTTTGCTTATCTGTTAATATCTCACTGCAGAGAGCTATATAGAAGCTGTTGACAGTGAGAGATTTTCTGAATTTGTCCGCTAGAGAGAAGGTGCCATTTCATCACAGAAATCTCACAACTTTAAAATTATTAACATTTATTTCAAAATTATTGCTCCGATTTGGACTAGCGGCCGTATTTTAACTCGGCCACAAATAATTAGACCTGCTAAACGAATCCCTGTTCGAATACTGCTTTCGAATATGAGCTCTCCTGTGGAAAACAAGTTGTATTTCGGAGTCACTTACAATTCATTAGTTTACTATTACCATCACATATCCAGTAAAAGGGTAACACCAACTTACTATTATATAAATATAGTTAAGGAGTGTTAAAACCAATACAGTTTTTAATGTTAAGTATGCCAGGGAGAATGCCACAAGAGATGCACGCCGCCTTTTTGGAGGCATCTTTCCGGGCTGTGTCGAGCTACAAGCAACCAACCGTCTCCATCTCATAAACTGTGCTGTCGGCAGTGCAAAGCCTCAAGCTCAAGGCTCCCCGAAGGAAGAGTGCAAGAGACAACTTGGAATGGAAACTAGCTCGTCGAGTCCTCTTCACCGACGTGCACGGGATTTTCCTTACATAGGCTGATAGCGTAGAAGAGCGTAAAAGCAGTCGGATGACATTGCATATCACAGGCATGCTGCCCAACACGTTTAGCCGGGAGCCACGCGGGGTTAGCCGAGCGGTCTGAGGCGCTGCAGTCATGGACTGTGCGGGCGGTCCTGGCGGAGATTCGAGTCCTCCCTCGGGCATAGGTGTGTGTGTTTGTCCTTAGGATAATTTTGGTTAAGTAGTGTGTAAGCTTAGGGACTGATGACATTAGGAGTTAAGTCCCATAAGATATCACACGCTTTTTTTTTTTTTTTTTAGCCGGGAGATCATTCAGTGACTTATGTTGTGATGCAGTATCATATACAGATATCGGACCCTCGTATTTCTGACGAAATTAATTTGAGGGCTGTGCGTTGTCGGGCCAGAATCCTCGCAACATATTTCGTACCCTATAGTCAACAACTCAACGAAAGTTCCTCTTTCAAGATGATAATACACGGTACTGGTGTACGTCGTCGCAGGTTTCAGCAGCGACCTCTCGATTAGCTTGAGGACAGCACGCCAAGAATGGTCCAAGCAATCGATGGGAAGGGGCAACATGGTACTGAGTGTTACCCGACAGCAAACATTTATCTCACAGACGTGTGGAAGACTGCACTTCCGAACGACTGCCTTTACTTTGGGTATTGTTTGGTTTTTATTTCACAGCAAATCAATTTCTGTTAGTTTCGTAAACGTTTTTCTGTAATTTCCTGCGTCCTCCACCTTCCTCTTACATGTTCGCGGATATACAAACTTTTTTAATAGTTTATGTAAGTAGCCAAAAGTTAAGTTTAACAAGAGAAAGAAGAAAATGTACCCGTCTCTCAAGATTTTCTCCCAAACCGGAACCATTGCTATTTGTAAATGATAAGACGTATTTTGAGATGTTGCTGAAAGATGGCCAACGGCGCTAGATTAGATCTATAATGTTTCAGTCTTTTGTTGCACTTCGCATGAAAGCAATATGAAGTAGCATAGTACACAAGCAAAGTATTCTTATAAGCACAGGCATTACTTTTATAGATGTTCCACCAAATCGCTTGTCTCAGAAAATACAGACACATTGCTAAAGAACATACACAATTCTAAAATCAAAAGAAACCTAGAAAATTCCATAGAAATTCATAGAGACCACCAAGCCATAGACAATCCACACACGTCAAGCGTCATTTCCTAGGACTTCACATCGAAATACACTGGGTTCCCATACAGGAAATCAACATTATTGCAATAAGACAACAACTGTGCTCACACCGGACACACAAACTACTGAAACTGTAGACATAATGGATAAATAACTGCAAAAAAGCGCTTTGCGTTTATTGAAAAATTTCCTTCCTTGGATGGACTGCCAAGGAAATCAACAACTATTGGTCTCTCAGACAATATATTGATAACCTACATTGAAACCGATATCTTTAGACAAATAATAAAAACCAAACACTGCACAGTCAAACACTCCTATACTTTGGTCGACAACATAATATATCATAAAGCAGCTACGTGAGGAAATAACGCACACAAATAAACAAGACTATGTGTAGGAATTGAACGCAATAAATCAAATAGTAGTATATAACGGTGGTAACACCCACGTAATAGAAATACCTAACTGTAAAATATGCAACAACACAAGAGCCTACACTACAACAAAGAAGAACCCAATCCACAGGCAAGGACAAGACTCAGCAACAGCAGAGCAGCTGAAACACACAGAATTACATATACTAACTTACAAGTATAAAACTGTCCACAAAATAGGCAACATATTGAAGAAACACGGATATCAAATAGGACAGCGAGCGGGCGAAACTACGCGAAGGAAGCTCAGAACACAGAACGCATCTACTGACAAGTTCAACATATCGAGTGTGTACCAACTGCCCTGTAACTTTTGCCAGTCACTATACATGCAAAAGGCAAGTCGGAATTTTGAAACAAGATATTTGGAATACCTGATACCCCTAAAAACTAATAGCCAATATAATACTTTTGACGACCCAGTTAAACTGATACAATTCGAAAACACTAAAATCTGCGTACCGCACGTACCAAAAGCTTAGCCTAGAAGAAAATTTCTACTAACGAGGGAAAAGCAGAAGGAAAACACATATGCAACGGTATTCTGTTTGGCGCTTCAAAGGAAGTATGTAAGAAAGACAAAACAAACAAAAAAGCAAAAAGTGCACACACGCACACTGAGAGAGGGTGCGGGGTGGGTGGATGTGAGAAAGTGTGACCCAGCACTGGGGAAGCAAAATTCAAATGAGAGAACGATCGAGCAGGAAAACATTGAACATCAACAGAGACCAAACACAGCGCAGGAACGTAAACAGTGGGTTTTGTATAGTTGTACGTTTTAACTCGGGATTTTTGTTCGTAAAAATCATGTCGCGTGGTTCTGTGGCTATTTCTGCTAGAAAGGAGCTTGCAGATGAGGATACGAACTATGATTAAAAATTTTTTCAACCCTTGTACTATAACTAATGTGCGTAGTGTCGGGATAACACAACAAAAGGCAATTCGGTTACAGTTGTGCCGAGTGATTACGTCGTGAACACGGCTCTCTGTAATATTTTTAGTGATTAAGTAATGTTTGACTTTAATATGACTTTAATATGCGGCAGTGGTATGTGAAGTTTCAGTAATTTTTGTGCCCTAATATTGTGGTTGGCTACGTATTCCCACTATGTGCAATGCGGTATACTGTTTATTAGATGACTGTTAGCGCCGTTACTTATTTGTAGTTAGGCCGTGAAACGAAAATCATCGAAATATTGCAGCAATCAGTCCGCATAACGTTTTGCCATTCCACCAAACATGAAATTTCCACACAATACACTCATCATAATTTAGGTATGTGCGTGTACTAATAGGAAGAGTAAATTACGAAGTTTCTCTTACATTTAATTGGAGATTCAGTAACTCTTGCAACAATATGATGAAGTGAAACCTTGAACCAAATGTCTGCCTTCATCTGCTATCGACATCTGAGAAGAAAATACTAATTACTCTTTTTCCTATTGTGTTACAAGGAGTAGAGGGAAGTGCAAAAATTATAAGCTAAGAGCGTCTCTGTCATCGATAATAAACTTCTACTCTAATTTAGCTTGAGGACAGCAGTATTTAAAGAAGCTAATAAGTCTGTTGGAGATATTGTACAGAATATGAACAAACGTCTTTAATAACGAAATACGGCTGCTTCCATTCGGTGTCCACATCTAACATGGCTAAAGACCTTTACATTTTCTTTTATTATTATTTCATCGTCAGTTCATTTGCAAAAATCATTCTTTCCGTCTTTGAGAAACGAAATAAGGGTTGTATATTTTCTCTTTACACCATTCTTCAGGTATGTACAAGAGTTGCGTGTGTCCATGCACACTAACGTTAAAAATATTTCTCCTTGAAAAGATGATGTTCTACAAAGGTTTAAGTCCAATATTTCGTTGCGTTTTGCATTTAGAACCGTAGTTTAGCATGAAATGAATATGTGGCTTTGACAACTTGTTCAGTTAGTTTACCGCTAGACTGGTTCAGTGTTTAGCCAACAATTCTTTTTTTTTTTTTTTATTTGTTTTACTAGGCCTACTCTTTGGTCAGTGGTGGGTTGTTAGGTTTAGATAGTGCCTACGTTAAATTCATTTAGTCTCACTATTCGGTCTTTTCCTGAATAAAAGCAAGTCAGAACTCCAGGAGATTCTTGATAATGCAAAGGCTGAATTACATTCTGACAACTGTTACGTATCTTTTCTCAATAACGTTTTCCGACTTTAAACAGCTGTCTTGTTTTAACATATGCAGTAACCAAAATTCTTTTTTTTTCCCTTGCATTAGTGGAGAAGATGATTTTAGACAGAATAGTCTCAATAAAGGAATCTGTTTTCAAAGTTTGAGAATGGTCTTTTTATCATCTTCCAAGATTATATTTAGTGTTGGTATGACGCCGAGGCAAAGTCTGCGTATGTCGTAGCAGTTGGTCGTCCGTGGCGCTTTTTGACAACTAGCCAGAGGTGTGACATCTCGGATCAGCAAGCACCCTCGGCTAAGAACAGGAAAGCACCTTATCGAACACCTTGCTCCAAAATTGATGGCAGGGTAACGTGAAAATTTGGTGCGACAACATGAGAAATACTTGTAAGCAACATAGGCCCTTTTTTGAAAGAAAACACAGCTTAAAGCGTATTATTGTTAGAATGAAAGGAAGATTCCTTCATCTTCTCTTTAAGTAACTACACCGGAATCGGATGAGATTCGACAGAAGCAGTCGGAAGTACATATGTTTGTCGAAGCAGAGTATTTTATATTTTTCAGTATTATTTTGTAAACGATAGTCCGAAGAAGGCAAACCCAGTTCCATCATGTGTCGGAAATAACGTTCACACACTTACAAACGCAGTCGCGGAGCGTTTTAATTGTGCACTTTACAGCATTTCCCAGCCCAAGTTTAACAAATAACGTTAAACATCCTAACGTTGCAGTTGCAACAATACCTGTTGGTAAGAGGCGATCGTTCACCGTCAATGAAGCACAGTACAGCTACCATCATGTAAAAAGTGCGTCCTCAGAGAATTATGCTGTACGTTTTCCTCATGACCCATGTTTACACCATGGTCATGATCACCATCACACATCAGACTCAAGATCCACCAGGTAACTGAACAGTCATGTTATTTCAAGGATAGATGGACTTCCTTCTGCCTGTGTTTATAACACAAACAGTTTCTCCGCTACAGAATCACTCTGTACTGAACGAATGTGAATAACTTTATTTCTTTACAAACAAGTACATCCAGTTATATCGTGTTTCATTACATTTTTGTTAAGACTACCCCGAATCAGCAACAAATTCAGTCAAATGCATGTCTCTGCAAGGTAAATTAAAACATGGGAATATTATATATTTCATAAAACTAAAAAATGACATCTACTTCGAATTGCAGAGTCGTTACACACCCATGAACTTTCGCGTATGTCCTTACTCTTTGCTTTAGCAAATCGGTAGTTTCATTGGAAAAGTGTACCTTGTTATAAGTGCCTCCATACGTAATCACCAGTATTTGCACCAAGTTCTATTTCTGACACTAATAAAATTTCTAACGAGAAACAGCGAAGGAAGGCACCAAAACTGGCTTGCAAACAAAAAGGTAAATATGCAACTAGTTCAACTTAATCATCTAAAATTCAGAGCACCTCCTCTCATTTTGTACGCTCAGCGTGAGAATTTTTGTATCATTCCATATCACTAATGTTTTGATACCTTACTGTCTGGAAAGGCTGTCCATTTATTTATAACTAATTAAATTGTGAATGAATTAAAGGCCGAAATTTAGGAATTATATCAGGCCAGGAAGGTCGCCCGAAGCTATAAAGAAACTGAATGACGAAGTTTCATCTATCAGTGAAGCACGAAGAACATTGTCAGGAACTGGTCAGCAGCAATCTGTAAGAGTAGATACCATTACTGGCAAACACGAGAGCATGTTACAAGAGATATTTGAGTTGGAAAGCCAACGAGATTCAAATCCGTTTTCAGACTGGCGTACTGAAAGAGACAACCATATTACCCGAAAGGTCGAATCACATGTAAATGTCGTTATGCAACAGTTCAGTGTTAATGAAATAGTTCAAATGAAAGTAACCATCCGGAATTGTCGAAAATTGAGAACGAAATACAAAGAGGTTTATCTGGCTGGCGTGATTCTATTTCCGCATAAGTAAAAGACGTGAAACAAGAATTAACAGAAGTAGTGAAAAGTGCGGTACACGGTGTTCCATCAGTTGCACGTCAGTTCAGTTATTTACCACATCCCAAGCCACGGTCACATACGTCACGGTAAGATCAGTTGGAGCTGACAGCCCTAATACTTACTGACACGCCATATGTGGTCGGGCGCATGGCTACTCTACCATCAGTTCTTCTTCAAGAAAGTTTTTTGAATCATAGGCAGTTTCAAGTGTTCTTGCCCGATATAAAACTATTCAACCTGTTATTTTTGTAAAATACCGGGTGACAAAAAAGTCAGTATAAATTTGAAAACTGAATAAATCACGGAATATTGTATATAGAGAGGTACAAATTGACACACATGCTTGAAATGATATGGGGATTTATTAGAACCAAAAAAATACAAACGTTCAAAAAATGTCCGACAGATTTCACTTCACCTGATCAGAATAGCAATAATTAGCATAACAAAGTAAGACAAAGCAAAGATGATGTTCTTCACAGGAAATGCTCAATATGTCCACCATCATTCCTCAACAATAGCTGTAGTCGAGGAATAATGTTGTGAACAGCACTATAAAGCACGTACGAAGTTATGGTGAGGCATTGGCGTCAGATGTCTTTCAGCATCCCTAGAGATGTCGGTCGATCACGATACACTTGCGACTTCAGGTACCCCAAAGCCAATAATCGCACGGACTGAGGTCTGGGGACCTGGGAGGCCAAGCATGACGAAAGTGGCGGCTGAGCACACGATCATCACCAAACGACGCGCGCAAGAGATCTTTCACGCGTTTAGCAATATGGGGTGGAGCGCCATCCTGCATAGATATCGTACGTTCCAGCAGGTGTTTATCAGCCTGGCTGGGGATGATGCGATTCTGTAACATATCGGCGTACCTCTCACACGTCACGGTAGCAGTTACAACACCACAATCACGCATTTCCTCGAAGAAAAAAGGCCCGATAACGGTAGATGTGGTAAATCCAACCCATACCGTGACTTTCTCGTCGTGCAATGGAGTTTCCACGACAGTTCTAGGATTTTAGGTAGCCCAAACTCTACAGTTGTGTGCGTTGACAGACCCTCGGAGCGTGAAATGAGCTTCGTTGGTCCACAACACGTTAGTCAACCAATCGTCATCTTCCGCCATCTTTTGAAAAGCCCACACCGCAAATGCCCTCCGCTTCACTAAATCGCCAGGTAACAGTTCATGATGCCGATGGATTTTGTACGCATAGCATCGGAGGGTACGCCTAAGTGCCAATCAAACAGTAGTGCATGGAATGGCGGTGCGACGTGCGACTGCACGACCGCTGACTTCCCCGTGCATAAACGAACCCGCTACAGTCTCCATTTCTTCCTGAACTGTCTCAGCAGCATTACGCCTTGTGCTCGGTCGGCCACTGCGGGGTCTATTGTCTAAACAACCCGTGGCTTCGAACTTCGGAATCATTCTCGCCACAGTTGCATTTGTCAGCGGACCTTTACCCTTTCGAATCCCCTTCCTATGGCGATAGGATCGTAACGCTGAACTAGCACATTCCCCATTCTGATAACACAGCTTCACTAACAGCGCCTTTTCAGGTAACGTCAACATGCTGCGACTGCTGGTGCATCTGACTCTCTCTGTCATTACAGCTCCTTTGATACACGATTGTCATGCGCAGTCACTGACGTTTTGCTGTCCAACGCCATCTGTCGGACATTTTGTGAACTTTGTTTTTTTTTGTTTTGTTTTAATAAAACCCCGTATGATTCCAAGCATGTGTGTCAATTTTTACTTCTCTATCTACATTACTCCGTGGTTTATTAAGTTTTCAAATTTATACTGACGTTTTGATCACCCGGTATTTTCATGGCATATTGCCACATCTCCAGACAGATATCTAGAAAATCCAATTAATAAGAATTTTTTATTCAGAGTGAAGCTGCCCTGTTCGCAATAGAAGCCGCTGGCTATTGCGGGACTTAATGAACAATGTGAAAGAGCATTTCTCTCAAAGTACTGGTCAGCGGCGATTCAGGAAAGAGTTCCTAAGGAAGTATTCAATCCAAAGCCTTTTAATATAATACGGATCAACAATGACTGGTTTGAAGTGAACCCTACGCCTGCACTTGGCATTGATTTGAGACAACAAAGTTACCACAGTTGTTCCATCAGCAAAACAGATATCCTCTTGGCAGTACGACTGCCACAAGTAAACGCAGCATACCTTGTCTCTTGACCTCTATGACATCTGTCACTCTTCCAAAAATAAGACGCGAATCTACTCTTTGCTAAGTCATCATTATTTTCAGCTCATCAAAAACAGACACGAATTATCACAGAAAACGCTGTAATGATACAAAAGGCAGGGAACGCAGCAAATAAAATCCATCTCTCGCTGATTTAACCAAAATACAAAAAAATACAAGTAAAAAGTGCGACATTTGATCAATCAGTATCTAACACGAGCCAAAACTCGCCTCATGAAAATGTTTCCCGACTAAACAGACAGAAGTTATAACTAATAAGATAATAGAAGAAATAGGTTACAGGAACGGAGAGAAAACACAGAAACGAGTAGAGCATGGCTATGGAAAACGTAAGTTTCACACAACACTCAACAAAAACAATTCATTCCAAAACATAAAAAGAATACACGCACAACTGTAAATTAGCCAAACAGTCTGCGGACAAGAAGAACATCCTTATTACTAAGAACGTCCTTTCCTCAAGTCCACAGAACCATTCCCCGCAACTATTCTCAACCAACATTTACACTCATTGGTTCACACATTGATCACCAATATTTCTATCTGTCTATTCCTCACATTGGAAAGCATAAGACATACACTTAGATCAACACATTTCTGATTTATACTTTGCTTGAATGTCGGCTCACGCAAAGGTAATGAACGAAAAATTTAAGCAAAAGAAACTTCGAGTAAGTAAATACTAGTCTACTCGGTAAAATACACAGATACAATTCACTTCTTGGCAGAAGTGCGGTAAAACACAAACTAAATTAAGTACTCCAGATAAAACAGAAACCGCTACCGCTCCAGGGGCATCCTCTCGCCTCCGCAACAGCCTATACACTGACTATACAAGCACTCTACTTAGCAGTCGTGAGGTTCACGTGACTGTAGCTCTTATGGTGGCAGTAAACTTCACTAGACAGTCGGCTCACACAAAGATGCTAAAGTGAAATGTGTGCTAAGAACTTTGAATAAATTTGTAAACATTAGTTTACTCAGTAAAATACACAGACACAATTCACTTCGTCTCAGAAGTACATGAAAACAACTTTAAACTAAATACTGTGTCTACCGAAGCTGCTGTCACCTCACGCTCGTCCTCTAGTCCCCACGACAGCTGTCACATGGCCATGCGAGCGCTCTACACAACAGTTACGAGACTCAAACTCGCGGGTTGGACTTCATTTTTCGGACATCAAGTTGAGAATAATATTGTCAAATGCACTTACGACTTCAAACATAGGGGGTGCCTAGAAAACAAGTACCGACAGGTCGCGGAATGGATAACACAGTGAAAATCCAGTGTAGATTTGCACAAGTGTGCGTCACGTTGCACTTTTCGGCTCTGAGAGCACAGTGAGTACGTAAAGATGACTAGAAAATAGCACCTCCCACCGAGACTGGATAACTGCCGAGAAATTTCGCCTGATAACATGCAACCCCACACACGGTATCTGTCACGCATTTCCTTCTTCATGACAGTTTTCGGGCGTACACTGCAAGGGCAATGAAGACGCTCCTGCAACGTTTTTGATGGGAAGTGTTTCATCACCCACCCACCTACCTTTACACCCACATATGCAAACTCATTTTTATCATTTACCACTGAAACGTCCCATTAGAAAAATTTATGAATTACTGTGCTGATAAACCTCTTACGTTATTTGATTTTCAAACAGCTAAGCGGAACTGAACGTACTCAGACATCTCTCCCTTTACTTATTCTGATCAACACTAAACTGACACACAATATTTTTAGCGCAACGCAACCTGACTTTCAATAATACCTACAAAAGAATGGCCCTGACTAACATTAACCTATACCTTTCACGAATCACTTACCTCACAAAAGTCTTCGTTACTCGAACCACTGCAATACAGCGAGCGCCACTACTCCCAGCTAAATAAAAGTTTCTAACTACTGAGAGCATAACTACTGATAGGCATAATTAGCAAATGAAAGATTTTTGATAGAGAACAATGTATTTACCTTAATAGTGTTCAAAAGTCGTAATATATATATATATATATATATATATATATATATATATATATATATATATATATATTTGTTCATGACATCCAATCTTACAAATTTACTCTTTCTGGCGGACACACGTCCAGATCATCCGCTCTTAAAATTCTGCCATCTCTCTCCCCACATCCACCACTGCTGGTGGCTCACCTCCAACTGCACAACACTACAAGCTGTTCACATCCAACTGCCCAACACTAGAATATTCCAACAATGCAAACCAGCAACAGACTGCACACAGCATAGTCAGTGATTTTCATGCAGAGCCCACTTACACCACAAAAGCATATACTTTCTGAACTTAACTTGTAGGAAAATCTATCCATTATTGTCTAAAATAATTTTTTATTTCTTCTTCTGTTTCTCATATTTTTTGTTCCTTGTCTGAAGTATTTTTTTATTCTTCCTTTAAGGGCTGTGTTTTATCCAACTATTCTAGTTTTCTTTCTTGTATGCTTAAGGTTTTTTAATTCTTGTTCTCTCTATTCAGTAGATTGCAAAGATACTGCATTAATTGGTTTAATTTCTTTGATGAAATATGAATATATTTTGTGGGAAATATTTATTCTTATTTTAGACCCATATGGTAAAACACTTTTTATTAGTCCCAGTTCTTACATTTTATTTCTTTTGGTATTGCAGAAACCGAGTTATTGGATTTAGCAAAATATGTGTCTTGAGATTTTATAAAGAATGTTTGTTTTAGACAAATTACGTTGTCTGTCTCTTCGAAAATGTCTATGCAATTAATGCATAATCAATCAAAACTAAAAGCAGATGACACACATTTAACGATTCTTTCTCTTTGTTCTTTATTATCTGCTTTCATTTTTATTTGTATTCCTGTCAATTCTTCCATATTTTTGTTCTCCCAGTAAACATGTCCTGGGAGATTGTTGTAAGTAAGGTAACAACTGTTTTGCAGAGTATCTGTTAATTTTTACCACATTTTAGATAGTGGGACAGAAGAAAGAGGAGCTTTGTCGAATTATTTGCTCTTATTTGCTATTAACTGTAATCAATCTGTTAATGTATCGAATTCCTGTTCATTTTGAAAATCTGGATTAATGTAATTATCAGTTGTTGCTTCCAGTCTTGTATTTTCATTTTCTTTGGCTAATGTAGAAGCAAAAGTTTCCTTTAATCGTTTATCAGAACAATTTAAAAACTCTGTAATATATTTATCTAGCTGTTTATTAACACCAGGACTTGATAATTGGCAAATAAATTTATTGTAGATTTTCACTCTAAAATTAGAATTTAATCATGCTGAACAGTCTTTTCTGACAGAATTGTTATTGTTACTACTACTTTACATTCTTCTTTATATTCTCCTTGCATACAAAAATTAAAATTATCTGTTGAATATTTGATCATTTTTTTCTTTGTTAAAAATTCCTGCAAAATCTCTTGTACTGTCCAAATCTAATAAGTAATAGTGTTCCTTTTTAAGTTCTTACGATATTTGTGGTAGTTTTTTCAATACTGTATCAGTCTTGGCATCTTCTAATTCTATCTTGTAAGGAATAATAACGCGATTTGTATATTTACTTCTTATTACATCCATATCTACATTAACAGCTTGTTTAGCTCCTTTACATGTTGTATGCAAATCTAAAAGAAGAGGTAACTTAGCTTTAAGAGCATGTTTCCACAAGCAAAATTTAGAAAATACTGCTCTCAAGAAACTATTAAATAATCCACATATTTCTTTCTTAACTAAAAATTTCTCTTTTGCCTGCATCTCTTATACAGTATATTATATCTTTAATTTTATGTACCATGATAATATCGCAGAATGACTCTGTAATTGGTATGGATTCTTCTAATTTTTGTTGTCTTTTTGTGTAAGTATCTACTATATTTTTATAAGATTTTTATTATTTAAATTATCTGTAAGAAACCATAAACCAAATCTCTCAGAGGTTGATTTTTATTTATTTCCAACTAACTCCATTATAGAATATTACATTTTGTTTGTAGCAAACATTTTATTTTCAGCTTCCATTTATAGAGTTAAAATACATCAGACCCATGAAATAGTACCTTGAATTTAAAAATGGTTAAAAATAGAAAAAATAACTGGGGTAGCTGAAAGTAAAATGAAATGATTTTCGTATCTATACGACATACAGATGGTCAGAGGCTGGAAGGTCAGTCGATAGGATTGACTGAGTGGAAGGTGTTTGATAGCAAACGTTTTGTACTTTTTGAGAATGAGTTTTTATGTATCCTATGAAATTTTATAATCTTAAAATCGACAATACCAAACAGCTAAAGCAATGTGCTGACTGTCTAGAGAAAAAGAATATTACTGAATTTCATAAAGATGAATATTAAAAAGATGGATATTGTTGGATTTGTAAAAGATGTGTATCGAGACATCAGAAAATTAAAGTTACATATGGATGTGGTAAAATGGTAAATAAGTCTTTCTAAAAAAAAAAAAAAATACAAGGAACAAATCATCAAACACATTTATTATGGGAAAATTGAAGGTAATGAATAGATTCCTTGCATGTACCATAATGCATTTTATTTATTTTCTTCGAGTCATCTTTCATAGAAAGATATTAAATTTCTATTTCTTAGATTCACCTTTTATTAAAAAAATGTTATATTTTAATTTCTTATGTTCATCTTTTGTATGAAAAATATAATCATTTTTGAATACTGGTGAATGTGATACAAAAAATTTTCATATTTATTAATTCTTTAAGTAATTTAATGTGGAATTAAGTGAGTTAGACCTGAAGAATGGATTACAGTAGACTCATTTAATACACTCCTGGAAATGGAAAAAAGAACACATTGACACCGGTGTGTCAGACCCACCATACTTGCTCCGGACACTGCGAGAGGGCTGTACAAGCAATGATCACACGCACGGCACAGCGGACACACCAGGAACCGCGGTGTTGGCCGTCGAATGGCGCTAGCTGCGCAGCATTTGTGCACCGCCGCCGTCAGTATCAGCCAGTTTGCCGTGGCATACGGAGCTCCATCGCAGTCTTTAACACTGGTAACATGCCGCGACAGCGTGGACGTGAACCGTATGTGCAGTTGACGGACTTTGAGCGAGGGCGTATTGTGGGCATGCGGGAGGCCGGGTGGACGTACCGCCGAATTGCTCAACACGTGGGGCGTGAGGTCTCCACAGTACATCGATGTTGTCGCCAGTGGTCGGTGGAAGGTGCACGTGCCCGTCGACCTGGGACCGGACCGCAGCGACGCACGGATGCACGCCAAGACCGTAGGATCCTACGCAGTGCCGTAGGGGACCGCACCGCCACTTCCCAGCAAATTAGGGACACTGTTGCTCCTGGGGTATCGGCGAGGACCATTCGCAACCGTCTCCATGAAGCTGGGCTACGGTCCCGCGCACCGTTAGGCCGTCTTCCGCTCACGCCCCAACATCGTGCAGCCCGCCTCCAGTGGCGTCGCGACAGGCGTGAATGGAGGGACGAATGGAGATGTGTCGTCTTCAGCGATGAGAGTCGCTTCTGCCTTGGTGCCAATGATGGTCGTATGCGTGTTTGGCGCCGTGCAGGTGAGCGCCACAATCAGGACTGCATACGACCGAGGCACACAGGGCCAACACCCGGCATCATGGTGTGGAGAGCGATCTCCTACACTAGCCATACACCACTGGTGATCGTCGAGGGGACACTGAATAGTGCACGGTACATCCAAACCGTCATCGAACCCATCGTTCTACCATTCCTAGACCGGCAAGGGAACTTGCTGTTCCAACAGGACAATGCACGTCCGCATGTATCCCGTGCCACTCAACGTGCTCTAGAAGGTGTAAGTCAACTACCAACTACCCTGGCCAGCAAGATCTCCGGATCTGTCCCCCATTGAGCATGTTTGGGACTGGATGAAGCGTCGTCTCACGCGGTCTGCACGTCCAGCACGAACGCTGGTCCAACTGAGGCGCCAGGTGGAAATGGCATGGCAAGCCGTTCCACAGGACTACATCCAGCATCTCTACGATCGTCTCCATGGGAGAATAGCAGCCTGCATTGCTGCGAAAGGTGGATATACACTGTACTAGTGGCGACATTGTGCATGCTCTGTTGCCTGTGTCTATGTGCCTGTGGTTCTGTCAGTGTGATCATGTGATGTATCTGACCCCAGGAATGTGTCAATAAAGTTTCCCCTTCCTGGGACAATGAATTCACGGTGTTCTTACTTCAATTTCCAGGAGTGTAGATTCTAGGTAAGTTTTCATTTTCTATTGAAAAGAACGAGTGAAACTTACAGCCTCCTATGGTACCATGGAAGTCATTCCCTGACGTCTTAAAAGATGTTCGATCATCCTGTCCCTCCTCATTGAGAGTGTTTTCCTCATATTCCTTTCCTATTCTATTATGCGAAGAACCTACTGATTCGTTACCTTATCTGTCCACCTAATTTTCAACGTTCGTGTGCAGCACCACATCTCAAATGCTTCAATTTTCTTCAGTTCCTGTTTTCCCGTAGTCCATGTTTCACTACCATACAATGAGGCACTTAAAACGCACATCCTTAGAAATCTCTTCCTCAAATGAAGACCTATGTTTGTCACTAGCGGACGTCTCTTGACCAGGAATGTTCTCTTTTGAAGTGCTATCTGCTTTTGATGTCCTCCTTACTCCTTTCGTCATTGGTTATTTTGCTACCTAGTTAGCAGAATTCCCTAACTTCATCTACTTCGTGACCATCAATTCTGATGATAAGTTTATCGCTGTTCTCATTTCTGCAACTTCTCATTACTTTACTCTTTCGTCGATTGACTCTCTATCCATATTCTGTACTCGTTAGACTGTTCATTCCATTCAGCAGATCATGTAATTGTTCTTCACTTCCACTCTTTAAAGCAACGTCATCGGCAAATCATATCATGGCGCTGCAGTCCGGAACCGCGGGACTGCTACGGTCGCAGGTTCGAATCCTGCCTCGGTCATGGGTGTGTGTGATGTCCTTAGGTTAGTTAGGTTTAAGTAGTTCTAAGTTCTAGGGGACTTATGACCTAAGATGTTGAGTCCCATAGTGCTCAGAGCCATTTGAACCAAATCATATCATCGATATCCTTTCACCTTGTATTTTAATTCCACTCCTGAACCGTTCGTTTATTTCCACCATTGCATCTTTGATGTACAGATTGAACAGCAGGGGCGAAAGACTCGTACACCCCTGTCATACACCCTTTTTATTCCGAGCACTTCGTTCTTGGTCGTCCATCCTTAATATTCCCTCTTGGCTCTTGAACATATTGTATATTACCCATTTTTCCCTATAGCTTAGCCCTATTTTTCTCGGAATTTCGAATATCTTGCACCATTTTATATTGGCGAATGCTTTTTCCACGTCGACAAATCCTCTGAACGTGTCTTGAATCTTCTTCAATCTTACTTCACGTCAGAATTGCCATGTTGATGCCTTCACCTTTCGTAAAGTCAAACTGATCGTCATCTAACTCATCCTCGATTTTTTCCATTCTTGTGTATACATATTTAGGAGAAGACACAACGGCTTAACGACACTGCTTCCAACTGACTCAGTGCATCCCGGCCAGATTGGGTGCAAAGACGAGACGACGAGCGGGATCACACTGTTAGGTACTCTGTGACCATATTTGGTCAGAAAAGCGGAGCAGTGGGTCACGGCCGTTATGTCACTTCCCTGCCGCCAGCTGAGCAGCGCTGGGGATCCGTGGCGCGCCCCATCTCTAGCAGCCATAGCCCTAAAGCCGCCAGGACAAGTGTCGTCGCTACCTGAGACAACTTGGGTGAGGCGCCACTACTCAGCTGATGCTGCGCTGTGTCAGCATTGCTGGATGACAACAAACACACAGTAATCTGCTGGACGCCTCAGCTACTCTGCTGCTCCCCATATAGAACCACAGCAGGAAGTCGTAATAAACGTACTTGGAAAATTCCTCGCCGTTTGGCGCTGCAAAGCGCAATAGGTAATCTTCTCCTTAAAACTGGCCAGAAGTTGTAAGTAGGCTTTATGTTTTCTTATTGGCAACGTTACATAGCGCTCTGTATGAAAATCACTGGCTGTGCTGTGTGCAGTCTGTCCCTTGTCTGCATTGTTGTCTTTAATGTAATTTTTTTTTTCTGCTTGAGCTACGTCATGTTTAGATATAAGTTATTCCATTTGCTCCTGCTGTTTTCCAGGCATAGTGTTACTAAATTTCACTTTGTATTACTCTGTTCCCCCCTCCCCCCCCCCCCCCCATGAACCATGGACCTTGCCGTTGGTGGGGAGGCTTGAGTGCCTCAGCGATACAGATGGCCGTACCGTAGGTGCAACCACAACAGAGGGGTATCTGTTGAGAGGCCAGACAAACGTGTGGTTCCTGAAGAGGGGCAGCAGCCTTTTCAGTAGTTGCAGGGGCAACAGTCTGGATGATTGACTGATCTGGCCTTGTAACAATAACCAAAACGGCCTTGCTGTGCTGGTACTGCGAACGGCTGAAAGCAAGGGGAAACCACGGCCGTAATTTTTCCCGAGGGCATGCAGCTTTACTGTATGATTAAATGATGATGGCGTCCTCTTGGGTAAAATATTCCGGAGGTAAAATAGTCCCCCATTCGGATCTCCGGGCGGGGACTACTCAAGAGGATGTCGTTATCAGGAGAAAGAAAACTGGTGTTCTACGGATCGGAGCGTGGAATGTCAGATCCCTTAATTGGACAGGTAGGTTAGAAAATTTAAAAAGGGAAATGGATAGATTAAAGTTAGATATAGTGGGAATTAGTGAAGTTCGGTGGCAGGCGGAACAAAACTTTTGGTCAGGTTACTACAGGGTTATAAACACAAAGTCAAATAGGGGTAATGCAGGAGTAGGTTTAATAATGAATAGGAAAATAGGAATGCGGGTAAGCTACTACAAACAGCATAGTGAACGCATTATTGTGGCCAAGATAGATACGAAGCCCACACCTACTACAGTAGTACAAGTTTATATGCCAACTAGCTCTGCAGATGACGAAGAAATTGAAGAAATGTATAATGAAATAAAAGAAATTATTCAGATAGTGAAGGGAGACGAAAATTTAATAGTCTTGGGTGACTGCAATTCGAGTGTAGGAAAAGGGAGAGAAGGAAACATAGTAGGTGAATATGGATTGGGGCTAAGAAATGAAAGAGGAAGCCGCCTGGTAGAATTTTGCACAGAGCACAACTTAATCATAGCTAACACTTGGTTCAAGAATCATAATAGAAGGTTGTATACATGGAAGATACCTGGAGATACTAAAAGGTATCAGATAGATTATATAATGGTAAGAGAGAGATTTAGGAACCAGGTTTTAAATTGTAAGACATTTCCAGGGGCAGATGTGGACTCTGACCACAATCTATTGGTTATGACCTGTAGATTAAAACTGAAGAAACTGCAAATAGGTGGGAATTTAAGGAGATGGGACCTGGATAAACTGAAAGAACCAGAGGTTGTACAGAGTTTGAGGGAGAGCATAAGGGAACAATTGACAGGAATGGGGGAAAGAAATACAGTAGAAGAAGAATGGGTAGCTTTGAGGGATGAAGTAGTGAAGGCAGCAGAGGAGCAAGTAGGTAAAAAGATGAGGGCTAGTAGAAATCCTTGGGTAACAGAAGAAATATTGAATTTAATTGATGAAAGGAGAAGATATAAAAACGCAGTAAATGAAGCAGACAAAAGGGAATACAAACGTCTCAAAAATGAGATCGACAGGAAGTGTAAAATGGCTAAGCAGGGATGGCTAGAGGACAAATGTAAGGATGTAGAGGCTTATCTCACTAGGGGTAAGATAGATACTGCCTACAGGAAAATTAAAGAGACCTTTGGAGATAAGAGAACCACTTGTATGAACATCAAGAGCTGAGATGGAAACCCAGTTCTAAGCAAAGAAGGGAAAGCAGAAGGGTGGAAGGAGTATATAGAGGGTCTATGCAAGGGCGATGTACTTGAGGACAATATTATGGAAATGGAAGAGGATGTAGATGAAGATGAAATGGGAGATACGATACTGCGTGAAGAGTTTGACAGAGCACTGAAAGACCCGAGTCGAAACAAGGCCCCCGGAGTAGACAACATTCCATTAGAACTACTGACGGCCTTGGGAGAGTCAGTCCTGGCAAAACTCTACCATCTGGTGAGCAAGATGTATGAAACAGGCGAAACACCCTCAGACTTCAAGAAGAATATAATAATTCCAAGCCCAAAGAAAGCAGGTGTTGACAGATGTGAAAATTACCGAACAATCAGTTTAATAAGCCACAGCTGCAAAATACTAACACGAATTCTTTACAGACGAATGGAAAAACTAGTAGAAGCCGACCTCGGGGAAGATCAGTTTGGATTCCGTAGAAATACTGGAACACGTGAGGCAATACTGACCTTACGACTTATCTTAGAAGAAAGATTAAGGAAAGGCAAATCTACGTTTCTAGCATTTGTAGACTTAGAGAAAGCTTTTGACAATGTAGACTGGAATACTCTCTTTCAAATTCTAAAGGTGGCAGGGGTAAAATACAGGGAGCGAAAGGCTATTTATAATTTGTACAGAAACCAGATGGCAGTTATAAGAGTCGAGGGACATGAAAGGGAAGCAGTGGTAGGGATGGAGTGAGGTAGGGTTGTATTTGGAGTAGGTATTAAAATCCATGGAGAAGAAATAAAAACTTTGAGGTTCGCCGATGACATTGTAATTCTGTCAGAGACAGCAAAGGACTTGGAAGAGCAGTTGAACGGAATGGATGGTGCCTTGAAGGGAGGATATAAGATGAACATCAACAAAAGCAAAACGAGGATAATGGAATGTAGTCGAATTAAGTCGGTTGAGGTTGAGGGTATTAGATTACGAAATGAGACACTTAAAGTAGTAAAGGAGTTTTGCTATTTGGGGAGCAAAATAACTGATGATGGTCGAAGTAGAGAGGATATAAAATGTAGACTGGCAATGGCAAAGAAAGCGTTTCTGAAGAAGAGAAATTTGTTAACATCGAGTATAGATTTAAGTGTCAGGAAGTCATTTCTGAAAGTATTTGTATGGAGTGTAGCCATGTATGGAAGTGAAACATGGACGGTAAATAGTTTGGACAAGAAGAGAATAGAAGCTTTCGAAATGTGGTGCTACTGAAGAATGCTGAAGATTAGATGGGTAGATCACGTAACTAATGAGGAAGTATTGAATAGGATTGGGGAGAAGAGAAGTTTGTGGCACATCTTGACCAGAAGAGGGGATCGGTTGGTAGGACATGTTCTGAGGCATCAAGGGATCACCAATTTAGTATTGGAGGGCAGCGTGGAGGGTAAAAATCGTAGGGGGAGACCAAGAGATGAATACACTAAGCAGATTCAGAAGGATGTAGGTTGCAGTAGGTACTGGGAGATGAAGAAGCTTGCACAGGATAGAGTAGCATGGAGAGCTGCATCAAACCAGTCTCAGGACTGAAGACCACAACAACAACATTACTCTGTTAAGCCAGTTTTACTACGGATTTATTTTTCTTGTTTGCTGCACAGTGCCTTATATTAGTTGTAATATTGCTATTGCTTTGCCAATTTACATTTTTTTTTTTTGTCATTGCTGTTTGTGTTAATTGTTTTGTGCTGCTGCATTGCCTCGACCCTTAGTTTAGCATCTGAGCTCAGTAGATTTAAGTTAGCTTAAGAGGGGGTAGACTATATAAGAAACTAACTATGATGGATTGGAAGAAATGCATTGAGAAGCTATAAGAAAATGGTTTGGCCAAAAAAGTAGTGTACAGTGGAGAAAAACTATTTTTGAAAGAGGATATGAACAGAATACAGAAAGCATGCTTGGATAGGATTTTTTTGGTGGAAACAAATGTTGAAATAAGAAAAAAAGATCTATGGAATGAAGTTTTGGGTTGGACTGCAGTACCAAATGTTACACTGAAAACGAAGCCTGTCCTTTCCTTTTGTGTTATCCCACTATGTGTTTGTGTACTCTTGTGTATTTGTGCTTTTTCTGTCTTTATATGTTTATCTGATAAGACTTATGTTGTAGAATTTTTCTAATACTCAGCTACATGAACTATGATGAGGAATACTGTTATCCTCAAATATAATTTGCATTAATAATATGTTATTTACTTTGTAAAGATGTTTAGACATTATTCATTCTGTTTTGTTTTAATGCTCATGTGTGAAGTTGATGTTTCATAAGTTATTCTGATCTTTTATGTATGTACTTATGTCATAATTCCTGTAACACTGATGTATAGGTCTATTTCTATTCTTTTGTAAATCCTGTGTTACTACAAATGTTATCTGTACTGTTATGTTCTTTAATGATGTATTTTGTACCTTTTTAATTGTATTCTTATGTTACAAAATTGTAATTGACACCAGTTCATCAAATTAAGTAACTTGTAAGTTACATTTCACTGCACACGTTTCAGTTGGTCATAGTATATGGACAATATGTGAGAAGCAGGGACTGATAGTGTTTGCACGTGTATTGATAATTCAGCAAGGGACTGGATAACAGCATTGCTGGTTCTAAGGACAATTCCAAAAACTTTGTGCGTGCACAAGTGGTGGTTTATGGACTTGCTATATTCTCTGCAAGACTCTTCGATGGTGATTGTGCACCTGCACAGTCGCAACAGATGGCTGCTGGCCGTCTCTACAAGGACTACAGTGGGTCTACACCTTTGATAACTCATCAATACTATTATTTCTAAAAGGACTACAGTGGGTCTACACCTTTGATGATTCACCAATACCATTATTTCTACAAGGACTACAGTGGGTCTACACCTTTTCTGACTCACCAGTACCATTATTTCTACAATTACTGCAGTGGGTCTGCACCTCTGGTGGCCCACCAATACCGTAATCTCTACCAGGACTACAGTGGGTCTGCTCTGTGATGACCTACCTACCAATATTCTTCAAAACGTCGAATGACTCTGCTGTGGGTTTGCTCTGTTGTGGCCCATTACCTGGCTGCATGTCGAGAGCCAGCACTGTCTTTCCGTTGGAAGGACAGCACTACTTCTTCAAGACTGCATGGAAATCCACTACTTGCATGTGCATTTTCTTTTACGGCTCAGACATTGAGAAAAACACTGGTATTTTACTCTGATGAACGATCAAGACTGTCTTTATGGACTGTGAGAAAATTTTAGCTTTGACCAACATTGTATCAATAAAAGTGTGCATTTGATATCTTTGTTATTGTAATTATGAAAAATTTTAACAAATTATTATTGGCCACTGCCCAAAACAATTTGTAAAATTTTTTTGTGGGGAGCGTGGGGGCTATGTAAGTAGGCTGTTTATGTTTTCTTATTGGCAACGTTACGTAGCGCTCTGTATGAAAATCACTGGCTGTGCTGTGTGCAGTCTGTGGCTAGTTTGTTGTCTGCCATTGTAGTGTTGGACAGTTGGCTGTTAACAGCGCGTAGCGTTGCGCAGTTGGAGGTGAGCCGCTAGCAGTGGTGGATGTGAGGAGAGAGATGGCGGAGTTTTGAAATTTTGTAATACTGGATATCATGAACTGCTATATACATTATGACTTTTGAACACTATTGAGGTAAATACATTGTTTGTTCTCTATTAAAATCTTCCATTTGCTAACTATGCCTATCAGTAGTTAGTGCCTTCCGTAGTTTGAATCTTTTATTTAGCTGGCAGTAGTGGCGCTCGCTGTATTGCAGTAGTTCGAGTAACGAAGAATTTTTGTGAGGTAAGTGATTTGTGAAACGTATAGGTTAATGTTAGTCAGGGCCACTCTTTTGTAGGGATTTTTGAAAGTCAGATTACGTTGCGCTAAAAATATTGTGTGTCAGTTTAAGCACAGTCATGTATAAATTGTTCTAAGGGGATGTTTCAAAGTTCACTTTCCAAATGCGAGTAATTCCCATAATACATATCTACCTGTGATAGTCTGATAAATGGGGCACTGCTGAGGCAGTGTGTCGTATGCTTTTGTCTTACATACAGTAGAGTTAATCTGTGTTTTCATCTCACTTGCAATGCATCTCAAGCTTCTCTGCTCGCCTGAAATCACTCTGCGTTTGTAAATGTGTTATAGCGTGTTTTTAGGTGAAATGTGAAGAAAAGCGGAATGTACGAAGGTCTGTGTATGTACAGTCATTTACAATTATTTTCATTCATATTATTTACTTTTTTACTAATACTCATTCTTTTTTTTTGTTGTTTAGGGTGTTCACTGCATATTTGTTTACAAAGTTTGATAGAAAACTCATTCCTGTAATGGAAATTTAAAAACATAGCTGCTGAATACAGCAGTTTCACTTTGTACTATTGTTTTACATTCATGAGTTGAGCGAATACTGAAAGCATCTTGTTTTTATCCTAGGCCCTTCGAAAGTCAAAATTATGACAAGAAAACCCCTCTATGACCTTATCAAGAGATGCTCTGAAAAAGTGTTTGTAAAAAGATTTGACTTCATGGAAAATTACGTGTCATCAGATCCGGTCCTCCCTGAAGGCGAAAAGAGAAGTTTTATAGATACTGTCTTATATAAAGTTACAATTAAATAAATTCTTAAAAATAACTATAAATGGCTGTAAAGTACCATTCAAATTCTATGTTTTAAGGCCATAAGAGTCGGTCGGGAGCTAAGCAAACGCAGCAAAAGACGTAAGATACTAAATTAGCGTATGCCATTCAAATTATGCTCCGAGAATTTGTATATGTGAGGATTCCAAAATGGTTAAAAATATTACTTCATTTGCTGCTCGAGGAGCTAAATACAGACAAGTGTTAGATGCGAGTCACAGAAACATACAACCAGAAAACGGATTTTCTCATGTCTACGCCTTGTTAGTCTTTGTGAAAACCTCGCTGACAAGGAAACAGTACGAAAAAAACCGAACAGCTGATAACAAGGCCTATTCCTGTTACTGTATCCAACAACAGCCTATAATACAGTGCTACACAATGATTCCTGCCTATCAGGTGACTGCCACATATGTCAAGTTCAAGTCTTGCTTAATCGCATATGTCAGTGATTAATGTTATATTTGGAAGAGATCTTAAATGATATTCCAAATAATGAGATAAACGCATTATAAATTACCTATATACGGGCTTGTGAAAGTTCACAGCACTTCGATTCAAATAAAAACTTGAAAACAACCATGATCATGATGGGAAAATATTTCAGTCATCTTTAGTGCCTCTCCAACTTACTAGTTACACGAATAACAATTAGCTTGTTTGAAAAATCCTACATCATCTTTACCTCCCTATTCCATACGAACAGCAATTGGATTCATTCCTGAAACAGTTGATGTTACTAACGAAGTACTCGTTTATAGGACAGGTAGACTGAAACATTACAAGAAACAAAGCTTGCAAGAAAAAAGGGTGATTTATCCTTAAAATACACATTGCTGATGACCATAGTAGATGCAAAGATTTGAAATGCAGCAACAGAGACAGCCTCTAAAATAAGATGTTGCGTTTGCAAGGGTACCTCGAACAATTTCAGTGACCAGTCAAAAACCAAAGTGGTAACTACAGAAGCTCTTCAGCTTAGCATGTCTATACTCCGTGCCTGAATAACATTTTTCGAATTTTTGTTGCATTTTTCATATAAAATAAACATCAAGAACTGGAAAATCCTTTCGAAAGAGGGAAATAAACTTGTTCAAGATACGAAAGAAGTCACACAACAGATGTTTAGATATCGAATGTGGTTAATTGTAGACGTTTCCAAGAAAGGCTATTGAGACAGCACTGATGGAAATACAAGTAGGAGAGTTTATGAAAACTGTGAAACATAAGCAGAAATAACAGATATAGATATGCCACTCATCTATCGATTCAGGGTTATTCAAGAAGCCATTTACAGTAGGCATAAAATAGACATAAACAAAATTTCTGATAATGCTGCTGAAACAGCTAACCATATGTTGATTCATATCTATGGCACCCTACGTCTGCTAGGCTAAACAAGATTTGGGAGCATGGTCCGAATGTCATTGAACATGCCCTCTTACATATATACAATTTGTCAGAAGAAGTAGCCGAGGCCAGCAATATGAATTTCGTTTGCCAAGAAATTCTCACGAGAAGAATGAAATCTGGACGAAATAAACAGGAGACTACTGCATCTGATCCCTTAATAACAAACAAAAGACCGAAGACAAAGAAAACCAGCGAAGTTTTCTTAAAATAAATATTACTTCTACTACTCTCAAGTGAAGTATGGGTTAGGTAGGTTCATCTGGCTGAAAATGGTGATGAAGAGGAGTCTGCAATGGAAACAGACTACGCAGATGAACAAGACTAGGAGGCATCATGTGAAGAATAGTATTATAGCTAAGAATAAAGTAATATGATTAACATAATTTTCTTTTATTTCATGTTATCAAGCATATATTCTTATCCCTCTTAACATGTGAAGTTTCATTTCGTTTCGTCCTTCCCTTCTGGATGCTTCACTTTTGTTGTCAGCCATTGTTATTCTGTTGATCACGAAGGATCACCTTCTCCCAACTTCTGAAATATATCACGAAAACACATCCTCCACGTGTGAAGGCTCCAATGTCATCAGTACCCAGTTATGGGTTGCAGCCGACTCCACAATTTCTCTCCAACCACTTCACTAAGTTATTAAATATTAAGGCCTTTCGACCCATCTGAATCAGTAGCAAAGCGTACTCATTTACATTGGCTACCTCCTGCCCCAAATTATAACGCTTCAGGAAGGTATTGCTTTCTGCAGGTTCGAATCCTGCCTCGGCCATGGATGTGTGTGATGTCCTTAGGTTTAATTAGTTCTAAGTTCTAGGCGACTGATGACCTGAGCAGTTAAGTCGCATAGTGCTCAGAGCCATTTGAACCATTTTAGCATGTTACAATTGTTCAACAATGTAACATGATCAACGGTAACTATAAATGAAAAACATAAAGTTGTTTTTGTTCTACAGAATCAATTATTAAGTTAACTGGTTTTCGTTTGAAAGACAATAATCCGTATGTTCTACAGGGTTAATCTGTGTACTTAACCGATTTTCGGCTACAGCTCCACCTTCAGTCTCATGACGACCTTGCAAGCCTAAAACCAGCTAACAAAATAAATTAAACCCATACAACGTACAATATACTGTGCTTTGGGTTTATAATTATGTTGTGCTACTCTTTGTATACGTAAAAGAACTCTCTCATCATTTCCACCAATTAGCAAAAGTAAAACCTGCGTTGGATAGGCCCACGAGACGGTAAACCTGCAAAAGATCTCTTTCCAAACCCAACATTAAACATTTTTCAAGGCTAGTCTCAAACCAAAACTGGCTGAAATATATGGAGAAAACAATATAGATGCAAAATATAAACTTGAACATTCATTTCGGCGGGTATCCGCATCTGTAAAACGGTCCAATAGAAACAAGTAGATAACAGCAGGTACAATAAAGTCCTACCATACTGTGAAGTTTCTCAGTTCCACAACAAAATCTCATAGTGAGCTGTACTTCTTAAGCTTTTATCAAAGACAACAAAGGATTTACATGATGTTTCCTTCCACAAAAATTGAGAAAATCACAAATCAGAACTTAATGTTGAAAATGAAAAACAAAGCAGCCTGGAGGTTTATAATCCAAGGAACCACAAAACAGAAACAGAATCAGTATAAGTGTAACTATCGTGTAAAAGACTGGTATGGATCGATAAATAATCAACTGGATCTAGAAATTTTGTGAATCAGTACTTTTCACATTTAGTAAACAGACTCAAATGAAAATTCCCAAAACCAAGTACGCTTGCAGTAAAAAAATTATGCAGGTAGTACAGTGATGTTCTTATCCTCCAAAGACTAGGAACACATGAAAACAGAACAAAAATTAGAAACAGGAAGTCAACAGGCATAGATGAAGTGCTGATCTGTGTACCTTAAGACTGAATAGACAATGCACAAGTTCCATTAACTGATATAATAAATGAATAACTAACTCTCTGCAGTATCTGAAACACAAAATTTGTCTCTACTCAAGGAATATGACATAGAAGATATAGAAAACTGCGGGCTTTCGAATAAAAATGGGTGGCCCTCAACTATGTACCCTCAAACTCAGAGTTCAAATATTAAAAGTTTTGGCTTGTCTAGTGGATGGGATATGTAGATGCCACATTACATGCCAAATACTGCTGAGTCTACAGTATACAATATGAATACACACATGAATCAATGGTCGAATGTTCCTATCACTCGGCAATTGCGAATTTTGAATGTAACATGGAAATTTATAAATGAAAGACTGAAATTAAATGAAATCTGCAAGTACTATCTTAACGACTTTAAATGATGAGTGCAATAGCAGAAGTACCTTTAAGAATGGCATCTGTTTCTGTAAAACAATTATTGGAGTCGATGGTCCACCAACTAAATAAAATATAAGATGAATATCAGGAAAAAATATATTCATACTTCACGTAATTAGTTATGAGCAACAACATAGCTCATGAGATATTCACTTCCAAACTTCTCTGCAGAAACCACGGAAATCTCGCAAGTGTACAATTCGGCACTCCGAAATATTTCTATCTCCCATGACCACGTGCAAACTGCTAACATTCTCCAAGTATTTCCTGCGACCGTCCGTCGCATCTCTCTGTCCAGCACTCTCCTGTGTCCTTTGCCACCTGACGCTCTTCCCGCACTTCCATACAGTCTCTCCATTGACTTCGGTAGTCGCCAACCATACTGACAAGCGCTGTGATTGGCTAAAGCGCTCCCACCATGTCCCCAAGCCAACACATACTCACAAACATATTGAAACACATACAAGGACCATAAACACGCTGTAACACACATTCTTAAATACATAAACAAATTAAATAAACATATATCAAAGGAATAGAAGCAAAAGTAGGCCAGTTGCCAAATGTCTCCATACTTTCTAAAACACAGAAATATTTGACCAATTTCTTCACGAATAGTATATATCGGATATAACAAAGACATAGACGAATAAATATATTTATAAGCATCCTGCTACGCTTTTTGGTGTAACTGTGGAGTACTTATGACCTGATGCGATCAATAATAATCAGACACTTTGACCTCCAATAACTCATATACTATTCAAGTTACATGGCGGTAATTCATACCAATTTAGGTTTACACTAAGGCTTTCTAAAGACATGTCTGTCGACAAAATCGGATAAACCGTTTAGATTTTGGAAACTCGTTGCTGGGTGTTACTTGTATAATTTAATCAGATACTAAACTTTAAACTAATAAAGATATTGAAAATCTGGTTATGCCATCAGTATCGTAGTGCAGATAATGGTAATGTATGTGTTTCTTCTTAAGGAATCATGATTCCTCTGGCTATTATTAATTTCTACATGAACTGCGAAATGTCTGCCATTTTGGTTTCAAAAAGTCCGCCAATTTTTGCACTCCCGACACACAGGTCTCCTTAATCGACACAAAGCACAGTCCTCGACGCAGTGTCAACATGGAATTCCCAGCCATGCAATCCGTCTGGACGACACGCTGAAGCTACCCCTCTTACTCCCACTAGTGTTCGTCACCATGCGGTTGCTGACGAGTTCCGGCTTGCTCAGCAGCTCGTGTGACCAAGCCAACTTCGAACTTAGACTATTTTCAGGGTGCCACAACTCGCTCATTATCTCACATAACCACACGACTATTTCTCTCCTTCCATAATTATCAAAAACCACAGAATATTTTACGAAAGACAGACTAGTGAATTATTTGACTAAATACAGACACAGTGAAGGTCAGTTTGGTTTCTGGAGCAACAGAATTTCAGAATTAACCATTGTAAAGATTTCAGGACTTGTACTTGACGCAGTGGACCCGAATTAATGTCACTGGCGTATTTTTAGACCTCTTAAAATCTTTTATACTACTGACCATAATATTCTACTAAAAATGTATAATCATTAAGAGCAAGAGGAATTTCCGAGTGGTTACGATCATATATGAAAAATATGGTCCAAAAGATAGATATAGCACAGCCTTTAAATACAGCAAACTTTTTAGTTAGTCAACTGTTAGATCCCTGTATATGAACGGAGGAAATCCTCAGGTCAGTATCTTAGGACCAATATTGTTGATAACCATCAATGGCTTCCCAGGCATGGACTAAAGTTCTTATTGTTGATGACAGCAATGGAATAACCACATATACAGTACAACAGCACAACTCCAAGTAGAGAGAAGTAACTGAAGCCCTATACGATGTTCATAATTGGCCAGCATGCAATAAATTTGTGCTGAATATGGATTTCTGCTTAAAGGAATAAAATAATTGGTAAATAAAATATTGATGAAAAGTTAGTAGATTGTACAGTAAATGAGAAGTCTTTAAAAAATAATATTTACTCTTACCTGAAGTGGAATTAACAAACAAATACACTTTTTGTCTTTACAGCTGAACGTCATGTCGAGAATGAAGATAATAGAGACGGTATGCCCTTACAGTCCCTTCGTCAGCGTATAAACGACGAAGATTTATATTTACGTACTATTCCTACTATGTTCCATCTTTGGCTATGAAATCATTGTCTGCGTACGTCACACACAAAACATGGATAAAACCTTCAAAGTACAAGAAAACGCCATGAATATAATAAACAAAAGAAGTAAATGAGCTCCCTGTAAAGATCTGTTTAAACACATGGTGATTGTAATATTACCATGTGACTACTACGACCAATGTGTTACACACATCAAGTAAAATGTCAACCATTATGTCACAGAGAGTACCATTCATGGTTATGGAACAAAAGCTGAACGAAACTTACATATAGAGTAAACAAACAAAATACATAATTTTCTATATGTCACGTGACTAGAAGAAAATTTGTTCCACCAAATCCTTGTTTTTGTGTTAGTTTCACACAACGTTGGCAACCGGCACTTTGTAGCGCCAGGTATGTGCGACTTCATAATATTTTGTTGTTACTTCTGTTACTCATGAGACAAGTGTTCGTAATATCACACTTCTGTAAAATCATTATCGTTATTGTCCTTTTGTTCCAACATAGACCTGAAGATGATCTGCTATGCATAATGAAACCAGATGTCGGCAAACACAATTTTTTGATCCAGATGCAGAAAACTACCCTAATTTAATTAATCTTACCGTAAAATCATATGCCAGGAAACTATGATATACAGTTCTAATCGTTTTCTTCTTCCTTGAGCTCAACATGTCATTCAACTTGGTGGGGTGTGTAGTAGTACATTTTGCTACAAAGCATGGCAACACGTCCAAGTTTCCTTTTACTAGACCGATGAAAGTTGTGCATGTGAAAACCATGACTTTAATTAGTAACCATGACTTTAATTAATTAGCATAAATAGCATCTACTGCACCCAGGTGTGTTGGAATTTGTTTGCAGATATGAGGAAGAGAAATGGGGGCACCCGGGAAAAAAAAGAGACGATGGATGTGTGATTTGGACTGGCCAGTGGGCGGTCGTGCTTTGGGGGTGCTGTGGACTCCAGAGAAGAAAGGTTCCTGACGAGAAAGATCGTGCAGTGAAGAAAAAATGAATGTTGTTATGTAGATTCTATGCTGTGCTATCTCGAATGAAGTACGAACTAATGGTTTTGGTCAAGCACTGAATCATCACGAATGAACATGTTGTCTGAAAAGCTTTGTTAAGTATCAGTTGCTGTGAGTTGAGAACTTATTTGAGTATAGGAGAATTATGGAAATGGTATTTTGTGATTTCGTAATGAGCTGTTTAAATGTAGAAGCTCTCTTATAGCTCTCGTCCCTCAGCAGTTGGAAAAGAAGTCAGCTGTCAAATATGTATCACTGCATAGCAGGATTACAA
This sequence comes from Schistocerca cancellata, assembly GCF_023864275.1. Taxonomy (NCBI): domain Eukaryota; kingdom Metazoa; phylum Arthropoda; class Insecta; order Orthoptera; family Acrididae; genus Schistocerca; species Schistocerca cancellata. Next base: position 751,519,650 of record NC_064627.1, read on the forward strand.
CATCAAGGGAAAACAAGACGGCGACCTGGAAATTCAGAAAAGAAAGTAGGTGTTATTACAGGTAACGAGTAAAGACTTGGCATCTTGCAGTATATCGGTCACTTAAAATGAACCCACAACAAGAAAAACACCTCATGTAGTGTCCCAAATAAAGGATACGGACGAGAGATAATAAAATAAGAGAGCTATAACAAGAAACGGGAAGATGTACGTTATTACTACGGAAGTAAGCAAGCCATCAAGAACAGTATCGTAAGCATATACGCTGTAACGATACGGACGACAGCAACATTACGAAAACTAAAAGGATTGTGACTTCAATTAAACCCAAATAATTTAGATTGTCACGATCTTGAACAAAAGGAATTCCAGCTAGCCCTAGCAAATAGCTCAACAACGAATATTATCCACGTGATGGAGCACGTTCTCGGCACGTAAATCACGAGAAGATAAGCTGACTACAGAGAAGAGTTTCGACGAACTATTTCGACGATGACGAATGCTGTGATGGCTTCCGACAACAACACTTCGTCGATTCGCAGTGTCGGTGGCAGTTCAGCTGACTACGGCAGCGGCTACAGAGCGACTATTCGAGACAGCGCTACACGCACGATGGCATCGGCAGGGAGCTACAGAGGTTGGTGCGGCAAATTAGGTGATGTGTACAGTGCACCGCCTCCAGAGTTTGTGTGTAGTTATTTAATCTGCGATAATTGATAGTGAACGACGTTGATTAACATTGGGTGATAGTGTAAATACTTTGATAAACGACGAAGGTTTTTAGAGTGATGAAAGCTTTAATTTAGACTACACGCCTATCACAACTACAAGTATGGATAGTAAGGTATTAGCGGAAATTATAGTTCAAGCATTAGAAAAACTAGATGAAGACGCAAGTAAACTGAACGAGATATCTAATCAAATGGAGCAGCTAGATGACCTATCTCCAAACAGCAAAAGTCAAGCAGATTAGCTAGATGAACTATATCAAAATAATAAAAAATTAGACGATTTATTCATAAAAATAAATAAAATTTACAAATTAAAGAGAACATTAGCTAATATAATTTCGAAACGAAAATAGTCGAGGATTGTGAAATACATTTTAAAAATCTGAATGATAAAATGACGCATTAGAGAAATCATCTTCGAGCAATTACGAAGCTATATGTAATCAAATCTCAAAGATTCAAGACAGAGTAAAAATATTAGAACGAAATAAAAAACTTATTAAAATTTCTAGTGTTCCAAATACTTTAACTGATTTGGAGAAGCGTCTGGAAGAAATTGTAGAACAAGAAGTAAACGAAAAAGCAGATACCAATAGCGCTATCTATATTTCTATGGACGACACTATTTTTAACAATAAGAGTTAGTTACAGAAATTATGGAAACAGTTAGAAGACACTAACACGAACGTAGATGCAAAATAGCAACATATAACGCAGGATTATCGCCTGAGTTACTAGCAGTATTATAAGTAGGAAATGGAGTTAATTGTGCTAAGCAGTGTCCAAGGCTTAAGCCGGAGGGAGAAGTAACTCCAACATATTTCTTAGGAGCATTTTTTCGATCCATGCCTCAGAAATGGGATGATACCAACAAAAATAAATTTTGCACTGTTATATTTACTACCTGATGCCGCGGAATGGGAAACAGCTCGTGCAGAGGAATTTATACTGTAGAAAGATTTTCAGGAAAAATTTAATAGAAAACCTTGGTCCGCAAGTTCGCAAGAGAAAGTAACCGAATTTTTATATCCTAAGTACTATAGTAGTTCATGAGGTACATATAAGAAGTACATTCATTGGCGTCTAGCTAGGTCTAATTATTTAGGCAACGCAACAGAAGAAAAACATTTAACTGCTTCTAAAGACATTACCTTATTTCGCACATAAAGAAATGTTATATGGCGGCTGAACTAACATAGAAATATTACTGACATTTGTGGGTTTGGATACCCTGAATAAAGAAAGAGGCGATTGTAATCACGCACCAAATCGGAATACGTGTAATGGAAATGCATCAAACGAAGAGAAATGCTACCCATCTAAATTTTCCTAGAGAGAAGAGAGTAATTTTTGTGGGTTTGATGGGAGACCAAATAATGATTGCAGTAGAAAGAGAAATAATAGCGAAAGGAATAATTCACAGCTTTTTGTAACCAGTGACCCAAGCACCATTGACACTGCGATAAAACAAAATGCCTCGTATGCCAGACAAAGTACAGATGCAAATAATTATCCTTTAATAGTATCAGAAAACGGGGAACATCCTTGAACAAGAGTCAAGATCCAGAATGTAAAAAAAAAACTATCTTAGATCCGTATACTGAAAAATTAACTGCATTCACTCATGCGATACCTACAAGAGAATGAATATTACAAGAAGACAATAGAGGAGAGGAAGAGAAATTGAAATCAGTAGTCTGGGGTAAATATTTCATATGGATGTAGACATTTATATAGGCACAGGAAGCTAAATTTCATTGATTTCGCAAGGGTACTTGCACACAATAGAGATAAGAAAAAATGTCGCCAATTATCGGTGTCAGGAGCATATATCGTAGGAATGGCGGGTAGTAAAGGAAAGCAAATAAAAGCGGAAACTCAGGTGTCATTAGACATAATTGTTGTTGAATTTATGCACATTTTATTAGTACTGCCCGTATTTACTTTCAGTCATCTGATGTTTCAAGGTGTACTAATTATTTAGTTATTTCAGATTGACACATATTGTTAGACCTTGAATGGTTATTAAAATAGAAAGTAAGACTTGACTTCAACGATAAACTGTTATACTGGACCAAGGGAGGCTTTAATTACGTTACATCGTTCAAAATAGATAAGTTATTAAATAATAGGAATTTATTTCTAGTTGCCACTGCTCGGTTAGTGAATGATGATGAAGAAACATAAAATCTGCAAGGGTGCCAGGAAAAAATAAACATTCATTCTCAGGAATCTAACCTATTAACTGAAGAGCAACAACACAATTTGTATACGATCTTAATGAAATATGAGATTGTATTTGTGGTGTCACCGCCAGACACCACACTTGCTAGGTGGTAGCTTTAAATCGGCCGCGGTCCATTAGTACATGTCGGACCCGCGTGTCGTCACTGTCAGTAACTGCAGACCGAGCGCCACCACACGGCAGGTCTAGAGAGACGTACTAGCACTCGCCCCAGTTGTACGACGACTTTGCTAGCGACTACACTGACGAAGCATTTCTCTCATTTGCCGAGAGACAGTTAGAATAGCCTTCAGCTAAGTCCATGGCTACGACCTAGCAAGGGGCCATTAACCATATCTGGGAAGAGTCTTATTTGTATTAACAATAGCGATGTACCACAAGGATGAATTAAAGTTAAGTATTAACGCAGCTACGTACTTTTCTTTATAGCATTCATCACGTATCCTGTTTCAGACCTCACGCCAGCCGGCGTGTGTGTACGCGTGCATTTCGGTTACCCGTCACTGTGGACTGGCTGTCTTGTCAGTCCACAACAGTATTTTCTGAAAAACCAGAAATAGTTGGCCATTATGTGTGTCAGTTTAAGATCAAATATAAGGGTCCATTGTATTGGAAACTTTACCCAGTTCTCGTAAGTTTAAGACCAGAAGTAACTGAGGAAATACAGTAAATGGTAGAAAGTTAGGTGAGAGAAAGAAGTGTAAGTGCATATAACAGCCCTTTACTTCTAGTAATGAAACCAATGGGTGGAGTGCGATTAGTGTTAGATGCACGGACTTTCAACAAACATACAGAGACAGAGAGAGATAGACCTGTATTTATTGATGAATTGTTAATGCAATTCGAACGAGGAAGGTCTTTTACTTTAGTTGATTTGACTGCCGGGTGTAGGCAAGTCAAATTACACGAAATTTCACGAAAATGTACTACAATTCTTTTCGATGGAAAGCCTTATCGATTTACAGTATTACCCTTTGTGTTAAATATTTCATTGTCAATGTTCGTACTACCATTACTACCATTGGAGGAGGCACTAGGTAAGGAATTGCTACAAGAATTAATTATTTACAAAGACTATATGTTAATAGCATCCAATACGTAGGAAGAGCACTGCGTATTGTTAACTAAAATGGTGCGATATTTTTTTTTCAGAAGAAGTATATCACAATTAAGTTAGCAAAATCGCATTTTGGAAGAGAAGAACCGAAATTTCTAGGACAGTTGGTAGGGACGAAGAGAATGAGACGGGATACTGAAAGAATAAAGGCCATCAAATGCTGTTTGGAACCACAAAACCTAAAACAATTCCACTCGTTTCTGGGATTAGCCGCTATATGGAAGACCAACTCATGAACGATTCCGGATTATTGTCATTACTGAAACAAAGAGCAAAATAAATATGGGATGAAGGAGCCTCCGAAGTATTCTATAATATTAAGCAGGCACTGCTAAATGCACCAATTTTGCGACATCTGGTAATACAGGAAGCGTTTAGGTTACCAACTGATGCTTCTGAATATAGTATCGTGTGTGAACTGTTCCAGGTTGAATGGAATCCAGAATTAAGAGATCATAAAACAATAACGTTCGCTAGCAGATGTCTCGATAAAGGTGAACTAAACTATACAGCGACAGAAAAGGAATTATGAGCTATTGCGTAGAGTTTACAATGTTTGTTACGCTCATATAGAGGTCCAAGATCATAACATATTCGGATCAACAGGAGTTATCTTTCGTTATGGGAATTAGGTTATTGCACAACAGATTAATGAGATGTGGATTATAGCTACGGGGATACCAAACATAAATTAAATACATAACCGGTTCAGAAATATAGTACCAGATACATTGTCATGACTATCTTTAGGTATGAATGGCGTAGGAAGATCTAAAGGACCGGAAGTAATATTCCGTATTAACTTCTTGATACTAATTTATACAAATGATGAGGTATGAAGGTTAACGTTAAGAATAAAACAACATATAAGAACAGATGTATATTTTGAGAAGAAGTTAAAAAAATCTGAAGAAACTACGATCTTTGTAGAAGATAAATCTATTCGGACGACAGGAGAAGACGCATTATTTTGGAAGTTATGTAATAACAATGCACAGTGGAGGCTATGAGTTGCAGAAACCCTACAAAATAAATTAATACAATTCATACATAAAGGATACGGACATTTTGGAATGCCCCAATGTACAAGCATATGAGCAAGTTTTATTATTTTTAGCAAATGACTACACTCGTTAAGGAAGAATTTTTCTTGTAACATTGTTTGGCTAATGTTTTATGCCTGTGTTCAAATTATTGGAGTCAACTATTATTCTGATCGAAATTGACAAGCAAATGTTGAAACCCATCACACACATTTTCGTGCCCTGTGAAATTCCCTGACCATTCAACAGTCCACGCTTTTAAAGAGATCATGTGATGGATTATCAAATTTTCTCCAGCTTGAGTACAACAGACTCATACGTATTCCATCTCTATGTGTCTGTACTGTACCCGCAGCAGCTTAGTAAAGAATGTATGCTACAGGAACGGACGACATTATATGCACGGCAGGGGAGTGTGGTATGCAGAAAATCAATAATGTACTAGCTTCCCTCTCTTTCGAATCCAAAGTGAATAGAAATTCAATCTTTATATGGCAAAAATTGCGTCTGCTAAGATAATGGCACGTTAGAAAATTAAAACCCGTAGACGATATAAATGGATGAGGAAGTAGAAAGTTTTTACTTGGCAGAGTCTGTTCGAATTACTTGAAATCAAAAGATGTTTATCGGTTTTAGGAGACATTTGTTTACATTTCGGAAGTGACTAAAACTGTTCAGAGCTGAAAGCTTAGGCCACAGTATTTTTATGAACAGCTTAGATCAGCGTTGAAAAGTTGGCTAATTACTCAATTACTACAGTCGAAAGCCATTAAAATTCGCTATATTCTGTAATTTCAAATTAACTAGCATACCAAAGTTTTCATATTAGAAAATCTTGCGTAGGTTTGGTAAGTCGGGAGCTATGCGATATTGAAAGCTCAGAAACAAGTCACGCTGCTACAGAAAGTTTCCTCTTATCGTGTCGCTCTACTTGCCAATGTTTCAGTAATTTTACGAAATAAATTGATTCGATGCAAAATAATTGTGTGTTTGTTTTGACTTTTGTTTTCGGTCAGATAGTTTTGGCAAAAAATGAGCATTCAGAGTTAACTACTAAGTTTTTACGTTGAGAACAACATCGCAACGAGCCACAGTTTTCTCCAGTTCTAAGTAACATTTACATTAAAATTTAATCAACTTCCTTAAGGAGCTTACCACTACAATAGGGAGGTAACAAAAGGAAAAATTCAAACAGCTCGCATTTCTTAGACCTGTTATTGCTACTGACGTGAAGTACAACTCTGAATTGACATCCGAATAGAAAAATAAACCCGCGGAGTATAGCCATGAAGGTCTAATGGGCTAAGAATTGCGTAAAATTAATCACGGGTAATCTAATATATTGTAAGTAATTAACATTTTAAAATAGTCTTGCACGGCTTTAACACAAATGCATAATGATATTCTCATTTAAAGCTTCGTCAGACTAAGGAAACAGTGTGACAAAGTGGAATCCGACAAATTACATTCTTTCTTTTTGTTTTCTTTCTTCTTTTTCTTTTTGATTTCCTTCCTTAATCACTAAGTTGCATGAAGGGTCGAGATGCATAAACTTACAATTTTTGGTATTTTGTCGACAGCCAGGTTATTAAAGACGATACACTAACTCGGAATAAATAGAGATGGAATGGGCAATTGACCGTAGTCTTATGCTAGAAATATTTATGGCACTGAGCTGAAGCGGTTTCAGGGTTAAGCACTGAATGCATGAGAGATGACCGACAGGACAGCAATATGGGACTCACTCCTTCTTCAGGAAATGGAGGCAACGTCCAGTAGGACGTGAAGCCCGCCTCTCACACAAAGCACCACACACAATGACGTCGCAAAAAGATTCGCGTGTGATTCCCCGCAGGAGCGCTGCTTCCAGTCGTTTGTGTGGACAGCAGCGAATCTCGGCTCAGACTTCTCGTATTTTTTTCTTTTTTTGGCTGCAAGAGACATTTCAAAGGCGGTGTTGTTTCTCTGAAGAAAGAAAATGTCCGCGTTCTCGGCCAGATGTGACACAAGAACGAGCACGTGTAAAGAGCGAGAGGAAATCGCATCATCGGGCATAAAAGCGTCACAGCACGAAGAAACTAACAGATAGCTCATATGCTCAGTTGACCTGTAAGTGACAACATACGTAATCTGAAGATATATCGCGAATGATTAAAATGATGCGAAATGAATTTTTCGTTTATCACTGTTGTCCATAAAGAGATGACTCATTATGTGTGCACAATAATGTGAATTCTGCATTTTTATGACGTGCATAGTACATGTTATCTCGTTCTATGCAGCCTACGTTATCGCCCGTTATCAGTCGAACGCTCGAAAAATGTGTTATAGCTCGGAAGGGCTTCTGATGTACTTCACTACTGAAAAAGCGAACTGACATTCACATACTTTCTCACACATACCTTGTTTGTTTGGGCGAATCCTTCCACTGCTCTTTTAGTTTCCACTACTTCCAATTATTCAATCTTATGACTGTCAACCTTATAGTTAATCCAGTCGAAATTTACGCAGGACAACAACATATTATGACGTTATTTGACATTGTCAAACATGAGATCCGTTATGTTAAAATTTTTGGATAAAAGCTCTGGTCAAGAGTGCTGAAATTCCTTTATTGATTAATTGTTTTAGCTCATTGACGAGCCATCTTCAGATCTTGAGCATTTTCCTGCAATCGCGCTTAGGCTGACTTGGCGTATTTACGTTGTTATTCGACATTGTCATATTTTACCGGTCTTGACCTAGGATTTTTATACATACATATGATTCCGGAAGAGAGAAAGGGTATCTCTGTGACTCAGAGACCCATAACTTCCGTACTATTGCACAAATCATCATGATAACAGGCTGCTGTATCACGCGTGTCTACTGGACCTCACGCCTCCAAATTTTATGTTTAACGACTGCTGAAAAGCCTCATTGCACCACTGTGTTCTACTAATACTTGCCCCTCCCACCCGCCATAGAGAAATACGTTATTCCTCACCATAATCTTACAAAATGAATCTGAGACGGGTTTCACGTTTCACTTAAACTGCCAGTCTAGTATTAAAATAAGCTTGAATTTAAGACAGTAATAATGACGATGCTACTACATATTACAGTCGTGTTATACAGTCTATACCAGTCAGGAACGCACATGTTACTGTCAAAGTTGAGTATACTGTCATAAATTGTGACTGCGTCTAATTTTCTTCCATTTGCCTTTGGTGGTAAAATCATTAAGTGATATCAATGTCTGATTTGTAAAGATTTGCTGTTAGGCTTTACTATCTATGGTTATATCATAATGACCTAATTTTAAAACGGCTGCAACGATTTTGTGTACTTTCTAGAATAACTGTTGCAGTAACTGATAGTTAATTACGTGTTTTACTTACAGGTAATAACTTAAGAAATTGTCTTTAGTTCTTGTTTTATAGCAGAGGGTTAACCAATCACACCTAAAGAAGGAAATTAAACAATGAAATGGAGACAGATTTCTGAAGACACTGAAGAAGAACATGGCCATTTCTGAACGCCACACAGCCTGAAAATGTATAACTGAGCACAGAAAAATAGCTGTGGGTGGACTTTAACTAAATGTACCGTACACAGAATAAACTATGCCACATCAGTTTTGGTTCACCTAAATAGAGAGTTTTTATGTGTGGAATTGCTGTAATTATTGTACTGCGCAAAACACTTGGTATTTGCTTCTATGGATCAAGCACGTCGCGTCGGATACTGTTGCAAAAACTGCACAATATCAACGAGACAGCTGCTCGTCGTCTTCAGGTGACTATTGGAGTGTCGTGCATTTTTTATTTTTTTATTTTTTCGGTTGCTGTACAGCGTCCCCGTTGTAGAGCGGTCTGATTGCCTTGGTGGCGGAGCAATGTTTTTCTGTCTTACAATGAAGGAATTACAATGCCATCATTGTACTGCACGTTGAAGGTATGGCAGCGGGACTTGAAGTCCCGTACCGCCCTCGACGACGTAAGTTCAAGTCTACTGATAAACCACCACTCTAACTACAGAGGTAGTTAGAGCGGTGGTCGCACCAAGGACTGCGCAGAATGAGCGGCTGATACAAACACACATCTTTAGAGGCCGTACTGGGACTATCGTTAGTCATAGTCCGAATCAAAGTGTTCCAGCATGATAAGAGGAACAGGGTGGCGGTGCCGGTGCTGGAAAGTCGTGAGACCAATGTGTTGCAAATCATTAACCGTGTTGCATGGGACATCCACGTTGTCGTAGAAGCGCCTTGCCTTCCTTCGAATGGACATCTTTAGCGGGACCATGTTGGTTTCCTCATATGGGGTGACACATCTCGTGAGTTAAGGGGCATTCAGCCTCCACCGAGGCACCTTACTCTGCAGGCACTAGTCTGCGTCTGAGAGGCACTAATCATGCCCCACGCAGAGGCGCCGTAAGTGAGAGAAGGGTCGACAACCATGCTTGGTGTCTTAGGTCAGTTCCCTACTGTTGAACAGCAGGTACAATGCTTTTATCAGCTCTGCCCCTTTTGAGTGACACACTCCGCATGTCGATGGAAGACCACTTTTTTATCCTGCAATAGTGATGTTGTGGCGGAGGATAGTGCGCCGCTTCGTGAAGTAGACTGCTGTAGTCTTCGGAGCATTGAGGACAATCTTGTTTGAACTACACCACTGTTGTCTCTCGAGACGAGCAATGAGTTAGTCAGTGTTGCGGCTGGTGGTACAGAACGCCGTATCGTCGGCATATTGCGCCACGTCGCAGTGAGCGATGAGTGGCATGTCATTAATTTAAATGTTGAAGAGGATGAGAGACAACACAGAGTCTTGACGGGTAACCATAGACATTCTCGAGTGTCTTCCTTGCTGAGCAACCAAGAAGGTTTTATTGCGGAGGAACTAATACACGACCTTGATATAGATGTCTGGGATGGGGCATGTGTGTCAACATATTGCACACGAAATTGTCCTGCTGAATCCTGTCGTAACCGTTTTGCACTTCCACGAAAACTGCTGATGTGGACGTGGTGGAACTGAAGCTATTGCTGATGTGTTCTGTGATCCTATGAAAATGTAATTCAGCCGACACGTGGGAAGGGAGTCCTAACTATTCCGAGCGGATCGTCCCAGCCACAGTCAGAGGCTGGGAAATGCAGTACAGGATCAAAGATTCTAGGACCTACGCCATGCTATTCAGAAAGCTAAGGAGCCTGTTGTTGTAGGGCTTTAGGAATGGCATTCAGTTTTGCCGCCTGCTCCCACAGTGAGGGGGAGGGGGGAGGGGATGCCAGTTGTCAGACAGCAGTTCAGAATCTTCGTAAAGAACACCAGCGACTTGCAAGGGAGCCGATGGAGGTATTCGTTTAAGATGTCACCCAAACTGAGAACCCACTCTTCACACTTCTGCTGGAGTATCTTTCGGACTTCTGCTGGGGACCAAGTTTACTGGGTGGTCATTGTCTGATAGCGGTAACGGCCTCTAGAATGTCGTGTTCATCTTGGAGTTCATCAGGCGTAAGGTCCCAGATGAGAAGTTCATTCTGGGCCTCAGATTCATCAGCCAGAGTGTCCACCATTTGCAGGGCATCATAAATTAAGCCATCCTGGGTGCAAATGGTTGTCACTGTGGGGCTCCTTAGGGCTCGGACAGTAACTCATTCTGACTTATGTTGGAGGAGAAATGTGGACATCTTGTCGTCCCATTGTTCCGTTCCCCAACTGGCGAGGTGGCGGCAGAGTTCACATTGGAGATCCCCCATGCAATGCTTATCCTGAAGGGCAGGAAACTGCTTCCACCACCCACAGTAGTGGTGCTTCTTGGCTATCAGTTTGGGCAATACAGGTGGCTAGGCATCCTATGTGGTTAAATGCCTAGGTACAATGGAAGGAGAGGCCTCCATCGCCTTTTGGATTTTTTGGCTATACAACCTACAGCACTAACCAGATTGGCAGGCATTGTCAGGTCAATATTTTGCTACACTGTGTTGTTGATGACCCTGGAAAATTTGTCCCAATCTGTGCTGGTTAAGGTAGAGAGGAGATCTAAAGATATAGATCAGTAAGGTGCAGGAACACTGGGTCATTGTCAGATGTCAATACATGAGATGTTTCCAACGAAAACAGCACCACAGAATTCTTGAAAATGGCCACATCCAGAACATCTGGCTGGCAGTATGTATGTGTGGGAGAGTGGGGGTCGTAGATCGACAGGACCAGAGTACTTTCCAGTTTGAGGACGAGTCTGCACTTGGGATTAGCGATGCGAGAAAGCCAAGCCAGATGCTTGGCATTGAGGTTTGCCCCAGTGATGAGTCTATCAAAAGATGTCAATGTGTGGAGGTCTGCTTCAAGAAGTAGCATGTTAGGGCTCAAATATGTCTCAGCAGATGTGATAGCCCCAAGACAGTGCCCACTGGGGCCTCTTTCTGTTCCAGTGGTTGGAGAGCCTTGTGATTGTGGACGAGTGTCTTAGGGAGGAACACCGCCATGCTCCCACCTCAGTGATAGAGCTAGTCTCTTTGATAGCAAACCATGTTGCATAGTCGAAAACCATCTATCAGTTTGAGATGGATTTTGAGGCAAGTAAAATGTCCACCTGTTGGTCATACAGGTTTTCAGTTTGGCTGTCTTTTGTTTGATGCCATTAGCATTAAAAATACAGAAAAATAGATTCCGAGGTAGCTGGTGTTTGTGTATTGGGCGATCTGCAGTTATACCAAAGACTAGCTGAGACCTTCAACCAGGGAAATGACCTTTGTGACACTGTCCTCTGACAGACGGATCTTCTGAGCTGTTTCACGAATGACAGCCCTGATATGGACAGAGAGATGACCTGGAGGATCTCTTTCATATCACCCTGAAATGAAGAATCTCTCTCCACCACATAGGCCATTGCAAGGGACAGAGCCAGAGGGTGGGCCCTGTGTTGCAGATGTAATAGGTGCCTCGGTATCTGCAGTCTGATGGTCATCAGGTTTACCCTTTAAGACGGGAAAATTGGTGCAGTCCCGCAGTGTCTGGGGTAACTGATTGGCCCTTGGCTTGCTTCTTGGAAGGTGCAGTAACCCTACCAGGAGGCCAAATGGTGTGGTTCGTGGGAGGTGCCCAAACAATGGTCGCAGATAGGATTTTCTGAGGTTGGGTGTTTACAGTGCTCTGACGAATGTGGGCCAGCACACTTGACACACCAGATAGGCAGTGAACAATAATTATTGGGGTGTAGCAAATGTTGACACCTGCAGCAGATGGATGGGCCATTGTGGCCTTCATATGATCCAATACACACCTTCATGCACAGAAGATGTCTGATTTGTTGAATACTTTCGATGTCTTTTCACCTAAGAAGGGCACAACATACACTGGCATGGGGATTAACTTCCAGGCCACGGGGAGCCTTTTGTTGTATTGGTGGACCAAAGGGTCAAAGAATTCAAAATGGAGTAATTCGTCCCTAATGTCTGTTCCCATAACTTCGGAAGGAAGATCTTTGATGATGACTATTGTTCCTCAGTTGCCGAAAGCCTGATGGATGTTGTAATCTATTGTCCTCACCTTCACAAAGTTCAGAAGTATGAGGTAGTCGTCCTCTGTGTCAAGCAGGTGCTTCACATGCTCTTTCTGGTAAACTGCCCACAGTCGTCCTGTAACAAGGGGCTAAAATTTAGTGTTCAGTTTAATGTAATTTGTGGCATGGTAAATCACAATAGGAAGGATTTTCTACTTCTTCGGTGGTGTCGGTGGCGGAGACTGAGAAGTGGGATCGCGAGGGAGTTCCATTTTCTGGTCCATGACAGCAAGAGGTGGGGTTTACCCCTGGTAGGGAGGCATTTGAATCCGAATCATGGCCACAGCAGTCGGCGCGAGCAGTTAACCGTTTAGATTTTCGGCCACACGGGGGACCAACAGGGGCCAAGTATCAATAGCCGATGAGCTGGTGTAGAAGAAATAGCACCTCGATGGGGCATCCTCAGGGTGGTCAGTTGTATCAGTGTTTGGTACCAACGTGGTGTGACCTTCGTTGGCTGAGAAGTCTATCAGCTGGCGGCCATGGGAGTTATCGGATGACGAGGTGAAAGGCAGTCCCTCACTTGGGGCTTTTAACAAGGCTCTCACGAAACATTATCAGTATCAGTGGTGAGTTGTGGTTGGAGGCACAGAACGCTTGGTCCGTAGCCCATTGGGTCGTGTCGGTATCGGCGCCTCCTACAGTGCGCTGGGATGGACGTCGATCGCCAGACGTCATAATGCAGCGGGAAGTAGCAACAGAAGATTCCCCTAGCCACGGCTCTATTCATGTTTTGCCTTGGCGCAACTGATGTAGCCAGGGCCCCTACTGACAAAAGCCCTGTCGCCTATAAAACCTAAAACGCATAGCAACAACGCCGTAGAAGGTAAACGACGATCAACGTCGAGTCAGACACTACGAATAGCGACATTTCACAGAAGACGACGACGTCCAGTGCCCCCTGTTGGAGCAACGGGACATGTTCTTCGCATGCCAGACGTGGGAAAAGCGCGACCGCAAACCGCAGCCCAGCGAGCGCGCACGCAGTGTGTTGGCTCCCTCTTTAAGTGTCCGGATTCCGATTCCCCGACAGTGCCTAAGTACTACCAGTAATGGTTCCCATGCCTTGCTACGTTCAAATCCCGTCTCTCTATTAATAAAGGCGTTAGTTTTACACGTTTAGACCGAATCTTTAATGTTCGAGTCCCAGTACGTGGAGGCACATTAAAGGATCTTTGTCTCTCCGTAGTTCATACTATGTCTGCGTCAAGGCAGTGTTCAGCAACCAGTTTGGTGTGACATCTATGTTCAGCGTATCTATCTTTAACAGTGCGTCATGTCTGGCCAATGATTGATTTCCCACACTGGCACGCTCTTCTTAGATCTAGGCTGTCTTCAATAGAACCCAGCATCGTTTGCGGTCGCGCTGGAGGGCGGAATACGCGATTTGTTTGATGTTTCTTGAACAGCCTACTAATTTTTGCGGCCGTGCTTTCCCCGCGTGGTGCATGCGAAGACCGTAGCCCTATTCTACGGCAGGGGGCACTGGATGTCGTCGTCCTCTATGATTTGTCAGTAATTACGTTATAGCCCCACCCCTTGCCACCTGCGCTTTTCCAGCACCCTGGCGCACATATTGGCGAGCGTCTGCAGCAACAACGCCAGTAAGCACCTGAAGATGACGGGCAGCTGTTTCCTTGAAATACTGTGGTG